>NC_044551.1:70028122-71460622 GCF_007565055.1 Rhinopithecus roxellana
TTGGTCCACTGCAACATCTGCCTCCCGGGTTCAAGTCATTCTCTGCCTCAGCCTCGCGAGTAGCTGGAATTACAGGCACCCGCCACCGTGCCTGGCTAATGTTTTGTATTTTTAGTAGAGACAAGGTTTCACCACCTTGGTCAGGCTGGTCTTGAACTCCTGACCTCGTGATCCACCCTCCTTGGCATCCCAAAGCACTGGGATTACAGGAGTAAGCCACCGCGCCCAGCTATTTTTTTTTTTTTTTTTTTTGAGACGGAGTCTCGCTCTGTCGCCCAGGCTGGAGTGCAGTGGCCGGATCTCAGCTCACTGTGTTATGCCCAGACCGTTTATTCCCCGAAGAAGACCACCAGAGTCCAGAGTTAAAGCCAAGTGGCAAGGATCTTTAATGCAAGTTCGAACTTGGTCCCCCCGTTCTACAACATACAAGAGGGCCTCGAACAATGCGTAAGCTTGCTTTTTATAGCCTAATGTAAACAGGACTTGTAAAGTTGTAGAGGAACGAGGGAATTTTTTAGGTTACAGCATTACAATTGGTTAACATTTTAAGTTTATACATTTAGCAGTTTTCTATTGGTTCCCGCGCTTTCACAAACAGCTGTGTCCTTATCGGGGACTTTTCAGGTGGTGTCTTTCTAAAGTTGAGATATATGGTAGTCTTTGAGTTGAAAGATATATGGTGGGGAGACATATGGTGGGATGTGCTCAGGAAGTTGAGAGACATATGGAGGGGAGACATATGGTGGGATGTGTTTATACGGGGCTCAGGAAGTTGAGAGATATATGGCAAGCACTGGTAATTAGAACAGAAAAAGAATAAGACAGGGACTTTTACAATGCTTGTCTATACAACGTCTAGAATCTATAGATAACATAATCGGTTAGGTCCGGGGTCAACTTTTAACTAGGCTCAAGGTGCCGCCCGGGCTGTCTGCCTGTGGATTTCATTTGATCTCTTTCATTCCTCCCTTTCTCAAGTACCTCTGGAGCCAATCTTGGGTCTTATAAGTCTGATTCTGTTTTAGCGTCTACAGGTTGGTATTGGGCTCTGAGGGCCATGAGCTGTATGGTGTTAAACCTTTCCCTGACAAACCACAAAATTCTGTTAACAACACAAGGTCCTATGGTAAACAGAAATAGTAGTCTTAGTAGGGGTCCAAGGAAGGGGGCTAACAGAGAAAACATATAGGAATTTTACCATTGATTTGTAGCTGAGGCAAACTGCTGTTTTTTTATTTCTGTGCTTAACTTGCATAGCCGTTGGACCCGGTTTTTTACAAGCCCTGATTTATTTACGTAGAAGCAACAGTCTTCTTTCAGGAACATACATGCACCACCTTTTTTAGCAGTGAGTAGGTCTAGGGCCCTCCGGTTCTGCAAGGTCATCTGAGCTAGGGATGTGAGCTGTCGCTGAAGGGAGGCAAGGGACTTAGCCAACTCCTCCATAGCCACGGCAAATTGTTGGTACAATTTGTTGCTTTTTATGAGGGTGTGGCCTAGGGCTCCCCCTGCCAGTCTGGCCGCAATGAGGGATGATGTGAGGGAGATCCCCGCAATGAGGGGGAGAAATATGGCTCGTGTAGGTCTCGGTCTAGGGGCTGGGTGAATAGCAGTACTAGTTCAGTTATTAGTGTACCCCAGGAACTCGCCAGCAGTTAGTAGAGTTAACCGGGGAACTAATGTGACAGGAAGACACAGTAGGTCGGTAACAGAGGGACCAGATAAGTTCTTAGATAATGTTTCATTACACCAAAAGAATATGCCCGGCGGGGCTCTTAGGGAGGTACTAGGGGGCGTTACAGTGATGCTACAGAGGCTGGAGTTAGTGCCTGAAAAACTGTAGGGAAACTTTTTCTGACTGGGGTTCAGGTACAGTGGCACATTAAGAATGGGGGCGGGTGGAGGTTTTTCAGGGCAGAGGGACAGCGGTTAGTGGTGGATGTTCTAGGGTGGCACACAGAAAGCAGCCAGACAAGCTGTGAAGTCCTGTAAGGTTGGCAAGTTTTAATTCTTCTTGTAATAATTTTAACCAGGAGAAAGGGCGTAATTCTTGTGTTAGTCTGTCTTTCTGTCCCTGGATATCCCCATGGACCAGGGGCCGTACTTGAACTAGGCCATGCCACAGATAGAGGTGACTACTAGGCCACGTGGAGGAAGAGGAATAGTATACAGCCCCATGTTGAGGCGTGGTCCAGTGGGAGTTCTAAGGGTCCTTAACTATCCAAGTATAGATACCGCCTCTATCCTGCTGGTAGAAGTTCCACCCGGATTGCTCGTTCCACCCTGTGACTGAGTGCATTTTACAGTAACTGTAGGGGCAGCCTGCGTTTTGGTGCCACCAATAGTGTTTACAATTGTACTTAGTCTGATCAAACTCAAAACATATCATTGGTGCCACTGGTTTGGCTATCTGAAAACCAGTAAAATTCAGTAAAATTGGGGCACTGCACCCTGAGGAGGGACAATTAACACTGGCCAATAATTTCCCGGGATTATGAGGTTGCCCAGGTTGTGTTCGGTTTTTATAAAGCCAGAATTTCCAGACAAAGGGATTAGAAACTGGTTTTGTGTTTGCCCCCGCGGCCACTAGGGCGACTAACATTAGGGTTAGACTACCTAGCTGCATGTTTGCAGTGAGCTATGCTGTCGGCGCAGGGTGAGTTTTAAGGGGTTGTTCTTAGTTTTGTCCACAGTCCACGTGGTCGGTGCTTTAGTTGCTACCATGACGGGTCCGAGAAGGTCAGAGGTTGGGTCCACCGGTTTGACGTGGGTGTAGTGGATCCACGACGTGATGCCTTTTACCTTCAGGGCGGTGGGTGTGGTTAGGAGTACTTGAAGTGGTCCCTTTTACCGGGGTTCTAAGGTCTCCTGCCGGTGTCGCTTGACCAGGACCCAGTCTCCCGGCTGGTACGGATGGGGTGTCGGTGGGGGTCCGGTCTCATACAATTCCTGCATCTTAGGCCAGATTTCCTGATGAATTTTTTGCAAGGCTTGTAGGGAAAACAAGAGTTCAGAGACATTTTCTGTTTTAGATTTGAGCAGATTATTTTTTAGGCTGGGAACCAGGGGTGGGGGTCTGCCATACATGATTTTATAAGGGGTAAGGCCCAGTCTGTAAGGGGTATTATGGGCCTGGAACAGAGCGTAGGGGAGAAGGACCACCCAATTAGTGCCAGTCTCCATAGTTAATTTAGTTAAGGTCTCTTTTAAGGTCCAATTTATTCTTTTTACCTGTCCTGAACTCTGGGGCCTGTATGCGCAATGTAATTTTTAATTAGCCCCAAGAATGGAAGCCAAATCCTGACTCACCTTAGCAACGAAGGCCGGCCCATTATCTGACCCTATCTGGATGGGAAAGCCATACCTGGGGAGGATGTCTTCCAGAATTTTCTTTGCTACAACCTGAGTGGTTTTTTTATGGTTGGAAATGTTTTAGTCCACCCTGAAAAGGTATTTATAAAGACAAGTAAGTACCGATACCCGTATTTTTCTGGCTTTACCTCAGTGAAATCTACTTCCCAGTAGATACCGGGCCTGGTTCCCCTGAGCCTTGTTCCTGTAGCAGCCTGGGATTGGGGATAGGCGTTGTTAAGCTGGCAGACTTTGCAACTCGTCACGATGCTGCTGGCCGTCTCCGCTATGCGTCTGATCTTGAGCTTGGAGCATCTGATCAGGTCTATCATTCGCCGGGCACCCAGATGGGTGGATCGGTGAATGTGTTTTAACACTTGCTGTCCTAATTTTTCTGGTAGGATAATTTGGTCATTAGTATCAGTCCACCACCCATTTTGGATCTGTTTTAGGGGAAGTTTGTCAATCCACTGGAAATCTTGTTCTGAATAATCAGGGTGATACGGCAGGTCCCGGGGTCCCGGATCAGGGAGCTGGAGTGCAAGGAGTTGACTGGGAGCCTTTGCCACACTCCTTGCAGTTTGGTCTGCCAGAAAGTTGCCTTGAGCAGTTGGAGTGGTTGGCTTCTGGTGCCCTGGGCAATGTACAATAGCCAATTTTTCTGGTTTTTATAGGGCTGTTAGCAGGGCTAGGATCTCTTGCTTATTTTTTATCTCTTTTTTTTTAGCTGTTAGCAACCCTCGCTCCCTGTAAATGGCCCCATGTATGTGTGCCGTAGCGAAAGCGTATCGGCTGTCTGTGTATACTGTCAGTTTCCTCCTTGCCCCTAAGGTAAGAGCTTGGGTGAGCGCTATCAGTTCGGCCCTCTGGGCCGATGTCCCCGGGGGCAGGGGTTCCACCCAGATTACCTCAGTCTCTGAAGTCACTGCTGCTCCAGCATACCTCTGGCCCTGGTGTATGAAGCTACTCCCATCGGTGAACCAAACGAGATCGGCGTCAGGAAGTGGGCGGTCCTGCAGGTCGTCTCGAACTCCATGCACCTGGGCTAATATCTCGGTGTAATTATGGAGTGGCGCGTCCAGGTCCGGGTTGGGCAGCAGCGAGACAGGGTTTAAGGTTGTTGGGGGTAGGAAAGTTATTTTGAGGGGATTTAATAGTAGTCCTTGGTAGTGGGTGAGCCGGGCGTTGCTTATTTATCGGTTAGGCGGCTGTTACCTTTGATGGCATGTGAGGTAACGACCCGTAATTTTTGTCCCAAGACAAGTTTATCAGCATCTTGTACCATCAGGGCTGTGGCTGCGATCACTTGGAGGCAAGGGGGCCACCCGGCAGCCACTGGGTCTAACTTCTTTGACAGGTAGGCGACTGGCCTCCGCCAGGGGCCTAAGTTCTGAGTTAGCACCGCCTTGGTGATGCCCTTACTCTTGTCCACGTATAAGTGGAAGGGCTTAGTGACGTCAGGCAGTCCCAGTGCAGGCGCAGAGAGTAGGGCGGTTTTAATCTGTTGGAAAGCCGACTCGGCTTCTTCTGTCCAATTAAATGGCTGCTGTCCCCGCGTTGCCTGATATAAGGGCTTAGCCAGCTCTGCAAACCCAGGTATCCATAGTCTACAAAATCCTGCCGACCCCAGGAATTCCCTTACTTGGCGGGTGGATTGTGGCCTGGGGATCTGCAGAACAGTCTGCTTCCGGGCGTCTGTTAACCAGCGCTGCCCTCCTTTTAGCAGGTACCCCAGATATGTTACTTCTGGTTTACAGATTTGAGCTTTCTTTGCCAAGGCCCGGTAGCCTAGACTCCCTAGAGCTTGTAAGAGACTCTTGGTCCCTTGGAGGCAAGCTTCTCGGGTCTCGGCAGCAATCAGGAGGTCATCAACATACTGTAGTAAGGTTATTTTAGGGTGTTTGCGTCGGTACTCACCCAGGTCTTTATGGAGGGCCTCATTGAACAGGGTAGGAGAGTTTTTGAATCCCTGCGGCAGTCTGGTCCATGTCAGTTGGCTGCTTATGCCCCTTTTAGGGTCGGTCCACTCAAAGGTGAAAAGCTTTTGGCTCTGAGGGGCTAAAGGCAAACTGAAGAAGGCATCCTTCAAATCTAAAACAGTGTACCATTGGTGTTTAGGGTTTAGAGTACTCAGGAGGGTATACGGCTTAGGCACAGTTGGATGTATGTCCATAACCCTCTCATTGACTTCCCTTAAGTCCTGTACAGGTCTGTACTCCCCGCTATTAGGTTTCTGTACCGGCTACAAGGGAGTATTTCAGGGTGAGTGACAGGGCCGAAGGACCCCTTGGTCGAGGAGCTGACGGATGTGGGGTGTAATTCCTTCTTTGGCCTCTAGGGGCATTGGGTATTGACGCACCCAAACGGGGTCTGCCCCAGGCTTGAGTTCGACAAACAAGGCAGGACAGTGCTTTGCTAGTCCTAAACCTCCCGTTTCTGCCCAGGCTCCTGGATATTGTTGAAGCCAGGTTGCTATGTCCTGGTCAGGGGCCGCCTGCTCCTGGTGGAGCCGGTACTCATCTTTTAAGGTTATGGTCAGGACGGGCACGGGCTGATTTTGGGAATCGGTCATGATGGGCCCCTCAGGGAGGAAATGGATCTGTGCTCCCATTTTAGTTAGCAGGTCTCTCCCTAGTAGGGGACAGGAATTCTCAGGGATAACCAGGATGGAGTGGGTTACATTCTTGGCTCCGAGATTTACTGTTTTTTGTGTCGTCCAGGGGTACTTTTTAATTCCGGTGGCCCCTTGTACCCACGAGGACTTGGAGGATAATTTTCCATCAGTTTCAACTAGGACTGAGTGCTGTGCTCCCGTATCGACCAAGAACTGAACTGGGAACCCCTTCACTTGCAAAGTTACCCTGGGTTCGGGGAGGGGGACCAAACCCCGTCTTCCCTAGTCCTCGTTTTGAGTGACTAGTATGGGTGTAGACCTAGGGGGTCCCCGTCCTTGTTGTTTTTTTTGGGGGCAGTCTCTTGCCCAGTGGCCAGCTTTTTTACAGTAGGCACATTGATCTTTGCTCAGGTTGTTATATCTGGGGGACCGCTTAGGTTGGGTGTTCTCTGGCTGTAGATGCTCTTTTTGTACAACCGCTGCCAGGACCTTGGTCATTTTTTCCTCTGGAGTATCTCTATTATTGTAAACCTGCTGGGCTATTTGAAGAAGGTCCTGAAGCTGTTTTTCCTCTAAGTCTTCTAATTTCTGGAGTTTTTTTTTAATATCTGGGGCTGCCTGATTTACAAAAGACATTACCACAGCTGCTTGACTTCCTGGGGCCTCTGGGTTTATGGGGGTATACTGTCTGAAAGCCTCCATTAATCTTTCTAAGTAGCTAGCCAGGCTTTCTGTCTTTCCCTGCAGAACAGAGTATACTTTAGCCAAATTAGTGGGCTTGCGAGCAGCCGCCCGGAGACCTGCCATTAGAGTCTGGCAATAAAGGTGTAGCTGTCCCCTATCTTCTGCCGTGTTGTAGTCCCACACTGGTCTGGACAGAGGAAAAGTCGCATTTATGAGGTCGGGGTTGGCAGTCGGTTGACCGTCGTCCCCCGGGACCAGTTTTCTAGCTTTTACCTGTATTCTCTCTCACTCCTCCGTTGTGAACAAGATTCGGAGGAGCTGCTGACAATCATCCCAAGTGGGCTGGTGGGTGAACATAACACTATCCAGTAAAGCCATTAAATCTTTGGGGTTGTCTGAAAACCGAGCACTCTGAGTCTTCCAATTATATAGATCACTGGTGGAGAATGGCCAGTACTGGAGCCTAGGACTTCCCGTGTCATCTGGGGGCCCTATTTCCCAAAGGGGTAACTGCCACTGTGGAGTCAGGCGGCTGGGGAGGGGGAGCCCACAAAGTACGCCCTCGCGTCCGGCCCGCTGGGCCTTCGGAGTTGCTTTTACTTTCAGCGGGTACAGGCGCGCCGGCTGCTTCCCGTTCGCCTGCTCCCTCCTGCGGTTCCTCCCGGGAGGCTGGGACCTGGGGACCGGAGAGGTATGGAGGGGGTTCTGTGGACAGAAGGTCCTCGCTATCCAGGTAGAACAGGATGGGGGGGGGCAGTCGGTTGCTTGGATTTTAGCGGCCGAGCAACCAGTGCCTTACAGGGTTCAGAGGCTAATTGGAAAGGGGACAGCCAAGGGGGCGGGTTCCCAGCTATATCCTGCCATATGAGGATATATGGGATATGATCCGGGTGATTAGCATGCCCAGGCTGGAAAACCTTGGACTTTACTCTAGTGATGACAGGGAGACAGAACGTCCCTTAGGGTGGCCACCCTACGTTAAGGGCGGGCCACTCGGAGCGGCACAGAGTAATTAGCTTTCCCTTCCTGATGTCCATACCAAGATCATGGCCCCTTGCCCTAACATCCTTGAAATTACTTGTAAGGAGAGATAGGGGAGTGCTCTGGGTATTACCCATCTTGAACAGTAGCGCCCGGAGTGGCATCTGGAACAGGTCCTGCAAGGGAAAAGTGAGTTGTGGAACAGGTCCTGCAAGGGAAAAGTGAGTTGTGGAACAGGTCCTGCAAGGGAAAAGTGAGTTGTGGAACAGGTCCTGCAAGGGAAAAGTGAGTTGTGGAATATCAACAACAAGTTTATGTCAGTCGCAGGCGCGCTCCAGAAATCTGGGTCAGAACAAGGGCAGACAAGAATCAGATGAGAGCCGGGAGATGTCTCCCACTGGTCTCCACTGGCTGTCCTATAGCGCGTCCGCCAGGACTTATGCCAGCTTTCAGCTTCAGACCTTGCGAGTCACAGATTCAGAGCGGACTCAGAGAGCCGCGAAGTCAGACAGGCTAACAGCCTCAGAGCGGACTTAGAGAGCCGCAGGTTCAGAACGGACACAGACAGACAAACAAAGACGAGCCGGCTCACCTATTAGCAGATCGATCCTAGTAGATCCATTGACCGGGGGTCTGGTGGGCTTGGGGGAATCCTGGACGAGCCCCCAGATGTTATGCCCAGACCGTTTATTCCCCGAAGAAGACCACCAGAGTCCAGAGTCAAAGCCAAGCAGCAAGGATCTTTAATGCAAGTTCGAACTTGGTCCCCCCGTTCTACAACATACAAGAGGGCCTCGAACAATGCGTGCGCTTGCTTTTTATAGCCTAATGTAAACAGGACTTGTAAAGTTGCAGAGGAACGAGGGAATTCTTTAGGTTACAGCATTACAATTGGTTAACATTTTAAGTTTATACATTTAGCAGTTTTCTATTGGTTCCCGCGCTTTCACAAACAGCTGTGTCCTTATCGGGGACTTTTCAGGTGGTGTCTTTCTAAAGTTGAGATATATGGTAGTCTTTGAGTTGAAAGATATATGGTGGGGAGACATATGGTGGGATGTGCTCAGGAAGTTGAGAGACATATGGAGGGGAGACATATGGTGGGATGTGTTTATACGGGGCTCAGGAAGTTGAGAGATATATGGCAAGCACTGGTAATTAGAACAGAAAAAGAACAAGACAGGGACTTTTACAATGCTTGTCTATACAACGTCTAGAATCTATAGATAACATAATCGGTTAGGTCCGGGGTCAACTTTTAACTAGGCTCAAGGCGCCGCCCGGGCTGTCTGCCTGTGGATTTCATTTGATCTCTTTCAACTACAAGCTCTGCCTCCCGGGTTCACACCGTTCTCCTGCCTCAGCCTCCCAAGTAGCTGGGACTACAGGCCCCCGCCAGCTCACCGGGCTAGTTTTTTTTGTATTTTTTAGTAGAGACAGGGTTTCACCGTGTTAGCCAGGATGGTCTCAATCTCCTGACCTCGTGATCTGCCCGTCTCGGCCTCCCAAAGTGCTGGGATTACAGGCTTGAGCCACCACGCCTGGCCGATTTTTAAATGATACTTATTTTTATTTTTTTTTTGAGATGGAGTCTCCCTCTGTCGCCCAGGCTGGAGTGCAATGGCGCAATCTTGGCTCACTGCAACCTCTGCCTCCCGGGTTCAAGTGATTCTCCTGCCTCAGTCTCCCTAGTAGCTGGGATTACAGGCGCACGCCACCAAGTCCAGCTAATTTTTGTGTTTTTAGTAGAGATGGGGTTTCACCATGTTGGCCAGGCTGTTCTCGAATTTCTGACCTCAGGTGATCCACCTGCCTCAGCCTCCCAAAGTGCTGGGATTACAGATGTGAGCCACCGTGCCCAGCCTTATGATACTTAATATTTATTTATTTATTTTGAGACAGGGTCTTACTCTTGCCCGGTCTGGAGTGCAGTGGCATGATCGTGGATCACTGCAATCTCTGCCTCCTGAGCTCAAGTGTTGATCCTCCCACCTCAGCCTTGCAGGTAGTTGGAACTACAGGTGCATGCCACCACATCCAGGTAACTTTTTAAAAATTTTGTAGAGATGGGGTCTCCTATATTGCCCAAGCTGGTCTCGCATTTCTGAGCTCAAACAATCCTTTCACCTTAGCCTCCCAAAGTGCTGGGGTTACAGGCATAAACAACTGTACGTGGCCTTCATGCTACTTTATTTTTTATGAATATATATATATATATGTATATACACACACATACACACACACACACACACACACACACACACACACACACACACATTTCTTGAGACAGAGTTTTGCTCCTGTTGCCCAGGCTGGAGTGCAATGGCCCGATCTCGGCTCACTGCAACCTCTGCCTCCCGGTTTCAAGTGATTCTCCTGCCTCAGCCTCTTGAGTAGTTGGGATTACAGGTGCGCCACCACACCTGGCTAATTTTGTATTTTTAGTAGAGATGGGGTTTCACCCTGTTGGCCAGCCTGGTCTCCAACTCCTGACCTCAGGTGATCTACCCACCTCAGCCTACCAACATGCTGGGATTACAGGAGTGAGCCATCATGCCTGGCCCTTGATGCCACTTTAAATCATTATTTTATAAATTTTTATTAATTGTTGCTGGTATATAGAATTATCATTGATTTTTGTACATTGACCTTATATCCTGTGACATTGCTACACTTTGTCCTAGTAGTTCTGGTTACTGGTTCTAGTATTTTCTGTATATTCTATAGGATTTTCTACATAGACAATCATGTCTGTCAGTGAAGACACATTTACTGGCTGGGCGCAGTGGCTCATGTCTGTAATCCCAGCACTTTGAGAGGCCGAGGCAGCCAGATCATGACGTCAGGAGTTTGCGACCATCCTGGCTAACATGGTGAAACCCTGTCTCTACTCAAAATACAAAAAACCAGCTGGGCTTGGTGGCATGCGCCTGTAGTCCCAGCTACTTGGGAGGCTGAGGCAGGAGAATCGCTTGAACCCAGGAGGCAGAGGTTGCACAGAGCCAAGATCATGCCACTGCACTCCAGCCTGGGTGACAGAGCGATACTCCATCTCAAAAAAAGAAAAAAAAAAAAGACACATTTACTTAAGCTTTTCTAAACCGTATGTCTTACATTACCTTTCTTGTTTGCCATATTGTACTGGTCAGGACCTTCAATACCATATTGAATAGAAGTGGTGAACAGAGACATTTCTTTTTAGCATATTTGAAACATTTACTCTTTCACCATGAAGTGTGATTTTAGCTGAATGTTTTGCACAGGTGTCGTTTGTCAGGCTAAGTTCCCTTTTATTCCTAGGTTGCCGAGAGTTTATGATGTGTCTGTAGTGTTTTTGTCTATTCTGCTCTGGGTTCATTGAGTTTCCTGGATCTGTAAGCTTATAGTTTTCATCAAAGCACAGTAAGTGAATGGTATGCAACGTAGGTGGACTGAAGTGCCTACTACATCTGATGTGCATAGCTGAGATTGTATGTATGCCCAGCATCCAATCCTTTAGGAAAGCATTTCTTTCCCTTTTCATATGGTTTGCATGATGATCCCATACCACTATGCCCCAAGACTAGTCCATGACTCAAGCTGGACTCATTGATCAGAGCCCTTCCTAGGACTTTTCTGTTAACTGTATCTCCAGGTTACAGCTAACAGGATGTAACACTGCCCATACTCTCCCAGGAGTCATGGGTAGACAAATTGCAAGAGGAGAGTGACATGAAAAAAGAGGAACTGAGCTAGAGAAAGCCCTGAAAATTTTGAGGCTGGGGATGTAGTCAGGTGGAAGTTGCCTATATGTGGACATTTTAGTTTTGAAGGCCAATAATTTATTCTTTTGCTAAAACTAACATGAGACTTTTATTATATTTATTTTTGCTCAACTACAATGCAGTGCTTATAAGCCACACTAGGAATCTGTAATTTCTTGAGGAAAAAGGTAGGAGTATATTTCAAGTTACATTTTTTTTAAGACAGAGTCTCGCTCTGCCACCCAAGCTGGAGTGCAGTGGCACGATCTCGGCTCAGTGCAAACTCCACCTCCCAGGTTCAAGCGATTCTCCTGCCTCAGCCTCCCAAGTAGCTGGGATTACAGGTGCCCACCACCACGGCTGGCTAATTTTTGTGTTTTTTAGTAGAGACAGGTTTCATCATTTTGGTCAGGCTGGTCTCGAACTCCTGACCTAATGATTCACCCACCTTGGCCTCCCAAAGTGCTGGGATTACAGGCATGAGACACCATACCTGGCTACATTTTTAAAAGGAATATAGACAGGGCACTGTGGCTCATGCCTGTAATCCCAGCACTTTGGGAGGCCGAGGCAGGTGGATCACAAGGTCAGGAGATCGAGACCATCCTGGCTAACATGGTGAAACCCTGTCTCTACTGAAAATACAAAAAATTAGCTGGGTGTGGTGGCAGGTGCCTGTAATCCCAGTTACTTGGGAGGCTGAGGCAGGAGAATGGTGTGAACCAGGAGGCAGAGCTTGCAGTGAGCTGAGATCATGCCATTGCACTCCAGCCTGGGCGACAGGGCGAGATTCCATCTCAAAAAATAAAAATAAAAAATAAAAAATAAAAAAATAAAAGGAATATAAAACTACTTCTTGACCACCATTCACCAGTATTCACAATAAACAATATACAACTGGAATAACACTCTGACTACTACAAACTTATTTTTCCTGGCTTCTGGTGAACCAATAAAACGAATATTGAAAAGACTGTAAGGAATGAGCAGGGATAAGGAAAAAACATCCAGATCAATAGTTTAAGATAAAAGCCTTGTTCTTCCAGGTCCTAAACTACAACCATCTCTAACCATCCGATTAGGTTTCCATGAACCGAGTCTCAGATATTCCATGAATCATGACCACTGAATCAACATAGCACAGGGATTTCAACTTTTTGTAAAGAAAAGGTTCACGAGATGAATCTTTACATGTCCATTTTAGTCTTGTTTAAAACACACCAGGCTTTGTCTAGTTTCCTCTTCTGGGTGGGGAGGTTGTTGGCAGTGATACAGTTTTTCCTTTCAGGAATTCTGTAAACAAACCGTTATGTTTATGACTACATGTATAGATATAGATTCTGATTAAGTGCTGTATTAGTCCATACTCACACTGCAATAGAGACATACCCGAGATGGGGCAATTTACAAAAGAAAGAGGTTTAATGGACTTGCAGTTCCAAGTGGCTGGGGAGGCCTCACAATCATGGTGGATGGCAAGGAGGAGCAAGTCACATCATACAAGGATGGCAGAAGGCAAAGAGAGAGCTTGTGCAGCGGAGCTCTTCTTTATAAAACCATCACATCTCATGAGACTTATCTACTATCACAAGAACAGCACAGGAAAGACTTGCCCCTATGATTCAATTACCTCACACTGGGGCCCTTCCACAACACATGGGAATTCAAGATGAGATTTGGGTGGGGACACAGCCAAACCATATCATTCCACCTCTGGCTCCTTCCAAATCTTATGTCCTCACATTTCAAAACCAATCATGCCTTCCCAACAGTACCCCAAAGTCTTGACTCATTTCAGCATTAACTCAGAAGTCCACAGTCCAAAGTCTTGCCTGAGACAAGGTAAGTCCCTTCCACCTATGAGCCTGTAAAATCAAAAGCAAGTTAGTTACTTCCTAGATACAATGGGGGTACAAGCATTGGGTAAATACAGATCCCAAATGGGAGAAATTGGCCAAAACAAAGGGACTACAGGCCCCATCCAAGTCAAAATCAAGCGGGGCAGTCAAATCTTTTTTTTTTTTTTGAGACAGAGTCTCACTCTGCCTAGAATGCAGTGGGTGATCTTGGCTCACTGCAACTTCCACCTGCCAGGTTCAAGTGATTCTACTGCCTCAACCTCCCAAGCAGCTGGGATTAGAGGCACCCGCCACCACGCCCAGCTAATTTTTTGTATTTTTAGTAGAGAAAGGGTTTCACCATGCTGGCCACGGTGGTCTCAAACTCCTGACCTCAAGTGATCCACCCACCTCTGCCTCCCAAAGTGCTGGGATTACAGGCATGAGCCACCACACCTGGCCAGGCAGTCAAATCTTAAAGCTCCAAAATTATCTCCTTTGGCTTCATGTCTCACATCCAGGTAACACTGATGCAAAAGGTGAGTTCCCATGGTCTTGAACAGCTTCACCTGTGGCTCTGCAAGGTACAGGTTCCCTCCTGGCTGACTTCATGGGCTGGCATTGAGTGTCTGTGGCTTTACCAGGTACACAGTGCAAGCTGTCAGTGGATCTACCATTCTGAGGTCTGGAGGACAGTGGCCCTCTTCTCACAACTCCACTAGGCAGTGCTCCAGTAGGGACTTTATGTGGGGGCTGCGACTCCACATTTCCCTTCTGCACTGTACCCAGAAGAGGTTCTCCATGAGGGCCCCGCCCCTGCAGCAAACTTCTGCCTGGGCATCCAGGCATTTCCATACAACTTCTGAAATCTAGGTAAAGGTTTCCAAACCTCAATTCTTGACTTCTGTGTACCTGCAGGCTCAACAGCATGTGGAAGCTACCAAAGCTTGGGGCTTGTACCCTCTGAAGCCACAGCCCAAGTTGTACTTTGGCCCCTCTTCACCATGAGTGGAGCGGCCGGGACTCAGGGCACCAAGTCCCTAGACTGCATACAGCATGGGAACCCTGGGCTGGGCCCATGAAACAATTTTTTTCCTCCTAGGCCTCTGGACCTGTGATGGGAGGGGCTGCCATGAAGCCCTCTGATATGCCCTGGAGACATGTGATTAACATTCATCTTCTTGTTACTTATCCAAATTTCTGCAGCCAGCTTGAATTTCTCCTCAGAAAATGTGGGAAAGTTAGGAGCTATTTAGAGACGTGTTGAATGGCTTTGCCCAAAATAATGACAGCAATCTGGACAATAAGGTCCAGACTGACCTAGTCTCAGATGTAAATGAGCAACTTTTTGGGAACTGGAGCAAAGATGACAAAGATGACTCTTGTTATGTTTTAGTGAGGAGACTGGTGGCATTTTGCCCCTGCCCTTGAAATTTGTGGAACCTTGAACTTGAGAGAGATGATTTAGGGTATCTGTCTTCTTCTGGGCCCTCCAAACTGTTCCAAACTCTGCCTGTTACCCAGTTCCAAAGGTGCTTCCACATTTTCAGATATCTTTTCAGCAATGCCCCACTGTACTGGTACTAACTTACTATATTAGTCCATTTTCATGCTGCTGATAGACATACCCTGGCTCACGCCTGTAATCCCAGCACTTTGGGAGGCCGAGGCAGATGGATCACAAGGTCCGGAGTTTGAGACCAGCCTGGCTAACATGGTGAAACCCCCTCCCGTCTCTACTAAAGATACAAAAATTAGCCGGGTGTGCTAGTGGGTGCCTGTAGTGCCAACTACTCAGGAGGCTGAGGCAGGATAATTGCTTGAACCCAGGAGGCAGAGGGTGCAGTGAGCTGAGACCATGCTCTGGGGGACAGAGCATCTCAAAAAAAAAATTTTTTTTTAATAAAAAAGAATACCCAAGACAGGGTAATTTATACAAGAAAAAGGTTTAATGGACTTATACAGTTACATGTGGCTGGGGAGGCCTCTTAATCATGGTGGAAGGCAAGGAGGAACAAGTCACGCCTTACATGGATGGCAGCAAAGAAGGAGTTTGTGCAGGGGAACTCCTCTTTATAAAACCATTGGATCTCAGGAGATTTATTTACTATCATGAGAACAGCACAGGAAAGACTTGCCCCCATGATTCAATTACCTCCCACTGGGTCCCTCCCACAACACATGGGAATTCAAGATGAGATTTGGGTGGGGACACAGCCAAACCATATCAGGTGCTTTTAAAATATCCAATTCGGCTGGGCATGGTGGCTCATGCCTGTAATCAAAGCACTTTGGGAGGCTGAGGTGGGAGGATCACCTGAGGTCAACAGTTTAAGACCAGCCTGGTCAACATGGTGAAACCCCATCTCTACTAAAAATACAAAAATTAGCCAGGTGTGGTGGCACATGCCTGTAGTCCCCGCTACTCAGGAGGCTGAGGCAGGAGAATCACTTGAACCTAGGAGGTGGAGATTACAGTGAGCCAGGATCATGCCACTGCACTCCAGCCTGGGTGAAAAGAGCGAGACTCCATCTCAAAATAAAAAAAATAAAAAAAAATCTGATTTAAATTATGCAATTAATTAAAAGAATCATCTATTTAATGTCATGACTTCAGGAAAATTTTCAATTTAACATGAAGTGATTTATTTCTTAGAATCCTCTGAATGATGGCATCTCAGAAATATGGGCTTACTCATGATTTTTTGTTTTGGTGAATGGTTAAAAACAACAAAAGAAGGCCGGGTGCGGTGGCTAATGCCTGTAATCCCAGCACTTTGGGAGGCCGAGGCAGGCGGATCACCTGAGGTCAGGAGTTCAAGACCAGCTTGGCTAACATGGTGAAACCCCATCTCTACTAAAAATACAAAAATTAGCCAGGTGTTGCGGTGGGCGCCTGTAATCCCAGCTAGAGAGCTGAGGCGGAGGTTGCAGTGAGCCGAGATCGCACCACTGCACTCCAGCCTAGGGGACAAGAGCAAGACTTTGTCTCAAAAAAAACAAAAAACAAACAAACAAAAAAAACAAAAGAAAAATGTTTATATATCCATCTTATGTATACACACACACACACACACACACACACACACAACCACAATGGTCCTTAAGTATATAACAAGTTCTAATTGAGTAATGACTATGGAAATTTCCCCCGAAATTTAGAAAAGCTGTTCTCTAATGCCGAGGAAATAATATACCATTGTACCAAATATTCTTTCCTGGTAAGGGAAGCAACCACAGAAAGCTTTCGTTTGTTGAAGGCAACCAGTGCTATTGATGCAAACAAAACAAAATCCCAATGACTCTCCTCAAACTACTTTTATTTATTTTTATTTATTTTTGTTCGAGTCAGGGTCTTAATCTGTTGCCCAGACTGGAGTGCAGTGGCATGATCTCAGCTCACAGTAACCACTGCCTCTTGGGTTCAAGCTATTCTCTTGCGCCAGCCTCCCAAGTAACTGGATTATAGGCATGTGCTACCATGCCCAGCTAAAATTTTTTTTTTTCCTTCCCAAGATGGAGTCTCTGTGTCACCGGGCTGGAGTGCAGTGGCATCATCTCGGCTCACTGTAAATTCCGCTTCCTTTGTTCAAGCGATTCTCTTGCCTCAGCCTTCTGAGTAGCTAGGATTACAGGCACCTGCCCCCACACCTGGCTAATTTTATATTTTTCAGTAGAGACAAGGTTTCACTATGTTGGCCAGGCTGGTCTTGAACTCCTGACCTCAGGTGATCTGCCCACCTCAGTCTTCCAAAGTGCTGGGATTATAGGCATGAGCCACTGTGCCTGGCCTAATTTTTGTATTGTTTAGTAGAGACGGGGTTTCACCATGTTGATGAGGCGGGTCATTAACCCAAACTACTTTCTTTCTTTTTTTTTGAGACCAAGTTTCACTCTTGTTGCCCAGGTTGGAGTGCAATGGCACAATCTCGCCTCACTGCAACTTCCGCCTCCTGGGTTCAAGCAATTCTCCTGCCTCAGCCTCCCAAGTAGCTGGGATTACAGGCATGCGCCACCATACCTGGCTAATTTTGTATTTTTAGTAGAGACGGGGTTTCTCCATGTTGGTCAGACTGGTCTTGAACTCCCCACCTCAGGTGATCCACCTTGGCCTCCCGAAGTGCTAGGATTACAGACGTGAGCCACCGTGCCCAGCCATAACCTGAACTACTTTCAAAATGAACATATCAAACTTGATTTTTATTAGAATGCAGTTATTTCTTCACATTAGTAAAGCAAAAAGCAAGAGCCCAGTTTTATATACATTTCATATTTTCTTCTTTTGCTAACACCAAGTCTGCTTTATCTGAATTTTCCATTTCATGAGTATCAATTCTCCACTACTGTCTGCACAGCCAATTAATTTTTTTCAGAATCAGGTCTCTTGGTTTGTCTGCAGCATCTCTTTCCTTCTTTGATTTTACGTCATCCAATTGTCAGGTAAATATTTTCTTCTTGTACCATCTTTTTAACAGCTTTTTTGAGAATTAAATGTTTCAAGTAACTCTGGACAAGCTAGTTTCTTCAGGTTCCCAAGTACTTTCAGCGTCTACAAATCCCTTCCACATCAGGAAATGCTCTACCTTGCCATTCACTGCACATTGACCCAGTACTTTTTCCACTACAAATTCTTCAGGCTCTGCCTCAACTTTTTTTTTGGAGATGGAGTTTCACTCATGTTGCCCAGGCTGGAGTGCAGTGGCGCCATCTCAGCTCACCACAACCTCCATCTCCCAAGTTCAAGCGATTCTCCTGCCTCAGCCTCCTGAGTAGCTGGGATTACAGGCATGTGCCACCACACCCAGCTCATGTTTATATTTTTAGTAGATACAGGGTTTCTCCATGTTGATCAGACTGGTCTTGAATTCCCAACCTCAGGTGATCTGCCCGCCTCGGCCTCCCAAAGTGCTGGATTACAGGCATGAGCCACCGTGCCCAGCCCCAACTTTTTTATTCTATTGTTTCCTTTCCATTTATCTGCTCACCGCCTCACACTGCTCTGGGTTGAAGGTCTGCAGTGTCTCCAGCTGTGCATGCCTCAAGCTCAAGCTTCGTCTCAAGGGCTAAATTTAGATTTTAAAAAGATCACTCTGTCCTTGGTGTGGAAACAGAGATGAAGGAGGGGTCAAAGTAGAGGCAGGAAGACCACTTTGACCTGTTTTAAGCATCCAAGTCAAACAGGGTAACTTTAATCAACCCTGAAAGCCTAAAAGTAATGAGACAATTGGGCAGATACAGGGGCTATCAATAGACTTGCTTAAAAACTGGTTTTGAAGGGAAGAAAATTGAATGATTTTCGTATTTTTTATTTGAGACGATAATAAAGAGGCAGAAAACAAGGAAGAACAAGAGTGGGCAGAGGGCAGAGACAGAGGGATGAGTTCGGGTTTGGTTGTTTTGACAGAGGTGCTTTAGTGGGTCATTTCAAATGTGGGTTGAAAATATATATGGGGATCCCAGATCCCACATGGTAAATTGATTTTGTTTTGTTTTTGAGACCAAGTCTTGCTCTGTCACCCAGGCTGGAGTGCAGATCTCAGCCTGGTGTGGGATCTCAGCTCACTGCACCTTCGTCTCCCAAGGTTCAAGTGATTCTCATGCCTCAGTCTCCCAAGTAGCTGGGACTACAGGCGCCCACCACCACGCCCAGCTAACTTGGTAGAGACAGGGTTTCACCATGTTGGTCAGGCTGGTCTCAAACTCCTGACCTCAGGTGATCTACCTGCCTCGGCCTCCCAAAGTTCTGGGATTACAGGTGTAAGCCACTGCACCCGGCCCTTGATTTATTTTTAAAAGTTTTATTATTTGGCTTCAATCTCATTTATATATGAGGAAAATGAAGCTCAGAAGAGTTTCAATTATTTAATGGAGGACTTAAAATCCTAGAAAAAAGGGTTTTATTATTAAGAGAATTTAAATGAAGACATTAATAGAAAATGAAAAGAAATTATGAACCCTTTCAAAACCTTTCAATTCAATGTTCTAGTTCTTCATTTCCTTGATACAACTCTGTACCATGGTCATAATTTTTCTGTCTCATGAATAGGAGGAAAAATGATAGGAGTGGAGACTATCCTGAGGAATACTTTTGAGATTAGTGGATAGGTGTTCAATGAATAAGTCAGGTACGCCTAAAAAAACACTGAACCTATATGTGCATCACAGTCAGTATCTAATACTGTGAACAGTTAGTCAAAACAGCTGTCTTTCCCAACCATTTTGCCATACTACAATGATCTACTTAAAATACAAATTTCAAAACTTCAATGATTCTTCACTGCCCACAATTTTTTAACGCACTGCTTCATAGACTTGTGCTACCAATTATACATTGCCTATATATAACAGTCACTGTAAAGAAATAATGAACAGGCATGGTGGCTCATGCCTGTAACCCCAGCACTCTGGGAGACTGAGGCAGGGGAATCGCTTAAGGCCAGGAGTTTTGAGAGCAGCCTGGGCAACAGAGTGAGACTTTTTGGCTACAAAAAAAAAAAAGGTGGGGTGTGGGGGAGGGGGCCTGGGTGTGGTGGCTCACGCCTGTAATCCCAACACTTTGGGAGGCCAAGGTGGGTGGATCACCTGAGGTTGGGAGTTTGATGGTTCTGAATGTGAAAGTTTTAGAAACACTGTTCCAGAGGGTAAAAATGAGGGGACCTAATTTCTTCTCTTTTAGGAATCTTACCCACCAAAAGGTATTGCAAGTATCTGTTGTGGGGCTGGAATTCCTAAAACCTCTCAAAGCATGCTGTGTGAATACAAGGACAGTGTTTAGATTTCTGACTCTAACAGACCATTTAGCCATGGAAGCCTACAGCCCTTTTAAAACATGTACTTTCAATGTTGTGAGCAGAGTATATTTAACATATTGCTAGTATGTTAATGTGCTTAAAACAAAAATGAAGTTCTTATCTCTAGCAGAACCAGAGTCACACCTAAATTACAGCATTCAGACAAGGCCTTCATTTTAAGTAGACATAACAGAATTTAAAATTTATAAAATTAATGTATCACGTGCATTCACTTTACATACTCAAAAAAAGCTATACTTAAGAAATTAAAAAGTTGAGGCCGGGCGCAGTGGCTCAAGCCTGTAATCCCAGCACTTTGGGAGGCCGAGATGGGCAGATCATGAGGTCAAGAGATCGAGATCATCCTGGCTAACACGGTGAAACCCCGTCTCTACTAAAAAATACAAAAAACTACCTGGGCAAGGCGGCGGGTGCCTGTAGTCCCAGCTACTCGGGAGGCTGAGGCAGGAGAATGGAGTAAACCCGGGAGGCGGAGCTTGCAGTGAGCTGAGATCCGGCCACTGCACTCCAGCCTGGGCAACAGAGCGAGACTCTGTCTCAAAAAAAAAAAAGAAATTAAAAAGTTGAAAAATAAGAGGTAGTAGTACCGAGTGATATTCTGGCATTCTATTAAATATTCTACACTAGAAGATTATAGGGAAAAGGGAGCTGAATTCTACGAGAACAAATGTAGAGAAGGCAACCCTATGGTCTTGGGAAAAGACAAAAATGGAAGGAAAAATATATTCAAAATGTATCCTAAAAATTGTTAGACATGCACCGCTTACAATAAACAGGAGGTAATTATTTGTGGTAGCATAAAACAAGAAGGGAATAGGCCAGGTGCGGTGGCTTACGCCTGTAATCCCAACACTTTGGGAGGTTGAGGTGGGCGGATCACTTGAGGTCAGGAGTTCAAGACCAGCCTGGCCAACATGGTGAAACCCATCCCTACTAAAAATACAAAAACTAGCTGGGTGTGGTGGTGCATGCCTGCAATCCCAGCTACTCGGGAGGCTGAGGCAGGCGAATTGCTTCGAACCTGGGAGGCAGAGGTTGCAGTGAGCCAGGATTGTGCCACTGCACTCCAGGCTGGGCTACAGGGTGAGATTCTGTCTCCCCCCAAAAAATGGAATAGAGTGTTTTGTTAGCTCTGGTCACTCCCACTCTTCTCTCTTGTTGCTATTACTTTGAAGCACTTGGTTTAGTTATTCTATTTTGTTAAAGAATAATTAAAAAGTACATTACTAACAGTTTTGCTTTATATAGTGTGCCTTGGGCAAAACTCGTGTGAGTGGTTATTCACAGAGAATGGGGAAGGAGGAGCCACATAGGGAGTTCAATCCATAAACTATGGAAGGCAGCAGTATCCTTTACTGCAGTGGCTTTCAAATTTGACGTGCACCAAAATCTCCTGGAGAACTTGTTAAAACACAGAAAGCGGGGCCTCATCCTCCACGTTTTTGATTCAGTTGGTCTGGGTTGGGGCTCGAGCTTTTGCATTTCTAACAAATTCCTAGGTGATGCTGATGCTTCCGGTTTGGAGCACATACTTTGAGAAGCACTACTCGAATGGAATCAGTAGTCACAAGGCCAAGGAGCCAAGTAGACACTAAGGGAAAATAGTACCTCCCTGTGTAGCTTTTCACGACACAACATTAGTTACAAGTTTTATCACCTGCTCAACCAACCAGGTATATATATCAATCCTCAAGGGCTTTAACTGACAAAACTAGTTGTCGGAGGACAGTTCTTTCAAGGGTGAACCCAACACCTAAAAAAAGTTTTGAAAAAGTCAGTTATTCGCCTATTTAAAGACAGTTTTAGAATCCACTATTATGGGAATGGATCTGCTTAGCCTATTTGGAGGTTTTTTATTTTTTGAGACAGAGTCTTGCACTGTTGCCTGGGCTGGAGTACAATAGCAAGATTTTGGCTCAGTGCAACCTCCACCTCCTGGGTTCAAGTGATTCGCCTGCCTCAGCCTCCCGAGTAGCTGGGATTACAGGTGCCTGCCACCACGCCTGGCTAATTTTTTTGCATTTTTAGTAGAGATGGGGTTTCACCATGTTGGCCAGGCTGGTCTCAAACTCTTGACCTCGTGATTCACCCACCTCAGCCTCCCAAAGTGCTGGGATTACAGGCGTAAGTCACCGTGCCTGGCCGCCTAGTGGAGTTTTAGTGCCAATATCCTTGGACTAACTTGAAAATGAATAATATAAATTCAAAATTTCTGCCTGCAGTACAATTCAAAATAACAGCATCTAAATTTTTTTAATCCTTACGTTAAAATAATAAAGAATCTCATTTCAGTTGTTTTTTCACCCAATTACTAAAAAACAAAACAGTCATAAAAAAGAATTCATTTAGAAAAGGTACTATTTGTAGATGTTAGCCACTTATTAAAAACATATTTCCATTAAGATTGTTCTTACATTCTTAGATTTAGAACACCTGATATCTGGACCCAGCTGAGTTTTTATTTTACAGATCACAAAATGGATGAAAGTATATCACAGTAATTAATGAAGCCGTTCTAATTTAGCTTGAAGAGATTTAAAATTCCCAGTGATGGCTTGTACTGCTACTGACGAGCTCATAGACTGGAGCTCAACAAGGTAACCACAAACAGCATCCAGGCAGAGATTTGTAAATCTTCTCCTATAAAGAAAAAGACACATGATTAATTATACATTTACAAACATTTCCTCCTAAAGGACTTCTTCCCCACCAACTTCTGGCAACTTTAATTCTCACAGAAGAGGAAAAACCATGTGATTAAGTAAATAAGAAATAAAGTAAAAAAGAAAACTTAGGGGGTAGGTGGGTTCCATTTGAAGATTTTTACAATGAGAAGAAAGCAGTAAGAGATGATTCCTGCTAATACTTTTTCAAAAGAATATCCCTTAAATGGCCAATAATACTGCAAAGATGTAATTGAAATGTTTTGGTCCTAGGTCACTAATCTAAAGCAGAAGAAATGAATAAATTATTTATGTTCAGCTGTAGAAAGAATTTAGGACAAGGATTGAAAATAGAAAAAACTCCTATTTTTCATACATGGTGATCAATATCATTCAAACAGTTACTGCTAATATACACAAGAGTTTAAATTCCCTGTACTTCTTTACAATTCCCATATCTTACCATCTTCTCTTCAAATTTTTTACCCAGGTATTTATTAGAAGCATTTAAAAGCTTTTGCTAGTCCAATATTTAATTCATAGGTACCTTTCACAATTTAAAACTTGGCTGGGATTCTCAACATATCTTGTCAATAATACATGTATACAATCCAAAAGGTGCAGTGGCTTCTTCATTCTGTTCCAGAATGGATCCTATGAAGAAATATACATAATGAAATGTGAGGCAAGTTGTGTCAACTGATTCTTTAAATCATTTATACTAAAGTAGACATCAGGGTCCATGCAAAACTTACTGCCATTAAAAAGCATTTAATATTACATGGCTACTAAATTATATATCTGATTACAGTTAATATTTCAAACAACATTAAAAACTTATTAATTAACAACACTATGATATTACTTAGGACGAATATTTGATATACCAATCTACTTTGCAGAGCATGTAAATGTCCTGCTTAGGAATCTGAGGTAAGAGAAAAATCTTTCTTTCTATGGGTTGTGACACCACTTTCACTTTGAACCTATGCAGATTTAGTCTGACATCATAAAGAGACTAAACTAGCAGTAACAGAAACTTAATTCTAGGTCTGGCTTCACCAGTTACTAGCCATGTGACTTGAGCAGGTTATTTAACATCTCTGCTCTTGTCTTTTTGCAATACAAGATGGAGATACTACAGTTACCTGCTCATTTCCATCACAGGCTAATGTTGTAAACACTGTATGATGCTACTATAAATCTACTTTGAAAAGTTTTTATTTGGATCTTTTATCCTTAGCATAAAAATTACAAAACATATAGTCGCTCAGCAGGGTGAGAAGGATCTTTAAGCATTGACATTTTAGATGAGATTATAGTAAATAAATACAATGTAATCTTGTTCTTTTAAAGCAAATGATGATTCTTAATGTAATGAGTTTAGCCCACACCTTAGTTTAGCCTCTTCCACCAAGAGTAAAGCATATGTTTATTAATATTCAAAAATAATATTTCATTTTAATCATGATATACAGGAAAGCAACTCTCATTATCAGTTTAAAAAGTCTAAAGCATAATTTCCAAGACTCAACCAAGTGTAATTAGACTAAGTGATAAGATACAAAAATACAATCAAAATAGCCCACTCTATATCTACAAAGCTACTTTAAAGAAAATAATTTTATGTTATTTAATATTTTCCTTACCCGTGATTTGAACAACTGATCATAAACTTCTAGTAGTCTAGGTAATGGTACTCCAATTTCATTCATTGTCTGTATTACGAAGCCCACATCCCAGTTCAAAGAACAAACCTGCTGTTCTAAAAATTGTACAATAAAATCTGGGAAGGAAAAAAAAAGGTTGGAAATTTGTATTTGTAGGTCTTGATACTAAAAGGTAGGTCTTATTCATAACTGAGTAGTTTCTAGGGGGATATCTTCTGAAATCCAGCTGCAATTTTTTGGGGCGGGTTTTTTTTTTTTTTTGCTATGTTGCCCAGACTAGAAATAGTGGCTATTCATAGGAGTAACTACACTGTATGATAGCCTTGACCTTGAACTCCTGAGCTCAATCCTCCCACCTCAACTTCCCAAGTAAGCTGGGACTACAAGTGTGCACCATCACTCTCAGCTTAAAAGGAAAAAAACCTTTTTCTAATAAAAGTAAGATATATACCAGAATAGGCAAATCTAAAGTAGATTAGTGGCTGCCTAGGGCTGGAGGGTGTGAAGGAATGGAAAGTGACAACTAATGAGCACAGAGTTTATTTTCGGGATGACGAAAATGTCCTAAAATCAAAATTACAGAACCTAGAAAATTCAGAAAGATACAAGAAGAAAACAGAGACCATTCACAATCCCAATAATGAAGAGGACTTCGCTGATAATTTTTTTTAATATCAGTATTTTTAAAAAATATGTTTCCTCAATTTAACAGCTTTTCAGAAAAGGGCAACTGCATCCTGATTTCAGAAATATTAAATGTGTTTTTTAATGCCCTACCCCTAGATTTATTTGATAGTTCTAACTGTGGCCTCATTCTTACTTTTAACTGCCTGTCTTATCATAAACAGTAACAACCAAATTTATAGTTATGGCCAGGCGTGGTGGTTCATGCCTGTAATCCCAGAACTTTGGGAGGCCACGGTGGGCAGATCACCTTCGGTCAGGAGTACCAGCCTGGCCAACATGGTGAAACCCTGTCTCTATTAAAAATACAAAAAAATTAGCTAGGCGTGGCTAATTCAAGACTGGCTTGGGCAATATCGTGAGATCCCCTCTCTATCAAAAGAAATATATATATATAAATAAAACATAGAAATCCTCCTGCCTCAGCCTGATTAGCTAGGACTATAGGCACATGTTACCATGACTAGCTAATCTTAATTTTTTCTGTAGAGACGGGGTCTTGGTATGCCCAGGCTGGTCTCAAACTCCTGGCTTCAAGGAATCGTCCTGCCTTTTGCCTCTCCAAAGTGTTGAGATTACAGGTGTGAGCCACCATGCAAAGCCCACGTGATTATTTCTGAATTAAAACGAAAATTCCTCAAAAAGAACTATGTTATACAGTGTCATTGGTTTATTTATTGAAATGGGGTCTCACTGTGTCACCGAGGTTGGAGTGCAGTGCCCCCAGGCTGGTCTTGAACTCCTGGGCTCCAGCAATCCGTCCACCTTGGCCTCCCAAAGTGCTGGGATTACACCTGTGAGCCACCATGCCCACCCACAATGCAGTGTTTTCTAAAACAACTATCAAAAGTATCAGTTTCACACACTTACAAACATTTATATAAAGTATGTATTTGCTCTTTTATTTCTCTTTATTTTTAGGATCAATAAAATGGTATGGAAAGGGAACCGTTTCAATATTATACCTACAAGAAGTAAGGGTATGAACAAAATGATTTTATTTCTGCCTATGTCCGGAGGGAACAGACCTCAAGTCAGAGATGGTCTGTAAATAAGTTTGAATGCTCATTTGAAAACACAATTAGGCTGGGCACAGTGGCAAATGCCTATAATCCCAGCACCTTGGGAGGCCAAGGCAAGCGGATCACCTGAGGCCAGGAGATTGAGACCAGCCTGGACAACATGGGGAAACCCCATCTCTAATAAAAACACAAAAAATTAGCCAGGCATGGTGGCAGGCACCTGTAATCCCAGCTACTTGGGAGGCTGAGGCAGGAGAACTGCTTGAACCCGGAAGGTGGAGGTTGCAGTGAACCGAGATGGCATCACTCCACTCCAGCCTGGGCAACAGAGCAAGACTCTGTCTCAAAAAAAAAAAAAAAAGTTATATTGTGAGGATTTTCATATCTCTCAATATTTTCAAATAACACAAAAGTACTTAATATTCTACTTTATGGATGTATTTATGTTGTTTCTATTGTTTTATCACTGAGGAAAACACTTGTAGGTTGGTAAATAGCTTATAATTAGCTACCTTATATAAAAATTATAGCCACCATATCTCGTTAAGAAAGGGATTCAAACACTAAGTTTTAACATAATTACTTGCTATTTTAAAGAAAAACATGTCCTCAACATAAAAAAGAACAGTTGAATCAGTCACAGATTACCTATGCACAATAACATCAACCAAGTTTTTCTTTTCTCTTCAGAAACTTGTATAGGGTTACCAACAATATAATCATAGTTTGTCAGTCAGCACAATCCTAAGATAGATATATAAACTTGGAAAGTTAGTCACAGAAAGTTTCATACTCAACTCTTCATTAACAAATTTTGCCATTCTTTGGAAATCTTTCCAGATAAGTAGAATTAAACTGCTGAACTAAATAGCAACAAAGAAACTCATTATTTTACTCAAAAGATCATTATTTGTCCATATCAATGGAGAAAACCATCAGAACAGAAAAATACGTGACTGCACCTAAGATCACAGCTTACCTAAAGGAAAGAAACGTGGTGTGCCAGCATAAATTTTGCCAAGGAGAACAATCTTGAGACTAAGAGCATGCATTCTATCCGAGGAGCTCAATGTCACACTGTCATTCAGTTCTGTAACAAAAAGACATATCATTTGAAACCCAAATTATTTTTAATGTGAAATGTTTACATTGGCTATTTAATTGTTTCAAGGTTCAAAATACTTTAGAACAGTCACAATATGATTAACAGATTTGGTGTTTCTGTTATTGTCTGAGATACTCTCACGTCTTAATAGGTTATACTTGGTTATTAGATTCTGAGGTGAGTGTCTCAGTATCCTTTGTAAGGCAGCACAAACAATATAAATTAAACAATCTTCTCACTGAGTATTCTCCCAAATATTCACTTGGGTCATTCTCTGTACGATCATCCTCCACCATACCCATGTGACTTCCACTTACTCTCTCCTTAGGTATATACAATTTTCATGAGCCACTAGCAGCTTGCATTATATTAGTTACTAGCAGCTTGCATTTCTCCACCAAGTCACTACATAACATATGCTAACATACCTATAACTGAACACTTACCTTTCTCTATGATATCTTGCCAAAGTGTCTGCACCAATATAGGGTCTGAATAACCGGCACAATGAATTATTGCAAGTTTACACTCTGCAAGTTTAAATGGGTCAGCAAATTCCCCATAAAGCTGTGAGAGAAAATCCCAAAATTAAACATCCAACTAGAGGTCAACATTTAGAGATTAACAGTGAAGCACTCCTTGAAAATTAAAAAATAACCAAAGATTTTGTGTAAAGTTTCTGAAATATGATATAAAGATGTGATAATGTATGTAGCTGGTTATAATTCCATATTTAAAAAGGTAAGGGTATGGGCCAGGCACCGTGACTCACGCCTGTAATCCCAGCACTTTGGGAGGCCGAGGTGGGCGGATCACGAGGTCAGGAGATTGAGACCATCCTGGCCCTCATGGTGAAACCCGGTCTTTACTAAAATACAAAAAAAAAAAAAAAATTAGCCGGGCGTGGTGACGCAAGGCTGTAGGACCAGCTACTCAGGAGGCTGAGGCAGTTGGAGGCTGAAGTCAGCCGAGATCACGCCTTTGCACTCCAGCCTGGCAATAGAGTAAGACTCCGTTTCAAAAAAAAAAAAAGGGGGGTAAGTATGGTAAATACATTCAAACAGATTTTAGCATGTAGAGCTTTTCTTGGCTGAGAAGAAGATGTTGCAACGACATTCCATTTATTTATTTATTTAAAAATTTTAAAAGCCACTTTTTCAAATTTCTATGGGTACACAGTAGGTGTATGTATTTATGGGGTACATGAGATGTTCTGATACAATCATGCAATGAGAAATAAGCATGTCATGGAGAATGGGGTATCTATTCCTCAAGCATTTATCCTCTGAGTTACAAATAATCCAATTACATTTTCTGCTTTAAAATATACAGTTATTATTGACTATAGTCACCCTATTGTGCTACCAAATAGGTCTTATTCATTCTTTCTATATTGTTTTTGTACCCATTAGCCATCTCCACCTTCCCCACAAACCCCCCTGCAATGGTATTTTAGATTTAGTGTTGTATAAACAATGGGTTGAAGAATCACAGGAATACTGACAAATCTCAAAGTGTTTCAGGGTACCTGGAACTATGTCTAAGAATAAATGAAGAGGAAGGAACTGCCCAGAAAATTACAGAGCGAGAAAGAAGTTTAGAGAGTTAAGCAAAGATAAGTTAGTTTTTCCATGGCAAGAAGTGAGACCATAAATAAGATGATTTTTCTTTTTTTCTTTTTTTTTCTTTTTGAGACAGGGTCTCACTCTGTCACTCAGGCTGGAATGCAGTAGCACCATCGAGACTCACAACAACCTGAGCCTCCTGGGCTCAATCAATCCTCCCACCTCAGTCTCCTGAGTAGCTGGAACTACAACTGCACACCACCACAACAGGCTAATTTTTTTTTTTTTTTTTGACTGAGTCTTGCTCTATCGCCCAGGCTCCTGGACTGCAGTGGTGCGATCTCAGCTCACTGCAACCTCTGCCTCCCGGGTTCAAGTGATTCTCCTGCCTCAGCCTCCCAAGTAGCTGAGATTACAGGCACGTGCCACCACACCTGGCTAATTTTTATATTTTTAGTAGAGATGGACTTCCCCCATGTTGACCAGGTGGTCTCAAACTCGTGACCTCAGGTGATCTGCCTGCCTCAACCACCCAAAGTGCTGGATTATAGGTGTGAGCCACAGTGCCAGGGCCTTTTTTGGTGTTTTTTTTGTAGAGATGAGGTTTCGCCATGTTGCCCAGGCTGGAAATAAGCTGGTTTTAACACAGCTTTCGTGAGGTTGATAGGTTCTTTGTAGCTACTGGCCTGGAAAGAGTACCTTAGCCTTTTCTAGGAGTCAGATGAAGCAGTGATCTGTCAGCCTACTGACAAGCTGCCAAAGATGCCTTATCTTATTTGCGGAGATAAGGTAATTTTCCCCATGAAACAAAAAGCAAAATAAAAAACAAAACTTTCTCATTATTAGATGACGACTATAAAAACTTGCTTTTTTATTACCTTAGTTATGTCCATCAGCTCAGAATCCAGCTGAGACACTGCATCCTGTACAGAAGAATGATGGGAATACTGCCGTTGTAGTGTCTCTTGTATCTGAAGTTGGATCCTAGCAACCTAGTTTGGGCAGAAAATAGGATGTCTTAATTTATTTATGATAAATCAACATACATTTGAAAGAGTGGCTCCTACTATCTGACTTTTTAAGTTTGCTAAAATAATGTATAAATGAAGATTTCCATCATAATAGGCTAACATCATCATAACAGACATCAACTAAACATAATAGATTTCACAGGAAGTGTACTGTGGCAGACCCCTTGCTGCCCACCAATATTCATAACCTCCAAGCCTGAAGCCAAATGGTTAGACTATACAGCTCAGTCTCCTTTGCAAGGGAGGTATGGCCATAAAACCAAGTTCTCTTGAAAGGAATGTGAGTAGAAGTAAAGTGTGTCATGTCAGGGCTGTAGTTTTTAAGAGAGTGAATGTGTTCTTTCTTTTCTTTCCTCCCTCTGCTGAAGATAAAGCAAAAGGCCCTAGGGAATGGTAGTGCCAGAAAATAGAACTTGGGTTCCTAAATCAACCACATGAAGGAAAGCCGGCTGCCAATCGGAAGACTAACCCTGGATTTTTGTGAATAAGAAACAAACTTTTGTATTTGGATGATGGTATGTTTTTGATTCTCTCAGTTAGGGAAGTTTTAGCCTACTCTACTTCATACATCTCTTTATTTGCTTCCAGAATAAATGATGAATGTGATGTAATCCACTTGCTGTTTAAACAGTTGGGAAAAACTTTTATTTTTTATTATTATTATTTTCCGAGACAGAGTCTCACCCTGTCTCCCACATTGGAATGCAGTGGTGCAATCTCAGCTCACCGCAACCTCCGCTTCCTGGGTTCAAGTGATTCTTTTGCCTCACCCTCCTGAGTAGCTGGGATTACAGGTGTGTGCCACCACCCCTGGCTAATTTTTGTATTTTTTAAAGTAGAGACAAGGTTTTGCCATGTTGGCCAGGCTGGTCTCGAACTCCTAACCTCATGATCTGGCTGCCTCGGCCTCCCAAAGTGCTGGGATTACAGGCGTGAGCCACTGCACCCAGCTGGGAAAAAGTTTTAGAAATGCCAAAGACAAAACTTCTAAATTATAGCAATGTTTTTATGACCCAAGTGTATCCTTAGAAATCTCTTTAAGATTTATATCTAAACATAAAAATAAACAGGCAAAAGTAACTAGAATAATAATGACTTCTACAGACCTATTACTTACCAAGGGAAGAATGGAATGTGGAAAAACTATGTGGCTAGTACTCAACGTAGACACAGCTTAAGATCTTTAGCACTTACCTCCATTTTTTCTTCTAATTCATGAAGGAATTCACCATCGGCAGCTATTGATGAAATGGCAGTGGAACTTTTCGCACTAAGAATGGCTCGAGCAATGTACTCCAGTCGCTGCTGAAGTGAAATTTCTGTGCTAGAAGGGCAAACGCTTATTTTTAGTTACACAATTTCTTAAGGATTGAAGATACAAATATGTCAATTAGTATGTACTGTTTCATACCAAATGCACATAAAAGGCCATCTGAAACTTGAAAAAAATCATTAGATTTAAAAAAAAATCTATTTTAGATTTCTAATAAGAAAGATCCACAATTTTAGACAACACACAAAGAAATACTTTATGTCTAAAAAATAACATCCTATTTAAAAAATTTAGGTCAGTATATTAAAACTTAGATTCTTTGGCCGGGCGTGGTGGCTCAAGCCTGTAATCCCAGCACTTTGGGAGGCCGAGACGGGCGGATCACGAGGTCAGGAGATCGAGACCATCCTGGCTAACACGGTGAAACCCCGTCTCTACTAAAAAAAATACAAAAAAACTAGCCGGGCGAGGTGGCGGGCGCCTGTAGTCCCAGCTACTCGGGAGGCTGAGGCAGGAGAATGGCGTAAACCCGGGAGGCGGAGCTTACAGTGAGCTGAGATCCAGCCACTGTACTCCAGCCTGGGCGACAGAGCGAGACTCTGTCTCAAAAAAAAAAAAAAAAACTTAGATTCTTCTAAAATTAAGGAAAACTGAAGGTAAGTACATATAGCTCAGTTTTCAATCATCCTTCACAATGAGAATATTATGCCATACCTATGCATGTCAGCCAGTCTGGACAGTACACGAGCAGCATTACTGAAACTTCTGTTCTTCTCGTAATACCGCCAGAGTAAATCCATATAACGAACTCTGTTTTGATCAACTTTGGCCATTCGGACTAGATGGGGCTCCAGAAATGGAGAAGCAACCTAGAAATTATATAGTTATTCAGAAAAATTTTCTAACCACCTACAGATAATGTTCCTGATAAAGAAAATACAGTATTTTTAAGTCAACTACAACTTTGCCTTGTTTTATGAAAATAAGCAAAATTATAATCCAACAATAACAAAAGAGAGGGCAAATTTTCTTATTATAAACAATTTTTGTTTTACCACAGTTAGCATAAGAGTTCCCAAAATAATTCTATTAGGTTGATAACAATAGTTTAGTAAGCTTGGCATGGCAGCTCATGTCTGTAATCCTAGCACTTTGGGAGGCCGAAGTGGGCAGATCATGTGAGCTCAGGATTTCGAGACCAGCCTGGGCAATACATGGCAAAACCATGTCTCTACAAAAAAATTAGCTGGGTGTGGTGGTGTGGGCCTATAGTTCTAGTTACTCAGGAGGCTGAGGTGGGAGGATCACCTGAGTCTAGGGAGGTCGAGGCTACAATGAGCCATTATCATGCCATTGCACTGCACTCCAGCCTAAGCTACAGATTGAGACCCTGCCTCAAAAAAGAAAAGGAAATTTGGCTGGGCATGGTGGTTCATGCCTATAATCCCAGCATCTTGGGAGGCTGAGGCGGGCAGATCACCTGAGCTCAGGAGTTTGAGACCAGCCTGGCCAACATGTTGAAACCCCGTCTCTACTAAAAAGACATAAAAATTAGCCGTGCGTGGTGGTGGGCACCTGTAATCCCAGCTACTTGGGAGGCTGAGGCAGGAGAATCGCTTGAACCCGGGAGGCGGAAGTTGCAGTGAGCCGAGATCGTGCCACTGCACTCCAGCCTGGGTGACAGAGTCAGACTCCATCTCAAAAAAAAAAAAAAGAAAACGGAAATTTACTACAAAATTACACGTTTTAAAATAAACTTTGATAACACAGCTATTGATTCCTAGACACTGAGCTCAAAGGCATTATTGAAATTATCAAATGCTATGTATTCATTAAATAGACTGAGGAACACTGAGACTTAGGGTAGGTAAAAGGACATATCTGAAGTCACATAGTGACTTAACGGCAGAGTTAAGATGACCTACAGGACTCATAATTCATAATCCAGTGATTTCTACCCCGCAATATAAACTATCCCAATCAGCTTCGAAATAACAAGAAAATTGGAGCAGTAGCCTACTTTGCCCCTTAGAAAAAGATATTGCATTACTCAGCTTTACACTAACATCTAATAGTAGACATGGGATGAGAAATTGAATTTTTTACATCTATGTACGTGCTCAAATCATTGAGTTATGCTCCTTAAGAATAATTAACGCAACTGCAATAAAAAAAGATTTACCTGTAGCAGCTTATCTGCAAGATCAGCTTGTATTAGCCAATTATAAAGGGCAATACTAAACAGCTCATCCTTGGATCTCTGTGACAATTTAAGCATTTGTTCAAACTAAAATAAAGAAAATAGTAAAAATTAGCAGTTAAAGGCTCTGTTTCTGGGCATCACAACCCTTTAGACCTATAAACTCCAGTAAGAAATCAAGAATCCTTACATGATAACTTCTAAGAACTACTACCTTTCCCCAAGATGACTGTGCCACCATTACCATGCAGAACTTCTAAACAGTGTATTCTCAGAATGAAAATATACTCTGTCCCTTACATGATGTCCTGCTTCTTCATTACTCAGCATATTTGGATCAGATGACAACACTGGAGGACCAGGTTTTTTGGGTACACTGGGAGACTGAGGAGCGGCCTTACTTTGATTTACCAGTTCTTGAAGTGTGTCTGTAATGCACTTGTAACTGTTTAATCTGAAAGAGAATGGAAAAGGAACAATTACATTATTTAACTAGAAAGCAGATGATGGCAAGTGTGGTGACTCACGCCTGTAATGCCAGCCATAGGGCGGTCAAGGTAGGAGGAGGGCTTGAGGCTGGGAGTTCAAGACTAGCCGGGGCAACAGAGTGAGACCATGTCTCTACAAAAAATACAAAAAATTGGCCGGGCACAGTGGCTCACAACTGTAATCCTAGCACTCTGGGAGACGAAGGCAGGGGGACTGCCAGAGGTCAGGAGTTCAAGACCAGTCTGGTCAACATGGTGAAACCCCGTATCTGCTAAAAATACAAAAATCAGCCAGGCGTAGGAGTGCACGCCTGTAGTGCCAGTTATTCAGGAGACTGAGGCACAAGAATTGCTTGAACCTGGGAGGCAGAGGTTGAGGTGAGCTGAGATCATGCCACTACACTCCATCCTGGGCGACAGCAAGACCCTGTCTCAAAAAACAAACAAACAAAAACCAAAAAAACCAAACCAAAACAAAAAATTAACCAAGCGTGGTGGTATGCACCTGTAATCCCAGCTGCTTGAGTGGCAGAGGCAGGAGGATCACTTGAGCCCAGAAATGTAAGGCTGCAAGTGAGCTATTATCATGCCACTGCACTCCAACCCAGGCAACAGAATGAGGCCCTGTCTCAAAAACAAAACACAAAACCCCCCCAAAACAAAACAAACAACAAAAAAAGAAAGTCATTGACTTACCTTACCTAATTTAAGTATATACAAGGATTTCAAGACTATTTGGCAGAATATATGTACATACTTGGCATTTAAAGTAACAGAAACCATATACTTTTTCAGTAAGTTTGAGAAGTGTTTGGTTAAACATAAAAGGGTAAAGTCATTAAATACAGTAATAAAAAAATATGTTTTCGCCAGATGTGGTAGCTGACACCTGTAATCTCAGCACTTTGGGAGGCTGAGAAGAAAGGATTGCTTGAGCCCAGGAGTTCAAGACCAGCTTGGGCTTATAGTGAGGCCCTGTCTCTAAAGAAATTAAAGAGATAAAAAAAATTAGCCGAGTGTGCTGACATGTGCCTGTAGTCCCAGCTACTCAGGAGGCTGAGGTGGGAAGATCACTGGATCACTTGAGCCCAAAAGGTCAAGGCTACAGTGAGCTATGATGCTGCCACTGAACTCCAGCCCAGGTGACAGAGGGACGCTTTGTCTCAAAAACAGAAACAAAACAAAACAAAACACCCTCCATATATATATGTTATAGAAAGGTTATATATATTTCTCTTTTTCTCCGAGACGCAGCCTTGCTCTGACACCCAGGCTGGAGTTCTGTGGTGCAATCTCAGCTCACTGCAACCTCTGCCTCCTGGGTTCAAGCAATTCTCCTGCCTCAGCCTCCCGAGTTGCCAGGATTACAGGTGTGCACCACCACGCCTGGCTAATTTTTGTATTTTTAGTAGAGACAGGGTTTCACTATGATAGTCAGGCTGGTCTCAAACTCATAACCTCATGATCTGCCCACCTTAGCCTCCCAAAGTGCTGGGATTACAGGCGTGAGCCACTGTGCCCGGCCTATATTTCTTTTAAGGACATACATTTCTCTTTTAACAGTCTCAACAAATTTGGGAATACATAAAAATTATCCTTTAAAATGAAATACTAGGCCAGACATGGTGGCTCACGCCTGTAATCCCAGAACTTTGGGAGGCCAAGGTGGGCAGAATATCTGAGGTCAGGAGTCAGAGACCAGCCTGCTCAACATGGAGAAACCCTGTCTATACTAAAAACGCAAAAAGTTAGCTGGGCGTGGTGGCGTGTGCCTGTAATCCCAGCTACCAGGGAGACTGAGGGAGGAGAATCGCCCGAATCCACGAGATGGAGGTTGCAGTGAGCTGAGATTGTGCCACTCCACTCTAGCCTAGGCAACAAGAGTGAAAATTCTGTCTCAAAAAAATAAATACATGAATAAAATAAAATGAAATACTAATCATTATCCAGAACCAAAAATTTGAGAAGAAAAAAAATAGCTAGTTTTGTTTTCAAACAAGTAATCCTATTTAAAAACACATTAGTAAGTCTCAGAAGAATCACAGAGGTAAGTTAAAAAACACTCATAAGCATTTAAGAATTCTCATCAGAATACATTTTACCTCTAGGTTAAGAATAATAACCTATGAGCAGGGCGCGGTGGCTCACGCCCGTAATCTCAACACTTTGGCAGGCTGAGGCAGGTGGATCACTTGAGGTCAGGAGTTTGAAACAAGCATGGCCAACATGGTGAAACCCCGTCTCCACTAAAAATACAAAAACTAGCCGGGCATGGTGGTGTGTGTCTGTAATCCCAGCTACTCAGAAGACTGAGGCCGGAAAATCGCTTGAACCCAGGAGGACGAGGTTGTAGTGAGCTAAGATCGTGCCACTATACCCCAGCCTGGATGACTCAAAAAAAAAAAAAAAAAAAAGTTATAACCTATAACCTTAACCTATTAATATTCAGGCCTTTGATAAAACAAGAAGTCACTTTTAAGTAAAAGCAAAAGGATAATTCAATATTATAAGGGTTACACTTGAAATATTATTTCCCTAATACTGTCAATTAAACCTTTACACAAGGAGGCCAGACACGGTGGCTGATGGCTGTAATCCTAGCACTCTGCAAGACTGAGGTGGGTGGATCAATTGAGGTTAGGAGTTGAAGACCAGCCTGGTCAAAATGGTGAAACCCTGTCTCTACTAAAAATACAAAATTAGCCAGGCGTGGTGGTGCGCACCTGTAATCCCAGCTACATGGGAGGCTGAGGCACGAGAATACCTTGAACTTGGGAGGCAGAGGTTGCAGTGAGCCAAGATTACACCACTGCACTCCAGCCCAGATGACAGGGCAAGACTCTGTCTCAAAAATATATATATAAATCAAAAAACAAAAAACTTTACGCAAAGAAAAGTCTGTATCCATAAATATGACAATCTGCTAAGGTAATGGAATATACCTTTCTTGGAAGGCCTGAAGTCCAACTATATCTTCTTCTGGTTCTCCATGTTTATAGAAATGAAGTCCAAGACCTTGAGGATCTTTTTTCTCTGCAGCCGTAAGAGAAAGTTCCACCACACCCTCATAAAATCTCACTGATGGGAAAGAAAAGAATGAAGGCCTATGACTTACTACTAAGTTGGATACATTTTTCCTTAGCTGCCACATAAAAATAATGGTCAAGGTTATGTCTCTACTGTACAATAGTGACCCTGCTAACATAAAATATTTCTGATAGGTCTTCAGAAGAAAAAAGTCTTAACATGTCTAAAAGGCATCTGTTAAATACATTTCTTCATTGGGGGCCGGGTGTGTAATCCCAGCACTTTGCGAGGCTGAGGCAGGCAGATCACGAGGTCAGGAGTTCGAGACCAGGCTGACCAGCACGGTGAAACCCCGCCTCTACCAAAAATACAAAAATTAGCCGGGCGTGGTGGCACATGCCGGTAATCCCAGCTATTCAAAAGGCTGAGGCAGGAGAATCACTTGAACCAGGGAGGCACAGGTTGCAGTGAGCCGAGATTGCACCACTGCACTCCAGCCTGGGCGACACAATGAGACTCTGTCAAAAAAAAAAAAAAAAAAAAAAAAAAAAACCAAAACCAAAAACATATATATATATATTTCTTCACTGGAAAAAAAAGATCATATTTCAAACAACAAAAAGGAAAGTTTCAGATCCCTACGGGAGGAGGGAAAAATACCTTAGGATTAAATATAATATCTGTGCAAACAGTTAGAGCCTTTACATTATGTTAGATTTGATTTAAAGTAATTTTTTAAAAAGTAAGCCGATTATACCTTAAAACTCAATAAAAATTTTAAATACCTGAAAAATAAATGTAATCCAGAGCAATCTAAAACATACAGTAATTGAACTGGACAAGAACTGAAATTCTAATGCTAAAAAGTTACATATTTCAGCCAGGTGCAGTGGCTCACATCTGTAATCCTAGCACTTTGAGAGGCTGAGATGGGTGTATCACCTGAGGTCGGGAGTTCTAGACCAGCCAGGCCAACACGGTGAAACCCTATCTCTACTAAAAATACAAAAATTAGCTGGGTATTGGCCAGGCACGGTGGCTCACGCCTGTAATCCCAGCACTTTGGGAGGCTGAGGTGGGAGGATCATGAGGTCAGGAGATCGAGACCATCCTGGCTAACACGGTGAAACCCTGTCCCTACTAAAAATACAAAAAACTAGCCAGGCTTGGTGGCAGGCACCTGTAGTCCCAGCTACTTGGGAGGCTAAGACAGGAGAATGGCGTGAACCTGGGAGGCAGAGCTTGCAGTGAGCTGAGATCATGCCACTGTACTTCAGTCTCGGCGACAGAGAGAGACTCCATCTCAAAAAAAAAGTAAAAAAAAAATAAATAAATAAAAATTATCTGGGCATGGTGGTGGGTGCCTGTAATCCCAGCTACCAGGGAGGCTGAGGCAGGAGAATTGTTGGAAACTGGGAGGCGGAGGCTGCAGGGAGCTGAGATCGTGCCACTGTACTCCAGCCTGGCTGACGGAGAGAGACTCCGTCTCAAAAAACAAACAAACAAAACTTATACATTTCAAAAGATAAAAAGACCAGCTTCTGCAGGTCAGTGTAGTCATCAAATATTGCAACACAATGATACGACATTCCTATGTCCTTTCACTCGGCCTCTGATGTTGAAAGAAGATTTGCGTCTGGAAAGTGGCTTTTCATCATTAGCTCGCTTCATTCATACACTATCATTTATCTTCTGAGTTGAGTAAAAGATACAAGAAACATTTTATTTCTCACCTTGTCTATACTGAGCACAAACATTGGAAAGGTCCACTTGATTGCTAATTTTTTGATATTCCTTTAATGATTCCCTTAACATTCTTTCTTTTTCAGTCTTATTTTGAACTTGTCGGGAACGCTGGAGAAGCTCATTTGCCTAGAAGAGGAGATAACAAGAACTTAAAAATATATAAAACCAAGCAGACAGATGATGCTGTCAACTAAGTTTTAGTCTACGTCTAAATTTATATATGATTATTACTATTAAAAATGAAAACAACTCTACAAACTTACTTCTTAATTTTAGGCAGAAAATATTTTGACCAAAAATTCCTAGCTATTCTTAATTCCTCTCACAAATATGTTAAGCAAGAGAGCTTTTGTCTGGTAATTATCTTGCCTAGTCAATACATTATTGGGCAGCAGGCAGTCCATGCGATACTCATTTATTTATTTTTTCCACCTGTAGGAAAGGATCAATAAAAATGCCCCCATTAACTCTAATTCACCAAAAGATTTACTTGAAGTTTTAGTACTTTTCCTTAACTTCTAAGGAGATAAATTATTCCCTAAATGTTCTTAATTTGTAAATTTAGTGATTTTTCTTAATTTCTCACCTTTGACTTTTTAATATGGCCTAGAAACACTATCAAAGATTCTTTATGGGCCAGGAGCAGAGGCTTATGTCTATAATCCCAACACTTTGCAAGGCCGAGGCAGGCAGAGGTCAGGAGTTCAAGACCACCCTAGGCAACATGGTGAAACCGTGTCTCTACCAAAAATATAAAAAATTAGCTGGGTGTGGTGGTGCACACCTGTAATCCCAGCTATTTGGAAGGCTGAGGCAGGAGAATCACTTGAACCTGGGAGGTGGAGGTTGCAGTGAGCTGAGATCGTGCCATTGCACTCCAGCCTGGGTGACAGGCAAGACTCTGTCTTATAAAAAAATAAAAAAATAAATAAAAATATATAAAAAAATAGAAGATTCTTCATGAAAAACTTAAAGGAAGGCCGGGCATAGTGGCTCACACTTATAATCCCAGCACTATGGGAGGCTGAGGCAGGAGGATCCGCTTGAAGCGAAGAGTTCAAGACTAGCCTGTGCAACAAATTGGAACGCATCTCTATAAAAAAGAAAAAATTTGGCTGGGTGCAGTGGTGCACACCTGTAGTCCCCAGCTACATGAGAGGACTGCTTGAGTCTAGGACTTAGACACTGCTGTGAGCTATGATCACAGCACTGCACTATAGCCTAAGCAACAGAGTGAAACTCTGTGTCAAATAAATAAACAAAAATATTTTTAAAAAGAAAAGCTAAGCTTAAAAGAGTATACACAGGTTTTAAGAAGCCACATATTCCAACCCCTTTCTTAGATGAGGATCCTGAGGCTAGGAGAGGTTAAGAGATCTAACTGACTGAGGTCCTATATTAAGTGAAACAAGATGGTTCATCGTACATGATACCTCTTATAACTAGCAATGAAATAGATAATAAAGTATCATACCTTAGAACAAATGGCATCATCAGTACTATACAGAAGTGGGCAGATATCCTGCAAATGTAAACTAATGCCATCAACAGCGGCATTATCTCTGATGTAGCAGTTGATAAGAGAAGCAATTAATGCCCCTGTGAGTTCTTTGTCCCTGATTACAAGATCTTTAAAGGTGGTGATCTTCAGCTGCTCTTGAAGTTCCTAGGAGCATAAAACTTTTCTATCACAATTATAAAAATACCATATTACTAAACATAATGAAATTATTGTAATAACTTAAAATAACCTAAACACTGATAGACTCTGTAATTGAAAAGCGAAAATATACTAATTAGTAGAAATAAATTTTTGCAAACTTACATAAAATCATACAGAGTTGGAAAAGAACGTACAGTAGATCTAGTCCAAAACTCTCACTTTCCAAATGAGAAAAGTAAAGCTTAAGTAGAGCCAAAACTAGAGCCAGATCTCCTCGCTTTGGTTATAAAATGGAAAAAACAATCACTTGGCTACATTTGAAAATCTTGGGCTTACATTTTACTTCTTCCTAAATCTGTTAGAATTCCATTATTCTAGACCTTATAATATTGGAGTTTAATCTGTATTGTGAACAAATCTGCTTGTCCAAATGAAGCTCTAAAGTATTGATTTATACTATAGTAAAAGATTCTGTTAGTGATGTGACTGCTATCTCTTTTTTCTAAATGCAAGGAAATATCGAAACTATGTTAAAATTCTTGAACAAATCTTCAATTTGCATTCATTGAGCACACAATTGGTGATGTAAGGAAGAGAGCTTTGAAGATGGATCACAAAAACATACCCAGGATAAAAACCTACCTACAATATATTTATCACTCAATAAATACTCAAAATTATTCCACTTGGTATGAAAACGCTAACAGTTTCATAATTAAATATATTAGCTTGAATTTTTAAAAAGAAAAAACAGTATCTATTCATCGGACACTAGTGGAAAGAATTAGGAGATTGCCTTCTAACGTTGAAAAATGGTATACAAGAGTCAAAAATTAAGCGTTTCAGAGTAATGAAATATCCATATAGGACAGGATATTTTTTTTTTTTACAGAATTGCAGCTAGTAACTGGGGAAGGAATCACAGATTTAAAATATCATTTTGGCCGGGCACAGTGGCTCATGCCTGTAATCCCAGCACTTTGGGAGGCCAAGGTGGGTAGATGACCTGAGGTCAGGAGTTCAACACCAGCCTGGCCAACATGGCGAAACCTTGTCTCTACTAAAAATACAAAAATCAGTCAGGCATGGTGGCACATGCCTGTAGTCCCAGCTACTCGGGAAGCTGAGGCAGGAGAATTGCTTATACCCAGGAGGTGGAGGTTGCAGTGATCTGAGATCGCTCCACAGCACTCCAGCCTGGGTGACAGAATGAGACACTGTCTCAAAAAAATAAAAAACAAACAAATAAATATTCCCCTTTTGTAATCCTAAGTGAAATAATAAATTCCAGCAATATTATCAATGGATGATTAAAGTCTGATGGAGAATTCCACAATGGCAGTACTAGGCTTAACTACTTGAATCCAGCAATCCATCTCAGTATCACTAAAAGGACAATGAAACCTTTTGTGTCTTCTAACGGTCTGATGAACAAACCACTACCTATGAAGTATTCTATTCTTCCTCAAAAAAGGAGCTGAACCAAATCAAGCTTATATATTAAACTTTCATTTCAAAGAAAATGCAGGAGATAGAGGAAGAAGTTCACTACAAAGAGGATTAAAAAAAAAAAAAAGCCTTAGAATGTCCTTACAATGCTGGACATTCTACTGGATTGATGATTGGATTTCTACAAGGCAAAAGCCAGGAAAAGAAAAAGAAGGAAAGACTGCTTCAGATTGAAACAGATGAAAGATAAACAATAAATTCCACGAGCAAACCAACTAAACTGTTTAGATCCTGATTTGAAAGAACCAATCTGTAAAAAGACATTTTTCAGACAGATTTTGCTATCAAATATTGATACTTAATACTGGTAACTATCCAACCTAGGAGATACGGTGAAACCCCATCTCTACAAAAAAAAAAAAAAAAACACAAAAATTAGCTAGGCATAGTGGTGTGTGCCTATAATACCAGCTACTCGGGAGGCTAAAGTAGGAGAATCACTGGAGCCCAGGGAGGTCAAGGGTGCAGTGAGCTGTGATCGTGCCACTGCACTCCAGACAGAGCAAGACACTGTCTCAAGAAAAACTGGTAACTGTGATAATGACATTGTTGTTATTCAAGGAACTATTTTTTTTAAGAAACACAATATCTTGAAAATGCTGAATGAGTCAAATGTATGTGGGAGTTACAGTTTTTGCTCTACTTCTGTATACGTTTAGAAATGTTCACAATTAAATAAAAGGTAGGAATAAATTTCCTCTATATATTCTAACAGCAGTTGCCGGGCACGGTAGGTCACGCCTATAATCCTAGCATTTTGGGATGCCGAGGCGGGTGGATTACCTGAGCTCAGGGGTTCGAGATCAGCCTGGGCAACACGGTGAAACCCCGTCTCTACTAAAATACAAAAAATTAGCTGGGCATGGGTGGCGTGCACCTGTAATCCCAGCTACTTGGGAGGCTGAGGCAGGAGAATTGCTAGAACCTGGGAGGTGGAGGTTGCAGTGAGCCGAGATCGCACAACTGCACTTCGGCCTGGGCAACACAGCGAGACTCCATCTCTAAAATAACAACAACAAAAAAAATACATACATAAAATGAAGTAGGAGTGGTTTGTGTGTGTGTGTGAGAGAGAGAGAGACAGGGTCTCACTCTGTCACCCAGGCTGGGGTGCAGTGGCACAATCACGGCTAACTGGTGCCTCAACCTCCCAGGCTCAAGTGCTCCTCCCGCTTCAGCTTCCCAAGTAGTGGGAATTGGGAATGTCACTTCCCAATTGCCTGAAGTGAAATCTTTTCACTTAGTTGAGCCTCTAATGAGAAAACAAAACTAATAAATTACTATAAAATAACATCCTGTGATGGCACATGCCTGTAGTCCAGGATAGTGCTGAACTCCTAGGCTTAAGTGATCCTCCTGCCTCAGCCTCCCAAAGTGCTGGAATCGCAGGCGTGAGGCACGGTGCCCAGTCAAGAGTATTTATTTTAGGTTGTTGGGTCCTTTGAAATTATATGCAAAAGTCTGTGTGTCCATGTTGATATGCATTTCTTTAAGGGTAGTGAGAGATAGCTTTTATCAGATTCTCAGAAGAACCTGTAGCTCAAATAAAGGTTACAGTCCACTGTTTTAAAAAATGTTTGTAAAGTATGATTTCATTCACATACCCACAAGTAAAAACTTGTGGCTTTGAAAAAAATAGGTCCCCCAAGTTAGTAAGGTTTTGTGCGATCTTCCTATAACATACTAACTTCATTATTAACGTAAATGCTTCCCAAAATAATCTCCTCCAAAGCCAAAATACTCATCCAAAAAAATCCAAACATAGTATTAATGGTAAAATCATAAAAAAATTAAAAAAAACTTACCTTCTGAAGTTCTGCCACAATGACAGTGAATTGATGTTCACAAAGAAGTTTCCATAAAGCCAGAGCCTGATATGATTTTCGAACCAACTGCTGAATTGCCTGAAGTGAAATCTTTTCACTTAGTTGAGCCTCTAATGAGAAAACAAAACTAATAAATTATTATAAAAGAACATAGGTTAAGATGCTTTATTTCAAATAAAAACCATAGTTAAGGTTGAAATCCCCATTGTTTTCCTCCCAGCCCCCATTAGAGGCAACTATGATAATCAGTAGTATTTATGTTTTTATCTTCTCTCTGTGTCTGTATATATACATGCTTCTGTGTTTGTGTAGGTACACATAAACCATGAAAATATTGCTGCATGGCCGGGCAGAGGCTCACGCCTGTACTCCCAGCACTTTGGGAGGCCGAGGCAGGTGGATCATGAGGTCAGGAGATCGAGACCATCCTGGCTAACACGGTGAAACCCCAACTCTATTAAAAATATAAAAAATTAGCCAGGGAGGATGGCAGGCGCCTGCAGTCCCAGCTACTTGGGAGGCTGAGGCAGGAGAATGGCGTGAACCCAGGAGGCGGAGCCTGCAGTGAGCCGAGATTGCGCCACTGCACTCCAGCCTGGGCAACAGAGCAAGACTCCATCTCAAAAAAAAAAAAAAGAAAAAAAAATTGCTGTATTTTTAACAAATACACCATCGCTTTTTCTACTCAGTTATATGTTCGCAGGCTATCTACACTGATAAATATAAATCTAGTACATTTATTTTCACTACTGAGTGTTCCATCATGTAAGTATACCACAATTTGGCCCATTTTTCACTTGGAGGACATTACACTGTTTCTAGTATTTTGAAAATAAAACAATGATGCAATAAATATTCTTAAAGAATATCTCCTAGAAAGCACAGTCGAGTTAGTCTAGGACTGAGTTTCTCAAACCCTAGATCAACATGCATTGGCGAGTCATGAAATCAGTTTAGTCAGTGATGACAGCTTTTCGCTCACCCCTCAAATATAGAAAGTAGAAAAGAATTCAAAAAAGAAAGAAATATCAGAGTATAAAACAGGTAGAACTACTTCAGGAAAATCTATTCTGGTTTGTATGTATGCTTTTAAACATCTGAATCATAATGTAAGATATATTTCTTTTTTTTTTCCCCTGAGATGGAGTCTTGCTCTGTTGCCCAGGCTGGAGTACAGTGGTATGATCTCAGCTCACTGCAACCTCTGCCTCCTGGGTTCGAGCAATTTACCTGCCTCAGCTTCCCGAGTAGCTGGGATTACAGGCACTCACCACCACGCCCACCTAATTTTGGTATTTTTTTGTAGAGGCAGGATTTCACCATGTTGGCCAGGCTGGTCTCAAACTCCTGACCTCAAATGATCTGCCTGCCTTGGCCTCCCAAAGTGCTAGGATTAAAGGCGTGAGCCGCTACACCTGGCCATGTAAGATATATTTCTTACTGTGGGAGAAAGTTTGAAAAAAACTCCTTTAAGGATATATACCTAGAAGTGAAACTATCAGCTTTCAGAATATATGTTTAGCTTTTACCGGATATGATCAAATTGCTCTCCAAAGCAGTTGTTTCAGTATAAACTGCCAGCAATTCAAATGCTCCTATTTGTACAAATCCTCACCAATGTTTAGTGATGTAATCTCAAAGCCATACTGAAATATCATTAACTGCTCAGAAAAAAAATTTGCAAAATGGTGGCTGGGCACAGTGGCTCTTGGCTGTAATCCTAGCACTTTGGAAAGTCGAGGTGGGCAGATCACTTGAGGCCATGAGTTTGAGACCAGCTTGGCCAACATGGCAGAACCCCACCTCTACTAAAAATCCAAAAATTAGCCAGGCGTGGTGGCACACGCCTGTAATCCCAGTTACTCAGGTGGCTGAGCCACGATTATTGCTTGAACGCAGGAGGTGGAGGTTGCAGTGAGCCAAGATGGCACCATTGTACTTCAGCCTGGGCAATATAGCAAGACTCTGTCTCAAAACAAAACAAAACAGAACAGAACAGAAACAAAATCGGAGGATAGGCAAACAATTTCAACATTTTTTAAAAAAGAGAAAAAATTTAAGGCTGGGCACAGTGGCTCACGCCTGTAATCCCAGCACTTTGGGTGGCCGAGGCGGGCGGATCACAAGGTCAGTGGATCAAGACCATCCTGGCTAACACAGTAAAACCCCGTCGCTACTAAAAATACAAAAAATTAGCTGGGTGTGATGGCAGGTGCCTGTAGTCCCAGCTACTTGGGAGGCTGAGGCAGGAGAATGGCGTGAACCTGGGAGGCAGAGCCTGGACGACAGAGTGAGACTCCATCTCAAAAAAAAGAAAAGAGAGAGAAAAAATTTAAAAGTAAAAAAGAATTTACAAAATGATGAATAGAAACCTAGGGTCCTGAGTAGGGAAGAAATTAGCTTGGGACAAAAGTAAATGGTTGAGTGTTGAGAAAGTTCTATTGGCCAGGCGTGATGGCTCACGCAAGTAATCGCAGCATTTTGGGAGGCCGAGTTGGGCGGATGACCTGAGGTCATGAGTTCAAGACCGGCCTGGCCAAAGTGGCAAAACCCCGTCTCTACTAAAAACACAAAAACTAGATAGGCATGGTGGCACACGCCCGTGATTCCAGCTACTTGAGAGGCTGAGGCAGGAGAATCGCTTGAACCTGGGAAGCAGAGGTTGCGGTGAGCCAAGATTGCGCCACTACACTCCAGCCTCGGCGAAAAAGCGAGACTCCATCTCAAAACAAACAAACAAACCAGAAAGTTCTATCACGGCCAGAAAAAGTAACGCTAACCCTAACAATGGAAGGCAAAAGAACTTAGAAAAAATTAAATGGCACAAGTTCATGCAATAACGTATTATTCTTCTAATTTGTATCTGGAATAACTGAAGATTACGAGAACTTTCCAGTTGCCTTATTCTTTCCTTGTTACTAGTTATAATTGATAAAAAGCACAACAAAATATTTGACTCATATTTTTAGCTCTATAAAAAGGTATATTACTAATCATTAGGGAAACGTAAATCGAAATCCCAATGAGATGCCATTCCATATTCATTAGGATGGCTATATATAAAAGGACAGAAAAATGACAAATGTTGGCAAAGATGTGAAGAAACTGGAACCTCTGTGCATTGCTACTAGAAGTATAAAATGCTGTAGCTGGCCAGGCGCAGTGGCTCACACCTGTAATCCTAGCACTTTGGTAGGCTGAGGTGGGTGGATTACCTGAGGTCAGGAGTTCAAGACCAGCCTGGCCAACATGGTGAAACCCTCTCTATACTAAAAATATAAAAATTAGCTGGGTGTGGTGGCCTGTAACCGCAGCTACTCGGGAGGCTGAGGCAGAATTGCTTGAACCTGAGAGGTGGAGGTTTCAGTGAGCCGAGATTGCACCACTGCACTCCAGCCTGGGCGACAAGACTGAAACTCCGTATCAAAAAGAAATAAAGATAAACATAAACATAAAATGCAGTAGCTACTATGAAACAGTATGGCGGTTCATCAAAAAATCAGTAATAGAATTACTATATGATATAGCAATTCCACTTCTGGGTATATACCCAAAAGAACTGAAACCAGAGACTTTAATTCCTATTTGTTCACCCATGTTAATGGCAGGATTGTTCACAATAGCCAAAAAACAGAAGAAACTCAGCGTCCATCAACAAACGAATGGATAAAGGAAGTGTAGTATGTGTGCACATATGCACATACACACAATAGAAATTACTCAATCTTAAAAAGGAAGGAAGTTCTGACACATGTTACAACATGGATGAACCTTGAGGACAGTTTAAAGCTAAGTGACATAAGCCTGTCACAAAATGAAAAGCTTGGTTTCATTCTAATAGGGTACCCAGAGTGGTAAAATTCAGAGACAGAAAGTAGAATGGTGGTTGCCAGGGACCTGGGATAGGGGAAAAAAATGGGGGTTTATTATTTCATGGGGACAGAGTGACTTTTGTTGTTTTTTATTTTGTTTTTTAAGACAGAGTCTTGTTCTTGTTGCCCAGGCCAGAGTGCAATGGCACAAATTCAGCTCATTGCAACCTCCACCTGCTGGGTTCAAGTGATTCTCCTGCCTCAGCCTCCAGAGTAGCTGGGATTACAGGAGCCCGCCACCATGCCTGGCTGATTTTTGTATTTTTGATAGTGACGGGGTTTCACCATGTTGGCCAGGCTGGTCTGGGAACTCCGGACCTCTGGTGATCCACCTGCCATGGCCTCCCAAAGTGCTGGGATTACAGGCGAGAGCCACCGTGCCCAGCCCAGAGTGACATTTTGGGGAAGATGACAAAAGTTCTGGAGATGGATATTGGTAATGGGGACATAAAATGAATATACTGAATGCCACTGAACTGTACACTTAAAAATAGTAAAAACGGGCCAGGCGCAGTGGTTTATGCCTGTAATCCCAGCACTTTGGGAGGCTGAGGCGGGCGGATCACAAGGTCAAGAGATTGAGATCATCCTGCTTAACACGGTGAAACCCTCTCTCTACTAAAAAATACAAAAAAAAAAAAAAAAACCACTCGCTGGGCGAGGTGGTAGCCACCTGTAGTCCCAGCTACTCAGAAGGCTGAGGCAGGAGAATGGAGTGAACCTGGGAGGCGGAGCTTGCAGTAAGCCAAGATTGTGCCACTGCACTCCAGCCTGGGTGACAGAGTGAGACTCTGTCTCAAAAAAAAAAAGTAAAAGTGGGGCCGGGTGCGGTGGCTCACATCTGTAATCCTAGCACTTTGGGAGGCCAAGGTGGGTGGATCACCAGAAGTTGGAAGTTTGAGACCAGCCTGACCAACATGGAGAAACCCCGTCCCTACTGAAAATACAAAATTAGCCCAGCGTGGTGGCACATGCCTCTAATCTCTGCTACTCGGGAGGCTGAGGCAGGAGAATTGCTTGAACCCGGGAGCGGAGGTTGCAGTGAGCCAAGATCGCGCCATTGCACTCCAGCCTGGGAAGCAAGAGTGAAATTCTGTCTCAAAAACATAAATAAATAAAAAGTAAAAATGGTAAATTTTATGGTATATACATATTTCACCACAATAAAAAAAAATCGTAAAGAAACAGGTGTGTATCATGCTTTCTGGTGCAGGAAGGAACAAAAATGTATATGCTAAAAGAGGAAATATACAACATCCATATTATCCTACTTTCTCAATCACACTTTTTTTATTTTTATTTTTGAGGTGGGGTCTCACTCTGTCACCCAGGCTGGAGTGCAGTGGCATGATCTCAGCTCACTGAAACCTCTACCCCCAGGAACAGGTGATTCTCCCAACTCAGCCTTCCAAAGTGGTGGTATTACAGGTGTGAGCCACCACCCCAGACCCAATTACACTGATATTTTAATTACAAATATTTGTGTACAAAGTACATTTTACCAAGAAAAGTCCATTGTTTTCTATTCAAGTAACAAAATTTTATTGAGGTCATGTACGCTTAACTGATGAGAAGCAGTAATTTACCATGAAACTTCCTCTGAAGCTCCTGTTGCATTTGCTGGGGATTTCCGTTTTCAGGACGCATGAATCCTATCAGCCTCTGCTGCACTTTAGCAGTAGTACTGAAACAGAAATTGCAGAATGTGTGTTTATAACAGCTTTATTGAGATATAACACATACTTACACAGTACAATTCATTTAATATGTATAATTTTTAAAAATAATTCATAAGGTAGGGCAACCATCACCAGAAGGGCTGGTTGCCATGAAAAAAAACAAAAATTGACGAATAAGAAAGAATTCTTGGAATTAAAAATTTGATGGGCAAAAAAATCTATGAGACAGACTAAACAGATGCTACTTAAAATGACTGAGATTAAATCAATTAAATGACTAAGAACATCAGCTATAAATTTTCCTGTAGAAAAAAAAGATCAAGCAAAAAGAGGGGGTAAAGGAGAGAAAGGAAGGAAGGAAATTATGGAAGAGAAGAAACAAGCTAGATACAAGAGAGTAATATGATTCTCCAAAGAGAATGGGACAGAAGAAATATAGATTGAGTATCCCTAATAAAAAAAATCTAACATCTGAAATGCTCCCAAATCTAAAACGTTTTGCACATCAGCATGATGCTCAAAGGAAATGCTCACTGGAGCATTCTGGATTTCACATTTTCGGAATAGGGATGCTCAACCTAAGTATAATGCAAATACTTAAAAATCCAAAACACCGGGAAAGCCAAAACACTTCTGGTTCCAAACAGTTCGGATAAGGGATACTCAATGTGTACCACGATACATAAAAAACAGGAGAAAAAAACTGATTAAAGCCAAGACGTTCATTCTAAAGGCTCACTGAGAGCTGTAAAGAAGATATACCTAAAGACATCATGTTGTGATTTTTGAATTTTGGTAATAAAAAGAAAAAAGCACAAAAAAATTTCAAAGTCAACACTAAGTCACTTACAAAGGAAAGAGAATCATACAGGTAATGTACTTTTTCATCTACAACATTAAACTTTGGCAAGAAAATGGTGCAAAATGTATACGAAGATCTGAGAAATGGTCTATGATCTTAAAATTCCACATTCATTGGGCAATAAAAACGAACAAAACATGAATACATACTACAACATAAATCTCAAACATGAGCCCCAAAAACACAGTAAGTGAAAGAAGCCAGACTCCAAGACCACACAGTATGATTCTGTTTATATGACATGTCAAGAATAGGCACATCTACAGAAATACAGCAGATCAGTAAGTGTGTGGGACCAAGAAGTGGGAATGGAAAGTGACTGCTAATTGACATGAGGTATGTCTCCTAGATAATGGAAGTGTGCTAAAATTGGACTGTGGTAATGGATGCACAAGTCTATGAATTTACTAAAAGACACCAAACTGAATATTCAAAATGAGTAAATTTAGTGGTATGTAAAGTAGATCTCAAAAATCTGTTTAAAAAATTTCCATACTCAATGAAACTAATGTTACAGAATTCGAGGGGCTGGTCAAAATTAGGACATATAATTGATTAATTATTGATATAATTCTATTGTTAAAGAGGGAAAATGATATGATCATCTCTGTAAAATGCAGTAAATACATTTGACAAACTCACTTGCTGAATATGTTAAGCATATTCAATAAGGGCTGAGTGCAGATGGCTCATGCCTATAATCCCAGCATTTTCTGAGGCCAAGACAGGAGGATCGCCTAAGCCCAGGAGTGCAAGATCAACATGGGCAACACAGTCAGACCTTGTCTCTACAAAATATGAAATAAAAAAATTAGCTGAGCATGGTGGCATGTGCCTGTAGTCCCAGCTACTCAGGAGGCTGAGGTGGGAGGATCACTTGAAGCTGGGAGGTCAAAGTTGTGGTGAGCCGTGATCGTGCCACTGCACTCCAGCCTGGGCAACAGAGTGAGACCCATCTCAAAAAACAAAACCAAAAAACACCTCAGTAAGGGAGGATGCAGTGGGTCATGCCTGTAATCCCAGCACTTTGGGCGGCTAAGGAGGGAGCACCACTTGAGGCCAAGAGTTTGAGACCAGCCTGAGCAACACAGTGAGACCCTATCTCTGAGAAAAATAAGAAAAAATCAGCCAGTTGTGGCAGCACACGCCTGTAGCCCCAACTACTCAGGCGGCTGAGTTTGAAGTTGCAGGGAACAATGATCACACCACTGCACTCCAGCCTCAGTGACAGAGCAAGATTGCCTGAAAAAGAAAAAAAAAAACAGAGAGAAATTAGTGGCTGGGCGCAGTGGCACACGCTTGTAATCCCAGCACTTTGCGAGGCCGAGGCGGGTGGATAACCTGAGGTTGGGAGATTGAGACCAGCCTGACCAACATGGAGAAACCCCGTCTCTACTAAAAATACAAAATTAGCTGGGCGTTGTGGCTCATGCCTGTAATCCCAGCTACTCGGGAGGCGGAGGCAGAATTGCTTGAACCCAGGAGGCGGAGGTTGCAGCGAGCCGAGGATCACACCATCGCAGTCCAGCCTGGGCAATAAGAGTGAAACTCCGTCTCGTCTCAAAAAAAAGAGACAGAGAGAGATTACTTTGTGCAGACAGAAGAAAGCAAGTAGAGCTAGAAAAGAAAAGATGGAAAAGATGAAACTATCTCTATCTGCAGATGACAGAACCGCATATGTGAAAATTCAAGAAACATCAAAATTCAAAAACATCCTGCTAAAAACTGTAAAGAGAAATGAGTAATTAAGAGAAATCAGAAGATTAGAAAATTTACATATAATTGCAGATGTAATGGTAAAATTCAATTAACAAAAGACCACAATGTTGGAAAAAAAAACAAACAAACTAAAAACATCTGACAACGAAAATTCCAGATAATTTGGAGGGAGAGCTATGGCAGAAGGCAAGGAAAGGAAATAATAGATTTTGTTAAATTATTAATGGTGACTGAGATGTCTGTCTGTTAGAATTTAAAACTAGTAGAGGAAGAAAAATTGTATGTAGAACTTCTTAATTAGTGTTTAAGTAAAGAGAGGCCCGATCAATCCAATACAATAAGGAAATGGCAAAGGGAAGACAATAAACAAAAAGCACAAATTCAGGATGGAGAGAAAAAAATCAAACATTTAACTAGGTCAGATGCAGTGGCTCACACGTAATCCCAGTACTCTGGGAAGCTGAAGCAGGTGGATTATCTGAGGTCAAGAGTTCAAGATCAGCCTGGCCAACATGGCAAAACCCTGTCTCTACTACAAATACAAAAATTAGCCAGGCATAGTGGTGTGGGGCTGTAATCTCAGCTACTTGGAAGGCTGAGGCAGGAGAATCACTTGAGTCAGGGAGGTGGATGTTGCAGTGAGCTGAGATTGCACCACTACACTGCAGCCTGGGCGACAGAGCAAGACTCTGTCTCCAAAAAAACCAAACCAAAACAATAAACCACATTTGACTAATCCCAATAAAATGGGAAGGAGGTAAGTTCTCCTACTTAAAAGATAAAGACAGGCTGGGTGTGGTGGCTCACCCCTGTAATCCCAGCACTTTGGGAGGCACTTTGGGAGCCTGAGGCAGGCGGATCATGAGGTCAAGAGATGGAGACCATCCTGGCCAACATGGTGAAACCCCATCTCTAATAAAAATACAAAAATTAGCCAGGCATGGTGGTACATGCATGTAATCCCAGCTACTCGGAAGGCTGAGGCAGGAGAATTGCTTAAACCCAGGAGGCGGAGGTTGCAGTGAGCTGAGATCGCACCATTGTGCTCCAGCCTGGGCGATAGAGCAAGACTCTGTCTCGGGGGGGAATCCCCCCCCAAAAAAACCATATATATATATACACACACACACACAAAGTGTGAACAATGTTACATAAAAGTGTACTTACTTAGACTCTATTTTTGCTTTTAAAGAAGTGTATATTTATGTATGCTTTATTATTTGTTTTTTTTTTTTTTTTTTTTTTTTGAGACAGAGTTTCGCTCTTGTTGCACAGGTTGGAGTGCAATGGCTCTATCTCGGCTCACCGCAACCTCCGCCTCCCAGGTTTAAGGAAATTCTCCTGCCTCAGCCTCCCTAGTAGCAGGGATTACAGGCATGTGCCACCATGCCCGGCTAGTTTTGTATTTTAGCAGAGACGGGGTTTCTCCACGTTGGTCAGGCTGGTCTCGAACTCAGATGATCCGCCCGCCTCAGCCTCCCAAAGTGCTGGGATTACAGGCATGAGCCACCGCGCCCGGCCTATTTATATGTTTTTGTAGTGACAAGGTCACCTATATTGCCCAGGCTGGTCTCGCACTCCCGGCTTCAAGCAATCCTCCTGCCTTGGCTTTCCAAAGTGTTGGGATTATAGATGTGAGCCACTCTGCCCAGTCTATATATGCTTTAAAAAGATTATACTCTAATAACCCGTTAACAATTGTAAGGAGTGATGTGACTTCCCGAATGCAATGTGATTATTATTTTTTCAACAAAAAGTCCGTATTATTTCAGAGGCTAAAAAATATCCATTCTTGGCCGCGCATGGTGGCTCACGCCTGTAATCCCAGCACTTTGGGAGGCCGAGGTGGGCAGATCACGAGGTCAGGAGATGGAGCCCATCCTGGCTAACATGGTGAAACCCCATCTCTACTAAAAATACAAAAAATGTGCCAGACGGTGTGGCAGGCACCTGTAGTCTCAGCTACTCAGGAGGCTGAGGCAGGAGAATGGCGTGAACTTGGGAGGCGGAGCTTACAGTAAGTGGAGACCACACCACTGCACTCCAGCCTGGGTGACATAGCGAGACTCCATCTCAAAAAAAAAAAAAAAAAAAAAAAAAAAGAAAAGAAAAGAAAAAATCCATTCTTGCTGGGCATGGTGGATTACCTGAGGTCAGGAGTTTAAGTCCAGCCTGGCCAACACAGTGAAACTCCATCTCTACTAAAAATACAAAAATTAGCTGGGCATGGTGGCAGGCGCCTGTAATCCCAGCTACTCAGGAGGCTGAGGCAGGAGAATCGCTTGAACCCAGGAGGGGGAGGCTGCAGTGAGCCGAGATTGCACCATAGTACTCCAGCCTGGGCGACGAGAGTGATACTCTGTCTCAGAAAAACCCCAAATGTCCATTCTTGGTTGGACGCTGTGGCTCACACCTGTAATCCCAACACTTTGGGAGGCTGAGGCCAGTGGATCACCAGGTCAGGAGTTCGAGACCAGCCTGGTCAACATGGTGAAACCCCGTCTCTGCTAAAAATACAAAGAAGAACTAGCCGGGCATAGTGGTACACATCTGTAATCTAAGCTACTTGGAGGCTGAGGCAGGAGAATTGCTTCAAGCTGGGAGGTGGAGGTTGCAGTGAGCCAAGAGGAAGCCTTTGTACTCCAGCCTAGGCGACAGAGCAAGAGTCCGTGTAAACACATGTCTACACAAAAACTTGTACAGGAATGCTCATATCAGCACTCTTATTAGCCAAAAAGGTGAAACAACACAAATATCTATCAACTGATAAACTGAGAAATGAGACAAAGTAGTAATACATGCTACAGCAGTCAAACCTTGAAAACATGCTTAGGGAAAGAAACAGACACCAAAGGTTATCTGTTGCATACTTCCATTTATATAAATGTTTCTATAAATATTCCGTTTATATAAATATTTCTATAAATATTCCATTTTGTATAAATATAGAAATATTCCATTTAAAAAAATATAATATAGAAACATTCCATTTTTAAAATAACATTTGTATAAATATTCCATTTATATAAATATAACATTTGTATATTCCATTTATGTAAAAAGGACATTTATAGAAATATTCTATTTACACAAGTATATTCATAATTTATATATTACATTGTATACTATAAATATTCCATTTAAATAAATATTTATATAAATATTCCATTTATATTAAAATTCCATTTAATTCCATTTAATATAATATTTCCATTTAATATAAATATTTATATAAATATTCCAATTTATATAAATATTCAGAAAAGGCAGATCTGTGGAGACAGAAAGTAGATTAGTGGTTGCTAGGGACTGGGGGAAGGTCCATGAATAATAATGGCTGGTCATGGGCACAGAGTTTCTTCTTGGTGTGATGAAAATGTTCTGGAATTAGACAGTGGTGATGGTTGCATAACCTTGTAGATACACTAAAAACACTAAACTGGACACTTTAAAAGGACCAACTTTATAGTATGTAAATTATCTCAACAAAAAATACAACGAAAAGAAAAAGATGAATTAATAAACCTTATTTATTCTTACTTTGGATTTCCTAATGGTCCTCCTGCAAACTGGGAATTTCTGTCTAGAAATTCCTGCAAACCCTTTAGTTCTTGTAGCACTGATTCTAGCAGTTGGCAGGGAACACTACTTTCAATCTGTAAAAATGAAAGAATTTTCAAAAGTTTAAAAACACACCCTCTGTATAGCTATAATATAAACAATTTTAATTTTGAAATGACTATCTCTATAAATAAAGTTATTTCTTGCCTCAATTCACACCTGTTGATCCAAATAATACCTACATACTTCCTCTCCTGCCAGTGACACTGATGCATAATTTACAGTAAAATACAAATATTAAGAAAACATCTTGATTACTTTTATATATTTCTGTATAGTCATTACCCAGACCACAATACAGAAAATCTCCAACACCAAAAAAAGTTTCCTATGTTCCTTTGTAGACATGAGTCATCCCACCTGAGGTAACTACTTTTCTTAGTCCTATCAACATAGATGAATTTTGCAAGTTTTTAAACTTCATATAAATGGAATCATATACTGTGTTAGGCAAATACATTCTTATTCTTAGAAACCTGAACTTTTTTTTTTTTTGAGAGAGAGGGTCTTGTTGTTGCCTTGGAGTGTAGTGGTGCGGATCATATCTTACTGCAGCCTTGACCTCCTAAGTTCAAGTGATCCTCCTGACTCAGCTTCCTAATTAGCTGGAACTACCGGCACATGCCACTACATCTGACTAATTGTAATCTTATTTTGTAGAAAAGGGATCTGGCCATGTTGCCCTGGCTGGTCCTGAACTCCTGGGCTCAAGCCTTCCAAAGCACTGGGGTTACAGGCACGGGCCTCTGTGCCCAACTCATGAACTTCAAGAGCCTCACAATTAAAAAATATATTTGGGCTGGGCACGGTGGATCACGCCTGTAATCTCTGCACTTCGGGAGGCCAACGCGGGCGGATCATTTGAGGTCAGGAGTTCGAGACCAGCCTGGCTAACATGGTAAAACCCTGTTTCTACTAAAAATACAAAAAATCAGCTGGACGTGGTGGCACGCGCCTGTAATCCGAGCTACTCGGGAGGCTGAGGCAGGAGAATCACTTGAACTCAGGAGGCGGAGATTACAGTGGGCCGAGATTGTGCCGTTGCACGCCAGCTTGGGCAACAAGAGCAAAACTCCGCCACTGCACTCCAGCTTGGGCAAAAAGAGCGAAAAGCAGTCTGTAAAGTATGCCAATTCATGGAAATTAGTGCTGGGTCCATGGAGTTTTTGTTCATATATATGTCAAAGTATTACATAGTAAATTTTGAACAATATTAAGTTGCTGGAATTATCCCTTATGACACCTTATGAGGGAGATATACTACTCCCCTTCTTTTACCATGATGTATCAGGCTCTGAAATGTTAAGTAATTTACTGATATTCAGACAATCAATGTTAGAGATGAGATTTAAACCTGAAGGTAAGCAGTTTGCTGTCCAAGAACGCAAACATGTACATAAAAGAATAACGTGCCAGGCGCTGGGGCCCCCTGCCTATAATCTTAGCATTTTGGGAAGCAAGGCAGGTGGTTCGCTTGAGTCTAAGAGTTCGAGACTGGCCTGGGCAACATGGTGAAATCCTATCTCTACAAAAAGTACAAAAATTAGCCAGGCATAGTGGCACACGCCTGTAATCCCAGCTACTCAGGAGGCTGAGGTGGGAGGATCGCTTAACCCCAGAGGGCAGAGGTTGCAGTAAGCTGAGATTGGGCCACTGCACTCCAGCCTGGGTGACAGAGCACAACCCTGACTCAAAAAAAAAAAAAAAGAATAACCTTTGCCATCCTATTTGTGTAATATCAACAAACGTGAAACAATCTAACCATTTATACCATCAACTGGCTACACAAAAATAACAGAGTAATATTATACAGACTTACTGCAGTGATCTCTCTGTTGCCACTCTTGAATATTCTCTCCACAACTAAGCTTGCGTCCCAAATGTTTCTGGAACAAAAAATGTTTTAATGATTATGCTGTAAATAAATAAAAAGAATTACAATAAATTTCTCTCTCTAGGAACTTAATGGCTTTATTCAGTTTTTAAAACTTGCAGTGGTTTCATTTAACATTTTACTAAGCTATCTAGAAGAATGGAATACTAGAAAATTTTCATACCTGATGTACCTAAGTTTTTCAGATAATGAAATGTTACTTAAGAAAAATCAAAAGGCTCTGTATAATAAATTATAAACAGGAAATGTATAAAGGGGCTGTGTTCTGTTTCATACTTTTAAGCAAATGAGATGAATGAAATCATACATCTCAATTTAAGAGAAATATATATTAGGCATGATAGTTAAGATAATATGACAGACTGATTGCAAAAACGATCACATTTCTTTATCCTTCCCTATATCTATCCCCTTTGCAGTAAGATTTTGATGTCTCTCCCCTAAAAGTGGTCTATTTCCCACCTTTTAAATCTGGGTTGGCCCTGTGACTTCCCTCTGGTCAAGTGAGTAAGGTGGAAAAGTGCGTGGTAAGCCAGTTCTGAGCCTAGGATAAAAGTTTTGCAAGCGTCTACTCTTTCTCAAGGAACCCTGCCACCACCAACTAAATAATCCTTGGCTGGCCTGCTGGAGGATGAGAAACCATGTGGAGAACCACTAAGCTGTTTCAGCTTAGGCCATTCTAGACCAGCTGGAAAACATAACCTTGAACATGTGAGAGTCTAGCCAAGATAAGCATAGCTCTCTTTAACTTCACAACTGATTGCCTATTCTTGAGTTAGCCCAGCAAGACAGAACTGCCCTGTTGAACTATAGACACATGTCACTGAGTTATGGGGAAGTTTGTAACACTGTACATTAATATATATATAGACATACAGTTGACCTTTGAACAATACGGGCTTGAATTGTGTGGGTCCACTTACACACAGATTTTTTCCCACCTATGCTACCCCAACACATCAAAACCAACCCTTCCTCTTTCTACTCCTCAGCCTACTCAGCGTGAAGACAAGGATGAAGACTTTTATGATGATCCATTGCCACTTAATGAATAGTAAATATATTTTCTCTTCCTTATGATTTTCTTAATTTTTTTCTCTAGCTTACTTTATGGTAAGAATATAGTGTATAATACATATAACACAAAATATCCGTGTCACATCTGTTTTAGAGTTTGTCTAGGAGGTTCTCTGGTTTTTACCAGACTCCCCCACACTCCTACATCATGCAAAAGTTAAAAAAAAAAAAATACAAAATATGTGTTAATTGATTACTTATCAGTGAGGCTGCTAGACAGTAGGCTATTAATAATTAAGAAAGCTGAAAGTTGTACATAAATTTCTGACTGCATGAAGGCTGAGGAAGGGTGGTTGGCATCCCCTAACCCGTGTTGAGGAACAACTGTATTTTGACGCTACACACACACAAACATAGATCATGAGAGAGTGAGAGAAATAAAACACAGCAATGAATATAGTTAGATAATAAAAACCGAATAATAGAAAAGTTTTATTGATGAAAAATGAGCTAAAAATAAAATTTAATAGGAATAAATGACATCCCAAATTCAAAGTTAAAAATACTTAACTAGGCCGGGCACGGTGGCTCACGCCTGTAATCCCAGCACTTTCGGAGGCCGAGGTGGGTGGATCATGAGGTCAGGAGATCGAGACCATCCTGGCTAACATGGTGAAACCCCGTCTCTACTAAAAAATACAAAAAATTAGCCGGGCATGGTGGCGGGCACCTGTAGTCCCAGCTTCTTGGGAGGCTGAGGCAGGAGAATGGTGTGAACCTGGGAACCAGAGCTTGCAGTGAGCTGAGATTATGCCACAGCACTCCAGCCTGGGTGACAGAGAAAGACTCTGTCTCAAAAAAAAAAAAAAAAAAAAAAATTAACTACTCAAGATGGGGCAAGGTGAGCAATAGTTCATTATTTCATAACAAACTTACCCCATGATCCGAGAAAAGTAAATGCAAATACCATTGTGTTTTCCAGAGTACACAATCTCTGGTCCAGTCACACAACTCATATTTGTGGTCTGAGTTGCTGGGTTTCCCAGAGCACACACTGGAGTTGACATGGCAGGAGGCTGTATACCTTGTACACACATAAGAAAAACAAATATCTTAAAAACAGAACCCATAAAATTCAGAATTCAAAATAACCCAAGTTTGTGTATCTAGACACAAAGGTATTTACAAAAATAATGAAATACATAGATATTTAATTTGGTTTTCCTTAATAAGAAGACAGATTTAAATGTGCATGGATACTCCCAGGTAGACTTGCAAGTGTTCACAATGCAGAATGAAAAGGAAACAAACTTGCAATAACTGCTTGTAATGCTGACAGTGAAACAGAACCAATTACCCAGATTTTAGGGTCCAATTTAATCCTGGAACCCAAACAATGGGCTTTCTAGGCATATTATAAGAGGAGTTCTTCCTAAATAAAGGCATTCACATCCAAATGCTAAAACTTGGTTGGACAGTGCTTCTAAAATTATATTTATTTTCAAGGGAATAAGGCAAGTTCATCTTTTTCACACTAAGCATTAAAGATAACTCATAATGTCAGCACTTCAAAATGAGTAGTAGAAGCAATCCAAAACAAAGAAAAGAGGTACCCTGAGATGGTGTTCCCAAAAAGGATGGATTTGGATAGGGACTACCACTAGGAACAGGAGAACCTAAAAAGGGAAAGAAGAATATAAAGATTTAGAAAAGAACATCTCAATCTTTTGAATGTGATCAAAATTAGATACAGAAGGTATTTCTTTTTTCTTTTTTTGAGGCAGGGTCTCTTCCATTATCTCGGCTCACTGCACCTCTGCCTCCTGGGTTCAAGCGATCCTCCCGTCTCAGCCTCCTGAGTAGCTGGGATTACAGGCTCATGCCACCACAGGTATAGGCCGGCTAATTTTTGTACTTTTAGTAGAGACAGGGTTTCACCATATTGGTCAGGCTGGTCTCAAACTCCCAACCTCAGGTGATCCGCCCACCTCAGCCTCCCAAAGTGCTGGGATTACAGGTGTGAGCCATTAAGCCCGGCAACAGAAGCTACTTATAAGCATAAAAAGGAGTTACATTGTCCATGATACACGCAAGAATTAGGGACTCATCTCCTAGTAAGTTTCTAACAAGTCCCACCTTGGAAAACACTGATGTGGGAGTTAATTACTATTAAATCATTCATCTGTTTCCCTCTGAATATACACCAAATGAGTTACGTAAATATGATTGGTTACATCTTATTTTGCTTCCTTATGTTAAGGATTCAATATTAATAGATCACTTTTAAGAATCAGAATCTACAGATATATTCATCAATTATACAGTAGCAGTAAATAAAACATAATGAAAAGGTTTATTGACAAAAATTGCTATAAAGGTTCTAAGATTCAAACGATTAGAAACAATTTCATTTCAATGTTTCATACTCACTAGAATAGACAGGAGACCCCAAGATGGGACCAACATTACTTGGAGGTGGAAGAGTGGTTGGAAATCTCATCTGTGCTTCACCACCATACCTATTTTTATGACAAGAGGTTGAGTTTATTCAGTAAAACAAACTATCCATCTTAAAAACTGGAATTATTCTTTTTCCTGCTTAGCTTCCAAATAAATGCTTTAAACATTACAGACTTTAACATATTGTGCTGACAGTAAAATATATGCATAAGACTTATAATATTTATTCAGTAAACATGGACTTGAAATTGCTACCAGGAAGAATTATAAGAGACTCTGATAACTTCTAAGAACAAGATATGCAATGCATAGAATTTACTCTGTGAGTAAATGGCATTATAATTTTCACACTAGGTTATAATTAGATAGTATTTCAAAAAACGTTTCTAACAAAATCACATTTCAAATTCTTAAATATTTTCTAAATAGAAATATCTCTTTGGTACCAAGTTTCCTTAAAGTAATTCAGAAGCCTTCAATACTAATGATACATATTAAGCAGAATTGGCATAGTGTTTGGGGAAGTAAAAAAGATAGATGAGACAGTAACTGAGGTAGAACAAAGTATAGAAAGCAGACAAGAAGTTACAGAACAGAATCCAGAGTTAAAGTAATAATGCATAAACTATGCTAATTTAGTTGCTTCTATTACCATTATAATCTCTCCAGATTTCACCCTTTTGCAAATGAATTTTGGTAATTTGCCTACATAGTCACTCAACTGTTTGGCAAGGCTTTATCACATTGATAATAAAATCATTTTAAAAAGTGGCCCAGTAAAAAAAACAAACAAATAAACAAAAAAACCTTTCATATACCTAAAGAAAGCCCGAGTAGCCCAGGCAGATACTTCTCTGTCACAGGCAGCAGTGGAGCAAGCAAGAATAAGGCAAGTAGCACAAGCCTGGTCTTCCTGTAAAAAGAGGAATATTGGCCTTATATTAAATATAAACCTTTAAAATGATTTGTGTACTGCTAGACGCAATATTAAAGTCTGTATCTAGCACAGAGCAAGCGTTCGATAAATACTTGCTGACTGAATGAAATCAGTTAGTGTTAAAAAGACAAGTAAACACTACTGGTTTTATTTTAAGTTCATCAAAAGCACTAGGATTACAGAATGCTCTCTTTTCCTTTTTACCTAGATTCTGACTTACTTTTCAGCTTATGTCTCCAATTTTCTTCCTGTGGTCTTTCTACTTTCTAGAAAGTAACAATAAGTGGTAACTTTGAATACCTACCATGTGTCAGGTACTATTTTAAGAGTTTAGCATATATTAATCCTGGTAACACATATTACAATGTATAAGGAAACTGAAGCCCAGAGAAGTCAAGTAATTTACCTCAGTGGTGGAGCTGGGATTTTTACCACAGGTGCTTTGAATCCAGGGTCTGTATACTTAACTTTGAACTATCCCAATTTTAACCATATCAATTCCAGTTATGGCTCTGAAATACTAAGATCTTTACACTGTTGCCTCAAGTTTCTTCCTCAGGTCATTAAGCCAAAACAAACAAACAAAAAAGAACTTGTCCCTAAATGTCTTGTGCTTTTAATGAAAAGGCATTTATCATATAACCTGAACAAGAAACTTACTAGTAGACTTCAATAAGAATTTATCAACAACAGGCCAGGCACGGTGGCCCATGCCTGTAATCTCAGCACTTTGGGAGGCCGAGGCAGGCGGATCCTGAGGTCAGGAAACCGAGATCATCCTGGCTAACACAGTGAAACCCCATCTCTACTAAAAATACAAAAAATTAGCCAGGCGTCGTGGCAGGTGCCTGTAGTCCCAGCTACTTGGGAGGCTGAGGCAGGATAATGGTGTGAACCTGGGAGGCGGAGCTTGCAGTGAGCTGAGATCGCTCCACTGCACCAGCTTGGGAGACAGAACGAGACTATGTCTCCCCAAAAAAAAAAAAAAAAAAAAAAAAATTATCAACAACAGAGAATAAAAATCTGAAAGCTCACTACAAGACTTATATTAATCCTGCTTTCAAATGTCAGTTCACATACAGTGACTGAGGCAAAGAAAGGAATATTGTTAAGATTATCTATTTATGGCTGGGCATAGTGGCTCATGCCTGTAATCCCAGCACTTTGGGAGGCCGAGGCTGGTGGATCACATGAGGTCGGGAGTTCGAGACCAGCCTGACCAACATGGAGAAACCCCGTCTCTACTAAAAATACAAAATTAGCCGGGTGTGCTTGCACATGCCTGTAATCCCAGCTACTAGGGAGGCTGAGGCAGGAGAATCGCTTGAACCTGGGAGGCGGAGGTTGCAGTGAGCCAAGATCGTGCCATGGCACTCCAGCCTGGACAACAAGAGCAAAACTCCATCTCAAAAAAAAAAATCTATTTATTACGGTATTCCAGTCCCAATATACATAAACTATGACTCCCACTGTTTGATTAAAATAGTATCACATTTTTAACAAGTATATATAATTACCTGATGTAATTTAAAGAATCTTTCAATCTCTTCTCCATCTCCACCCACATTACTCACAAGTAGATGCCTCAGTTGATCTACAGGTCTAAGTTTATGAAACATAAGGCTCCCCTAAGAAATTTGAAGAAAGAACATGAAAAAGAGATTTACCAAGACTGGCTGATAGCAACGGACCCTGCTACCTTATTTGATAAAATAAATGAAACAAACAAACAAAAACCCTTCAACAATACAAAGTAGGCTGGGTATGGTGGCCCACACTTGTATTTCCAGCACATTAGGGGGCTGAGGCAGGAGGACTGGCTGACGTGATATAAAAAGTAAAACTGGTCAAAAGGATCATCTACATCTCAACTCAGTCTCCAGTAGATCTATGTATCTATGAAGAAAACTTAATACAATTGCCCCTGCAAAGCTGCCCCTGAAACCAGAGAATTACAGTTAGATTATTAATTAATCAGGTTGCTACTATTTGTATCAATTTAGACAAAAAAAAAAAAAAAAAAAAAAGCTAGAAACATAGTCATACCTTATACCAGAATAAATTCCAAATAGATCAAAAGACTTAAAGGATAAAATAAAACCATCATAGTATTAGGTTGGTACAAAAGCAATTGAGGTTTTTTGTACCAATTAGGTTGGTACAAAAGCATCATAGTATTAGGTTGGTACAAAAGCAATTGAGTATTAGGTTGGTACAAAAGCATTGACTGTAATGGCATTACAATCAATGGCAAAAACCTCAATTGTTTTTGCACCAATCAATAAACAAAAGGAACTACGAGTGGATTCTTTTATAAACCTTAGTGAGAGGAAGCTTTTCAACTATGACATATTTCAAATGATGGCTGGGCAGATTAGCTCTCGCCTGTAATCTCAGCACTGTGGGAGGATGAGGTGGGTGGATAGCTTGAGCTCAGGAGTTTGAGACCAGCCTGGGCTTTAGTGAGATCCTGTCTCTACAGAAAATACGAAAATTAACCGGGTGTGGTGGCAAACGCCTGTAATCCCAGCTACCCAGGAGGCTGATGTGGGAGGATCCCTTGAGCCTGGGAGGCAGAGGTTGCAGTAAGCCAAGACTGTGCACCATACTCCAGCCCGGGTGACAGAGTAAGACCCTGTCTAAAGTAAAATAAAATAAATAAAATAAAATATCAAATAACTGATAATTTTGATTACTTACAAGCTTGTGTGCTGGGAAAAACCTTAATAAACAAAGTCAAATAACAAACCAGGAAGGCTGGGTGCAGTGGCTCACACCTGTAATACCAGAACTTTGGGATGCCAAGGCAGGTGGACCACCTGAGATCAGGAGTTCGAGACTATCCTGGCCAACATGGTGAAACCCTGTCTCTACTAAAAATACAAAAATTAGCCAGGTGTGGTGGCGTGTGCCTGTAATCCCAGCTACTCAGGAGGCTGTGGCAGGAGAATTGCTTGATCCGGGGAGGCAGAGGTTGCAGTGAGCTGAGATCACACCACTGCACTCCGGGCCTGGGTGATGAGTGAGATCCCGTCTCGAAAAAAAAAGAAAAAAAAAAAAAAAGAAAATGCTTCCATTAAGCCACTTCAGAGTACTAGATAAACATATTATATATCGCTTATTTTTGTCACTACCTTAACAGAATACGTACATACCTGTGCTGAGAGGAGAACAAATTTCTTCGGAGGTAACATGTGCTGCTGTACAACAACTGGTGAATCAGTTATTGGAATATGATCCTTGTTTAAGGGTGTAATTATTTTATCTACTTTCAATTCATCTATCGCAGAAAGAGCCCAGGAATGACCATCAACACGGGTTGTCATCTACATAAAAGAAATAAATGTTTTACATATCATATTGAAGTTACACAATGCAAAAGAAAAAACTACAGACTTAATAAATAAATAAGCAAATTTAACAAATAGTACATTAACATGAATATTTTCGAAAGTATTACATAATTTTCTACTATCTTTTTTTAATCAGGTATTTTTCTGGGGTTTTTTTTTCTTTTTTTTTGAGATGAAGTTGTCTAGGCTGCAGTGTAGTGGCATGATCTTGGCTCACTGCAACCTCCGCCTCCCAGGTTCAAGTGATTCTCCTGGCTCAGCTGCCCCAGTAGGTGGGATTACAGTCATATGCCACCACGCCAGCTAATTTTGTATTTTTAGCAGAGACAGGGTTTCTCCATGTTGGTCTGGCTGGTCTCGAACTCTTGACCTCAGGTGATCCGCCCACCTCGGCCTCCCAAAGTGCTGGGATTACAGGCATGAGCCACCGCACCTGGCCTCTGGGTTTTGTTTTTTTTTTCTGAGACAGCATCTTACTCTGTCACCCAAGTTGGAGTGCGGTGGCATGATCACAGCTCACTGCAACCTCGACCTCCTTGGGTTCAGCTGATTCTTCCACCTCAACCTCCCAAGTAGCTGGGACTACAGGAGAATGCTACCACGCCCGCCTAATTTTTCTTTGTTTTGTATAAACAGGGTTTTACCATGTTGCCCAGGATATTCTCAAACTTCTGGGCTCCTGCAGTCTGCCCATCTTGGCCTCTCAAAGTGCTCATCAGGCATTATCTTTTTTTTTTTCTGAGACGGAGTCTCACCCTGTCGCCGAGGCTGGAGTGCAGTGGCGTAATCAGAGCCCACTGTAACGTCTGCTTCCCAGGTTCAAGTGATTCTCCTGCCTCAGCCTTCCAAGTATGTGGGATTACAGACGCACAACACCACGCCCGGCTAATTTTTGTATTGTTATTAGAGACCGGGTTTTGCCATGTTGGTCAGGCTGGTCTCAAACTCCTGACCTCAGGTGATCTGCCTGCCTTGGCCTCCCAAAGTGCTAGGATTACAGGTGTGAGCCACCGCGTACACCATAAGCAGGCATTTTCTACACTAATACATAAATCTGTTTGTACTAGAAGACAAGGGCAAACTTTTCTCAAGATAAACTGTAAATACTCCTTAATAAGATTATAATTCTCTCAATCAAATAACTACCTTCTACCATGTTTCCAGGATTGATTAAACCTGCTAAGATACTATCTTTCCTTTAAAAAGTATTTTACCGGCTGTATTTTACTGGCTGGGCGGGGTAGCTCACACCTATAATTCCAGCACTTTGTGAGGTGGAGGTGGGCAGATTACCTGAGGTCAGGAGTTCAAGACCAGCCTGGCCAACGTGGTGAAACCCTGTCTCTACTGAAAACAGAAAAATTAGCTGGGCGTGGTGGCACACGCTTGTAATCCCAGCTACTCGGGAGGCTGAGGCAGGAGAATTTGTTGAGCCTGGGAGATGGAGGTTGCAGTGAGCTGAGATCGTGCCACTGCACTCCAGCCTGGGTGACAGAGTAAGACTCTGTTGTCAAATTAAAAAAAAAAAAAATAAGTATTTTACCAGCCTAGACAACATAACGAAACCCTATCTCTACAAAAAATAAAAAACTACCTCGGTGTGGGGGCATGTGCCTCTATTCCTAGCAACTCAGAAGTCTGAGGTATGACGACTGCTTGAACCCAGGAGTTTGAGGCTGTAGTGAGCTATCATGCCAATGCACTCCACTCCAGAGCAAGACCCTGTCTCACAATTAAAAAAAAAAAAAAGTATTTTAATCCTTTAAAATACTTTATAATACAAAATTTCAAGCAGCCAAAAATGTTGAAAATACAGTAAAAGTCCACATGCCCAATACCTAGATTCAACAACTGTTAGCAGTTTGCCATATCTGCATTCTCTCTCTTCCTGTATATTTTTGTTTTATTGTACTATTTGAAAGTATAGACATCATTTATCACTCTTAAATACTTTTGTACATATCTCCTAAAAATAAGAATGTTTTCTTACAAACCATATAATAACATTTAAAAATGTTATTGGCTGGACGAGGCGGCTCATGCCTGCAATCCCAACACATTGGGAGACCAAGGCAGGGGGATCCCTTAAGCTTAGGAATTCAAGACCAGCAGGGGTTACATGGCAAAACCCTGTTCCGCGATCTCGGCTCACTGCAAGCTCCACCTCCCGGGTTCACGCCATTCTTCTGCCTCAGCCTCCCGAGTAGCTGGGAGTACAGGCGCCGCCACCACACCCGGCTAATTTTTTGTATTTTCAGTAGAGATGGGGGTTTCACCGTTTTAGCCAGGATGGTCTCGATCTCCTGACCTTGTGATCCACCCACCTCGACATTACGCTGGGATTACAGGCGTGAGCCACCACACCCAGCTTACAAAAAATGTAAAAATTGGCTGTATGTGGTAATGCACACCTGTAGTCCCAGCTACTTGGAAGGCTGAGGTGGGAGGACTGCTTGGGCCTGGGCAACAGGGTGAGACACTGTCTTTTTTAAAAGAGTTAAAAAAAAAAAAAAAGAAAAAAGCTAACATTTATGGAATGGTGCTTCCAATGAGTGCCAGGCATTGTTTTGAGTGTTTTACACACATGAGCTCATTTAGTCTCATAACTCCATAGTGGCAGGAACGATTATAACTATTATAGAGGAATAAACAGCCAAAAACGTGTCCTCTGCTCCATAGTTTTGAGGAAGTAGAGATAGGATTAAAATCAGCATCCCCCACCAGCACAAAATCCCAACCAGAACACGGTTTATATCTTATTAAGTTCTGAATCCTCACAGTTTATCACAGCACAAGGCTGGTAGTACATGCTCAGTAAAGCTCAAAGAATAAAGGAAAGAAGAAGAAGGGCACTCCTTATCTCCCTCCTGCTCCTACCCCAGCTCTTTGAACCTTGTCAGAAATTTGGTAGAGCTCATGCAGACAATACTCCTATCCCTGGGAGTTCTGCTTTTCCTCTTCCCACTTACACACATCTTTTGCCAGTCCCATCTGGAAGGGTTCAAATTTAAGAACCACCAGAAAACCACTAGTTTTCTGTGAAAACTAGAAGCAAAATGCCTGTGAAGAGGTAGCTCCAAAGACACAGTACCAGACATTCACAATCCACTAGGGGCTGGTTTATCTGGTTTGATCAGCAGCCTCAGTCGGCTATGCAGGACTATTTAGACAGGCAGGAGTGAACAGAGGACACCAAGGGGATGGAGACAGGCAGCCTCCCCTCACCTTCTTACAAACTGGGGACTAGGATGGGCAGCTGGGGGCAGGGGCAGTTCATGGGTTCACAGCAGCCTCAGCCCTCACCTAGGAAGACCACCATATCCACTTCATGATGTACGTGGTGATTTTTGTGTTTAAAACAAAACCGTGTGTTTGTGGGTGTCCCTTTGTTTATGTCAGAAAGAAAAATGAAATACAATAAGAAAGATGTTGCAACTCAGTTCTCTTAAGTGAGGTTCAATTGACTCTTCAAACTTTATGTCTGAAAGTTTCCGTAATTAAAAAAAAAAAAGACAAAATTACAAAGAGATTGTTAGAATAAAGTTCTAAGTCACAACTATAATGGATGGCCTCATATTTAAATAACTAAACAAACAACATATTTAAATGAGATAAAGATCATTCCATATGAACCTGACATGTTTTCAGAAAAAAAAAAGATACATGTATTTTCTGGTACATTATGGAAGTTATTCTACAAGGCTCTAACGTTTTCTTTAAAGATGTCTTTTTGTGATTACCACAGTAACTTCTAACCTGACAGAGGAAAAACAAATAATTGACAGGATATTTCTTTACATTATAATTTCTAATCATATGTTATTAGAAGCAAACAGCAATAAATCAGAAGATAAAAAGTTTCTTACCATATTATCCTTCACTTAAAATTATATAATAGTTTTTTCAGAATTGTCAGGATAACTTACCTGGGTTTCCATCATTGGCTTTTGGAAAGGGAAAGTATCATGGTTGACACACCATAAAATATCATTATCCTCATTTTCTGAGGCTGCCATCAATAGAATACCTAAAAGTTTAATATACAAAATATTATTACATCATGTCAAATAATATGCATCCTCAATAACCTTAATAACTATTATTAGGTTGGTGCAAAAGTAATTGCAGTTTTGTAATTAAAATTATAAAACCGGGCTGGGCATGGTGACTCATGCCTGTAATCCCAGCCCTTTTGGAGGATGAGGTGGGCGAATCACAAGGTCAGGAGTCTGAGACTAGCCTGACCAGCATGGTAAAACCCTGTCTCTACTAAAATACAAAAATTAGCTGAGCATGGCAGCAGGCCTCTGTAATCCCAGCTATTTAGGAGGCTGAGGCAGGAGAATGGTGTGAACCCAGGAGGTGGAGGTTGCAGTAAGCTGAGATTGTGCCACTGCACTCCAGCCTGGGTGACAGAGCAAGACTCTGTCTCAAAAAAAAAAAAAAAAAATTTTACAAAACCACAAGTACTTTTATGCCAACTTAAAATTAGCACATATAGATATACACACACAACATCGATCTTTATAAACAAACAAGTTACAAAATAAAATAATTCCATGAAAGACTATATAATTATTTTTAGGGTAGACTCAAGTGTTCTCAATTTTAAACTGTATTTCTCTCAGGTAAACATATTTTTTTTTCACATTTTAGCATTTCTGAACTTAGGGTATATCTTGCAGTCAATGGGCTTATCAATTTAATTATTAATTTTATAAAAACATATTTAGTATATAAAAAATGCTGTGACTGACAATTCACAATGTAATAGAAGCTAATATTCAACGAAATACAGTTTATATACTGGTTAATTCAAACACACCATGAATAAAAATGATGAAGGTGCCCAAGGAATGGCAGAGATAAGTGTACTATAGAAGCAATCATCTAGGCCAGGTGCTGTGGCTTATGCCTGTAATCCCAGCAGTTCAGGAGGCTGAGGCAGGCTAATCACTTGAGCCCCATGAGTTGGAGACCAGCCTGGGCAATAAAGTAAGACCTTATTTCAACAAAAAGTGAGGCAGGAGGATTGCTTGAGCCGGGGAGGTAGAGGTTGTAATGAGGCAAGACTGCACACCGCACTCCCACTTGGGTGACACTAGACACTGTCTCAAAAAAAAAAAAAAAAAAAGCAATTATCTCAACAAAACTCACCAACATGGTGGCTCACACCTATAATCCTAGCACTTTACGAGGCAGAGGTGGCAAGATTGCTTGAGCCCAGGAGTTAAAGACCAGCCTGGGAAACATGGTGAAACCCCATCTCTACAAAAAATACAAAAATTAGCCAGGAGTGGTGGCACACGCCTGTAGTCCCAACTACTCAGGAGGTTGAGCAAGGAGGATCACCTGAGCCTGGGAGGTTGAAGCTATGGTGACCCAAGATCCTGCCACCACATTCCAGCCTGGGTAACAGAGTGAGAACCTTCCTCCCTACCCCCAAATGACTTAGAAAAATACTCCGCGTTCATGGATTTGAAGACTAAATATAGTTAAGATGGCAACATGCCCCAAATTGATACACCTATTTAGCTATCACAATCCAACCTCACTTTTTTTTTTTTTGAGATGGACTCTTGGTCTGTCCCCCAGGCTAGAGTGGATCTTGGCTCACCGTAACCTTCACCTCCCCAGTTCGAGCAATTCTCTTGCCTCAGCCCACAAGTAGCTGTGACTACAGGCATGACCCCCGACACCCGGCTAATTTTTGTATTTTTAGTAGAGACGGGGTTTCACCATGTTGGCCAGGCTGGTCTCGAACTGACCTCAAGTGATCCACCTGCCTTTGCCTCCCAAAGTGTTGGGATTACAGGCGTGAGCCACTGTACCCAGCCCCACCTCACTTTTTTTGCAGAAATTAACAAGGTGATTACAAAATTTATATGAAAATTCAAGAGAGTGAGAATAGCCAAAATCATCTTTAAAAAAAAAATCAGGCCAGGTGCACGGTGGCTCATGCCTGTAATCCCAGCACTTCAGGAGGCCGATGCAGATAGATCACTTGAGCTCAGGAGTTTGAGACCAGCCTAGGCAACATGGCAAAAGCCTGTCTCTACAAAAAATATAAAAATTAGCCAGGTGTGGTGGCACACGCCTGTAGCTTCTCTCAGCTACTCAGGAGGCTGAAGTGGGAGGATAGCATGAGAATGGGAAGCAGAAGTTGCAGCGAGCAGAGATTGTGCTACTGCACTCCAGCCTGGGCAACAGAGCCAGACCATCTCAAAAAAAAAAAAAAACAAAACAAAAAAAAAAAACAAACAAAACAAAACAAAAAAAAAACAGCTCAAAGTTGGAATAGTCATACTTGCCAATTTCAAAACTTATTACAAAGCAACAGTAATCAAAACTGTGCTACTGACATAAGGATGCATAATATAGACCAATAGAATAGAACTGAGAATCCAGAACCCATATATTAACGGGTAATTCACGTGAGAAAGCAAGATGAAGACAATTCAATGGGGAAATAATAGTCTTCAACAAATGGTGCTCAGACGGCTAGATATCCACATGCAGACGGATGAAGTCAGATTCCTACCTCATACAACATATAAAAATTATCACAAAACAGATCAAAAACCTAAATGTAGGAGTGAAAACTACGCTTTCAACTTCAACTTTTGAATTTCACTACAATTTCAAATTTTATTTTATATTCAGCAGGTACATGTGCAGATTTGTTACTTGCGTATATTGCGTGGTGCTAAGGTTTAGGGTACAACTGATTCCATCACTCAGGTACTAAGCATAAGACCCAACAGTCAGTTTTTCAACCCTTGCTCCCCTACTTCCCCAACCCTTCTAGTAGTCCCCAGTTTCTACTGTTGTAATAGGGTATTTTCAAATGCCTCAAAATGCCATATAATTTTAACAGTTTTAAGAATCTCATCTTAAATCTGATAGTATTTCAGAACTTACCTTTACTATAAAGTGCTCTATGTACTTTTGAAGGTTTTTCTACAGTTGAAGATGCTGAGAATCCAGGAGGTAAGCGGACGTGAATCAGCGTCAGTGTATTAGGCCGTGCTAATGGCTGTCTGAATGGACAAGTGCTGAAATATAACCTTACACCTGAAGATGGGGTAAAATTATGCATCAATAAAAGAAAATAAGGACCTGAGGTAAATGTGTTATTGAAGCAATTACATACAGCAACGCAAAACTCTGCTAAAACCATATATAACTTTCCGGACTAATTTTTTTTTGGGGGGACTAATTTTTTTTTGCTAGACTCCAGGCTGGAGAGCAGAGGCACCATCTCGGCTTACTGCAGCCTCCACCTCCCGGATTCAAGCAATTCAAGCAATTCACCTGCCTCAGCCTCCTAGGTAGCTGGGACTACAGGCATGTGCCACCATACCCATCTAATTATTTTTATTTTTATTTTATTTTTGAGACAGTCTTGCTCTGTCGCCCAGGCTGGAGTGTAGTGGCGCGATCTTAGCTCACTGTAAGCTCCACCTCCTGGGTTCACGCCATTCTCCTGCCTCAGCCTCCCGAGTAGCTGGGACTACAGGTCCCCGCCACCACGTCTGGGTAATTTTTTGTATTTTTAGTAGAGATAGGGTTTCACCATATTAGCCAGGATGGTCTCGATCTCCTGACCTCAGAATCCATCTGCCTTGGCCTCCCAAAGTGCTGGGATTACAGGTGTGAGCCACTGCGCCCAGCCCCCTGACTAATCTTAAATTACCATATAGACTATCAGCTGAAATATATATCTAAGAAAATGTCACTCAAAATTGAGAGGTGAATCAATACATTTCATTAGAAAGAACTTGCAAAGACAAACCAAGAAATCTTGTGTTCTAGTTCAGGCTTTGTTACAAAATGTGAGCCACTGTGCCATTTAGGCTTGGCTTTTGTTTTGCTTTTTTTACTGGTTTCTTGAGACAGGGTCTTGCTCTATTGCCCAGGATGAAGTATAGTAGCATAATCTCAGTTCACTGCAGCTTCAAACTCCTGGGCTCACGCGATCTTCCTGACACAGCCTCCCAAGGAGCTGTACTACAAGGCCGTGTCACTACACCTAGCTAATTTCTGTATTTTTAGTAGAGACAGGGTTACAGGGTTTCACTATGTTGCTCAGGTTAGTCTTGAACTCCTGGGCTCAGGCAATCTGCCCACCTTGATCTCCCAAAGTGCTAGGATTACAAGTGTGAGCCACCATGCCTGGCCTAGGCTTGGTTTTATATCTATAAAATGAAGAAAAAGAAAGATCTCCCAGTTTTCAAAATCCTTTATTTTACAAATTATTTATAGGGCTTTAAAGCAGATATAGAAGTAAAAATATATTTCTAATCATAAATTTCCAAATCTAAGAATTTTCAGAAGCTGTAACAATAACACAGATATGTAAATAAAACAACATACCTGCATATGTGACAGCCAACAACTGGCAGTCCAGTGATTCAGAATTTTCAATCACTGCTATTTGGACAATTGGTTTAAAAACAGAACGATCGATGGTCCTAAAAGAAAGGAGAAAATAAAGTGTATTTTTAAAATGTGTCTGCTAAATTATAAGAAACATTTCCCATCAGAATGTTTACATATTTCCATATTTTCTTTTTTTTTTTTGAGATGGAGTCTCACTCTGTTGCCCAGGCTGAAGTACAGTGGTGTGATCTCGGCTCACTGCAATCTCCGCCTCCCAGGTTCAAGGAATTCTCCTGCCTCAGTCTCCTGAGTAGCTGGGATTACAGGCTTGCGCCAGCATGCCTGGCTAATTTTTGTATTGTTTTGTAGTAGAGACGGGATTTCATCATGTTGGCCAGGCTGGTCTCGAATTCCTGACCTCGTGTGAGCGTGATCCGCCTGCCTCGGCCTCCCAAAGTGCTGGGATTACAGGCGTGAGCCACTGTGCCCGACCACATGTTTCCACATTTTCTAAATATGCTAACTAATTTAAGACTAGCTTTTTAGGAAAGTAATACAAGAACAGACAGCAAGAACTGGAAAAACTCTTAAATGTGTACGTTTTACACTTATATTGTTAAGAGTAACCCTATTTTCAAACAAAGATCACCAAAAAAGACTAAAACCATTGGGTGAATGGTTGGTGGGGAGCAGTGTTCTCAGAGTGTCAAAGTATCATTACTACTAATTAAAAAGGGAGAAAGCGCAGGTGCAGTGACTCACACCTGTAATTCCAGCATTTTGGGAAGCCGAGGCAGGCGGATCACCTGAGGTCAAGAGTTCAAGACCGGCCTGGTCAACATGGTGAACCCCCATCTCTACTCAAAATACAAAAAAATAAGGCAGGTGTAGTGCATGCCTGTAATCCCAACTATTCAGGAGGCTGAGGCAGGAGAATCACTTGAACCCAAGGTGGAGGTTGCAGTGAGCTGAGATCACACCACTGCAGTCCAGCCTGGGAAACAAGCCCAGACTCTATCTCAAGAAAAAAAAAAGGGGGGGGGGGGGAAATTAACCTTTATATTGTAGACATTTAGTTAACATCACCTCAAAGAAGTTTTCAACAGTGAGAAAACTGCTATTATGTGTCTCCTGATATAATGTAGTAAGACATTTCACACTGCCTATGTGAATTCATCACAATGTGAATTGCCATTTCACATTGTAGTAAGACATTTCTCAGCACCTGGAGAGGCTGAGGCAGTCAGACCACTTGAGGCCAGGAGTTTGAGACCAGCCTGGTCAACATCTTTACTAAAAAATATATAAAAATTAGCCAGGAACAGTGGCGCATGCCTAGAGTCCCAGCTACTTGGGTGGCTGAGGCACAAGAATCACTTGAACTTGGATGCAGAGGTTGCAGTGAGCCAAGATAGCGCCATGGCACTCCAGGCTGGGTGACAGAGCAAACCTCTGTATCAAAAGAAAAAAGAAGAAAAAATATAAATATACATATATAAATACATATAAACACTGTATATAAAATATATGTATATAAAATGTATTACTGAGAATCTAATTATAAAAAAAGATAAATTCAGAAAATTGTGTAATTCTCCTGCCCCTCCCTTCCAAATGTCAATATTATAAAAAAAAGAAAGGTGGCCACGGGGCTGTTTTATATTAAAGAGCCCAATGCAACCAATCCAATTCATAAATTCTGATTGTAATTTGAGAAAAATGGAAAGAAAAACAACTATAAAAGATTTTGAAGCCACGTGTGGTGGCTCACACCTGTAATCCGTGAGACACGGATTGCCGCTTTGGGAGGCTGAAGTGGGTGGATCATTTCAGGTCAGGAGTTCAAGACCAGCCTGGCCAACATGATGAAACCCCATCTCTACTAAAAATACAAAAATTACCCAGGTGTGGTGGCTCGTGCCTGTAGTCCCAGGTACTCAGGAGGCCAAGGCAGGAGAACTGTTTGAACCCAGGAGGTGGAGGCTGCAGTGAGCTGACATCGTGCCATGACATTCCAGCCTGGGCAGCAGAGCAAGACTCCACCTCAAAAAAAAAAAAAAAAAAAGATTTTGGGGGCATGGTGGCTCAAACCTGTAATCCCAGCACTGTGAGAGGCTGAGGCAGGCACGTTGCTTGGGCCCAGGAATTCGAGACCAGCCAGGGCAACATGGTGAGATCTCCTCTCTACAAAAAATACAAAAATTAGCCAGGTGGAGCTGTGCGTGCCTGTGGTCCCAGCTACTTGGGAGGCTAAAGTTGGAGGATCACCTGAGCCTAGGGAGGTCAAGGCTGTAGTTAGCCATGATTGCACTACTGCACTCAATCCTGGGCAGCAGAGTTTAAAGAAAAAAAAAAAAGGAAAAAAAGATTTTGGGGACTACTGGGCAATTTTAATACGGACTAAGTATACCGTTGTTATGTAAGAGACTAAAGGCATGTCAGAGGCTCATGCCTGTAATCCCAGCACTTTGAGAGGCTGAGACTCGTGGATTGCTTGACCTCAGGGATTCAAGACCAGCCTGGGCAACAATGGTGAAACCTCATCTGTACCAAAAATACAAAAAATTAGTCAGGCGTGGTGGTGCACGTCTGTGGTCTCAGCTACTTAAGAGGCTGAGATGTGAGGATGGCTTGAGCCTGGGGGGAGGAGGAGGAGGCTGCAGTAAGCCAAGATCACACCACTGCAATCCAGCCTGGGTATCAGAGTGAGACTCCATTTCAAAAAAAAAAAAGAGTTACAATGTCTACAACGTATTTTCAAATGGCTCATAAGACAGACAGGCAGGGCCGGGCGCAGTGGCTGTAATCCCAGCACTTTGGGAGGCTGAGGCGGGTGGATCACGAGGTCAGGAGATCGAGACCATCCTGGCTAACACAATGAAACCCCGTCTCTACTAAAAATACAAAAAACTAGCCGGGTGTGGTGGCGGGCACCTGTAGTCCCAGCTACTCGGGAGGCTGAGGCAGGAGAATGGTGTGAACTGGAGGGGTGGAGCTTGCAGTGAGCTGAGATCGCACCATGCACCACTGCACTCCAGCCTGGGCGACAGAGCGAGACTCTTCTCTTTCTCAAAAAAAAAAAAAAAAAAAAAAAGACAGGCAACAAAGAGGCAAAATGTTAACAATTGAGATAAAGAATGTACTAGTTTTGCTGGGTGCAGTGGCTCACGCCTGTAATCACAACACTTTGGGAGGCCGAGGTGGGGGATCGCGAGGTCAGGAGTTCGAGACCAGCATGGCTAGCATGGTGAAACCCTGTCTCTACCGAAAATACAAAAAATTAACCAGGCATGGTGGTGTGTGCCTACAGTCCCAGCTGCTTGGGAGGGTGAGGCAGGAGCACTGCTTGAACCTAGCAGGCAGAGGTTGCAGTGAGCTGAGACTGAACCAATGCACTGCAACCTGGGTGACGTGACAGAGCGAGATTCTGTCTCAAAAAAAAAGGGGGTATTTGTTTTGCCACATTGTTCTTTTAATTTTTTTTTTTTTTTTTTTTTTTGTGGATTTGAAAAACATTCCAGAAAAAAGTTAGAGGGAAAAACAGAAAATTATGTGTTTTCAATTGTCTGCCTTCAGAATTTTTTCTTGTCACTGAACAATAAAACAAAACAAAAAGTTAGCCTGAGCAAGGTAGCAAGACCCCAGGTCTACTAAAAATAAAATTAGGTGGGCATGGGGGTGCACGCCTATAGTCATAGCTACTTCGGAAGCTTAGGCATGAGGATCACGTCAGCCCAGGAAACTGAGGCTACAGCAGACTACGATTGCATCACTGCACTCCAGTCGGGGCAACAGAGTGAAACCCTGCCTGAAAAAAACAAAAAGTTGATTTATTTCACTTCGATTGTAGCAATAACCTAGGCACAATGACAACAAAAGTTGGAAAGTTGAGGCCTTCGTTATAAAAATAGTGTTTGCAGGTGGGGCGCGTTGGCTCATGCCTGTAATCCCAGCACTTTGGGAAGCCGAGGCGGGTGGATCACCTGAGGTCGGGAGTTCGAGACCAGCCTGACCAACATGGAGAAAACCCGTCTCTACTAAAAATACGAAATTAGCCGCTACTCAGTAGGCAGAGGTTGCAGTGAGCCGAGATTGCACCATTGCACTCTAGCCTGGGCAACAAGAGAGAAACTCATCTCGAAAAAAAAAAAAAGCTCGTGCCTGTAATCTCTACACTTTGGGAGGTGTGGTGGGTGGATTACCTGAGGTCAGGAGTTAGAGACCAGCCTGGCCAACATGGCGAAACCCAGTCTCTACTAAAAACACAAAAATTAGGCTGGGCGTGGTGGCTCACGCCTGTAATCTCAGCACTTTGGGAGGGCTAGGTGGGTAGATCACGAGGTCAGGAGATCGAGACCAGCCTGGCCAACATGGTGAAACCCTGCTTCTACTAAAAATACAAAATTAGCTGGGCATGGTGGTGCATGTCTGTAATCTCAGCTACTCGGGAGGCTGAGGCTGGAGAATCGCTTGAACACACAAGGCAGAAGTTGCAGTGAGCCGAGATAGTGCCACTGCACTCCAGCCTGGGCAACAAGAGCGAAACTCTGTCTCAAAAAATATATATATATAAAAATTAGCCAAGCGTGGTGGCAAGGACCTGTAATCCCAGCTACTAGGGAGGCTGTGGCAGGAGAATCAGTTGAACCCAGGAGGTGGAGGTTGCAGTGAGCCAAGATTATGCCACTGCACTCCAGCCTGGGTGACAGAGTGAGATCCTGTCTCAAAAAAATAAATAAATAAAAATAAATTAAAAAAAAAAAAGAGTCTCTAACAGTTCCATTCAAAACATAACATACATTGTCATCTCTTCAACATTCCTTATTTTTTAGAGACATTTTGGTTGGGGAATAATATACTTTTAGAATGCTACACACAAATAGTATAATTATGCCTGCTTAATGCTTAATAATAAATTACATGTTACCTAGCAATGTTACCAGCAGCAGAGACAATGGCATTCTGTGACACGGAGGCAACTCTGCTCATTCCTTGTCCGTCTTGTCCCAAATCATACACCTGTGAATACAAATCATTCTCACTTAAACATGATTACATACTATACACATACTAATAAACTTTTCCTTTTAAGGGATCCTTTAATATTGGCATTTAAAACAAACATGAAAACATTCAGATTTGAAATTTCATAGAAAGGGGCCCCTTCTGAGAAGTGAATTGGGCTTTTTTTTTTTTTTTTTTTTTGAGATGAAGTCTTGCTCTGTTGCCCAGGCCGGAGTGCAAAGGCGCGATCTCAGCTCACTGCAACCTCCACCTCCCAGGTTCAAGCAATTCTCCTGTCTCAGCCTCCCAAGTAGCTGGGATTAAAGGGGCATGCCACCACACCCAGTTCATTTTTGTATTGTTGGTAGAGGCGGGTTTTCATCATGTTGGCCAGACTGGTCTCAAACTCCTGACCTCAGGTGATCCGCCCACCTTGGCCTCCCAAAGGGCTGGGATTACAGGCGTGAGCCACCACGCCTGGGAGGCTTTTTTTAAAATTATACAGTTCATAGGAAAAGTTTAAGAGGCAGGAACTATTGGCCTTAAAAATAAGGATTTATATTACTCTTAATGGTATAATATTAATACTAACCTGTATTACTCCTTTCTCAGATCGTGTATATAAAATATTTCTAGAATTATCAATTGCAATTTGAAGAATAGGATCTAAAAGTAGGACAAAAAAAAAAAAAAGAGAAAAAAGCAAAGCCAAGGATTAACAAAGCAAATACATTAGCTACTTACAACAAACTGTTGAATCAGAACTTTGTATTCAGGGGCTTTCTACTCCCTTGCTTTGAAGTTAAATACAAGGATGTTTGCACAAGATCCAGTCCAAAAAGCATTTTGGTCAGACAACACATGAAAAAAACAGATGCTAAATATTGTGACTGGGTTACAAGCATAGAAAATAAGTTATTTTGTCCTCTAAATGAATTTTAAGCCAAACCAAAAACAAGTTCTAAGTTATGTCTTCATTCAATAATATTTAATGAATGTTTACTACATGCTAGAAATATGTAGAATAATTATACCTGGTGCTTTATGTTAAGAAACTTCCAGTTTGGCCTAATTGATTGTGTGAAAGAAAATAATTTAAAAATTTAGTCACATTAATATTTGGGTATACTGATCTTATGTTGCCAAAGCATTTTAAAAATTATTTCACCTGTTTGAATCTCTCAGTTCATTAAAAGTTAAGATATATTATTTTTATATTGGAAATTTCTTCTAGACCAAGCAATGTATTAGCTGTCTGAATGTCTGCCTCTCTCATTAAAATGTCTGTTTAATATCTGACAGATATTAAACCAAAATATCTGTCACACACACAGATATTCTGGTTTAAGTATGTACAGCTGTTTTAGACATAAGTTCTTTGATGCTACATTTATAGGAAATAAGTAAACTTGAGAATAAAATCCACACTTTCTCTGTTATAATCTCTTCTTATCGTTTAAAAGACCTTATGAATATATACTAAATGCTACTTAACATAACAAATTGTTTCAATTAAGAATGATAATTTCTGAAGAAAATGTTGAGGGAACAATATGTTAGAAATTAGTTTTACTTGCCAAATTTATTGTTTTCTACTTACCATCTTCTGAGAATGTGAATTGTAGCAAAGAAGGAACGAGGAAAGAAAGTGAGCTCTTTGAGTGGTTTATTTTCCTACATCTTTGGCTAAACCACCCTGCTTCAGCCTTAAAGAAAAAAATAGAAAGAAGACTTATAAAAGTATGTAACTCCCTTACAATAACGACTGTATATCCATATTTATAAAAACCTTCAAATCTTCATGAAATACCAGTTATAATCACTAATACCAGTTATAATCAACAAAACGAGACACATTATTCAAAATTAACTACGGAGTTTAGTCCATAATTTAAAATATCAACCAAATACTGACAAGGAAAGAATTTCAAGACATACTGTTAAATGAAAAGCCACTTACGGGCCGCGCACAGTGGCTCACACCTATAAATCCTAGCACTTTGGGAGGCCAAGGCACACGGATAATTTGAGGTCAGGAGTTCAAGACCAGTCTAGCCAATATGATGAAACCCTGCCTTTACTAAAAACACAAAAATTAGCTGGATGTGGTGGTGGTGCACGCCTGTAATCCCAGCTATCAGCAGGCTGAGGCAGGAGAACTGCTTGAACCCAGAGGATGGAGGTTGCAGTAAGCCAAGATTGAGCCACTGCACTCCAGTCTGGGTGATAGACCCGGGTGACAGAGTAGACTCCGTCACATTTAAAAAAAAAAAAAAAAAGAAAAAGAAAGCAATTATGAATTAAATCAATAATCCAAGTGAAAACACACATTTGCAAAAGTACATTATGTATTTGTGTATGTGTATACACTCACAAACACATGTGCATAGATGTCTATAGAGACACATACACTGATGTCTGCTTTATGTTCCACAAGGACATACATAGAATTAATAATGACTTTTACCTCTAAGGAGAGGACTAAGTTTTGTAGGCATGGTGTAGTCATGGGGACTATAGCTTCAACTGTATGCTTGAATATTTGCCATAAAAATATATTAATGTCCTTACATAACTAGAAAACAAAATAAAAGCTTACTTTTCCCTACTCCATCAAGAGAGAGAAAAAAAAAAAGGTTTACAAATATCAGACTTACCTGGTAGGCTACTTCATATAAACAGCCATCCTTTCCAGCCAAGAAAATTCTGCCATTATCAGTGGAAGTTATTGTTAGAAGGTAAGTATTGTCAGTAGGAAGAGAATATAAAGGATCTGGAAGCAACTGCATTCCACCAGACATACTATCGTTAAGAACTCCAGAACCTATTTATTTTAAGAAAGAATACATAAATCAGTTTATTAGCTACTCTACAGTTTTTAAAAATCTGTGCATTATTGTCAGAATCGATACGTTTACTCAATTCTTATTGACAATTAACACAGTCAACAGCTTCTATAATATACATTTTAAAATTACTAAAAGAAGTCTGATACAATTTGATAATTCAAGTGAAACAGAACCTTGTGTGTATGTGTGTGTGTGTGTGTTTATTATATAGTAAACAAGAAACTAACCCAGCCGGTGCCGTGGCTCATGCCTGTAATCCCAGCACTTTGGGAGGCCGAGGTGGGTGGATCACCTGAGGTCGGCAGTTTGAGACCAGCCTGACCAACATGAAGGCACCCGTCTCTACTAAAAATAGAAAATTAGGTTGGGCGCAGTGGCTCACGCCTGTAATCCCAGCACATTGGGAGGCCAAAGCAGGCAGATCACGAGGTCAGGAGTTTGAGAACAGCCTGGCCAACACAGTAAAACCCTGTCTCTACTAAAAATACAAAAAAATTAGCTGGGTGTGGTAGCGGGTGCCTGTAATCCCAGCTACTTGGGAGGCTGCGGCAGGAGAATCACTTGAATCTGGGAGGCAGAGGTTGCACTGAGCCAAGACTGCACCACTACACTCTAGCCCAGGTGACAGTGTGAGACTCCGTATCGAAAACAAACAAATTAGCTGGGTGTGGTGGTGCATGCCTGTAATCCCAGCAACTCAGAAGACTGAGGCAGGAGAATCACTTGAACCCGGGAGGCAGAGGATGTGGTGAGCTGAGATCACGCCATTGCACTGCAGCCTGGGCAACAAGAGCAAAAATCCATCTCAAACAAAACAAAACAAAACAAAACAAAAAAACTAACCCAACGTTAACTTGTAGAAAAGAGCCTGAGGATTTGGCAGTAATAATCATTAATTTGAGTCAATGGAATTCAACATTTCACCCAGATTAGCTTTTAATTATAATATCAATTGGCCAAAATATTATTATTTTAAAAAACATAACAGGTGGGTTGCCATACCTGTTTGCAAATTAGCATAGCTGAGTCCAAGAATTACTATGTCTACAGGGGTCGCCAAAACCAGGAGGTGTCGTACATGAGGTTGAAAGATGCCTAAGATAAAGTAGACAAAGGACAGGAAAACTTTCAGCATTTAAGCACTAACAGAGTAAGCTTTTATTACCATTAAAATGAGCTACTAATTCAATATTTCTATGTATGATCATTTAAATAAGTAAATTTTGAATGTCATCAAGGTAATGAAGAAGAGGAAAAGTAAACAGCAGTGGAAAAGAACCACCTTAGAAAACAATCACTTCAGTATTTAATGCTGTTTAAAAAGTGTTATATTACAAAATAGTTTAAATGTATTAAAATATAAAGATGTATATTTGTATATCCGTGTTCATAGCAGCATTTTTCACAATAACTAAAAGGTGAAAACAAAATCCAAGTGTCCATCGATAGATGTACTTTAAAAAATGACACACATTGGCCGGGCGCGGTGGCTCAAGCCTGTAATCCCAGCACTTTGGGAGGCCGAGACAGGCGGATCACGAGGTCAGGAGATCGAGACCATCCTGGCTAACACTGTGAAACTCCGTCTCTACTAAAAAATACAAAAAACTAGCCGGGCGAGGTGGCGGGCGCCTGTAGTCCCAGCTACTCGGGAGGCTGAGGCAGGAGAATGGCGTAAACCCGGGAGGCGGAGCTTGCAGTGAGCTGAGATCCGGCCACTGCACTCCAGCCCGGGCGACAGAGCGAGACTCCGTCTCAATAAAAAAAAAAAAAAAAAAAAAAAAAAAAAAAAAAAAAAAAATGACACACACACACACACACACACACACACACAATGGAATACTACTGAACTTTAAAAAGTAAGAAAGTTGGCCGGGCACGGTGGCTGACGCCTGTAATCCCAGCAGTTTGGGAGGCTGCAGCAGACAGATCACCTGAGGTCAGGAGTTTGAGACCAGCCTGGCCAACATAGTGAAACCCCATCTCTACTATAAACAAAAAATTAGCCGAGTGTGGTGGCACGTGCCTGTAGTCCCAGCTACTTGAGAGGCTGAGGCAGGAGAACTGCTTGAACCCGGGAGGCAGGGGCTACAGTGAGCCGAGATCATGCCACTGCAACCCAGCCTAGGCAAGAGAGTGAGAGTCCAGCTCAAAAAAAAAAAAAAAAAAGGGAAGAAAGTTCTGATGCATGGTATAACACAGATGAACCTTGAGGACATAGGTTAAATCAAATAGGCCAGTCACAAAATGACAAATATAGTACCATATGATTCCATTTATATCAGGAAACCTAGAATAGTCAAATTCTTACAGACAAAAAGTGGAACGGTTACTACCAACCGCTGAGGGAAGGAGGAACAGGAGTTTTTAGTTAATAGGCACAGTTTCCGTTTTATAAGATGCATAGAGTTCTAAATACAGATGGTGGTAAAGGTCACACAATAACGTGAATGGACTTAATATCCCTGAAGTGTTGGCTTAAAAACAGTTAAGATGACAAAATTTGTATTATGTGTATTTTACCATGATTAAAATATATATTATAGATTTCATTTTGAAATGTAAATAAAACCTAGAAAATTTTAGAAAATAAAACTTAGACCTATAGTTATCTACAAAAAAAAAGATTACAATCTTGATAATAGTATAGAGCAATATTTACACATTTATGCATCTCTTCTAGATTCTATGTAAAGGAAATACATTTGCTTTGCCTTTTTTTTTTGAGACAGAGTTTCACTTGTTGCCCAGGCTGGAGTGCAGTGGCTCAATCTCAGCTCACTGCAACCTCCGCGTCACGGGTTCAAACGACTGTCCTGCCTCAGCCTCCTGAGTAGCTGGGATTATAGACATGTGGTACCACGCCTGGCTTATTTTGTATTTTTAGTAGAGACAGGGTTTCACCATGTGGTCAGGCTTGTCTTTAACTCCTGATATCAGGCAATCCGCCCCCCTCAGCCTCCCAAAGTGCTGGGATTACAGGAATGAACGACCGTGCCAGGCCTCTTTTTTCCTTTTTTTTTTTTTTTTTTTTGAGACAGGGTCTTGCTCTACTGCCCAGGCTGGAGTGCAGTGGCACAATCAAGGCTTACTGCAGCCTTGTCCTCCTACGCTCAAGTGATCCTCCCGCTACAGCCTCATGAATAGGTGGGACTACAGGCATGCACCACCACGTCCGGCTAATGTTTCTGTTTTTTGTAAAGACAGGGTATCACCATGTTGCCCAGGCTGGTCTTGAAGTCTCGGACTCAAGTGATCTGCTCGCTTCAGCCTCACAAAGTGCTGGGATTACAGGTGTGAGCCACCACACCTGGCCTGAAAATATATTTTCAATGCAAGTAAATAAATAGTGCATAAAATGTCAGTTTGGGTAGGGCATGGGGGCTCATGCCTGTAATCTTAGCACTTTCAGAGGCAGAGTCGGGCGGATCACTTGAGGTCAGGAGTTCAAGAACAGCCTGAGCAACATGGCGAAACCCTATCTCCACTAAAAATACAAAAATCAGCCAGGCGTGCAGGTGGGCGCCTGTAATTCCAGCTACTCGGGAGGCTGAGGCAGAAGAATTGCTTGAACCCAGGAGGCTGGGGTTGCAGTGAGCCAAGATGGTGCCATTGCACTCCAGGCTGGGCAACAGAGTGACACTCCATCTCAAAAAAAAAAAAAAAAAAAAAAAAAAAAAAAAAAACCCCGTCTGTTTTTACTTCACTGAATATCTACAATTGCAAAATGGACACAATCTTAAAAAATTTTACTTAGGCCTTGAAAAAAGTGATTTTTGTTTATTATTTCCTCCTATAAAAAGGTACATTTGGCTGCACAGTGGCTCACACCTGTAATCCTAGGACTTTGAGAGGCCAAGGTGGGTGGATCGCTTGAGGCCAGGTGTTTCAGACCAGCCTGGCCAACATGGCCAAACCACATGCTACTAAAAACACAAAAATGAGCCGGGAATGGTGGCGCATGCCTGTAATTCCGGCTACTCAGGAGCCTGAGGCAGGAGAATCACTTAAACCCAGGAAGCAGAGGTTGCAGTGAGCACTGAGGTGGCTCCCCTGTACTCTAGCCTGGGTGACAGAGTGAGACTCTGTTTCAAAACAAACAAGCAAATGCACTCGGGAGGCTGAGGCAGTAGAACTGCTTGAACTCGGGAGGTGGAGGTTGCAGTGAGCCAAGATTGAACCACTGCACTCCAGCCTACTTGATGGAGCGAGATTCCATCTCAAAAAAAAAAAAAAAAGTGTGTTGTTCAGGTCTATACCATTTGGAGTTTACGTATACAAACATAATCTCTTCCTTATAGCTTTATTTCTTACCAGCTTTTGGTTTCACAAGCCCCACAGCAAGAATAGTCTCACTAAGTCCATCAAAATAGGCAAGGTCTCCTCTGTGAACAAATGAAGAAAAACATGTTACACATATAAAGCAAACAGACCAGATGTGGTGGCTCACGTCTTTAATCCCAGTACTTTGGGAATCTGAGGCAGGAGGATTGCCTGAGCCCAGAAGTTCAAGACCAGCCTGGGCAACACAGTGAGACTCTGTCTCTACAAAAAAGAAACAAAAAATTAGCCAGGCATGGCAGTGTGAGGCCACTGAGGTGGGAGGATCTCATAGGCCTGTGAGGTTGAAGCTGCAGTGAGTAGTGATCATGCCACTGCACTCCAGCCTGGGTGACAAAGTGAGAGCCTGTCTCAAAAAAGAAAAGAAAAACAGAAAACAAAGTGTTATCTTACAGTGCTCTTTATTATTATTATTATTATTACTATTATTTTTGATAGAAGGTCCAGCTCTGTCACCGAGGCTAAAGTGAAGTGGCACCATCTTGGCTCACTGCAATCTCCACTTCACACCTGGCTAATTTTGTATTTTCTGTAGACAAGGTTTGGCCATATTGCCCAGGCTGGTGTTGAACTCCTGAATTCTCTTTATTAGTGAAATAAATTTAGACATAGAATATAATGAAAAAACTAGCCAGGCATGGTGGCTCACACCTGTAATCCCAGCACTTTGGGAAGCCAGGGTGGGCATATCACAAGGTCAGGAGATCGAGACCATCCTGGCCAACATGGTGAAACCCCGTTTTTACTAAAATACAAAAAAATCTCTGGGAGGCTGAGACGGGCGGATCATGAGGTCAGGAGATCAAGACCATCCTGGCTAACCCAGTGAAACCCCATCTCTACTAAAAAATACAAAAAAACTAGCTGGGCGAGGTGGCGGGTACCTGTAATCCCAGCTACTGGGGAGGCTGAGGCAGGAAAATGGTGTAAACCCTGGAGGCGGAGCTGGCAGTGAGCCAAGATCTGGCCACTGCACTCCAGCCTGGGCCACAGAGTGAGACTCCGCCAAAAAAAAAAAAAAAAAATATATATATATATATATATATACACACACAAAAAATTAGCCAGGCATGGTGGCACACGCCTGTGGTCCCAGCTACTTGGGAGGCTGAGGCGGGAGAATTGCTTGAACCTGGGAAGCGGATTGCAGTGAGCCAAGATCACGCCACTGCATTCCAGGCTGGCTAGAGAGAGAGACTTTGTCTCAAAAAAAAAAAAAAAAAAAACTGGGAGAGGTGGCTCATGCCTGTAATCTGAGCACTTTGGGAGGGTGAGGCAGGAGCCCAGGAGTTCAAGACCTTGGGAAATGTAGTGAGACTTCGTCTCTATGAAAAATTTATATATTTTATATATATATAATTTTTTCATTTTATATATATTGAATATATATATTTTTCATTATGTGTATATAATGAAAAAGTAAACGAGCAAACAAAACTGTTTCAGTTCCGAGACCCAGGGACCCAGACCTGCTTATGGCTAAGCATGAACCAGGAAAATAGGGAAATAAAAAAAAAGAAAATGCTGCTTCCCATTGCAAACATCCCCGCAACCGGGCTGCAAACATCAAGAAATAGCAATCTACTGCTGGGACGGGGCAAGAGTAAGAAGAGGGCCATCTTAGAAGGATGGGATCATAGCAAAAGCCTAGGACTGAGGATGTAAGAGGAACACTGAGAAAAAATCTCCAGTAAACCAACTTGCACCCTAAGGACAACAACAAAACCCAAATTCAGCTCAAGTCCTGACCTAGAAAAAGGCAATTCCCCATACAGTAAAGATACCTGAGCCAAGGAAAAGACATGCGCATTTCTAAGAATAAATACCACTTGCTACTTACTTACAGTATCTACTGTCTTACACATGATTTCTAGCTTTCAATAAGAAATTATGAGACACAAAATAGCAAGAAAAAAAACCCCAGTGTCAAGAAACAAAGTAATCAATAGAACCAGACTCAGCTAGGAATCCAAAGTATCAGACAAGAAATGTAAAGTTACTATGAACTACACATACAGGCTTTATATAGGAAAAATCATCTAATTGATATACGTACAAATAGGTAAAGTTGGGAGGTTGAGACACATAGATCACTTGAGGCCATGAGTTCAAGACCAGCCTGGCCAACAGGCTATCTGTCTCTACTAAAAACAGAAAAAATTAGCCAGGCATGGTGGCGCAGGCCTGTAATCCCAGCTACTCGGGAGGCTGAGGCATGAGAATCACTTGAACCTGGGAGGCGGAGGTTGCAGTGAGCCTAGATGACACCACTGCACTTAAGCCTGGGCAACACAGCAAGGCTCTGTCTCAAAAAAAAAAAAAAAAAAAAAAGGGAGAAATAAAAAAGACAAAAAAAAAAAAAAAAAAGGTAAAGAATTTCCAGAGTGTGGTCAGGTGGCTCGGACCGAGCAGGCCTTTCCTTATCCCAGTGGATTGTGCAGAATACACTGCCTGTCTAGCTTGTCTTCTATTCACCATGGCGTCTTCTGATATCCAGGTGAAAGAACTGGAGAAGGGTGCCTCAGGCCAGGCTTTTGAGCTGATTCTCAGCCCTCGGTCAAAAGAATCTGTTCCAGAATTCCCCCTTTCCCCTCCAAGGAAGGAGGATCTTTCTCTGGAGGAAATTCAGAAGAAATTAGAAGCTGCAGAAGAAAGATGCAAGTCCCATGAAGTTGAAGTCTTAAAGTAGCTGGCTGACAAACGAGAGCACGAGAAAGAAGTGCTTCAGAAGGCAATAGAAGAGAACAACAACTTCAGTAAAATGGCAGAAGAGAAACTGACCCACAAAATGGAAGCTAACAAAGAGAACCGAGAGGCACAAATGGCTGCCAAACTGGAGCTTTTGCGAGAGAAGGATAAGCATATTGAAGAAGCGCGGACGAACAAAGAATCCAAAGACCCTGTTGACGAGACTGAAGCTGACTAATTCGATCTGAGAACTGACTTTCTCCCCATCCCCTTCCTAAATATCCAAAGACTGTACTGGCCAGTGTCATTTTATTTTTTCCCTCCTGATAAATATTTTAGAAGCTAATGTAGGACTGTATAGGTAGATTCAGACTGTAAGATGTTGTTTTAGGGGCTAAAGGGGAGAAACCAAAAGTGTTTCATTCTTTTTCTAAAGTGTTGGTCTTTCTAATCTAGCTATTTTTCTTGTTGCATCTTTTCTACTTTAGTACACTTGGTGTACTGGATTAATGGCTAGTACTGTACTGGCTCTGTGAAAACATATTTGTGAAGAGTATGTAGTGGCTTCTTTTGAACTGTTAGATGCTGAATATCTGTTCACTTTTCAATCCCAATTCTGTCCCAATCTTACCAGATGCTACTGGACTTGAATGGTTAATAAAACTGCACAGTGCTGTTGGTGGCAGTGAAAAAAAAAAAAAAAGAACTTTGACAGAGAGATAAATTACAGGAAGTCAGTGAGGCTGGGTGCGGTGGCTCATGCCTGTAATCCCAGCATTTTGGGAGGCTGAGGTGGGCGGATCACGAGGTCAGGAAATCGAGACCATCCTGGCCAACATGGTGAAACCCCATCTCTACTAAAATACAAAAAAATTAGCCGGCCATGGTGGCGCACGCTTGTATTCCCAGCTACTCAGGAGGCTGAGGCAGGGGAGTCGCTTGAACCAGAGAGGTGGAGGTTGCAGTCAGCCGAGATCTTGCCACTACACTCCAGCCTGGGCAACAGAGTGAGACTCAGTCTCCAAAAAAAGCCAATGAAGACCAGGAGCAGTGGCTCATGCTTGTAATCCCAGCACTTTGGGAGGCTGAGGTAGGCAGATCACCTGAGGTCAGAAATTCAAGACCAGCCTGGCCAACCCGGTGAAACTCTGTCTCTACTAAAAATACAAAAATTAGCCAGGTGTGGTGGTGCATGCCTATAATCCCAGCTACTCGGGAGGGTGAGGCAGAAGAATCACTTGAACCCAGGAGGTCGAGGCTGCAGTGAGCCAAGATCATGCATGCCACTGCACTCCAGCCTTGGCAACGGAGATCCTGTCTCCAAAGAGGAAAAAAAAAAGGGGTCCAGGCACAGTGGCTCACACCTATAATCCCAGCACCTTAAGACTCCGTCCACAAAAAAAAAAAAAAAAAAAAAAAAAGGGAGACAGAGACAGAAAGTGGAAAAACAAAAAACAGAATGGAGCATCCAAAATGAGTTATGTAACAAAAGTATAGCTGAAATCTCAGAAGAGAATGTATCAGAATATTTCAAGATAATGGCTGGGCCAGGTGCAGTGGCTCATGCCTATAATCCCAGCACTTTGGGAGGCTAAAGAGGGCAAATCACTGGAAGTCAGGAGTTCAAGACCAGCCCAGGTCAATATAGTGAAACACCATCTCTAATAACAATACAAAAATTAGCCAGGTGTGGTGGCCCACACCTGTAGTCCCAGCTACTCCAGAGGCTGAGGCAAGAAGTATTTAACTCAGGAGGCGAAGGTTGCAGTGAACCAAGATAGTCCACTGCACTCCAGCCTGGGCGACAGGGCGAGACTCCATCTTGGGGAAAAAAAAAAAAAAGACAATGGCTGAACAGAAAGTAAAAGCGAAAGAGAGAAAAATAAAGATAATAGCTGAAAAAAATTCTAAAAATAGATAGAAGACATCAAACTAAAGATCTAAGAAGCTCACATGAAGCAGAAAAAATACCACGAAAAAAATATGACCCAGACTTTCAAGAAAGCTTCCAGTCACCCTGAAAAGGCCATCCACACAGGAACAAAATAGCCAAATGGCAACTTATGTGGACTAGGATTCCCCATCCTCCTACATCATGCCATCCCACAGGGCCCTTTAATAATTGGCACAGCCTCTTGAAACTATGATCCAATGCTGAGATAGCTGGGGGTTAGAGAACAATGAAATGACCAAGATTACCGTTTTATCATCCAGATGGAATTAGGATTTATAATAGAAAGCCAATTGAATATTTAAGTATAAATTTTGAAAAATTGAATTTGTGGATCTATTACTTGTGCCTTCATTTTTTAAAATAAGTTCATTCTTCAAATAATTTTTCTTTAAATGAACACACACTGCTATGGATCAAATATCTGTGTCCTCCTAAAATGCAGGTTAAATCCTAACTCTTAATGTGACAGTATTTGTAGGTGGGACTTTTGAAAGGTTATTAGGTCATGAGGGTATACCTCACGAATGGGATTAGTGCCCTTATAAAAGAGGACCCAAAGAACTCCCCTACCCCTCTGCCATGTGAGGACAGAGTGAAAAGATAGCCATCTATGAACATGGAAGTGGGCTTTCACCAGACCTTGATCTTGGACTTCCAGCTTCCAGAACCTTGAGAAATAAATTTCTTGGCTGGGCGCGGTGGCTCAAGCCTGTAATCCCAGCACTCTGGGAGGCCGAGACAGGTGGATCACGAGGTTAGGAGATCGAGACCATCCTGGTCTACACGGTGAAACCCCGTCTCTACTAAAAAAATACAAAAAACTAGCCGGGCGAGATGGCGGGCACCTGGAGTCCCAGCTACTCGGGAGGCTGAGGCAGGAGAATGGCGTAAACCCGGGAGGCGGAGCTTGCAGTGAGCCGAGATCGCGCCACTGCACTCCAGCCTGGGCGACAGAGCTAGACTCCGTCTCAAAAAAAAAAAAAAAAAAAAAAAAGAAATTTCTGCTGATCATAGACTATGGTATTCTGTTTTAGCAGCTCAGACTAAGACACACAGTAAGGTAGGACTGTTTGTTCCATGAGGGCAGAACCACATTCATCTCATTCAGTACTGTTCCTACCACAACAAGAGTGTCAGATACATAAGATCAATATGTATGTGTTAAATAAACATGTTGGATATTAATGGAAATGTAAAAAATTTCATTAAAGTGAAAACATGTTTTTTTTTTTTGAGATGGAGTTTTCGCTCTTACTGCCCAGGCTGGAAGTGCAATGGCACGATCTCAGCTCACCATAACCTCTGCCTCCCAGGTTCCAGTGATTCTCCTGCCTCAGCCTCTCAAGTAGCTGCGATTACAGGCATGTGCCACCATGCCCAGCTAATTTTGTGTTTTTAGTAGAGATGGGGTTTCTCCATGTTGGTGAGGCTGGTCTCAAACTCCCGACCACAGGTGATCCGCCCACCTTGGCCTCCTGAAGTGCTGGGATTACAGGCGTGAGCCACCACGCACAGCCAAAAACATATTTCAAAGAAAACAACTGGCCAGGCGCGGTGGCTCAAGCCTGTAATCCCAGCACTTTGGGAGGCCGAGACGGGCGGATCACGAGGTCAGGAGATGGAGACCATCCTGGCTAACACGGTGAAACCCCGTCTCTACTAAAAATACAAAAAAAAAAAAAAACTAGCCGGGTGAGGTGGCGGGCGCCTGCAGTCCCAGCTACTCAGGAGGCTGAGGCAGGAGAATGGCTAAACCCGGGAGGCGGAGCTTGCGGTGAGCTGAGATCCTGCCACTGCACTCCAGCCTGGGCGACAGAGCAAGACTCTGTCTCAAAAAAAAAAAAAAAAGAAAAAAAAACAATTATTCTCACATTTATCTGTTCTGTAATATTTTTGCATTGACTTCTCTTGAAAAGATATATAGCTAAACAAAAAGGTTTTATTATTTAGCATAAAAATGAATATGTTGGCTGGGTGCGGTGGCTCACACCTGTAATCCCAGCATTTTGGGAGGCTGAGGCAGGCGGATCACGAGGTCAGGAGATCGAGACCATCCTTGCTAACACGGTGAAACACCATCTCTACTAAAAATACAAAAAATTAGCCGGGTGTGGTGTCGGGCTCCTGTTGTCCCAGCTACTCGGGAGGCTGAGGCAGGAGAATGGCGTGAACCCGGGAGGCGAAGCTTGCAGTGATTGGAGATCACGCCACCGCAGTCCAGCCTGGCTGGGCGACAGAGCAAGACTCCGTCTCAAAAAAAAAAAAAAAAAAAAAGGAATATGTTATGGTAACATAACAAAGTGGGGAACTTTCAGGGTACATGAAAAATAATCATAACCATACATCACTGCTATTACAACTATTACATTTCAACAAGAAAAACTGCTGTGAAACTTCTAATAGAAAAAAATTATTTCATTTAAGCTATAGGTATTAAGCTGTCATTTAGCTTCAATTTTGTTTCAATAATACAGTGTTTTGTTGCTGTTTTTGAGATGGAGTCTCGCTCTGTCGCCCAGGCTGGAGTGCAGTGGCACTATCTCAGCTCACTGCAACCTCTGAGGTCTCCCCGGTTCAAGCAATTCTCCTGCCTCAGCCTCCCTAGTGGCTGGGACTACAGGCATGTGTCACCACACTCAGCTAATTTTTGTATTTTTAGTAGAGATAGGGTTTCCTCATGTTGGCCAGGCTGGTCTCGGACCCCTGATCTCAGGTGATCCACCCGCCTCGGCCTCCCAAAGTGCTGGGATTACAGGCATGAGTCACCATGCCTGGCTGATACAGTGTTTTTTTAAATGCACACGTGTTCTTAAAAAGATCATTAATTACTTAAGAGCAAGAGTAACACCTTAATTATATGGGCTTTCCTATGTTTATCCCATACCTCATCTAAGGATAACATAATGGACAACTGGAAGTAAAACAAAATCTATTTCTAAAAAGTCAACAGGGAGATCACCAGACCAATATGCTGTATTTAAGCAAAAGTACCTTAGGCTTTCACTCAGAATCATTTCTATACATGTAATTTACACACAGGTCAAATTCACAAAATGACACAAATAAATATCAGATGCCTACTCCATAGAAATGCAAGGAAAACAGAAGTCTTTAAAAATGTCCAATCATCTCTCAACGAACTGCCAACATCTATTTTTACTACAGGCTAAAAGCTTGGGACCTGGGCTCCTGCTACTCAAGAATGGCACCTACACCAGCAGCAGCAGCTGGCAGTTTGTTACAAATGCAGACTCTGGAGCCTCACTCAGCACTACTAAAACAGAACGGACATTTGAACATCCCCAGATGATTGATACTGAGAAGCATACTGAGAAGCACTGACCCAAAGGCTAGATGAATGAAAGATAAACCAAGCAGCTTCTAATGAGAACACTAGCTACAGTAAAGTTTATATAAATTCCAATCACCCTTAAAGCAAACCAGCCTTAAATACATACCCATCCTCATAGTTCCACATGAATATATCACTGTCAATTGTGAGCCAAGCTCTGCTGATAGGAGGGAACACACCCATCATGCAATTACACTGCATATCTGAGGTAGTGTGGATGTAAGGCAGACAGAGTTGAATCTTATTTTTCTTTAACTTGCTTCAATAGCTTTTGACTTAATATTTATGTAAAAAATCACTATATGTCCACTCCTTTTTTTTTTTTCTTTTGAGACGGAGTCTCGCTCTGTCACCCAGGCTGGAGCGCTGTGGCGCGATCTCGGCTCACTGCAAGCTCCGCCTCCCAAGTTCACGCCATTCTCCTGCCTCAGCCTCCCGAGTAGCTGGGACTACAGGCGCCCGCCACCTCGCCTGGCTAGTTTTTTTTTTTTTTGTATTTTTTAGTAGAGACGGGGTTTCACTGGGTTAGCCAGGATGGTCTCGATTTCCTGACCTTGTGATCCGCCCGTCGCGGCCTCCCAAAGTGCTGGGATTACAGGCTTGAGCCACCGCGCCCGGCCGTGTCCACTCTTCAATACAACAAAGAACCCATATACTTAAACATATTTTAAATAAAACCCTTACATGAATTGATATATAACACATTAATTAGGCCGGGCGCAGTGGCTCAAGCCTGTAATCCCAGCACTTTGGGAGGCCGAGACGGGCGGATCACGAGGTCAGGAGATCGAGACCATCCTGGCTAACACGGTGAAACCCCGTCTCTACTAAAAAATACAAAAAACTAGCCGGGCGAGGTGGCAGGCGCCTGTAGTCCCAGCTATTCGGGAGGCTGAGGCAGGAGAATGGGGTAAACCCGGGAGGCGGAGCTTGCAGTGAGCCGAGATCTGGCCACTGCACTCCAGCCTGGGTGACAGAGCGAGACTCCGTCTCAAAAAAAAAAAAAAAAAAAAAAAAAAAAACACATTAATTAAACATAGAACAAGAATTATAACAATGAAAAATACCAATTTTAACGTTTTTAAAATAAATACAAAGTAATAGGATACGTCCAAACTGCTCAACAAGTTCAGGTGGGAGAGGAACTCTTCGGATGGAACTGATCTCTGGAAGGTTGGGTACGGACAGCAAACCAGGTCCTTGTAAAGGATAATCCATATCTGACATGCCAGAAACAGTGGGATTATCTACAAAAAGAAAATGAAGCGTTTATAATAAAGTACTGTTTATCAACTGGGCATACAAAAGGACTGAGTGCCACAAAAAAATTGCATGTGCTGGTTCCAAAGGTACAGAGAGAATATACTAGTTTTGACCCGACACAAAGCAGGCCTGAAATACTCCATTGTTAAGGTAGGAACAGTTACTGGCTTCAGGCCTGAAGGGAAAGTCGTATCTCACAAAAACTTGCTCTATAACAAAGGAATGTTTAAATTTGATAATTCAGTGTTATTTTAAAATAAAAGTGGCTGGGCGCAGTGGCTCAAGCCTGTAATCCTGGCACTTTGGGAGGCCGAGGCAGGAGGATCACGAGGTCAGGAGTTCAAGACTACCCTGGCCAACATGGTGAAACTCCGTCTCTACTAAAGAGACAAAAAATCAGCCAGTGTGGTGGCGTGCGCCTGTAATCCCAGCTACTTGGGAGGCTGAGGCAGGAGAATTGCTTGAACCTGGGAGGCGGAAGTTGCAGTGAGCCGAGATTGGGCCATTGCATTCCAGCCTGACTGACAGGGCAAGACTATCTCAAAAATCATAATAAATAAATAAATAAATGAATAAAATGAAAGCATGTAATTGTATTGTTTGTAACACAAAAGATACATGCTTGAGAGGATGGATACCCCATTTTCCATTACATGATTATTTCACATTGCATGCCTGTATCAAAACATCTCATGCACCACATAAATATATACACCGCCGGGCGTGGTGGCTCATGCCTGTAATTTCAGCACTTTGGGAGGCAGAGGCAGGCCGATCACGAGGTCAGGAGTTCAAGACCAGCCTGGTCAACATGGTGAAACCCCATCTCCACTAAAAATACAAAAATATTAGCCAGGCACAGTAGCAGGTGCCTGTAATCCCAGTTACTCGGGAGGCTAAGGCAGGAGAACTGCTTGAACCCAGGGGGCAGAGGCTGCAGTGAGCCAAGATCGTGCCACTGCACTCCAGCCTGGGTGACAGAGCAAGACTCCGTCTTGGGAAAAAAAATACATATATATGTATACACACACACGCCTACTATGTACCCACAAAAATTAAAAATAAAAAAATTTAAAAATAATAATTTAGTGTTTTTCTCTCATTTTGCTAATCTGAAATGGGAAAATATAAAACTGCTTTGGAGCTCAAAGGTAAAATGACTATGAACAAACAAAATAACGACTGGGGGAAAATACTGCCTTTACCAGCTAAACATTTACAGATTAAAACCCATGACTTTTCCCTTTAGATTCCTCCCCCAGACCACTAAGACAAATACAAATAATACCCCACAAGCAGTATCTTATTGGGGGGGAAAAAAACAAAGACTGCTCTATAAAGTGTTCTCATCAGGCAACCTTTCTCTTGCTCTAAGACTCAATCACTAAGGACAGGAGTGGGCTGGTCTACTCAGCCTATCCCTGCTCCCAGACAAGGTGTTATTTAGACTTGACTGACGACCTAATTATCTCAGGCACTTTTTCAGGTTTTATAGAGTACAAAGATGTTAAGGAGAACCGACATATAAAACAATCTTCAAGTGTATTATGGAAATTTTAAAAATATATACAAGAAAAATACAATCAATACCTATGTACAGATTATCCAACTTAATAACCAGTAATACCCCCAATCATGTTTCATTTTTATCATTGTTCACTCCTTCCCCAATGCATTCTTTTTTATTTTTATTTTTTGAGACGGAGTCTCACTCTGATGCCACGCTAGAGTGCAATGTTGCGATCTCAGCTCACTGCAACCTCCGACTCCCTGGTTCAAGGGATTCTCCTGCCTCAGCCTCCCGAGTAGCTGGGATTACAGGCATGCACTACCACACCCAGCTAATTTTTGTAGTTTTAGTAGAGACAAGGTTTCACCATGTTGGCCAGGATGGTCTCAATCTCTTGACCTCGTGATCCGCCCGCCTCAGCCTCCCAAAGGGCTGGGATTACAGACATGAGGACCGCACCCGGCCGAATTCTTTTTCTCTTTTTTTTTTTTGAGACGGAGTTTCACTCTGTCGCCTAGGCTGGAATGCAGTGGTGCAATCACAGCTCAAGGCAACCTCAGCCTCTTGGGCTCAAGCAATCCTCCACCACAGCCTCATGAGTAGCTGGGACTAGAGTGTCATGACACCATGCCTAGCTCTTTTTTTGTTGTTTTTGGGTTTTTTGTTGAGATGGACTCTCGCTCTGTCACCCAGGCTCCAGCGCAATGGCGGCTCACTGCAACCTCTGCCTCCCAGGTTCAAGCAATTCTCCTGCTTCAGCCTCCCGAGAAGCTGGGACTACACGAGTGCGCCACCACACTCGGCTAATTTTTGTATTTTTAGTAGAGGCAGGATTTTGCCATGATGGCCAGGATAGTCTCGAACTCCTGACCTCAAGTGATACATCCATCTCCGCCTCCCAAATTGCTGGGATTTCAGACATAAACCACTGCACCCAGCCAAATAGCATTTTTCTTTTTTCCTTTTTTTTTTTTTTTTGAGGAGTCTTGCTCTGTCACCCAGGCTGGAATGCAGTGGCGCGATATCAGCTCACTGCAAGCTCTGCCTCCCGGGTTCATGCCATTCTCCTGCCTCAGTCTCCCGAGTAGCTGAGACTACTGGCACCCGCCACCATTCCCGGCTAAGTTTTTATTAGAACTTAATTTTTAGTAGAAACGGAGGTTTCACCATGTTAGCCAGGATGGTCTCATCTCCTGACCTCGTGACCCGCCCGCCTTGGCCTCCCATTTCTTTTGAGAAGGGGTCTCCCTCTATCGCCCTGGTTGGAATACAGCGGCGCAATCTTGGCTCACTGCAACTTCCGCCTCCCGGGTTCAAGCGATTCTCCTTTCTCAGCATCCTGAATAACTGGGATTACAAGCGTGCACCACCACAGAAAGCTAATTTTTGTATTTTTAGTAGAGACGGGGTTTTACCACGTTGGTCAGGCTGGTCTTGAACTCCTGACCTCGTGATCTGCCGCCTCAGCCTCCCAAAGTGCTGGGATTACAGGTGTGAGCCACCGTGCCTAGCCATTTTTTGTAGAGACAAGGTTTTGCCATGTTGCTCAGGTTGGTCTCAAGCTCAAGTGATCTTCCCTGCTTCTGGGTCCCAAATTGCTAAGATTACAGGCATGAGGCACAGCGTCAGGCTTTTTTTTTCTTTTTTTTTTGAGACAGGGTCTCACTCTGTTGCCCAGGCTGGAGTACAGTGGTGCAATCACAGCTCACTGCAGTCTTAACCTCCCCATCTCAGGTTATCCTCCCACCTCAGCCTCCCAAGTAGCTGGGGATCCAAATGTGTGCCACTATGCCAAGCTAATTTTTGTATTATTGTATTTTTTTTAAGTGGCTGGGTTTGCCATATTGCCAAGACTGGTCTCAAACTCCTGGGCTCAAGTGATCTGCCCACTTTGGCCTCAAAGTGCTAGGATTACTGGGCTGAATTCACATTAAAGCAAATCCAGGTTGGGTGCAGTGGGTCACGCCTGTAATCCCAATGTTTTGGGAGGCCGAGGTGGGCATATCACATGAGGTCAGGAGTTCAAGACCAGCCTGGCTAACACGGTGAAACCCGTCTCTGCTAAAAACAGAAAAATGAGCTGGGCCTGGTGGTGCACACCTGTGATCCCAGCTACTCAGGAGGCTGAGGCAGGAGCATTGCTTGAACCTGGGAGGTGGAGGCTGTAGTGAGCCAAGATCATGCCACTGCACTCCAGGCTGGGTGACAGTAAGACTCTGTCTCAAAAAATAAATAAATAAATAAACAAATAAATAAATAAATAAATAAAGCAAATCCAGACATCCCATTTAATCCTAAAACATTTAACTTTAATAGGCCAAAGGTGGCAGATCACTATGTTAAATGGCAATGGGAACACAGAGGGAGGAATTGATAATTTTAGTGAGGATGGGAATGGTAAGAAAGACTTCAGGGCCAGGAGTGTGACTCACATCTGTCATCTCAGCACTTTGGAAGGCTAAGGTAGGAGGACTGCTTGATGCCAGGAATTTGAGACCAGCCTTGTTAACAAGAGTGAGACTACGTCTCTACATAAAAATTTAAAATTAGCTGGGTGTGGTGGCAGGCGCCTGTAGTCCCAGCTACTGGGGAGGGCAAGACAAGAGGATCACTTGAGCTCATGAGTTAGAGGCTGCAGTGATCATGCCACTGCAATCCAGCCTGGCAACAGAATTAGACCCAGACTCAAAAAAAAAAAAAAAAAAAAAAAAAAAGAACAAAAAGACAACAGAGAAACTAAGGACTTTCACAGGGAGTCTGGAAGAAGTTTGTTAGGCAAGGAAAGAACATTGCAGAATCAATAAAAGTAAAATAAAATCCTGAGGAAATCCTGAAGATGGGCTTCTTATGGAAAATATGATAAATTCTCTGTAATCACAGCAAGGGGTGAAGAATCGGATGAAAAAGAGGGGAAAGAGATTGGGTGAAAGAGGAAGGTGAGTGTAAAGACATGAGATATATAAGAGGAGGACCAGAAAGTATGCACTGTTTTTATATCTTGTTTTTACACCTAAGGAGGCCAAAGTGAGTAACGCTGTTCAAGATGATAGTTGCTAATAGGCCAATCAGGTATTATAAGACACGCTCATTGGTAAGTAGCTGTAGGGAGCAAATACTATCGTTGTTTCTATCATTTCTTTGATTACAAAGCTATCGATGATTTTTATAAATAATCAGAAGTAGACCAGGCGTGGTGGCTCACGCCTGTAATCCCAGCACTTTGGGAGGCTGAGGTCGGCGGATCACGAGGTCAGGAGATCAAGACCATCCTGGCTAACAGGGTGAAACCCCGTTTCTACTAAAAATGCAAAAAATTAGTCGGGCATGCTGGCGGACGCCTGTAGTCCCAGATACTCGGGAGGCTGAGGCAGGAGAATGGCGTGAACCCGGGAAGCAGAGCTTGCAGTGAGCAGAGATCGCGCCACTGCACTCCAGCCTGGGCAAAAGAGCGAGACTCCGTCTCAAAAAAAAAAAAAAAAAAAATCAGAAGTGTTCTCGGTTTACACTGCACAAATTATCCTATTCAGATTATTTCGATTCTTGCTCACCAACAGTCTCTTTCCTTTCTCACATTTGTCTGGTTTTCTCCAAATTCCATCTCACAAAGGGGTAACTTTTTCTAGCAACTGATGTAATTCCATAAGCTGTGGGAGCTAGTTATAATTTAAAACTGTTAAACACTTTCCAGTCACCTCTACTGTCAACACATATTCTGCCTGACCCTCCCTGTACGTGAGCACTGCTGATTTCCCTGTTCTCTTCCTTTATTCCACTGGCAGTTCTTTTAAGATCCTCCAGCATTTCATAATAATCTCTACACACAATAAAGCGTTTCTTGGCCGGGCGCAGTGGCTCACGCCTGTAATCTCAGCACTTTGGGAGGCCGAGGCAGGCGGATCACTTGAGGTCAGAAGTTCGTGACCAGCCTGGCCAACATGGTGAAACCTCGTCTCTACTAAAAAAAACACAAAAATTAGCCGGGCGTGGTGGCGGGCGCCTGTAATCCCAGCTACTTGGGAGGCTGAGGTAGGAGAATCGCTTGAACACGGGAGGCGGAGGTTGCAATGAGCCGAGATCGCGCCATAGCACTCCAGCCCGGGAGAAGAGGGAAGCTCCGTCTCAATAAATAAATAAATAAAAATAAAGCAAAGCCTATCTTTAAGATAACATGCTACATTTCCAAATTAATTTCGTTTGCTCTTACGATCTACTCAAATACTAACAGGAGAAATGAACAAATTTAGAAGTTGGATCTGAAGATGCTTCTCATATGGCCTTAGTCATAAACACTTGAGTGCGGCGAGAAGCTCATTAAGGTTGGGGTCTTTGCCTCTTTCTGCTTCAACTGGGAGCCTGCTCTTCGCTCTTGCCCTCTCAAGTATCTGCAATGAAAAAAGTGAGGAAAGGAAAAAACCTGAAAATAAGCTGGTTGCTGTTCTCCAAAAATGCAGCCAACAGTGCCATAAATCTCAGGATATCCTCGCCGGGACTAATGCTGGGGATAAGTAGCAAATTAGGAAGTCAGGCGCGAGTCCTTTAGGCTGAGAAAGCAGGGTCACTATCACTCACTTGGGGCAGACACCATAAGCAACTCGGAAAGGTCCGGGTACATGCGGTCCTCTTGCAACTGACGGTCGATGAGCCGTCCAGCATTTTCCAGAGCTTCCTGCAGGGCTGCGGCCGATGTAGAGGCCGGCATCACCGCGCCCAACAAAGAAGACGGCATCTCGGAAATCGTAGACACCAGGGTCCAGAAAAAGTCAAAAGCCACGGAGAAACAAGAAAAGATCCAAGCACTTAGCTTAGATCCGCCGCCTAGGGCGCGCGCGCCAAACGAGCGCCTTGGCGCCTCGACATGACGCACTTCCGGCTCATACGGTGGGGAACTGGAAGACGCCGTTCTGGCCTGGGAAGAGGAAGCTGTTGGGAGGGGGCTCGAGGTTGGGGGTGGGGCGAAGAGTCTGCTGATGCTTTCCAGGGGGTTGAGGGTTTTGAGGTGTGGAAGGGTAAAAGTAGAGTAGGTTATTTAGGGAACGGACGGAGGGAAGGAAGGGAAGGGACGGAAGGAAGGAAGGGAAGAGTAAAGGGGAGGGAACTGGGAAGGAGAGGGGCGGGATGGAGTTTGGGTGGGGTGGGGAGGAAGGAGGGAGGAGGGATACGCTAGGTGGGAGCTAGATCGTGTGTCTGGCCTAGGAGACTGCTCTGGTTCGGTTGGTTTAAGCGCGTGCTCTACCTGAGTATTGGAACTTCCCGCGTCGGAATTCCTTAACTGCAGTTATATGAGTGCGCGACCTCAAGTAACTGCTGTTATTAGAGTAAAGAATTGGTAGCTCCCTGTCATAGAGAGGGATATGGACCAATATCTCACTATATTCTTCACGGGCTTCAGTGTAAATTAGAATTCATCAGGCTTTTCCATTTGCATGTCGCTGTCTTTTGACTTTGTGGCCCCTTAGTATAAAATACGTGTTTCAGGAGGAGCTGAGTGCGGGTGGACAGCTGCCGTGCTTTTTATCGTGGCAGAGATAGACCTACTTCATCTTTTCATTCCCAGCACTAGTACAGGAACTCGTATGAGATAGGAACACAAGAGATCATACAATCCTAAGAAACTGAATACTTGCCTTGTGCCTGGTGCTGGGACTATCAAACTAACAAAATGTTTCCTGTCCTTAAGGTGTTTCAAGCAGAGACAAAGGACTTCACTATAATTTTTTCTATTTGGATAGGTATAAACTGTAGCAGAAGGATAGGAGAAAGCAGTGGGGTAAAAGAGGCTTCATTTACTACAGAAGGCAACCTGAGTGGGTAAATCAAAGCACTTTTTAGAAAGCTGTCCTTATTTAGAATCTCACCTAAGAAAGCTTCCAGTTACGTTCTTTAGAATTTAACAAATCAATAACTGAATTACTCTAAATTGGTCTTTTGCCATTTGAATTACATTTTTACTCCCTCAAAGACTTGATTACATTTCTGAAAATTGTAAGTTCTATGATGTTACCAATCTACACTTAAAAATTGACATAGACAATATACCAAGAAAAACTAGATTTTTTATTATTGTTATATAAATAGGCAGTTGGGTCTCTAGCTGTCAGTTTATTTGGTATACCATAGATTGAAAAGTGGTGGCCTGGCACAGAGTTTGTTTTTAATTTGAGACAAAATACACAATTGAAAGTTTTCAACTCCACAAATTGGAAGATTGAACAATGTTGGTGTGATATTCCTGCATAGCAACAAAGCTCCCCAAAGTGTAATCTAACTAACTTAATTTATTGGCTTATTGCCTGTGGCTGCTTTCCAACTACAACTGCTAAAACAAGTAGTTTACACAAGACTGCAAAGCCTAAAATACAGACTCTGGCACTTTACAGGAAAAGTTTGCTGACCTCTTCCCTAGAACATGTAATTATGAACTTTTTTGGTCTTCGGACTCCTTGATACCCTTAAAAATTATTCAGGATTCTAGAGAGTTTTTGTTGCGTATTGGTTGCATGTATTAATATTTGTGAATAACTCGGCCGGGCGCGGTGGCTCACGCCTGTAATCCCAGCACTTTGGGAGGCCGAGGCGGGTGGATCACGAGGTCAGGAGATCGAGACCATCCTGGCTAACACGGTGAAACCCCGTCTCTACTAAAAATGCCAAAAAAAAAAGAAAAAAAAAAATCAGCCGGGCGTGGTGGCGGGCGACTGTAGTTCCAGCTACTCGGAGGCTGAGGCAGGAGAATGGCATAAACCCGGGAGGCGGAGCTTGCAGTGGGCCGAGATCGCGCCACTGCACTCCAGCCTGGGCGACTGAGCAAGACCCCGTCCCCCCCCCCCCAAAAAAAAATTTGTGAATAACTCATAAACTGAAAATTAAAATGTTTAACAATGTATTTAAAAGCATAACAAGGCCAGGCGCAGGGGCTCACGCCTGTAATCCCAGCACCCAGCACCCAGCGCTTTGGGAGGCCAAGGCACGTGAATCACGAGTTCAGCCTGGCCAATATGGTGAAACCCCGTCTGTACTACAATACAAAGATTACCTGGGCATGGTGGCATGCGCCTGTAGTCTCAGCTGTTCAGGAGGCTGAGGCAGGAGAATTGCTTGAACCTGGGAGGCAGAGGTTGCAGTGACCCAAGGTCGTGCCACTACACTCCAGCCTGGGCAACAGAGTAAGACTCCATCACAAAAAGAAAAAAAAAAAGCATAACAAGCTTAATACATGTTAATATAACACTTTTAAAAATGAGAAATCACTATAGTTTCTAAAACTAAAACAGGGAGAAGAATGCGATTATTTCGTATTTTTGCAAATGTCTTTAGTGTCTTGATCAGTAATGGATAGCTGAATTCTCGTATCTGTATCTGCTGTCAACTAAAGAAAAATAACCCGCTTTTAAAGAATTAAAGTCAGTTTGATTCAGAGTCAGGATTGCAACCTTTCAGAGAGTTTCTGTTAGACTGTTCCAAAGTAGTGTTTTAGCACATAGCTTACATATCAGGGTTTGCAAGTTCTGCATGTGCTCAGAAATTACATTAAACATGCTCATAAACTGGGTATAGTGACTCACACCTGTAATTCTAGCACTTTGGGAGGCTTATGCATGAGGAGCTCTTGAGGCCAGGCATTCAAAACCAACCTGGGCAATATAACAAGACCCCTATTTCTAAAAACAAAATTTAAAAAAAAATTTTTTTTTTTTTAATTTGCCAGGTGTGGACCTGTAGTCCCAGCTACTTGGTAGGCTGAGGCAGGAGGATCACTTTAGCCCAGGAGTTCCGGGTTGCAGTGAGCCATGACCATGCCACTGCATTCTAGTCTGGGTGATATAAAGTGAGACTCTGTCTCAAAAAAAAAAGTCATAAATTACATTACAGCAAAATCTCATCCAAGTTTGGGTGTAAGAGTACATCTGGTTATAGATTAGATTACAGAGGCATAACCATGAATCCTGTGGGACATTATCTTATATAGTGGAAGAGGCAAGGGGTGGGAACACTGAACTTACCTTTTTTAAAAAAATGCATTGATTCAAGCAAGAGATATGGGAACCTGTGCTCTAACCTGCTTATTGTTTCCAGGGCATTCTTCTAGAGGTCTACACTCAGTCATTGAGTTGGGCTTTGTGAAATTCTGCTGGCAAAGGATTTTGTTAAGTTCTGCTAGTAAGCAGAATGAGCACACCTGGTTTTTTATGTCTATTACTTTGTCTAGCATATCAACATTTTGTGACTTATTTAATTGAAGTATAATATATTTAAAAAGCTGGCCTTGGCTGGGTGCAGTGGCTCACACCTGTAATCCCAGCACTTTGGGAGGCCGAGGCGGGCAGATCACGAGGTCAGGAGATCAAGACCATCCTGGCTAACACGGTGAAACCCCGTCTCCACTAAAAAAAAATACAAAAATTTAGCCGGGCGTGGTGGCAGGCGCCTGTAGTCCCAGCTACTCGGGAGGCTGAGGCAGGAGAATGGTGTGAACCTGGGAGGCAGAGCTTGCAGTGAGCCAAGATCGCGCCACTGCACTCCAGCCTGGGCGACAGAGCAAGACTCCATCTCAGACAAAAAAAAAAAAAAGAAAGAAAAGCTGGCCTCACTGGGCACTGTGGCTCACGCCTGTAATCCCAGCACTTTGGGAGGCCGAGGCGGGTGGATCGCCTGAGGTCAGAAGTTCAAGAGTAGCCTGACCAACCTGGCCAACATGGTAAAACTCCGTCTGTACTAAAAATACAAAAATTAGCTGGGCATGGTGGCGCAAGCCTGTAATCCCAGCTACTCGGGAGGCTAAGCCAGGAGAATCACTTGAACCTGGGAGGCAGAGGTTGCAGTGAGCCGAGATCGTGCCATTGCACTCCAGCCTGGGCTACAAGAGCGAAACTCCATCTCAAAAAAAAAAAAGGGAAAGAAAAGCTGGCCTCAGTTACATATTTAGGAAAAGTAGAAGTATTTTAATAATTGGCAACAAGTATAGTCAGTTTTGTTTTGTTTTTTTTTTAATAGAGTTTTGCTCTTGTCGCCTAGGCTGGGGTGTAATGGTGTGATCTCAGCTCATTGCAACCTCTGCCTCCCAGGTTCAAGTGATTCTCCTGCTTCAGCCTCCCAAGTAGCTGGAATTACAGGCTAATTTTCTTTCTTTTTTTTTTTTGAGATGGAGTTTTGCTCTTGTTGCCCAGGTTGGAGTGCGGTGGTATGATCTCTGTTCATTGCAATCTCCGCCTCTCAGGTTCAAGCAATTCTGCCTCAGCCTCCCAAGTAGCTGGGATTACAGGCACATGTCACCAAGCCCAGCTAATTGTTTTCTGTATTTTTAGTAGAGATGGGGGTTTCACCATGTTGGTCAGGCTGGTCTTAAATGCCTGACCTCAGGTGATTCACCCGCCTCGGCCTCCCAAAGCCCTGGGATTACAGACGTGAGCCACCATGCCCAGCTATGCCTGGCTAATTTTCTGTATTTTTAGAAGAGACGGGGTTTCACCATGTTGGCCAGGCTGGTCTCGAACTCCTGGCCTCAGGTTATCCTCCCACCCCGGCTTCCAAAGTGCTAGGATTACCGGTGTGAGCCACCACGCCTGACCTGTTTTTCTTAAAGTATTAACACATTTCATTTATTTTTGAGAAAATGTTTGCCAAATACTTAAATCTGAACAACTGTACTTTGTGAGTCATTCTTTCAAGTAAAAATAATGTTTCATGAAAAAAATGTAACAACTCAATTACAAGTGGTTTTCTTTTAGATGACCATCGTACTTAGATATGCATTAGCTGGGCATGGTGGCATGTGCCTGTGGTCCCATCTATTCAGGAAGCTGAGGCAGGGGAAGATCGCTTGAGTCCAGGGGTTTGAGGCTAAAGTGCTTCATGACTGAACTTGTAAATAGCCACTGCACTCCAGTCTGGAAAACATAGTGAGACCCTATCTGTAAGAAATTTTTTTAAAACCATACTTCATGATGGCTGGGCGTGGTGGCTCACGCCTGTAATCTCAGCACTTTGGGAGGGCAAGGCGGGCAGATCATGAGGTCAGGAGATCGAGACCATGGTGAAACCCCATCTCTACTAAAAATACAAAAAATTAGCCGGGCCTGGTGGCGGGTGCCTGTAGTCCCAGCTACTCGGGAGGCTGAGGCAGGAGAATGGCTTAAACCTGGTAGGTGGAGCTTGCAGTGAGCTGAGATCGCACCACTACCCTGCAGCCTGGGTGACAGAGCAAGACTCGGTCTCAAAAAACAAACAAAAAAACCATACTTAATGATTACTTCTCCTTTTGTCATACTGAGGGTTAAAAAGACTATTTAAGGGTCAGGTTTTAATGAAATGAATACTGTTTATGGCTTTATTAAGGATATTCTCGATCTCCTGACCTCGTGATCCGCCCATCTCGGCCTCCCAAAGTGCTGGGATTACAGGCTTGAGCCACCGCGCCCGGCCTATTAAGGATATTCTTAAGGGAAACTGATTTTGCTTAAATGCCTATGTAAATACAGTGATGACTACAACATTTTGAATCCTACTGCCTTGATTTATGTTAAGGCACTATTTTAATTTAGGCATTTTAAGATAGAGCATGCTTCTTCAATGATTAGGAGAAACACAGATATAAGTAAAGATTTTATTACTTACAGGCCCGGGGGGCATCTGGCGCACCTGGAGGTCAAGGAATGCAGTCAGGGAAAGAGAAAGAAGGACTCATGAGCCAATGCATTCATTGGTTTCATGGTGTTTTCCAAATAGATTTCCCAAGAGGAATTCCCACACTTTAATTGGTGGATTTAAAGCAATCACGCACAAATTTGAGGACAAGCTCATCAGCCCAGAATGGCTTTGAATGTAGCCCAACACAAATTTGTTAACTTTCTTAAAACATTGTGAGATTTGTGATTTTTTTTTTTAAGCTCTCAGCTATTGTTAGTGTATTTAATGTGTTGCCCAAGACAATTCTTCTTCTTCCACTGTGGCCCAGGGAAGCCAAAAGATTGGACACCCCTGTTGTTGGAAGTCATGCTGTGATCGAGGTAGTCACTGTGGCATATCTGCACAGTCCATGTAGGACATCAGGGTCAGCAGAGCTGGTGAGGTAGGCTGTATGTAGTTATCCTATGGGGAGGTGGGCACCAGGAGGAAGTTTTACATAATAGATACCTGGATTGATCACACTGAGGAACGCGGAGGAGGTGTAGAACTGCAAACTGTGTCAAGGGTGACTGAACCCTGCTTCTGATATGAGAAAGTCCAACTTATATTCAAAATAAATGCTAAGACAACATAAAATTATAAGAATTTGGCCAGGCGTGGTGGCCCACGCCTGTAATCCCAGCTACTTTGGGAGGCTAAGGCTGGCGGATCGCCTGAGGTCAGGAGTTAGACACCAGCCTGACCAGCATGGGGAAACCCCATCTCTACTAAAAATACAAAAAAAAAAAAAAAAAAAAAAATTAGCTGGGTCTGGTGGCGCATGCCTGTAATCCCAGCTACTCAGGAGGCTGAGGCAGGAGAATCGCTTGAACCTGGGAGGGAGAGGTTGCAGTGAGCTAAGATTGTGCCATTGCAATCCAGCCTGGGCAACAAGAGCGACACTCTGTCTCAAAAAAAAAAAAAAAAAGAATTCACTACAGGCATCCGCAGATTTACCCATTGTTAACCCACTTCCCATTTTTCCCTGAGAATACTCACTGATGGTGCTTGCTGCTGCAGCCTTTACCCCAATATAACTCACAGATTATGGTCCCAACCTAACACCCAAAGTTTGTGTCTACTATTTTATTATTTTTACATCACTCTATTATATTGACTTTGGAAACAAAATACATTATTCTATTTATAGCATTCTGTTTTTAGTAGTGGAATTTCCATTTACAAAATATAGTAATTCTCGATCGCTGAAAATGTCAAATCCTAGAAAACATAGCATTCCTATGTGTGATGTTATAAGTTCCGTGGTGAACTTACGGCACTGAAATGGTGTGACAACAAGGTGGGCACAATATTGTCAATATTCCACAATGATACTGTGATTGAAGTAGACAACAGATGGAAAGAAAACTAAGAAGCCATGTGTCATTGTGGATTATAGTGACAATATGGAGCAGCGGACTTGGCTGATCAGATGCTCACTTCATATCCAGCTTAGCGCCAAAGGTACAAGGTTTGGTATAAGATACTCTTTCATAGGCTGAGTGCAGTGGCCCACGTCTGTAATCCCAGCACTTTTGGGAGCCTGAGGCGGGTGGATCACTTGAGGTCAGGAGTTTGAGACCAGCCTGGCCAACATGGTGAAACTCTTTCTCCACTAAAAATGCAAAAATTAGCCGGGTGTGGTGGCAGGGCCTGTAATCCCAGCTGCTCGCGAGGCTGAGGCAGGAGAATCACTTGAACCCAGGAGGCGGAGGTTGGAGTGAGCTGAGATCGCGCCACTGCACTCCAGTCTGGGCGATGGAGTGAGACTCCGTCCCAAAAAAGAAAAATTAGTCGGGTGTGGTGGCAGGTATCTGTAACCCCAGCTACTCAGGAGGCTGAGGCACAAGAATCGCTTGAACCCAGGAGGTGGAGGTTCATTGAGCCGAGATTGTGCCACTGTATTCTGGCCTGGGTGACAGTGAGATTCTGTCTCAAAAAGAGAAAGAGATTCTTCTCCACCTTCTGAACATTGAAGTGTTGAACTCCCACATTCTATTTAAGAAGGACAATCCTGAGCACATGATTAGCCTTGTAAACTTCAGACTGACAGGCCAAGTGCAGTGGCTCACGCCTTTAATCCCAGAACTTTGGGAGGCCGAGGCAGGCAGATCACAAGGTCAGAAGATTGAGACCATCCTGGCTAACATGGTGAAACGCTGTCTCTACTAAAAATACAAAAAATTAGCCGGGCATGGTGGCAGGTGCCTGTAGTCTCAAATACTCAATAGCCGGGGGTGGTGGCGCATACCTGTAGTCCCAGCTGCTCTGGAGGCTGAGGCAAGAGAATTGCTTGAGCCCAGGAGGTGGAGGAGGTTGCAGTGAGCTGAGATCACGCCACTGCACTCCAGCCAAGACGACCGAGGGAGACTTGGCCAAAAAAAAAGTTGGGGCACAGTGGCTCAGGCCTGTAATCCTAGCACTTTGGAAGGAAGAGGTGGGCGGATCACCTGAGGTCAGGAGTTCAAGACCAGCCTGGCCAACATAGCAAAACCTCGTCTCTACTAAATACACAAAAATTAGCGGGGTGTAGTGGCAGGCGCCTGTAATCTCAGCTACTCAGGAGACTGAGGCAGGAGAAGAGCTTGAACCCGGGTGGCAGAGGTTGCAGTGAGCCGAGATTGGCCATTGCACTCCAGCCTGGGCAACAGAGTGAGACTCCACCTCAAACAAACAAACAAAACAAAAACAAAAGCAAAGGGTGTCTCCTGTAATCCCAGCACTTTGGGAGGCCAAAGTATGCGGATCACTTGAAGTCAGGAGTTCAAAACCAGGCTGGCCAAAATGGTGAAACCTCCTCTCTACTAAAGATGCAAAAAAATTAGCTGCGTGTGGTGGTGGACGCCTGTAATCCCACCTACTTGGGAAGCAGAGACAGGAGAATCGCTTGAACCCGGGAGGCAGAGGTTGCAGTGCGCCGAGATCACGCCATTGTACTCCAGCCTCGGCGACAGAGACTCCGTCTGAAAACAAAAACAAAAAAACAAACCAAAACAAAAAAAACAAAAATTAGCCGGCGGGCACCTGTAATCCCAGCTACTCAGGAGGCTGAGGCAGGAGAATCGCTTGATCCCGGGAGGCAGAGGTTGCAGTGAGCTGAAATCGTGCCACTGCACTCCAGCCTGGGCGACAGAGACTCTGGCTCAAAAAAAAAAAGGAAAAAAAAAAGAAAAAAGGAAAGGATGTTATGTTATGGAAACTCCTCATACCACTTCTCCCCTCCAGTGGTCTGAGTTGCGCGGCGCTTTCCCGCCTGTCCGGTAGGGCGGCGCCGCGCAGAAAGCCGCGGTCCCTTTGCGGAAGGTGCCGCTCTTGGCTTCGGCGGCGCCGCTGTCGCTTGGAGGCGGTACTTCCTCCGGGATTTGCCGCGGGTTAGTGGCAAGTTCCTCTACAGTTGTTTAGGCTGTGACTGTGGCCCGTTTTGCGGTGTGCGGCCAGCGATGGAGCGCTCTGGGGCCAGCGAAGGTGGGTTTCATGAGGCGAGTCCGGGCGTGGTGGGCCGTGTCGGGGGCGCAGGGGCGCAGCACTAACTAGGCCTCCTCTCTTTTCCTCTTGCTCCAGCGACAGGCTCAGATGCTTCGGGACCGGACCCGCAGCTTGCGGTCACCATGGGCTTTACGGGGTTCGGTGAGTGACTGTTCCAGGCAGAGCTCCTTTTCCTTTTGCAGAGGTTTGAAGAACGGCAGAGTGGGAGGGGAGATCGAGCTGTCAACTCGGAATTCCTGTAGCCCGGGTGCATACCTTGCAGTTTGTCAATGCTCTTCTCCCATTTGTCTTCTATTCTGCGTATCCGTTGGAACCAACTCAGAAGACAGTTATGAGAGTCCTGGAGAGAGAGGAAGGGAAAAGATGTTTCTAATTTTAAGTCACCAATAATGCTAAAATGAACATTTTTTGTAAATAATAGCATTTGTACGAGGATTTTTAAAAATAGGTAATTCTGTAGGGTAGATTTCTAAAAGAGAGCCTAGTTTATACAGAAGTATAAATATTTAGAAAGCTGAAAAATTGGGTATGTGCCTTATAAAGCTTCTTGCTGCTTATTGCCGTAATACCCATCAAAAAGCTTGTTTTCAGGTTATACCAAAGTTAACAGAATTTAAGAATGCCATTTTTACCATATCCCTACCAACACAGAATAGGTATTGTTTAAAAAGAAAATTATTTAAAAAATGAAAACAAAAGTTTACTAGACTGATACATGAAAAATGTTTTCTCTTTATTTTGCATTTTAAAATTGTAAACGCTGTTCATCCAAACATTGGGATTCTAACTTCCCTGAACCTTTCCTCAGGGTGGTCTTGTTCTCTTTTGACCAGGCTGTATTAATTCTATGATAATGACTAAATAATAGACTTACACATATTGACCTTGGGTTGTGTTCGCACCTACTAGTTCTGTAGTTTTTCTATTCTTTTTTTTTGTTTTTGGAGACTGAGTCTGGCTCAGTCGCCCAGGGTGGAGTGCAGTGGCGTGATCTCGGCTCACTGCAAGCTCCGCCTCCTGGGTTCAGGCCATTCTCCTGCCTCAGCTGGGACCACAGGCGCCCACCACTAATTTTTTTGTATTTTTGGTGGAGACGGGGTTTCACCGTTTTTGCCAGGATGGTCTTGATCTGACCTCGTGATCCACCCGCCTCGGCCTCCCAAAGTGCTGGGATTACAGGTGTGAGCCACCGTGCCTGGCCTTTTCTATTCTTTTTTTATTTTTTGAGATGGCGTCTTGGTCTGTCACCCAGGCTGCAGTGTAGTAGTGCGATTTTGGCTCACTGCAGCCTCCACCTCCCAGGCTGAAGCCATCCTCCCACCTTGGTCTCCTGAGTAACTGGCATCACAGATGTGTGCCACCATACCTGGCTAATTTTTTATACTTTTGGTGGAGACGAGGTTTCACCATGTTGCCCAGGCTGATCGATCTTTCTAGCTCAAGCGATCCGCCCACTTGAGCCTCTCAAAGTGATTACAGGCATGAGCCACCCCACCCGGTATAAATCCATTTTAGTACTTCATTCCTTTACTTGGAAGTGAGGAAAGTGTCCACATGTTTGTGCCACATAGGGGAAAATTAGTTACTGGGGGAGGAGGAGAATGTTTCCATGCTCGTACAGTTCCTTGTTATAGGGCTGAGATTTCTGTTTTCCTCTTAGCTCCTTAAAGTACCTGCATTACTTCTCATGTTGCCCCTTTCATCTTCAAGAAAACTGCAATGCCTCAAATCCTTCTCAAACAGTGGATCTCTCTGACTTCTTCTGCCATAGCTGTTCTGCATCTTTGCCTTTAAGGGTCAACTAGGATAGTCTCCCTATTTAAAAGTCCATAACCTTAATTACATCTGCAAAGGGTAACTTTTGGGACATTCTCCATTCTGCCTCCTGTGTTAGTGTTGTTGTTTCTTAGGGTAGGGATCTAGGTAAATTAGAGGAGGATGGGAAAGTTGACTGGTTAATAGTACTTAGTGAAGGGATTGTCATCAAAAGTTATCTGTGACTCAAGCTCTTTCTGTGATATTTTATGGTTATATTGGAGCTATGTTATAAACTAGACAAACTAAGTGTTTATTGATCAGTATTGATCACCTGAAGTTTGGCCAACTTATTGCAAGGCAATCACAGTCTGCCATTTGTTCATGTTTTAGGTAAAAAAGCTCGCACATTTGACTTGGAAGCAATGTTTGAACAAACTCGAAGAACAGCTGTGGAAAGAAGTCGCAAAACACTGGGTAAGAAGTTCAGATATTTGTCCTTTTATTGGTTTAAGTACTATGTATACCTCATGCAAGTGTATTAAAAAAGAAAAAAGAATGTGACTGGGCGCGGTGGCTCACACACGTAATCCCAACACTTAGGGAGGCCGAGGTGGGCGGATCACCTGAGGTCAGAAGTTTGAGAGCAGCCTGGCCAACATAGTGAAACCCCATCTCTACAAAAATACAATAATTAGCTGGGCATGGTGCTGGGGCCTGTAATCTGAGCTACTCATGAGGTTGAGGCAGTTGCTTTGCTTGAAGTCGGGAGGTGGAGGTTGCAGTGAGCTGAGATCCTGCCACTGCACTCCAGCCTGGGGTATAAGAGTGAAATTCCATCTCAGAGAGAAAAAAAAAAGTGTTGTTATGCTACTTGTCATTGTTGGTTTTTTTGTTGTTGTTGAGATGGAGTCTCTCCCTGTTGCTCAGGCTGGAGTGCATTGGCGGGATCTTGGCTCACTGCAGCCTCCACCTCCTGGGTTCAAGCGATTCTCCTGCCTCTGCTTCCTGAGTAGCTGGGACTACAGTCACATGCCACCACGCCTGGCTAATTTTTTGTATTTTTAGTAGAGACAGGGTTTCACTGTGTTGGCCAGGCTGATTTCGAACTCCTGACTTGTGATCCACCTGCCTCGGCCTCCCAAAGTGCTGGGATTACAGGCGGAGTCACTGCACCCCTGCCTTTTTTTTTTTTTTGTTTGTTTTTGGAGATGGAGTCTCGCTGTATCACGGGGTGGAGTGCAGGGGTGCGATCTCAGCTCACTGCAACTTCCACCTCCCCGATTCAAACAATTTTCCTGCCTCAGCCTCCTGAGTAGCTGGGGCTACGGGTGTGTGCCACCAAGGCCAGCTAATTTTTGTATTTTTAGTAGAAATGGGGTTTCACCATGTTGGCCAGGATGGTCTCATCTCCTGACCTCGTGATCTGCCTGCCTCGCAAAGTGCTGGGATTACAGGTGTGAGCCACTGCACCCGGCCCAATTTATCATTTTAAAACCAACAATGGGCTGGGTGTAGTGGCTCACACCTGTAATTCCAGCACTTTGGGAGGCTGAGGCAGGCGAATCACCTAAGGTCAGGAGTTCAAGACTAGCCTGGCCAACATGGTGAAACCCCGTCTCTACTGAAAATAGAAAAATTAGCCAAGTGTGGTGGTGGGCACCTGTAATCCCAGCTTCTAGGGAGGCTGAGGCAGGAGAATTGCTTGAACCTAGGAGGCGGAGGTTGTGGTGAGCTGAGATCGCACTATTGCACTCCAGCCTGGGCGGCAAGAGCAAAACTCCATCTCAAAATAAAATAAAATAAGATAAGATAAGATAAAATAAGATACAATAAAAAAGTAAGCCACAAGAGCAAAACTCCATCTCAAAATAAAATAAGATAAAATAAAATATATAATAAAATATAAAATAAAATAACTAAAATAAATAAAGTATTGTACAGGAGCAATATCCAGTATTTGGCAGTGTGCGGCAGCGTGCCTGACAAAAAGTATTTTCAGTCTTTGGAAGAAAACTTTTTTTGTGGTGAAAAGAAAGCTATCTACATGTACTATTTTTTGAAAAAACTCTTCATTATTTATTTTATTTGAGATGGAATCCTGCTCTGTTGCCCAGGCTGGAGTGCAATGGCACGATCTCGGCTCACTGCGACCTCTGCCTCTTGGGTTCAAGTGATTCTCTTGCCTCAGCCTCCTGAGTAGCTGGGATTACAGGTGACCATCACCGCGCCTAGCTAAGTTTTTTGTATTTTTAGTGCAGATGGGATTTCGCCTTGTTGGCCGGGCTGGTCTCGAACTTGTGACCTCAAGTGATCCGCCCAGCTCGACCTCCGAAAGTGCCGGGATTACAGGCATGAACCACTGTGCCAGGCCAAAACCCATTATTATTGTTATTGTTACTATTATTATTTTGAGACAGAGTCTCTCTCTGTGCCTGGGAGTGCCGTGGTGCGATTTTGGCTCACTGCAAGCTCTGCCTTCTGGGTTCACGCCATTCTCCTGCCTCAGCCTCTAGAGTAGCTGGAACTACAGGTGCCCACCAACACCTCTGGCTAATTTTGTTTTTGTATTTTTAGTAGAGATGGAGTTTCACTGTGTTAGCCAGGATGGTCTCGATCTCATGACCTTGTGATCCATACGCCTCAGCCTTCCAAAGTGTTGGGATTACAGGTGTGAGCTGCTGTGCCCAGAAAAACCCTTATTATGTGAAATTTCAAACACGGAAGTATAGTCATGAACTACCATGTACCTGTCAATCAGATTTAACTACTGTAACAGTTCATGGCTAATGTTACTTCTGTTTCCCCTTTCAGATGATTTTGAAGCAAATCTTGGACATCATTTTACTCATAAATATTTTTGTGGCTGGGCGCAGTGGCTCCAGTCTGTAATCCCAGCACTTTGGGAGGCCGAGACGGGCAGATCACAAGGTCAGGAGATCGAGACCATCCTGGCTAACACGGTGAAACCCCGTCTCTACTAAAAAACATACAAAAAATTAGCTGGGCGTGGTGGCGGGCGCCTGTAGTCCCAGCTACTCGGGAGGCTGAGACAGGAGAATGGCGTAAGCCCGGGAGGCGGAACTTGCAGTTAGCTGGGATCCGGTCACTGTACTCCAGCCTGGGCGACAGAGCAAGACTCCATCTCAAAAAAAAAAAAAAAATTTTTGTATGTATTTTGAAACGGTAAGAATTGTTTTAAAAAAAGCTTAACCAAGATACCTGTAAGAGATAGAAAAGACCAAGCTGTTTCCTACCCTCTCACACTCCTCTCAGTACTTTACTCCTTTTTTTTTTTGATTTGAGACAGGGTCTCACTGCTGTTGCTCAGGCTGATGTGCAGTGCGTGACCTTGGCTCATTGCAGACTCAACTTCCCGGGCTCAGGTAATCCTCCCACCTCAGCCTCCCAAATAGCTGGAACTGTAGGTTAGTGCTACCACACCCCACTAATTTTTTGTATTTTTAGTTGAGATAGATTTCACCATGTTGGCCGGGCACAGTGGCTCACGCCTGTAATCCCAGCACTTTGGGAGGCTGAGGCAGGTGGATCACGAGGTCAGGAGAGTGAGACCATCCTGGCTAACATGGTAAAACCCCTTCTCTACTAAAAATACAGAAAAAAAAAAATTAACTGAAGCAGGAGAATGGCATGAACCTGTGAGGTGGAGCTTGTAGTGAGCCGAGATTGCCCCTCTGCACTCCAGCCTGGGTGACAGAGCGAAACTCTGTCTCAAAAAAAGAAAGAAAAAAAGATTTCACCATGTTGTCCAGGCAAGTCTTGAATTCCTGGGCTCGAGTGATCCACCTGTCTTGGCCTCCCAAAGTGCTAGGATTACAGGTGTGAACCAGTACTTTATTTCTGACACCAGATATATAGGAGTTTTCCCTGACACATCAACCAGTTTTCCAACTGGGTATTCGGTAACTCACTTTAATTCTGACACTGTCTGCCTGGAGACTACCACAAGACTGCCTTCACTCAGACACTAATCTCAAGTCACAGGTTGTGACCAGTGCTTCTGATCTGCTGTCTGTAAATCAGGGATCCCATGACCCCTCTTTTTGGTTTGATAATTAGCTAGGACGGCTCACAGGGAAACACTTTACTTAGTTTTAACAGTTTATTATAAAGGATGTTATAAAGGATATAGATGAACAGCCAGATGAAGTAATGCATTGGGCAAGGTATGAAGTGGGAGAGGTGCAGAGCTTCTGTGGCCTCTCTGGGTGCACCAACTCCCCAGCATCCCCCTGTGTTCAGCTGCCCTGAAGTTAATCACATCTAGTGGTTCAAGAGTGTCTAGGCTGGGCGCAGTGGCTCACATCTATAATCCCAGCACTTTGGGGGCCAAGGTAGGAGGATGACTTGAGCTCAGGAGTTTGAGACAAACCTGGGCTAACACAGTGAGATCCTGTTCAAGAAAGTTTTAAAAAATTAGCTGGACATGGTGGTGCACACCTATAGTCCCAGCTACTTGGGAGGCTGAGGTGAGAGGGTCACTTGAGCCCAGAGGTTGAGGCTGCAGTGAGCTATGATCATGCCACTGCATCACAGCCTGAGTAAAAAAGTGAGAGCCTGTCTCAAAAGAAAAACAAAAATTTTTTCTTTTTTTTGAGACAGAGTCTCGCTCTGTCGCCCAGGTTGGAGTGCAGTGGTGCGATCTCCACTCACTGTAAGCTCCGCCGCCTCCTGGGTTCACACCATTCTCCTGCCTCAGCCTCCCTAGAAGCTGGGACTACAGGCGCCCGCCACCACGCCCGGCTAATTTTGTTGTTGTATTTTTAGTAGAGATGGGGTTTCACCGTGTTCACCAAGATGGTCTCGATCTCCTGACCTCGTGATCCGCCCGCCTCGGCCAAAAATTTTTCTATAGATCTTAATTTCCAGATTCCCCAGAGATTGGTGGGTGGGGATGAAAGTTCCAATTATCTAACCCGTCAGTTTTTTTAGTGAGCAGCAGTCCCATCCTGAGGCCTAGGGGTCCCACACTAAGTCACTTCAATAGCATAAACTTAGGTGGGATTCAAAGGGGCTTCTAGTGAATAACAAAAGAGAGCTCCTATCACTCAGGAAATTCCAAGGGTTTCAGAAGCTCTGTGGCAGGAACCTGAAACAAAGACCAAATATATTTCTTTTTTTTTTTTTTTTTTTGAGATGGAGTCTCACTCTGTCACCCAGACTGGAGTGCAGTGGTGCGATCTCGGCTCACTGCAAGCTCTGCCTCCCGGGTTCAAGCCATTCTCCTGCCTCAGCATCCTGAGTAGCTGGGACTACAGGCGCCCACCACCATGCCCGGCTAATTTTTTTTTATTTTTTTTATTTTTTGTAGAGACGGGGTTTCACCCTGTTAGCCAGGATGGTCTCGATCTCCTGCCCTCGTGATTTGCCCGCCTCAGCCTCCCAAAGTGCTGGGATTACAGGCATGAGCCACTGCACCCGGCCAAATATATTTAATATTATACCGCAATATCATCACATCAAAAAACAATTTTAATATCCTCAAACGATAGACAAAGACATGCTATCTGAGGCATTTACAAATGTTTTAAACAATTTAGTGAATGTTTGTACTATCACAGCGTAGGTACCTTGTATTTACCATTTTAAGCGTATAATACTACATGTTTTGAACAGAATTGTCTTATTTGGCTATGTAAGCTTTTTGTTTTTATTTACTTACTTATTTTTTTAGGTCGCCCAGGCCGGAGGGCAATGGTGCAATCTAGGCTCACTGCAACCTCTGCCTCCTGGTACAAGCAATTCTCCTGCCTCAGCCTCCCCAGTAGCTGGGATTATAGGCAAGTGCCACCACCACCCTGCTAATTTTTGCATTTTTAGTAGAAACAGGGTATCACCATGTCGGCCAGGCTGGTCTCGAACTCCTAAAGTCAAGTGATCTGCCTGCTTCAACCTCCCAAAGTGAAGCTTTTTATTTTTAATCTTTTTATTTTCAATTTTTGTGGGTCCATAGATGTATATATTTATGGGTATGTAAGTTTTATAGTCCCTAGTACTTTGCTTTGTAAAATAGGTTCTCAGTAATATTTTGAGAAGATTGAATTGAATTTAGACCTGTAATACTGTCTTGTTAAAAAATGAAATCTTGCTGCTTTGGATAATATTTTATTTTATTTTATTTTATTTATTTATTTATTTTTTTGAGACGGAGTCTTGCTCTGTCGCCCGGGCTGGAGTGCAGTAGGCCGGATCTCAGCTCACTGCAAGCTCCGCCTCCCGGGTTCACGCCATTCTCCTGCCTCAGCCTCCCGAGTAGCTGGGACTACAGGCGCCCGCCAGGTCGCCCGGCTAGTTTTTTGTATTTTTAGTAGAGACGGGGTTTCACCATGTTAGCCAGGATGGTCTTGATCTCCTGACCTCGTGATCCGCCCGTCTCGGCCTCCCAAAGTGCTGGGATTACAGGCTTGAGCCACCGCGCCCGGCCTTGGAGAATATTTTAAAATGGCATAATCTGGGCTGGGCATAGTGGCTTCATGCCTGTAATCCCAGCACTTTGGGAGCCTGAGGTGAGTGGATCACCTGAGATCAGGAGTTTGAGATCAGCCTGGCCAACGTGATGAAACCCTGCCTCTACTAAAAACGTAAAAATTAGTCGGGTGTGGTGGCGGGCGTCTGTAGTCCCAGCTACTCGGGGGGCTGAGGCAGAAGAATCGCTTGAACCTGGGAGGCGGAGGTTGCAGTGAGCCTAGATCGTGCCATTGCACTCCAGCCTGGGTGACGACGGCAAGACTCCGTCTTAAAAAAAACAGGCACAATCTGTTGGAAAGAGCTTGGGATTTGGAATTGGGGGACCTAGGTTTGAGGCCCAGCCCCACAATCTACTAGATGAGTAACATTGGGTGGGTTTTTCCAATTTCTGATCCTTCGTAACCCTGTTGTATGTGTATCATCTACCTTGGAAGTTTCTTGAAGAGGTTAAGATGTTGGGTACAGTAGCTTATAAACAACAAAGTACTTTATTAAATTCCTGTAATTTTTCTTAATAAAGCATGTATACATTTTACCTAAGAGGAACTTGGTGAGTTAATGAATTTTTAAATTTTTGAAAAATTGTCTCAAGACTATGGTCTCCTTTGATTTTTGTGGATAAATTATTGAACTTTCTTGATTTAGTATTACATCCTTGGATGGCAATTTATACCTCCGATCTAAATATATGAATCTAAATTGATGATCTCTTTGAAAGATCTACTTAGCTTTAGCAGTAGAAAATACCATTGGGATAATTTATGGAAGTAGTATTCATCATTATATGGGAAGTTATTCATAAGAGTTGTTTCTTTTCGTGTTCTTCTAGACTTGGCAATTAGATTACATTTAGACTGTGGAATTAAAAATGATTCCCTGTGAGCTGTCCTAGCAAATGATGAAATTGAAGAGAGGGGTTGCAGGAACCCTAGTTTCCTACCATAAGACAGTTTGACTTACTTTTCTTTAAAAGTTGGAAATTCTCATATGGGCATTATTTATCTCATGCTTGGTATTGGAGTCTTTCCCTGGGTATTGATAGTACGCTTGAGGAAGCTAAGACTTTGACCTTTTTAATAGCAAGTTTTTCTGTATATGGGGTTATGAGCCGTCTTGATTGCTAAGTGCACTAGTGGAAAGGATGAATTACTATAAAACCCCAATAAAATACGTGCTGTGAAGGGTCTGGAAATGATAATCGTACAAATTCTTTTTTAAATGTTTTTTGTGTTCTTGAAAGCTGTAAGTATGTGCAGGACACAGATTTTTTTTTTTCTTTTTCTTGAGACAGAGTCTTGCTCTGTCGCCCAGGCTAGAGTGCAGTGGCGCGATCTTGGCTCACTGCAACTTCCGCCTCCTGGGTTCAAGCAATTCTTCTGCCTCAGCCTCCTGAGTAGCTGGGATTACAGGCGTGCACCACCATGCCCGGCTAATTTTTTGTATTTTTTTTTTTTTTTTTTTTTTTTTGAGATGGAGTCTCACTCTGTCGCCCAAGCTGGAGTGCAGTGGCCGGATCTCAGCTCACTGCAAGCTCCGCCTCCCGGGTTCACGCCATTCTCCTGCCTCAGCCTCCCGAGTAGCTGGGACTACAGGCGCCCGCCACCTCGCCCGGCTAGTTTTTTGTACTTTTTAGTAGAGACGGGGTTTCACCGTGTTAGCCAGGATGGTCTCGATCTCCTGACCTTGTGATCCGCCCGTCTCGGCCTCCCAAAGTGCTGGGATTACAGGCTTGAGCCACCGCGCCCGGCCAATTTTTTGTATTTTTAATGGAGATCGGGTTTCACCATGCTGGATGAACTCCTGACCTCGTAATCTTCCCTCCTCAGCCTCCCAAAATGTTGGGATTACAGGTGTGAGCCACTGTGCCCAGCCAAAATACAGACTTTTTTTTTTTTAGAAGTGTTATACTAGGCTGGGGGCAGTGGCTCACGTCTATAATCCTAGTACACTTTGTGAGGCTGAGGCAGGTGGATTGCTTGAGGCCAGGTGTTTGAGACCAGCCTGGCCAACATGGTGAAACCCTGTCTCTACTAAAAACACAAAAATTAGGTGATCATGGTGGCTGGCATCTATAATCCCAGCAGCTCGGGAGGCTTAGGCAGAAGAATTGCTTGAACCTAGGAGGTGAAGGTTGCAGTGAGCTGAGACTGTGCCACTGCACTCATGCCGAGTGACAGATTGAGACTCCGTCTCAAAACGGAAACAAAAACAAAAAGAAAAACTAAGGGAAAAAGAGGGAGGACTGGCATGGTGTGGTGGCTTACATCTGTAAATCTTGAGGCAGGAGGATTGCTTGAGCCCAGGATTTCAAGATCAGCCTGGGCAACATAGTGAGACCCCGTCTCTATTTAAAAAAAAAAAAAAGAAAGTAAAAAAGAGGGAAATGGCAGCTGAGTAGGCAGCCTCAATATCTTTTCCTGATTAGTAATATAATTGACTGTAAGACCTGAGGGAGAAGATGAGCCTAGAGTACAAACGCTGCTGCCACCCCCAGAGGTCTGGAGGGACTGGCTGAAAAAACAGGGTGAGCTAGGAGCTAAGCAGGCTTATTCTTTTTTTTTTCTCTTAGAGACAGAGTCTCACTCTGTGGCCCATGCTGGATTGTAGTGGTATGGTCTCAGCTCGCTGCAACCTCTGCCTTCTGGGTTCAAGTGATTCTCCTGCCTCAGCGTCCTGAGTAGCTGGGACTACGGGTGCACACCGCTATGCCCGGCTAATTTTTTGTATTTTACTAGAGACAGGATTTCACCATGTTGTCCCGGCTGGTCTCGAACTCCTGAGCTGAGGCAATCCACCCGCCTCGGCCTCCCAAAGTGCTAGGATTATGGGTGTGAACCACCATGCCTGGCTTCAGGCCCATTCTTTTTTTTTTTTTTGAGACGGAGTCTTGCTTTGTTGCCCAGGCTGGAGTGCAGTGGCGCAATTGCTGCTCACTGCAACCTCCGCCTCCTGGGTTTGCGCCATTCTCCTGCCTCAGACTCCGAGGTAGCTGGGACTACAGGTGCCCGCCACCACATCTGGCCAATTTTTTTTTTTTTTTTTTTGAGACGGAGTCTCGCTCTGTCACCCAGGCTGGAGTGCAGTGGCCGGATCTCAGCTCACTGCAAGCTCCGCCTCCCGGGTTCACGCCATTCTCCTCCCTCAGCCTCCCAGGTAGCTGGGACTATAGGCGCCACCACCTCGCCCGGCTAGTTTTTTGTAGTTTTTAGTAGAGATGGGGTTTCACCGTGTTAGCCAGGATGGTCTCGATCTCCTGACCTCGCGATCCGCCCGTCTCGGCCTCCCAAAGTGCTAGGATTACAGGCTTGAGCCACTGCGCCCAGCCTCTGGCTAATTTTTTAAAAATTTTTTGTAGAGATGGGGTTTCCCCTTGTTAGCCAGGATGGTCTCGATCTCGTGACTTCGTGATTCGCCCGCCTCAGCCTCCCAAAGTGCTGGAATTATAGGCGTGAGCCACCGCGCCTGGCAGGCCGATTCTTAATTCTGGATACTATGCTTCTCTTTAATTTTTTTCCAGTCTCTAGTATCAGAATGTAGAATTGTTGACTCTTGACCCACCTCAGCCCAGAAGACACGAAAAAGATAACATGATCTAGAGCTGTAATATTTGCCTTACTTCCATATTTGACATGAAAGACTATGTAGTTCCTTGTTGATGTTTGCTGGGTAACTCTCTTCCTCATCTTCCATGTCCCAGCAACTAAAGACCCTGCAGACTACAACATTCCACTTGATAAGTGTCCTTTGCTGCTGCTTAACTTGAGTTATATTGTATTTCATTATTAAGTGAAGGAAAAAAATGTTAAATATTATCTCAGGTTATTGAGGATGGTGGCAATTGAGGATCAAACTATTCATACATAATCCTTTTTCTTCCTAGTGCCCCCACACTTGTAGAGTGAGATTATCAGAGGGAAAAAAGTTAATATTTTAAATATTTTTTTTTTGTCTTTCTAGAGTAAACAACTCTGGAAAATTAATGTAGTAGATTTTTTTTTCTTAAAATATAGTGAAAGCAAGTTTATTAGGAAAGTAAAGAAATAAAAGAATGCCTACTCTGTAGACAGAGCAGCCTATAGTATAAATTTTTTTCTTTTTTTTTTTTTGGAGATGGAGTCTCAGTCGCCCAGGCTGGAGGGCAGTGGCACAATCTGGCTCACTGCAAGCTCTGCCTCCCTTGTTCATGCCATTGTCCTGCCTCAGCCTCCCAAGTAGGTGGGACTACAGGCACCCGCCACTACGCCTGGCTAGTGTTTTTGTATTTTTACTAGTGATGGGGTTTCACCGTGTTAGCCAGGATGGTCTTGATCTCCTGACCTCGCCATCCGCCCGTCTCCACCTCCCAAAGTGCTGGGATTACAGGCGTGAGCCACCGCATCAGGCTAGTATAAATTTTATTATGATTTTGATAGCTAGTCTTTAACCAAAATTCTAGTGTAGAAAATTCAGAAAAGAAGTGCTACATTTTTTTTTTTTTTTTTTGAGAAGGTGTTTTGCTTGTGTTGCTCAAGCTGGAGTGTGATAGCGCGATCTCAGCTCACCACAACCTCCGCCTCCCGGGTTCAAGCGATTCTCCTGCCTCAGCCTCCTGAGTAGCTGGGATTAAAGGCATGTGGTACCAGGCTGGGCTAATTTTTTCTTTTTAGTAGGGACGGGGTTTGTCCATGTTAGTCAGGCTGGTCTGGAACTCCTGACCTCAGGTGATCCGCCCGCCTCGGCCTCCCAAAGTGCTGGGATTACAAGTGTGAGCCACTGCGCCCGGCCAAGAAGTGCTAAATTTATGTTTTAAAACATTAGAAAGTTAATCACCTAAAATATCACTTTCGAATACGTTTTAAAAAATATATCACCATTCACATTATGCTAATTTTGCTTAGCATATCTGTTAAAATGTTTTCCCAGATTTCTGTTTTCTATCACTATTTTTATTGTCTGCAGTTAGTATTATGTTGCTATGCAGTAATTTCGTTCAGTTCTTTTACCACATTGGCCATTTAGGTTGATAAATTTTTTTTTCTAGTTTTAAAAATTGTGATAAAATACACATAAAATGTACCATCTTAATATTTAAGTACATAGTGTTGTGCAGCCATCACCACCATCTATAACACTGTTCGTCTTGTAAGTCTGAAACTGTATACATATTAAACAATTCTTCATTACCCCTCCTAGCCTCTGTTAACCACCATTCTACTTTTTGTCTCTGACATTGACTACTCTAGATTACCTCATGTAAGTGGTATCATACGATATTTGTTTTTTTGTCTTTCTGTGAGTAGTCTGTCTTACTTAGCATAGTGTCCTCAAGGTTTATCCAAGTTGTAGCATATTGCAGAGTCTCCTTCCTTTTTGGGTGAATAATATTTCATTGTGTGGATATACCACATTTTGCTAATCCATTTGTCTATAGATGGATACTTTGGTTGCTTCTACATTTTAGGTGTTGTGAATGATGTTCCTGTGAACATCGGCATACAAGTATCTTTTTTAGACCCTGCTTTCAGTTTCTTTGAATATTTACTAGAAGTGGAATTGCTGGATCACTTGATAATTCTACGTTTAACTTTTTGAGGAACCACCATATTGTTTTCCACAGTAGCTGTGGTTGATAATTTTTTGCTGTTACTGCTAGCACTCTAAGTTATGTCTTTGTGGCTATGTTAATTTTTAGCCTTTCTAATACTAGCAAATTTTGAATTGTAATGGTTGGAATTTTTTTGTTAATCTTTTTTTAATCTTTTCAGAAGCAAGAGAAAAAGAGGAAGAAATGAGCAGAGAGAAAGAATTAAGACAAAATGAAGATATTGAACCAACATCCTCAAGATCAAATGTGGTCAGAGATTGCTCCAAATCATCTTCCAGGTGCCTGATTTTCATGAAAGACTTCTATTAAACCATCAGTTTCTAGGTGTTCATAGATTTTTTTTTTTTTTTTTAAATTTTTCTGAGACGGAGTCTTGCTCTGTTGCCCGCTGCAGTGCAGTGGCGTAATCTTGGCTGACTGTAACCTCCACCTCCTGGGTTCAAATGATTCTCCTGCCTCAGCTTCCCAAATAGCTGGGATTATAGGCATGCACCACCACGCCTGGCTAGTTTTTGTGTTTTTAGTAGAGATGGGGTTTTGCCATGTTGGCCAGGGTGGTCTCGAACTCCCGACCTCAGGTGATCCGCCTGCCTTGGCCTCCCAAAGTGCCGGGGCTATAGGCGTGAGCCTCCTGAGTAGCTGGGACTATAGAGGTGCGCTACCACTGCTGGCTAATTCTTGTATTTTTAGTAGAGGCAGGGTTTTACCATGTTGTCCAGGCTGGTCTCAGACTCCTGACATGATCTGTCTGCCTCATTCTCCCAAAGTCCGGGGATAATAGGTGTCAGCTACTGGGCCCGGCCTCCAGTTACTACTTTTTTGAGACGGAGTCTCACTGTTTGACCAGGCTGGAGTGCAGTGGCTTGATCTGGGCTCACTGCAACCTCCACTTGCTGGGTTCAAGTGATTTTCCTGCCTCAGCCTCCCAAGTAGCTGGGATTACAGGTGTAGGTCACCATGCCCTGCTAATTTTTTTGTATTTTAGTAGAGATGGGGTTTCACCATGTTGGTCAGGCTGGTCTCCAGCTCCTGACCTCGTGATCTGCTTGCCTTGGCCTCCCAAAGTGCTGGGATTACAGATGTGAGCCACCATGCGTGGCATCCCAGTTACTTCTTTTTGGCAATGCAGCAGTGGCCTAACACATTGATGTTGTTTATCTTGTCAAAAAATCAACGCTTGTTTCAGTGATGTTTTATTATTCTTTGTTTTGTTGTTTGGGATGGAGTCTCGCTCTGTTGCCCAGGCTGGAGTGCAGTGGTGCCATCTCGGTTCACTGCAACCTGCACCTCCTGGGTTCAAGCAGTTCTCTGCCTCAGCCTCCTGAGTAGCTGCGATTACAGGCGCCTACCACCACGTCCAGCTAATTTTTGTATTTTTAGTACAGACTGGGTTTCACCATGTTGACCAGGCTAGTCTTGAACTCCTGACCTTGTGATCCACCCACCTCGACCTCTCAAAGTGCTCAGATTACAGGCGTGAGCCACCGCACCCGGTGTTATTCTTTTTTTAGTGTCAGTGTCATTTGTAGTTCTGCTCTGATTTTTTTTATTTCTTCTAATAATTTTTGGTTTGCTTTATTCTTGCTTTTTAGTTCCTTGAGGTACATCTTTAGGTTGTTTATTTGATGTATGTCTACTCTTTACGTAGTTGTTTATTGTTATAAATGTTCTTCTTAGTACTGTTTTCTTTGTTTTCTGCAGGTTTTGATGTTTTGTTTCCATTTTCTTTTGTTTCAAGAGATTAAAAAAAAATTTTTTTTTATTGACCCTTTGGTCATTTGGGAGCCTGTTGTTTTATTTTCATGTATTTGTACAATTTCCAAGGTTCCTCTTGTTACTGATTTTTTTATTTTTCTTTTGAGACAGGGTTTCACTCTGTCACCCAGGCTGGAGTGCAGTGGCACATTCTTAACTCACTGCAACCTTTACCTCCCAGACTCGAGCGATCCTCCCACCTCATCTCCTTAAGTAACTGGTACTACAGGTGTGTGCCACCATGCCTGGCTAATTTTTGTATTTTTTGTAGAAACAGTCTTTCACAATGTTGCCCAGGCTAGTCTTGAACTCCTGAGTTCAAGCAATTCGCTCACTCTACCTCGAAAAGTGCTGGGATTATAGACATGAGACACTGCGCCTGGCCTGATTTTGGTTTTATTTTGTTGTGGTTAGAAAAGATACTTGAGGGCTGGGCAAGGTGGCTCATGTCTGTAATCCCAGTATTTTGGGAGGTCGAGCTGGTGGATCACAAGGTCAGGAGTTTGAGACCAGCCTGGCCAACATGATGAAACCCCGTCTCTACTAAAAATACAAAAATTAGCTGGGCATGGTGGCTCATGCCTATAATTCCAGCTACTTGGGAGGTTGAGGCAAGAGAATCACTTGAACCTGGGCTGAGGAGTGAGCTAAGATCACGCCCTGGCACTCTAGAGTGAGACTCTGTCTCAAAAAGAAAAAAAATCTGTTTTAAAACAGTATAGCTGGAAACTTGTGCGTTAATCATAAGGGGGAAATTTTGGAGTATGAATAGCTTAATATAAATTTATTTAGTCATGTAGCTATTACTTATTGAGTATCTTCTGTGGATTACACAGTATTTTAGGCACTGAGATACAGCAATTAGCAAGTCAGATGAGACCTTTGTTCTCATTGAGCTCTCAATGTTGTGGGATTATTTGAAGGGATGGATAACAAATAACTAAATAACCAAATAAAATAACTTAGCAGGCATGTAATGAAGATAAAGGTACTTAAGGTAATGGGAAGTGGTAGTGTGCCTGAAGGTTTAAAAGGGGTGTGCCCTTAGGCTTCTTTGAGGAGGAGACATTTGAGGAAACTCCAAAAATGAGAAAGAGGCTGTGTAACAATCTATGGGAAGGATAAGTCAGCCAACGGAACTCCCAAGTGCAAAGACCTTGTTGTGAACTAAACTTAACCTGTTCAATTAGAAAGAAGGCCTTGGAGTGGAGATTTGAGCTAGGCAGTGTCTCAAATCTAGAAACTCAGTCCTTCATGGAGGTTTGCTAGTTCATATATCTCTGTTTAAGGGTAACCTGAATGTGAGAATGTATTCTTTGCAGTGTTTAACCTAGATGAAAACAAAAAGAAAAATCTCATGTTTTTCCTTCAGTAGATATTGAGTGCTTCTTATAGGTGAAGCATTTTTTAGATGCTAGAAATATGTTAGATGCTAGAACAAAACGGAAATTTGTGCTTTCCTGGAGCTTACATACCAGAGATACTTCATTAGAAGGCAGTGACACTTTTAATCTTATCAAATATTTGAAAGATTAATTGATAACAATTAAGAATGCTGAATTCTCAGCTCTGGAGGCAGGTGGAGGGGTGGTGGATGGTGAGGGCTATACTTAACAGGTGTTTGCTAGAGACCTTAATGAGAGTGTATAATAGTCCTCAGGTGTGGCGGATAGGAAACCACTTGGGAATCAGTATGATATGCTCTAGACTCTCAAGCCTGTCCAACTTGCCTTATACTGTTGTTGATTTCTTTTAGACTTTTAGCATCCTGAAGCCATGGTTTTTAGTTTCTGTCTCTAGTGATAAGTAGAAAAGAGGGATGAGGAAATGGCTTCACTGGCCCAACTGGAAACCGAAATTAAGAACCCCTGACTGTATTCTGTCCCTTGGATACCCCTGGTTAGAGTATGGTGTTTTTAGAATGCAAGGACGCTACATTTAATGTTTGGCAAAGTGGCAAACTTGGACTAGCCATGAGAAATAACTTGTATTTTGGAAATTTTTTTGGGGAGTTATATTAACTTCCTTACATGACTGGCATTATTTGCTACTGTGGCAATCAGGGATTGGATTCAAATATAGTTAATTGAGGCACTGGCCATCTCAGTGGTTTTTGTCCATTACTATTTTGTAGTTTTTCTTCTGTATGTCCTTGTTCACCTGTCTCTTTAAAAATTTTTTAAATTAAATTTTTATTATATATCTATATTTTGAGACAGGGTCTCACTGTTGTTCTGGCTGGAGTACAGCTGATGAAGTCATGGTTCACTATAGCCTTGACCTGCTGGGCTTACGTGATCCTGCCACCTCAGCCTCCTGAGTAGCTGGTACCACAAGCAAATGCCACCACACCTGGCTAATTTTTATTTTTTGTAGAAACAAAGTCTTGCGATGTTTCCCAGGCTAGTCGCAAACTCTTGGGCATAAGCAGTTCACCTGCCTAGGTCCCTGAAAGTGCTGGCGTTACAGGTGTGAGCCATTGCACTCAGTCTCACCTGTCTCTTTATGAGTGCTAATGGTCTAATGGCCCTCTAACGTATAATTGCTGTGACCCTTATTTTTGACTTTGTTTGCGTAAGACAGTTTTTTTTAAACTTTCTTTTTTTTTTTTTTTTTTTGAGGCAGAGTCTCACTCTGTCGCCGGGGCTGGAGTGCAGTGGCCGGATCTCAGCTCACTGCAAGCTCCGCCTCCCGGGTTTACGCCATTCTCCTGCCTCAGCCTCCCGAGTAGCTGGGACTACAGGCGCCCGCCACTTCGCCCGGCTAGTTTTTTTGTATTTTTAGTAGAGACGGGGTTTCACCGTGTTAGCCAGGATGGTCTCGATCTCCTGACCTCGTGATCCGCCCGTCTCGGCCTCCCAAAGTGCTGGGATTACAGGCTTGAGCCACCGCGCCCGGCCTTAAACTTTCTTAAGATAAAATAATATTTGCATTAAACATTTAATGTTTGAACTACAAATTTGAAAAAATTAAAAAATACCCAATTGTTGTTAATAGGAGAGGAAAAGTTTCCTGAGAAACGAGTACTATTTCCAAAGTGTGCTCTTTATTGCAGCAGAGGCAAAGAGTTTCTGTTTCTGTGTTTTCAGGGATACAAGCAGCAGTGAAAGTGAAGAGAGTTCTGACTCTTCTGGTGATGAGTTAATTGGCCCTCCTTTACCCCCTAAAATGGTAGGAAAACCAGTTAATTTTATGGACGAAGATATCCTCGGTACTTTACCTCCACCTCTTAATGAAGAAGAAGAAGCAGAGGAAGAAGAAGAGGAGGAGGAGGAAGAGGAAGTAAGTATTTCAGTGGTAATTTAAAAATTCAGTGGAGTAATATCTTCAAAGTACTGTAGAGATCAGTCCTGCTAAACTGTTGTTCATGAGTAAGAGCCATTTTAAAAACTGAGGAAAGGTTTACTCCTGTAATCCCAGTTACTTGGAAGGCTGAGGCTGGAGAATCGCTTGAACCTGGGAGGCAGAGGTTTCAATGAGGCGAGATTGTGCCTTTGCACTCCAGCCTGGGAGACAGTCAGACTTGTCTCCAAAAAACAAACAAACAAAAAACCCAAACTGAGGAAAAAGGCCAGGTACAGTGGCTCACACCTTAATCCTAGCACTTTGAGAGGCCGAGGTGGACGGATCGCTTAAGCTCGGGAATTGAAGACCAGCTTAGGCAACATGGTGAAACTCTGTTTCTACAAAAATGCAAAAATTAGACGGGTGTTACAGCGTGCATCTGTGGTCCCAGCTACTCAGGAGGCTGAGGTGGGAGGATAATTTGGGCCCAGGAGGCAGAGGTTGCAGTGAGGTCGACGGATGACACTCCAGCCTGGGTGACAGAGTGAGTCCCTGTCTCAAACTACACCCTCTGCCGCCCCCCGCAAAAAACCTGAGGAAAATAACTGGAGTTTATTACTGACAGCCTGTATTGAAAGAACTTCAGGAGGAAGAAAACAACTAAAAAATAATAAATGGAGAACTGAAAGCAATGTGTTAAAAAGAAATCAATGGATAAAACATTTTGTTAAATCTACATATGTGGCTGGGTATGGTGGCTGACACCTGTAATCCCAGCATTTTGGGAGGCTGAGGCAGGCATATCACCTGAGGTCAGGAGTTCGAGACCAGCCTGACCAACGTGGAGAAACCGTGTCTCGACTAAAAATACAGAATTAGCTGGGCCTGGTATGGCACATGCCTGTAATCCCAGCTACTCGGGAGGCTGAGGCAGGAGAATCACTTGCACCTAGTAGGCGGAGTGAACTGAGATTGTGCCATTGCACTCCAGCCTGGGCAAAAAGAGCCTCCGTTTAAAAAAAAAAAAAAAATCTATGTATGCATTGTGTGTCAGTAATAATGATGGGTAAATTTGGGAGGATTTAAAAGCAAAGTGAATCTAAAATTATTGTCAACAATAAAGTGGAGGATGGGAGAGTGAAATCAGAGTTTATTGGTTTGTAGATACTATTGGGGAGGAGGCCAGAGATACCGGTTAACCTTAGATTAGTTTAAGCCGGCCGGGCATGGTGGCTCACGGTGGCTCACGCCTGTAATCTCAGCACTTTGGGAGGCTGAGGTGGGCGGATCACAAGGTCAGGAGATCGAGATCATCCTGGCTAACACGGTGAAACCCCGTCTCTACTAAAAATAGAAAAATTAGCCGGGCGTGGTGGCGGGCGCCTGTAGTCCCAGCTATTTGGGAGGCTGAGGCAGGAGAATGGCGTGAACCTGGGAGGTGGAGCTTGCAGTGAGCCAAGATCACGCCATTGTACTCCATCCAGCCTGGGTGACAGAGCCAGACTCCATCTCAAAAAAAAAAAAAAAAAAAAGATTAGTTTAAGCCAAGTATATAAGTTTACAATTTTAAGAGTAATCGCCTGGCAGGGCGCGGTGGCTCACATCTGTAATCCTAGCACTTTGGGAGGCTGAGGTGGATGGATTACGAGGTCAAGAGATTGAGACCATCCTACCCAACATGGTGAAACCCCATCTCTCCTAAAAATACAAAAATTAGCCGGGCGTGGTCATGGCGCGCGCCTGTAGCCGCATCTACTTGGGAGGCTGACGCAGGATAATCACTTGAACCTGGGAGGCGGAGGTTGCAGTGAGCTGAGATTGCACCACTGCTCTCCAGCCTGGGTGACAGCTGAGATTTGGTCTCAAAAAAAAAAAAGGTATAATCTCCAAAATACTAAAAGGAAAGAATGCTAAAGGAAAGGTGTATTTTTGTATTTGACACCTGGGGTAGATAATTTTTTAACACCTCCCTTCTTTATGTGATGAATTATTTTTAGTAATAATTATGAAATGAAATGAAAAATAATCAGAAAAGCAACAGCTTTTGTAAATCTGTCAATGACTGTCAAAATCGGTAGTCTTTGCATATTCCTCCTCAGTACATAGTGTAGCAAATTTGTCAATCTGTGTCCGTCTGTAGTTCATCAAATAAAGCTTCTGATTTCAATTTTGTACATTTTTCTTTCACATGAAACAACAGATCTATAGTATATATACTCACACTTGCACGTGCATTCATGTGTGTGCATATGTAAAATTAAGAAAAGAAGAATAAAATAAGAATAAATTTGGCAGTTTCATTAAAATTTTTGTTTTACATTAAGTCCCAGAAATTGCAATGTTGATTGTATATTTTTTCTTTTATCAATTATAGTGGCTTTTAAATATCTCTGTAGGTTGAAATATTTTGGCTGGGCACTGTGGCTCACGCCTGTAATCCCAGTACTTTGGGAGGCTGAGGAGTGCTGATCACTTGAGGTCAGGAGTTCCAGACTAGTCTGGCCAACATGGTGAAACCCCGTCTCTACTAAAAATACAAAAAATTAGCCAGGTGTGGTGGCGGGTGCCTGTAGTCCCAGCTACTTGGGAGGCTGAGGCAGGAGAATGGCATGAACCTGGGAGGTGGAGCTTGCAGTGAGCTGAGATGGCGCCACTGCAGTCCAGCCTGGGCGACAGAGCAAGACTCCCATCTCACAAAAAAAAAAAAAAAAAAAAAAAAAAAACAAAAATTAGCCAGGCATGGTGACAGGAGGCTGAGGCAGGGGAATTGCTTGAACCCGCGAGGCAGACTGCAGTGAGTCGCGATTGCACCACTGCACTCTAGCCTGGCAACGGAGCAAGACTCTGTCTCAAAAAAAAATTTTTTTTTATGAAAGTGTCTTTACAGAAAATTCATTTTATATTTGGTAAAAACTTCTAAATTTTTTTTTCTCTAAAAATCAGAGAAAATGGCTATGTGATGTCAAACATTGCCAATTAATGATCCATTGCTTTAGAATGCTTTTGGTGAAAACTGAGGTATTGAAACATTTACCCTTTTAAATTCTTTTGCCAACCATGTCTTTTGTTTTTTCTTTTGGCATCCATAGAAAACAGAATTGGATTTGCTTAGCATTTTGTTTCTTTGTCTTTATAATCTTTTTTTATTTTGAATCTAGTATTTAAATGCAGAAACATAGTACAACAGGGATTGGAGATAGGAAGTTACCATTGAAGTAAGCTTGAATGATTCTGAACCATGAAAAACAGTATGTAGAGACCTGAGTAGCTGAGTGTGTTTGTGCATGTGTGTGGTGCAGATAACTGGGAGTTCTCCAAATTAACTTCATGTAGAATACAGTGGTTATTTATTTTTATTATTTATTTATTTATTTATTTTTGAGATGGAGTGTCATTCTGTTGCCCAGACTGGAATGCAGTGGCATGATCTCGGCTCACTGCAACCTCCGTCTCCCGGGTTCAAGTGATTCTCCTGCCTCAGCTTCCTGAGTAGCTGGGATTACAGGCATCTGCCACCATGCCTGGCTAATTTTTTGTATTTTTAGTAGTGATGGGGTTTCACCATGTTGACCCAGCTGGTCTTGAACTCCTGACCTTAGGTGATCCACCTGCCTCAGCCTCCCAAAGTGCTGGGATTACAGGTGTGAGCTGCTGCACCTGGCCAGAATAAAGTGTTTATTAAAAGATAAGTAATAAAAGCATGTTAATTGAAGTTCACATATATGTTATTAAAACTCAACAGGAACCGTAGCAAAAAGAACATTAAGTATTATCTAAGCTAACATTGTTTATAATTGCCATCACAAGGTGATAATAAAAAGCAGGCTTATCTTTACTTGATTTTATTATTGTTTTTAAGTTCTCCACAGAAAAGCTGTACCCTCTTATTGTCTGTGTTACTTCCACTGTTAATTCTCTTGATATGCCATTGAAGAAAATTCACTCATTGCAATAAAAGACAGGAAAGGAGAAACAAGAAGTAGAGGAAGATAATCTTGGTAAATAGAGATTATGAAATAAGATGGTAGGTATGAATATAAATATATCAGTATTAATAGATGTAAATGGACTAAACTTACCACTTAAAACACAAAAATTCTCAGATTGGGTTAAAAAAATTTAGGTATACATGCATGTTATACCTAAATTATAATTATACAGAAAGGTTGGATGTCAAGCAGTAGAATATAGCAGGAAAATAACCAAAAGATAGCTGATTAATATTATAAAATTGGTATTCAAATCTTTAAGTCATAATACCAATTAATGATAAAAGTGACATTCCTTAATGGTAAAAGGAACAGTTTATTTTGAAGGAAAAATTGGCAGTCCTCAACCTCTATGCATTTAACAGTACATTGAAAGTGTATAAAGCAAAAATTGACAAAATTACAAAGAGAAATGGACAATATACAGTCATAATCAGAGATTGAGAGATTGTTAAGACAGTAAGGAGACAGATTTGGAGGATACAAATGAACAAAGTTTAACGTATTGAATGTATATTGAAGCCCTCGTTCAACATTTTAAGCATAAATGGACAGTGAAAAACAAACATAATCTAGTTCCTAAAGTACTATGGAAACATTAACTACTATGGAAACATGAGGAAGATATGTTTCATTATTTTTGGTAGTTCACTGAGTAAGTAATATTTAGATTTAGCTATGAATGTGACAGTGGGTTTTGTAATGGACTGAATGTGTCTCTCTAAAATTCATGTTGAAGCCCTAACCCCCAGTGTGGCTGTATTTGGAGATGGGGCCTCTAAGGAAATAATTAAGGATAAATGAAGTCATAAGGCCCTGATCTGATAGAATTAGTGTCTTTATAAAAAGAGACGCCAGAAAGCATGCACTAACTCCTCTTCCCCCACGGGAAAGGAGGAATGGCTTTGTGAGGACATAGCAGAAAGTGGTCGTCTGCAAGCCAGGAAGAGAGGTCTAACCAGAAACCACATTTGTCCACACTTGATTATGGACTTCTAGCCTCCAGACCTGTCAGCAAATACGTTTCTATTGTTTTAAGTCACCCAGTCTGTGGTATTTTGTTTATGGTTGTGTGAGCTAATAAGGTTTGCAAGGCTGACTGCTGGCTGATAAACAGAAGGGAAGAAAGAAGCATATTGCAAGCCAGAAAAAAATTGCTACAGTGAAGACCCAAATGTATATAAATACAGCTATGGTCGTGAAATTGCACCTGATTAGTGCATGGCTGAGTTTTCTTACTAGGAGAAAGTAGAAAGATGAGGAGGATGAGATCAGATCCAGAAAGTATGAGTAAATGCTTTCTGGAGGATGTGGAATTTGAGTAAGCTTTGTAGAGGATTACAGTTTTGTTTTTTTTGATACAGGGTCTCTCTGTCACCCAGGCTGGAGTACAGTGGTGCAATCAAAGCTCACTACAGCCTTGACCTCTTGGGCTTAAGCAATCCTCCCACTTCAGCCTCCCGAGTAGCTGGGATTACAGGCATGTGCCTCCACACATAGCTATTTTTTTTTTTTTTAGTAGAGATGAGGTCTTACTACGTTGCCCAGGCTCGTCTCAAACTCCTGGGCTCAAGCGATCCTCCTGTCTTGGCCTCCGAAAGTGCTGGGATTACAGGCGGGAGTCACTGCCCGGCCAAAGATTAATTTTTTTTTTTTTTTTTTGAGACGGAGTCTTGCTCTGTCACCCAGGCTGGAGTGCAGTGATGCAATCTCGGCTCACTGCAACCTCCTCCTCCTGGGTTCAAGTGATTCTCCTGCCTCAGCCTCCTGAGTAGCAGGAACTACGGGCACGTGCCACTGCACCCAGCAAATTTTTTGTATTTTTAGTAGAGATGGAGTTTCACCATGTTAGCCAGGCTGGTCTTGAGCTCCTGACCTCAGGTAATCCACCTGCCTTGGCCTCCTGAAGTGATAGGATTACAGGAGTGAGCCACCTTGCCCGGGCCAATTTTTTTATTTTTTAAATTTTTGTAGAGGTGGGGTCTCACCATCTAGCCCATGCTGGTCTCACCTGGGCTCAAACCATTCTCCCACCTTGGCTTTCCAAAGTGTTGGTATTACAGACATAAGTCATTGTGCCTGGCCAAGATTACATTTTTAAATATTATTTTTAATTGACAGATTATTTTTAATTGACATAATTGTACATATTTCTGGGGTAGAGTGTGATCCTCCACATCTGTATACAGAGTGTAATGATCAAATCAGAGTGATTAGCATATCCATTGCCTAAGACACTGATCATTTCTTTGTGTTGGCAATGTTCAAAATCCTCACTTTTAGCTCTTTGAAAATATAGAGTAAATAATTGTTAACTATAGTGACTTTACAATGCTATAAACACTAGGACTTATTCTATCTGGCTGTAATTTTGTGTGTTAACCAAACTCTCCCTATACCCCTCTTTTTCGTACCCTTTTCACCCTTTCGTTTCTGTTTCTACTATTTTCTTCACTTTTATGAGATCAGTTTACTTAGCTTCATCTGAATGAGAACATGTGGTATTAATCTTTCTGTGCCTGGCTCATTTCATTTAACACAATGTCCTGTAAACTCATCTTTGTTACTGCATGTGACATGATTTTATACTTTTCTAAATTTGGCCAAATAGTATTTGTGTGTGTGTGTGTGTGTGTGTGTGTGTATATGTGTATGTGTGTATTAAATTTTTAATTCCATTCATTTATTGATGGACATGTAGGTTGATTCCGTATCTTGGTCATTGTGAATAGTGCTGCAGTGAAAAGGGGAGTGCAGGTATCAAATGTGAATTTCCTTTCCTTTGGATATATACTCATTAGTGGGGTTGCTGGATTATGATAGTTTTATTTTTAGTTTCTAAAAAATTGATAATGTATATATTTTTGGGATATATCTGATGTATATTGTGATATATTTATAAAATGTGTACAGATTAAAACAGGGTAATTGGAATATCCAGGATATCCATCAGCTTAAATATTTATCTCTTTCTTATGCTAGGAACATTCCAATTATTCTGTTCTAGCTGTTTTAAAATATACAATAAGATTATTGTTAACTATGGTCACCCTACTGATCTTTTGAATACTAGGTCTTATTCTCTCTATCTGACTGTATATTGGTACCTGTTAATCAGCCTCTCTTCATCTCTCCCAGCCCCTGAACCTTCCCAGCCTCTAGTAGTCACTAATCTCTCTTCATGAGATCTACTTCATGTAAGAGCATGTAAAATCCTCCCCACCCCTCCCCTCCCCTCTCCTTCCCTTCCCTTCCCTCCCCTTTCCTTTTTTTTTTTTTCTTTTTTTTTTTGTGTGTGTGTGTGTCAGAGTCTTGCTCTGTCACCCAGCCTGGAGTGCAGTGGCACGATCTTGACTCACTCCAACGTCTGCTTCCTGGCCTCTAGCCATTCTCGTGCCTCAGCCTCCCGAGTAGCTGGAATTACAGTTGTGCACCACCACGCTTGGCTAATTTTTTGTATTTTTAGTAGAGATGGGATTTCGCTGTGTTGGCCAGGCTCGTTTTGAACTCCTGGCCTCAAGTGACCTGCCTGCTTCCACCTCCCAAAGTGCTGGGATTACAGGCGTGAGCCACTGTGCCCAGTCCCCAATCCATCTTTCTAACCACTCATGAATTATGTTCATATTTAAACTCCAACAATATTCTAAATTCAACACATCTAAGATAAAACTTAGGCTTTTACTTTGTCTTACTTGAACTTTCGCTGTAGCCACTTAGCTGCTGGTCTCTTTGTCTCAAGGGTCTTCTGTTTTAATCCCCTTTCCCCACTGCAGCAAGATTGAACTATCTGTAACACAAGTCACATTGCAACTAATAGTACTAATTCCCTAAATGAGGGAAAACCACCACCACAGCAGGGCAGGACTCCACCTGGCAATTTCTGAATCCGATTTGAGTTTTTTGTTGTCATAATCGCTGTGGCTTTTTTCACAGTCTGTTTAATAGGAAAGCAACCAATTTCACATAGTTGAGTGGCTAGGTATTTTAGCAAATATTGTTGAAATTAATGGGGTAATATTTTTAAAAAGAACCTTTAACCTAGTGTTAACTTTTTAAGCAAATTAATATTTTTTTATTTTAAGATGGGGTCTTGTTCTTTCAGACAGGCTGGAGTGCAGTGACTTTTTTTGACTTTCATTCAAGTGGTGTAATCATAGCTCACTGCAGCTTCAACCTCTCGGGCTCAAGTGATGCTCCTGGCTCAGCCTCCTGAGTAGCTAGGACTACAGGTGCATGCCACCACATCTGGCTACTTTTTATATTTTTTGTGGAGTGGGGTCTTGCTCTCTTGCCTGTGTGACCTTGAACTCTTGGCCTCAAGTGATCCTTCCACTTCAGTCTCCCAAAGTGTTGGGATTACAAGTGTGAACCATTGCACCCAGCTAACCTAGTGTTTCTTAATCTGAATGTAATAATCAGCTTTGGTGCAGGTAAAAAATATGCATGCTTAGGTCTTGTACTCTGGAGATTGATTCAGTATAACTGTAGTGGAACTTGCCTTAACTCCTGCGTGGAACTTGCCTTAACTCTTGCAATTTGTATTATTTATAACCAAAGGCTCCACAGGTAATTCTAATGGATTTCTTCCCCGTCTAGTTGTGCTGTTTACTTAATCACAGTTGGGGTCATAGGGTAACTACATTAGGCTACCTCTGCAGATTATGATTGTATCATGTATCATGGATACCTAAGTATATGGGATATTGCTTATAAAATATTTCTTCTTAAAAAAAGGGAATGGAATTATTGCTTTTTTTATGATAGTGAAGCCACTTTAAAGGTTTCATATACCCTTTCATATAGCTCAGAGTTAATATATTTTGATCAGTATTTTATGAAAAAATATTTTTTCTATAATAGGTGCATGTTAGTATCTCTGAAGCATTAGTGTTGAATTTCTTCTGAAGATGACATGGCAGAGGCCATAAGCTCCTGGTTTTTTTGAATCTCGTTCATTTTTATATCCTTGTAGTGCCTGAATTAACTCTACCTATTAAATCAGAATCGTATTCTCAGAAGGGCCATGAACATGTGGATATTCTGGAAACTGAGCCTGTAGCTCTGACAGTTTTTTTTTTTTTAAATCAAGTTTAATTAATTTATTTTTCAATCGTGTTCCTTCTGTAAGTTATTGTTTTTATTATTGAAACTCTATTATTTAGTATCAAGAGCCTCGAAAACGTTCATTTCCTTTAAACTCAATAGCCTTCCTAGGATTCTATCCAGAGGAAGTAATGCAAGATTTGGACAAAGCTTTATGCACAAAAATAGTTGTCACATTAGTACTTAGAATTGTGGTTTTCTGAATGTGTTGGGATTACTGCTGGGGGTGTGGTATGGTGGGATGGGGTCCCTCCTATCAGTTTTTGGCCAGGTCAGCTCCATTTCTATGTTAGGCTTCCACAGAACTTTCTCTTGATGAAAGAGTTCCAAGTCTGAACATGTTTGAAAATACCAACATATGTGAACTATTAGAATAATTAGAAAGAATATAAATACTTAGTAATAGGGAGAAGGACAAGTAAATTGTGTTGTGGTCATGTAGAATGTTATGCAGTCACTAAACATGTTTAGTAAGGGTTTTTTTTTTTTTTTTTTTTTTTGAGACGGAGTCTCGCTCTGTCTCCCAGGCTGGAGTGCAGTGGCCGGATCTCAGCTCACTGCAAGCTCCGCCTGCCGGGTTTATGCCATTCTCCTGCCTCAGCCTCCCGAGTAGCTGGGACTACAGGCGCCCGCCACCTCGCCCGGCTAGTTTTTTGTATTTTTTTTTAGTAGAGACGGGGTTTCACCGTGTTAACCAGGATGATCTCGATCTCCTGACCTCGTGATCCGCCCGTCTCGGCCTCCCAAAGTGCTGGCATTACAGGCTTGAGCCACCGCGCCCGGCCAATAAGGGTTTTTAGTAGCACTAAGAAAAGATGTAAAACTGAATAGACAGTATGATTTCAGTAATTTAAACGATAGATATGTGTGGAACAAAGTACTCCCATTGCTTGCTTCTAGATTGTGGGAATGAGGATAATATGTTCTTTTGCCTTATACTTTTTTTTTTTTTTTTTTTTTTTGAGACGGACCCTCACTCTTGTTGCCCAGGCTGGAGTGCAACGGCACGATTTCGGCTCACTGCACCCTCCGCCTCCCGGGTTCAAGCGATTCTCCTGCCTCAGCCTCCCAAGTAACTGGGATTTACAGGCGTGAGTCGCTGTGCCCAGCCCTGCCTCATACTTTTTTATATGTTTCCAGTTTCCACATTGATCATAGCTGTGCCCATAATCAGAAATAATTATTGGTGTTATAAACAGTTATTGTCCTTCATTTTTTGACCTCAATTCAAAAATCTAGAACAGATTAAAAAACCCAAAGAAAACAATATTGAACATGAATATAGAATGAGTCTTAAGTACTAGTAAATAAGTTTATTTTTATTTTACCTCATCTCAAAAAGGATTTAATGGACTGGTTGCAGTGGCTCATGCCTGTAATCTCCGCACTTTAGGAGCTTCAGGCAAGAGGATCACTTGAGCCCAGGAGTTTGAGACCATCCTTGCCAATGTAGTAAGACCCGCATCTCCACAAAAAATGAAAAAGCCAAGTGTGGTTGTGTGCACCTATAGTTCCGGCTACTCAGGAGAATGAGGTGGGAGGATCACTTGAGCCTGGGAGGTCAAGGCTGCAGTGAGCCATGGTTGCACCACTGTACTCCAGCTTGATGACAGAGTGAGACTCTGTCTCAAAAACAAAAAGATTTAATGAAGTGAAATGCATAAATTAGGAAGAAGGAAGGGAAACTGGAAAACCAAGGAAAACAAATAAAGTTAATTAATATAAAACATGAGAAACAGAGTCTTAAATACCTGGCTATGGGTAGGCCAGAAAACCTAGTTGCCACTATTCCTCTCTTTCCCTCATACCTGACATTCAATCTCTCATCCATTAAGTCTTACTAGCTCTATCCTGAAGGCATATTACCAGATCTCTCCACTTCTCTGTCTCCATTACTACCACTTTAGTCTAATCCTGTATCACTTCAGTGTTAGTAGCCACTAAAGTCTCCCAGCTTCCATTCTTGACTGGACTACTATAGTAGAAAAAGTAGCAAAATACAGATACAGGGAGGCAATATAGAATAGTGATTAAGAGAGTGAGTTCTGGAGCCAGATGGGGCTCCTTCACTTTAAAGCTGTGTGATTTGGGGCACATTATTTAACCTCTGTGTCTGTCTTTCCTCCTCTATAAAATGGGACTGATAAAATTATCCACTCTGATTGTGTGGATGGATTAAATGAGTGAATTAATGTATATAGAACCCTTAGAATAGTACTTGGTATTTAAAGTGTTCAGTGTTAGCTATCATCATTAAGGTCATTTATTTCAATAGATAGCAAAGGAGGAACTGAAAAACAAATTTAACATGATTTCTAATACAAAACTTAAACTAAAAGGAAACTTTCATATTATGTGAAGTAATTCACTCATGCTTCATACTAACAGTCAGTGTTGTACATAATTAAGGAACAATAGAGGTAACCATCATATTATTATTTAATATTATCCTAGACATTTTTGCCAATTAAAATGATCAAGACTGCATTATAAGGAAGAGGTGGGAATATTGGTGTAGTTTATATGACTCTACATGAAACAAAAATAATTAATCAAAACTGTTAGATTCATTTAATAATGTTCAGTTTAAAGTGTCAAATGTGAAAGATAACTTTTATTTATTTATTTATTTTTTAAGAGACGGAGTCTTGCTCTGTCGCCCAGGCTGGAGTGCAGTGAGGTGATCTTGGCTCCTTGCAAGCTCCGCCTCCCAGGTTCATGCCATTCTTCCGCCTCAGCCTCCTGAGTAGCTGGGACTATAGGCGCCTGCCACCACGCCTGGCTAATTTTTGTATTTTTAGTAGACACGGGGTTTCACCGTGTTAGCCAGGATGGTCTCGATCTCCTGACCTCATGATCCGTCCACCTCAGCCTCCCAAAGTGCTGGAATTACAGGTGTGAGCCACTGTGCCCGGCCAGAAGATAACTTTTTCACAACAGGAATAACAACAAACAATTAGGTGTAGTCCAGGAATTTGAGATTGCAGTGAGCCAGCCGTGATTTCTCCACTGTACTCCAGCCTGGGGACAGAGTGAGACTCTGTCTCAAAAGCAATAAAGTTAGGGAGAGATGGGCCTGAATATAAATAATAGTATAAAGCTTTTCAAGACATAAAATTTAAGTAAGTCAGGGTGGTTTAGTGCTCACACCTGTAATCTCAGCACTTGGGGAGGTCAAGGGGGGGCTGATCTCCTGAGCTCAGGGGTTCAAGACCAGCCTGATCAACATGGCGAGACACCATCTCTACCAGAAATACAAAAAATAGTTAGCCGAGTGTAGTGGTGAGCACCTGTGGTCCCAGTTACACAGGAGGCTAAGGCGGGAGGATCACCTGAGCCTGGGAGGCAGAGGTTGCAATAAGCTGAAATCGTACCATTGTACTCCAGGCTGGGTGACAGTGAGATTCCATCCTAAAAAAAATTGAAATAAGTCAGAACCACTAAATAATTGGTAAATATTTCTCAGTTTTTTCCTACAGAGGTAAAATAATTAGTCCAATTTATTTATTTGCCTACTTAAATCTAGCTATTAAGTGACAGAGTTGTTATGCACACATAGGCTATCTGTGCTTTTTTTTTTTTTCTTTTACACTTTTAGTCTGTTCTTGTAGAAATGGGGTCTCGCCATGTTGCCTAGGCTTGTTTCAAACTTCTGGTCTTACGAGATATCCTTCTGCCTTGGCCTTGCTAAGTGCTAAGATTAAAGGTGTGAGCCACAGGCAGGTGAGCCACTGTGCCCAGCCTAACCATGCTTTTACAGTATGGTGCTGCTTCCCATACTTAGAAGCCTGTGGAATTGATCCTGGAGCCTGTTTTAAATGTATATTGGTTAGTGTATTATTAATTTGGCTGCCAGTGACAGAAAATGCAAAACAACAGTGACTTAAACAAGATAGTAGTCTTTTCTCTCCCTCACATTAATGAATCAGGAGTTAAATGGAATAGAACTAGTTTTCAGGTCCAGGATATCTCAGATCTCGTCTGCTTCTGTCTTTTTTCCTGCCATCTTTAGTATACAGGCTTCAAGTTAGATGCTGTAGCTATAGCCATTAATTTTGCATTTTGGTCAGCAAGAAGGTAGAGGGACAAAGCCAAGCGCAGTGACTCACGCTGGTAATCCCAGCACTTTGGAAGGCTGAGGTGGGTGGATCTCCTGAGGTCAGGAGTTTGAGACTAGCCTGGCCAACATGGTGAAACCCCATCTCTACTAAAAATATAAAAAAATTAGCCAGGTATGGTGGCACGCCCTTGTAATCCCAGCTACTCAGGAGACTGAGGCAGGAGAATCACTTGAACCCAGGAGATGGAGGTTTCAGTGAGCCGAGATCATGCTAGTGCACTCCAGCCTGGGCGACAGAGCGAGACAGTTGGCTCAAAAAATAAAAAAAAGAAGGTAGAGGGATAAGGATAAAGAAGCCTCCTCATTTTGAACTTTGTATCTTTGTTTAACTTGAGAAGTGTAGTAGTTTTTCTTTTTTGGAGGGCAGGAGTCTGCCTAAAATTTAATGCTTCCAATACAAAGAATGGATAATAAGGGGCAACTAGCAACTGAGCAGTGAGTATCTATATTCAGTATTTGTTGCTTTCAGTTATAGCAATGACAAATTATTTATTTACTTTGGATTTTTTTGGGTCTTTTTAGACATTGTGAGTGGTTCTTTAATATTGTGTGTGTGTGTGTTATATATAATATATATATAGCATGCGTGCTTATTTGATTTTGTTTCATACTTGTGAACATTAGCTACCTTTCTCCAAAAGAATAAAAAGTGTAAAGTTTATTGGTATTAATGCAATCTTTAAACTCTTAAGATTTGGTCATAGTATTAACATGTATGAATTTCATTTTTATTATTTTTTTTTAGACGGAGTTTCATCTTGTTGCCCAGGCTGGAGTGCAATGGTGCGTGATCTTGGCTCACTGCAACCTCTGCCTCCTGGGTTCGAGCGATTCTCCTGCCTGAGCCTCCCGAGTAGCTGGGATTACAGGTGCCAGCCACATGCCCAGCTAATTTTTGTATTTTTAGTAGAGACAGGATTTCACCATGTTGATAAGGCTGCTCTTGAACTCCTGACCTCAGGTGATCCACCCGCCTTGGCCTCCCAAAGTGCTGGGATTACAGGCGTGAGCCACCGTGCCTGACTAAATGTAATTTGAATTCTTTTGTGTCTGTCTGGTTCTGCTGTGTAGTTATTCTACTGTTTCTCTTCAGAAATGAGATGTAATCTTTTTGGTTTGTTTTATTAAGGGACGATTCCAAAAAACTAACCTCAGGTGAGATTTTAGTCAGGTTTGATTGTGTATCTGTCAAGTTTGTTTATATTGAGGATCATTGAAGCACTCATAAGGGAAGTAAAGGTATAGAAACTGCCTTTTTCCTTGCTCCCGCTAACAAATGTGAGAAAGTAGCTTTTTTTTTTTTTTTTTTTTTGAGATGGAGTTTCACTCTTATTGCCCAGATTGGAGTGCAGTGGTGCGATCTCGGCTCACAGCACCCTCCGACTCCTGGGTTCAAGCAATTCTCGTGCCTCAGCTTCCCGAGTAACTGGGATTACAGGTGTGTGCCACGATGCCCAGCTAATTTTTGTATTTTTAGTAGAGACAGGGTTTCACCATGTTGGCCAGGCTGGTCACGAACTCCTGACATTAGGTGATCCACCCAGCTCAGCCTCCCGAAGTGCTGGGATTACAGGCGTGAGCCACCGCGCCCCCCGAGAAACTGGCTTTTTTTAAGAGAATATTTTAGTTGCTCACTCTTTCCCATTATTTTTTACAACTATTATAATTCATTCCTCAGTTAGAAGTAATTCAGAATAGTTTTTCAAAGACATGACAAGTCTTTCATCACAATAGGCAAATATATAGAAGACCTGATGCACAAGTGTTTCAGACTTCACCAATCCCTATTTTGCCTATTCATTTTCTCTGACAAAGGGGTCAACTGGGGTTTTTTTTTTTTTTTTAAAGGGATAGGGTTTTGCTATGATGCGCAGGCTGGTCTAAAATTCTTGGATTCAAGTAGTGCTTCTGCCTAAGCCTCCTAAGTAGCTAGGACTACAGGTGAATGTGAGTCCATCCAGCTTGGAGTTCGTTAGGTTTTTTTTTTTTTTTTTTTTTTCTTTTTCTTTTTTAGAGACAAGGTCTTCCCATATTGCCAAGGCTGGTCTTGAACTCCTGGGCTTAAGAAATCTGCCTGCCTTGGCCTCCCAGGGTGCTGGGATGATAGTTGTGAGCCACTGTGCCTGGCCTGAGTCTGCTAGTTTTGACTTGAGTACTGATCAAAACTTTAATGCTACTTTCTCATTCCTCCAGTTTCTGCTTGTTAAAATTCTGTGCACCCTTTGGGGACCATCTGAAATATAATTTCCTCTAAGCAACCTCTCCAGATGCTAGCTGCATGAGCTACTTCCCAGGCTTGGTTTCTGGCTTCTTGTTGTTAAATCATTACTTGTGTGCTTGTCCTAACTCCCTTACCTTTTCCAATCATATATTAAGACCTCAAGTACAGGAACTTTTGTATAAAAGATATGGTAATTTTTAAAAAGTCCTGTATCTTCTAATGCAATACCTTATAAATGGTATGACAGAGTAAATATTTGTCAAATGGAATTCAACATTTTTGGTTTTTATAAATGAAAAGCTTGTGACATTCAAATGTGTTTTTTCTTTATGACACATAGCCCTTAGTTTCCATATGGAAAATGGAAGTAGGTATAGAAGTGTGAACAAAGGAAATGTGAGCATAGAAATGTAAATAAACATCTATTTCCATAAGAACCATTGTACATGCCTTGCCCTAACCTTACAATTTAGATAACATTATAGTTTAATAATTGTAAGAGCTGCCTCAAGATAGAGATTACTTAATTAATTAAATTTATAGATTAAAACTTTATTTTTACTTTATTTTGATAGCTTATGAACCTACCTGGCAAATGAGTCAGAAAAAGTTGTAGTTTCCTGAAAACAGTCACACAATACTTTCTAAAAAGTGTGATTGTTTTTATTAAAGTGTAAATATTTGTTTTTTATTTTTATTTTTTATTTTGTGGAGATAAGATCTTGCTGTGTTGCCCAGGCTGGTCTCCATCTCCTGGCCTCAAGCAACTTTCCTGTCTCAGTCTCCCAAAGTGCTGGATAACGGGTGTGAGCCACCACACCCTGCTTTTAAAGTGTAATTTAATATAATAATGTGCACAGATCTTACTCAGTTTGGTGAGTTTTGACAGTTACATATATTGTGTGTAACCACCATCCCAAATAAGGTACAGAACATTTCTGTCATCCCTATAGTTCCTTGTGCCCCTCCTAATTACAATACTTGTTTAAAAATGATTTATTTATTTATTTTTTTTGGCCAAATGCAGTGTCTCACACGTGTAATTCCAGCACTTTGGGAGGCCAAGGTGGGTGGATCACTTGAGGTCATGAGTTTAAGAGCAGCCTGGCGAACATGGCCAAACCCTGTCTCTACTAAAAATACAAAAATTAGTCAGGTGTGTTGGCATGCACCTGTAATTCCAGCTACTCCGGAGGGTGAGACATGAGAATCGCTTGAACCTGGGAGGCAGAGGTTGCAGTGAGCTGATATGCCACTGTACTCCCGCCTGGGCTACAGAATGAGACTCCATCTTGATTTGAAAAAACAAAAAAGATTTTTTGATAGCTCTAGAATTGGAAGCAAAATTACCAGAGTCCCAACTGTGATTAATTTTTTTGTTTCTTTTATGTATTTTACTTCAGTTACTAGTTAGTAGTTGGATTTACTTTTACTGCTAAAGGCACTGTATTAAAAATATTAATTATAATTTCTTTTGATAAACTTTTTTTTTTTTTTTACTTATTTTATTCCAGTTTGCTTATCTGTAATGGTAATAAAATTGTTCTTTCCAGCAGAATTTGAAGGATTATGATTATTTTTCTTAGACCTAAGTAAAAAAATATTCAAGTGGGAAGTATCAGAGAAAAGAGGTGAAAAATCATCTTTTGGCCGGATGCCGTGGCTCATGCCTGTAATCCCAGCACTTTGGGAGGCCGAGGTGGGTGGATCGTCTGAGGTCAGGATTTCGAGACCAGCCTGGCCAACATGGTGAAACCCTGTCTCTACTAAAAATGCAAAAATTATCTAGGCGTGGTGGAACATGCTTGTAATCCCAGCTACTCGGGAGGCTGAGGCAGGAGAATTGCTTGATCCAGGGAGATGGAGGTTGCAGTGAGCCGAGATCGTGCCATTGCACTCCAGCCTGGGCGACAAGAGGGAGACTCCATCTCAAAACAAAAAACAAAAACTAGAAAAACCACAGAAAACCCATCTTTTAACCATTTCTATTACTTGTTCATGATTCTATTTTTTTTTTTTTTTTAGGGATGAAGGAAGTTATAACTCATAATTAAATGGAAACTTTAGGATTACTGAGGATTTTAATTATCTTTGCTATCCTGTTTTTCATTACTACAGAAAATGGAAAGTTGGAGTTTTATGACTGTAACTAAGGGCTGTATGTAACAGCAATTTTCTAGTTGTGAGCACCTGTTTTCCATGAACTCTGTCTGACTCCCTGGCTGGCACGTTCTGTGGTGGAGAGTCCAAGTTTGGGCCACCTCTGTGCTGCTTTGTCTTGTGGTCTGAGGCATCTCATCCCCTTGGCCTTGGTCATTGCCAGCCACCTGTATCAGTCAGTCTCTTTCCCTCATACATGGGGAGAGGCTGAAGAATTCAAAGCAGGAGAAAACTATCTTTTAGTTCTCAGGAGTTGATGTGAGAATAAAATGATTCATGTAAACACGCAACACTAGGCACTCAGAATTGCTGGGTTTTATCATTGTTTTCATCATCAGTACCAATATTTGATCAATGACCAATTTTAATTTAATTGAAATTGACTTCAAGAAGAAAAGTTTTTAAAAGTTGGTGTGAGAAAACGTAATGATTTTAACTTCAAAGTAGAATTAATGTCCTTTAAAACAGAGTAATTTAATTATACCTGCAAGGTTCTGTCAGCAGAGGATGCTAGAAGGTGTATTCCAAAATCCAGTGAATATCTTCCTTAGTGTTTCCAAACTGCTAATGTGTGAAGATCTTCATTCTTTAAAATGGGCACCAGGGGGCAATCGAAGCTCTTTAGCAAGCATCCAGTTTTTCCCCTTGCCTGTCTATAGTGGAAGGAAAAAAGAGAATCTTTTATAAATAATGTCTTCTACAGACTGGAACAAGTGAGTTTGAGATTCAGATTAGTGTTGGAATAATTACTTTTTTTTTCTCTGAAGAAGAATGCAGAAAAATTCTCTTAAATGTATTTAAAATTTTATCTTGAGCTTTTTAGATAAGTAACAGATTCCTGGCCGGGCGCCGTGGCTCACACCTGTAATCCCAGCACTTTGGGAGGCCGAGGTGGGCAGATCATGAGGTCAGGAGATCGAGACCATCCTGGCCAGCATGGTGAATCCCTGTCTCTACTAAAAATACAAAAAATAGCTGGACATGGTGGCGTGTGCCTGTAATCTCAGCTACTTGAGAGGTTGAGGCAGGAGAGTCGCTTGTACCAGGGAGGCGGAGGTTGCAGTGAGCCGAGATTGTGCCACTGCACTCCTGCCTGGCGACAGAGCGGGACTGTGTCTCAAAAAAAAAACAAGATTCGTATGTGAGAATTTTAAGGATAGCTTCCTCATACTTTAATATTGAAGTTTATGAAGTCAAATAAAGTTTATTTCTGTGATCATTAGTGTAATCCAAACTTTTGAAAATATATATCAGATCTTGCCGGGCACAGTGGCTCATGTCTGTCATCCCAGCACTTTGGGAGGCCAAGGCGGCTGGATCACTTGAGGTCGGGAGTTCGAGATCAGCCTGACCAACATGGAGAAGCCCCATCTCTACTAAAAACACAAAAGTAGCCAGGCATGGTAGTGCATGTTTGTATTCCCAGCTATTTGGGAGGCTGAGGCAGGAGAATCACTTGAACTCAGGAGGTGGAGGTTGCGATGAGCCTTGATTGTGCCATTGCACTCCAACCTGGGCAACAGCGAAACTCCGTCTCAAAAAAAAAAAAAAAGGAAAAAGAAAATATATATTAGATCTTGTCACTTCTCTGCTCTAAACCTCCGGTTTCTTCCTATCACTTCAGATTCTTTGCCTTGGCCTCTGCAAATCACACTGACTTTATCCCCTCCTACTCCCTGGCTTGCTCACTCCTTTCTAGCCACACTGATCGTTCTGATTTTCTTTGAAGACCTCTATTCGTATTCCCACATGGAAACTTTCTATTTACTCTTTCTTCCACATAGAATAATACTCAGAACTTCACATGGCTCCCTTATTTTGCTTGGATCTGTGCTCAAGTGTTACCTTCTCTGTCCATCTTATGTAGGTCCCCCCACTCCCCATCCCACCTCTTTTCCTGTCACTGCTTTATGGTACTTATCATTATCTGACATTTTTGTGTATTGGTTTATTGTCTTTCTTCACATAAAAATGTAAGTTCCATGAGGACAGTCTTTTTTTTTAAACTGCTGTATCCTCAGTGGCTTGACAGATACCTAGCACATAGTAGGTACTCAAGAAATATTTGTTGAATGAATGGAATGGCCATCCTTGGCTGTGGGCATGGCTACTTTCTTCCTAAATGTTTCATTGAATCAAAGTTAGCTTCTGATCTAGTCACAATTATTCTTTTTTTTTTTTTTTTTTTTTTTTTTTTTTGCAGACAGAGTTTCCCTCTGTCGCCCAGGCTGGAGTGCAATGGGATGATCTTGGCTAACTGCAAGCCCCACCTCCCAGGCTTAAGCGATTTTCGTGCCTCAGCTTCCTGAGTAACTGGGATTAAAGGCATGTGCCACCATGCCTGGCTAATTTTTGTAATTTTAATAGAGTCAGGGTTTTGCCATGTTGGCTGGGCTGGTCTCAAACTCCTCAAGTGATCTGCCAACCTTGGCCTCCTAAAGTGCTGGGATTACAGGTGTGAGCCACTGTGCCCAGCCACAGTTATTCTTTAGAAACAGAGAAGCTGATACTCCACTTACACATTTCTAGGCTAGTCCTCCACAGTTATGTCAAAAGGGTGCAGTCTTTTTAAAGCTCCCTTTCCAGATAAGCTTTTGTATCCTCTCAAGGGTTGTTTCTGCCTCTGAGCAGTGGTTTTTATTTTGCTCAACAAATATTTTGTGCATCTGCTATGTGAATGGACACTGCTAGTATGGATCAAAATGAGGATACTTTGAGGAAGATGGACTAAGTTATGCAGATAATCCAAAGCATACTTTAAGTGCAGTGACAAATACGGGGGTAGTTTTTATCTGACTTTCATTATAGTCTCTTTATTTACAAGTTTTTGTTTTTTTCTTTTTTTGAGATAGGGTCTTGCTCTGTCACTCAGACTGGAGTGCAGTGGCATGCTCACAACTCACTGCAGCCTTGATCTTCCAGGCTCAAGCAGTCCTCCCATCTCAGCTTCCCTAGTAGCTGGAACTACAGGTGGGCGCCACCATGCCCGGCTAATTTGTCTGTGTTTTGGAGAGATGGGGTTTCCTCATGTTGCCCGGGCTGGTCTCGAACTCCTGGGCTCAGGAGCGCTGGGGTTACAGGTGTGAGTCATCACACCCGGCCACCACTGTCCCTGCTCTGGGTTTTTTTTTTTTTAAGAGACAGCATCTTCCTCTGTTGCCCAGCCTGGAGTGCAGTGGCACAATCCTAGCTCACTGTGACCTCAAATTCCTGGGCTCAAGTGATTCTCCTGTCTCAGCCTTCTGAGTAGCTGAGACTGCAGGCATGCACCACCATGCTGAGCTAATTATTTTATTCTTTGTAGAGATGGAGTCTTGCTATGTCGTCCAGGCTGGTCTTGAGCTCCTTGGCTCAAGTGATCCTCTTGCCTTGGCCTCTCAAAGTGCTAGGCTTATAGACATGAACCACTGTGCCCAACACAAGTTATTTTAATGTCCAGGTATTCAGCATTAAACTCTGGTAAACATCTGTCAATTTAGTGTATATATAGCAAATTGCAAAACTTGCAGATGTAATATATCTGTGCCATTAAGTAAGTGGAAATGATGTTAAAGAAGTTCTCCACTCCACCCAAAGCATTGTGAAGTGAGGAACTGGTTGAACTAGAGCAGTTAGTTCCTGAATGGAAAAGAGAAAATTGACAAGAAGATACATGATTTGAATATCATAGGATTTAAGAGCATTTGAAAAAATTGAAGACGTTTCTATAAAATAATACTTAATTCATTCTTTGTGAATTCTAACATTTACTATATTCTGAGATTTGTTATGACTTAAATTTTGAATTATGAATTGAATTTTATTCAGGATTAAATAAACTTTGACCTAAAAATTTAAATTTTATTTTAAGATATTTTAGTGTAATCTTTTTATGCCCCCTTTTCAGTGAAAATTTGAATCTCTTTTTTTTTTTCTCTCTCTTTTTTTTTTGAGACAGAGTCTTGCTCCGTCGCCCAGGCTGGAGTGCAGTGGCACGATCTCGGCTCACTGCAAGCTCTGCCTCCCGGGTTCATGCCATTCTCCTGCCTCAGCCTCCTGAGTAGCTGGGACTATAGGCGCCTGCCACCACGCCTGGCTAATTTTTTCTATTTTTTAGTAGAGATGGGGTTTCACCATGTTAGCCAGGATGGTAATCTCCTTTTTAATTGACTACTTCTCTTACAATCATGAAATAAAGTTAGGATGTTCTCCTTTGTATCATTTATCATTTCTTATAGCCATGTGCCTTCTTCTGTATTCACAGAACTCTTGTTCAGTTTTCAAAAATCTATGCATACCTAGTACTTTCTAAAAACTTTTTTTCTGTTACCCAAGGATATTTACTATCATCAGTAATTTTTTTTCTTCTTTTTTTTTTCTTTTGAAATGGAGTCTCTTTGTCACTTAGGCTGGAGTGCAGTGATGTGACCTTGGCTTGACTTACTTCAACCTCTGCCTCCTAGGTTCAAGAAGTTCTCCTGCCTCAGCCTCCTGGGTAGCTGGGATTATAGGCACCTGCCACCTCGCCTTGCTAATACTTGTACTTTTGGTAGAGACAGGGTTTCACCATGTTGGCCAGACTGGTCTCAGACTCCTGGCCTCAAGGGATCTGCCCGCCTTGGCCTCCCGAAGTGCTGGGATTACAGGTGTGAGCCACCATGATGGGCCCAGTAATTTCTATAAAGTAATGCTCCTTTTAAAAAATCTTTCACTTTCATTTCTCATTTCCTATTTCACTTCCTTATGTTTTCCTGTATAAAACCCCCACCTCTTTGCTGTTTAATTCATGTTTCATTTTACCTTAAAGTGTTTCTTCTTCTTCTTCTTCTTTTCTTTTTTTTTTTTTTGAGACAGAATCTCACTCTGTCTCCCAGGCTGGAGTGCAGTGGCGTAATCTTGGCTTACTGTAGCCTCCGCCCCTGGGGTTCCAGTGATTCTCCTGCCTCAGCCTCCCAAGTAGCTGGGATTGCAGGCGCCTGCCACCGCGCCCAGCTAATTTTTGTATTTTTAGTAGAGACAGAGTTTCATCATGTTGGCTGGGCTTGTCTTGAACTCCCAACCTCAGGTGATCCGCCTGCCTCCTCAGCCTCTCAAAGTGTTGGGATTATAGGCATGAGCCACTGTGCCCAGGCCTCGGCTAATTTTTTTTTTTTGTATTTTTTTGTAAAAACGGGGTTTTGCCATGTTGCTCAGGCTGGTCTCCAACTCCTGACCTCAAATTGATCTGCCTGCCTCAGCCTCCCAAACTGCTGGGATTATATGCATAAGCCCCTGGACCTGGCCAAATGTAGAAAACTTTCTAAAACAAAGTGTGGGAATGGTGTGAAAAGTTTTTGATTGCTACCAAGGCGATGGAGAGCCATGGAAGGTTTTTGATGAAAAACGACCTACGAAGAATAATATTGTAGAGAGCAATGTGGAAAGAAGTGAAGAGGATGGAAGTGAGGGGAGGACTTCTCAGTGACAAGGTAGTGTTCACAGTTCCAGATGTGAATAAATTCAAAGTAAATTGTGTCATCATAAAATTCTTGGTAACCTCTTTCACTTTTATAATTGAGAAAGCTGAGGTTTGGTGCGGTTAAACAACTTACTGAAGGTTACAAGTGGAGTTAATTGTAGAGTCCTGTCTAGATTCCAGGACTTTTGACTTAGGAAGCAAATAAGAAGGAGAGTTACCATGGTAGAGTGTTCATGGCCAGTATAGTAAACAAAAACATTAAAAAAAAAAAAAAAAAAAAGGAAGAACAAGAAAACACAAGAGAAGAAAAATAAAAGAAGAGTTGCTAATATAGGATTTCTTGCATGATTTTCAACTCTCATAGTTTCATTGGCAGTCATCATTGCTTTTTAAAAATCATGACAGAATTATAAATTGAAACATAAATTTGATTTGCTGCTGCTTAGATTGTTTAAATGTTTGTTTTTTTTTTTGAGATGGAGTCTTGCACTGTCGCCTGGGCTGGCGTGCAGTGGCACTGTCTCAGCTCATGGCAACCTCTGCCTCCTAGGTTCAAGTGATTTGCCTCCCTCAGCCTCCCAGGTAGCTAGGATCACAGGCACCCGCCACCACGCCTGGCTAATTTTTTTGTATTTTTAGTAGAGATGGGATTTCACTATTGGCCAGGGTGTTCTTGAACTCCTGACCTCGTGATCCGCCCGCCTCCACCTCCCAAAGTGTTGGGATTACAGGTGTGAACCACCACACCCAGCCTGTTTAAGGCATGGTGGCTCATGCCTATAATCCCAGCACTTTGGGAGGCCAAGGCAGGCAGATCACCTGAGACTACATCACAGTGTAGTTTCTTTTTTTTTTTTTTTTTTTTTTTGTATTTTTTAGTAGAGACGGGGTTTCACGGTGTTAGCCAGGATGGTCTCGATCTCCTGACCTCGTGATCCACCCGTCTCGGCCTCCCAAAGTGCTGGGATTACAGGCTTGAGCCACCGCGCCCGGCCCACAGTGTAGTTTCAACAGGATATCACTCATCAAATTAACTTTGTGTTGGTGTGAATTAACATTTTATTTGTTTTATAGTTATATTTAATTTATAATTTTTTCTAGCTTTTTGTCAAAAAAGTATTTTTTTAATATGTGCCTACCATAAGCTGAACATGGTTCTAGGTGCCTAGATACATCAGAGAACAAAACAGACCAAAAAAATGTTGCTTTTATGAAACTTGCTTTCTAATAGGGAGAAATAGATAATAAATAAAGGCTGGGTGCGGTGGCTCATGCCAGGAGTTCAAGACCAGCCTGGCAACATGGTGAAACCCTGCCTCTACTAAAAATACAAAAGTTAGCTGGGTGAGGTGGTGCATGCCTCTAATCCCAGCTACTCAGGAGCCTGAGGCAGGAGAATCGCTTGAATACGAGAAGCAGAGGTTGCAGTGAGCCGAGATCACGCCACTGTATTCCAGCGTTGGCAGCAGAGGGTGACTCCGTCTCAAAAAAACAAAACAAAAAAAAAAAAACAAAAAAAAACCCAAAACCAAAAAAAATTTATCTATTTATAAATATATTGCTGCTTGTCTGTTTTTGGAATTAAAGTGTTCTTGCAAATGTCTCTGTGTGGTTAGCAGTTCTAGAATTGCCTAGGTAGCATACAGTAATACTAAATGTAATTACAAAGGCTACTAGATGGATCTTATTGACCAAAAGACATGCCAGATGGAGGCATCAATACTGCACTTTGCAAGTGACAATTTATTTTTTTTCTATTTTTTTTTTTTTTGAGGGACAGTGTCTTGCTCTATTGCCCAGGCTGGAGTATAGTGGCGTGATCATGGCTCACTGCAGCCTCAAGCTCCCAGGCTCAAGTGATCCTCCCACCTCTGCTTGTTGAGTAGCTGTAACTACAAGTGCGCACCACCATGCCCGGCTAATTTTTTAAATTTTGTTTTTGTAGAGATGGGGTCTTGCTCTGTTGCCCAAGCTGGACGTGGACTCCTGGACTCAAGCAGTCCTTCTGCCTCACCTCCCAAAGTACTGGGATTACAGGCATGAGCCACCATGCCCAACCAACAGTGTAGTTTCAACAGAATATCACTCATCAAATTAACTTTGTGTTGGTGTGAATTAACATTTTATTTGTTTTATAGTTATATTTAATTTGTAATTTTTTCTAGCTTTTTGTCAAAAAAGTATTTTTTTTTTTTTTTTTTTTTTTTTTTTTTTTGAGACGGAGTCTCACTCTGCCGCCCAGGCTGGAGTGCAGTGGCCGGATCTCAGCTCACTGCAAGCTCCGCCTCCTGGGTTTAGGCCATTCTCCTGCCTCAGCCTCCCGAGTAGCTGGGACTACAGGCGCCCACCACGTCGCCCGGCTAGTTTTTTGTATTTTTTAGTAGAGACGGGGTTTCACTGTGTTAGCCAGGATGGTCTCGATCTCCTGACCTCGTGATCCGCCCGTCTCGGCCTCCCAAAGTGCTGGGATTACAGGCTTGAGCCACCGCGCCCGGCCTTTTTTTTTTTTTTGACAAGGTCTTGCTCTGTTACCCAGGACTGGAGTGCTGTGTCGTGATCATAGCTCACTGCAGCCTCAACCTCCTAGGCTCAAGCTATCCTCCCACCTCAGCCTCTTGAGTAGCTGGGATTACAGGTGCACACCACCATTCCTGACTAATTTTTTGATTTTTTTTTTTTTTTTTTTTTTTTTTTTTTTGAGACGGAGTCTCGCTTCCTCACCCAGGCTGGAGTGCGGTGGCGCGGTCTCCACTCACTGCAAGCTCCGCCTCCTGGGTTCACGCCATTCTCCTAAAAAAGTATTTTTTTAATATGTGCCTACTATAAGCTGAACATGGTTCTAGGTGCCTAGATACATCAGAGAACAAAACAGACAAAAAAAATGTTGCTTTTATGAAACTTGCTTTCTAATAGGGAGAAATAGATAATAAATAAAGGCTGGGTGCAGTGGCTCACGCCTGTAATCCTAGTACTTTGGGAGGCCAAGGTGCGTGGGGCTCACTTGAGCCCAGGGTTCAAGAATAGCCTGTGCAACATGGCAAAACCCTGTCTCTACAAAAAATACAAAAATTAGCTGTATGTGGTCATGCAGGTCTGTGGTCTCAGCCACTCAGGAGGCTGAGGTGGAAAGATCATCTAAGTCTGGGGCAGTTGAGACTGCAGTGAGTGAGCCATGATCGTGCCTCTGCCCTCCAGCTTGGGTGACAGAGTGAGACCCTGTGTTAAAAAAACAACAAAAAAGATAAATATAAACAATAGAAAGCTGTAAGTGCTATAGGGAAAGGGAACATGTAGCGCATGATAACATGGATCAGAAGTGCTAATTGGGAGACAGGTTGTAATTTAAAATAGGGTGATCAAAGTAGGCCTCCTTTGAGAAGACTTGAAAGAGATTAGGAAGTTGACCATGTAGATATCTGGGAGAACAGTGCAGGCATAAGGAACAGGCCCTAAGGCCGGAATGTGCCTGGCACATTCATGAAAAAAGCTCTTAGGCGAGTATGGCTGGAACAGAATGAACAAGAGGGAGGAAAGGAGGAGGTGACTGACATCAGAATGCTAACAGGAGGACCTGTAGGCAATTGTAAAGGCTTTTCCTTTTATGGTTTTTTTTTTTTTTTTTTTTTTTCTCTAAGCCTTAGTTTGTCTATAATTGTATTGATTTTTGAGCTTAGTAATGGCATAATTTTAAAGATGTTTTTTAGGAAGAATGGAAATAACTTGGTAATTGATTATATATGTGTGGTGAGAGGGACTCATCAAGATTATTAGTTTTGAAGCTGGTAGACAGTGACAGTGGTTGCTGAGATAGAAAACAGGATGAGCAGAATTAGAGGCCGAGTGATAGGGATGATTGTAAATACAGTTTTGGACAATTAAGTTGACGTATTTCTGAGACATCCAGGCAAAGCATCCTGATGACTACTAGAAATATAGGTTTGTTCTTGAGAGACATCTAGCCTGGGGTTATAGATTTTAGAATCATCAGCATATAGATGGCTATTGAAGTTCTGAGAATGAACAAGATGAGCAGAAAGCCCAGGTCAGAACCCCCAGGGGCAGGTAGAGAAGGAAGATCCTGCACAGGTGGCCAAGAAGGAGGTAGAAGGTAAATCAGGGTAATAAGCATCATGGAAACCAAAAGGAAGATTGTGTTAGGAAAAAATGTGTGGTCAGTTGTGTCAGAATTATAGAGAGATAAAGTAAAATGAGAAGTATCTTTATTATATTTAATGACAAAGTGTAATTATTTTAACTTTAAGCAGTAATTCAGATTATATGAGATTACTTCACAGTTTGTTTTTTTGCCAAATCAAAACATCTCTACTGTTTTGTTTATCTACTTCTATGTAACAAACCACCTTAAACTTAGTGACTTAAAAGAATAGCCATTATAATTGTTCACATGACTATAAGTTGACTGGAGGTTAGCTGCTGCTTCTGGTCTTACTTTGAATCTCTTGTGTAGCTGCAGTTAGCATATAGCACGTTCACCATGGCCTTACTTAAATAGCTAGTGCCATGATGGGACAGCTGGAAGGCTGGCTTAGTTGAAACTCCGGGAAAGCACCTTCTCTCTCTCTAGTCTTTCCAACAGTGTATCCAGACTTCTTACTTAATGATTCTGCATGGAAGAAGACAACAAGGGTGTGAATATTGAGAGATACGGTTTCTCGATACCATTTTTGGAGACTAATTAACATATCCACCTAAAGCTTAATCTAGGTTCTTTTTTTTTTTTGAGATGGGGTCTCTCTTGCCAGGCTGGAGTACAGTCACAGCTCACTGTAGCCTTGACCTTCCAGGCTCAAATGATCCCACCTCAACCTCCTGAGTAGCTGGGAATAAAGGTGTGCACAACCATGCCCAGCTAAGTTTTAAATTTTATTTAGAGGTGGGGTTTCTCTGTATTGCCCAGGTTTGTCTCAAACTCATTGGCTCAAGTGATATTCCTGCCTTGGTCTCTAAAAGTGTTAGAATTACAGGCATGAGCCACCACGCTCAGCTTTATCTAGATTTTTGAACTCTTGAAAAAGAAACAGGTCATTTCATTGATTCATATACATATGCACACATAGACATATTTTTACAGACATGTGTATATGTACATACACGTACATGTACACACACATGCATATACATATGTACACATGCACGCACACATACATTCTCTTTTTATTCCTAATAGGATTCTTAGTATGTAACTGTTCAGGATAAAAGATACATTTCCCAGCTGGGCATGGTGGCTCACACCAGTAATCCCTGCACTTTGGGAGGCTGAGGCGGGTGGATCACTTGAGGTCAGGAGTTTGAGACCAGCCTGGCCAACCTGATGAAACTCTGTCTCTGCTAAAAATACAAAGAACAGCTGGGCGTTGTGGTGCGCGCCTATAATCACAGGTACTCAGGAGACTGAGGCTGGAGAGTTGCTTGAACCTGGGAGGGGGAGGTTTTAATGAGCTGAGATCATGCCACTGCACTCCAGTCTGGGCAACAAGAGTGAAGCTCCGTCTCAAAGAAAAAAAAAGATACATTTCCCAGCTTCTCCTGTTGCTAGGTATGGCTCTGTGGCTTAGTTCTGGACAGTGAAATGTAAGTGCAAGAATATGGACAACTTTTGAGAGGAAAATTAATGGGAAGAGATGTATCCTGCTTTTTTTTTTTTCCCCCTGCTGTCTGGAAACCACAGCAGCCTTTTGGACGATCACCTAGACTTCTTGAATTTATGAGGGCAGCAAGCTGTGGTCCTGATTGTCTTAGACATATGTCAGTCCTGACTTTATTTTGGGTTTTCTGTTACAGCCAAAACTAATTCTATCAGGCTTCTGTTTTGTTGTTGTTGTTGTTTCATTAAAAAAAACACCAGTTTAGCTTTTCTGCAGATATCAGCAAAAGAAGTAAAAATTAGTTTTATTGAGGTGTAGTTTACACACAGTAAAATGCAACCAATTTATGAGTATAGTTTGTGAAATTTTAATAAATGTAAGCATCTGAGTAATCACCACTACAATCAAGATTTAGAACATTTCCAAAAATGTTTTTTTCAAGGCACCTTGCTGTCAATCTATTTTTCCCTCCATTTATTTACCCCTAATCCCAGGCAAATCTGCTTTCTGTCACTATAGGTTAATTTAGCCCATTCTAGAATATTATATAAATGGAAACACTGTTTAAACTCTTTTGCGTTTGACTTTGCACAGCATAATGCTTTTGAGACTTGCCCATCTTGTCTCATATGCTAGTGCTTTGTGCATTTTTATTGCTAAGTAGTAATCTGTTTATGAATCTACCACAGCTTATTCATCTTTTGATAGACGAATAGCTTGTTCTCAGTTTTTGGCTATTCTGTATAAAGCTACTATGATCATTCTTGTACAGGTCTTTTGTAGATACATGTTTTTATTTCCCTTGGAAGCAAAATTGCTAGATCATGTGGTAAGTGTATATTTATAAGAAACTAGCAAACTGTTTTTTAGAGTGATTATACCATTTTACATTCTCACCTGCAAAATTGGAGAATTCTGCTACCTCCATATCCTTGCCAACACTTGGTATTGTTGGTAATTTTAATGTTAGCTATTCTAGTAAGTGTGTAGTGCTGTTAAATTATGGCTTCGGTTTGCATTTCCTTGTTGACTGACATTGAACATCTTTTCTTGTGATGAAGTCTCACTGTGTTGCCTAGCAATTCCTTCTGCCTTAGACTCCTGAGCAGCTGGGACTGCAATGTGCATCACTATGCCTGGCTAATGTGTACATCATTTGTGAAGTGTCTGTTCAAATCTTTTGTCCATTTGAAAAATCAGGTTACCTTTTTATTGAGTTTTAGAGTTTTGAGTTTATTTTTGAGCTTAAATATTTTGGATAGAAGTATTTTGTCACATAAATGTATTGTAAATATCTTTTTCCAGTCCGAGTCTGCCTTTTATTTTCCTGATCATGTCTTTTGAGGATAGAAATTTTAAATTTTGATAAAATACAATTTGTCCGTTTTTTTTTTCTTTTTGGTGTGTATTTTTTGTATTCTAAGAAATCTTTGCTTACCAACGATTGCAAAAATGTTTTCTATATTTTCTCATTGTTTTATAGGTTTAGTTTTTATGTTTCAGTCTATTAGCTGTTTCAAGTTAATTTTTGTGTATGGTGTGAGGAAAGGATTGGCGTTCCTTTTTTATTTTTTCCAGATTGATACCCAGTTATTTGAGTATCATTTGTTTAAAAGGTCTTCTCATTTGGATTATCTTGGCACTTTTCTTGAAAACAAATTTATATATGTGTGATTAATTTCTGATTTCTTTATTTCATTGATATGCATAGTCATTCTTACACTAGTATCACAATGTCTCAGTTACTGTAGCTCAGTACTCTCTTAGTTACTATAGCTCTATACATGAAATCATGTAGTGTACAGTTCTCTGATTTGTTTGTTTTGAAAACTGTTTAGTCTTCAAATTGACATATACGTTTTCGAATTAGCTTGCAAATTTGTACAGAACTGCCTGCTGAGATTTTGGTTCAGATTGTATTGAATCTATGGATTAGTTTTAAGAGACTTACTTTCCTAACAATATTAAGTTTTCCAAACCATAAACATTATGTATCTTTCCATTTATTTTAAGTTCTCTTAATTTTTCTCAGTAACATAGTGTTAAGTGTACAGGTCTTGCACGTATTTAAAAAAATTATTTCTAAGTTTTAATGTTTTTTGATATTATCTTAAATGGCGTGAGCCACAGCACCCAGCCTGGTTTTAAGTTTTATTTGTGAACGTTCCAGTGTCCTAATATATCTCTTAGAGGTAAACCTAGTTCCAATACATCTTTTTATAAAATATCTTTATTAGGATGTAAGGTCAGAGAAAGGGAGTGATAAGATGAAAGTAAAGTGGTTTACTAATGAGGTAGAAAACAGTGTGACTGAGTGTGATCTGAAGAGAGAACTGTTGTAGTTAAAGATTTGGATAGCTTGGTTTGTGGTTTTAGAATCAAAGCAGCACTGGGTGTCACTTAATTCCAGAATTGGACATGAGGGTAGATGGCTGAATAATGGTAAAGAAAATGAAAGACTAGTGTATTGAATACATTTTCCACAGTGATTAAAATCACCCTGTATTAATGAAGTTTTTACTGTTGTAATTAATACTTTGTATATAAATTTTTTCTTTTCTTTTCGTTTTTTTTTTTTTTGACACGGAGTCTCTCTGTTGCCCAGGCTGGAGTGCAGTGGCATGATCTCGGCTCACTGCAACCTCCACTTCCTGGCTTTAAGCAATTCTCCCACCTCAGGCTCCCAAATAGCTGGGATTACAAGCCTGCACCACCACACTCAGCTAATTTTTGTATATTTAGTAGCGACGGGGTTTCACCATGTTGGCCAGGCTGGTCTCAAAATCCTGACTTCAAGTGATCCACCTGCCTCGGCCTCCCAACTGCTGGGATTACTGACGTGAGCCACTGTGCCCAGCCTGTGTATACATTTTTTTTTTTTCTTCTATCGTCCAGGCTGGAGTACAGTGGCGCAATCTCAGTTGACTGCAACCTCTGCCTCCCGGATTCAAGCCATCCTCCTGCCTCAACCTCCTGGGTAGCTGGGACTACAGGCTTTTGCCACCATGCTTGGCTATTTTTTGTATTTTTACTAGTGATGGAGTTTCACCATGTTGTCTAGGCTGGTCTGGAACTCCTGACCTTAGGTGATCAGGCTGCCTTGGCCTCCCAAAGTGTTGGGATTACAGGCATGAGCCCCTGCGCCTGGCCGTATATTTTTAAAGTTCTGACTGTCATAGGATTGCAAGATTCATGAAGGCAGCAACCTTCTTTCTTGATAACCAGAATACCGTCAGTGCTAGGCATAATCAGTACTCAATAAATGTTTATTGAATAGTTAATTATAAGAGTGATGTTGGGGCTTTGGGTGGAGAGTAACAGAGCTACCTTTATTTCTTCACATCTTAAGTCCTTAAGATCTCTTATATAATTCTTTTTTTTTTTTCTTTTTTCCATTCCCACTGTATTGTGTCAATTCAGGTCCTCTCTGGACTATTGCAAGAATATTTTAATAGACTTCCCTGTGCTTACACTGGCATTTACCTTATACTAGTAATTTTCTAGTCCAGCCTCTACACCACAGCCATGATGATTTTTTAAAAATTTTTTTGATTTTTTAATTATTAATAGTATTGTGCTAAAAATACATAACACAAAATTTGCCATCTTAACCATTTTTAAGTGTATAATTCAGTATTGTTACATATATTCACATTATTGTACAACCAATCCCCAGAACTTTTTCATCTTGCTAACTGAAACTCTATATCCATTAAATAGCAACTTCCAGTTTCCTCCTGCCCCCAGCCCCTGGCAGCAACCATTCTGCTTTCTGTCTCTATTAATCGGACTGCTCTAGTGCATACAAGTGGAACCATATAGTATTTGTCATTTTGTAACTGATTTATTTTGCTTAACATAATGTCTTTATGGTTCCTCTGTGTTGTAGCATGTGTCAGAATTTTCTTTCTAAGACTGAAAAATACTCTGTTTTATGTTTATGTCATGTTTTGTTGATTAATTCATCCATCAGTGGATACTTGGGTTGCTTCTCACCTCTTGGTTGTTGTGAATACTACTGTGAACATGGATGTACAAATAGCTCTTCAAGACTCTGCTTTCAGTTCTTTTGGGTATATACCCAGAATTGGAATTGCTGGATCATATAGTAATTATATTTTTAATTTTCTGAGGAACTACTAAGCTGTTTTCCATAGTAGCTATACCATTTTACATTCCTACCAACATTGCACAAGGATTCCAGTTTCTTTACCTCCTTACCAACATTTGTTATTTTCTGTTTATTTGATAGTAAAAGTTTTTTTATCCTAGTGAGTGTGAAATGATATTTCATTGTGCTTTTAATTTGCATTTCCTTAATTAATAGTGATGCTGAACATCTTTTCATGTGCTTATTGGCCATTTGTTTACCTTCTTTGGAGAAATGCCTATTCAAGTCTTTTGTTCGTTTTATTTTTATTTTTGAGATGGAGTCTTGCTCTGTGGCCCAGGCTGGAGTGCAGTGGCGTGATCTCGGCTCACTGCAACCTCCGCCTCCCAGGTTCAAGCGATTCTCCTGCCTCAGCCTCCCAAATAGCTGGGACTACAGGCGTGTGCCACCACGCCTGGCTAATTTTTTTTTTTTTTTTTTTTTTTTTTTTACTAGAGATGGGGTTTCCCTGTGTTAGCCAGGATGGTCTCCATCTCCTCACCTTGTGATCCACCCACCTCAGCCTCCCAAAGTACTAGGATTGCAGGCATGAGCCACCGTGCCCCACCTTTGAGCCACCGTGTCCGGCCTTTCTGGCTAACTTTTTTGTATTTTAGTAGAGACGGGATTTCACCATGTTGGCCAGGATGAGCTCAATCTCCTCGATCTCCTGACCTCGTGATCTGCCCACCTTGGCCTCTGAAAGTGCTGGGATTGTAGGTGTGAGCCACTGTGCCCGGCCTTTTGCTCATTTTAAAATGAGGTAGTTTATTTTTTTCTGTTGTTGAGCTGTAGAAATTTAAAAAAAAATGTAATCTAGATATTAATCCCTTATATATATGATTTGCACAAATTTTCTCCCATTTCTCTGTAGATTGTCTTTTTACTGTATTGATGATTGCTTTTGATGCCCAGAACACCTTGGCAATATTTTAAGATCTCAGATTTTTGTTGTTGTTGTTGTTGTTAGGACAGAGTCTCAGTCATCTGGGCTGGAGTGCAGTGGCACGATCTTGGCTCATTGCAACCCTCACCTCCTGGGTTCAAGCGATTCATGTGCCTCAGCCTCCCATGTAGTTAGAATTACAGGCGTGTGCTACCACATCTGGCTAATTTTTGTATTTTTAGTAGAGATGGGATTTCACCATGTTGGTCAGACTAGTCTCGAACTCCTAGCCTGAAGTGATCTGCCTACCTTGGCCTCCCAACGTACTGGGATTACAGTCGTGAGCCACCGTGCTTGGCCTAAAATCTCAGACTTTATGAAATTACTTTCTGTGACTCAGAGCTTAAACTTCTGTTTTTTGGAATTGTATACAACCTGGTTTGTAACTCTCTCTCTTGGCTTTTATACATATACAGTTGGCCCTTTGAGAGGAATTGGCTCCAGGACTCTCCTGCTGATCCCCAAATCCAAGGATGCTGAAATCCCTTATATAAAATGACATAGTGCTGTATATATATAACACATACACCCTTGCTCTATTTTCTGCCTAGCAATTCAAACTCTAGTGAGGGAAAAATATTTGAAGTTCAGAAAGTGTCAAGATTTGTATTATTCTCTCCTAGATGTTCTTCATATTCATCTAGAGAACCTCTGTTTTTTGAAAGATACCAGAAATCTCTTTTCTAACCACCTACTTTCTTAGGCAGAATGGAATTGAGCACTGAACCCTGTGTATACTCCTGTTACAGCAACTGAAACATTTTCATTTGCCCATTTGTTTACCTGTCTTATTTTGCTTTTCTGGACTGACAGTTCTGTGTAAGCAGTCTTTGTTAGTAGTTCTTTTATCATTAATCTAACTGTAGTACCCAGTGTGTGGTATGTAATTAAATAATAAATGTTTGTTAAGTGAGTGTTTAATTAGTGAGTAAATGAAGGTATTAGTTCATTCTCACACTGCTATGAAGAAATACACAAGACTGGATAATTTATAAAGGAAAGAGATTTAATTGACTCACAGTTCACATTTCTGGGGAGGCCTCAGGATGCTTATAATCATGGCAGAAGGCAGAGGAGAAACAGGCACCTTCTTCATGGGTGGCAATACAGAGTGCGACATGCAAGCAGGGGAAATATCAAATGCTATAAAACCATCAGATCTTGTGAGACTCACTCACTCTCAGGAGAACAGCATGGGGAAACTGCCCCCATGATCCAGTTACCTCCACCTGGTCTTGGGAATGCAGGGATTACAATTCAAGATGAGATTTTGGGTAGGAACACAGCCAAACCATATCAATGAAGAAATTAATTAATGTTAAGTTAGTGTTATTAGATCTCCATAGTTGCACTAGAATAGACTAATTCTGGTTGCCTGCACTGGTAACTGTACTTAAATGATTTCTGCGAGAAAATAGCACTCATTTTCAAGCTTCTTTTTGGCAGTCTTTACTCTCTTCCCCCAGCACCCAGCAACTTTGTGGTAGATCTTTGTTATTGGGTAGAGGTTTTTTTTTTTTTTTTTTTGAGGCAGAGTCTCGCTCTGTCGCCCAGACTGGAGTGCAGTGGCTCAATCTCGGCTCACTGCAAGCTCCGCCTCCCGGGTTCACGCCATTCTCCTGCCTCAGCCTCCTGAGTAGCTGGGACTACAGGCGCCCGCCACCTCGCCCGGCTAGTTTTTTTGTATTTTTAGTAGAGACGGGGTTTCACCATGTTAGCCAGGATGGTCTCGATCTCCTGACCTCGTGATCCGCCCGTCTCGGCCTCCCAAAGTGCTGGGATTACAGGCTTGAGCCACCGCGCCCGGCCGGGTAGAGGTTTTATTATGGCTTATAGTTGTATGTGACCTTAGCCTAGAAGGGTTGTTTCTGATTTGTAAGTCATTTGAAATCTCTGTAAGGATGTTTGGGTAGAAATGCTCATCAGATAGAAATGCTCATATTATTTTAGATATATTTGCCGTCATTGTTATTGGGGGTAGACCCCAGAGCCTGGGAAATAATCCTTTGGTTGGTTTTCAGAATTAAGCCAAAACAAAAAATGGTGTATTTTCCTCTCTTCCATTAGGACTGTAGCTCTTGTTATGAATTCTGGTAATAAATTACTCCATTGAAGTCAAATAGTTTATGATGTTCCTTGGCAGGAAAATCTTGAAAATATTTTACTGTTACAGCAAATTTCACACTAAGCTGTATTTCAAAAAGTCATTAGTAACTAAGTTCTGGAAAAAGAACAGTCACCATCGAGTGATATGCCACCAAAAGATAGATTGCTACTATTTTAGATGATTTAGCTGTGCCAATTGTATGGGATTTTTATGAGTTATGCCATGCATGACTTCCAGTAAAACTTTGATTTTAAATGTAAACATTTATTTTAATGTTTAATTCACTCCTAATATAAATACTAAGTTGTGTATTCTTGTAAATTTTTTTTAAATGTTAGAAATTGTCTATATATAGGCACATTCTGCATTGAAATAAATGAAATAATTTTCATCCTATCTTTTTGATGACAGTATTTCTATTTGCTGAGTGATGAAAAAGTAATTAGTTATGAAATGAGGTATAAACTATGATAGATTCTTCTGTAAGTAGAACATTTCAAGTATTCTCTTGGTTCTTGGAAGAATATTTAGCACTTACAGATGTTTTCATTGTGTTCAAATGTGGCCAGCAGCAAAGGGAGTAGTGACTCAGATTATTCAGTGTAGAAATAGTCCAGAATTTGACCTTTAAATTGTTTTGGAATTTGTGTTCGAATATTGATATCTCTGAAAGAGATATGTGCAGCACTTTCCACAATATACTAAACAATACAGTAATGTCTTTGTCTTGAAATAAACTGCAAATTCCCCAATTATGTCTTGACAATCTAAAACAAAACTACCTTTATTTCTATATTGTTACAATCTTCAATCTGCTTTTAGTCTGGGATATAATAATTTGGTCTTAAAAGATTTTCAGCTTTTGAAAATCTTCAGTTATTTCTTGCCTCTCACTTACCAGACTGGCCTGATGTGATAGCACCTGCTTTTCTTTGTGGACATAATCATTACTCTAAAATTTGAGAGTTAATTAAAAATTACAATCTAGTGTGATGAACAAGGTAGACAGTGGGCGATTTATTCATTTCTAAAACCTCTCTGTGTGTGTACGTATGTCTGCCCTATACCAGCCTTTTTGTGCATAGTGGATCCAGAGATGATAAATAGATGTAGTCTCTGAGAAGCTTATATTTTGCAGTTTGGTAAGGGGGTGTTGGTGGGGGAGATAGGTAAAAAATTACAATGTATTGTCATAAGTTCTGTGATTGAGGTAAGGAAATGTCATAGAAATGCATAAGAGGGTCATTTAACCCAGAGTTTGAAATGTTGAGAAGTGCTTTGAGAGCTGGTCACAACTGAATTGAGATTTGAAGGATGAGTAGAAATTAGCCAAGTAAAGAGGAAAAGAAACCTGGAAAAACACTAAGATGACGTGACCAATATAGGAGGTAAGCCTTGGAATAAATAGTGACTGTCATTTATTGAGCTCTACCATGTGCCAAACTGTGTTAGGAGTTTGAAACCACGTACTTCACTGTAACCTGTGGGGCAGGTGCTATTATTCGTAGTTTGCAAATGAAGAAACTGAGTCATAACTTTGCTCAAGTCATCACATGGTTAATTAATGGCATTGCTAGTTTAAAAAACTAGCGTTTCTGGCTTTTTCTGCAGGCTGTTTCCTCCCAGCAAAGGACAGTTTCAAGATGGAGGAGATAAATAGTTACCATGCTGTTGAAAGTTCACATATATAGATTAAGTTCTGTAAAGTGTGCAGAGAGATTTATAATGACTTGTTTGTTCATTTAGAACTATTTACTGAGAGCCTCTTATGTGCCAAGAACTGTGCTAAGAATCAGGAATAAAATGATAAATGCCAAAGTTGAGGTAGAGGGTGAAAGAAAGTAGGGACACTAAGTGAAGCCATAGTTTGAAAAAGCTGGATTGCGGAGGAAAAAGTAACGATTGAGCAATAAATTTTAAGGGAAGTCAGTAGTCTTTTAGTTTTTGTTTTTTTTTTTAATATGGGAAGTACTAATACTTTGTTTATATGTTGAAGAGAAAGAGCTATAGCAGGGTAAAGACTGAAGATATAAAAGAAAGAGGTGTTAGGTCACATGTTTAATTAAGTAGGTGGTGAGATGATTCTTGAATTTGTAATGGACATATAATTATAGTAGGATTAGCCTGCTTTTGAGTAATGAGACTTGAATAAACAATGAAACCTCTGATTTAAGTGGTCACTGTAACCTCTTATGTCTGTTTTATGCATTCCTCTTTACTCTCCCTCAGTTATTCTGCCCATACTGCTGTCTATCATAGCATTCGTTATACTGATGTAGAGTCATTGATATCGCCCTGTTAGACCATATGCTTCTTGTGTGGGAGGGATGAGAAGAGACCATGTCTGCTGCCACCTAACAACTGATACAATCTCACTTCAGTAAATGCTTATCGAACCAATGAATCAGTGAATGACTTGGAGTTTCTTATTTTTACCATTTTTGAACCATTTTCTTTTTAACTTTGAAGGGTTAAAAGGTATATTGTTACCCTGTGAAGGTTTTGTTGTTTGTTAGAAATTAGGTACTTAACACTTTAAGGTATGCCCCAGAATAGGTAAATAGAGAACTTTAAAAATTTTCGATGTTGAAAGGACCTTATTGGTTATTTTTTAGGAAAATCTGTAATTATTATTTTATATATAGGTTACAGTATGCTTAAAATAATTTTGATATTAAAGTATGATAAGCAGAAATTAATAAAATAGCCTTTATTAATTTCTTTCAGTTTGTGGTGGTTTGCTCTTTGTGAGATTTTTCTCTAGGCATAGTAAGACAGAAAAATAAAGAATTGTATTTTAGTAAGACATAACCAAATTTTAATGTAAAATATGGTTCTATTCTATTGTTTATTACCTTGGCATCAGTGTTTTAAAATTTATCAGCACTCATAATTGGTAGGGCATTTAAAAATGCCAGTTGCAATGAATAATGATGATTTAGTCTATTCTTTCCCTTAAGTCTGTTAGATTCTGTTTGATTTTTATAATACAGAATTTTGAAATTTATGCCAAAGTTACATGGTTTGTTTACCTTAAATATCAGAGTACACTTAAAACAAATGGAGAATCTTTTAAGTTTTTCCAGATATTTTGATACAGACCTTTTTTTTTTTTTTTTTTTTTTTGAGATGGAGTCTTACTCTGTTGTCCAGGCTGGAGTGCAGTGGTGCGATCTCGGCTCACTGCAACCTCCGCCTTCTGGGTTCAAGCAATTCTCCTGCCTCAGCTTCTTGAGTAGCTGGGACTACAGGCATGTGCCACTGTACCCAGCTAATTTTTAGTAGAAATGGGGTTTCACTGTGTTGGTCAGGCTGGTCTCGAACTCCTGACCTCGGGTGATCTGCCTGCCTTGGCCTCCAAAGTGCTGGGATTACAGGCGTGAGTCACCGTGCCCAGCCTGATACCGACCTTTTCGCTCCTCTTGATAAGCTGTGATTTAAAGGAAAAGTAAATTTCTAATTATACTATTAACAACTACTGATTTATTTTTACATTTGGATTAAATTAAAATTTCAATTTATGTTGACAATAAGAGATAATTTTATAGAACCTAATGAGTTTCTTAGGTTTATCCTTTTAGGTATTTAAAATCAATTTATCATCAGAGACCCATTGTAGTGTATCTAGAAGTGTAGAAAAAAGATACCCTCACACTTTTTTGCTGTTTTTTTTTAAACTTTGTGTTTAAAAGCCAGTGATACAATTTAAAAAAAATTGTATTTCCTGTGAATGTGGTATGTATTCCCCACAAATATGTTATTTTACCGTTAATGTCATGGAGTTTTCTTGTTTCAGAATCCTGTTCACAAGATTCCTGACTCGCATGAGATAACGCTGAAGCATGGCACTAAAACAGTAAGTTTAAAAATCTAGTTTTTTCCCTCTCAAATTACAGGGCTGTCATGGAAAAGTGAACTGATAAGATACATTTGTATTAAGGCTAATTATACAATCAGCTGATGACATAAAAGCTATAGACATTAAGGAAAAGTAGATTACTTTTATGTTCAGTCAAAATAGCCATTTCCTTTTAGTTAAAATAGAAACACTTATTGTCACTGTTATTGTTGGCTTTAAAAACCTCTTATTTTTTTAATATAGGAACATTATAAGTGGAAGAAAGAAATGAAACTCAAACACAATTTTGCTTTTTATGGTGTGGGAAAATTTCTTACTACCCTTTGCTTTACCTCTGTATCAGTAAAAGGCATGAGTTTGTTCATTTTTCAGATGAATGTTAAGATAAGAAATGAACTTTAAGTAGTTACCGTATGGCTCTAAGTATTCATTAATACTTAGTTTACAGTTTGCATGTTTATATTGTTATATTTACTGATGTTTGAGTATTCTAAAATATATAAAGATGAATAATATAAAATATTTGAGATGTAAGGTGAAATCATTGTATCTTATTGCAAAACCACTAAAAAGTGGTAGTTAAATGAGTGAAACGTTCATATGAAACGAAAAAAATTACCTTTCCCTTTTCAATGAAACTACTTTTTTCTAATTGCCTAACATGTAAAGAACTAAGGAAATACATCCCATAATAAGAGGGAAACGTCAATTAATAGAAGTAGACCCAGAAATGATATAAACCAGGTCATTCTTACAGTTTTTTCTTTTGAAAATACTGTTTTCATAAAAATATTTATGTTAAATATAATGGGTTTGTTGTTATTTTAAATGAAATGGAAAAGATGTAAAAATCTCTTAGTTTTAATTTCTAGTGGAAATAGTGATACATATAACTCACATAAACAAAACCTCTTTGGAGTCCTCAATAGATTTTTTTTTTTTTTGAGACAGAGTCTCGCTCTGTCGCCCAGACTGAAGTGTAGTGGCGTGATCTCAGCTCACTGCAAGCTCTGCCTCTTGGGTTCACGCCTTTCTTCTACCTCAGCCTCCTGAGTAGCTGGGACTACAGATGCCTGCCACCACACCTGGCTAATTTTTTTGTATTTTTAGTAGAGATGGGGTTTCACCGTGTTAGCCAGCATAGTCTTGATCTCCTGACCTCATGATCCACCTGCCTCGGCCTCCCAAAGTGCCGAGATTACGGGCATGAGTCAATGCGCCAGGCCTGGAGTCCTCAATAAATTTTTTAAGAGTGTAAAGAGCCTTGAAACAAAACTATGTGGGAATTGCTGCTTTAAGAAATCATTTCCATCTAATTCTTAATATATTTTTTCTTAAATGATGTTTTTTATATTTTTATTCTGAAATTGTGAAGGAATTCTACTTTTTGTGTTTTTAAGTAAATAAGGAAAACATTGTAGACTGAGTAATTAAAAGGAAGCTTTTCTGTCATCTAGTCTGGAGAATTTTACAACTGAGAGATGGGTCATGAATTTCTCAGTTGATTTAATCAAGTTTGATTTAAATATTCCTTTTTTTTGTAAATCAAGTTTTATCTTGTAGAGAAACATAACTTTAAAAATACTGCAGTATGTTTTACACACTGAAAATCAATTAGAGTGTCTAATTATACTCTTGGGTTAACTCTTTTTTTTTTTTTTTTTTTTTTTTTTTTTGCAATCCTGCCTTTGTCCTACATGCAAATAAATTTATTTTTAAATAAATGTTGGATTAGAAGGTGACTTTTCTATCTGATCTTTTTTCTTTTAAACGAGTTATTTTAAAAATGTCCATAAGGCCAATCTTATTTTTTTCCTATATACTTTACATTTTAGTCCTGCCTGTCCCAACCTTACAGGATTATTTAAAAGCAAATACCTGACTTCATATGATTTCATCTGTAAATATTTCAGTATGAATCTCTAAGAGATAATATTGGGCTGTCTCTGCCTCCCTCTTTCTGAATGTGCACGCATACACCCTTTCCTACATAATACCATCTTTATTATATCTTTTTTTCAATAATTATTTAATCTAATATCTCATTAGTGTTCAAATTTCCCCAGTTTTCCCATACATCTTTTTAGAGTCAGTTTGTTCAAATTGGTCTCTTAATGATGTCTGATGTACTCTCAGGAGAGTTACCATTATTTTTATTTTTTATATCTCTAAATTTATAACCGTTTTTGTGCTCTTTTTCTCCTTGCCACTGAAGAAACATGTATATTCATTTAGTGAATATAGTTACTGTGACATAATAGTCAACTGAACCCTTCCCAGTGAATGGGATGATAAAGTCTAAAGCTTTTTGAAGGAAGGAGAGGGTGATACACATTAATTCTTTTAATTTAAATGTTAAAACTGAAAATTTGTGCTCATTCTCAAGTTGGAACAAGATTCTTTTTTTTTTTTTTTTTGAGACAGAGTCTCTCTTTGTCACTCAGGCTGGAGTGCAGTGGTGCCATCTTGGCTCACTGTAGCCTCCACCTCCCAGGGGCAAGCGATTCTCCTGCCTCAGCCTCCCAAGTACCTGGGATTACTGGTGCCTGCCACAACAGCGGGTAATTTTTGTATTTTTAGTAGAGATGGGGTTTCGCCATGTTGGCCAGGCTGGTCTTGAACTCCTGACCTCAGGTAATCCGCCTACCTCGGCTTCCCAAAGTGCTGGGATTACAGGCGTGAGCCACTGTACCCAGCCTCTGAGCTCTGTTTTCTGTCTTTCTAATTACCTCCTTCATATCCTTTTGGTAAATGATGAATCATGTATACAGTCAGCAGCAGAGATCCTGATACTTCAGTGAATGGCTGCGTTGAAAGCCTCATTTTGTAACTTTGCTTTAGAATTTGTCATCTTTCTTCTTAGCTAGGAGAACAGTCAAGTTTGCAATTTATTCTGTTCTTCCTTGATAAAAAGGAATTTATCTCATATTTGTCAGACTGCAGGTTTGTTTTACATAAGGTTTTACAATTTTTAGTTCTCCTTTCTTTTAAACAAATGTTTAGTAGAGTTTATATTTTGTGCCAGGTCCAGTGCTGGGCACAGACAAGGTCTCTGTCCATATGGTGCTTATACTCTTGAGGGCAGGACAGGTACAGAATAGAGGAACCACAGATGAAGTTGTAATTTCATATTGTGTTGTAGTGAGATGAACACTGGTGGGGTTAGCCTTATTAGGAGAATAAATAACTTTTAAATTGCAACAGGAGGGAAGAAAGATAGCATAGTGCATATAGAGGCAAGTGAATTTGTAGGTGGTGGTAGCAGAAGCCATTTCCTAGGTTTTTAAAACTACTATTCATTTATTTTTGATTTTGATTGTTTTTTATTTTAAGACATTATTGTTCGGGCATAAAAAGTGATTTTGTTTTCACTTGTATATTTTCTTTAACATCTTTGGAGTTCATGTCTAATTTTAACATAGTAAGTTTACCTTATATTATGAAATCAGTGTTTGCAAGTGCTAATTGAAATGAATATAAGTTATTTTGTCAGTATCTGACTTATTTAATTATAATTATATTAATTACATTTCAAGTCTATTTATTAGGATAACTGATTTATAGAAGCTTCCTTTATATAAAACTTTGGCCAGGCGCCATGGCTCACACCTCTTATCCCAGCACTTTGCGAGGCTGAGGTGGGCAGATCACCTGAGGTCAGGAGTTTGAGACCAGCCTGGTCAACAAGTGAAACCCCATCTCTACTAAAAAATACAGAAATTAGCTGGGCATGGTGGTGCGTGCCTGTCATCCCAGCTACTTAGGAGGCCGAGGCAGGAGAATTGCTTGATCCCAGGAGACAGAAGTTGCAGTGAGCCGAGATTGCACCACTGCACTCCAGCCTGGATGACAGAGGGAGATTCTGTCTCAAAACAAAACAAAACAAAACAAAAAAAACTTTTGATTCTTTTACTGCATCCAATGTATGGTAATCACATTAAATATTCCTAATGTAGTTCTTTTCTTCTGAGAGGGCAGTAGATCTAGGGACTTTCTGCTTTGAGAGAAAGCTACATCTATCTCAGGAACAATGAGTTACACATTGGATATTGACGCGTGAATTAGACCTAAGAAAGTTCACAGGGAAAGCAATTTTTTTTTTTTTTTTTGAGACAGGGTTTTGCTCTTGTTGCCCAGTTGGAGTGCAGTGCCGCGATCTCAGCTCATTACAACCTCTGCCTCCTGAGTTCAAGCAATTCTCCTGCCTCAGCCTCTCTAGTAGCTGGGATTACAGGCATGCGCCACCATGCCTAGCTAATTTTGTATTTTTAGTAGAGATGGGGTTTCTCCATGTTGGTCAGGCTGATCTCAAACTCCCAACCTCAGGTGGTCTGCCTGCCTCAGCATCCCAAAGTGCTGGGATTACAGGGGTGAGCTACGGTGCCTGACCTGCACATTTTTTTTTTTTTTTTTTGAGACAGAGTCTTGCTCTGTCGCCCATGGTGGAATGCAGTGGCATGATCTTGGCTTACTGCAACCTCTACCTCCTGAGTTCAAGCGATTTTTTTTGCCTCAAGTTCTGAAATAGTAGCTGGAACTACAGGTACGTGCCTCCACGCCTGGTTAATTTTTGTATTTGTAGTAAAGATGGGGTTTCTCCATGTTGGCCAGGCTGGTCTTAAACTCCTGACCTCAAGTGATCTCCCTGCCTTGGCCTCCCAAAGTGCTGGGATTACAGGCATGAGCCACCATGCCCGGCGGAAAGCAAATATTTTATGGAATCAATATAAGTACTATTATAATGTGATTAGTCACTTAAACATTCAGCTTTAAAAATAATTGTTTAAGGTGAATATACCGAGCCATTTGACCATAAGGAACAGATAATTCTGCTTTGTTCTACTCTGTTAAATAGATTTCTTAAAGCTCCTTTGGTGTTACTCATTTTGGTAATTTAAGATTCATATGGTCTTCATTCAGTTATGGTTAAACTGTCTTAAAAGTTTTCCTTAGATTGTATATTGAAAATGCTGAATTATTGTAATTATTTGTAATTATTTCTACTTGTATACTAAGGCAACTTAGTTTATCTTATGGAATTGCAGTGATAGCTATTCTGAGTACATGGTTGATGATTTGGGACAAAATTGTCAAATAGATTTAAAGTGTTTTTCTTTATTACAAAATAATTAATATAGTAACAAAGTCTAATAATATAGAAGGCACCATCCATTCCCACTTTTCAGAAGTAACAATAGTTGATGGTTTGTGCTTCCAAGGCCTGTAACATAGGGGGTGGGATTAAAGAACAGAAATGGGGGTTATAAATGACCATATGTGATTTTGCTCCAGTCATTTTATTTTATTTTTTTAAAACCAGGTGTCTGCTTTGGGTCTGGATCCCTCAGGTGCCCGTTTGGTGACAGGAGGATATGACTATGATGTTAAGTTTTGGGATTTTGCTGGAATGGATGCTTCTTTTAAGGCATTTCGATCCCTTCAGCCCTGTGAGTGGTATGTATTCACTTACTTAATATCTTCATATTTACTTAATATCCTCACATTGGAAGACAGTGCTTTTGGCTTTGGAATCCCATCTACAATGACTTGTATCAAAATATACTGCCTTCATAATTTAAATGAAGTAAAATGAGCCTCACATTTCTTTTGTTTCATAAACCAGTGTTTGAGGGTGGGTGCGGTGGCTCACGCTTGTAATTCCAGAACTTTAGAAAGCTGAGGCAGGCGGATCACCTGAAGCCTGGATTTCAAGACCAGAATGGACAACATGGCAAAACCCCATCTCTACTAAAATTGCAAAAATTAGCTGGGCGTGGTGGTGCATGCCTGTAATGCAGCTACTTGGGAGGCTGAGGCAGGAGAATTGCTTTAGCCTGTGAGCTGGAAGTTACAGTGAGCCGAGATTGCGCCACTGCACTCCAGCCCAGCAACAGAGAGAGACTCCGTCTCAAAAAAAACTACAAAAGATTGGGCGTGGTATCTCATGCCTGTAATCCCAGCACTTTGGGAGGCCAAGGTGGGCGGATCACCTGAGGTCAGGAGTTTTGAGACCAGCCTGTCCAACATGGTGAAACCCCATCTCAGTAAAATATAAAAACTAGCCAGACATGGTGGCTCATGCCTGTAATCCCAGCTACTTGGGAGGCTGAGGCAGGAGAATCGCTTGAACCCAGGAGGTGGAGGCTGCAGTGACCCAAGATTGCGCCACTGCACTCCATCCTGGGTGACAGAGCAAGACTCCATCTCAAAACAAAAAAATTAAAAAAACAAAAAAATACTTTGTTTTAAAACATTCCAATTAATCCTGAGAAATGAGAAGTTAACATAAGCCATTATCCAGGTGCCAATCCATTTTGTACTGTTTAGGTATGGTCAGCTAGCATTTTGTTAGAAAGGGCCTTCCATGTTGCTACAATTAATCAGTCTTTCTCTTTTTTTTTTTTTTTTTTTTTTTGAGACGGGGTCTGGCTCTGTCGCCCAGACTGGAGTGCAGTGGCGAGATCTTGGCTCACTGCAACCTCTGCCTCCTGGGCTCAAGACATCCTCCCACCTCAGCCTCCCAAATAGCTGGAACTGTTGGTGTGCACCACCATGCCTGGCTAAGTTTTGTATTTTTTTTGTTAGAGATGGGGTTTCACCGTGTAGTCCAGGGTGGTCTCAAACTCCTTATCTCAAGTAATCCACCTGCCTCGTCTTCCCACAGTGCTGGAATTACAGACATGAGCCACCGTGCCCGGCCTGGCCCATAAGCCACTCTCTTTTCTGTTTTTGACTGTATCTGATCTTTTGGCATATTGCTTTCTTATGGTATCATTTAACTCATCGGTCCCCAACCTTTTTTGCACCAGTGCCTGGTTTTGCAGAAGACAATTTTTCCATGGACTGGGGGTAGCATGGAGGTCGGGGTGGTGGCGTGGTTTCTGGATGAAACTGGTCTACCTCAGATCATCAGGCATTAGATTCTAATAAGGATTGTGCAACCTAGAAATCCCTCGCATGCGCAGTTAGTTCACAGTAGGGTTCACACTCCTGTGAGAATCGAATGCCATTGTTGATCTGACAAGAGCTGGAGCTCAGGTGGTAATGCTCGCTCACCACCCCCAACACTTGCCGTGCACCTGGTTCCTAATAGGCCACGGACTGATACCAGTCCATGGTCTGGGCTTTGGGGACTCCTGATTTAACTTGTTTCTTTATCTCCTCTCCAGTATTTCCTATGGAATATCAAAGGCTTTATCATAATTATATTGTATCACTTCAGATGGCATGTATTGTCTAGTTGTTTCACTGTTAGTGACTAGAAATTAAGGTAGATCCCTGGATTAAGGTAGTGACATCTGATTCCTTCATTGTAAAGTTAATATTTTATACTTGAGATAGACAAGAACTTTGTGGAGAGATAGATTGGTGCTATGTAACTATCCAGATACTCATCATTCTTTCACTTAATGAGCTTAGTGTCCATTGATGATTTCTTCCCGGATCAGTTATGTCATTGAGGGCTACAAATTGGTGATTTTCTCATTCTGTTATTTCATCTGCATTTATTTCCTGGCATCTTCTTAAAGAAAAACTTTTCCTCATTTTCTGATGTTATTTGGTTACCCTGAAATACAGTTACTACTGAAGAGGCAGGATAAAAGCTTAGTTATTTTTCTTTAATGGCCCATTTTTAGCTTAAGGGCTGGTAGTGATAAATGAGTTGTTTCTGTTGTTGGTGATGATTTCTGTTTCTTTTTTTTTTTTTTGAGACGGAGTCTCGCTCTGTTGCCCAGGCTAGAGTGCAGTGGCGCCATCCGGGCTCACTGCAAGCTCCACCTCCCGGGTTCACGCCATTCTTCTGCCTCAGCCTCCCGAGTAGCTGGGACTACAGGCGCCTCCCACCTCGCCCTGCTAGTTTTTTGTATTTTTTTTAGTAGAGACGGGGTTTCACCGTGTTAGCCAGGATGGTCTCGATCTCCTGACCTCATGATCCGCCCGTCTCGGCCTCCCACAGTGCTGGGATTACAGGGTTGAGCCACCGCCCCCGGCCTGTTTCTTTTTTAAGTATCAGTATTTATGATTTTTAAATTTTCATGTTTCAGTCAATTGCAGTCATTATTCTTTTTGATGTTTAAATTGTCCTAGATTTGTCTAGTAGGAGTCCTTGATTGCTGTATAATTTTGATATGACCTTATTAGTCTTTAAAACTTACTTGGTTTCTGGCACAATATGATGTAGGCTTCTTGTTACATTCATTTCCAAGTCCTGGAATCAGTATTTCCCCAAGTAGCCCTCCTTTCTTTTTGTGGGAATTATATTTAGAGACCGAATCTGGTTGCTGGGCATGCTCGTTGATGTTGGGATGTCATTGCTTGTGACCTTTTGATGCAAACAGGTAGAAAATACAGATGCATGTATATTCATGCATATATGTGTCTATGCTTAAATTACAAGGTCACATTGATATTTCTATTTCAATTTCAAAATATTAGTAAACTTTTAAATTTCAGAATGCTTTAAAATTTATAGATAAGCTACAAAGATAGTACAGAGTTTATGCGTACACTTCATACAGTTTTTCTTATGATTAACATCTTATCTTACCATGGTTCATTTGTCACAATTAAGAAACTAACATTAGTTACTATTAATTAATCTCCAAACTTTATTTGGATTTCACTCTTTTTTTCACTAATGATTCCAGGATACCGCATAACCTTTGGTCCTTATATTTGTTCAGTCCCTGACAGTTTCTCAGTCTTTCATTGTTTTTCATGACCATGACAGTTTTGAGGGGTATTGATCAGGTATTTTGTAGAATGTCTCTCAGTTTGCTTTTGTCTGATGCTTTTCTCATGGTTAGATTGAGATTATGAGTCCTTGGGAAGAATATCATAGCGGTGAAGTGACTTTCTTGTTACATCATATCCGGGATACTTCTATTATGTTTTTTTAGGTTCTTCATGGTAAAGTTACTTTTTCCTTTCCTTTCCATATACTGTTCTTTGGCTGCAAGCCACTGAGTACTGCTCCAACTAGAGGCAGTGGAAAAATTCAGCTCCACTTCCTGGAATGAGTGGTATTTAAAAAACCTTTCTGGTATTCTTGTGTATTTATTTTGTTGCTCAGCTTGTTTAAACTGTGGTGATTGGGAGCTCTTTTAGGTTGGTCTTGTGTCCCTTTGACATGCCTCCTTTCTTTTGTTTTTGGAAATACTTCCCTTAAGTTTTGATACTACAAGATGCTCCAGGCTGGAAGCGATGGCTCACGCCTGTAATCCCAGCACTTTGGGAGGCCGAGGTGAGTGGATCACCTGAGGTCAGGAGTTCAAGACCAGCCTGGCCAACATGGTGAAACCCCGTCTCTACTAAAAATACCAAATTTAGCTGGGCATGTTGGTGGGCACCTGTAATCCCAGCTACTTGGGAGGCTGAGACGGGAGAATCACTTGAACCCGGAAGGTGGAGGTTGCAGTGAGCTGAGATCGCGCCATTCCACTCTAGCCTAGAGTGAAATTCTGTCTCCAAAAAAAAAAAAAAAAAAAAAAAAAAAATGCTCCAGGCTATAGATGCTTGTATTTTCCCTGCCCCAGTTCTAGAATCAGTTATTTTCCCCAGGAGAAGTATATTAGCAAGTAAGATCTAGGTTCGTTCTTTATTATTATTATTATTTTTACTATACTTTTAAGTTCTGGGATACATGTACAGAATGTGCAGGTTTGTTACATAGGTATACACGTGCCATGGTGGTTTGCTGTACCCATCAACCCATCATCTACATAGGTATTTCTCCTAATGCTATCCCTCCCCCAGCCCCCCACCCCCCGAAAGGCCCTGGTGTGTGATATTCCCCTCCCTGTGTCCATGTGTTCTCATTGTTCAGCTCCCGTTTATGAGTGGGAACATGTGTTTGGTTTTCTGTTCTTGCGAAAGTTTGCTGAGAATGATGGTTTCCAGCTGCATCCATGTTCCTGCAAAGGATATGAACTCATCTTTTTTTATGGATGCATAGTATTCCATGGTTTATATGTGCCACATTTTCTTTATCCAGTCTATCATTGATGGGCATTTGGGTTGGTTCCAAGTCTTTGCTATTGTGAACAGTACTGCAATAAACATGTGTGTGCTGTGTCTTTATAGTAGAATGATTTGTAATCCTTTGGATGTATACCCAGTAATGGGATTGCTGGGTTAAATGGTGTTTCTGACTCTAGAAGATCTAGGTTCTTAATATGCTCATTGCTCCTGGGATGTCACTGCTCTTAGGCTGACTCAGCTGACACAGCTAGGAAATATATGCATATATATTATACTAACCTGTGTATATAGTATGTTTCTAACTTTTTGCATCTCTCTACATCCTTGTTAACCTGAACATGAGTTCATACTGATGTTTCTAATTCTAATCCAGTACTATATTGATTTATTCTAACCTTCCTGCTTTTCTGTATCATCACTTTCCAATGGTGAGAAACCTAGCTTCCACTATCCATTTACTTACTTATTCAGCCTCAGTATACATGTAAAGCAATTTAAGAATTGTTAATTTTACCTGTGTTCCAATTTAAATTTAGCATTACAGAATTTTTCTTTTTTTTTTCTTTTGAGATGGAGTCTCGGTCTGTCACCCAGGCTGGAGTGCAGTGGCGCGATCTCTGCTCACTGTAAGCTCTACCTCCCCGGTTTGCACCATTCTCCTGCCTCAGCCTCCTGCGTAGCTGGGACTACAGGTGCCCGCCACCACGCCCGGCTAATTTTTTTTGTATTTTTAGCAGAGACGGTTTTTCACCGTGTTAGCCAAGATGGTCTCGATCTCCTGACCTTGTGATCCGCCTGCCTCGGCCTCCCAAAGTGATGGGATTACAGGTGTGAGCCACCGCACCTGGCCCAGCGTTTTTCTTAATGTCTTTTATTTTGATATTCAAATTAAAAGATAGAACTCATTTATAAGAAAACACTTATTGGTCAAGGGGTTGGCAAAGTTTTTTTTTTTTATAAAGGGCCAAATAGCATTTTAGGCTTTACAGGTCACAAATGGTCTTTGTTAAATTTATCTGTATGTGTGTATATATATATGTGTGTGTGTGTGTGTGTGTGTCTGTGTCTGTGTGTTAGTGTGAGTGTATACATGTTCTTTTTCTTTTCGTTTTTTTTTGAGACAGAGTTTCGTTCTTGTTGCCCAGGCTGGAGTGCAATGGCGTGATCTTGGCTCACCGCAACCTCCACCTCCTGGATTCAAGCGATTCTCCTGCCTCAGCCTCCTGAGTAGCTGGGATTACAGACATGCACCACCACGCCTGACTCATTTTGTATTTTTAGTAGAGTCGGGATTTCTCCATGTTGGTCAGGCTGGTCTTGAACTCCCGACCTCAGGTGATCTGCCCGTCTTGGCCTCCCAAACTGCTGGGATTACAGATGTGAGCCATTGCCCCTGGCCTACTTTTTTCAAGAAAAGACAGTAAAGTCTGATTTGATGCCTTTGATCTTTGGTTAAGAAAGAAAATACAATCATTTTCTAGCTGTAATTTCTGTTTGATTGAGTATTCCAAGGGCCATCACTTGATGATTCCAGTCATTTAAGAGTGCTGTCCAATATAACTTTCAGTGGTAATGGAGATATTATATATCTGTATCATCCAATATGGTAGTCACTTGTCACATGGGGTTACTGAATACTTGAAATGTGTTTGCTAATTCTAAGGAACTGAAATTTCTTAAAATCGAATTTTAATTAAAGTGTAAATATCTACACGTGGCTAGATCGCTGCTGTATTGGATAGTGCATATCTTGAGCCTGCCTTTAAGTGGCCAAATCCAGCACACACAAACTACTATGGTAGGTAACAAGGTACCTCTAGACATAAAAATATGTGGCTTAAGTTCAAAAATAGGAATGCTACTACCAAAAACTCACTAAAGTTTAAAATAGATTTTTAAATGAAGAAAAAAGTGAGGCTGGGCGTGGCGGCTCACGGCTGCAATCCCCACACTTTGGGAGGCCGAGGTGGGTGGGTCACGAGGTGAAGAGATCAAGACCACGGCCAACATGGTGAAACCCCGTCTCTACTAAAAATACAGAAATTAGCTGGGCGTGGTGGCATGCGCCTGTTGTTCCAGCTACTTAGGAGGCTGAGGCAGGAGAATCGCTTGAACCTGCAAGGCAGAGGTTGCAGTGAGCTGAGATGTTGCCACTGCACTCTAGCCTGGCAACAGAGTGAGACTCCATCTCAACAACAACAACAACAAAAAGAAACAGAAAAAAAGTGAAACATAAGTATTTGTATATTTATTTTCCCCTTCAGTTTTATTCTCCTTATTTTGTTGGATCATTGTTCTAGTTTCTGATTGTAACACCCAATGTGTATGTTAATGATCACTGCTTGTGTTTTGCCAGTTGCAAATTTGGTGAATGTACAGTAAATTCTCATTCAGTTGATAATTGAATATGGGAGAGTCAGACTCTCATATGCCATTAGAAGCCTTTCTTTATTTTGACACTGATTTTTATTTTTATTTATTTATTTTTTTGAGATGAAGTCTCTCTCATGTTGCCCAAGCTGGAGTGCGATGGCACGATCTTGACTCACTGCAACCTCCACCTTCCAGGTTAAAGTGATTCTCCTGTCTCAGCCTCCTGAGGAACTGGGATTACAGGCGCATGCCACCATGCCCGACTAATTTTTTGTATTTTTAGCAGAGATGGGGTTTCACCGTGTTGGCCAGGCTGGTCTTGAACCTCAGGTGATCTGCCTGCCTCGGCCTCCCAAAGTGCTGGGATTACAGGCGTGAGCCACCGTGCCCTGGCCCGACATTGATCTGTTAACCTTTTAAATTATGTTTTTCACCCAAGTGAGAATCTACACATGCCTATAACTCAGCTAAATTCCCCCACATCTTTTTGTCACTGATCTGTATTGTTCCTATATTACCCACGAAGATTACTTGAGGGAGTTTGTGTACTATCTTGAAGATATGGAAACATAGTATGATGTTTTCAAACCATCTCCTCACCTGGGATAGCAAACATCAGAATTTGTCTGAGATCCAAGAGGCAGCCTCATGGTGAGTAAGGGGATATCAAAGAGGCAGTCACATGCAAAGAACGCTCACTTAGCTATTCAGGAAGGGAGATAGAAGTCCAAGTCTAGGAGTGAAGCTGAGGTGAGGTGTTCTGGATTTTGGGCATCTCTGACAAATTTCTCCAGAAGAGCTCTTTGGTGCTGTAGTTTTCTTAGCCTTTTTCTCACTCACCTAGCACACTTTAAAAAGACTGACGTTAGGTGTTTTTTTTCTTGGTTTACCAGTGTAAAAATTGAATTGAAAAAAAAAAAGCTTTTCTTTTGTTGTTAAACTTGTTTTTGGTGCATCTTTCATTTTGGTATTTTGAAATCTCTTTAATAATTCGTTTTGGGCCGGGCGCGGTGGCTCAAGCCTGTAATCCCAGCACTTTGGGAGGCCGAGACGGGCGGATCACGAGGTCAGGAGATCGAGACCATCCTGGCTAACACGGTGAAACCCCGTCTCTAAAAAAAATACAAAAAACTAGCCGGGCGAGGTGGCGGGCGCCTGTAGTCCCAGCTACTCGGAGGCTGAGGCAGGAGAATGGCGTAAACCCGGGAGGCGGAGCTTGCAGTGAGCTGAGATCCAGCCACTGCACTCCAGCCCGGGCGACAGAGCGAGACTCCGTCTCAAAAAAAAAAAAAAAATAATAATAATAATAATAATAATTCGTTTTGGATTTTTGCCTGGCATCAATGTTAGTTTTGTGGATGTCTAGGTTCTGAAATCTTTCTCTGGTCCCATTTACTGAAAATTAGTACTGTATTTTCTCTAAACTAGTCTGCTAGTCAGTTCCCTTTCACTTTATCTGTTGCCTCAGATTTTCAATAGTAGATTCATAATTATATGAGTAGGTTCAAAAATCAGAATCTTTGAGATCGCAGACCCCTTGGATACACCTTCTATGCAAAAAAAGATATAGATAGAATAAAAGTTTTCATACAATATTAAGAGTTTTTGGATCACTTAGGTAACCCAAGTTAAGAATTTCTTATCTTCCACTCATTTAAAAATAGCTAGGTACTCTGTTCTCATGCTTCCCTCTCTCTTAGGCAGATACTTAGGTTTGTAATTGCTAGGTCATATGGTAAATTTATGATTAATATATTAATAAACCTACAAACTCTTTTCCAAAATGGGGTGTACCATTTTACATTCCCACTAGCAATATATAAGGGTTCCAGTTTTTCTACATTCTTGTCAACATTTGTTACTTTCTTTTTGATGATAGTTGTTTCTGTGCATGTGAAGTGATTAGTATTTACTGTTAAATTGTTTTTTTTTGAGATGGAGTTTCACTCTTGTTTCCCAGGCTGGAGTCCTGTGGTACAATCTTGGCTCACTGCAACCTCTACCTTCCTGTTTCAAGCAATTCTCCTGCCTCAACCTCCTGAGTAGCTGGGCTTGCAGGCACCTGCCACCACACCCAGTTAATTTTTGTATTTTTAGTAGAGATGGGGTTTCACCATGTTGGTCAGGCTGGTCTCGAACTCCTGACCTCGTGATCCACCTGCCTTGGCCTCCCAAAGTACTGGGATTACAGGTGTGAGCCACTGCGCCCAGCCAAATTTGAATTTATTTTTTATTTTTCAGTTTTAGATATTTATATAGCTTGGTAAGCACAAGGAGTCTACTTATATACTCATACTTAAGTAACGTTATAATAAAAATAATTTATGTCATCGCAAAGTGATCTGTAAACATATTTTCCCATAAAAGGAAGGTGTTTATTACTTGAATTTGCGAAACACTGAGCTAAGGCATCAAGAAAAGATTAAATTGTAAGGCAATCTTTAAAATATATTAAATGAAGAAAGCATAGTATAGGATAGTATATATATATATTTTTTTTCTGTTAAAGAATGCTTTATTAATACAAATACACACAAACTCTAAAGCACTAAGAAATTTAAATATCTATGTCACAGCAAACAGGTGGCAATTCAACATCCAGGGTCGACAGAATGCTTGAAGGAGACTACAACACATTGGATTCCCATGGTGGAGAGGGCATCATCACAGGTGAAAGGGGGCCCAGCTGAAACAGCTTTTCAAGCTCTCTCTCCTCGTCAAGGGTCATGAGAGGCACTCCACGCAAGGGGAGGTGCGCAATCTGGTGCTCTTTAGGCAGGTCAAAACTCTCAAAGTCTAGAGGATTGAAGGGAAAGAATTTTTCTATTTCTGGATAGGCATCATCTGAGGCAGGAACAGAGCTTTTTGTTTTAACAGTCTTCTCAGTCATCTTTTTGGCAGAAAAGCTTGGCTGTTTTTGTTTGAGGGGTCCCTTGGTCTTTACAGACTTTTCTGTAGCTCTGTTGACGGTTCCCAAAGCCTTTCTTGTAGCCTTAGGTAAGGCTGGTGGAGCATCGAACGTTTTGCCAAAACATGGTGTTGAAACTTGAGATCTCCCATCTAAGGCTTTGATTAAAGGTCCAGACTCCAACCTCAGCCCATCCTTAGCAGCCACACGGGTGCCTGGTTCTCCGTTTTCCTTATCAACATAGATTAGAGTAGCCATTCTGGATTACTGCAGCTTCTAACAGCCACATTCATCTCAGGATAGTATATAGTTTAATAAAAACTTGGAAAAAATAGCATATAGTACTTGCTTATATACACATAAAATATTTTTGGAGGTACACAAGAGGCTGAGGCAAGAGAATTGCTTGAACCCAGGAGACAGAGGTCTCAGTGAGCTGAGATTGCGCCACTGCACTCCAGCCTGGGTGACAGAGCGAGACTTTGTCTCAAAACAAAACAAAACAAAACAAAACAAAACAAAATCCTTAGTTGGCCAGGTGTAGGCCCACACCTGTAATCCCAGCACTTTGGGAGGCCAAGGCGCGTGTATCACTTGAGATCAGGAGTTGGAGACGAGCCCCGTCTCTACTAAAAATCCAAAACTTAGCCAGATGTGGTGGCGCATGCCTGTAATCCCAGTTACTCGGGAGACTGAGGCAGGAGAATCACTTGAACTCAGGAGGCGGAGGTTGCAGTGAGCCGAGATTGCACCACTGCGCTCCAGCCTGTGTGATAGAGTGAGACTCTGTCTCAAAAAAGACAGAAAAAAAGAGAGATGGCTTCAGTTGTAAATGGAGTGGGTTAATGCGATCACAAGTCATTCTTGTGGATGTCAGGATAGTCCTGGTGGTGTTGGGCTTTTTTTTGGTTTATTAAGTGGAGAGGATGTTGTTGGCTTGTTGTGGAGTTGTTATCCATGTGCATCAACAGAAAGCTTTAATATGATGTGAAGAGGTATGTGGGAAAGCACAGTTTATTATTTGATATACATTATTTACCTGAATATATTTTTCCTTCTCTTTGACATTTTCGTGGTAAAATTATGTAAACTATCTATAATAGCCTTTTACTTAATTTCCTGGTTTTTGCTTCCCTTTATAACTGTCATCAAGTTACATAATTTTAAAATTTTATCTTATTAAGATCCAGTGATCTTCTCTTGGGTCATGTCTCAGCTCAAATGTCAGCTCCTCAGAGAGACCTTTCCTCACCATCCTGTCAAAAGTAGCTCTATTGCCACCCACTCTACCCATTACCCTGATTTATTTCTTTTATAGCACTTTACAATGATCAGAAATGATATGTTTTTCACATTTGTTTACTTCTGTTCTAGCACCTAAAACAGTGTTTGGGATATACTTGGAACTTATTATTCATTAAATAAGTCCTACAATAATAGTGTTTCATATTTTTTTCAGTAATTTTCTGTTGAGAAACAGAGCAGAAGACTATTTTCAGCAAGATGTACCCACCTTTTTGAAAAAAAAGGAAGCATAAGGATTTCTTTTTCTGGAATATCTGAAATCTTTGGCTTAAACCCTATCAATTCAGGGCAAGAAAGAACAGTTTTTGAAATCACTGGCTCTGCACTGTAGGTGACACCTTGAGTTACAGGCTTAAGGCTGATCTCTTTAGCTTTTTTAAAAAACAAAAATATGATATGTATTCTCAAGATGATTGATTAGTGAGTTTTATTGCATCTTATGATTTCCATTCATTTTCTATTAAAAGTGATTGCCAGTGAGCAGATTTTCATCTATTCAAATGGTATTTGTAGTTCTTGCTCTGTATGAACAGTTACTTGATTAAAGAGTTTCAGAGTTCAAATAAATAAAAAAAGAAAAAACAGATACCTACTCTTTCGCATTTCTGTGTCAATCCTAGATTCTGAAATTTAAAAATTTCTGTTACTGGAAATCAGAATGGATGAGTCAGTGCTCTAGTCATTAGGTGTTATACACTGTCTTCTCTGCTAATTTAACTGAGTTTGTGCCATAACTATCAGTTTTAGTGGGATGGGGGGGAGATTACTCTCCTAGATTTTTCACTGAAGTATTTTTCCTCCTTTCTTTTTTATAGCATATTAGTTGATGTAAAATTTAATTCTACAACTAAGTATAACTATAGAGTTAATGTGCATAGTGGATATGAGCATGAATTCTGACTCATAGAAGTCTGAATTTGAATTATGTCTTGGCTTGTTCATTTGCTGTATGACTTTAGGCATGTCATTTTAATCACTTTGACCCTTGGTTTCCTTGCCTGTAAAATAGAATTAATAATACCAGTTTTTTGGTGTTCTGTTTGATGATTAAATGAAATAGTGTATACATCATAAAGTACATGGCACAGTGCCTGGCACCTAGTAAAGCATTCGGTAGATCATAACTCACCTAGTATTTATTTAATATGAAGGAATTTCAGTGCACAGATTCTTAATTTGATACCTCTCATTTCTTTCAAGTATTATTTCCCATTTCTGAGTTTTTCTTAGTATTGTAATATTGCATTTTACCTCTGAAAAATCAGACTACTGTTTAAGACTGTCACCTGTCCTGATTTCTTTTTTCTTTTTTTTTCTTTCTTTCTCTCTCTCTCTCTTTCTTTCTTTCTCTTTCTTTCTTTCTTTCTTTTCCTTCTTTCCTTCTTTCCTTCTCTCTCTCTCTCTCTCTTTCTCTCTCTCTCTCTTTCTCTCTTTCTTTCTTGTCTAGCTCTGTCACCCAGGCTGGAGTGCAGTAGCACAATCGTGGTTCATTGCAACCTCTGCCTCCCAGGTTCAAGTGATTCTTCTGCCTCAGCCTCCTGAGGAGCTGGGATTAAGACATGCCACCACGCCTGGCTAATTTTTGTATTTTTAGTAGAGACGGGGTTTCACCATGTTGGCCAGGCTGGTATTGCGCTCCTGACCTCAAGTGATCCACCTGCCTTGGCCTCCCAAAGTGCTGAGATTACAGGCGTGAGCCACCGCGCTGGCCGTGATTTGTGTTTTGGGAGTATAGGCTATTTAGCTTTGGCTCTCTGTTATCTGTTCTCCATTTCCCTTTTTCTCTCTCTCTGGTTCGGTTCTCTTTATCTTTTTTTTTTTTTTTTTTTTTTTTTTTTGCTACAATTTGTGAAAACTTAAGCCAATTCACTTTACTAATTTTCTACTTTTTAAATGAACTTTTTAAAAGTGACATTTATTCAGGTATAATTTACATTTCGTAAAATTTATTCTTTTTATTTGTATAGTTCTATAAATCTTGAGAAATGCATACAGTCATAGTCATACACTATGATTATCCTCCAAAGTTCCCTCTAGCCTCTTTGCAGTCAGTCCCTCCTTCTGGCCCCCAGGTAACCACTGATCTGATTTTGCCTCTGTCAATAGTTTTGTTCCCTCTTATAGCTGTGTAGTACTCTTTTGTATGACTATGTTACATACAGTTTGTTTATCTCTTTACCACTTGATAGACATTTGACTTACTTCCAGTTTTTAGGTATAAGGAATAAAGCTTCTATAAATACTCCTGTATAGGTCATTTTTGTAGATAGGTGTTTTTATTTCCCTGGGTGAATACCTAAGTGTGATTTGCTTTGTCATATGGTATGTGAGTGTTAACTTTATAGGAAACTGCCCAACTTTTTAAAAATGCCCTATCATTTTGCTTTCTTAGAGACAATGTGTATTGTAATTACTTCATATCCTTATCTACACTTGGTACTGTCAGTATGTTAAATTTTAGCCACTCAATTGGGTATGTAGTGATATGTTACTGGGTTTTAATTTGAATTTTGCTGATGATTAGTGATATTGAGCTTATATGTCTTCTTTGATGAAACAACTGTTCAAAAATTTTTGCCCATTTTAAAAACTGGGTTGCTTTTCTTGGATTGGTTGATAAAGTTCTTTATAAGATGTGTATGTCACAAATATCCCAATCTGTGGCTTAGATAGAAAGAGTTCCATAAATATTTGTTAAATAGAAATTAGTTTTAAAAAGAAATGCACTTTTGTAATATATAATTTATGTATTTGTATTTTTTAGTTACTAGGGAAAGTTTGAGAGGTTATGTCCTAGAAATGGAAGTGTATTATGTGGGGGTATTGGTGAACTTTCATTTTATATTTTTATATGACGTAACAAAACAGCATGAATTACTTTTACAATTTAAAAAGATATTTTACACTTAAGAAAACAAAGGACATCGAAAACAAAATTATGAGACAAATTATAAACAAAAAATTGTAACACAGATTGAAAGCACCGGGCTACTACCCATAATACAGTTTCTGTAAATAAAGCAAGGGGTATTTGAAAACTAATACTAGCCAAAGGAAATGAATTAATAGGTAACAGCAAAAGAAATACAAATAGTCAATAAACATAAAGATATTCAGCTTCATTAATAAAGAAGGAAAAATTAAAGTGTCAGTGAGGTACTATTTATTACCTATAAGATTGGCAAAAGTGAAGAGAACATATACTATTCAATGTGAGAAGGCTAAGGTCGGGGTATAAATGACCAGACTTTTTTTTCCGCATAACAATTTGATAATGTCTTTCTTTTTTTTTGAGACAGAGTCTCACTCTGTCATCTGGGCTGGAGTGCAGAGGCGCGATCCTGTCACACTGCAACCTCCACCTCCTGGGTTCAAGCGATTCTCATGCCTCAGCCTCCCAAGTAGCTGGGAATTCAGGCATGCACCACCATGCCTGGCTAATTTTTGCATTTTTAGTAGAGATGGGGTTTTACCATGTTGGCCAGGCTGGTGTTCAATTGCTGACCTCAAGTGATCCACCCTCCTTGGCCTCCCAAAGTGCTGGGATTACAGCCATGAGCCATCGCACCCAGCCAGTGTATCTTATTCTGATGTAAACTGCAAACTATGATGGCAAGATTTGGAGAAACAAGTACTATCAGGCATGGTGGGAGTGTAAATTGGTACCATCTTATAGAGAGCAATTTGGCATTCTCTTCCAAATTACAAATGCATATACCCTTTGACCAAGTAATCTACTTTTAGGAATTCCTCTAACAGATGTATCCACATATGTGGAAATAACCAGGAACAAGTTTATTTATTACAGCTTTGTATATAATGATGACGCATATTTTCTTGAAATTTTTTCGGCACAAAATAGCAGTCTGATAATACGTTCTTTTTCCTTTAAAAAAATTCCACTGCTATATTCTTTGTCTTTTATATCTTAGAACAGTACAGACTGTAGCCAGTGGCCGAACTCTAGTCCATGGCTTGTTTTTGTATGACACTTGAACTAAGAATGATTTTTACAATTTTAAAGAGTTGTGAAACAAACCCCAGAACAATAAAGAAGACTATGATACAGAGATCATATATGACTTGCAAAGCTTAAAATATTTATCTGGCCCTTCACATGAAGTTTGCTGACCCTATCGTAAAAGCTCTTCACAACCCCTTATTATTTTACTCTTCTTATTTACTCTCTCTGCCTGGTGAGATACAGGCTGAAAAGATTCTTCTTGTATCTCCTTACCTTCTTAAACTCACTGCTTGTGGCCAGTGGAATGTGCCTGTGATCTTAGGAAGTTTGAGGGAGCTAGGGCTGAGAGTAATCCTTGTGTGTGTATGTGCGTGGGTCTCTCCTCTATGTGATGGATGCTGTGTTTTTGTTGTTGTTTTTTTGAGACAGAGTCTTGCTCTGTCACCCAGGGTGGAGTGCAGTGGCACGATCTTGGCTCACTGCAAGCTCCGCCTCCCGGGTTCACGCTGTTCTCCTGCCTCAGCCTCCCCAGTAGTTGGGACTACAGGTGCTCGCCACCACACCCGGCTAATTTTTTGTATTTTTAGTAGAGATGGGGTTTCACCGTGTTAGCCAGGATGGTCTTAATCTCCTGACCTTGTGATCCACCCGCCTCAGCCTCCCAAAGTGCTGGGATTACAGGCGTGAGCCACCGTGCCCGGCCTGTATGCTGTGTTTTTAGGAAAGATAATGGGTTTATGACCATGTATCTTTGTTTTATTTACCCTACATTATCTCTTCCACATTGTTTTTTGTGCCTGCTGCCTAATTTTTGTGACAATTGCTTCCATAAGGACATCCTTGCTGCTTTGAGAGCGAACCGTCCCTGGACTTCATGGTTGCTGGGTAGTTTCACATGAAGCTGTTGCACTCTTTCTGCGAGGTGCTTTCCTAATCATTCTGATCTTTTCCTAATAGAAATTTCTGGATAATTTCCAGTTTTCAGTAGTACTTTCATTTATCCCGATTTTATATTTTTCTAGGTTATTTCTTTTGGCATTTGGAAGAGGGGCGTCTTTTGAAGTCCTTAGCTCTTTTTCCTTAGAAGTCTTCTATATTTCCTATTTCCAAATTCTTAAGGATTCCTTATTTATATTCTTTGTTTTGGACCCTCTGAAGAATCAACCTTATATTGACAAAATATATTTTTACATTTTTGGGTGACATTTACAAGTCCTTAATTTCTGAGTCTTGAGTATTTTGGTTAGCAATAATTAAGACATGTACTAGACATATACTAACTTGTAGTGCATTTGAAATAACATTGCATTTGGCTACCAAGATTTTATACCCCTCAAATAATCTTAGACCTTGGAAATAAAGGAGTAATAATAATAATTACTTGTTTCAGTTACTGTACTAGGTGTCTTTATGTATATTATTTTTAATCCTCACCCAATTTTATAAAAAGTATTATTTCTCATGTTTTTTTTCAGTGGAGGAAACCAGGACTCAGCAAGGTTATATTAACTAGTATGTGAACTCGGTGGTTCAGGAGCATCTCTGTATAGTGCTGCCATCTAGTCTTGTCTCCTCATTTTCCATGAAATAAGGAGACTGAGGCCGGGCCCGGTGGCTCACGCCTGTAATCCCAGCACTTTGGAGGCCGAGGTGGGCGGAACACGAGGTCAGGAGTTTGAGATCAGCCTGACTAACATGGCGAAACCGTCTCTACTAAAAATACAAAAATTAGCTGGGTTTGGTGGCATGCGCCTATAATCCCAGCTACTTAGGAGGCTGAAGCAGGAGATTCGCTTGAACCCAGGAGGTGGAGGTTGCAGTGAGCTGAGATTGTGCCACTGCACTCTAGCCTGGGCGACAGAGCGAGACTCTGTATCAAAAAAAAAGAAAAAAAAAGAGAGACTGAGTCTAGTGAAGCCAGTAGACTTGCTCATCATCACACAGCTAGTTAGCAGCAGAATGAGGACTTGGATCCCTGAACTCCTGACTCACATTCCGGTGCACTTTTCACTACAGCAAGACACCTTGGCTCCTGAGCCCCAAGTGACAGCCCCAAACAGCTGTGTTTATCTGTCTTGCATGTCCCAGCTTGTTTTGCTAGCTGAGCAAAAACTACTTAAAAGGATCCTCAGTCTTCACCTTCCCACTCCCTTCCACTTACACTCATATACTCCCACTTGCCCCATGAATAACTTCACAGAAACAATTGTGCAATGTCACTAAGCCTTTCTCTGGTGTCAGAGTTACTCCCTGAGAGAACATTCACTTCCTCGTGACTCCGGTTTACTGGTCAGATTGACTTTCCTTCTCTTCTCTTTGATCGGAATCTTAGTTGTTTAGACAGGAATTTGAGGAGCAGATGTTACGTCCCTTGAACAGGCCCTTTAATTCTCCTTAGTACTGTGTCTAATGACTCTTAATCCTGTCCTTTTAACTCTGTGTCTAGCAGATTTCAGAGTGAAGTGAGGCAGGAATGATGAGCTTGATGGTGAACATTTCATTTTAATGTTGGCAAAGTAGTCTACAGAGAGTACATGACAAACAATGAGACAGAGGGAAAATGTTAAAAGTGTTCCTATATAGCAGAAAACAATGTGAATATTAGTGTGGGATCACTGAAATTTTGGATTTCCCGCCAAATGTAGATAGAACAGTTTGGTTGATTAGTTGGCCAGAGAAATGGAGCCTTTAACTCTTTCTACTTTCTCTTCTTAAACTTTTCTGTTTTTTAGATTTTCATTTCCCTTTTAAAATAAAAATAAATTACCAGAAGAAACAAAGTGATCTCTTATTTTTCATGGTTACTGGAGAAAATTACACTTCCCCCAAATGGGAGTAGCATTAACAAGGATATATCCTGTGAACGGATTCATTCCATTCTTTCTTCAAAGACTTTGGTTAGCACTCTGAACTTTCTGATTATCAGATCTCATGTGTTTGCTAAGATATAAAATAACAAATTAGACATCATTCCCTATAGTTTTCTCAGTTTCTGATTAATTGCCTGAAATTTGATCTATCAGTCAGTGTTTGATTAGAATAGAGAAATCACATATAATTTGAACAAGGAAAGATTGATACGAAGAATTGCTAGCTGTAACAGGGTTTTGGAGTAATGAGGATTGGCTAGTAAAAAGTAAAGAGAACTCTAAGGAATATAAGAATAACAGATAAAAGGAGCATCAACTCCTGGGGTTGGGATACAACGTCCAAGGCCTCTGGGATTAAGATCCAGACCCTGTTTGAGGGGGCATGGCTGTGGCTCACTGAATGAAGAGAAGTTGCTGTGGTAAAAATCTGTCTTATCAGTGTCACTTTGCTATAACACTGCCTTGTGGAGGTACTGGTGGAAGATACTGGATGATGCTGACTGCTATGCACTTCAGGAGCCTGACAATGGAGCGAATTGCACAGGTGCTGGATCTGGACACTGGAGAAGCTGTGTTGCAGTACAGGAGCCTGCAAAGAGGAACATACAAGACTCTTGGAAAGAAGAGGAACATCTCCTCCTCTTACAGTGTTAATCTAACATCATGCCAACTAGCAAAGGAAAAATGTTTAAAGGGTCCCGAGTTCATTTCTGCAGAGCAGACTGGAAAGGGTGAATTCGGAGCTGAGAGACAGTAAGTGGACAACTGGCACATTTGGTCAAACTTATAATTTTATATCTTAGATAGACAAATTTAAACACAAGTCCATAGGTGTTTTCCTTACAAGCTTACGTTTAAATTTGGGATCCTGGTCAGAATTTTGCTAAGGACTTCATTCTTTCCCAGTATTTCAGGAAGGATACCGTGGAGCCAGAGCCAGTTTTCTTTCTTGGAAGGTCCTGGGCTGCTGCCCCTTTTGCTTTTCTGGGCTCCTTTCTCATAGGCATCTGTTTTGAAAGCTTCATTTCCTCATCTGCTTTGACACTTTAATCTTGGGCATTGTAGTGAAATGCTTCATATTGTCACACATTCTAATCTCAGAGACCAGTCAAATCTTTTTGAATTTTTTTGGCCATTGGAATCAGTACTCTGGAATCAGTACATTAAGAATGGTTTTTAAAAAACTATCAGCTAGAATTTCAACATTTTAGAAGAAATGGTCAGTATACATTTGGAGAAGAGTTTCTAGCTAGTGGTAGCTGTGCAGAAAAGCAGTTTTATTGATAAGTATCTGATTTGGATTTAGGAACCAGCTAGGAGGAAAAATTCTATTGAGGTCTGGCCAGATAGGCATAAGTTTTATTTTTCCTTTGTATTCTGTGTCCAAAAGACAAATTGTCATGAGTTAATTTTTTTTTCTGATGTATCCATTTTTTTCCTCAGCTTTGGAATTAGAGGTGTAGAAAGTAAATGGGACTCAACAGCCTAAGATTTTGTTTAAAAAGATGTTCTGGCCGGGCGCGGTGGCTCAAGCCTGTAATCCCAGCACTTTGGGAGGCCGAGACGGGCGGATCATGAGGTCAGGAGATCGAGACCATCCTGGCTAATACGGTGAAACCCCGTCTCTACTAAAAAATACAAAAAACTAGCCGGGCGATGAGGCGGGCGCCTGTAGTCCCAGCTACTCGGGAGGCTGAGACAGGAGAATGGCGTGAACCCGGGAGGCGGAGCTTGCAGTGAGCTGAGATCCGGCCACTGCACTCCAGCCTGGGTGGCAGAGCAAGACTCCGTCTCAAAAAAAAAATAAAAATAAAAATAAAAATAAAAAGATGTTCTTATTTATTTATATTAAAAAAATTTCTAAACTTTTTTTTTTGCAAGAAACTGTCAACATTTTGATTTTTGATAGACAAATTTTATATTTGGGGTTTTGATTATTAAGTTGTTTCTCTACCAGAATTCCTTATGGATTTTTATAATAATCTCTAATGTGTTTAATTATTTGCTTTCGGTTTGTGTTTGTTTTGGGATTTCTTTTTTAAGAGAATGGCACCTGTGACAGCATAATGTTAGTATTACCCTTGTATCATAGTTTACCATACCATCTCTGAAGAATATTACAGACCATTTTGGAGCATGGTGAATAACAAATTTTTACCTCAGGAGTTCACTTGAATAGTCATTTTTATATTTGTGACTGCACGTCACTTTTGGGGCTGTACTTTCTTAGTACTGGTAGCATTATTATCCAATGAACTCATAGCTTTCATTAGGTTTTCTTTTGTTTTTGTTCTTTAAAGAACATTTTACTTAACTTAGTATTTCATTTTGCATCTACATTATGAGGCAGTAAGAGTCTTCTGTTTTTCTTTTTCTTTTTTTTTTTTTTGAGATGGAGTCTCGCTCTGTCGCCCAGGCTGGAGTGCAGTGGCTGGATCTCAGCTCACTGCAAGCTCCGCCTCCCGGGTTCATGCCATTCTCCTGCCTCAGCCTCCCAAGTAGCTGGGACTACAGGTGCCCGCCACCTCGCCCGGCTAGTTTTTTGTATTTTTTAGTAGAGATGGGGTTTCACCGTGTTAGCCAGGATGGTCTTGATCTCCTGACCTCGTGATCCGCCCGTCTTGGCCTCCCAAAGTGCTGGGATTACAGGCTTGAGCCACCACGCCCGGCCCTGAGTCTTCTGTCTTTCTAAAGTTGAGACTGCTTTGTATTTATTTCGTGTTATCTACAGCTGCAGTGTTCAATACATTAGCCGCTAGCCACATGTGGTTATTTAAAAAAGGTAAAATAAAATAAAAAATTAGCTGGGTGTGGTGGCTCACGCCTGTAATCCCAACACTTTGGGAGGCTGAGGCGGGCGGATCACGAGGTCAGGAGATCGAGACCATCCTGGCTAAGTCGGTGAAACCCCATCTCTACTAAAAATACAAAAAATTAGCCGGGCATGGTGGGAGGCACCTGTAGTCCCAGCTACTCAGGAGGCTGAGGCAGGGGAATGGTGTGAACCTGGGAGGCAGAGCTTGCAGTGAACCGAGATTGTGCCACTGCACTCTAGCCTGGGCGACAGAGCGAGACTCCATCTCAAAAAAAAAAAAAAAAAAAAATTAAGTTCTTTAGTTGCACTAGCTGTATTTCAAATACTTGATGGATACATGTGGCTAGTGGCTACCATAATGGATAGCACAGATATGAAACATTTCCTTGTCATAGAAAGTTCTGTCGGATAGTGCTGGTCTGTAGCATGTAAGATGATATCTTAGTCTGCTTCAGCTGCTGAAACAGAACACCTTAAATTGGGTACCTTAAACAGTAGATTTGACCAGGCATGGTGGCTTATGCCTGTATTCCTAGCACTTTGGGAGGCTGAGGCAGGTGGATCACTTGAGCTCAGGAGTTTGAGACCAGCCTAGGCAACATGGCAAAACTTTGTCTCTACAAAAATTAGCCAGGCATGGTGGTGCACGCCTGTAGTCCCAGCTACTTGGGAGGCTGAGGTGGGAGAATTGCTTGAACTCGGGAGGCGGAAGTTGCAGTGAGCCATGATTGCACCACTGCATTCCAGCCTGGACAACACAGTGAGACTCTGTCTGAAAAAAAAACAAAACAAAACAGAAAACAATAGATATTTCTCATAGTTCTGGAGTCTGGAAGTGCAAGATCAAAGTGCTGGCAAATTATGTTTCTAAAAGAGGGCCTGATTCCTAGATTGGAAATGGCCATCCTCTCTCAGTATCCTCACATGGTAGGGAGAAAAGCAGCTCTAGTGTCTCTTCTTATAAAGGAACTAATGCCACCATAGGGCCTCTGTTCTCATGACTTCATCTATACCTAATTCTCTCCTAAAGGCCACGCCTCGCAATATCCTCACTTTGGGGGTTAGGGCTTTATCATATGAATTTTTTTTTTTTTTTTTTTTTTGAGACAGTGTCTCACTCTGTCGCCCAGGCTAGAGTACAGTAGCACAATCTCAGCTCACTGCAAGCTCCGCCTCCTGGGTTCATGCCATTCTCTTTCCTCAGCCTCCTGAGTAGCTGGGACTACAGATGCCCACTACCACACCTGGCTAATTTTTTGTATTTTTAGTAGAGACAGGGTTTTACCATGTCAGCCAGGATGGCCTCGATCTCCTGACCTCATGATCCACCTACCTCAGCCTCCCAAAGTACTGGGATTACAGGCATGAGCCACCACGCCCGGCCTATCATGAATTTTGAGGGAACACAAACATGCAGTCTGTAGCAGATGGTAATAGGCTCATATGTTGCACTTGTTGATGTAAATGTGATAACTTGCTTTCTCTCCAAGGACAGATTTTTAAATATTTAAATACTAATAATTTTTCAGGTTCTGTGAGAATTTTATAATTTATAGTTTCCACATTTAAAATAATCTATAATCTATTTTGTCCTAACAATTAAACATATTTTTTATTTCAGATTGTATATATTCCTACCACATAGAGATAATTACTGCCTTAAAAAGTTTTATTTTTTCATTTTATTTCACATATTGACATTAAATTTTTATTGACACATAATAATTGTACATATATATGGGGTACAGTATGATGTTTCAATACATGCACTCAATGTGTAATGATCAAATCGGTAATTTGCATAATTATTTCTTTGTAGGGAGAAAATTCACAATCGGTACTCTTCTGGCTGTTTTCAAATATATAATACATTATTATTAACTGTACTCATCCTACTATGCAATAGGACACCAGAACTTATTCCTGGGTTCTAAATCTGTTTATTAAACCAACTAAGGATTGGAAATACTGGGAAAAAAATTGCATCTGTACTGTACATGTACAGACTTTTTTCTTGTCATTATTCCTTACACGATATAGTACAGTAACTATTTGCATGACATTTACTTTAGATATTATGAGTGATCTAGAGTTGATATGAAGTATATGGGAGGATGTGCAAAGTGATGTGCAAATACTATGTCATTTTATATCAGGGACTTGAGTGTTCTTTGTTATCCTCAGGAGATCCTGGAACTAGTCCCCCATGGATACTGAGGGATGACTGTATAGTCCTATCCTCATGGAACTTTCATTCTAATGAGGGAAGACTGACTATAAACCAAATATATATAATAGATGGTGGTAAGTGCCATGGAGAAGTAACAAATGGGGCAGAGTGAGTTGTACAGCTCCATTCTTAGAAACCTTGGAGTACTTTTCTTAGTTTATACTTGTGATGGATTTCCTTTTGTCTCCTTTATTACATGGGACTCTGACATGTGCCCATAGCTAGGGTGGCAGTAGGATCTGCCCGAAAAGCATCCTGTTGATACAGGACCAAAGCATCCTGTTGTTCTTGAGCCTATAAAGAAAGCTAATGGTCTTGCTTCTCTTAACTGTGGCCTCCTACACTGTTTTTTGGATGATTGACGATGTCTTGGATATTCTATTTCTTTGGAACTTTGAATATACAACACTTTACTAGCAAATTAGCAATGGAAGCAGAGCAAAAATGTACAGAGAAAACAGAATGCATAACTCTGATGGAATTGAAGCCATGAGGCAGCAGAACGCTTAAATAGGCAGAGTGGGAGAATTAGAGGGAATTTAATTGGGAGTAGCAGAAGTAATAGTTAACAGAGACAGAATACTTGAGTCATATAATTGCAAAACAGAGTTGGGAGCAACAGATTCTAACGAGTAGTTGCTGTAGTTCCTCTTTGGGTTGTAGGAGCAGTTGTCATATTACTATATAGCTACTGAATGAAGAAGAGTTCTTAGTGAGGCCTGAATGAACAGCCCTTCTTAGTACTCTGTGTGACCCCATTTGACCTTTTAAGAAATCTCTAAGTAAATAAATAGTCCCTAAGGTAAATTAAGTTTTTCTCTGCTATTTTTTTGCTTGAGAGAGCTATAATTGTAAGAGACTTCTATTTCTGAAAATTTTGGTGCTTGCCAATATTTGGTAATATTTATGTTTCCTGTATGTGTAATGAACATTCTTCGTCCTGTACATTTTTTGTTAAATTACTGTTTACTGCATAGAAGTTCACCTTTTATTGTATAAAATTGCTGCAGATTAATGTATACACATTGGCAATGGGTAAATATAATTTTTTACATTATTAAAAACTGAAGGATGCCCATGTAAACAAAAAAAAAATAAAAAAACACACACCAAAAAAACCCCTAACCCCTCAATTTAAACCACAAAACATTTTACATGTACTTACTAGTTTATTCTGAGAATTTTCTAGCCTTCAAGAATTAAATTATACTGTAAAGTACAGTAGTGTACCCATTTGATATCCTTACTGGTGAATTAAGGGCCTTAATATAAAATTGCTTCAGATGTCTCTAATTTTTATAATGTTTAAATTAAAATATAATATTTAGAAAATTATGATACTACTAAGGCTATAGCTTGAGGACTGATCATAAAATGAATACATCCCTGTAATTACTACCCAAATAGAAGAAGTAGTGTTACCAGTGCCAGATACCTGTTTACCAGATATTACTCACAATCTTCTCATCTTGACTGCTTGCACCATAGATTACTTTTGCCTATATTTGAATATTACTTAAATGGGTGAATACAGCATATTTTTTTTTGTCTGGCTTCTTTAACTTGATTATATTTGTAAAATATATCCATACTGTTTATAGCAAAAATTTGTACATTTCAATTGCTATACAGTGTGCTACTGTATGAATATACATCTACTTAGCTATTTTCTGCCTATGGACATTTGACTTATTTCCAGTTTGGGGCTACTATGAGTGGTTTTTCTGTGAACATTCTTGTAGATGTCATTTGGAACACATACTTGCTTTTCTGTTGGGTATATACTTGGTAGTGGAATTGCTAGGTCATTGATTATGCGTACATTCTGCTTTAGCAAGTATTTGTTTGTTTGTTTGTTTTTGAGACTGAGTCTCACTCTGTTTCCCAGGCTGGAGTGCAGTGGCACGATCTCAGCTCACTGCAACCTCTGTCTCCTGGGTTCAGTTCTTCTGCCTCAGCCTTCTGAGTAGCTGGGACTACAGGCATGAGCCACCACACATGGCTAATTTTTGTATTTTTAGGTTTTAGGGTTTTGCCATGTGGGCCAGGCTGGTCTCAAACTCATGAACTCAAGTGATTCACCTGCCTCGGCTTCCCAAAGTGGTGGAATTACAGGTGTGAGCCACTGCACCCGCCCATTAGCAGGTATTTCTAATAGATTTTGAAAATGATTGTACCAGTCTACCCTCCTACCCATAGTCCACAAAAGTTACCTTACATCTTTGCTAACACTTTGTGTTGTCAGCCTTTTACATTTTAGTCATTTTGGTGGATATGTAGTAGTATTTCATTGTAGCTTTATTTTGAATTTTTGTGATGCATGATGAGATTAGATAACTTCTTATAACATTATTGGGTATTTGGATATCCCTTCTCAAATGGATAAATCTTTTGGTCATTTTTCTGGTGGTTGCCTTTTTTTATTTTTTTAATACCATTTAATAGATTTTAAAAATATGGTGGATCTAGGGACTTTCATTGATTAAATAGGAGGCACATATTCACTCACAATTTTTGGCTTGTTTTTTCACTGTTTATGATGTCTTTTGATGAATAGAAATTCCTAATTTTGATGAAGGTAACATTTGCGTTCTTTTTTTTTATGGTTAGAATTTTTTTGTTTTCTGTTTAAGGAAATTTTTCTTTAACCCCGTGTTGTCAATTTTATCTTCCAGAAATTTAGATATATTACTTTTAAAAGTTAATAATTAATGTCTACACTGTACCTGGAATTGATTTTTATGTGTGTTGTAAAATAAGGACAAAGATTTGTTATTTACAATGTCAAATTGACTCAGCATCATTCATTGAAAAGACTTCTTTCATCACTTTTGTCATAAATCAAGTGGCCTTTTTCTTTGTCATATTGCACTGTCAAGGACCTCTATTATATGTTGAATAGAAGTGTTGAAAATAGGTTTTCTTATCTTGCTCCTGATGTCAGAGGAAATGTTTTTAACATGTCAACATTAAGGAAGATACTTGTTACAGTTTTTTTAAAAATGATACTCTTTATCAAATCAAGAACTTTCCCTTTACTTCCTAATTTGCCAGGAGATTTTAAGAAATTATTAGTGAATATCCCAAGTTTAAATACAAATTTTAATGAAGTACAATTTGTATGCAAGATTTTGCCATTCTTAAGGGCTTGACTTGAATGCTTTGTTATTTGCATACGCTTGCTTAAGTATCACTGAAAACAAATATACCCTTTCCCTTTACTTCCTAATTTGCCAGGAGATTTTAAGAAATTATTAGTGAATATCCCAAGTTTAAATACAAATTTTATTGAGGTACAATTTGTATGCAAGATTTTGCCATTCTTTTTTTTTTTTTTGAGACGGAGTCTCGCTCTGTCGCCCAGGCTGGAGTGCAGTGGTGCGATCTCGGCTCACTGCAAGCTCCGCCTCCCGGGTTCACGCCATTCTCCTGCCTCAGGCTCCTGAGTAGCTGGGACTACAGGCGCCCGCCACCGCGCCCGGCTAATTTTTTGTATTTTTAGTAGAGACGGGGTTTCACCATGGTCTCAATCTCCTGACCTTGTGATCCGCCCGTCTCGGCCTCCCAAAGTGCTGGGATTACGTCACCGCGCCCGGCCGATTTTCCCATTCTTAAGGGCTTGACTTGAATGCTTTGATATTTGCATACACTTGCTTAAGTATCACTGAAAACAAATATACCCATCTCCTCAGAAAGTTCTCTTGATTCCTTTTCATTCCATGTCCCTCCTTCCCATAGAGGCAAGTACTTTAAAATTTTTATTGCCATAATATTTTCCTATTTTTTGACTTTATGTAATTGGGATTATATCATGTATAGTGTGTATCTTTTTTGTTTTACTCAATAAAATGCTTATGACTTTTATCCATGTATTTCATTGCATGAATATACCAAATGTACAAATTACATATACAGCATGTAAAGTGTACAATTGATTGATTAATTGAGACGGAGTCTCACTCTGTTGCCCAGGCTGGAGTGCAGTGTCACGATCTTGGCCACTACAACCTCCGCCTCCCAGATTCAAGAAGTTCTCTTGCCTTAGCCTCCCTAGTAGCTGGGATTACAGACACTCGTCTCCATGCCTGGTTAATTTTTTTGTACTTTGAGTAGAGACAGGGTTTTGCCACTTTGGCCAGGTTGATCTCAAACTCCTGGCCTCAAGTGATCCTCCCGTCTCCAAAGGGCTGGGATTACAGGCGTGAGCCATTGTATCTGGCCAAGTGTACAATTTAGATTATTGTTTTCAGCTTTTGGACATAATGAATAAGGCTGCTTTGAACATTTTCGTATGAGCCTTTTTGTGTGCTATGAACATACCTAGGAATAGAACTGCTGAGTCATAGGGTGGGTACATGTTTACCTTTATATGAAACTGTCAAACAGTTCTCCAACCTACTTTTTTATCTTACACTTTACCAGTTGTGTATGAGAATTCTAATTGCTCCACATTCTTGACAATATTTGATATTGTCAGTATCTTTGATTTAACCATTTTAGTGGGTGAGTATAACATGATACCTTGTGTTTTTTTGTTTTTGCATTTCACAAATGATTAATGATGTGAAGCACCTTTTGATGTTTTTGTAGAGCACTTGAATATATTTTGTGAAGTATCTATGATTTTACACTTTTAGTGGGTTGTTAGTCTTTTTATTCTTTTTTTTTGTAATTAATGTATTTTAGGAGATACCCATACACACAGAGGAATAATCTTTTGCATTACAAATATTTTCTCCTACTCTCTAGCTTGGTCTATTCATATCCTTTTTTTCTTTCTGTCTTTTTTTTTTTTTTTTTGAGACTGAGTTTCCCTTTTGTTCCCCAAGCTGGAGTGCAATGGCATGATCTTGGCTCACTGTACCCTCCGCCTCCTGGGTTCAAGCGATTCTCTTGCCTCAGCCTCCCGAGTAGCTGGGGTTACAGGTGTGAGCCACTGCGCCTGGCCTTATATTCTTAATGTTGATGTTTTATCAGATGCCTGAATTACTTTTCTTCCTTTATGCTGGATTTTTAGAAAGTCACATGAATTGACCTGAATATTAAAGCCATCTTGCTTTGCTGGAATACATTTTACATGATTGTGATATCTTTTCCTTTTGTATATATTGCTGGATTCCATTTGCTAATATTTTGTTTGGAGTATTTTGTATCTGTGTTCATGAGAGATAGATATAGTTTGCTGTTTCTAGCTTTTGGAAACATACGTTTAGATCATTGATTAAAACAGTTTTTTGTAATGTATGTATTTAACTCCGTAAATTTTCTATTAAATAGCTTTAGCTACATGTCACAAGTTCTAATTCATTGTGTTTTCATTATCATTCAGTTAACATTTTCTAATTTCTGTTGTGTTTTTTTTCTTTGATCTGAGGATTACTTGTAGGTATCTTGCTTTATTTTTCAAACATTCACCGGTTTTCAGATTATTTTTGAAAATTTATTTGTAACGATTCCACTAGGATTAGAGAACATATTCTATATGATTTTAGGTTTTTGACATTTATTGAGACTTGATTTACAGATTTGCATATGTCAGTTTTTTAAACATTATTTGTATACTTGAATGCATTTTTTGTTGTGCATCCAACATAGATAAATTCAGTTTATTGTGTTGTTCTAATCTTCTCTATCCTTATTGATCTTTAAAAATTGGCTGGTACTATCAGTTACTGGAAAAGAGATGTTAAAATCTCCCAGTGTGATTGTAGATTTGCCTGTTTCTCCTTTTAGTTTTGTAATTTTTGCTTTATGTATTTGGAGGACTGTCACTAGGCACGAGCACACTTATAATTATTGTATCTGCCTGGTAGATTTCCCCATTTGTTATTATGAATTTTTTTTTAATCTTCAACTTTTATTTTAAGTTCTGCGGCTACATGTGCTGGATGTGCAGGTTTGTTATGTAGGTAAATGTGTGCCATAGTGGTTTGCTGCACCAATTATCCCATCACCTAGGTATTAAGCCCAGCATCCATTAACTATTCTTCCTGATGCTCTCCCCATGACACACAGGCCCCAATGTGTGTTGTTCCCCTACGTGTGTTGTTCCCCCATGTGTCCATGTGTTCCATCATTCAGCTCCCACTTATAAGTGAGAACATGCAGCGTTTGGTTTTCTGTTTCTGCATTTGTTTGCTGAGGATAATGGTGAAAGGTCCTTTTTATCTCCAGTAATGTTCCTTTATTTTATTATTATTATTATTATTATTATTATTATTATTTTGAGACGGAGTCTCGCTCTGTCACCCAGGTTGGAGTGCAATGGCGCAATCTGGGCTTATTGCAAGCTCCGCCTCCCGGGTTCACGCCATTCTCCTGCCTCAGCCTCCCGAGTAGCTGGGACTACAGGCATGTGCCACCACGCCCGGCTGATTTTTTTGTATTTTTAGTAGAGACAGGGTTTCACCATGTTAGCCAGGATGGTCTCGATTTCCTGACCTCGTGATCCGCCCGCCTCGGCCTCCCAAAGTGCTGGGATTACAGACTTGAGCCACTGTGCCCGGCCTATTTTATTATTTTTTATTTTTATTTTTTGAGACAGAGTCTTGCTCTATTGCCCAGGCTGGAGTGCAGTGGCATGATCTCAGCTCATTGCAACCTCCACCTCCCAGATTCCAGTGATTCTCATATCTAAGCCTTCCGAGTAGCTGGGATTACAAGTGTGCGCTACCATGCCTGGCAAATTTTTTGTATTTTTAGTAGAGACAGGGTTTCGCTATATTGACCAGGCTGGCCTCAAGTGATCCACCTGCCTTGGCCTCCCACAATGCTGGGATTACAGATATGAGCCTTGGCACGCATCCTTGTTCCTTGAATTTTTTTTTTTTTTTTTAGATGGAGTTTCGCTCTTGTTGCCCACCCTGCAGTGCAATGGCGTGATCTGGCTCACCACAACCTCCGCCCTCCTGGGCTCAAGCGATTCTCCTGCCTCAGCCTCCCGAGTAGCTAGGATTACAGGCATGCACCACCACGCCCAGCTAGTTTTTTTTGCTTTTTTAGTGGAGATGGGGTTTCTCCATGTTTGTCAGGCTGGTCTCGAATTCCTGACCTCAGGTGATCTGCCTACCTCAGCCTCCCAAAGTGCTGGGATTACAATGTGAGCCACCGTGCCTGGTCTGCATTAATTTTTAATATTATGTTTTCTCTTCTCTGTCAGTTTGTTAGTTTATTGTCTTTTACTATTCTTTTAGTCGTTAGCCTAAAGATTACAACTTAACAAAGTCTGTTAAAATTAGTACTTTTACTACTTCCCAGTCACATACAAAGACTTTGGATTATTAACTACATGTAACGGCAGTTACTCCCTCCTGCTGTTTTGCTACTGTTCTCACACATAGTTGTCCCCTTGGTATAGGCAAGGATCCCTGTCTGTATTCAAATTTGTGCATACCCAAGTCCTGCAGTTGGTCCTGAGGAATCCACCTGTGGGAAAAGCCAGCCTTTTGTATATGCAAGTTTTGCATCCTGTGAATACTATAGTGAATACTACATACGATGTTTTATTGTTTCTTTTTTCTTCGTCTTTTTTTTTTTTTTTTTTTCTGAGACGGAGTCTCGCTCTGTCAGCCAGGCTGGAGTGCAGTGGAGCAATCTTGACTCATTGCAACCTCTGCCTCCCAGGATCAAGCAATTCTCCTGCCTCGGCCTCCCAAGTAACTGGGACTACAGGTGCATGACAGCACACCTGGCTAATTTTTTGTATTTTTAGTAGAGACGGGATTTCACCATGTTAGTCAGGATGGTCTTGATTTTGACCTCGTGATCCACCTACCTCGGCCTCCCAAACCGTGGCATGAGTCACTGTGCCCCACCTTTTCTTCTTTTTTTTAGAGATTGGGTCTTGCTCTGTCACGTAGCCTGGAGTGTAGTGATGCCATCATAGCTCATTGCATTACTGGGATTATGAGCACGAGCCACTGTTCCTGGCAGAATACTGTATTTTTGATCCGTATGTGGTTGAGAAAAATCAGTGTAAAAGTGGACCCGTGCATTTCAAACCTGTGTTGTTCAAGGGTCCTTTGTACTTTTACATATTGGTGTGTGCATTTTAAACCGTTCAGATGGTATTGTTATTTTATGCCGTCAGTATTCATAACTTATTTGTTCATTTACTTGTATATTCTCCCTTTCTGTTATTCTTCGTGCCATACTCTGTACTTCTATTGGGGATCATTTTCTTTCTACCTGGAGAATTCTGTGTAATATCTCTTTTAAAGCAAGTCAACTGTTGACAAATTCTGTTAGTTTTAGTTTTTCTGAAAACATCTTTATTTTGCCTTTACTTTAAGTGATTCTGTAATTCTAGCTCCTCACTTATTTCTTGACCTCCTTATTTAAAATATTTATCCCTGTCTCTTACCTTCCTAGCTTTATTTCTCCCACATACTTATTACCATTTTTCATATAATATATTTTACTTATTTATTAGCTTAGTATTGATTTTGTGAGGAAGGGCTCACCAGAGTTGGCAGGTTGGATCTTCAGCAGCAACAATAGTTAGGTCAAGTTAAGAGTTGCTGTTGGACTCATCTATAACTTCTGTTGATGCCACCATGACTATTTCATTTACAAGCCTATTAACAGTGGGGTGGATGACGTCAGCCAAACTGACCAAGTCACTTTGCATGGTTATTCATTGCCTTTTTTAAGGTTGATGCTTTCTGGAATTAACTTGTGACCCAAAAAGCTTCATACTTGTCCCCTTTCATATGTCTGTCTACATGCATCTTCTCCTCATCTCCTTGTCTCAATCTCCTGTTCTTTTATAGGGTTTATCTCTCATTTTCTGGGAAGATTGTATCTTACCAGTGTATGTGCTCCTTCTTGCTCACCTGATTGAATTAATGTGATATTTAGACCATGGATCAACATGAATTTATTTGGATTGTTCGTATCCCTTGGGACTCTAAAGGCTGGAAAATTAATAATAGCCTTGATTCATGCGTGTAAATGTATGCTGTTGTTAGTTGGATGTGACTGTCAGCTGCTCTTAGTCCTCCTTAACAGGGGTAGAAAAAATGCTTCATGAGATCAGTGACTGCATACCGCTTATCTGACAGAGACCAATAACCCCGTCTTTGTATGCTGCCAGAGAGACTCTCTGGATTTCACATTATAGTCTTTAATTGGTGATTTATCACTCTCACCCTTTCATTGTTTTTCTCCGTTGCATCGACTGCTCCTAGCAACAGCTATCCAATTCCTAGTCCTTTTAATTACTTCTGTGTACTTCACAAATGCCTGAAATATTGCACCTGCCGTGGCTTCTCTTTCACCAACAAAAGTTTCAGCAATTGTGGTTGCCCTGCTGTGGCATGTTAGGGACTATGTGCCACCAGTAATGGGTTTCTCATTGCTAGCCAGTTTTTGATTGATACAGTATCAAATTCTCATTGGGAGTCAAAACTTCATAGGACCACTTTTGGTGTCAACTCTCCCAGGTCAGGTTTCCCAAAAACACACTTTGAAATGTCTGTGTTTGCATGACAGAAGTTTATATTGGGGAGTGTTTCTGGGGTCAATCCCCGTGAGAGAGGGTACAAGGGAAACAGCATTAGGAAGATGGGGAAATTGAATTGCCATGTAGTTGCCATAGCAGCAACAACTGTTCCACAGGGAGATCTGAAGCTAGAATAACCCCTCTGAGATATTCCAGGAATAGACTGTTCTACTGCATATTTGTCAGTCATTGAATGTGGGCTGTTTTGGGGTGGTATAATAGTGTAACCTTTGGTGAGGGAGTTGCAACTCAAGGAAATTCCTGAGGGTCCAGCTATTAACCATCAGTAGGCAAAATCCCAGAAGCTAGGATAATGAGCACTTCACTTCTGAAGGGGGAGTTCTGGGTAGCACACCACTGTATTCACTACAGCCACAATGGCAACATGAGTTTTAGTGAAGTGGTGAGGGTGGAAAGATATTGTAGTGCTAGAGAATTAAAGGAGGAGATGAGGAGGCTTGAAAACTTGTTCAAACAGCTTAGCTGTGAAGGGGAGGAGAGAGAGAAGATAGTCGGTAGAAGTTCCTGAGGAGACTGGGAGAGATGAGATCCAGGATAAGTATGATTTGCCATGGGCTGGAAGAGGTTCATTTCTACCATTGTAATGAAAGAGGAGGAGGAAGAAAGTTCAAGTAAAGGTAAGTTTATAAGGATAATGAGAGGAAGTTGAGGCAGTTCTTGTTTCTTCTGAGAAAGAGCCAGAAGATTCAATAGCTGAAAGAGGGAGAGTTGGTTGGGCTGGAGATACGAGGTAATTAGAGAGATTTTTAATAGATTGCAGTGGAGAGTGGGAAGAGAGAACTACCAGAATAGCCAGTGGTTGGTTGGTTGGTTGGTTGGTTGTTTTTTTTTTTTTTTTTTTTTTTTTTTTTTTTTTTTTTTTTTTGAGACGGAGTCTCGCTCTGTCGCCCAGGCTGTAGTGCAGTGGCCGGATCTCAGCTCACTGCAAGCTCCGCCTCCCGGTTTCACGCCATTCTCCTGCCTCAGCCTCCCGAGCAGATGGGACTACAGGCGCCCGCCACCTCGCCCGGCTAGTTTTTTGTATTTTTTAGTAGAGACGGGGTTTCACGGTGTTAGCCAGGATGGTCTCGATCTCCTGACCTCGTGATCCGCCCGTCTCGGCCTCCCAAAGTGCTGGGATTACAGGCTTGAGCCACCGCGCCCGGCCTTTTTTTTTTTTTTTTTTTTGTGACAGAGTTTTGCTCTTGTTGCCCAGGCTGGAGTGCAGTGACGCGATCTCAGCTCACTGCAACTTCTGCCTCCTAGGTTCAAGCAATTCTCCTGGCTCCGCCTCCCAAGTAGCTGGGATTACAGGCACTTGCCACCATGCCCGGCGAATTTTTTGTATTTTTGTTAGAGACAGGGTTTCACCATGTTGGCCAGGCTAGTTTTGAACTCCTGACCTCAGGTGATCCATCTGCCTCAGCCTCCCAAAGTTTTGGGATTATAGGCATGAGCCACCTCACTCGGCCGCCAGTGGGTATTTAGAATGCATTTGAGGTTGATGTTCCTGATTTTGTGAAATTATCAATTTGTGCATTTGTGTAACATTTTTTTTCTGACAATACTTACTGTAGTAAAATTATAAACATTGTGCTCAGTATCTTATCAATTTTCCTTTTCTTTTTGTGCAGCCACCAGATCAAGTCATTACAGTATAGTAACACAGGAGACATGATTCTTGTTGTATCTGGAAGCTCTCAGGCCAAGGTGATTGACAGAGATGGTTTTGAAGTAATGGAATGTATAAAAGGAGACCAGTATATTGTGGACATGGCCAACACCAAGGTAAGCATGAAACAATATTTTAATGAATTAAATTAATTCAGCACACATTTATTAACAACTATTTGAGTTATCATGTAATAATTCACCCCAAAAGTTAGTGTCATAAAACAATAGCAATTTATTTGTTCTCACAATGGTGTGGATTGGCTGGGAAGTTCTGCTTCATACAGTATCAGCTGGAGCACTAGGATGGCTATAAGATACAAAATGGGCCCAGATGATTTGCAGTCGATGTCCTGCTCCATGGCATCTCTCTCTGTCTTTGCCTCTTACTTACTTCTACCCCACCCCTTCCCTTCTTGCTGGCGCTCTCTCTCTCTCTCTCTCTCTCTCTCTCTCTCTCGCTGTCTTTTTCTCTTGCCACATGTCTAGTTTGGGTCTTTTTACAGTGTCTTAGTAGGTGTATTAGTCTGTTCTCATGCTGCTAATAACGACCTGTTCGATACTGGATAATTTATAAAGGAAAGAGGTTAATTGACTCACAGTTCTACATGGCTGGAGAGGCCTCACGATCATGGTGGAAGGCGAGGAGGTGCAAAGTCGTGTCTTACATGGTGGCAGGCAGGAGAGAGCATTTGCAGGGGAGCTCCCATTTATAAAACTATCAGATCTCATGAGACTTATTCACTACCATGAGAATAGCATGGGGGAAACTGCCTCCATGATTCAATTATCTCCACCTGGCCCCACCCTTGACACATGGGAATTATTACAATTCAAGATGAGATTTGGGTGGGAACACAGCCAAACCATATCATTCTGCCCCAACCCCTCCCAAATCTCATGTCCTCACATTTCAAAACCAATCATGCCTTCCCCAAAGTCCCCCAAACTTTTTTTTCAGCATTAACTCAAAAGTCCATAGTCCAAAGTCTCATCTGAGACAAGGCAAGTCCCTCCCACCTATGAGCCTGTAAAATCAAAAGCAAGTTAGTTACTTTCTAGATACACAGGAATACAAGCATTAGGTAAATAGACCCATTCCAAATGGGTGAAAGTAGCCAAAGCAAAAGGGCTACAGGCCCCATGCAAGTCCAAAATCCAGCAGGCAAATCTTAAAGCTCCAAAATGACCTCCTTTGACTCTATGTGTCACATCTAGGTGATGCAAGAAGTGGGTTCCCATGGTCTTGGGCAGCCCAGCCCCTGTGGCTTTGCCGGGTACAGCCCCCTTTCTGACTGCATTGAGTGTCTGCAGCTTTTCCAGGCACACAGTGCAAGCTGTCAGTGGATCTACCATTCTGGGGTCTGGAGGATGGCAGCCCTTTTCTCACAGCTCTACTTGGCAGTACCCCAGTGGGGACTCTTTGTGGGGGCTCTAACCCCTTATTTCCCTTTGACACCATCTTACCAGAGGTTCTCCATGAGGGCCCTGCCCCTGCAGCAAACTTCTACCTGGATTTCCAGACGTCTCCATACATCTTCTGAAATCTAGGCGGAGGGTTCCGAAGCTTAATTCTTGACTTCTGTGCGTCTTCAGGCTCTACACCACCTGGAACCTGCCAAGTCTTGGGACTTGCACCCTCTGAAGCCATGGCCTGAGGTGTACAATGGTCCCTTTTACCTATGGCAGGAGCAGCTGGGATGCAGGGCACCAAGTTCTTAGGCTGTACACAGCAGGGGATCCTGGACCCACAAAACCGTTTTTTCCTTCTAGGCCTCCAGGCCTGTGATGGGACGGTCTGCTGTGAAGATCTCTAACATGCCCTGGAGACATTTGCCCCATTGTCTTGGTGATTAACATTTGGCTCCTCATTACTTAGGCAAATTTCTACAACCCTATCTCCTCAGAAAATAGGTTTTTCTTTTCTCTTGCATCATCAGGCTACAAATTTTCTGAACTATTCTCTGCTTCTTCTTGAACGCTTTGCAGTTTAGAAATTTATTCTGCCAGATACCTTAAATCATCTCTCTCAAGTTCAAAGTTCCACAGATCTCTAGGGAACTCTAGAAAAAAATTCTGATTTTCACTCTTTTCCCCCTATCTTGTGCCCTTTTCTAATACAGAGGCACAATGCCTCCAGTGTCTTTGCATAGTGAGAGTGACTTTACTCCATTTCCCAACAAATTCCTCATCTCCATCTGAGACCACCTCAGCCTGGACCTCATTGTCTGTATCACTAATAACATTTTGGTCAAAGCCATTCAACAATTCTCTAGGAAGTTCCAAACTTTCCTACATTTTCCTATCCTCTTCTGAGCCTTCCAGACTGTTCTAGCCTCTCCTTGTTACCCAGTTGCAAAGTTGCTTCCACATTTTCGGGTATCTTTACAGCAGCTTCCCACTCTACTGGTACCAATTTATTGTATTAGTTTGTTCTCACACTGCAAATAAAGACATACCTGAGACTGGGTAATTTATAAAGGAAAGAGGTTGAATTGACTCACAGTTCTGCATGGCTGGGGAGGCCTCACAATTATGGTGGAAGGCGAGGAGGTACAAAATCATGTCTCACATAGCAGCAGGCAAGAGAGAACATGTGCAGGGGAACTCCCATTTATAAAACCATCAGATCTCATGAGACTTATTCACTACCATGAGAACAGTATGGGGGGAACCATCCCCATGATTCAGTTATCTGCACCTGGCCCTGTCCTTGACACATGGGAATTATTGCAGTGCAAGGTGAGATTTGTGTGGGGACACATCCAAACCGTATCAGTAGGTTTTGACTTCTTACTTGATTGCTAGGTTGCATGGAGGACAAACATGGAAATTAATTAAGTAGCTTAATATCTGGCTTCAGATCTTAGGATTAGAGGGCCAGCTCAAATTTGCCGGGAGGGGAGGTAGATCCCACCATTTTATGGGTGAATGGCAAAATCAAACAGAAATTATGTAGGATGGGAGATATTGATTCAGGCATCTTTGGAAACATTCTCTTCAGCAATTTTTGTGCTAGGCTTTAGGTCAAGAAGGGGAGAGACAGCTGACATGCTGTGGTACACATCTGTAGTCCCAGCTACTTGGAAAGCTGAGGCAGGAGGATTGCTTGATCCCAGGAGTTTGAGGTTATAGTGTGCGATGATCGTGCTTGTGAATAGCCACTAGCCACTGAACTCCAGCTTGGGCAACACTGAGACACCCTGTGTCTTAATTTCAAAAAAAAAAGGAAAGAAAGTGATCTCAGTTTTTAATGTAAATATTTTTAATGGGATAATGATATTTTAAAATCAAATGTATATTATATATCATTTAACTATAGGTCAATAATTGTATAAAACTTAAGGTACGAAAAACATTTATTTTTGCTAACATGTCTGTGAGTTGACTGTTCTTGGCTTGGTGAGGCTCCAGGCTATAGATAGAGTCTAGGTATGTTTTCTGTGTGTTTGTTCCCCCTTGGATCAGTGGACTACATGAGGATGCGTTTTTGTCACAGTGATAGAATCACAAGGAAGCTCCAGTTCAGGAAGTACATTTTAAGCCATTGCGTATATCATGTCCACTAACATTCAGTCAGCCAAAACACATACCTTGTCCATGGCTAACATTGATAGTATAGATAAATTTACCTGATCTCTAGCAGGAGGAACTGCATTGTCTTGGGGAAAGGTTGTAGATATAGGGAGGGGTGATGGTTTGGGAACAATAATGTAGTCTGTCACAAACATATTAAAGTGTAACTGGATATGGTTGATGCAGAATTTTGAGCCTTTAATTCTGATTTTTATTCTTTTCCCCCTATCTAGTACCCTTTTCTAATACAGTAATTCTCGTGATTTTTGTCTGAATTGAAATCTTCTATGAGATTAGATTGTCTACGAAAATACAGTCGATCCTCTTTGTTTGCAGCTTTCGTATTTGTGAACTGACCTACTATTTTTTGTAATCCCCAAATCAGTACTCATAGCACTTTCATAGTCATGTGCTTGCACAGAGTGACAAAGAATTTGAGTTTGAACAGGGTGATATTCTGCCTTCTTTTTCAGCTCTCATACAATAGCCAGGTATCGTTTTTGTTGTCTGTTTAATGCCATGCTTTTCCTATTTTTGTACTGTTTGTTGGTTGTTTTGCCATTTAAATTAGCCCCCAAGCATAGTGCTGAAGTGCTGCTTTGCATTCATAAGTCCGAGATGTCTGTGATGTGCCTTACAGAGAAAATACATGCATTAAATAAACTTAATTCAGGCGTGAATGCTGTAGTGCCATTGGGTGTGAGTTCAATGTTAATGAATCAACAATATATATAATTTATTTATTTATTTATTTAATTTTTTTTTTTTTGGAGATAGAGTCTCACTCTGTTGCTCAGGCTGTAGTGCAGTGGTGCAGTCTTGGCTCACTGCAACCTCTGCCTCCTGGGTTCAAGCGATTCTCCTGCCTTAGCTTCCTGAGTAGCTAAGACTACAGGCATGCGCCACTATGATTGGCTAATTTTTTTTCTTTTTTTCTGTATTTTTAGTAGAGACCGGGTTTCACCATGTTGGCCGGGCTGGTCTCGAACTCCTGACCTCAAATGATCCGCCTGCCATGGCTTCCCAAAGTGCTGGGATTACAGGCGATAGCCACTGCGCCTAGCCAACAATATATATTAAATAAGCACACATACAACAAAATTAGGTGTTGGTAAGTTTACAAAAATGTGACCAGTGGCTTGCTGAAACCTAACTTTTTATTTACTAATTCAGTGTTCATGGAACTTTATAGACCGTAACTACACTGAATAATGAGAATCTGCTGGAATCTTTTTAGGTGCTGTAGATGAGCCATTGGATTAAATTATTATAGTATGTTTCAGACTGCTCTATGTTGAACCCTAGTGAAGTGCCTTTCAAACCCTAATAAGAATCACAATCTCATGTCCTTTCTTTTGTTATTGAATGCCCAGTATGTGTTAGCGATTCAAACAAATTTCAAATATAATTTTTTTTTTTTTTTTTGAGACAGAGTCCAGCTCTGTCACCCAAGCTGGAGAGTGCAGTGGCATGATCTCGGCTCAGTATAACCTCCGCCTCCCGGGTTCAAGCGATTCTCCTGTCTCAGCGTCCTGAGTAGCTGGGATTACAGGTGCCCGCCACCACACTTGGCTAATTTTTGTGTTTTTAATACAGATGGGGTTTTGCCAGGTTGTCCAGGCTGTTCTCGAATTCCTGACCTCATGTGATCTGCCTGTGTTGGCCTCCTAAAGTGCTGGGGTTACAGGCATGAGCCACCATGCCCGGCCTTGACTTTTTAATAATAACCATTCTGACTGGTGTGAGATGGTATGCCATTGTGGTTTTGATTTGCATTTCTCTAATGATCAGTGATATTGAGCTTTTTTTCATATGCTTGTTGGCTGCATGTATGTCTTCTTTTTAAGTGTCTCTTTATGTTCTTTGCCCATTTTCTAATGAGATTATTTTTTCTTGTAGATTTGTTTAAGTTCCTTATCGGTGTTGGACATTAGATCTTTGTCACATGCGTTGTTTGTAAAAATTTTCTCCCATTCTCTACGTTGTCTGTTAAAGTGTCTTTTGCTGCGCAGAAGCTTCAAGAAGAAAGGAATCCTACTGGTTCTGTGTCTGTCTCTTTTGGCATTCTTAGACTTATGTAGTCATCCATATAGAAAGATGATTAGAAAAGTAGGACAAGAATAGCAGAAATCTACATAAAAATGTAGGATATTAAAATTAATTACCAGCATACAAAAAACTGCTATAACTCACCCCTCCTTGCCAAATATTCTCTCTTTTGACTTTGAAATCATGGCTTATATGTACTTTCTCCATTTCTCAGATATAAATATAATTAATTGACTGTTTATTTGTCTAGGAAGTGTTACTGATACCTTAATTGTAGTCATTGGCTTGAGTGATGGGTTTTGGTAATTCAACTACTATTACTTGAAAGTAGTACATTTCATAGGATACTGTTATAAAATCTTTTTAACCTCTTTTCGGATTCCAGGAATAATTAGTAATCGTGGTTTACTGGAAAATTCAGTGAATAGGGTGTTAAAGGAAGCAATTTATTAATACTGTATCTAATCTATCATGATAAAATATACTTCATATATAAACAGGCCCTCCTAATTATATTGTTAAATTGCTATTAAATTTGTATCTCATTCTTTATATCATTTTATATGTTTATGTATATATAAATATATATTTTATATATATATATATATATATTTTTTTTTTTGAGAAGGTATCTGGTTCTGTCACCAGACTGGAGTGCAGTGGCGCAATCTCGGCTCACTGCAGCCTCTGCCTCCTGGGTTCAAGTGATTCCCCTGCCTCAGCCTCCCAAGTAGCTGGGACTACAGCCTCCTAAGTAGCTGGGACTACTCCCAAGTAGCTGGGACTACATTTATTGAAATGTGCAATAAAATACCACCATGCCTGGCTAATTTTTTGTATTTTGGTAGCGGTGGGGTTTCACCATGTTGGCTAGGATGGTCTCGATCTCTTGACCTTGTGATCTGCCTGCCTCAGCCTCCCAAAACGCTGGGATTACAGGTGTGAGCCACCGCGCCTGGCCTATATGTATGTATTTTGAAAGAATACTTACAGGTTCCACTTATACCCACTTATAGGTGAGAATATGCAGTATTTGGTTTTCTGTTACTGTGTTAGTTTGTATAGGATAATGTCCTTAGGATACATCCATGTTGCTGTGGAGGACGTGGTCTCATTCTTTCTTCATGGCTGCATAGTGTTCCATGGTGTATATATGCCATACTATTTGGTACTATGCTGCTTACCTGGGCGATGAAATAATCTTTATGCCAAACCCTTGTGACATGCAGTTTACCTGTATGATAAACCTGCACATATACTCTGGAACCTAAAATAAGAGTGAAAAAAAGAAACTTTACCTATCCTCTGCAACAAAATAATATCAATACATGAAAAACAACATAAGAAAACTATACAAAATTTTAGATAAATGTTTATCTGCTGTCTAGTTTAAGGAAGATAACTGTCCAAGCATAGAAGTTATCAAAATTAAAAGGCAGACTACAAACAGGGAAAAGTAATACAGGGTTAATATACTTAATATATACATGTGCTTGAAAAAGAATGAAATGGACCTGATATATTGACATGGTAAGAAATCTGAAACCAAAATAGGCATCCACAATTAAAACAACAAAACTGTATATTATGCTACTGTATAATAATAAATTTTGTAAAAAAGAGTACTTGTAGGGGTATAGAAATACATACTGGTCTATGACCCAGTGCATTATAGGGAAAGTATTTACACTCATACCTTAAACAATTTTTTGTTTTTAATTTTTGTGGGTACATATTGGTATATATATTTTGTTGTTGTTGTTTGTTTGTTTTTGTTTTTTTGAGATGGAGACTCAGTCTGTCACCCAGGCTGGAGTGCAGTGGTGCGATCTCAGCTCACTGCAACCTCTGCTTCCTGGGTGCAAGCTATTCTCCTGCCTCAGCCTCCTGAGTAGCTGGTGATTACAGGTGCGCTCCACCATGCCCGGCTAAGTTTTGTGTTTTTAGTAGAGATGGGGTTTCACCATGTTGGTCAGGCTGGTCTTAAACTTCTGACCTCATGATCTGCCCACCTCAGCCTCCCGAAGTGCTAGGATTACAGGCATGAACCACCGTGCCCAGCCCAGTAGATGTATATATTTACGGCGTACATGAAGTGTTGTTTTTTGAGACAGGGGCTTGCCCTTATGCCCAGGCTACATTGCAGTGTCCTGCTCCTCCTATGCTCAAGCTGTTCTCCCACCTTAGCCTCCCGAGTAGCTGGGACAATTGGTATACACCATCATTCCAAACGAATTAAAAAAAAAATTTTGTGTATGCATGGAGGCGACATCTCAATATGTTGCCCATGCTGGTCTCGAACTCCTGGGTTCAAGCTATCCTCCTGCCTTGGCCTCCCAAAGTGCTGGGATTATAGGTGTGAGCCACCATGCCCAGCCCATCAGTTATTTTGACACAGGCATGCAATGCATAATAATCACATCAGGGTAAATGGGTTATCCATCACATCAAACATTTATCCTTTGTGTTACTAAAAACCCAATTATACTCTAAGGTATTTTGAAATGTACAATAAATTACCATTGAATGTTGTCACCCTGTTGCACTATCAAATACTATGTCTTATTCATTCCATGTAACTATATTTTCTACCTATGGAAACCATCCCTGGCCGGGCGTGGTGGCTCACGCCTGTAATCCTAGCACTTTGGGAGGCCAAGGTGGGTGGGTCACCTGAGGTCAGGAGTTCAAGACCAGCCTGGCCAACATGGTGAAACCCCATCTCTACTAAAAATACAAAAATTAGCTGGGTGTGATGGCGGGTGCCTGTAATTCCAGCTACTCGGGAGGGAGGCTGAGGCAGGAGAATCACTCGAACCTGGGATGCAGAGGTTGTGGTGAGCCGAAATCATGCCATTGCACTCCAGGCTGGGAGACAACAGCAAGACCCCGTCTTAAAAAAAAAAAAAAGAAACCATCCCCACTCCCCCATCCCCCCACTACCTTTCCCAGCCTCTGGTAGCTATCATTCTACTTTACATCTTTGTGAGTTCAGTTGTTTTAATTTTTATATGAGTGAGTACCTGAGAAGTCTGTCTTTATTTGCCTGGCTTATTTCACTGAACATAATGACCTTCAGTTCTGTCCATATTGTTGCAAATGGCAGGATTTCATTCTTTTTTATGGCTGACTAGTTCTCCATTGTCTATATGTACCACATTTTCTTTATCCATTTTTCTGTGGATGGACACTTAGGTTGCTTCCAAATCTTGGCTATTGTGAATAGTGCTGTAGTAAATATGGGAGTGCAGATATCTCTTCAATATACTGATTTCCTTTCTTTTGAGTATATACCTAGTGTGGGATTGCTGGATCATATGGTAGTTCTATCTGTAGATTTTTGAGGAACTGCCATACTCTTCTCCATAGTGATTGTACTAATTTACGTTCCTAACAACAGTATACGAGGTTTACCTTTTCTTCACATTCTTGCCAGCATTTATTATTCCATCTTTTGGATAAAAACTTTTTTAACTGGTATGAGATGATATATCATTGTAGGTTTTTTTTTTTTTTTTTTTTTGAGACGGAGTCTCACTCTGTCACCCAGGCCTGGAGTGCAGTGGTGTGAGTTTGGCTCACTGCAACTACTGCATCCCGGGTTCAAGTGATTCTCCTGCCTCAGCCTCCTGAGTTTCCAGGATTACAGGTGCCCGCCACCATGCCTGGCTAATTACTTTTTGTATTTTTAGTAGAGACAGGGTTTCACCATGTTGGCCAGGCTGGCCTCGAACTCCTGACCTCATATGATCCACCCTCCTCGGCCTCCCAGAGTGCTGCGATTACAGGCATGAGCCACTGTGCCCAGCCTCATTGTAGTTTTGATTTGCATTTCTCTGATGATCTATGATGTTCAGCACCTTTTCATATGCCTGTTTGCCATTTGTATGTCGTCTTTTGAGAAATGTCTACTCAAATATATTGCCCTTTTAAAAACTGGATTTTTAGATTTCTTTTTCTATAGAGTTGTTTGAGCTCCTTATATATTCTGGTTATTAATCCCTTGTCAAATGAGTAGTTTGCAAATATTTTCTCCCATTCAGTGGGTTGTCTCTTTACTTTGTTCATTGTTTCCTTTGCTGTGCAAAAGCTTTTTAACTTGATATGATCCCATTTGTCTATTTTTGCTTTGGTTGTCTGTGCTTGTAGGGTATCACTCAAAAAATCTTTGCCCAGACCAATTCTTAGAGAGTTTCCCCAATGTTTTCTTTTAGTAGTTTCATAGTTTTAGGTCTTAGACCTAAGTCTTTAATCCATTTTGGTTTGATTTTTGTGTATTCCAAAAGATAGGAGTCTGGTTTCATTCTTCTGCATATCGATACCAGTTTTCCCAACACCATTTATTGAAGAACTGTTGTTTCCCCAATGTATGCTCTTGGCACCCTTGTTGAAAATGAGTTCACTGTGGATGTATGGATTTATTTCTGAGTTCTCTATTCTGTTTCATTGGTCTATGTGTCTGTTTTTATGTCAGTATCATGCTGTTATGGTTACTATAGCTCTGTAGTATAATTTGAAGTCAGGTAATGTGATTCTTCCAGTTTTCTCCATTTTGCTTAGGATAGCGTTGGCTATTCTGGATCTTTTGTCATTCCATATAAAATTTTGTATAGTTATTTCTATTTCTATGAAGAAATAGAAATGTTGAAGACATAGAAGAAATGAAGAAATAGAAATGTTGAAGAAATAGAAGAATTGTTGATTTTTTTTTTTTTTTGAGACAGTCTCTCTGTCGCCCAAGTTGGAGTGCAGCGACGTCATCTTGGCTTACTGCAACTTCTGCCTCCTGGGTTCAAGCCGTTTTCATGCTTCAGCCTTCCGAGTAGCTGGGATTACAGGCATGCACCACCACCCACACTCAGCTAATTTTTGTATTTTTAGTAGAGATGGGGGTTTCTCCATGTTGACCAGGCTGGTCTCGAACTCCTGACCTCAGGTGATCCACCCACCTCAGCCTCCCGAAGTGCTGGGATTACAGATGTGAGCCACTGCACCTGGCCGTTGATATTTTGATAACAATTGCATTGAATCTGTAGTTTGCTTTAGGTAGTATGAACGTTTAACCAATATTGATTTTTCCTATCCAAGAACATGGAATATCTTTTTATCTTTTTGGTGTCCTTTTCAGTTTTTTTTCCATCAGTGTTTTATAGTTTTCATTGTAGAAATCTTTCACTTTTTTTTTTTTTTCCTTTTGAGATGGAGTCTCATTCTGTTGCCCGGGCTGGAGTGCAGTGGTGTGATCTTGGCTCACTGCAACCTTAGCCTCCCAGGTTCAAGCAATTCTCCTGCCTCAGCCTCCTGAGCAGCTGGGATTACAGGCGCGTACCACCATGCCCGGCTAATTATTTTTTGTATTTTTAGTAGAGACGGGGTTTCACCATGTTGGCCAGGCTGGCCTCGAACTCCTGACCTTGTGATCTGCCTGCCTCGGCCTCCCAAAGTGCTGGTATTATAGGTGTGAGCACCACACCTAGCCAAAATCTTTTACTTTATTGGTTAAATTTATTTCTAGGTATTTCTTTTGTAGCAGTTATAAATGAGATTACTTTCTTGATTTCCTTTTAAGGTTGTTTGCTATTTGCATATAGAAACGCTACTGATTTTTGTATATTACAACCGCACTGAGCTTATCAGTTCTAATCATTTTTTTTGTGGCGTGTTAGGTTTTTCCAAATATAAGATTATATACTCTGCAAACAAGGATAATTTGACTTCTTCCTTTCCAGTTTGGATGCCTTTATATTTTTCTCTTGTCTGATTGTTCTTGCTAGAACTTCTAGTACTATGTTGAATAACAGTGGCAAAAAAATGAGCATCCTTGTCTTGTTCTGAATCTTAGAGCAAAGGCTTTCAGTTTTCCCCCATTCAGTATATTAGCTGTGGGTCTGTCATATACAGCTTTTATTGTGTTGAGTTATGTTTCTTCTATACCCATTTTTTAAAGGGTTTTTATTATGAAGGGATGTTGAATTTTATCAAATGATTTTTCAGCATCAATTGAAATGATTATATGGTTTTTGTCCTTGATTCTGTTGATATGGTGTATCACATTGATTGATTTGCGTATGTTGAACCATCCTGGCATCCCTGGGATAAATCCTCCTTGGTAATGATGATCTTTTTTTTTTTTTTTTTTTTTATTTGAGACGGAGTCTCGCTCTGTTGCCCAAACTGGAGTGCAGTGGCCGGATCTCAGCTCACTGCAAGCTCTGCCTTTCGAGTTCACACCATTCTCCTGCCTCAGCTTCCCGAGTAGCTGGGACTACAGGCGCCCGCCACCTTGCCCGGCTAGTTTTTTTTTTTTGTATTTTTTAGTAGAGACGGGGTTTCACCGGGTTAGCCAGGATGATCTCGATCTCCTGACCTTGTGATCCGCCCGTCTCGGCCTCCCAAAGTGCTGGGATTACAGGCTTGAGCCACCGCGCCCAGCCATGATGATCTTTTAAATGAGTTGCTGAATTCGGTTTGCTAGTATTTTGTTGAGGACTTTTACATCATTGTTTATAGGGATATTGGTTTGTAATTTTCTTTTCTTTTTTTTTTTTTCCCTTTTCTTTCTTCCTCCCTCCCTCCCTTCGTCAGAGTCTTGCTCTGTTACCCAGGCTGAAGTGAGTGTGTGTGTGTTTTTTTTGATGTGATGTCTGGTTTTAGTATCAAGCAAGGTAGTACTTCCTTGTATAATGAGTTTGGAGGTATTCATTTCTCCTCTATTTTTTGGAATAATTTGAGTAGGAGTAGTATTAGTTCTTCTTTAAACATTTGGTAATATTTGGCGATGAAGTCATCAGATCCTGGGCTTTTCTTTGTTGGGAGACTTTTTATTACAGCTTAGATCTCATTACTAGTTATTGTGTGTTCAGGTTTCGGATGTCTTCATGGTTCAATCTTGGTCAGTTATGTATGTCTGGATATATATGAAATGGAGATATATATATATATCTCCGTTTCTTCTAGGTTTTGCAATTTATTGGCATATAGTTGCTTGTAGTAGCCTCAAATTATCCTTTGAATTTCTGCAGTATCTGCTATCTTGTTTCCTTTTTTATCGGTTTTTATTCATTTGGGTCTTCTCCTTTTTTCCTAGTTAGTCTGGCTAAAGGTTTTTCATTTTATCTTTTATAAATAATGTTTAATGGATATCTAATAGTAATTCATTTTGTACTATAGAAAATATTGAAAAATTTCAAAGAAACATAATTTTATTACTCAAATATAATCACTATTCATATTTCAATTTCTGTATGTCCTTTTTTCTTTATGTGTCTAAAAAACATTTTCTGACCACCCCATAATGTTTGTGTCAATTATTGGTTGGAGTCACATTTTGCGTGTTTTACAGTTTTGGGATTATGTGCAAGTCTCTCGGGCTGCAGTGGGGGGTGTATGGGAGTGAGGGATAGGGGACTTTCTCCTTCAGTCAGAGAAGTTCCAGTTTTGTCTGTTTTATGTATTAGAATTTGCCACAAGAAATCCTTTACAAATCAAGTTCTGTTGCTTCTTTAAAATATGAAGATCACTGGTCTGGATGGAGTTGGTAGGATTTATTGGTTATTTTGTCTGGGAAAATGGGACATTAGTTCTTCTGGTTTAGGTGGTTAGCAGAGTAGGAAAAGGATAAGTAGTTATTCCAACCTTTAAACCATGCAAATAAAATATACTTTAAAAATTGTAGTTATAATGTCATTAAAATTCATTTATCATCAGCCAGAATTTTCCTTTGCTCTTTCAATTCTTAGGCATACCCTTTGCCTGAGATTCATATGGGGTTCTTAGGCCTAGAACCCACAAATGTGTGACTATTAAGCCAATGTAATATTCTTGTATAACAAAGTTCTATAACAAATCAGTATTGAGTTAAACTAAAAAATGTTTTAGTAGGTTATGAATAAATGAATGCTCATGATAATAACCTTAAAACTTCATTATTAAGCTTTCTTTTTGTCCCCCTCAAGTTGGAGGGTTTTTATTTATTTTATTGATATGTAATATTTGTACTCATTTATGGCATACATGTAATATTTTGTTATGTGCATAGGATATGTAATGATCAAGTCAGGTTATATAGGACATCCATAACCTTGAGCATTTATCATTTCTATGCGTTGGGAACATTTCAAGTCCTTTCTTTTTTTTTCTTTTTTTTTTTTTTTTTGAGACGGAGTCTCGCTCTGTCGCCCAGGCTGGAGTGCAGTGGCCGGTTCTCAGCTCACTGCAAGCTCCGCCTCCGGGGTTTACGCCATTCTCCTGCCTCAGCCTCCCGAGTAGCTGGGACTACAGGCGCCCGCCACCTCGCCCGGCTAGTTTTTTGTATTTTTTAGTAGAGACGGAGTTTCACAGTGTTAGCCAGGATGGTCTTGATCTCCTGACCTCGTGATCCACCCGTCTCGGCCTCCCAAAGTGCTGGGATTACAGGCTTGAGCCACCGCGCCCGGCCTCAAGTCCTTTCTTACAGCTATTTTTAAATAGACAATATGTTGTTCTTAATTATAGTCACCCTATTTGGCTATCAAAGTTTAGAACATTTTTTTTCCTATGTAACTGTATTTTTATACCCCTTAACCAACCTCTCTTCATCACACACACCCTTCTCTGCCTCTGGTAACTATCATTCTAGTCTTTACATCCAGGAGTTTTTTTTGCAAACCTTTTACATATGAGTGATAACATATGATGTTTGTATTTCTGTATCTGGTTTATGTCGTTTAATGACCTCCAATTCCATCCATGTTGCTCCAAATGACATGATTTTATTTCATTTTTTGTGGCTGAATAGTGTCCCATTGTGTGCATGCGCATATCTCCCTCTCTCCCTCTCTCCCTCTCTCCCTCTCTCCCTCTCTCCCTCTCTCCCCCTCTCCCCCCCTCCCTCTCCCCTCCCTCTCCCTCTCCCTCTCCCTCTCCCTCCCCCTCCACATTTTCTTTATCTGTTCATCTGTTGACAGACACTTAGGTTGACTCCATATCTTTGCTATTGTGAATAGTGCTGTAATAAACATGGAGGTGCAGGTATCCCTTTGATATACTGATTTCCTTTCCTTTGGATAAATATCCAGTGGTGGAGTTTCTGAATCTTATGGTAGTTTTTAATACTGGCTGTACTAATTTACATTACCTCTAACAGTGGATAAGGATTCCTTTTCCTCCCATCCTTGACAGAATCTGTTATTTTTTATCTTTTTGATAATTGCTGTTCTTACTGGAGTAATAGTGTATTGTAGTTTTGATTTGCATTTGCCTAATGATTAGTGATGTTGAGCATTTTTTCATATACCTGTGGGACATTTGTATGGCTTCTTTGAGAAATGTCTATTCATATCTTTTGCCCACTTTTTAATAGGATTGTATTTTTTTGGCTGTTACTAGATTTTCTTATATATTCTGGATATTAATCCCATATCTGATGAATATATTCTCCCATTCTATGGGTTGTCTCTTTGTCTATTGTTTCCTTTGCTGTGCAGAAACTTGTAGTTTAATGCATTTCTATTGGCCTATTTCTGTTCTGTTGCCTGTGCTTTTGGGGAGTCTTAACCATAAAGTCTTTGTCAAGACCAGTGTCATAGAGTGTTTCCCCTGTGTTTTCTTCAAGTTGTTTTGTAGTTTGGAGTCTTATGTTTAAGTTTTTAATCCATTTTAAGTTGATTTTTATATATGATGAGAGATAAGGATCTAGTTTTTTTCCTGCATGGAAATTAGTTTTCCTAGCTCCATTTATTGAAGAGGGTATTGTTTCTCCAATACATGTTTTTGGCACCTTTGTAGAAAATGAGTTACTGTAAATGTATGGATTTATTTCTGGGTTCTCAATGGTCTGTGTGTCTGTTTTTATACTGGTACCAGGCTGTTTTGGGTTCTATAGTATATTTTGAGGTCAGGTAGTGCAGTGCCTTCACCTTTGTTCTTTTTTGCTTAGGATTACTTTGGCTATCAGGCTGCTTTTTGGATCCATATGAATTTTAGCATTTTTTTTTCTTTTTCTGTGAAAAATGTCATTGGTATTTTGATAGAGATTGTATTGAAATCTGTAGATTACTTTGAGTAATCTAGTATAGTCATTTTAACAGTATGCTTCCAACCCCTGCGCATGAGATGTCTTTCCATTTGTTTATGTCCTCTTCAGTTTCTTTTATAGTTTTTAAAAAAATTTTTTCATTTTTATTATTATTATTATTTAATACAGAGTCTTGCTCTGTCTCCCAGGCTGGAGTTCTTTGGTACCATCTCGGCCCACTGCAACCTCGCCTCCAGGGTTCAAGTGATTCTCCTGCCTCAGCCTCCCAAGTAGCTGGGATTACAGGCGCGCACCACCATGCCTGGCCCCTTTTTGTATTTTTCGTGGAGACGAGGTTTCACCACATTGGCCAGGCTGGTCTCGAACTCCTGACTTCAAGTGATCCACCTACCTTGGCCTCCCAAAGTGTTGGGATTACAGGCGTAAGCTACTGTGTCTGGTCTATTAGTTTTTCTTGTAGAGGTTTTTCACCTCCTTGGCAAAGTTTATTTCTAGGTATTTTAAGATTTTTGTGGCTATTGTAAATGGGATTGATTCCTTGATTTTTCAACTAATTTGTTGTTGGTGTATAGAAGTGCTACTGATTTTGTATGATTTTATATCTTGCAGCTTGACTGAATTTGTTTATCATATCAAAGAGTATTTTGGTAAAGTCTTTAGGTTTTTCTAAATATAAGACAATGCCATATGCAAAGAGGGACAATTTGACTTCCTTTTATTTTCAATTTGGATGCATTTATTTTTTCTCTTGTCTGATTGCTAGGGCTTCCAGTACTGTGGTGAATAGGAATGGTAAAAGTGGACATCCTTGTCTAGTTCCAGTTTTTAGAGGAAAGACTTTGAGCTTTTCCCCAGTATAACGTTAGCTATGGGTTTGTCATTTACGGCCTTTATTATGTGGAGATGTGTGCCTTCTGTGCCTAGTTTGTTGAGAGTTTTTATAATGAATGGATATTGAATTCTATCAAGTGCTTTTTCTGTTGATATGACATAGCATGTTTATTGATTTTCATATGCTGAACCATTCTTGCCTCCCTGGGAAAAAAATCCCACTTGACCATGGTACATTATCTTTCTGATGTGCTGTTTGATTTAGTTTGCTAGCATTTTGTTAAGCATTTTTTACATCTATGTTCATCAGGGATATCGACTTGTAGTTTTCTTCTTTTGTTGTCTCCATATCTGGTTTTAGTGTCAGGATAATGCCACATAGAATGAATTAGGAAAAATTCCCTCCTTTGACTATTCTTTGGAATAGTTTGAGGAGAATTGGTATTAATTCTTTGTAAGTTTGGTAAAATTTGGCAGTGAAGCCACCCAGTTCCAGGCCTATTTTTTGGTTGTTGTTGGGGAACTTTTTTCAAACTTGTTACTCATTATTGGTCTTTTTCTATTTATTTCTGGTTCAGTATTGGTAGATGGTATGTGGCCAGGAATTTATCCATATCCTCTAGGTTTACCAGTTTGCTAATATATAGTTGTTCATAATTGTCTCTGAGGATCTTTTACATTTCTGTCATGTCATTTGTAACATCTCCTTTTCCTTTTCTGATTTTGTGTATTTGGGTCTTTTCTCTTTTTTCTTGGTTAGTTTAGCTAGCAGTTTATAAATTTTCTGTATCTTTTTTAAGAATAAGATGAATTTTTTAAGCGCACGCCTGTAATCCCAGCACTTTGGGAGGCGGAGGCGGCAGGTCATGAGGTCAGGAGTTCAGATGAGCCTGACCAACATGGTGAAAGCTCATCTCTACTAAACATACAAAAATTAGCTGGGCGTGGTGGCATGTGCCTGTAATCCCAGCTACTCAGGAGCCTGAGGCGGGAGAATTGCTTGAACCAGGGAGGTGGGGGTTGCGGTGAGCCAAGATTGCACCACTGCACTGCAGCCTGGGTGACAGAGCGAGACTCTGTCTCAAAACAAACAAAACAAAACAAAAAACAAACAAAACACCCCAACTTTTCATTTCATTGATCTTTTGCGTTTTTTAAAAAATTCTCTATTTCATTTAATTCTTCTCTGATCATTATTGTCTTTCCTTCCACTGATTTTAGGTTTGGTTTGTTTTTGCTTGTCTAGTTCCCTGAGGTAGATGATTAGGTTGTTAAAGTATCTCCCTTTTTGATGTAGGCATTTATTTCTATAATCTTACCTTTTAGCACTGTTTTTGCTGTGTCCCACAGGTTTTGGTATTTTGTATTCTTATTTTCATTTGTTTCAAGAAATTTTTTTATTTCCTTCATAATTTCTTCATAGATCCAGTAGTCATTCAGGAGCAAGTTGTGTAATTTCTGTGTATTTGTACAGTTTCCAAAGTTCCTCTTATTGCTGATTTCTAGTTTTACTCCACTGTGGTCAGAAAAGATACTTGATATAATTTCAGTTTTCAAACATTTGTTGAGACTTGTTTTGTGTCCTCTATCCTGGAGGATGTTCCATGTACTGATGAGAAGAATGTGTGTTCTACCACTATTGGATGAAATGTTGTGCAAATGTTTGTTAGGTGCATTTTATCTAATGTGCAGTTTGTTTAATTAATTAAAAACAAAAACGGCGTCTTATTCTCTTGCCCAGGCTGCAGTGCAGTGGTGCTGTCACTGCTCACTGCAACCTCAACCTTCTGGGCTCAAGCAGTCCTGCCACCTCAGCCTCCTAAGTAGGTGGGACCACAGGCACATACCACTATGTCCAGCTAATTTTTTTTTTTTGAGACAGGGTCTCACTCTGTCACCCAGACTGAGTGCAGTGGTGTGATCTTGGCTCATTGCAACCACTGCCTCTGGGGTTCAAGTGATTCTCCCACCTCTGCCTCATAAGTAGCTGGGCTTATGGGCATGTGCCACTTACCTGGCTAATTTTTGTATTTTTAGTAGAGTCAGGGTTTCACCATGTTGGCCAGGCTGATCCAAACTCCTGAACTCAAAGTGATCTGCCAGCCTCAGCCTCCCAAAGTGCTGGGATTACAGGCATGAGTCACTGTGCCTGGCCTAATTTTTTTTTCGTTTTTTGTTTTTAGTAGAGAAGGATCTTGCTATAATGCCCAGGCTGATCTCAGATTCCTGGGTTCAAGTGATACTCCTGCCTTGGCCACCCAAAATGCTGAGATTAATTACAGGCTTGAGCCGCTGTACCCAATCTAAAGTTAGTTTAAATCCAGTGTTTCCTTGTTGATTTTCTGTCTAGATGATCATTCTAGTGCTGATAGTTGGGTGTTGAAGTACCCAACTATTATTATATTGAAATGTGTTTCTCCTTTTAGATCTGATACTAGCTTTATGTATCTGGGTGTTCTGGTGTTGGATGCGTATATACTTAAGAATTATTATATCCTTTTGCTGAAATAATCTTTTTATCATTAGTTATTGGCCTTCTTTGTCTCTTTTTACAGTTTTTGATGTAAAGTCTGTTTTATCTGATAGAAGTGTAGTTTCTCCTGCTCTTTCTTGGTTAACTTGAGTTTCTTGAGGCAGCATAGAGTTGGCTTATGGGTTTTTTTCTTTTCAATTCACTAAGCCAGTTTGTATCTTTTAAGTAAAAACTTTAATCTGTTTACATTTAAGGTTATTATTGATATGTGAGGACTTTTTCTTATGATCTTATTAATTGTTTTTTGGTTCTTTTATAGATCCTTTATTTCTTTCTTTTTCATTGTTTATGATTGTGGTTTGGTGGTTTTCTGTGGTGGCAACATTTGAGTCTTTTTCTTTGTGTGTTTGCCGTTTTGGTGGTTTTTATATTTTCATGTATTTTCATAGTTGTTATTTATTTTATTTCATTTTATTTTTGAGGCAGAGTCTCACTCTGTCACTCAGGCTGGAGTGCAGTGGTGCGATCTTGGCTCACCGCAACCTCCGCCTCCGAGGTTCAAGCGATTCTCCTGCCTCAGCCTCCCAAGTAACTGGGATTACTGGCGCCCACCACCACACCTGGCTAATTTTTGTATTTTTAGTAGGGACAGAGTTTCACCATTTTCCCAGGCTGGTCTCGAACTCCTGACCTCGTGTTCTGCCTGCCTTGGCCTCCCAAAGTGCTGGGATTATAGGTGTGAGCCACCACACCCAGCCCATAGTTGTCATTCTTTTGCCTTCAGGTGTAGGACTCTTTTGAACATTTCTTGTGGGCCTGGCCTAGTGGTGATGAATTCCCTGCTTTTGTTTGCCTGAGAAAGACTTTATTTCTCCTTCATTATAACTGCTGAGTGTACTTGTCTTGGGTGGCATTTTTTTTTTTTTTTTCCTTTCAGCACTTTGACAATATCATTTCATTCTCCTCTGGCCTATAAGGCTTGTGCTGAGGAATCCACTGTTAAGTGTTAAGTCTGATGGGTGTCTTATATGTGACTAGACCTTTTTTTTTTTTTTTTTTTTGCTATTACTAGAATTTCCTCTTTGACTTTTGACAATCTGACTATAATGTGCCACTAAAAAGACCTTTTTGGGTTGTATCTATATGGGAATCTCCTACCTTCTTGTATCTGGATGTCTCCTGTTAGACTTGAGGAAGTTTTCAATGATTTTTGTATTAAATAGGTTTTCTATGCCATTGATCTCTTCACCTCTTGGAACACCCAAAATTCAAATATTTGGTTGCTTTATGGTGTCCCATACATTATATAGGCTTTCTTTCTTTTTTCTTTCTTTTTTTTTTTTTTTTTGTGTGTCTAATTGGGCTGTTTGGAAAGATCTGTCTTCAAGTTCTGAAATTCTTTCTCGTGCTTGATCTAGTCTCTTGTTGAAGCTTTCAATTGTATTTTTTATTTCATTTATTGAATTCTTCTAAGATTTTGTTTGTTTTTATAATTTATTTATCTTTTGTGAATTCTCATTCATATCCCGAATTGTTTTTTCTGGTTTCTTTGCATTGTTTATCTGTGTTCTCTTGTATGTCACTAAGCTTCTTTTAGGTTACAATTTTGAATTGTTTTTCAGACATTTCATATTTTCTTTTCATTGGAATCTGGTAATGGAGAATTATTGTGTCCCCTTGGAGGTGTCACTTTTCTTTGCTTTTTCATGTTTCTTGTGTTCTTATATTGTTATCTGTGCAACTTGTGTAACAGTTACTTCTTCTAGTTTTTTGGATTGGCTTTCATAGAGGAATACTTTTTCCTGTAGATGTATCTATGGTGTTGGTTGGATAGGGCACTTCAGCGTTGATTCTGGATATTTGTAGTAGTGTAGTCTCCATATGACTTCTTTGGCTTTAAACCCTGTCAGTGGTGTCTGTGTTTTCCTCAGAGGCTTAGGTGAATTTGTTAGTGGAGGCTGTGGTGAGGATTTATTAGGTTTAGCAATGCTATGTGGGCCAGTCTTCTGGCCCCAGTGGTGGCAATGGTGGGCTGAATGTCTCTGTTCTTGGGCCCTTGCACACCATACATGGGCACTGGTGTTAGTAGGTTCTGACTTGCTGACATTTGGGCCTCCAGGTGGCTTTTTCAGGTGCCAGTAGTGGCAGTGGTGAGTTGAGTGGGTGGGCCAGTCCTTGGGCCCCTGAGCATTGTGCATGGTGTTGGTGATGGCAGTATAAGTGGCAGGGCAACACCTGGGCTTCCAGGTAGCACAGACTGATGTTAGTGGTGGCTGCGACAGACTGGGCAGCCTGGTCTTCAGACTCCCAGGTGGTGCACATGGGTAGGTGCCAGGTTTGGTGATGGTGGCAGGCTGAGCAACCTTGTCCTCCGGCCCCTAGGAGGTGTAGATAGATACAAGCAGTGGTAGACTGGGCAGGGTGATCCCCCAGGCCTTTAGACGGCATGCTTAGGCACTGACAATAGGTTTTCTGGGTCTGTTGTTAGGCTGTCTGGTAGTACACACTCCTGCTTGGAGTGACCAGTGGGGCACAGCAATCCCTAGGCTGTGTGGTAGGACACTTGGTTGGGGTGACATTGTCAGTTCTAGGGTGGTGTGGTAGGGCACTCGGGGTGACAGTGTCAGGCATTTTGGGGCTGTCATCAGGTCCCCCTGTTGGTCCAAATGGGTATAGGCTGTGGTAGGTGGGATGGGGGCAATTCCTAGGCCTTCAGATGGCGTGCTAGAGTGCGGCAGGCATTCTGGGGCTGTTTGGTCTCTTTATGTGCGTGTGCCTGAGGTGACTGATGGTGCAGGGGAAGCCACAGGCCCCTGAGCAGTGTGATAGAGAGCACTGGGATTGCTGGTGCCAGGCCTTGTGAGACTATCCTTAAGGCCTCTGATGTTGTGCACAGATGGAGGCTGTGTTGGGCAGGGCTGGGTGATCCCCATGTCCTGGGTAGTGTCCTTGGGTGGTGGTTGCAGCAGCAGTAGTAGGCAGGGAGAGCCTATCCTCAGGGCATGTGGACATGAACAGCTCTGCTAAGGGAAAGGTGCCGTGACAGTGGTGGTGAGGGAGATTGATGCCAGTGGCAGCCATCTCAGGCAGATACATCTCAATCTCTGCAGAGCACATGCTTTGTCTCCACTTCCCCTATTCCCTGTGGCATTGGCTGCATTGGCTGGGGTGAGCCTGTCCTCAGGGCACATGTACCACAGTCCTACTGTTGTGGGTGGCAGGGTTGCTGTCTGTGGTTCCTGCCCCAGGCAGGTGATTCTTAGGCTCTGGTCCCTGCCTGCAGCAGCAGGCAGGGAGAGCCTGCCCTCAGGGCATGTGCTGGTGTGCTGGGGCCTTGCTGCTGGGGGTGGTGGGTGGGCAAGGTTACTCTCAGTGGCAATGACCTGAGGCAGGTGGGTTTGGGCTCTAGGGATTGTGCACTTTGGCTCCCTTTGTCCTAGAGGCAGCATCCACAGAGCTCTCCATTGTCCTTTCTTTAGTGTACTGGATGCTGTGTGATCTAGAGTGCTGGGGATATTGCTGCTATGCTGGGTCTAACTGGTGTCATGTGCTACAACCCTCCCAGTGGATGTGAGGGGATGTCATTGGGCCTCCAGAGATGTTGAGATGCAGGTACTGTTTGGCCCCAGAACGGAAAGCAGACTGGTGGGGTCTGGGCTCTCAAATTCGTGCCATGCCGCAGGTGCTTGGGTTTCCAGGTGTGTGTGGAACCTATTGTGAGCTTCCTCTTTAGAAGCTTGTTTTTACCAGCCTCAACTTGTCAGGGTTAAGGGGCTGTGCTATGGCTAGGACTGCAGGTATCTACAGGGAGAATCTGGATGCTGGGGATCTTTTACTCACCTTTTCCCCACACTGAGGAGCCCCATAGGACTCCCAGCTGGTCCTGGCTGGGCTGTGTGCCTTGCTTTCTTCTTCTTCAGTGCCTCCCATTTCTCTGCTGAATTCCAGCATTCTCTCTTTGATGCTGTATTTGAAGTGTGATTACTCATTAAGCTTTTCTTTATAGAGGAGGTGAGTGTCTGGTGCTTCTAGTTAGCCATCTTGAAGTCCCCCATAAGCTTTCTTTTATCAATTCATCTAGAGCTGATATTGTTAAGTGCCTTTCTCCAGGATTGTCTTCAACTCTTTTTCTTTTCAACATGAAAGCAATTCTCTGCCATTTATTTTTAAATTACATGACTAAGGTGGAGAAGGCAGGTTCAGGATACCTCAGAATGCTTGGACATTTTAGTGGGAGATATCTCCATTAGCGGACCTTAGTCATGGAAGTTAGAAGAGTTTTCAAATGTTTTATTTATTTTTGAATAGTTCATGTAGTCATTCTGATACCCAGCCATTCCAAAAAAATGGCACTTATTATTTGGAGATGAAATATATTAGTCATGTCTTTTTACTGGTGAATACTTTTTCTTAAGAACTTAAAATATTTAATTTTTATTAAAATAACTGTTTTGGGTTTATTTTTGTTTTCTTAAGTAAAAGAAAACTGTTAACTTAAGGTTCTAATAATAGATATAACTAAAAAATTGAATGATTTGAAGTACATTTTATTTCTTTCCATATTCTAAATATTTACAGAAGCTTTTATCTAATAGAAACTTCTTAACATTGGCTTCTGCCCTTTTGACGTATCCCCATGATTTTTGGAGTACTTTCTTACATTTTGGCACAGCAAGATGTTCCAGGGTCATCTTGTATTTTCCCTGACTTGATCCTACCTATTTTTCTAGTGATCCGTGACTTCATTCAACAGGGAAGTCAATTTAGAAATTAAGATTTGGTACTCTGGATATATTCATTGCTGTTGGGTGCCATTGCTTCTAGCCTCGAAAGACAAAGCTAGGAGGGAGATAAACCAATCTAAAAATTAAAATATGTAAAAAATTATGAGTTCATTTGGATACATCTAATTCTAATACAACTTTCGAGCTTTTTCCCGTTCCATATTCGTAATTCACTTCTTCCAACAGTGAAGAACGTGGCTTTTAACATCATAATTATATTTACTCATTTGTTCAGTGTTACAGTACATGGAAAGTAGTTTCAGAATTGCTACACCCAAAGTTCTTGTTGTAGTATGAATTCTAAGATGGCTCCTAAGAGTCCCGGCACTTCTCCTTGAATGTAGTTGTGAACTATAAGTATAATGGGCTAGTCACTCCTATGGTTACATTATATGACACGATGGACTTTAAGAAAGGAAGATTGCCTTCAATGGATCCAGCCTCATCAGGTGAGCACTTAAAAGCAGTTGGGCTGTTCCTGGCAAAAGGTTTTCTAAGTGTAGGAGGGACTTGGTGTCAGGGAGATTCTCTGCTGCTGGTTTTGAAGATGAAATCAGAACTTGTGAGTGATGAATTTGAATATATAGGCAAGGAGATTTCTAAGCAAAATGTTGAAGTTGCTGCCTGGTTTCTTCTTGCTTCTTATAGTGAAATATGAGAAAACCAAGGGAAGTTTTGTTAAAAGGGAACCAAGACTAGGTGATTTAGTTAATTTTTAGCCTATCAAGATGACAAAGGATGCTAACATACAGCAATAACTTCTGAAAGCATGGTGTGGAGAAAGCCAGAGATGTGGCTGTATAATAACTTCAAAAGGTGAGAGTATTCAGTCACATTGGACTCTTCCAAGAAATTAAGGTTGTGCCTCATAGATCTTCTTAGCCAAACCAGGTGATGTCTAGGAAGCTTAAGAGTATTGCTCCTTAATCAATTAAACAACAGCTATAGATAAAAAACAGGTTGTTCTGCAAAGATTTGTGGGCATGGCTTTTATCGTTACTCAATGTTTGTTTTTTACAGAATTGCATTAATTTTCTGTTGCTCTGTAACAAATTACCAAAAACCAGGGACTTAGTACACCCCAATTTATTACCTAACAGCTGTTTAGGTCAGAAGTCTGGCACAATGTGGCTACATTTCTCTGCTGAGGGTCTCACAGACTGAAATGAGGATGTTAGTAAGACTGCACTCTACTAAGTCAGCATTCCTAGTATATTCCTTGCCATGTAGATCCCTCTGTCTTCAAGGTCAGCAAAGGACAATCTTTCTCATGTTGCTTCTAGTGGAGATTGCACATAGTGGCTAGAAAGCTAAGAGTAGCCCCAGCTGACAGGCAGCAAGCAAATAGAGATCACAGTTCTACAACCACAAGGAACTTGTATTCTGCCAGCAACCAGAATAAACTTGGAAGCAGATTCTTTCCCAGAACCTCTAGAAAATAGTACAGTCCTACTAATATCCAGATTTCAGTCTGTGAGATCCTGAGCAGAGAATCTAGCTACATTGTGCCAGGCTTCTGACCTACGCAGCTGTTGGGTAATAAATCAGAGATGTACTCAGTCCCTAGGTTTTTGGTAATTTGTTACAGAGCAATGGAAAACTAATGCAGTTCTGTAAAAACCAAACATATTAAGTAAGGATGAAAGTCCTTGAGGAGTTGTTAGGGATTGTGATCAAACAAAGAGCAGGAGTTAGCTTTTGGGTAGGAGGAGGAAATACTTTTTTTTTTTTTTTTGAGATGGAGTCTCACTCTGTCGCGCAGTGGCACGATCTCTGCTCACTGCAACCTCTGCCTCCTGGGTTCGAGCGATTCTCCTGCTTCAGCCTCCCAAGTAGCTGGGATTACAGGCGCCCACCACTATACCTGGCTAATTTTTGGATTTTTATTAGAGACAGGGTTTCATCATGTTGGCCAGGCTGGTCTTGAACTCCTGACCTCAAATGATGCACCTGCCTCGGACTCCCAAAGTGCTGGGATTACAGGTGTGAGCCACTGCACCTGGCCAGAGTACTTTTGCACTGGAAATGGAAGGGATAAGAATGATCTCATATGCAGCTATATTTACAAGTGGTACCCTGAGATAGGAAATGAATAATGCCACCATCTATTAGCAGAATCATTTCCTAGTTTTGTATTGGGAGATACTGGGATAGGGCCTTCAGCAGAATTGTAAAGATGTAGAATAGCTTTTGATGGTTGTAGGAGAAACATTACTGGAAGAATTATGGAAGTATTATGGGCTACGAAATGTAAATTTGTAGAAACAATCATTCTGCATGTTCATATCCTATTCTTGAGTCTTATTCAGGAGCCTAGGTATTTGGATGGACTACAGTGACTGCAGGGGAGAACAGGGGGAGGTTATTTTGGGATAAAAGCACTTCATTGTAGATTCAACAAAAGGACACTCAGGATTCTGCTGAGAGAGTGGTTAAAGTTTAGGATATTGAAAATTTAAAAATTAAAAAAACTGCAAGATAGGAGGTTGTGTGGCCAGTAAGTGGAATATCTAGAGCCTGAAACATACTTGGTGATAAATATTTGTTAAATCAGTAAATATTGAGAGTTCAGGATTTTAGAAGCATATTATGACCATTCATGGTAGTGGCAGAATTAGCCATAGTTGGCACTGCTGAAATATCTTATAACAAGTCATCAGAATTGAGTAGGCCAAGGAAGATTGAATTTGTTTTTGAGGTATTCAAATGGATATTAAAATTACTCAGGAATTAGACTTGGACTTTAGAATCCTTGGTTTATGCAAGCAAATGACTAAGAGTGTGTTGGGGGTTGGCAAACCATGGCCTTGGGGCAAATCCAGCCACCACCCTGTTTTTGTAAATAAAAGTTTTATTGGAACATAGACACATCCATTAATTTACTATTCCCTGTGGCTCCCTTTGAATTGCAGTGGTAGAGCTGAGTAGTTGCAGCAGTGAGCATGTGGCCCACGAAGCCTAAAATGTGATCTGATGCTTTAGAAAAAAATGTGTGCAAATTCCTGCATTTAAGGTATGAATATTCTCCCCAGCGAAATGTATTCACACAAAATTTTGTTGACCATTTCAGGAGATCTGATAATTCCTGAAAGCTGGTGATTGGAATCTAGTTAAGAACTTTTGGACCTGAGTTCCCAGTATATTCCCTGCTGTTTTCCGCTGCATTTCGTCTCTTCTTAGGGGTAGGCTTTGTTAGCTCATCATGCCAAAGACATGGGTACTTTTATTTTGTGGGTCATGGAGCCCCAAATCATTCAGTAACTACAGATGGCACTGTTACAAAGGGAGCTGTTTTTGTAACTCTTGTCATTGGGGCAGCCACAAGAGTACAGGCAGATTATCGGCAATCTCTCTCTCTCGCTCGCGCTCTCTCTCTCTCTCTCTCTCTCTCTCTCTCTCTCTCTCTCTCTCTCTCTCTCTCTCTCTCTCTCTCGTGTGTTTTGAGGAAACCGGAAACCAATGTTGGTCATGGATAATTAATGTCCTCTCTCAAAGTATAGCATATTATGAGAAATAGTTGCTTAATTCTTTCTTCTAGGCTATTTCTAGTTAAGGCTGTTAAATGAAGAGATATTTTTCAGGAGTGCCTATGTTTAGATAAGGGAAGAAGAGAGAAAAAGTAGTTTATTTGATGAAAAAGTGTTTAGTCACTAACTGTTCTTTAATAGGTGTCTCTTTAAAAGTTTTTCCACTAATGTTAGTCATAGTACTGAATCTGTTTACATCCATTTAAGAATCCTTAGTTGAACTTCATTTTGTTATGACTAATTTTGGTCACTGTTTTAACACAAGGGCACTTAACATTCCCATTGCCTTTGTCATGCTCCTGTCTTTACAAATAAGAAACAACATTCACAGTCTTGTAGATTTTTTCCGTTTAATCTACTATCTGTGTTCTTATTCTGGGTACTTAACAGCGAAGGTGACCACATGTCCTTTTATCCTAATGGGACGTGAAACCAGCTGACTTTCTGGGTTGGGTTGGGGACTTGGAGAACTTTTCTGTCTAGCTAAAGGATTGTAAGTGCAACAATCAGCGCTTGTGTCTAGCTAAAGATTTGTAAACGCACCAGTCAGCACTCTGTAAAAACGGACCAATCAGCACTCTGTAAAATGGACCAATCGGCAGGATGTGGGTGGGGCCAAATAAGGGAATAAAAGCTGGCTACCCGAGCCAGCAGTGGCAACGCGCTAGGTTCCACTTCCACGATGTGGATGCTTTGTTCTTTGGCTCTTCACAATAAATCTTGCTGCTGCTCACTCTTTGGGTCTGCACTACCTTTATAAAGAGCTGTAATACTCACTGTGAAGGTCTGCAAGGTCTGCGGCTTCACTCCTGAAGTCAGGGAGACCACGAACCCACCGGAAGGAAGAAACAACTCCGGATGTGCCACCTTTAAGAGACAGTCACTGCGAAGGTCTGCGGCTTCACTCCTGAAGTCAGCGAGACAACGAACCCACCAGAAGGAAGAAACTCTGACACATCTGAACGTCTGAAGGAACAAACTCTGGACACACCATCTTTGAGAACTGTAACGCTCACTGCTGAGGGTCCGTGACTTCATGCTTGAAGTCAGCAAGACCAAGAACCCACCGGAAGGAACCAATTCCGGACACGCTAATGTCTTCTGCAATAGGGGTGATTTTCTTTTATTAAAAAATAACCTTTCTATTCCAAGGTGATATTTCAACTCTAAGCAATAAATATCAGTAAAAGATCTGCTTTCTGGGGTCTGCCTTTAAGACCTGCATGGGTTAAGTGAGTTGTTGGGTTGCTGTTTAGACAAAGTACAAGAAGTGTGGTTCTAAGGTTGGAATTGAGTAGCAGCCGTCTGTAGAATTCTTGAGTCTGGGAATGAGGAGAGGAAGCTGGTAAACTAGGAACTGACTGGGAGATAAGCAGGCTGTGCATTGGATTAAGAGACTAGGCAGAGATGTCAGTGGAGATGGAGCTTAGTTATCAGTGGAGAAGAATGAGAGTGCAGTGTACTGTACAAGATTGGGGAAGACAAGGTAGTTTAGAATCTGAGTCCTCAAAGTCTGGGTATGTCTTGGATTATTGGAATGTTTCTTTTATTGCAAATCATGTACCGTTTTCCTGGCTCAGAGGCAGATATCTAATGGGGCAAAATCAGACCAGATCCCTGTTAACCGCTAGTGACTAGAAATTGTTTTCTTTCTTTTCTTTCACTCCTCTTCTTTCCCTCCCTTCCTCCCTCCCTGCCTCCTTCTTTCCCTCCCTCCCTCTCACCCCCTCCCTCCATCTTCCCTTCATCCTCCTCCCTCTTCCCTTCCTTTTCCCTTCCCTTCCCTCTTCCCTTCCCTTTCCTTTCCTTCTGCATTCAAGCTGGCCTTTGGCCCAAATTTATCTATACTGAGAACTGTGAGGGAGTACAATGAGCTATTTCTTTGCCCTGAAGTTGTTTGCCCTTGATAATAGGTATTTTCTTTTTCTCTTTTTAAAAAAATTTTTTTTTCTTAAGCGTAGGCTGACAAATTTCTGCTTTCAAAAGAGATTAATGGGACCCTTTCAAAAGAGATTAATGTACCCTTGGAAATCCTTTGGATTTAAATCATTTTATTTTTTAGTACTTTGGTTGCACAAATTTTTTTATTTATTTGGTATTTGGTAAATACCAAAATACCATTTGGTAAATTATTTGGTATTTGAATTAAATGAATATTAATGATGTACCTTGGTTTTTTGGTTTTGAAGTATATTCCTATGCTTGTGCCTATTGTATGGGAAAACTAGGCTAATAATGTAAATAGAATTGCTTGGTCTGGTGTTGAGTGGAACTTGCCTAGAATGAAATTTTGAGAAATGCTCATTTATAGATAGTGTTGTAGTGATAGGTAAGTTCTTCTTCCATCCAGAGTTCCACTGTACCTTTGGAATGACAGTGATGTACAATGATGTCTTTCTTTCCACTCCGTCTCAATCAGTAAGAACTGGATATTACTTTAATTTAGCCACTGTTTTGTTCTAAATGTAAACATTAGAAAAATGAACCTGAAAGGAGTCTTAGGGAGTCTGATCTCACCATATTCATGTGGTGTGGCAGGTATTTAAAGAGGGGAGGCATCACTAAAGCTATTTATAAACCTGAACTTTTCAAAGTTTTCATAAAGTTTTAACAATTTAAATATCCATACTGCTTCTAGGTATTCAATAAATAAAATTGCATATGTTGTGCTTTCCATAAATTAAAATGCTCAAATGCATCTCAAACCAAGATGGTATTTCCACATCATGCCTATTTAAAAGCAAATATAATAAATGCTATTCCTGGTTATAAAACCAGGTAAACCCCCCTACCCCGTTCAGAAGGCAGCAATATCTGGTTTCCCTACACCTATTAATGAGTGATTTTCTGTTAAAAATCAGAATATGGAAAAAAGGTCAGTTTTTTCCCTTACGCACCACTGAGAAACAAGCCTAATCCTCTAAATGTTTTTTTAAAAATTTCCTTGCAGTGTTACTTCTAGACAACTGAGTGGGTGAAGAAAGAAAAGTGATAAGGAAAGCGTTTTCATCCTGTACATCTTCCTCCAGCCCCTAAAATTCTCGTCTGACATTTTGTGACATGTATAGTGGTGTCAGCATCTCTTCAAATATAGCTCCCTTCACGTTGGACCCTCTCAAGTTGGCTTCTTGAAGATGATCACACCCAGACAGATCACAGTTCTCTAAATCAGTTCCTGCCAGAGTTGCTCCTCTGAGGTTACAGTTCTTCAACTTTGCATTTTTAAGGTAGCTGCTCTCAGGTTAATTCCTGTCGTCTGACTTCCTTCCATATCCACACCTTTCAGATTAGCACCTTCTAAATTGGCTTTAAGACCAGAAGGATCCTCAAAATTACAGTTTCAGAGATGTTCCTTCTGCATTAAAACAGGGCATCTTGACTTCCTGGAGATTTGCACAGTCAAGCCCTGATCCGGAGAGATCAGCTCATTCAAGATTTGCACAGCAAAGATTTACATGTGCAAGACTGTAGCAGCTTAAATTGACCATTTTGAGGTTAATGTATCGAAGGTCCCAACGAGAAAGATCAGAACCACTGAAGTTCAAACTCTGGCATCACAGTTCTGATTTGGTTGGAGTTGCTACCAGAAATCGGACAAATTCCTTTTGGGATATTGGTGAATGATCCTCCGGTGGTTGAGAATTCTTTATTGCCATTTCTAGGTGTTCAATCAATGAGTCAATACCAAACAATCTTGCTGCTTCTAACACACCCAATAAATTAATGCCATCATTTACAATGAGCTGTCCATGATGCAGGTAGTTCAAAATGGGTTCAAAGTACTCAGGACTTCGGTAAATTATTAGAAAGCTCCTCTATGATCCTGCTTATTTCCTCAGACACCTCTGTCCTTAAGCATGTGGGCCAGCATACTGTCAGGTTCTTTATTTACTAAAGTGCTCCATGTAGTTGTAAAGTACCGCCCTCCTACATTTAATGTTAGCCAGTCTGTGTGGAATCCTAACAATCCTTCAGGAGGCTTAGAATCTGTCTGAAGATCAATAAGTGGCTCTTCTTCACACACAAAACATCATCATCCCTGATCAAAGCAATATCATCAATCAGTCCACCTTTCTCTTTATACACACTGGTGTCTTTTATGCCGAGTTTACTGCTAGCTACAGAAAGCAAATCAAATAAAGTTCCATATACAGCAACCACCTTTCCGTTCTTGGGGCTGCCGTTCAGGAACAGGGTCACCCGCCCCATTTCACTGCCCCGCTGGGTCCTGACTGAGCCACCATCGTCCCACCTGGTCCTCCTCCCACCTTTTTCTCCTCCCGCCTTTCCCTTCCCTCCACCCACTCAGATTCACCTCCCTTTGCCACCTTCTTGCCTTTGGGGACGCACCACACACACACACACTCTGTCCCACACCCAGGGCTTGACCAGTCATCCTACTACTACAGCTTTTAAATATTTCTTACATATTAGCAAATGTAAATTTAAGTTTGGTAGGGTGTTTTCCAACTTTTTTTCTTTTTAAAAATGGTTTTGACTATTCTAATTTCTTTACTTTTTCATGTAAATTTTAGAATCACCCTGTCTGTATCTACAAATAATCTTGTTAGAATTATTTTGTGGATACATTCTTTTTGTACGTATTTATGGGGTACATGTGATATTTTGATGTATGTAGAGAATATGTAATCAAGTTCAAATATTTGAGGTATCCATCACCTTGAACATTTATTGTTTCTATGTGTTGGGAAGATTTCTAGTTCTCCCTTCTAGCTATTTTAGAATACACGAGACATTGTCATTAATTGTAGTCACCCTACTGTGCTATCAAACATGAGAACTTATTCTTTCTAACTGTGTGTTCGAACCTATCAACTGACTTCTCTTTATCTTCTCCCCTCCCCTACACTTCTTAGACACTGGTAACTATCATTCTAGTCTCTCTACTTCCATAAGATCACCCTGTTGGAATTTTCTTTGGAATTATTTTGAGTCTAAAGATCAATTTGGAGAATTGAAGTTTTCACTATTTTGAGGTTTCTGATTTATCAGCACAGTATATCTCCCCACTTATTTAGGCCTTCTGTTTCTTTCACATACATTTTATAGTATATCAACATAGGGATCCTGATTATATTAGATTTATACCTAAGCATTTTGTTTTTTTGAGTTATTACAAATAGGACTGTTTAAAATAGTTTTTGGTTTCTAGCTGTTCATTGGTAGTGCATAGAAATTTTATTGCTTTTTTTGAAATTTTTTTTAATAGATTCCTTGGGATTTTCTACATAAATGGTCATTGTGTCTTGGAATGAATGTTTTATTTCTCCTTTTACAATCTGAATGCCTTTTTTTTTTTTTTTCTAGCCTTATTGTACTTACTAGGACTTCCAGATTGACATTGAATGTGAATGTGGTGGGTTAGGTATCCTTGCTTAAAACCTGACTTTTAGAGGCAATATTTGGTCTTTTACCATTAAATATGTTGTTAAACTGTAGGTTTTTTGTATGTACCTATTATGGACTGAAAGTTTGTATCCCTCAAAAATTTATATATTGAAGCCATCACCTGCAATGTTATAGTATTAGGAGGTGGGGGCCTTTGGGAGGTAATTAGTTTAGGTGAGGTCATAAGGGTGGATTCTCTATGATGCGATTAGTGTCCTTCAGAGCCTCTACTCTCCTGACTGTATGAAGATACAGGAGAAGGTGGCCCATCTGCAAGCCGGGACGAGATCCCTCACCAACTTCCATAATTATGAGAGATAAATATATGGTGGTTAAGCCACCCAGTCTGTGGTCTTTTGTTATAGCAGCCCTAGCTGACTAAGACAATATGCTTTATCAAATTGAGTAAGTTCTTTTCTATCACTGATTGGCTGAGAGTTTTTATCATGAATGGATGTTGAGTTTTGTCGAATGCGTTTTCTGAGTTTTTTATCTTATTCTGTTAATGTGGTTAATTACATTGATTTTGATTGTTAAACCAGACCTGTATTCTTGGAACAAAGCTTTCTTGGTTGCAATGTACTATTCCTTTTACATACTAGTTTAATATTTTTTCAAAGATCTTAGCTTTTATGTTGATGAGGGATGTTGTTTTGTAGCTTTCTTATGTCATATTGTACTTGATTTTAGTATCAGTAATTCTAGCTTCGTAAAATGAATTTGGAAGTCTACCGTCCAATTCTCTTTTGGGGAAACTGTTGTGAAAAAGTGGTGTTATGTCTTCCTTAAATGTTTGGTAGTGTTTGCCAGTATAGCAAACTGGGCTGGGGTTTTCTTTTCTGTTTTTGAAAGCTTTTAACTATGAATTCAGTATATTTAGTGGATGTAGGACTATTCGAATTATTCCTTCCTCTAAGTTACCAAATTTATGTGCATAAGATTATTATAATAGTAATATTTCTTTGGGGTCAGTAGTGATATATCTCCTAATTTTCCCTGAATTGGTTGGTAATTTGTGTCTTCTCTCTTTCCTTTTCTTGTTCTGGCTAAAAGTTTATCAACTTTATTGATTTATTTCCTTCTACTTGCCTTCTTTTTCTAATATTTTAAGACGGATGCTTTAATTATTAATTTGAGACTTTTCTTATTTTCTAATAGAAATGCTCTAAGCGTTTCTTTAACTGTGTCCTACAACGTTGAGATGTTATATTTTCATTTTTATTCAGTTCACTTGGGATTACCTTTTTGACCTATGGGTTATTAGTGTGATGTTTAAATATACAAATATTTGAGACTTTTTTCTTATTGGCTTCTAATTCAATTCTCTTATGATCTAGAAACATACTTTAAAAAAAATTAAAAACAACAAAAAATTTCTGGTCTCAAGTGACCCTCCCACCTTGGCAGCCTCCCAAAGTACATCCCTAGGCATGAGCCATCACATGTGTTTCCAGCCCTTGGAAACATATTTTGAATAATTTTAATTTTTAAAATATCTGATGAAGTGTGTTTTGTGACTTAGAATATGATTTTAGTGCATATTTTGTGTGAACTTGTAAGGAATGTGTACTCACTTGTCAACACTTAGAGCTGCTGCCTAGTCAAAGTTACTGTCGATCTTTTCATGACTCATATTAACATCTTCCCAGTTGGACCTATAGATTTTTTTTTTCTTTTTTCAACAGGCTTTCCTTCACTGAGCAGCCCTATAGATTCTTTTTGTTTGTTTGTTTAAACAGGCCTTCACTGAGCAGCCAGAATATTTTTTAAAAAGCATTTAGTTTCTAGCCTGTGCAGCATAGCAGAAACCACATCTCTACAACAAATAAAAAATCAGCTGGGTGTAGTGATGCTTGCCTTGTAGTCCCAGCTACTTGGGAGGCTGAGGTGGGTGGATCTCTTGAATTCAGGAGGTTGAGGCTGCAGTGAGCTGTGGTGGTCGCACCACTGCACTTGAGCCTCAGCAACAAAGTGAGACTCTCATCTGTAAACAAACAAACCCCCCCTCAAAAAAAAATTAATAAAATTATTTATTTTGGTATAATTTTAAACTTACAGAATAGCTGTAAGTTAAAAGGGGTATAAAGCTTCTTTATACTTCTTTTTCAGGTTTACCAGTTGCTAACATTTTGTCTCATTGCTTTATTTTCACCTTACCCCTTCCTTCCTTTTCCCTCCTCCATTCCTCCCTTGACTAATACAGACTAACCCACCTTCCTATCCCGCCTGTATATACACTCTCATATATATATATGTATATGCATATACATATACATATAAATCACATATATGTGTGTTTAATTTTCATCTTTTGAAAGTAAGTTGTAAATGTCATGCTCTTTTACTCCTAAATTCTTCAGTGAGGTTTCCCTAATAACATTACATTTTCATACATAGTCATAATTTTCTTTTTAAGAGACAGGGTCTTGCTTTGATGCCCAGGCTGGATTAGAATCCCTGGGCTCAAGCAGTCCTTCTGCCTCAGCCTCCCTAGTAGCTGGGACTACCAGGCACAAGTTACCATGCCTGGTGGATAGCCATGAATTTAACACTGATAAAATACTATTATCTAAATCACTTTCCATATTCATGCTTCACTGATTATCTCAACAGTCTCTCTAATGATTTTTTCACCAGTTGCAGGCTCTGATCAAGATCACACATTGTGTATAATCATCGTATCTGTTGTCTCCTTTAATTGGTAATGGCTTCTCTGCATTATTTGGTCTTTATTTTTCCTTGACATTTTATGAGGACTACAGGTCAGTGATTTGATAAAATGTAGAATTTGATTTTACCTCATAGTTTGAATCAGATTATGCACTTTTAGAAGGACTGTGACAGAAATGATATCGTGTCCTCATTTCTTCGTCATACCAGGAAGTATGTGATGTCAGTTTCAGTTTGTCCTTGCGTTGGTGATGTTAACCTAGATCACTTGTTTAAGGTGGTGTCTACCAGGTTTTTCCACTATAAAGTTACTGTGTTCTCATTGCAATTATTAAGTAATTTGCAGGGAGATTTTGAGACTTTGTAAATAATCGTTTTCAAACTTTCCTCCACAGTTTTAGCATCTATTGATTCTTTCCTGAATCAGTTATTACTGATTGCAAAATGCTGATCTTTTAACTCTATCATTCATTTTATGTTTATCAGTAGCATTCTACTAAAAGGAAGAGCTTTCTTTGTTTGTATATTTATTATATTAGTATACACTCAATGGTTCTTGTCTTAGTCAATGGTTTATAATTCGTTACTATCATTATTTATCTTGATGCCTTAACTATTGCAGATTTAGCCAGCAGAAGGCTCTTCAACATGTGCTTTATCCTTTTAACACGTGTCCATCATCTTTGTAGTACTTTTTTTTTTTCTTAATACAACAAAATGTTCCACGTTCATCTTGCTCCTTTCCTATCCCATCTCTGTAATCAATAATTTTTGCAAGAAGCCCTGGTTCCTTTTAGGAGGAGGTGATTGTTAGAGACCAGGATCTCTGTGTTAGTTTTGCTGGAGTATATTACTTCTAGACATTCTTAACATACAGAACTAGAGAATAACTAACACATATATACATATATAACAATTTTATCTACCTAGTAAAAATCATGAGTTCACATTGTTACCCCTAATTTCTATTTAACATCAGAGAGTTCGTTCTAGTCTTCCCCCTTTTCACTTTTGTAACTACCTTCTCCAACAGGGCTAACCCTTACTCCAATTATCCCCAATACATTTCCTTCTTGGCTTAGTTCTTCATTATATTAGAGGCAGTTTCAGAATTGCTAATATATACCACTGCAAAAAAGAAACAAAAGTATTAATTAGAATTCAATATTTATTTACAGTTCTTTTGGTCTTAGACTGAGAATATGTGCTAGGTTCCTAGGGCTATTTTAACTAATTACTACAAACTTGGTGGTTTAAAACAACAGAAATTTATTCTTTTACTATTACAGAGGCCAGAAGGCCAAAATCAAGGTGTTGGCAAGATCACGGTCTTTCCAATGGCTGTAGGCAAGAATGACCTTTCTTGCCCATTTCAGCTTCTGGTGACTTAGGGTATTCCTTGCTTGTGGCTATATAACTCCATTCTCTGCCTCTGTCTTTACATAGCCTTCTCTTTGTGTCTTCTCTTCTCTTTTTTAAATTTTATTTTAATTTTTTTTCTTGAGACAGGGTCTCATTGTGTTGCCCAGACTGGTGTGTAGTGGAGTGATCTCGGCTCACTGCAGTCTCCATCTCCTGGGCTCAAGCCATCCTCCACCTCAGCCTCCCAAATAACTGGGACTACAGGCACCTGCCACCACACCTGGCTAATTTTTGTGTTTTTTGTAGAGATGGGGTTTAGCCATGTTGCCTAGGCTGGTCTCTAACTGAGCTCAAGTGATCTGCCTGCCTTGGCCTCCCAAAGTGTTGAGATTACAGGTGTGAGCCACCATGCCCAGTTGTCTTCTATCTCTTATAAGGACATTTAGATTTATCTCTATCTTCTGTCTCTTATAAGGACATTGGATTTAGAGCCTGCACAGAATCACATCTAGATTTTTTTGTTTCTGTTTTTGAGACAGGGTCTTGCTGTCTTGCTCATGCTCATGCTGAAGTGCAGTGGTGTGATAATGGCTCACTGCAGCCTCAACCTTTTGGGCCCAAGAGAACCTCCCCTCTCAGCCTTTCGAGTAGCTGTGATAGCCTTTTGAGTAGCTGTGACTACCATTGTGTGCCACCATGCCTGGATAATTTTTTTTTTTCTTTATTTTTTTTGTAGAGATGGGGTTTTGTCATGTTGCCCAGGCTGGTCTCGAACTCCTGAGCTCAAGCAATCTGCCTATCTTGGCCTCCCAAAGACCTGGGATTACTGGCATGAGGCACTGCACCCAGCCGATATTCTTAATTATATCTGCAAATACCCTTTCCGAAAATAAGGTCATGTTTACATGTTCTTGGGATTAGAATATGGACATATCTTTTTGGGGGCCATCAACCCACTTATAGGGTAGATAGTTTTCTGGGATATTACCTTCTGTTTATTCTTTCAGTATATGTGTTATTCATTTTAAATGTAAGGTTGATTTGTTCCTGTTTATATTCAGCTTTTGGTTGTCCCATCCTTATTTTTTTGTGTGAATATGTAAAATGCTAACACTGTTCCAAAAGTCAAAAAATGAATAAAGAACCACAAACTATGATGGCTATTATTAAGGAAATGCACAGGTACTAAGGTAAAGAACAATCTCATGGGCCATGTTTACCTACATAGAGGACCAGGGAATACTTATTTGATCAAGTGGCATATCAACTGAGATTGAAATAATGAGAAGGAGCCAGTCATGGGAAAGTGGAAAAAAGAGCTTTCCAGCATATGGGAAGCATATAAGAAGGCCCTGATACGGAGCAGAGCTAAGAGTATTGGAGGAACTGAAAGGAAGGAAGTGGCTGGTACGTGTTGGTCTTGAGGGAACACAAAATAAGTGAAGTTGCAAGGAATGTGGAGCCAGAAAATAAAATTCGTTGTGGACTGTGTATGTTAGAGTTCCCTAGAGGGACAGAACTAATGGAATATACATATAGGGAAGTTTATCAAGTATTAACTGGCATGATTGCAAAGTTCCGCAATGGGCCATCTGCATGCTGAGGAGCAAGGAAGCTAGTCTGTGTGCCAAAGCTGAAGAACTTGGAGTCTGATGTTCGGGGGCAGGAAGCATCCAGCATGGCAGAAAGATGTAGGCTGGGAGGCTAGGCCAGTCTCTCATGTCACGTTTTTCTGCCTGCTTATATTCTAACCGAACTGGCAGCTGATTAGATTGTGCCTACCCAGATTAAGGGTGGGTCTGCCTTTCCCAGCCCACTGACTCAAATGTTGATCTCTGTTGGCAGCACCCCCACAGACACACTGAGGATCAATACTTTGTATCCTCACTCCAATCAAGTTGACACTCAGTATTAACCATCACACTGTGTAAGAGGTTATAAAGCCAGCAAAAGGTTATATGCAGTGAAGTGGCATTTTAATTTAATTAAATTGATCAGTTTATTTATTTTGAGATGGTGTCTGACCCTGCCACCTAGGCTGGAGTACACTGGTGCAGTTATAGCTCACTGTAACCTCCAACTCTTGGGTTCAAGTGATCCTCCCACTTTAGTCCCCTAATAGCTGAAACTATAGATGTCTACCCTACACTCAGCTAAGTTTTTATTTTTATTTTTTGTTGAGACAGGATCTCACTCTGTTGCCCAGGCTGATCTCAAACTGTGGACCTTAAGTGATTGTTCTGCCTCAGCCTCCCAAAGTGCTGGGATTATAGTTATGAGCCACTGTGCTGACATTATGGCATATTTAGAACTATACACACACACACGTATTTTCTTTCCATTAACTTTTATTTTAAGTTCTAGCATACATGTGCAGGATATGCAGGTTTGTTATATAGGTAAATGTGTGCCATGGTGATTTGCTGCACAGATCAACCCGTCACCTAGGTATTAACCCCAGCATCCATTAGCTGCTGTTCCTGATGTTCTCCCTCCCTCCACCCTGCCCCCCCGAGAGGCCCCAGTTCGTGTTGTTCCTCTGACAGTGTGTCCATGTGTTCTCATCTTCTCATCCTTCAGCTCCCACTTAAAAGTGAGAACATGCAGTGTTTGGTGTTCTGTTCCTGCATTAGAACTATATTTTTAAAGGATTATGCTGATTGCTATGTAGAGCGCATGAAGTAAAATGAAAGCAGAGGTGAGTGCAGTGGCTCACTCCTATAATCCCAGCACTTTGGGAGGTGAGGCGAGTGGATCACTTGATCCCAGGAGTTTAAAACCAGCCTGGGCAACATGGTGAGACCCTGTCTCTACAAAAAATACAAAAATTAGCCAGGCATGGTGGCTCATTGCTGTAATCCCAGTCACTTGGGAGGCTGAGACAGGAGGATCACTTGAGCCCAGGAGGCCAAGGTTACAGTAAGCTGTGAACACACCACTGCACCCCAGCTTGGGTGACAGATTGAGACCCTGTCTCAAGAAAACAAAAAAAAAAAAAAAAAAAAAAAAAAGGAAAAAGCAGAGAGATTAATAACAAACCTGTTACAGTACCTATTAACTGATGTAGAAGCATGAGAGAATGTTGTGAGAGAATAAGTGATAGTGATGAAAAAGAGAAAAGTGAATAGATTTTAGAAAGTGAATAGAAATAGAATATACTTTGGACAGAATTGGCAGGAATAGCTGGTGAATTGAATCTGTGTAGATAGAAGGTTTTAGGGCTATGGTTATGGGAATATTTAAGAACAACTCCCACGTTTTTAGCTTGAACTACTAGGAAAGAAACTGATAGAAAATAAAGTGGACAGAAAGAATCAAGATTTTCCCTTGTACCTATTATGTTCCAGATGCCTATGATAAACAGATAGAAATGTCAAGTAGATAGTTGGATGTGCAAGCGTTGAGTTCAGGGGTGGAAAATGAGATCTCAGACTTGCCATCTAGTCCTTCCAGGTATTGGTTCAATTCATGCCTCCAACATGGCTAAGAGTCTCCACCTCCCCTCCTTTGTATTCTGTAAACATAAACAGAATGGCAGGCCTTGGCCAGATACTGTTTGAGGCATTGTAGACAACTTTGGCTGAAGCTGATCTCCAGGCCCATGTATCTTTCCAGAGAGTTACTGTTATTTTTCTTGTAAGTCATTTAAACGTGTACATTTTACTTCTTTAATCATAGTTTTATTTTGAAGTGTGTCAGAGTAAGAGATACTGCAGTTATTATACTAAAAAGGACCAGGCTCTTTTCTGTCTCACATAAATCTGACTTGCTGTATGAGACCACTCTAGCTGAGTTTGCTGCGTAAGGGAATTAGGCATTTGTGTATATGTGTGTGTTTATGTTTACTATGTACTCTAGTTGATTTGATGTATATGTCAGTTTATATATAACCAGCATCACATTGTTTTAATTATAGTATTTTTGTATTCTCTATACTTAGCAGGGCTAATTTTCCCCAATCACTTAAAATATATTCTTCCTTTTCTCACATACATATTTTTACAGAGACATTGTAGAATCAAGGTTGTTGACACATTTTTAGGAAATACGGATTTCCCTCCCAATCTCTTGCCTTCACCTTGCTTATTTGTAAATGCTTTCTATTCTTGATTGTCTTCCACTGAAGAAAGGAGTTACGATCTTTGAAGAAGGACCTGTCTTTCTTATTATGGCTTTACCTTTCTTTTTTTTTTCCCCTGAAGAAAGGATGTCATTTTCCTCTCCATTTCCCACCTTATTAAGCACCTGTTACATACAAGCACTGAGTTAATTCCTGAGGTGGGCACGGGGTGGTACACAAAGAGCTAAAGCAAAATAAACAAAGCATGTTATGAGAGAAAATTGGGATAAAATAATATAGGTTTATAATTGAAATGGTACACTTTTGGGGGAACTAAAAATTTTTACATTTAAAAATGACATGTCAGTTTCTAGTCAGTTTATTTTTTACCTTTCTAAAACATCTTTTTTTTCCCCTTTGTCTTCATTTTTAAGGGTCATACAGCAATGCTTCATACTGGCTCGTGGCATCCCAAAATAAAGGGAGAATTTATGACTTGCTCAAATGATGCGTGAGTATTGTTGATAATTCATCTAATACATTCATATCTTTAGGTATTTAGCATTTGTATTGTTACAATCTTGGCAGTAAAGTAGTAAGTGGAATATTAGGAATTCAGACGTTATATATTCTTTTTTTTAGAGGGAGTCTTGCCCTGTTGCCTAGGCTGGAGTGCAGTGGTACAGTCTTGGCTCACTGCAACCTCCACCTCCTGGGTTCAAGTGATTCTCCTGCCTCAGCCTCTCAAGTAGCTGAGATTACAGATGCCCACCACCACACCTGGCTAATTTTTGTATTTTAGTAGAGATGGGGTTTCACCATATTGGTCAGATTGGTCTCGAACTCCTGACCTCAAATGATCCGCCTGCCTCAGCCTCCCAAAGTGCTGAGATTACAGGCGTGAACCACCGCGCCCAACCTATATATTCTTGTTCTTTACTTTGATTTTATCTGATAGTGTAGTAGTTGATTAAACAAAAATGGACACTGTGAAAGCGAGAGTGGTACAAATTCCTGTAGAGTTTATTAAGGTTGGATCAGATTGATACTATTAAGTGTACTCAAAGGGCTTTGAAGTTGTGACTAATTATTACTTTTTATAATAAAGACTTATTTCCATCTGAGTCTAATAGCTAACATAAGCTTATTGGCTCAGATTGATTTTGAAAGGAATAACCGAGGAAATTGATTAAATTTGGTGTAATTTCAGTTCATATATACCAGCATCACACTGAAGCAAATTAATTAAATTTTCTCAGTTATTAAATATTATTATTTTTTTTGAGATGGAGTTTTGCTCTTGTTGCTTAGGCTGGAGTGCAATGGCGTAATCTCAGCTCACTACAACCTCCATCTCCTAGGCTCAAATGATTCTTCTACCTCAGCCTCCCAAGTAGCTGGAATTACAGGCGTGTACCACCACACCAGGCTAATTCTGTATTTTTAGTAGAGATGGGGTTTCACCATGCTGGCCAGGCTGGTCTCAAACTCCTGACCTCAGGTCATCTACCTGCCTCGGCCTCCCAAAGTGCTGGGATTATAGGCGTGAGCTATGACACCAGACCCTAAAATTTTTTTATTTTAATGTTTGTGAGTACACAGTAGGTATATGTATTTATGGGGTATGTGAGATATTTTGGTACAGCCATGCAATGCATAATAATCACATCATGTAAAATGGGTATCCATCTTCTCAAGCATTTATCCTTTGTGTTACGAACAATCCAATTAAACTCTTTTAGTTATTTTATTATGTTATGTTATGTTATGTTATGTTATGTTATGTTATGTTATGTTATGTTATGTTTTTTTGAGATGGAGTTTCACTCTTGTTGCCCTGGCTAGAGTGCCACGATCTTGGCTCACTGCAACCTCCACCTCCTGGGTTCAAGTGATTCTCCTGCCTTAGCTTCCTAAGTAGCTGGGATTACAGGTGCTTGCCACCATGCCCAGCTAATTTTTATGTTTTTATTAGAGATGGGGTTTTACCATGTTGTGCAGGCTGGTCACGAACTCCTGAACTCAAGTGATCCACCCACTTTGGCCTCCCAAAGTTCTGGGATTATAGACATGAGCCACTGTGCCTGGTCTCTTTTAGTTATTTTAAAATGTACAGTTATATTATTGTTGACTATAGTCACTTTGTTGTGCTATCAAATATTAGGCCATATTCATGATATACACACACACACACACACACACACACATGGATATATATATACACACACACACACACACGTATATAGATATATGTATATATTTTCTTTCTTTTTTTTTTTTTTTTTAACCCATTAACCATCCTTACCTCATTCCCATACCTTGCTACCCTCTCCAGCCTCTGGTAACCATCCTTCTTCTTTTCTCTGTTCATGAGTTCCATTGTTTTGATTTTTGGATCTCACAAATAAGTGAGAACATGCAATGGGTGTCTGCATGTCTGGCTTATTTCATTTAATGTAATGATCTCCAGCTCCATTAATGTTGTTGTAAGTTACTGGATCTCATTCTTTTTTCATGGCTGAATAGTACTCCATTGCATGTATGTACCACATTTTCTTTATCCATTCATCTGTTGATAGATGCTTAGTTTGTTTCCAAATTTTGGCTATTGCAAACAGTGCTGCAACCAACATAGGAGCACACATACCGTTTTGATGTACTGATTTTCTTTGTTTTGGATATATACCCAGCAGTGGGTTCGCTAAATCATATGGTAGCTCTGTTTTTAGGTTTTTGAGGAAACTCCAAACTGTTCATAATGGTTTTACTAATTCACGTTTTCACCAACAGTGTATGAGGGTTCCCTTTTTCTCAACATCCTTGCCAGTGATTAAATGGTTAAGATTCTTTTGCATTTGTATCTGCTCATCCATGACTCAAGAATATTATAGGAAATATTTGAGCAACTTTTCCCTGTGTTGTTATATTGTATGATTCATTGTTGTATTAAAAGTAGTTCACAAGAATGTACGTTGTATGATTACAGAGAAAATTACAATAAAAAATCTTGTAAGTTAAAAACATATAGGTGGTATTATTTAGGTGAATCATTAATTAAGAAAGAACTTTTTTATTCTTAGGTTGTTTTGTTTTTCATCTTTCAACTTTCTGATACTTAAATTTGCCTTAATAACATTCACAGTTGCTGTTCATATTCTTACTTTATGTTTTCTGAAATATATCTTTAGAAGACAGATGACATAATTTCACTTTAATAGGGGAATCAAAAAATTAACTTGATCTAAAAGAAATGGAAATTTGTCAATCTATACAAATAAGAATGTGACTAAAATAAAATAAATACATTTGATTAAAATTTATGGTAAATCAGATTATGTAGTGTTAATTTCTTTTCCTACCTTAGTCTTTTTAGCTGCATAATTACCTTTCCAAATAGTTAAGGTATGTTTGTTTAAAGTTACGTTTCTTATTTCAGCGTTAGGGAATGAACTTCATCAGCAATCTAAATTAATAATATAGCATGACTAGGTAAGGTTTATTCTAGGATATAAGGATATTTTACCACCCGGATATTTCAGTATACTTCATTACTGAGCAAATGAAAGGTGAAAATCATGTGATTCATTTGATAAAATTTAGTCTTTCCCAGTAAAAGTTCTAAGTAAAATGCAGATAGGAAGGAATTACCTAAATCTGATAAAAGTGGACATTTGATAAAATTTAATCTTTCCCAGCAAAAGTTCTAAGTAAAATGCAGATAGGAAGAAATTACCCAAATCTGATAAAAATTAGTGACTAAAATTTAAAGTAAATATTGTATTAAATATTGGAGTACTGAAGCTACTTGCATTTAAATAGGAAACAAGACAGCGATGCCCACAACTACTTAGAGACTTATGCAGCAGAGACTTTGTATAGTGTCTTAAGATAAGAAAATGAATAATTGATATTAATGTTAGAAGAAAACAAATACACTACAGGACCACAGACGACTTGGGCTATTCTGGTTAAAACTTAAGTTGAATAGAGCAGTTGGGAAAAAAACATTGTTCTCAAAACTATTAATGGATCAGTATGAATGGTGGGCTCTCATAGTTGATAATGTTTTAACTTTTATGAGCACTACAGTAGCCTTTCCCAAATTGATTTCCAGGCTATGTAAATCAGAAGTCTGACAAAAGGCATTCTGTGGTCAAATAAATTTGAGAAGCTTTGAATCTTATATTCCAAGACTAGTGATACACAACAAACATTTAAAAGTTTTTAAAAGTAAGTTTTTAAAATTTTTTATTTCAGTAGGTTTTTGGGGAATAGGTGGTATTTGGTTACATGAATAAGTTCTTCAGTGATTATTTCTAAGATTTTGGTGCACCCATCATTTGACCAGTTTATAGTGTACCCAATGGGTAGTCTTCTCGCTACTTGCCACCCTTTCCCCCAAGTCCTCAAAGTCCAGTGTATCATTCTTATGCCTTTGTGTTCTCGTTGCTTAGCTCCCACATGTGAGTGAGAACATATGATGTTTGGTTTTCCATTCCTGAGTTACTTCACTTAGAATAATAGTCTCCACTTCCATCCAGGTTGCTACGAATGCAATTATTTTGTTCCTTTTTGCAGCTGAGTAGTATTCTATGGTATATGTATGTATATGTGTGTGTGTATATAGGTGTGTGTATAGGTGTGTGTATATATATATACACACACACCTATACACACACACACACCCCACCACATGTTCTTTATCCACTCGTTGATTGATGGGCATTTGGGCTGGTTCCATGTTTTTGCAATCGCAAATTGTGACGCTATAAACATGCGTGTTCAAGTATCTTTTTTGTATAATGACTTCTTTTCCTCTGGGTAGACACCTAGCAGTGGAATTGCTAGATCAAATGGTAGATCTACTTTTAGTTCTTTAAGTAATCTTCACACTTTGGTTGTGCTAGTTTACATTCTCACCAGCAGTGTGAAGATTGTAAGCGTTGCATTTTCAGTGCATCCCTGCCAACATCTATTATTTTTTGATTTTTTTTTTTATGGCCATTATTGCAGGAGTGAGGTGGTATCGCATTGTGGTTTTGATTTGCATTTCCCTGATCATTAGTGATGGTGAGCATTTTTCCATATGGCTTTTGGCCATTTGTATATCTTCTTTTAAGAATTGTCTATTCTGGCCGGGCATGTTGGCTCACGGCTGTAATCCCATCATTTTGGGAGGCTGAGACGGGCGGATCATGAGGTCAGGAGATTGACACCATCCTACCTAACACGGTGAAATGCTGTCTATACAAAAAATACAAAAAATTAGCCAGGCATGTTGTCACGTGCCTATAGTCCCAGCTACCTGTGAGGCTGAGGTAGGAGAATCGCTTGAACCTAGGAGGTGGAGGTTGCAGTGAGCCAAGATGATGCCAGTGCACTCCAGCCTAGGTGACAGAGCGAGACTCTGTCTCAAAAAAAAAAAAAAAGAATTGTCTATTAATCTTCTTAGTCTACTTCTTGATGGATTTTTTTCTTGCTGATGTATTTGACTTCCTTGTAGATTCCAGATATTAGTCCTTTGTCGGATGCATAGATGATAAAGATTTTCTCCCACTCTGTGGGTTGTCTGTTAACTCTGCTGATTATTTCTTTTGCTGTGCAGAAGGTTTTTAGTTTAATTAAGTCCCAATTATTTATCTTCGTTTCTGTTGTATTTGCTTTTGGGTTCTTGGTCATGAAGTCTTTGCCTAAGCCAATGTCTAGAAGGGTTTTTTTTTTTTTTTATGTTCTAGACTCTTTATGGTTTCAGGTCTTAGATTTAAGTATTTGATCCATTTTGAGTTGATTTTTGTGTAAGATGTGAGACGAGGATCCAGTTTCATTCTTCCACATGTGGCTTGCCAATTATCCCAGCACCATTTATTGAATAGGGTGTCTTTTCCCCACTTTATGTTTTTGTTTGCTTTGTCAAAGATCACTTGGCTGTAAGTATTTGATTTTATTTCTGGGTTCTGTATTCTGTTCCATGGTCTGTGTGCCTATTTTTATACTAGTACCACACTGTTTTGGTGACTATGGCCTTATAGTATACTTTGAAGTCAGATAATGTGATGCCTCCAGATTTATTCTTTTTGCTTAGTCTTGCTTTGGCTATGTGGGCTCTTTTTTGGTTCCTTAGGAATTTTAGGGTTGTTTTTTCTAGTTCTGTAAAGAATGAGGTGGTATTTTGTTGAGAATTGCATTGAATTTATAGATTGCTTTTGGCGGTATGGTCATTTGTACAACATTGATTCTACACATCCATGAGCATGGAATGTATTTCAATTTGTGTCATCTAAGATTTTTTTCAGTAGTGTTTTGTAATTTTCCTTGTAGAGATCTTTCATGCCCTTGGTTAGGTAAATTCCTAAGTTTTTTTTTTTTTTTTTTTTTTGCAGCTATTGTGCAAGTGGTTGAGTTCTTGATTTGATTCTGAGTGTGGTTGCTATTGATGTATAGTAGAGCTGCTGATGTGTGTACATTAATTTTGTATCCTGAAACTTCGCTGAATTCATTTACCAGTTCTAGGAGCTTTTTGGATGAGTCTTTAGGGTTTTCTAGGTATATGATGATATCATCAGCAAACAGTGACAGTTTGACTTCCTCTTTACGAATTTGGATGCCCCTGATTTCTTTCTCTTGTCTGATTGCTCTGGTTAGGACTTCCAGTACTATGTTGAATAGAAGTGGGGAAAGTGGGAATCCTTGTCTTGTTTCAATTCTTGGAGGAATGCTTTCAGCTTTTCCCCATTCATTATAATGTTAGCTGTGGGATTGTCATAGATGGCTTTTTTTATGTTAATGTATGTCCCTTCTATGCCAGTTTTTCTGAGGGTTTTAATCATAAAAGGATGTTGTGTTTTGTCAAATGCTTTTTCTGCGTCTCTTCAGACGATCATGTGATTTTTGTTTTTAATTCTGTTTATGTGATGTATCACATTTACTGACTTGCGGATGTTAAACCATCCCTGGCATGAAACCCACTTGATCATGGTGGATTATCTTTTTGATATGCTGTTGAATTTGGTTCACTAGTATTTTGTTTAGGATTTTTGCATCTCAGGGATATTGGTCTGTAGTTTTCTTTTTTTGTTATGTCCTTCCCTGTTTTGGGTATTAGGGTAATACTGGCTTCATAGAATGATTTAGGGAAGATTCTCTCTTTCTCTCTCCTGTGGAACAGTGTCAGTGGTATTGGTACCAGTTCTTTGAATGTCTGATAGAATTTAGCTGTGAATTCTTCTGTGCTAGACTTTTTTCCGTTGGCATTTTTTTTTTTTTTATTAGCACCTCAGTCTCGCTGCTTATTATTGGTCTGTTCAGAATTTTTTTATCTTTAATCTGGGAGCGTTGTATATTTCGAGGAATTTATCCATCTCCTCTAGGTTTTTTAGTTCATGTGCATAAAGGTGTTCATAGGAACCTTGAATAATCTTTTGTATTTTTGTGGTATCAGTAGTAATATCTCCCGTTTTATTTCTAATTGTGCTTACTTGGATTTTCTCTCTTCCTTATTAGTCTTGCTAATGGTCTGTCAATTTTATCTATCTTTTCAAAAAACTAGCTTTTTGTTTCATTTATCTTTTGTATTTTTTTTTTTTTTTTCATTTCAGTTTCATTGAGTTATGCTCTGATCTTCGTTATTTCTTCTGCTGGGTTTGGATTGTTCTTATTTCTCCAGTTCCATGAGGCATGACCTGAGATTGTCTGTTTGTGCTCTTTCAGACTTTTTGATGTAGGCATTTAATGCTATGAACTTTCTTCTTAGCACTGCTTTTGCTGTATCCCAGAGGTTTTGATAGGTTGTGTCACTATTGTTCGGTTCAAAGAAATTTTGAATTTTCATCTTGATTTCGTTGTTGACCCAGGGATCATTCAGGAGTAGGTTATTCATTTTCATGTATTTGCATGGTTTTCAGGTTCCTTTTGGAATTGATTTCCAATTTTATTCCACTGTGGTCTGAGAGAGTACTCGATATAATTTCGATTTTCTTAAATTTGTTGAGACTTGTTTTGTGGCATATCATATGGTCTGTCTTGGAGAATGTTCCATGTACTGACGAATAGAATATATTCTGCATTTGTTGGGTAGAATGTTCTGTAAATATCTAAATCCATTTCTTGTAGAGTATAGTTTAAGTTCATTATTTCTTTGTTGCCTTTCTGCCTTGATGACTAGTGCTGTCAGTGGAGTATTGAAGTCCCCCACTATTATTGTGTTGCCATCTATCTCATTTCTTAGGCCTAGTAGAATTGTTTTATAAATTTGGGAGCTCCAGTGTTAGATGTATATGTACATTTAGAATTGTGATTTTTCCCTGTTGGATTAGTCTTTTTATCATTATATAATGTCCTTCTTTGTCTTTTTAAGCTGCTGTTGCTTTAAAGTGTTTTTTTTTTCTTATTTTTTTTTTTGGTCTGATATAAGAATAGTTACTCTTGCTTGCTTTTGGCATCCATTTCCATGGAATGCCTTTTTACCCCTTTACCTTAAATTTATGTTGAGTCCTTACGTGTTAGGTGAGTCTCCTGAAGACAGCAGAAACTTGGTTGTTGAATTCTTATCCATTCTGCCATTCTGTACCTTTCAGTGGAGCGGTTAGGCCATTTACATTCAATTTTATTATTGAGATGTGAGGTACTATTCTATTCATCATGCTGTTTGTTGCATGAATACCTTTTTTTTTTTTTTCCCATTGTGCTATTTGTTATACAGGTCCTGTGAGATTTATGCTTTAAGGAGGCTTTATTTTGGTGTGTTCTGAGGATTTGTGTCAAGATTTAGAGCTCCTTTTAGCAGTTCTTGCAGTGTTGGCCTGGGAGTGGCAAATTCTCTCTGCATTTTTTAATATAGAAAAGACTGTACCTTTCCTTCATTTATGAAGCTTAGTTTCACTGGATACAAATTCTTAGCTGAAAACGGTTTTGTTTGAGGAGGCTAAAAATAGGACCCTAGTCTCTCCTAGCTCGAGGGATTTCTGCTGAGAAATCTGCTCTTAATCCAATAGGTTTTCCTTTATAGGCTACGTGGTGCTTTTGCCTCACAATTCTGAATATTCTTTTTATTGTCTTGACTTTTGATAACCTGATGACTGTGTGCCTAGGTAATGATCTTTTTGTGATGAATTGCCCAGGTGTTCTTTGAGCTTCTTGTTTTTGGATATCTAGACGTCTAGCAAGGCCAGGAAAGTTCTCCTTAATTATTGCCTCAAATATGTTTTCCGGAGTTTTAGTTTTCTCTTCTTCCTTAGGAACACCAATTATTTTTAGATTTGTTAACATAATCCCAGACTTCTTGGGGCTTTGTTCATTTTAAAAAATTCTTTCTCCTTTGTCCTTGACGAACTGGGTTAATTCAAAAGCCTTGTCTTCGAGCTCTGAAGTTCTTTCTTCTGCTTGTTCAATTGTGTTGCCGAGACTTTCCAGTGCATTTTGCATTTCTTTCTTTCTTTCTTTCTTTCTTTTTTTTTTTTTTTGAGACGGAGTCTTGCTCTGTCGCCGAGGCTGGAGTGCAGTGGCCGAATCTCAGCTCACTGCAAGCTCCACCTCCCGAGTTTAGGCCGTTCTCCTGCCTCAGGCTCCCGAGTAGCTGGAACTACAGGCGCCTGCCACCTCGCCCGGCTAGTTTTTTGTATTTTTTTAGTAGAGACGGGATTTCACCGGGTTAGCCAGGATAGTCTCGATCTCCTGACCTCGTGATCTGCCCATCTCAGCCTCTCAAAGTGCTGGGATTACAGGCTTGAGCCACCGCGCCCGGCTGCATTTTGCATTTCTCTAAGTGTGTCCTTGACTTCTAGAAGTTGTGACTGCTTTTTGCTTATGCTATCTATTTCACTGAAGAATTTTCCTTTCCTATCCTGTATCATGTTTTTGATTTCTTTAAGTTGAAATTCACCTTTCTCTGGTGACTCCGTGATTTGCTTAATAATCGACCTTCTAAATTCTTTTTCTGGCAATTCAGAGATTTCATTTTCATTTAGCTCCATTGCTGGTGAGCTGGTATGATCTTTTGGGGGTGTTAAAGACCCTTGTTTTGTCATATTACCAGAATTGTTTTTCTGGTTCCTTCTCATTTGGGTAAATTTTGTCAGAGTGAAGATCTGGGATTCAAAGGTTGCTGTTCAGATTCTTGTGTCCCACGGGATGTGCCCTTGATGTGTTGTTCTCCCACTTCCCCTAGGAATGAGGCTCCCTGAGAGCTGAACTGGAGTGATTGTTTTTGTTCTTCTAAGTTTAGCCGTCCAGTGGAGCTACTGAGCTTCAGGCTGGTACTGGGGTGTGTCCGCAAAGAGTCCTGTGATGTGATTCATCTTCAGGTCTTGCAGCCCTGGATATCTGCACCTGAACCGGTAGAGGTAGCAGGGGAGTGAAGTGGACTCTGTGAGCATCATTGGTTGTGTTTTTGTTTAGTGTACTGATTTTGTGTTGGATGGCTTCCAGCCAGGAGGTTGCTTTCAAGAGTTCATCAGCTGTGGTCCTATAGAGAGGATGTGGACTTGCCGTAGGGCTGGGCACAGTGGCTTATTCTTGTAATCCCAGCACTTTGGGACTCTGAGATGGGCGTTACCACTTGAGGTCAGGAGTTCAACACTAGCCTGACCAACATGGTGAATCCCTGTCTCTGCTTAAAACAACAACAATGACAACCACAACCACCACTACCACCACCACCACCACCACCACCACTACCACCGCTGCCACCTTATTCTAGGGATACCTGGTTAAGTACAGGTTTTTCAGGCAGTGGGCAGGGCCGTAGAGCTTTCAAGAGATTATGACCTTTGTCTTTGGTTACCTGGGCGAGCAGAGAAAGACCAGCAGGTGGGGGAAGGGATAGGTGTGTCTGTGCTCAGCTTCTCCTTGGGCATGGGGCTTGCTGTGGCTGCTGTGGGGGATGTGGTTGTGGTTCCTAGTCCAATGGAGTTGTATTCCCAGGAAGATTATGGCTGCCTCTGCTGAGTTATACAGGTCACCAGGGAAGTGGGGGTAAGCTTGCAGTCACAGACTTCTCTCCACTCCCACGCAGCCCCCAGTCCTAAGGGCCAGTCTCATTCCTGCCGTGCCCCCTCAACTGCATCGAGTCTATTTCCAGGCAGCTGGTGACCAGGGCTGAGAACTTGCCCCAGACCACGAACCTCCCTGTTGAGAAAGCAGGCAGACTCACAGTTTTTTGGTGTCTCAGGGAGCCTGCAGTGGTGATCCAGTTACCTCAAAGGGTCTATGGATTCTCTCGGCTTTCCTGGTATGTTCCTGTGGAAGTTCTTGGTGCTGCTATCCAGGGCTGCAGGACCTGAAGATGAATCATATCACAGGACTCTTTGCGGACACACCCGAGTATCAGCCTGAAGTTCTGCGCAATACTGTTCATGAACACTGTTCATGATCTGAGTCTCTACACACTGCTCTGCCTCTCTGAGCTGGAGCTGCAAGCTAGTCCTGCCTCCTATTCGCCATCTTAAAGATCCATTTTTAAAAGGTTTTGAATAGGGTATAAGGAAACTTATTTTACTGTATTAATCCTCTAAACAACAGTTCCATAGGTGTGACATCTTTTACTGGATATAAAATGTAGTTTATCCCATTCCGTTTTTTTTAATTTTTATTATTATTATACTTTAAGTTCTAGGGTACATGTGCACAATGTGCAGGTTTGTTACATACGTATACATGTGCCATATTGGTGTGCTGCACCCATTAACTCATCATTTACATTAGGTATATCTCCTAATGCTATGCCTCCCCCCTCCTTCCACCCCACAACAGGCCCTGGTGTGTGATGTTCCCCTTCCTGTGTCCAAGTGTTCTCATTATTCAATTCCCACCTATGAGTGAGAACATATGGTGTTTGGTGTTCTGTCCTTGGGATAGTTTGCTGAGAATGATGGTTTCCAGCTGCATCCATGTCCCTACAAAGGACATGAACTCATCCTTTTTTATGGCTGCATAGTATTCCATGGTGTATATGTGCCACATTTTCTTAATCTAGTCTGTCATTGATGGACATTTGGGTTGGTTCCAAGTCTTTGCTGTTGTGAATAGTGCCACAGTAAACATACTTCTCAAAAGAAGACATTTATGCAGCCAACAGACACATGAAAAAATGCTCATCATCACTCGCCATCAGAGAAATGCAAATCAAAACCACGATGAGATACCATCTCACACCAGTTAAAATGGCAATCATTAAAATGTCAGGAAACAACAGGTGCTGGAGAGGATGTGGAGAAATAGGAACACTTTTACACTGTTGGTGGGACTGTAAACTAGTTCAACCATTGTGGAAGACAGTGTGGTGATTCCTCAAGGATCTAGAACTAGAAATACCATTTGACCCAGCCATCCCATTACTGGGTATATACCCAAAGGATTATTAATCATGCTGCTATAAAGACACATGCACACATATGTTTATTGCGGCACTATCCTATTCCTTTAAAAGATAATTCTTTAGTTCCCTGTCCAAATCATTGACTTAGTAGTATATTGTATCTTTGAAAATGCATATCAGTTTTTCCCCCCCATACTGTACAAATCAGGCTTTTTTTTTTTTTTTTTTTTTTTTTGAGACAAAGTCTGTCTCTGTCACCCAGGCTGGAGTGCAGAGGCACAGTCTGGGCTCTCTGCAACCTCCGCCTCCCTGGGTTCAAGCGATTCTCCTGCCTCAGCCTCCTGAGTAGCTGGGATTACAGGCGCCCACCACCATGCCTGGCTAATTTTTGTATTTTTAGTAGAGTCTAGGCTGCTCTCGAACTCCTGACCTCAGGTGATCCGCCCACCTCAGCCTCCCAAAGTGCTGGGATTACAGGCATGAGCCATTGCGCCTGGCCACAAGTCAGGCTTTCTTCAGCCATAGTTCTGTGTGAGGATCAGGGATCTTTTGATTGTAGACTCCCATTATATATATTCTTTACAATCATTTAGAGAAATCTACCAGTAATAAATTCAGATGGTTTGCTGTTTGGTTGATTTTTTTTTTTTCTCTACTCAGAGGGTAGTAATTAGTTATAAGTTAAGCTGTGGAATATCAGCCCAGTTGCCTATTTCACTTAGCAGATATTGTGTGCTCACTATGTGATCTAAGTTTCCGCCTTCTAGTATAGATGAGTGCTGGGAGATAGATAAGGTACAGCTAGTAATAAATAAGATTGTTTCTCTAGTAGTAAGTGTTAAGAGTAAAAAAGCAAAAGGATAAAGAATAGGAGAGAGGGGTCTACTGCATGTAGAGGAGTCAGAGAAAACCTCCTAGGAGTTGACTTTTTTTTTTTTTTTAAGTTGAGACTTAAATTATGCAAAGGAGGCAGCCATAGGGAAATAACTTTCCTGGACAAAATAATATTATATTTAATGGCCTTGAAATGTGAATTGCAATATGGCATGTTTGAGGGAAAGAAAAGAATAGTAGTTGGCATTTCATAGATTGGTAGGAAAAGTGAGAGTGATAGGAAATGAGTTTGGAAAAGAGGACAGGGCCACTCAAATAAGGTGTTGTGGGCCAAAATATAAAGTGCTAAAATTTTAAAGTAATGACAAGCCAAGCCATTGAAGAGTACTAAATCTGTACTGTATTTTTAAAATTAAATTAAAATTTAAAAAATTGACTCTTGCTTCTCTCTAGAAGTACCATAATATTATTGGTAAGTCAAAGTCAATCGAAATGGTCTCTTTACAGGTTTTAACATTGTCCAGTGAGGTAACATTGGGATACTAGCTTATAACAGCTAACATTTATTGAAAACTTAATATGCACCAGCACTGTGCAATACACATTATATGTCTGAAGCACTTTATATTATGTTTTCTTCATAGCAGTGGGGTAGGCGGTAATGTTATTACATATTCTAAATGAAGAAACTGATTATATTTTTCCCAAGAACACGTGATTCTAAGTGTTACTGGGATAACATGAGCCAGAATGTGAACCCACTGAGTGGTTTGTATACTTTATGAATGGTTGTCACAAATGTGATGATGATTGATTTATAGATAAAGGCAGAAGTTACAGATCTCTTTCATATAAGTAATGGATACAAGAACTTACTTTATAGAAACATGTTGCAGTATTCTCCCCTTTGGAAGGACAAATTTTCTTTGCCTTGAAGTTCTCTTGTAGGGCATCACAGTGATGGTGCTACCACGTTGTCTGACTGTGATGAGGATTATCTTATTCATCTCCAAGATCTCATCAGTATAAGTAGGACTGGGTTTTATTGTGTTCCCATGGTTTCTTAGCAATCTGATATTTCTTTTAGGTAAGCTATATGTATATTCCTTCTTGCTGAAGAGAGCAGATGAAATTGAAAATAGTCACCAAATAAAAGCAGTTTCGTCACTTCTCTTCCAATCCTAATATATGGCTTTGTTTTGAGGTATTTTTTTCTTAAAGTATGTTGGATTTGGTACATAACATTATTAAAATAAAGAAATTTCATTCTACAGTTGAATAAATGTTACCTGAAATGCTGGGAACCAGAAGTATTTTGGATTTCAGATTTTTTCAGGTTTTGAAATATTTGTATTACTGGTTGAGTATCCCTAAACTGAAAATCTGAAATAAATAATGCCTCAGAAAGCACTCAGAAAGTTACAGATTTTGGAGGATTTTGGATTTTTGGATTAGGGACACTCAACCTATATTTCTAATTTTATCATAGATGTTGAACTTCATCAAATGGTTTTTCCTAATATTTGATGTAATCTTGCTGTTGTATTTCTTTTGGTCTGTTAATGTGCAGAAGTTTATTAATATATTTTCTGATGTTAAACTAGTCTCACATTCCTGTAGTAAACCATAGTTTTTCACTTAAAACAAAATTCTGCTCTATTTAGGAATTTTGTATTTTATTTACAATTTCAATCTTATGTTGACAAAAACATTTTTTTTTTCCTCTCTAGAGGACTTTAAAATTCTTTTTGTAATGCTTTTTTTGGACTTTGGAACAGAGATACTAGCCTCTTAAAATGAAGATTGTTTCCTTCATTTTCTGTTATCTGGCCCTCATGTCCAAGTTTCCCATTTCTCCAGAAGTTGGATTTTATAACCACAGCCATAAATAACCTCATGGAACCTCCAAGGTCATCTAAAAATTTGAATTAAAATCCAAACCCGGGGAATACAGAATTGTTTTTCAAAGTTTGCTTTGTTTTTAAGTTTAGTTTCTCAGATGTTTTTTGGAAAAGGTATATTTAATAAATCTAGAAGAAATTTTAGCAGTAAGCAGAAGCAATTGGGAAGAAAATGCTGTATATGACAAACATTTTGGGAAAATATCCATGATATAAGAAAGTGTACTCATATTGCATCTGGGTTGAGTGTTCCCATAAAGGAAAGGTGAGTAGACCTGGACATGTAAACATAGGAAGTAGGAAGGAGAGGCAAAGGAGCACAGGAAGGGGATCTGTGGGCTTATAAATATAATCTGATGAATAGTAGTTTGATTAAAATGTACTTGCAGGTCTTTCTCAGTCCAAGAAAGAATATGACTTGAATTGAGCTAGTAATATTTAAAAATAATTGCCACTATCTACTCTAAAAGGTTGGGAGGAGTACATATATTATCCTTGGAGATCAAAAGCTTCTATTGTTTAAAATAGGCAATTAGTACCCAGAATCATGGTTTTCTTTTTTTTATCCTAAGACATTAGGGTAAAAAGCTTTTAATTTTATCATTGGTTTTATTAAATGGTTTAATTTTATTATTGAGCAAACTCTGGATTAACAGGATAAACAAAGTAAAATTGCTAATACTTTTGATTATACTTCAGTGTGATTGTCAAATGAATATTTTGTCATGACACTATAAAATATGCTAAATAGCTTTCAGAAAGAAATAAGAATAACCATGGTATATTTGTTACTTTCCTTCATACTGGAAAACTGCATGGATTGTTAAGAACAACTAGCATCTGATCAGGCATCATCAGAATTCGTAGGTCTAATACTATAAAGTTCATTTTGGATTAAGAAGTACTCTTTTGATTCAGGAATTAGTTCAGTGAGGGCCTTTGTGCAAAATTCGCTCTATATTTCTTAGAGTATCTTATATATCAGAGTGTGACTGCTTTTCATTGCTTTATCTTATTCTCTTTTTGTTGGTTAGCATGACAGAGAGAAACATCAACTGCACATTTTATAAACTCACTCCCTTGGAAGACTTCATTGAGGTTTTAATTAGGACCATTTTAGCAGGCTCTGTTGTATTCATAATAGTAATATCTTCTTCTTCTTTTTCTCATTCTTTCTATCCTCTCTTCCTGCCTCTCATTTTGGGCAACTGGAAGCTGTGTATTTTGAATACTATGACCATGGTGTAGATAGCCTCTGGATAGAAGTTTATTCATCTCAACACCTCCTGTGTCATCACAGTGTTATGCACTTACTGCTTTATACACATGATGAATGTTTTCAAGGCTATGGCTGTTGCTAGTATTGTAGTGGATGGAGAGCTCTGACTAGGTCAGTACGAGACATTCATGTAAATAGCACATACTGTGAATTGGTTTAGATGTAGTTGGAGGGAGGAGTCAGATGGCATTTGTGAAAAACTATTCCAGTGAAGGCCAAGCTAGCACTCATTGTTTTGTTCTGGCCTCATGTATAGTAAATTAAGCTGTGGACATCTTTTCTGAGTGTGAGTCGGAGATGCTAGTGCTTTACCTTTTTAATTCCAGGAGTTTTCAGTATAAAACATAAACCTGAGATGAGGCCAGTGTAGGAATGAAATGAAGAGGGAGAGGGCAAGATGGCAGTCTTTTTGGTTTTCTTAAGTTTGCCGGAATGAAAATTAATGATGAAGTATTAATAGAACGTACTGAATTTTATTTGGAAGTAAATGTTAATGAAAAACCAGATGATAATGAAGATAAAAAATGCTTACTTATCCAAAGGAAGTAATTACTACTTGTGAATTTCTATGATCTGATGAGGAACTATTTTGTAATTTGAATTGTAATAGTGTACCAAGTGAGAACATAAATGGTGCTGGTATAATCTGAGTCCATAGTGTAGAATTTGTACTAAGCCAGTTCCAACTCAGCACAGAGCTCAGCCCATTGGTACTGGTGAGTGAATCAGATGCTTTCATTATTTGAAGGGTTTTTTAATTACCTACTTAGGAATTTATATTTCCAGGTTGGTTCAGATCTGTTAGAACTGCTTTCGCCTCCATATCCAGCTAATTGTCATATTCACATCTTTGATGTAATAAGATTTTTGATACTTCTGCCACCTCTAATTTTCCCACTACTATTCTTGTTATACACTGTGATTTTTATGAGTTGTTGCCATAACATTTCGGGGAGGAGAGGGTGTTATGGGTTTAATTGGCTGTATTTAGGGTTAAGGTCTTTAAAGAGTGTGAGGCTGTGAATGTGGGCCCTAATCCAGTATGACTGGTATCCTTATAAGAAGACAAACAGACACCAGGGATGCACAGCCACAGAGAAAAAGACCATGTGAGGATATAGTGAGAAAGTATCCATCTATCAGCAAAACAAGGAAAAAGGCTTCAGAAATCAAACCTGCTGACACCTTGAACTTGGACTTCTAGCCCCCAGTACTGTGAGACAATAAATTACTGTTGTTTTAGCTACCCAGTCTGTGGCACTTTGTTGTGGCAGCTCTAGCAAACTAATATAGAGGGGGAAGTGTTAGAGGAACTTAAGACTTACACACATCTACAAACCTGTGCACAGAAATGTGCCCAATAATGGAATGTTCAGGGTCCCTTGTTTGAGACGTCTTACCGTTCTACTTTGTATGCCTTTGGCTAGTCTGCCTGTTGCTGAGAGACATTAGTAAATCACTAAACCTTGTCCGTTATTTCCCCAATAAGGATAAATATTACAACACAGGAATAATAGGCATCTAGAATTACCCCCCTTCACCAGATTATGTTTGCCCTAAAGTCCCAAAATTCTGTCTTTTAGTGATCACATTAAATGGAAGGCAGATTCACCTACACATTTTTGTGGTGGTGGTGTTGATTTCAGTTGAAAAAAGTTTGTGACTTTTGATCTACTCGGTGTTTGATTATGAAAAGTGAGTGGTAACAACAATTCTTTATTTTTTTGACTGCTTTATGTTAAATTGTTACCAGAATTTAGAATGGTTCTTATTTTCTTTTTGCCATTTAAAATTTAAGCCTACATGGAGTATTGATGAGATTTATAATTGGTAAATAACTGACAGTTGATTATAATCGACAGCCTCGGGATAAAACACAGTGAAATATTTTAAACACTCAGGACCCAGAACAAATACATTTGTTGAATGATTGTAAGAATGCTTGATGTTTGGCTGTAAAGCTGTGAATTTCCTTGCCTTTCCACAATTAAGAATATCTGCCTTCTCACAAATCTTAAAAGTTAGACCTATCCTACTGTTATATATCATTCATTTTCTACTAACGTTGTTCTTTTTTTTGAGATAGAGTCTCACTCTGTTTGCCAGCCTGGAGTGCAGTGGCACAATCTCCACTTACTGCAGTCTCCGCTTCCCAGGTTCAAGCCATTCTTCTGCCTCAGTCTCCTGAGTAGCTGGGATTACAGGCGCACACCACCATGCCCAGCTAATTTTTGTATTTTTAGTAGAGATGGGGTTTTACCATGTTGGCCGGCATGGTCTTGATCTCTTGACCTCGTGATCCACCTGCCTCAGCCTCCCAAAGTGCTGGCAGTGGCGTGAGCCTCTGCCACTGGCCTAATGTCATTCTTTTGTAACATCTAAAATAGTTAGAATTGGCTTATTTCCCATAATTTTAAAATGTATTCTTTTACATGATTTTAAGTTGCATTTTCAAAAACAGTTTCTGCTGTCTAGAACTTGGAGTAGAAATGTGTTTCATGATGCCTTTTGTCATGATTTTCTCACTCTTTGTGAATCTACTTGTTATATGTTTTGATATATTTTTTTAAAAATCTACTTAATAATTTATTAGAGACCAAATGTTGATGAAGGTTTATAAAACTCAGCTTTCACGTGCTTTCCCCATCTATTGGTATAGTAATACAGTCCTTAATTCAGCAGATTATTATTAAATACCTTCTGTGTGTAAGTAAGAAACTTAGAAATTTTAGACAAGAGTCTTAACTACCACAGAGTTAATTGCCTCACTTTTCAAAAAGGGAAACTGAGGTGCTTATGTTTGTCCACCTTCTTTGTGGCAGAATAGTCCCTTCACTCTGAGTGACTTAACCCATTTTAACTGTGCCTTCTACTTTGTGTAGTCCTAATGGAAGAATTGATTACTTTTGAAATGAAAGCAAAAGTAAACCAGTAAAGGACTTAATGAATGATTTTGTTTTCCTATTAACTGATGAATAATCAGCAAAACTTTCAGCTGTGGGGAATTGTGCTTTTGACAGAGACAGGGAGGAGCTTTGAAGAAAACTTTCAACTATTTGCATTTTAGAAAAAGTTTTGAATAACTTCCCAATACTTAAAAAAGTACTTTTGTGAAGTTTTACCTCCTCAATGTTTGCTATTTTTATCTAATCCTATTTTCCATAGTAACTCATTGTGAAATGTTTATCTGTGCATTTAATAGGTTAACAAGGAGGAAAAAGCAGGAAAATTATGTTTTTTTTTCCATAGTCAGAAGAGAGAGGAAATATGGAAGAATAGTGAGGCAGTGGCAGGCCCATTCTAATTTTTTTTAAAAAGGTGAGCGTGGAGAAAGTGGATCTAGGGTGAAATAAGAGAGGAGGAACTGACAGATGTCACAAAATAGCCATAGGATCCATTTGTAAGCATTTGTGAAAAATGACCTCCAAGTACTGAATAAGTCTTTGAGGTTTAGAATTCCCAATAGTTGGTAGAAGAAAGAACCAGATACTTTTTAAAAAAATCAAATTGAGTATAACTTTTACTCCAGGATGCAATGGTGAGGAAAGTTAGGCTGAACATGCAGTATTAAAAACTTTCACTGACAATAGCAACACATAGATACTGGGAGCACAGAGGAAGGGTTGCTAACATTACTTCTTGGGAGAATTAGGGAAAGTGTCACATGGAAGTTTGAAATATGTGTATTGGTATAAATTCTTTTTATGAAAAAGTAGGGAATTAGGAGATGTACTTACTGAAGAATATAGAGAAATACTGATTTAGGCCCTCAATGATATACCATCTAGAGCATGAAAAAATACATAGTCAACCATGATTAGATGATTTTACCTCTAAGTAAAAGACATAATTTCATATTTGGATTTATTTTATATACTGTGAAATGAATATTTAGAGACATTAAATCTAGTCACTTCAGTTTCTTCTCCGTCTCCGTCTCTGTCTCCATCTCCATCTCCATCTCCATCTTCATCTCCTCCTCCTCCTTTCTTCTTTTCTTCTCTTCTTCTTCTTCTTCTTCTTTTTTTTTTTTTTTTTTTTGAGACAGAGTCCTGCTCTGTCACCCAGGCTGGAGTGCAGTGGCCTGATCTTGGCTCACCACAACCTCCGCCTCCTGGGTTCAAGCAATTCTCCTGCCTCAGCCTCCTGAGTAGCTGGGATTACAGGCGTGTGCCACCACGCCTGGCTAATTTTTTACATTTTTAGTAAAGACGGTGTTTCACCACATGTTGGTCAGGCTGGCCTCAAACTCCTGACCTCGTGATCCGCCCACCTTGGCCTCTCAAAGTGCTGGGATTATAGGCATGAGCCAATGTGACCTGGCCCACTTTAGTTTCTTTTGAGCAACTGAGTGTCATGAAATGTCAATATCATGAAAGAAAGAGAGGTAAGGAGCTGCTCTAGATTAAGGAATCATGGCAGGCATTACACAAATCTTGTAATTTGTGAACCTTGATCTCATCTTCTTTTCTCCCAAGAAAAGAAGGAAAGAAAGGAAGAAAAGACCAGAACACAGCAATAAAGATACATTTTCATTGGGGAAATTTTTATTATTAGGTGATATGACTGATTAATTGCAAATATGGCCACAATTCTTCATCTTTGCTTATATCCATGCCCTTTGCAATGTGACTTAGCAACTACTCCGTTTACGGGGCCATCTCTATTTCTTCACCCCACAAATCCGAGCTTGTCGACAGAATGTGGCAGAAGTTATGGTGTGTCCGTTTGGAACACAGGCATTTTAAGAGTTCTTGCATGCTTATACTCCCTTGGGAACTATGACATTTGCTGTCTGATCTAGCCCTAGCTATCCTGGAGGGTGAAAGGGTTGGTAGAAGAAAGGTCAGTTGTCTCAGCTCAGGCCATCCTAGACCATCTTATATCCAGCCAACCCCCAAACTTGTCAGAGAGCTTAGCCTAGATTAGCAAAATTCACCACAGACATATAAGTTAACCCAGCTAGGACAGAACTACCTAGCTGGCTGGTTGACGTGTAAGCAATGATATATGATGGTTATGTTAAGCTACTGAATTTTGGGAATGGTTGGTTATGCATCATTTGTAAACTGATATAATATTACTGAATCATGTTATGTAGACTCCTGGTTATGAAGAAAAATGTTTTTTGTTCTTAGAAGATACCAGCTGATCAATAGTTGTGAAATATTATGAAATATGCAACTTTCTTTTAAATGGTATAGCAAAAATAAAGTGTTTGTGGTGGTGTGTGTGTGCATATATATAGAGAGAGCGAGACAGAGAAAGAGAGATTGAGAATACAGATATAAAGTGTTATATGGTGTTTGTTGAAAAGAACACATTTATTGTACTATTTATACTTTTTTTGTAGCTTTGAAGCTTTTCAAAATAAAATGTTGGGAGAATTTCTTAATATTGGCTTATTTGGATGTCATCCCCCCAGCCTCACCTTTTTTTCCTTTAAAAGTTGAATTTGAGATAGAGAAAAAAAGGGTCATAAAGATTGTAGTTAGTTGCACTCTATGTAATCAAGTTTGTTTATTTGGAGATGGGAGTCTCGCTCTGTCGCCCAGGCTGGAGTGCAGTGAAGTGATCTCAGCTCACTACAACCTCCGCCTCCTGGGTTCAGGTGATTCTCCCACTTCAGCCTCCTGAGTAGCTGGGATTACAGGGTCCCACCACCACACCTGGCTAATCTTTTTTTGTATTTTTAGTGGAGACGGGGTTTCACCATGTTGGCCAGGCTGGTCTCGAACTCCTGACCTCGAGGGATCTGCCTGCCTTAGCCTCCCAAAGTGCTGGGATTACAGGAGTTAACCAGCACACCTGTCCTTAATCAGGTTTTTTGGGGCTATCTTTTCAGTGTATTTTAAGTTTCTGCATATCAGTGCTGGTTTAGATTATGAGAACCCAGTGGTCAGGGATTGTCTGCATTGGATTATACATAACAGGATTTCCTAAGTCCATGCCTCAGACTGCTTTGTAACTATAGGATATCCATGGAGAAAGAGTTCTTTAATCTTCCACTTGGAGAGGCACAGTGCCAAAGAGTAAGTACATTAAACATCCTGAGAGCTATATTAACAAAAGAAACACGCATTTTCCAGATATTTTGATACAAATTACCCTCTCTTCCCATAGTTAATGATGTTTTATACTTGAGGTGTAGTGTTCTTAGGAATACACTTGGAGAAATAAAGATTGTCAGTAGTAAATGCTTTTGATGATAGGCTTCAGTAAATTATAAATATTTTAAAAATTGGTTATAGCTTATAAAGATGAATTATAAAATTAAAGTTTTTGATAAATTATGGCATGCCATAATGGAAAGAGTGTGACTTTGTAGTGAGAACCAGAGGAACTTGGGTGCTCCACCAGTAGCTTTTTGACGAAGAAATTCACTGCTACGTTTTAGATTCCTGTAAAATGGGATAATACTTGATTTCCAAGATTCTAATTTGAATTAAATGTGTAAAGCCTTGAGTATAGTTGGCATTCATATATAAAACTAGCCTTGGATTCATTTGGATGTGAGGGTTTCTCTTACATCTTGATGAGCATCTATTATTTGAGCAGGTGTGGGGCATGTTGGAGATCATAAGCTTTTGCTGGAAAGCTGCTAGGCTGGTATCATTTGATTTTTATAATAAAGTAAACATAATTATAAAATTCTATAAAGAACATTGATTCACATAAATGAATCTCAGAAAAGTAAAATTTTCTGTAACTGAAAGTTTTTTCTTCTGTATTTTAAGTGTTTTGGGGGGAAACAAAAAGTATACTAGTTTCCTACATTATTCATGAGTGTTTTGAATATAATTTAGCATCTCTAATTTATAATATATTTTATTGTGGTATAATATGTCTTGACAATGTAGACCTGTTTATAGCTTTTGAGTTATTAACTGCTATTTTTATTTTTTGAATTTCTATCTTTTAAATTGTTACTTCTTGCAGCTGTTGGTATGACAATTCTGTAGAAATACCTCAGTCTTTCCTTCAGTTTTCTGCTTCTAATACAGTGGAGATAGGGTAGTGGTGGTCCTAACTGTTTAGAAATGGTGCAGAGGAAGGCATAAGCAGTTGTCATAGTGTATGATTTTTTGATACCCTCATAGAAATGGAAAATATACTGTTTACGTTCCTGCAGTGTCTGATATAGCTTGCAACTAATTTAATTCTTTGGTTTTTTAAATCTAAGTTATTCTTTAACATAATCTCATGGGTGCTTTTTATTTTTATTTATTTAATTTAATTTAATTTTTTTTTTTTTTTTTTGAGACAAGAGTCTCACTCTGTCACCCAGGCTGGAGTGCAGTGGTTGATCTCCGTTCACTGCCACCTCCGTCTCCCGGCTTCAAGCATTTTCTCCTGAGTAGCTGGGATTACAGGCATGTGCCACCATGCCTGGCTAATTTTTTTGTATTTTTAGTAGAGACAGGGTTTCACCATGTTGGCCAGGCTGGTCTAGAACTCCTGACCTCTGGTGATCCACCCGCCTTGGCCTCACAAAGTGCTAACATTACAGGTATAAACCACTGTGCCCAGCCAAGGGTGCTTTTTAATAACTGTCTGTTTAAATCGTTACCAACACTTAAAAAGTTAATAGCTTTGACTTTATTTGCATTGTTGTGTTTACTGGTGACATAATTAAGCCCACTAAAAAGTCTGATTTATAATGTCTCAAAAAAGTATAATGTGATTTTTCAGCATGATTAATAAAGTAGATGCAGAATTATTACTGTGATTTTTATTTTATATCCAATATAAGATAATAAAATATTACTGGAGGAGTTAAATGTATTGATCAGGGAAGAGTTATTTATAATTAAGCCTTTAAATTTTATGTACATGGTTGCTTCTGTAATGTTTGGATGGCCTTTGTTTATATTTTTCTACTACTTTTAGCTTACTTAGACATATTTTTATCATATGTTTAATATGTAAAACTTGACCTCATATGTCTAGGAATGAAAAAACATTTAATGTCACATTAACCTTGCTGTAAGTTTTATGTAAGTTTTACACAGAATGTTGCTCACGTGTTCTGTATTGCCATATGTAACAAGGTTAAGATGTCTACACTTTCAAAAATGTTGGAGGAAAATTTGATAAAGTTCAAGTTTGTTATGTTTTACTATATTATACACTTTTCACCACTTTTAGTCAGTAACTTCTTTTGGCTACATGAACATCAATGCTGAACAATGACCTATATAGGGATTATATACTGTAGAAGGAGCAAATCAGTATTTTCTTTTTTAGCCTGAAATCAATATGAAAAATATTGTTAATATTATCATAAGTACATCTTGAAGTGTTAAGTCAATTTGATTTTAAAATACATATTTATGAATTTAGACCAGGTGTGCTGGCTCACGCCTGTAATCCCGGGACTTTGGGAAGCTGAGGCGGGCGGATTACCTGAGGTTGGGAGTTCAAGACCAGCCTGGCCAACATAGTGAAACCCCCATCTCTATTAAAAACAAAAAAATTAGCCGGGCGTGGTGGCACACCCTGTAGTCTCAGCTCCTCGGGAGACTGAGGCAGGAGAATCGCTTGAACCTGGGAGGCAGAGTTGCAGTGAGCTGAGACCATGCCACTGCACTCCAGTCTGGGTGACAGAGTGAGACTCTGTCTCAAAAAAAAAAAAAAAAGTATGCATTTATTTTTAAGGAAGAATGTAGACGTCTCCAAAGAGTTGAAGAGTATGCTTGTTTACTGGTATCCCTATATTAAGAGAGGATTTGATAGAGGATGGGTTGAATTTCTTCTAGGGATTTCTAGGTCAGGCAAGGTAGCATCAAGTACAACCAATCTACTGCATGTTTAAATTCACACATGATTAAATAAATCTCTGTATGTGTGATGCACCAGTATTCTTGTGTGTGGTGACCCTGTTGGCCATTTATCAAATAGTAGTATATGAAGGAGAATGCTATTCCTATGAAAATTCATGAATTGAATTTAGTTGCAGGGATGGAAATAAAGGTATTTCCATATTGTGGACTTTGCAGTTCTTGAAGTTCATAAAGTTAAAATATCTCTTTGACTCTGACTTTTCTGCAAAGACTTGCATATTTTAATAAGTGATTTTTCTTTTTAAAACTGTGCTTTTAATTTCTAAGTTTCTGTGACTTACTACATGGCAAATTTATTTGTATACTATTTCTAAATCCCTTCTTTTATGTTTTTATTTTTAAAGTTTATTTTTTGTGGGTACATAGTAAGTGTATATATTTATAGGGTACATGATATGTTTTCATACAGATATACAATGTGTAATAATCACATCATGGAACATGGGATATCTGTCGCCTCAAGCATTTATCCTTTGTGCTACAAAAAATTCAGTTATGCTTTTTTATTCTTAAATGTACCGTTAAATTTTTATTGACAGTAGTCACCCTGTTGTGCTATCAAATGCTAGGCCTTATTCATTTATTCATTCAAATTTTTTGGTACCCATTAATCATCCCTACCTCTTCCCTAATCCCCCAACTACTCTTCCTAACCTCTAGTAACTATCCTTCTATTCTATCTCCATGGGCTCAATTATTTTGATTTTTGGATCTCACAAGTAAGTGAGAACATGTAAAGTCTGTCTTTCTTTGCCTGGATTATTTAATTTAACATAATTAACCCCAGCTCCATCCTTGTTGTTACAAATGACTGAATCTCATTCTTTCTTTTGGCTGAATAGTACTCCATTGTGTATGAGTACCATATTTTCTTTATCCATTCATCTGTTGACGGACACTTAGTTTGCGTCCAAATTTTGGTTATTGTGAACAGAGCTGCAACAAACATGGGAGTGCAGAAAGCTGTTTGATATTCTGATTTCCTTTCTTTTGGGTTTATACCCAGCAGTGGGGTTGCTGAATCATATGGTATCTGTATTTTAAGCTTTTTGAGGAACCTCCAAACTGTTCTATGTAGTGGTTTTATGAATTTACATTCCCAAAATTAGTATGAGGGTTCCTTTTTCTCCATATCCTTGCCAGCATTTGTTATTGCCTTTTGGATAAAAACCATTTTAACTGGGGTGAGATGATATTTCATTGTTTCTATTTTTGTTTGTCTGGTGATTAGTGATGCTGAGCACTTTTTCATATGTCTGTTTGCAATTTGTATGTCTTCTTCTGAGAAATGCTTACTCAGATCTTTTGCCCATTTTAAAATCAGATTATTAGAGACTTTTTTCCTGTAGAGTTGTTTCAGCTCCTTATGTATTTTTGTTATTAATCCCTTGTCAGATGGGTAGTTTGCAAGTGTTTTCTTCCATTCTGTGGGTTATCTCTTCACTTTGTTTCCTTTGCTGTGTACAAGCTTTTAAACTTGATATGATTCCATTTCTTCATTTTTGCTTTGGTTGCCTATGCTTGTGGGGAATTACTCAAGAAATCTTTGCCCAGACCGATGTCCTGGAGAGTTTCCCTAGTGTTTTCTTGTAGTATTTTCATAGTTTGAGCTGTAAGATTTAATTCTTTAATCCATTTTGATTTGATTCTTGTATATGGCAAGAGATAGGGGCTAGTTTCATTCTTCTGCATATGGGTATCCAGTTTTCCCAGTCCATTTATTGAAGAGACTGTCTTTTCCTCAGTGTATGTTCTTGGCACCTTTGTAAAATATTAGTTCACTGTAGGTGTGTGGATTTGTTTCTGGATTCCCTATTCTGTTTTATTGGTCTATGTATCTGTTTTTATGCCAGTACCATGCTGTTTTGGTTACTGTTGCTCTGGTTATAATTTGAAGTCAGGTAATGTGAGTCCTCCAGTTTTCTTCTTTTTGCTTAGGATAGCTTTGACTATTCTGAGTCTTTTGTGGTTCCATGTAAATTTTAGGATAGTTTTTTCTATTTATTTCTGTGAAGAATGTCATTGGTATTTTGATAGGGATTACATTGAATCTGTAGATTGCTCTGGATAGTATGGACATTTTAACAATATCGATTCTTCTGATCCATGAACATAGAATATTTTTCCATTTTTTTGGTGTCCTCTTCAATTTCTTTAATCAGTTTTTTATAGTTTTCAATGTAGAGATCTTTTACTTCTTTGATTATATTAATTCCCAGGTATTTAATTTTATGTGTGGCTGCTGTAAATAAGTTTTTTTTTTTTTTTAATTTCTTTTTCAGATTGGTCATTGTTGGCAAATAGAAATGCTACTGATTTTTTTATGTTGATTTTGTATTCTGCAGCTTTACTGAAGTTGTTTATCAGTTCTAATAGTTTTTTGGTGGAGTCTTTAGACTTCCAAACATAAGATTATATCATCATCTGCAAACAAGGATAATTTTACTTCTTTGTTTACAATTTGGATGCCTTTTATATGTTTCTTTTATCTGATCATTCTAGCTAGGACTTCGAGTACTGTGTTGAATAACAGTGGTGAAAGTGGATATCCTTGTTGTGTTCTAGATTTTGGAGGAAAGGCTTTTAGCTTTCTCCTATTCAGTATGATACTATGATACTAGCTGTATGGCCTTTATTATGTTGAGGTATGTGCCTTCTATATTCAGTTTTTTGAGGGTTTTTATCAAGAAGATATGTGGATTTTTTTTTTTTTTTTTTTTTTTTTTTTGAGACAGAGCCTCACTCTGTCACCCAGGGAGACTGCAGTGGCACCATCTTGGTTCACTGCAACCTCCACCTCCCAGTTTCAAGTGATTCTTGTGCCTCAACTGTCCGAGTAGCTGGAATTACAGGCGTGTGTCACCATGCCCAGCTAATACTTGCTTTTTAGTTTTTTAACTAGAGATGGGATTTTGCCATGTTGACCAGGCTGGTCTTGAACTCCTGACCTCAAGACATCCGTCTGCCATGGCCTCCCAGAGTGCTGGGATTACAGGTGTGAGCCACTCTGCCTGGGCAGAGATGTTGAATTTTATCAAATTGATGCTTTTTCATCATCAATTGAAATGATCATACAATTTTTGTCCTTCATTCTGTTGATATAATGTATCACTTTCCATGTATTTGTATAGTTTCCAAAATTATTCTTGTTATTAATTTCTAGTTTTACTTCATTGTGGGCAGAGAAGATACTTGGTACTATTTCAGTTTTTCTGAATGTTTTAAGACTTGTTTTGTGACCTAACATATGATCTGTTCTTGAGAATGATGCATATGCTGAGGAAAAGAATGTGTATTCTATAGCTGTTGGATGAAATGTTCTGTAGATATCTATTAGATCCATTTGGTCTGTAGTGCAGATTAGGTCTGATGTTTCTTTGTTGGTTTTCTGTCAACAAAGTATAGCTACTCCTGCCCTTTTTTGGTTTCCATTGGCATGGAATATCTTTTTGCACCCCTTTATTTTCAGTCTACATGTGTCTTTATAGGGTAGGTGTGTTTCCTGTAGCCAGCAAATCAGTGAGTCTTGTTCTTTTATCTGTTGAACCACTCTATGTCTTTTGATTGGAGAGTGTAGTCCACTTACATACAGTGTTGTTATTGATAAGTAAAGACTTGTTCCTACGATTTTGTTATTTGTTTTCTGGTTATTGTGTGGTCTTCTCTTCCTTCCTTCCTTTCTTTCCTTCCTGTCTATCTCTTAGTGAAGGTGATTTTCTCTGGTGATATGATTTAGCTTTTTATTTTTTGTGTATCTGTTGTGTGTTTTTTTGGTTTGAGTTTACCATGAGGCTTGCAGTACTATCTTATAACCCATTATTTTAAGGTGATAGCAGGTTAACATTATTTGCATAAAAAAATCAACAAGCAAAAGAAAACTAGTGAAGACTGGCTGGGTGTGGTGGCTCACGCCTGTAATCCCAGCACTTTGGGAGGCCGAGGCAGGTGGATCACCTGAGGTTGGGAGTTCAAGACCAGCCTGACCAACGTGGAGAAATCCCGACGCTACTAAAAATACAAAAAATTAGCTGGGCATGGTGGCACATGCCTGTAGTCAGACTCCAACTGCTCGGGAGGCCAAACCAGGAGAATCACTTGAACCTGGGAGGCAGAGGTTGCGGTGAGCTGAGGTTGCACTATTGCACTCCAATTTGGGCAACAAGAGTAAAACTTTGTCTCAAAAAAACCCAAAAAACAAAAAACAGAAACTAGTGAAGATTGTGCCTTAACATAGTCCCCTAGCTTTTTAGCTTTTTGTTATTACTATTTATATCTTATTGTGCTGTCTATGTCTTGAAAAAGTTATTATTTTGGCTGGGCATGGTGGCTCACACCTGTAATCCCAGCACTTTGGGAGGCTGAGGCAGGTGGATCACGAGGTCAGGAGTTCAAGACCAACCTGGCCAACATGGTGAAACCCTGTCTCTACTAAAAATGCAAAAAATTAGCTGCGTGTGGTGTCACATGCCTGTAGTCCTAGCTACTCGGGAGGCTGAGGCAGGAGAATCGCTCGAACCCGGGAGATGGAGGTTGCAGTGAGCTGAGACTGTGCCATTGCACTCCAGCCTGGGTGACAGAGTGAGACTCTATCTCAAAAAAAAAAAGAAAGGTACTATTTTTTATTGTTTCATTGTTTCGTCTTTTTTTTTTTTTTTTGAGATGGAATATCACTCTGTCGCCCAGGCTAGGGTACAGTGGTGTGATCTCGGCTCAGTGCAAACTCTGCCTCCTGGGTTGAAGTGATTCACCTGCCTCAGCCTCCCAAGTAGCTGGGATTATAGGCGCCCACCACCACGCCTAGCTAATTTTTATATTTTCAGTAGAGACGGGGTTTCACCAAGTTGGCCAGGCTGGTCTCGAACTCTTGACCTCAGATATTCCGCCCGCTTTGGCCTCCCAAAGTGCTGTGATTACAGGCTTGAGCCACCACACCCAGCCGACTGAGCTCCATATTTTTTTTTTTATGTCAACCAGATAATTTGTAAGATAAATATTTGTACAACTTTGTAGGTTTGTTGCCAGCTTTAAATGTGTTGATGTATAGAGGGCACGGTACTTGGTACATAGTAGATACTTAATATATTTACTTCCATTTATTCTGTTGTTTCCTTCAACCAGATGCATTTTAAATACAAAAGGCCAAGTTTGCTATTACTATCGTGCAAAGCTTGAAACATAAATCTAGTCAACATCTATCATCTACTTCTTGTCTAAGCTTAAGCAACATATTTGTCCTTTCTGAACCAGTGTCTTTATCTGTAAAATAAGACTTAGACTACATTAATTTATTCCCGACCTTTAAAGAAATACCAGTTATCTATGTTAAAAAGAATGTTTAAACTACAAAGAAGGAAGCCAGTGGTAAATTTTCGTTAGGAAGGACTTTGATTAGCAAAGAGGAGTGAAAGCAGTGGGTGGCGTAAAAGTAATTACCAGGAATGGTTACCTTCTGTTTGAATGCAGGAAGAAGACGCAAAAAAGGGGTCCTACAGAAGTGAAACAGATGATAGATACAGGTTTGCATTTGGAGTGCCCTTTCTCCACTTGCCAGAGTTGAAAATTTTTCTTCAGTTAAACTCGACAAACATTTTTTTTTTTATGTCTACTATTTTGGGTCATTTGCTACATTTGGCACCAGCCTTGAGCTGAATGCAGAGATAAAAACAACATGGTCCTTGCTCTCCAGGGTGCTTTCCTGTCTCCTGTGATCACTGGACACTTATAATGCTAAGTTATAGCAGTGGGATGGAAGTGGCTCATTCTGGATTGTTTCTTCAGAGTAACAGGAAGCCCTAATTGTCAAGAGACACAGATTCCATAGTGCAAGAGCAGAGTTTTCTTGTAGGAAACTTTTCAGCGTGCAAGTTAGTTCAGGACTCGCCTGTGAAAGTTCCCTGCAGATAGAGAGTGCTTGAATCTTCAGTAAGTCCTATTGTCAATTTCTGGATCTTTTCTGACTTCAGAATAACCTCAGCCCCTGCTTTAATAAAAACGACTTTAAGCCAACAAAGTAAACTTGATAGTTAGTGTGGGGGAAGAAAATTACCCTTTCTTTATGAGTGTTGTGGACCGGGAGCTTTGTATACCCTAACTTAATCTTCAAGGCATTGGTTCAAAGAAGGGAGTAACTTGCTACGTTACACATTTATTTAGGGGTGGAGTTAGGGACTGGAACTCACGTCCGGCTCCATTATACCACATTCCTTCTCTGGCCTTTGTTATCTTAAGTCCACAACCATCTGTATCCTGTTCACTGCATCTTCCTTCAGAATGGATAGTTGTGTACTAAAGCTGATCATGTGGTAGTGCAGTGCTTTTTCAAACCGAATGTTAAGATTTTTTTTTTGGTGTCATGACCAACATTTTCTACAAAATAAAATAGAGTAGAAATTGTCATTGTCACAAGCAGTACTGTTTCCTGAAGTTTTTGTTTCAGGTGTGTATGTGTCTGCATGTGTGTGTGTGTGTGTGCTTGTACATGTGCTGAGTCTGTGTAAAATTTATCTTCTATATGCAAATCACTACCTTTATTGAATATAGTATGCAGTCACAAGTTCATTATTGTGTCTTTTCTCCAGATTTTGAAAACATTCTGTATTTCTTTTAGCTGCAAGGGAGTATAATGTAGTAGTTCTGAGGATAGGCTCTGGAGCCAGAATATCTAGGTTTGAATCTAGGCTCTGCCATTTACTAAGTGTGAGACTTTTGGCAAGTTATTTAATGTCTCCATGCCTCTATTTTGTCTTCTATAAAATGAGATTGTGCAAGCATTAATTGAGTTTATGTACTTAAAGTGCTAAGAATAGTGTCATCACATGGTAGCACTCCATAAAAGTTAGTTGCTGTTATTACTGTTAGTGTTATTGAAAGGTTTATAAACATCTGTTTTAGAGGGATTATGGACATATTGCTTTAACAACAGCCTTCCACAGAGACAGTTGATCCATTTGGTTAATTAATTTGTTGCAAACTTTGCCACTGGTTTAGTGCAATACTCCTTTTTTTTGTTTGTTTGTTTTTTTTAAGTATACTCAGGTTTTTTTTTGTACTTAACCAGCATTACCAAAGACAGCTACTAAGTCATGTATCTGTTAAGAGCTATTGTGGAAAATTGTGAGCCTGTCTCTACTAGGTCTTGGCCTATAAAGAACTGGCTGACTTTATAGGCTGATGTAATCTTGGTCATAGGCCAGCATTGCTGGCTCATAAAATGTATGTGTATGTCCTGGCCTACTGTCTTACAGAGGGCTAAATAAACATTATACCTAGGTCTGCCTGACTCAAGTTCTGTGAGAGATTTGGAGGAAGATGTTGCTTGGATGATCAGGGGAGGCTTCACAATGGAAATAATGTTTTAGATTGAGGTTGAAAAATGAATGGAAGTCCAGGAAAGTAGCTAAAGGAAAATAATTTCAGGCACCAGTAAGATTTCATACCCAGCTCTAAATCCCAGAATGTCTTAAAGTGGTCAAAGCAAGGCAGAAATAAGCAGAAGCAGTGAACAGAATAAACGGTAGGCTGTTACCTTTTAGGCTAACATACACACACGCACGCATGCACACACACACATTTTAAATAGAGTATCGCTATGTTGCCCAGGCTGGAGTGCAGTGGTTATTCACAGGCGTAATCATAGTACACTACAGCCTCAAACTCCTGGACTCGCATGACCCTCCTGCCTCAGCCTCTCAATTGTTGGGACTACAGGTGTGTGCCTCTGTTGTCTTAGTTGCAGATTTTTACAGAAACTTAATGGAAAAATGAAGGTTAAATATATGGTTTAAATATGTATTAGGGAATTATTTACATTTCTTTAAATTATATTTCTTATGTATCCAGCCATCTCTTAGAATGAATAGTTAGCTACATTTTATTATGATTATTGATAATATGTTCTACTGTTTATAGAATTGTGTTGTGTACCTTACCTCTTCTCTTTATTTAGGCCTTAGCTCCCATGAGAAGGCACCACCTAATGGCAGCTGCTAGAATTGTAGGCAACAAATGCATTGAAAAATTCACAGAAAAAATTGACGGGAAAAGCCCAACCAGTTCACAGCATAATTAGTATAATGTAGTGATATGAAGCAGTCTTTTTTCCTAGACTCTTAAAACACTTATTAATGATGTTTATTATTTATGATTTATAAGCATTAAATGAATTCTATTTTATCCCCACTTCAACACAACATTCTCATAATATAAACATTAAAAGAGATGAAGTTCTCAAATGCATAGATTGATGAATGAATTTCTTCAGTTTATGAGGTTATAAGTCTATTTTTTTTTCTGGTTCCCTTTGTATTTCCTTATATCTAAAAGCAGTATTAAAACATTACAGAAATCTTGGGCAGTTTAATGAGGCAAGCTTTCACCCCTGATTCCCATGCTTTAATAGTTCAGAACTAGAATGTTTTGAGAGGAGGAAATACGTTAGAATGTTTTTACATGTACTTGAGCATGCGATAAGTATAGTTACATAAAACTTCACCTTTTTCCCCTTAACCTTATTCCAGAAGCCCCTTTCCTTGCTGTGATACAGTTCTTGTGGTATAATGTTCAGTTTTTTTGTTTTGTTTTGTTTTTGAGATGGAGTCTGGCTCTGTCGCCCAGGCTGTAGTGCGGTGGCGTGATCTCGGCTCACCGCAACCCCTGCCTCCTGGGTTCAAGCAATTCTCTTGCCTCAGCGTCCCGAGTAGCTGGGACTACAGGCACATGCCAACATGCTTGGCTAATTTTTATGTTTTTAGTAGAGATGGAGTTTCACTGTGTTGGCCAGGCTGGTCACCAATTCCTGACCTCAGGTGATCCACCAACCTCAGCTTCTCAAAGTCCTGGCATTACAGGTGTGAGCTGTTGCACCCAGCCAGTGTTCAGTTTTAAGTATTATGATCAACCAAGCCATTGTTACCCACTTTCTGTATTGTAAATAATATTGTTAAATACCTTACATATGCAACTTGTTCCATATTTTGGATTTTCTTCCTCTTTTTTTTTTTTTTTAAACAAAAAGCGTATGATTATTGTCCATATTTAGATGCAGACCCGGGATATTGAACGTAGGTGCGATCAACAATGGTATGTACTAGGAATCAAAGACAGATCCTGCGACATACGGTGTGGTGGGGCCAGCTTTCTGCGATGGGGTCGCGTGCACACCTGAGATAAAAAATACCAAATGCATGGAGAGCTCCCGTGACTGGTTAATAGGGTGATAGACCCGTGATCCATCGAGATGTCTTATTTAAGGGGAACATGTGGGCGATCTTAGTCTAATGGCCCTGAGGTAAGAACCAGATACCGGATACAGTTCACTGTAGCTACCCCTAAGTGTGATGGGCCCGAAGCGAGGAGAGTAGCACTCTCATGTGGGATATTGATTTCACGGAGAATGGTGAGCAAGAAACCACTGACTGAGGGGAGTATCCATGGTGACGAGGATTTCTTTGACTTAAATGTGCTATGTACGATAAATGAATGCTTGTGTTAGTTGATATTCCTGGGGAGGAGCTTGATCTTTGAGTGTTAGTGTTATGTTCTATAGTTGGTTGAATTATTAGGGTTCTTGCTTGTAATCGTGTTTGCAAGAATGGTTTGTGGGTATGCATAAATATGTGCTATGTACAGTTAAACACTTATAGTACTATATAATATTCATGTTTGAAAAAGCTAATTTATTGATTTTGAAAAAAAGTTTTAAAATTACTTGGTTTCTCTTCTAGCTCTGATAATTGAAATATTTAATTTCTATAATAAACATATGTTATCTTCACTCACAAGCCATATTTTCTTTTAGAGGTCCTTGATCTTAAGCAGACTTATTAATGATGTTTGAAATACCAAATGCTTTATTCATCTCCACATTTTTCAATAGAGTACTACCTCTTTTTAATGATTTTTTCAATTCATCTTATAATTTTAGGCAGCTGTTAACATTCCTTTTAACAAGGCAGGTGCCTTGGGACTGTGGGAAATTGCAGTAGCAATTAGAGGAAAATAGGGAAGGGTGGACTGGTTGGTCTTGGAGAGCAGGAACAATGCAGAATTTAAACATAAGAATGTCATGTGTCAATTAGGGATACAGTAAAACCCTTCTATAACACTATAAAAGGAGCCCCAAATATTCAGTTGTATAAAATATGAGATGACTTTAAACATAGGGTTATGTAATAAAATTGATGGGGTTGAGCCTGTTGTGGAGGTTGGGAGCCAACTTCCAATTGTGTGTTACCCAAATTAGCATTAAGGAAGAAGGAGTAATATGGAGGGATTTCACTGGGCTTAATATATTTTTTTCTTTTTAAAATGTATGTTAGAGATGTAAATATTTGTAGAGATGTAAAATGTATGTTTTAAAATTGTATGTGAGAGATGAAGTCATTGAGATTTTGATTTTAGACCTGCATAACTTCTAAAATAAAAGATCAGGTAGATTGAATTAACTCTATCTGGTGGTACTTGAATATGGAATGAAATATGTGGCTAGCCAGCATGGTTACCTATTGTTTCAAAACAGCAAAGTTAGTGCTTGAAATCTGTGAAGTTCTTTAAAAAAAAAAAAAAAAAAAGATTAGCAAAATCACTGATGTTAATGACCAGCCAAGTAGCTATTGTAATTAATGCTGATGGGTTCTGAAGACCATTGGCAAGACAGGAACCCTGAATAGATTAACCATAAGTTTGCCAAATATGGGCTATTTATTTTTCCTAGAGACTTTGTGGAGACTAGGACTTGAGACAGTTTTTGTATGAGGGTAGTAGCCAGTGTTACCAAGCACTTGCTGTGTGCCAGGTGAACTCTTATAAGCACTTGGTATTAACTCATATGACTCTCTCACAAGATCAGCAGTTGCAAGAGCCTTCGTTTTTTCTTCTCTTCCTCACTTGCTTTTTGTATGGGAATCTCAAGTAATTATTTTGGGACACACTGTTGGCAATGGGTGGGAGGTACTACAGTCTTAGTGGTGAGAGTTGTTCAACATTGTAGCAGAGTCAGTGCTGAGTTTTTGGTAATTAGTTTCAAGTGTTAGGTATCTTCTAATGAGGACATCTAACTCTGGTTCATGGTAATTCTAAATATCTTATCAAATAAACATGTATTTCATGGCTAATCCGTACATCAGGTAATCTACCTTGCCACAGTTGACTATATAATAAAAAATAAATTATTTATATTCTGTATTGTATGAGCATCTAATTTAGTTTTCCTTTTCAGATTTATTTTGAAGTGTATTATGTATATTTATTAGGTATTATGAAATGGATGTGAAAGGAATGATTGTGAAACTAATACTGGCTTATTACACTTTCTATAAGAACTAGCATGACCACTCTTTTACTCTAAATATGCCAACCGCCTTGGCTATTCAGGTTTCAGTAGTAGTTAAAATTCTATAAGAATTTTGTTTGTTTTTAGATACAAGGAAAGCCCTCCTGAGTGTACCTTCAACAGAGATACCGCCATTCTGTGTTTGGGAATGCTGATATGATATAATCTGTCTAGATTTTCTGACATAGTTTGATATTTATGTTTTGAAGATCCTGAATTGCATGTAGTTTGTCCTGAATGTTTTATTTTGAACACAGTGTATTTAACTTTTGTTTTTTTTGAGACAGGATTTTGCTCTGGTTGCCCAGGCTGGAATGCAGTGGCAGAGTTACGATTCACTGCAGCCTTGACCTCCCAAGCTCAAGTGATTCTCCTACTTGGGCCTATCAAGTAGCTAGGGCTATAGGTGCACACCACCGTCCTGGTTAATTAAATTTTTTTTTTTTTTTTTTTTTTTTTTTTTTTTTTTTTAGAGATGGGGTTTTGCCATGTTGCCCAGGCTGGTCGTGAACTCCTGGGCTCAAACAATCCACCCGCCTCAGCCTCCTAAGGTGCTGGGATTAGAGGCATGAGCCACTGCACCCAGCCCACGTTGATTCTTTAAACCATTTGTTTTTTCTTTGATTCATAAATACCCAATTCTTGACAAAAGTTTATTTCTCTGTTCTGCATTATCTGTCAGCCATCTATATTATTTATATAGATACATTTTTAATTCCTCTATAGAGAAAGCAGGTGGGTGGCTCCACAGCGATCTCATTTTCAAGTTAGTAAGCCTAGTTTTGTTGTCCTTTTCTTACTTATTCCCATCCTTACCTCTTTCCCATAGCTGGATTATTAATTTATCTTCCCCTGATCCTTACTGTTATAATTCAGTATATTCTTTATGTGTGTTTTTTTTTTTTCCTTTTTCTTTTTTTGAAATGGAGTGTAGCTCTCTCGCCCAGGCTGGAGAGTGCAGTGGCATGATCTTGGCTCACTGTAACCTCTGCCTCTCAGGTTCAAGCGATTGTCCTGCCTCAGCACCAGTAATCCCGAGTGGCTGGGATTACTGGTGCTCGCCACCACGTCCAGTTAGTTTTTGTATTTTTAGTAGAGACAGGGTTTCATTGTGTTGGCCAGGCTGGTATCAAACTCCTGACCTCGTGATCTACCCTCCTTGGCCTCCCTAAGTACTGAGATTACAGGCGTGAGTCACCATACCTGCCCAATTCTGTGTATTCTTATCCTCCACTATCCTCATCACTAAGCAAGATGTATTGAACTTTTCTTTTAATTTGGCCTGGCATAATTTATCATATCTTATTCTTACCCCTTCTCTACTCTTCCACTCTCTCTCTTCTACCTCCTTTCTGTCTTCCTCCCCCATTTTTCCTCCCTAGTGCTTTTTCCTTTACCCATTCTCCTCCTCCTTCATCTCACTTAACACAAATATTAATCCAGAGCATATTCCTGTAAAGTTTTATAGAAATACTGATTTATTTGGGTGTTGATTGCCAGAAATGTGTTAGTCAGTAGGAGTGTAAAGCTTTTTGAGGCTGGGTGCAGTGGCTCATGCCTGTAATCCTAGCACTTTGGGAGGACAAGGTGGGTGGACCACCTGAGGTCAGGAGTTCAAGACCAGCCTGCCCAACATGGTGAAGCCCCGTCTCTACTAAAAATACAAAAACTAGCTGGGATGGTGGCACACGCCTGTAATCCCAGCTACTTGGGAGGCTGAGGAAAGAGAATCAATCACTTGAACCCAGGAGGCAGAGATTGTGGTGACCTGAGATCACGCCATTGCACTCCAGCCTGGGCAACAAGAGCAAAACTCAGTTAAAAAAAAAAAAAAAAAAAAAGCTTTTTGAAAGCCTTAGGAAATTATGAATTGACTCTTTCTGTCCCTTAATAACATAAACTCATTGTTTTTCCTATGTTTAAAAATGTCACCTGTTTTAGTTTCTTTTTTTGACTCATGGGGTTTGTTTTATTGTATTTATTGATTATGCTAATTTTTAGTTTTTTAATGTTTTTTAGAATAATTTCTTCTAGATAGCAGAATAAAATTTTGATGTTTTAATTAGCCAACTTAAGCAAACTAGCGATAGCTTAAAACCAAGAAAAGCTAATAATTGTTTCCATTTAGCCTGAATTATGAGTTTCTATAATTCAAGAGAGAGAGAGAGAGACACTACATTTTTTAAATGTAAATATTATAAATTGCTAATGTTTCATTGTTTGGGGAAGCAGATCAGGGCCAGATATTTTTCAAAATGGTTAATAGATTTTGCACTTTCAATGAATTGTTTTCTTTTTTACTTTATTTAAAGTTATTTCTCTGACCTGTTGGTCCATACGTTTTCTCTTCATCTAGTTCAGCTCCTTCTGTTAGGATGTATCTTACGAGCTACAGGGCACTCCTCTCCAGAACTCTCAGTTTAAAGTCAAATATGAGAGTCTGCCTGGTAAGCTGTATGTCTATAGTTGACACTTTTCCTTCTTTCTTTTCTGCGTTTCAAATCTTTAAATTACATGCACTCTGCTGACCAAACATAAATTAATATTTATTAGTTATTGCTAATTCCTACCATAATTTCTTCAAGTTACACAACTGCCTATTCCAAATTGTAAATGAACCTATCTGATATGCTTCAATAGTTCTTTATAAAAAAGAGACTAGGCCTCTTTGTTAGAAGCTAGAAGCTTTGTGACGTTTGAAATCACTGGGTGTTCACTGGGCCTTCCCTGGATATCCTACTAGCTCTTCGTTATTAATTTTATTACATGAACAGGGCTTGCAGAAGCAGATCTTTTTTTTTTTTTTTTTTTTTTAAAAGAGAGACAGAGTCTTGCTGTGTTACCCAGACAGATTGCACTAGTGCAATAATAGCCCACTGCAGCCTTGAACTCCTGGAGTCAAGCTGTTCTCCTTCTGTAGCCTCTTGAGAAGCTAGGACTATAGGCGCACACCACCAAGAAGCCAATCTGGAAGAAAAAAATACAAGTCAAAGTTTGGCTGAGCCAGCCATGTAGTACACCTATGACTGGCAGGCACATGTATATGTCATTATTACCGAATCAACTGCATTCTTTTAATTCCATGAAAAGCAGTCTATTATACATACTGTCAGGGGAAATCTACTAAGAAGATGGCTATGATTGGCTATTAGAGACTTGCCATGTCTCGTTTCACTGGTATTACAGGAAAAAAGACATCTCTTTAAAAAATACTTTAAGTGCCACGAAGACGGGACAATTTGTACTTCTCGGTATCTTCTATCCTCTCTCTCAAAGTGCTAGAAAAATGGGTCGATCTAACTAATGTAGAAAACTAAGGGATAAGATTATTTTGGTCAATCTATAAATCCATATTTTTGAATTCTTTTAGAAATAAAGTCTTCCTCATCAATATCACAGAGTGGCATACACTATGCTAAAACAACTGTTTAATTTAAATTGCATAAAATATTTAAGCTATGTAGCCAAAACACGTGTTAACAACAAATAAGGTTAGCCACCTTGGTGGGGAAATGGAGTGATAGTTCTCTAGAATCAGGAAGAATTCATTTTTGGCAGCTGTTTTGTTGGCATGGTGCTAAAGCTTGTTTTATCCCCAGCAAGGACAGGATCTGCTGTAGGAGGGTCTTGGCAACAGGCCATGTCATAATGAGGGTTATTTTTATAAAATAGATCTCATTGTATTGGCAAAGCTTAATCCTCAGGTGGGTAGAATCCCTTTTATTATAGTTCATATTGTGACTTACTGCTTTTTTAGTAGTAAATTAAAAAGGTTCTCTGTTGATTTAACCTAAAGATAGCATCTGCAATTGTAAGTGCTTTTGCTATTTATGTAAATATTGTTTCGTGTGTTATTGTGGAAAAGGAAGAAAGAACTTGTGGATTTAGAGAATTAAGGCTGAAGGAAATAGTGGCAGTAGAAAAAGAGGCATATGAGGTATTCCATGCTGCTGTCTCATGGTTCTGGGGTCTGCATATGAGGAGGTGACACCAAATGCATATTAAAATTTTATGTCATTAAGTGAAAAATTTTCTTTGTGTTTTAAAATGACATACTAGGCTGGGCGCAGTGGCTCATGCCTGTTATTCCAGCACTTAGGGAGGCCAAGGCAGGTGGATCACTTCAGGCCAGGTGTTCGAGACCAGCCTGGTCAACATGGCAAAACCCCGTCTCTATTAAAAATATAAAATTTTATATTAAAAAATATAAAAGTAGCTGGGTATGGTGGCACTTGCCTGTAATCCCAGCTACTTGGGAGGCTAAGGCACAAAATTCGCTTAAACTGGGAGGCAGAGGTTGCTCTGAGCCAAGATGACATCACTGTACTCCAGCCTGGCTGACAGAGTGAGACTGTGTCTCAAAAGAAAAAAAAAAATGTAAGATGACATTCTAGAAACATTAGAATACTTAAGTCTTGCAAGTTAATTAATGACTTTGAGGTTTAATTCTCTTATCCATCAAATGTGGACAAGTTAGATTTTTTTACAGGCAACTTAGCTGCAATAGAAAAACATTTTTTTCTGCAAATAGAAAATGCAAATAGAAAATAGAATAGACTGCAATATAGAATGCAAATAGACTGCAAATAGAAAAACATTTTTACTTCCTTTCCTAAGATGAAATTGTGAGACTCCCCTTGGTATGACAATTGTATAGGACCCAGTAAAATTTATGATATCAAAAAGAATGAACTTATCCATTTATACTGTTAGTTACAGTTTTCACTTACAGCCTTTTTTAAAAAAGCTTTTTTCATTTGAGTACTTCTGGATTACGGTTTTGAAAAGAGTTTTTCTATTGATGTTAATTGATATTTTTCTAGTTATTTTATTTGAAAGGCACCTTAAGTACAGCTCATGTTTTTACACATAAACATTTGTAGTTACTTATGTAGCTAAGATTAAAATACAAAATAAATTATTACATAGCCTTTTAGAAATACCATGATAATAAACTGAACCGCTTTACATGACATTGTATATAACAACAAAAGATGAAGATCTTACAGATCTTGTTCTTTCTGGGTGTTTCAATAGTGGCAAACTGACTTTGGTATTATAAGGTGGGAATAAGAAGGAACTGTTAATATTGCTCTAGTTTTTGTGGGTTTGAAATACTGTAAGCTCTGCAGAGAGCTTACAGTTAATGAAAAATTTATTGTGTTGTCAGCACAATTCAGAGATATTCCTCTGGATACATAAAATTCTAAAGTCTAAATAAACATTACAAAGCATTTGGCAATCTTGACAAACTCCTTTTAAGGTCTTTTAAAAATCCCTTTTTGATATCTTCTCTTTCTTCTTTTTTGCTGCTTAATGTAAGACTGCTTTTGTGTCATTAGTAACTGAGCTGGTGAAATAGTTTAGCTGGTAGACATATTTTGCTGCAAAAGTCATTCTCTTTTGATCTTAACAAGATGAGCTGTAGTAATTTATCCTTAGAGTCTGTTATCTTGATGAAAGAAGAACCTTGAGTAGATTTATTTTATTACACATCAACTTGATGTGTGAAATTACTTATGTTGTCTGTATTTACAACTGTTAATTCCCAGGAAAACAGGTGTCTTTATATTATGTGGCCCACTGGAATTTAAACATTTTTTAAAATGGGTTCTTCAAGATGTCAAAATCTTCAATCGTTTAGTGTCATTTCTATGTTTTGAAAAGTTGTTAGAAGCCTGTGGCTGTTTAGATTATTAGAGATAATATTAGAGATAATCAGGGTATAATATTTTAGAAAATAATAGAGAAGGCAGTTTATAAATAGAAGACTTGAATATGTTCAGCATATTAGATACGGAATCAGTACTTGCTTTTTAGGAATTCATGTAATTAATAAAAATGTTAGTATTACTTGCTTTTTATAACAACTTTATTGAGACACAATTCACATACCATGAAATTTACCCTTTCAAGTATACAATTCAGTGGTTTTTAGTATACTCACAGAGTTGTGCAACCATCATCTAGTTTTTAGAATATTTTCATCTCTCCAAAATGAAACCCTGTATTCCTTAGCAGTCACACGCCATTTTCCCTTTACTTCAGTCTGTAGCAACTACTAACTTACTTTGAATTTTAAAATGATGCATTGAAGGTGAAACAAATAATAATTTAGTACCACTGATCCTTCATGTTAATGAAATTATGTAATTAAATGATATATGCATTAAATACTTGTTAGTAGTATGTTTAGTATGTTACTAAAGTTTTATTTTCCTCCCGTGGTAAGTAGTAGCTTATCATCACTGTATGCTTTAATTAGATATGATAGTATATCATTAATTACCCAGTATTATTTAATAGGAGCTTGTTGAATCTACCTCTTTTTTGTTTTTGTTTTGAAAATTTGAGATAAGTGTTTTTTTTCTTTAACCCCCAAATAGGGACAAATACAATGAACTTAATTGTATTTTTTCTTTGCTTAGAATACTTTTCCTTCATGGTCCAAACAACTATTTATATAGTAATTATAATAGAAATAATGTTTACTTTTCAAATAAACTTTGCAATTTTTCTCAGTCTTAGAAACACCCCATTTTTGCACACAAGTGATTGGCATTTTTTACAGATCATGCTTATTTATTTCCTGGAGCAAACTCAAGATCCTTGCTAGCTGTGCCACTTGATTGTTTGAATGACTAGTGAATTAGCAATTAGAAAGCTGCAAGGCTAATACATAAGGCCTAGTTTTGCCTGGTTTAATCCAAGGGTTGAGAGTAAGAGGTAAAGGGAATATTTTTTGAAATTTGTACTTGGACCAAAGATTCTGTTAATGTGGAGATATGCTGTATAGTTCACCAGGGATTTAGTTCAGAGAGAACTGTCAGAATCATCCTAAGATTGTTATTAGATTTCTGGGAGAAAGACATGTCTAAGGAAAATCACTATAAGGCTTCTCTGACTCATCTTGGGAAGTGATGTCAGAACCTGGGGTCTCCAAAATTAATAATAGTACAGTAGTTGTTACTGTGACTATTCCTGTAATAAGCTGTTTTCTCAATTTTCTCCCCAGATGTAGAAATCAGGATATTAGTTATTATTTGTAAATAAATGAGGGCTGAAATAAATAAATGAGCAGTGCCATTGCTCGATATTGATAAAAGATACCTGGAGTCTGGATCAACTGGGCTCGTGGAAAATGAGTATGATCACACACATAGTCATCACACCACAACTTTTATTGTGGTACACAAAAATATAACCTAAATCCATGGTCTCAGGAGCATGCTTATATATAGATACACATGGTGGATTTTATAATAGCTCTCAGAGGAAGAATGGGTTTCACTTTACAAAATTTTTTTCTGCCTACAGAATTTTAAGAATAAATCTCTTGTATAACTTGATGCTGTTATGTAAAATTAAAAGAAATGAAAACCTAAACTATTTAAAAATAACAAAATAGCTTCTGATAAGAAGTGCTAACAATATAATCTGGTTTTGAGCTTTTTGTTTTTATGTTAACTTTTTTTTTCCATGCTAGATTAACTACTCCATGTGCAGCCCCCCAAAGATGCATTGTGTTACTGTGTCTCATGGGCCTTTTCACTGAGTTTGGACATGAGTTTTGAGCATGGCTACAGAAGATTTCTTTTACTGCTCCCGGTTATCATGCCTGGCTTGTGTAATTGGGTAGTCATCATGAAAAAAAGGAGAGGGGGGAGATTTTTTTAACCTTTGAAAGTGATACCCTTTTCAGCCTTGGCAGATCGCAGTGTTCTATCTTTGTCTCTAAAATCCACATCGGAAATGCTAAGAGTTCCCATGTTGGAGTTAGGAGAGGTCGTTGTCAGGAGGATCCTGTAGCACTTTTCAGAAATTAGAGGGTCATCCAGCAAAACTAGGCCACATAGTCTAACGATCAAGTGCCCCCAGTAATATCACTTGGATTTGAAGATCTGCATGCTTTTAAGCTTATCTGTTATTTGGTCTGATTTCTATTTACCTATTCAAGTCCAACACAGTTTTTGTGGTTGCTGAAAAATACCTCACTGATGTTAGTTTGCATATGTAAAAGTTTTCATCTAATTTTCTTTTCAGTAGGTTGCCAGGTTTATGCGTATTTGCCATAGGACCTCCTCATTTAGCCCTACCCACCCATCCCCTCACCTGGCTCCTTCTTATGGTACAGCGGTGTAGTGAGTGATTCAGTGAATTTTTTAAGAGAGTTTTATCTCTGTAGTAGGTATGTGGGAAGTGTTTGGCAGGTGTGGTGTTTGGGAAGTGGCAGCTGTTGAGAAGGTCTGTGACCTGGTCCTTACCTTAAGTTTTATAAATGCAAGTTTAAAAAATATATTTAAAAAATCTGACTTTGGTTTAGCGCTTGTTTATTTTAATTGAATCCTTTCACCAGTAATTCAATCGACTGTCCTATTAACTTTTTCAGGTCTTGTTGAGAACACTCACAGTGAATAAACAGAATGCACTATATTACAATCACTGTTCTCTGAAATCAGTGGCAAGGCACCACAATAAAGTTATTTATCGACTGCAAATCTTAACCTTTGTTCTGATCATGCCATGCTTTTTACAATATTCTTCTGTCTTTATAATACACTGAGTGTTACTGAACTTTCTGCTATATGAGAATCATCATTATGAATATCTTACACAGAACTGTACTGCTCGAGATAGATGCATGCGTAGGGTCAGGTAGGTACCAAGCAGTGAGTGGGATACTGATTGTACAAATGACTTTGATTATTTCCCCCCTCTATCTGTGCCCTTTGCAATATAACTCTGTAGAGGTAGAGTCTGTTTCCTTACTTCTTGAATCTGGACTGGCCTTATAACTTGCTTTGGCTGATAGAAGTGGCAAAAGTGATGGTATGTCAGTTATGAAGCTAAGCCCTAAGAACTGTGTGCACCTCTGCTCATGGAGCACCCTGCCTAACCTACATGAGAATTGGGTTGAGCTAGCCTGCTGGATGTGTTCTCACTGGTCACCCCATCCAAGAACTAGCCAGCCGCAATATATACATGAGGGAGGCCATTCTGGATAAGCCAGTCTTAGCCAACTTGTCAGGCTATTTCAGAATTCTGAGAAAGCATAATTATGAGAATTATGTCACCCTATCAGGCTGTTGCAGAATTATGAGAAGGCATAGCCAAAATGAAAGTTCTAGCTGACTTGTAGAGTTAAGAGCAAGAAATGTTTGTTGTTTTAAGCTACTGTGTTTGGGGTAGTTTATTAATGCATCAGTGTCTAACTTCTACATAATGATTGGTCTTAGAATGTGTTTCCTTGGAGGGGGTGGGAAGTCACTTGCTGCTTTCTCAGAAAATTGTCCTGAATGATATTTTTTGCAAAATTAGTGAATCAGACACAAAAATAACTTATTTCTATGGTTGTTTGCTACCCTTAGGTGTTTGTTGAATTAAATTGCCCTCTTGCAAATAATTGCTTTTGTTGTTGTTTTGATGTCCTTTGCTAATAGCATTTCATATATTATTTGTTCTATTGATCTTATTGGGGAAACCACAAGACGTCCCTTGTCATCTTGTTCTCCTTTTTCAGTCTCGTGTACTCAATGTTTTGATGAAGTGTGTTAAGACTTATTTCCTCATTTGTTTAGTCATACCACAGATTGCTTTTGAGCATTCAGAATATGATGGCAACCTTGCCTAGGCTTTTTGTGATCTAAAAAGTCGGAAGATAACGACTGTAAACATCAAGTGTAAAATACAGTGGAATAGAAATCGCCCAGCTGGAGGAGTGCAGTCCAGATCAGCAAGCTCCGCCTCCCGGTTCAGCATTCTCCTATAGCCCCAGAGGAACAGGCGCCGCCAGTCGCCGCTAGTTTTGTATTTTTGACGGGTTCACATTTAGCCAGTGTCTCGATCTCCTGACCTTGATCCGCCGTCTCGCGAAGTCGGTGACGGCTTACGCGCCCGCCGAATAGAAATTTTGATAGGAACACTAAAGGAATGATGAGGGAAGGTTCGCTGTGATACATATTTAGGCTAAGATGAAAGGGATAGTAGAAAAGGAACACGAAATGCCTTGATGCTTGAAAATGTATGTAGAAAGACCTAAAGGCAAGATAACTGTGTAATTATGGCTGGAAATACAGAAGAAGTAGGAACTAATAGCAGGAGATGAGTTCAGAGTATGATTAGAAACCAGGTTATGCAAGGTGCTATAAGACATATTATTGTGGAGGGTAGACTGAAAGGAAGCAAGACTAGAGGCAGGGAGGCCAATTAGGAGGGCATTGCAGTAATTTATACTAGAGGCAATGGGACCATAAATTAGGGCACTAGCAGTTGGGATAAAGATAAGTAGACGAATTCTAGTGAAAGGCAAAATTGACAGGACATAGGGTCTGACTCAGTGGTGAGTATAATGGAGATAGAGGAATCAAGGATGATGTTCAGGTTTTTTGCTTGGGACAACTAGCTGATGATTCACTGAGGTGGAGGGGTATCATAGCAGGAAGGGGCTTTGGGAGGAAGACAATTTAATTTTCAAAGTGTCAAGTTTGAAGTACATGAGAAACTTTTGATAAGTGCCAGAAGATAGCTAGTTTTTTGCCTCTGAAACTCAGGAAATATCTGTTCTGGAGATACAGCTTTGAGAGTCATAAGTATTTGATAATTGAAATCATGGAAAGGGGATGTGATTAACCAGGCAGGGAGCTTTTCACTTTGAGAAAAGGGCCCAAGACTGAATCCTGAGGAAATGACAATGTTTAAGAGACAAAGAGGAGTCCACAGAGTGCTAAGATGAACTGAGAAATAGAAGGAAGACCAGGAGAGTACTGTCACAGAACTAAGAGAATGTGTCAAGGATCTGAGAATGGTTATCAAGATCAAAGGCTGCTACGAGGCCAAGTAAAGCGATATCTGAAGAAATGTCTTTTGGTTTTAGTAACATGTTCATATCCTTTGTTTCTAAGCACAGGTTGTTCCTCCCACTTAGGATGTTCTTGACCCATTTCTGTACTTACTGAACACCCAGTCTTCCTTCCAGATGTTTCTCAAATAGTCCCTCCTCTATGAAGCCTTTCCCAGCAAAATTATTTTCTTGCCCTAGTTAAATAGCTATAGTAGCACATATAAGGTTCTCATAGATGATTTTGTGTACATCTCTGTGCCCTGACAAGATATTGAATTCTTGAGTTCATCAAGTTTGTATGAAATTTTTTAGGACTGGCAGCTTGTGTTACTCATATTTTTATTCTTAATGTTCCACATAGTGGCTGGCAAGTAGGTAGTGCATGAAAATGTTTGTGGATTTGAATGCTTAATTTTGAATATGGCGCTAGGCAAAAAGCAGCATTTCAAATTGCATATTAAAAGTCACTTCAAAACCAAAATAGTGCTGCCTATTGGATGAACTTTATCATATTTTCTTTCTCTAACAACATTCAAATACAAATTGGAATCTATTCCAGAAGATGCATTGTTAGTGAACATAGGAGAAGGAGGTAGATAAGTAATAATCTATAATTGGCCAAGAATAGACTAGTCTTGTATTCTCTAGTAAGTGTTTGGATCCAAAAGGATCTTTTAGGAAAGTGCCACAATATGTAACAGTCAGTCAAAGAGTCTGTTGTTGCCTAGATGTTGGAATAAATTTGATAACTTCTGGAGGATTGTTTTAAGTCCATGTGTTCATTTGTTTAAGTTAAGTATATTAAGCCACTTCCTACTGAATAATTAAGTTACCCCAGGGGTTTACATTGGAAGAGAGTTACTCTTAAAATCCACTGGAGTGTATTAGGGTTAACGGTTACCTTTGATTTAGCATGCAACACTCATTGATGTTGGATGAAAAGATAGATAGATAGATGCCTTGTATTTTTGGTTGTAACTTTGAAAATTGGTAACATCTCTTCTCCCTTCCTCTTGGTATTTTAAGTGGGCTTAATTTACTCAAATTCTTTTCTACACCTTTTCTGACATTTTATTGCAGGGATTTTAGGGCCTTATTTGTTGTGCCTCTATGTAAAGGATATTTCTAATATAGGAGCAAAAAGAATGATGCCTGTAGTCATCTGGAGTCAGAAAAACAAAAGGCTGGGTGGTATTAAGATCTGGTTTATGGAGTTGAATGATTGTCTTAGATAACAGGAGTAAGGACCCACTGCAGTAAGTAAGGATTTCTAATTCCTGTGAAGGCCAGAAGGAGAAGCCAGTGATAACAGCTTCAGAAACTGCCCATAAATAAATTGCTGAGCTGAGGAATTATATTCTGTTACTAAAACATGTGTAAAATTATATATAAAGGGCAAGAGAGCAGCATTAATATGCGTGGCCAGATTCCAACTTCAGTAGGCAGTCCCTTCCCTCAGGCACAAAATGAGGTAGTTGAACATTGTAGGAGAAATACACTGTGTAAGCCTGTGTTGTACAATTCATTTGATGTTGTGACTGTTGAGGTGGGACTGGGAAAGCCTTGGTATACCACCAAGAAAAGAGGCTGCTGGATCTGTATGGTCTGTGGGGCCCCTGGGGAGTTGGTGTACTTCTGCTGAGTATTATAAGCAGTTCTGCTTAGTTGAATGAGCCAGAGTCCTAGAATATATCCTTGATAGCTTCTTCTTTTTCTTTTTATCTATTCATATGGTACAAGTGCAATTTTGCTACATTGATATATTGTATTATGTTGAAGTCAGGGCCTTCAGTGTATCCCTCAGAGGAGAAACATACATTATACCCACCAAGCCAACCTCCTATCATCCACCCCCTTCCACCCTCACGTTTCTTTCTTTTAACCCCACTTTCACCAGTTCTGTAGATTCTACCTCTAAAAATACATGTTGAATCAGTGCACCTTACTCACTATTAAATATTATTTGAATGAGGGAATAAATGCATTCAACTGCCTAAGTTCAAATCACTATCAGTTCTCAACAGATCTTTCACTTGTTTTCCTCCCACTGCAAACATAGTGATACTTTCTAAAAATCACAAATCAAGTCATGTAACTCCCCAACTTAAAACCTCTAGGCTTTGGGCTAAAATCCAAAATGTTTATTACTTCCCACATGATCTTCCATAATCTTGTTCTGGCTCTCTTTAATTCATCACAGCAACTGATTTTCTTGTCCTCCAATAATTTAAACTCTTTTCCATCTTTAGCAGAGCTTTAGCACCTGCTCTTTCTTCTTCCTAGAATGCTTTTATTTTCACTCTTCTGACTAACTTGACTCCCTCAGGGATCCTCAGTCTAAGTGAAGTTTCTCTGTTATACTTTTTGAAATTCTTGTACCGTTCTTTAACAGCACTTCTTAAAGCTGGAAGTTATATAAGCTAACCTGTGGGTTTTTCTCTCCTGTGATTTTTTTCTTCTGCTTTGAAAGTTCAGGTTTCCCATCTTGCGTTAAAGGCTTTACTCCTACAGTTCTCCAAATCGTCATTCTTCTTTACTGGCTCATTTCAATCAACTTATTAATATCCGTCAGTAGCTCTCATTAAACAGTAAGAATAACAGAAGGCCCCTGTTCACCCTAATTCTCCCTCAGTTACTGCCTCTTTTTTGTTGTTGTTCTCCCACAGCAAAAGTTCCAAAGTGAGTTAGTTGTCTGTAGTCTCTGTCTCATTTCTTGTCTGTCATTTACCTCAGAGCCCTTTTCAGTTAAGCTTTGATTCACATTGTTCCACTGAAATTACCTTCATTTTGCCAAATTCACTGGTTAGTTCTCTCTCCTTTCCTGACTTCTCAGCAACTCTCACCACACTGGACCGTTTCCTTCTTGAAGCATTCTTTCCTCTTGACTTTTGTGACTAATATGATCTCCCAGGCTGCAAGAGCTGAGATGGAGATAGGCTGGCAAGATTTTGAGGGGAGGGGATTGTCCATGAAAGAAAAAGAGGAGCAAAGCAAGATTGGTCAAGCATTCAGACCAAATATCCAACACCTACAGAAGTTGAGAGGGGTGGAAGCAGGATTAGGTAGGGAAGACCATAATGCAGATCTAACAAGGTATCTGACAACTCACTGGGACCTTTGGAGCAAAGGTTGCTTATTAGAGGAAATGCGTATTAGGTAGACTTGGTCAGGTCATACTACCCACAGTGTGCTCTCTTATTGGCTAGGAAAGTATTTGTCCTTGACACAAAAGCAAAGCAGATCCTAAGACTGTTAACAGATGAAGGTTGTCAGTTAACTGTACTCTTTACAGCTTAATGGCAGGTTGTTTCTTGAAAGGACATCCTAGCAGCATACCCCCTCCAAGGCTTGCTACCGTGATGCGTATTTCTTTGTCTTTTCCTTACCTTAGTCATAACTTCTTCTCAGTTTCCTTTGTTTCCTTCTCCTCTTCTTGTCAACCTTTGAAAGTTAGCATATGTCAGGATTTGATTCTGGACTCTGCCCTTGTTTGTACTCTCTTCCTAAGTCCCATGGTTTAAATCCCATTTCTGTGCCTCAATCCTTTACATCTGTAGTTCTGCCCGCTCCACTGACCTCCAGACTTACAGATCCAATAGCCTGCTGGTTAACTCCTCGTTGGATGTCTAACCAGATACATTAAGCTATATGACTAAAATAAAACTCTTAGTTTTCGTCTCCAAACTGGTAGCTCTCCTGTTTTTCCTCATTTCTGTAAATAACACTACACCCATCCATGTATTAATAATTGTCTAGACCAGAGATGTGAGAGTCATTCTTGATTTTTCTTTACCTTTCCTGTTAAATCTCTTAGCAAGTCTATCTGTTGTACATCCAAAATATAACACTTGTCCATTTTTCTCCCGTTCCACAATGACCCGTGTTGTCCAATACATTAGAAACCATTATAATCCTTCATGTGGACTCTGCAGTAGTATCTTAACTGGACTGTTTGCTTTCTTTTTGCCTTCCCAGACTCTCCTAGAATGAAAGCTCCGCGAGGGCAAGGGCTTTAACTGTTTTACTCATCTCTGTGTCCACAGTGATCAGAACACTATCTGGTACAGAGTGGATACTCATTAAATATTTGTCAAATGTATAAAGATCGAATGAATCACTTCTTTAGTTGGAATTTATAACATAAATCAGATTATGCTCTTTCTTGCTGTGACATAATAAAATAATATGTGTTTGGTTTCAGTCCCCGGTTTCTGACACTGAGCTCCTAAAACCCGTGTAATTTCCTGGGTGATGGGATGATGGCGCACCTTCTACAGAGCTCCTGAATCCTTGGAATTTTCTGGGTGATAGAAGCATCTTTTGTGCTAATGAGGTGACTCTTGGTTGACTTCCCGATGGCTTCAGCATGGGGCTGGTCAACTGAAAAACCAAGCTATGATTAGACATTTGGAACTTTAAGCTCTACCCCCATCCTCCAGGGAGAGGAGTGAAGATGGAAATTGAATTAATAATTTATTATGTCTGTGTGATGAAGTCTCCATAAAAAAATTTCAAAACTATGGGGTTGGGAGAGCTTCCAGTTTGGTAAATACAACCACATGCCAGGAACCTACCCAACTCCAGAGAGACGGAAGCTCTTGCACTCAGGAACTTCCAGACCTTACCCTACATACTGCTCTTCAATCTGAGTGTTCATCTGTATCCTTTATAATAAACGGGTAAATGTAAGTCAGGTGTTTCCCTGAGTTCTGTGAGCCCTTATAGCAAATTACCAAACCTGAGAAGGGGGTTGTAGCCAAGTTGGTTAGAAATACCAACAAACCAAACTTGCAGTTGGCGTCTAAAGTGGGGGCTGTCTTGTCAGATTGAGTCCTAACCTTGTGTCTGACGTTAACTCCAGTTAGATAGTGTCAGAATTAAATGGAATTGTAGGATGCCCAGTTGGTATCTGCTGGATAATTGTTTGTTGGTATGGAAAAACACACACACATTTTGTGTCAGAAGTGTTACCAGTATAAAAAGCAGATTTCCTTCCCTCCCTCCCTCCCTCTCTCCCTCCCTCCCTCCCTCCCTCCCTCCCTCCCTCCCTCCCTCCCTCCCTCCCTCCTTCCTTACTTCCTCCCTTCCTCCTTCCCTCCCTCCCTAAAACCCAGTGGTTTATCCATTTAGAGTAGAATCCAGATTGCAAGATTCTCCTCCATCTGGCTCCTTCCTACCTCACTGACCTTATCTCATATTACACTATGCTCCAGCCACAGCTTATCTCCATTTCTCACACTGAGCTCTTTCCCACATTAGGAGGTTTCACTTGTTTGTTCTACTTCCTGGTGTGCTCTAAGGCAAGATAATACCTCCTTATCATTCAGGTCAAATTCTAGAATGTCATCGCCTCAGAGATACTTCTTTTTCTGTCCATTGTATGTAATTTGGGACCTTTCCTCTGATTTTGTTATATACTTGTATTTTATTTAGTAATAAAAAAATTAATAATTAGAAGAACCAATTAATTTTTCAAGCTGTTTAGTCTCTAAACTTTATTTTCACTTAGGACATTAGAACAACTAGGTTCTTTTTAATTTTTAATTAATCGATAGCGCTTCCTTCCAGTCCTATCTATCAAAGAACGCTTTCTTAGCCTCCAGTGTATCTAAAATGAAGAACCCAAAGTAGCTAGACCAGATCCTAGAAACTTTAGTGTAGATTTATGATCATTTTAGGAAGCTCCTTGGGTGCTGTACCGTAAATATTTGGTAGTCTTTTTTTTTTTTTTTTTTTTTTTTGCTGTGTTCTACACCCTCAGAGACTTCCTCAGGAGAGTGACATCATCAAATTTATTTTTATTTTTTGTAATAAAAAGATCATTTTTATGACAGGGTAAAGAAGAGCTAGGCTAAAGATAGGGAGTTCAACTCGGTCACAAGATTAGTTGTGGAGTCTACACAACAGGAATAAAGGATTGGACACTTGTGGCAAGTTGGTGGAAAAGAAGGGACAAATGTGTGGCATACTTCAAAATGGGATTCATCAGCTCTTATCGTCTGATCAGATATTCATTCAGTCATGAGTTATTGGCCCTTACTCTGTGTTATACCCTGAGCCAGGTTCTAAGGGATGTTAGTGAGCAGGATAGCTCCCAACGTAGTCAGGGAGAAAAATTAAATGAAGTAATAATTATAGTTTACAAGCAATCCTTTGAAGCTGACAGGATAAAGTGTATAGGATGATGATGATGATAATGATAAAATAATAATATTGCTTGAGGCCAGGAGTTTGAGACCAGCCTAGGCAACAGAGTGAGACGCCTTCTTTACAAAAAATAAAAAAAAACATTAAGCCAGGCATGGTGGCACATGCCTACAGTCCTAGCTACTCAGGAGGCTGAGGTGGGAGGATTGCTTGAGCCTAGGAGTTTGAGGTTGTAGTGAGCTGATTAAATGCACTCCAGCTTGGGTGACAAGTGATACCCTGCCAGCCAATCGGTCAAAAAAATAGTTAAATCACACATATATACATATAAAATAATAATTTGAGATTTAGAAGAGGTCAGGGAAGACTTTCCCAGGGAGATAATGTTTTAATTGAGAATGCAGGAGGAGAGAGAAATGCCTGTGAGGCAAAATGATATTCTAGAGAGAAGGCTGCATGTGCATTGTAGGGATGGAGAAGAAGGAGTCAAGGATGAATGAGACCACTTCCTTGAACAGTTATGTTGATGCTGACTCTCCCCAAGTGAGACAGGGAAGGTAGGAGGAGAGCCGGTACGAGGGGAAAGATATTACATTCTATTTTTGGCATGTTAAGTTTTAGCTGCCTGCAGGAAAACCACGTCTGGCTGTTAGTTGGAAATGTAGAATTGCAGCCCAGGCAATCGATAGACACATGGATAGTAAAACTTAGACCTGAGAGACATTGTATAGGTGGTGTTTGAAGCCAGAGGGTTTGGTACATTTACCTCAGAACACTGAGGAACACAAACTAGCTTTTTAAAGACAAAAGTCAGATGTAGAAGGGACAGGAAAACTGAGCATCAGAGGAGGAAAAGGCTTCAAGGAATACATAGGTGAAGGATGTGCATAACTGTTGTATTTGGCAGCCAGGCAGTCATTGTGGTCTCTCTCAGAATTTAGTTTCAGTAAAGTGGCAGAGACAGAAAATAAGGCTGCATGGAAAATGTGAAAGAAGTGTCGGTAGAGAAGGGAAGAGGTGTAGAGAGGTGGAAATAATGGCTGTATCATTAAGGATGGTTCATGAATATAGGCAGAGTGGAGAGGAAGAATGAAGTTAATGATTTGAATAACTATAAACAGATCAACAGTTTTAGGAATTTTTCTTTGCCTTTTTTTGGACTCTGTACTAGGGCATTACCATTTTATTTTATAGCTCTAAGTGTAACAAACCCACTAGTAGTGGATGTTAGAAAGTTGCAGAGTAGTAGTGTAGTCAACATGTGGAAGCCATCTTTTGTTCGGTAGTTGACTATTCAGCTGGGATTGCTTCCTATTTATGAAATTTTAATAACACACTTAACTGATTTATTGGCTGTGTACCTAATGTTTCTCAGTTTTATTGAAAATCAAAGCAAATTTGTGTTGTTTTTCTTATTTCATGATTAAGACAAAATATCTTGGGTAATTTTCTTCCTATAATTAAATGCCGTCAATTCAATAACATTATTTGAGCTTATTTGTAATTAATTTTGTAAGGCACAGCTAATTAGACTCTCTTCTTAGAGAGTTCATGGTGTAATGTGGGAGAGAAAAATGTACAGTGTAAAATATAATGTGATATGACAAGTTTTATAGGAAGGGAGTGTAATACACTCAAACATACAGAAACACAGAAAAAGTTATACAGTTTAGCCTAGATACATTTCAACAGGTGGGCACTGACCTGAACCTGACCCATATCTCTTCCACATGTTGTGTTCTTGTTTAAATAACTTATTTGAGATTTTAATTTTCCTGTGTAATTTTAATCTTAATGTTGCTATTCTATTTCTCTAATTCCTGTGGTAAGTGTTTCTTCAAACTCTATGTTCTTTGAAGGCACACAATTAAGAGAAATATTGAAATGAAGGAACAAGCGAATGAATCAATGCATGTAACCAGACTAATAGCTTCAGAAGGATGTGGATTTTTGTCTGTTTTGTTTAGCACCTTATCTCCAGCACTTAGAGCAGTGCTTGGGATACCCCTGGGTCTGTAAATACTTTTTGACTGAATGGAAGAAGATGTAGGGAGAGAAGGAAGAAAGGAAATTTTTAATGTATTCGCTTCTGGAAGAGTAATGAAAAGAAAAAAGACACAAAATCCAATTCTGACCAGGCCTGGTGGCTCATGCCTATAATCCCAGCACTTTGGGAGGCTGAGGCAGGTGGATCACGAGACCATCCTGGCCAACATGGTGAAACCCCGTCTCTACTAAAAATACAAAAATTAGCTGGGCATGGTGGTGGGCGCCTGTAGTCCCAGCTACTTGAGAGGCTGAGGCAGGAGAATCACTTGAACTTGGGAGGCGGAGGTTGCAGTGAGCCGAGATTGTGTCATTGCACTCCAGCCTAGTGCAGAGTGAGACTCTGTCTCAAAACACACACACACACACACACACACACACACACACACACACACAAAAAAAAACTCTGACAATGAATACTTAGACATTTAAAATAGAGATTTAATTATTGTTTGAAAAAAAATTGAATCTCAGTGTATTTTAAAAAATCTGTTCTGTTATTGTGAATATTCCAATGTGATACTTTCTTTCTTAGAGTTTTCAGTAGACTGGGCACCCACAATGGAATTTTTGTGATAAGCAACTTTTATCAACAAGACATCCCCAAACATTTTATATTGTTTTTCTTTAGATCATTTACACCTTGTCTTCAATTTCTTCTCTTTTGTATTTCCTTAACACTTCATTTTAATTTTGCTGTCCTAGGACTTTTAGATTAATATACTTAAAAATTATTGGGTTCTATTCTATCTTATTGATTCATTAGAGGTCATACTCTTCTTGGAAAAGTATTTGCTTCTCAAAAATTTATATCTTATCTGTTGTGTGCCCAAGACAATATATAACTTAGTATAAATATGGAATTATACTGTCCATAGAAACTCAGATATTCCTGATATCAATATATGTTGCTTTATAATTTTATCTATTTAATGAATTCACTTAATTTTTATTCACTGTTCTGTTTTTAATTGTCTACTCTCTGCATGTGAATCAAATTAAGATAGTTTATTTGGAAGCTGTATTGCCAAGCAGCTATGGAAAGCTTTGGCTTACATTTTGAAATTTTTTTCCTTTGTCTTTGGCCAACAGCTCAACCCCTTTGGTGTCCCATCTGCTTAACACACGACAGCTATGGCATATTTCCATTTATCTGGGTCAGAAAATAAAGAGGCCTTCAAATCAGCCTGAATATTACCTACCATTGCTCTGGGTCTGATACAGTAAAAGATGGAAACTTCGTTTTTCCCAGGAATAGAAGTTAAACCCACTACTGTGAAATGCCCCTCATTGAATTGGAGATGTTACTTAACTTTCAGAGCATATAAGCACCCACCTCAAAGGAATAGCGTGTTGCTATATTCTCTGATTGCTTCATCACTCTTCATGTTAAGTTCTCATTATCATACCAGATTTGTTTTGTTTTTTTGACTGATGTCTCTTGGCTCAGATTTCCTTTGAGAGGCTAAACTGGTCTAGGGCAGATCTTATTTTTAGAAGTCCAGAGAGTTAAGTTTTTCCCCTGTGTAGCCAATACATCCATGAATTAGGAAAGGAACTTTATTTTTTTCAACACAAATTATTATCAGTTCAAAATAGCACTATTTTTTCTTTTGATTTGTTAATTGATTGCTTGTTTCCACACACCTTACCTCATTCCAAGAACAATTTTGAAGAAATTTAAAACAATAAATGTAATACAACAATATATGAAACATTCAGGGCCATGGGAAGGTTAGGGTGAAGGAATAAAGTTAGTTCACAAAGAATTATTAGGAGAAGGTCTTGCTGCTCAATGTGAGAAGTTAGATTATAGATTCATCTCCAAGCTGTCTAGTGACTATGACAAAAATGGAGACATATTCAGTTAAAAGAGCCTCAGGATCTCCAAGAGGAGAAAATAGACTTTTCTTTTCAACAGAGTGAGAAAGAAACACTTTTCCCAGGAACCTTCATATAGAGGACACTGGTGGATGTAGACAGTATCCTGAACAATAAACACAGTTGGGCGTTTACTATTGGCAAGACACTGTGCTAAATGCTTTGCGTATATTTCTCATTCAGTTCTTTAAAATAACTATAAAGTAAGTATTATTTTCCCATTAGGAGGCTGAGGCTCTGAGAGGTCAAGTGACTTGTTCAGTATCACAAGTTAGGAGAGAGGAGTTAAAAACGGGCAAAATGACTTCATTGTCCACACCCTCAATCATTTTTCTTTTCTTTTTTTTTTTTTTTGAGACGGAGTCTTGCTCTGTCGCCCAGGCTGGAGTGCAGTGGCCGGATCTCAGCTCACTGCAAGCTCCGCCTCCCGGGTTCACGCCATTCTCCTGCCTCAGCCTCCCGAGTAGCTGGGACTACAGGCGCCCACCAGGTCGCCCGGCTAGTTTTTTGTATTTTTAGTAGAGACGGGGTTTCACCATGTTAGCCAGGATGGTCTTGATCTCCTGACCTCGTGATCCGCCCGTCTCGGCCTCCCAAAGTGCTGGGATTACAGGCTTGAGCCACCGCGCCCGGCCCATTTTTCTATACTGTTATTCATGTCATTATTTTTTGTTGCACTCTTTAACACAAGTCCAAGCAGAACCTAAAATGAAAAGCCATCCTAAGAGGAGATCAAAGCAGTGCAGTCTAAATATAAAATCAGCTCTCTGGGTAGGGGTAAAGTTTAGAGCTGTGTTTTAATGTTTGTTAGATTTCTCTGATGATCTAAGGGGAAACTATAGACCTTCTCTGTGAAAAGTACACATACATGCGATTTTGGGTACCTCACAGACCCTTCTTCCCCTAACCCCTAGTGCACAAAACTATACACAGAGAGACAAGGCTATCAGAATTTCGTCTGATAAATCCCAAGTGTTTTACATGGGAACCGCTGTGTTGCTTTGACTGGCTGCTGAATATTAGCGGGCATGTCCCTTCATAAGGCCTAAGTCAGAAGAGATTTCACTAAATTGGAAATCCTAGCTCTCATAGTACTTCAGACATTTCCTGGGTTTGGGGGAAATGTTTGAAAACTTAAAAAAAAAACATCTTTAGTAGTACCTGCCTTACTCATATGTTTGACTTTTGATGGTCTCACTACTTACAGTTTTTATTTGTTACATTGTTAGTTAATTAGTAACTAATAGTTACTAGGTATAGTAAGGGTCATTTTAAGTTATAGAATGGGTCATTTTTAGAATGGGTCGTTTTTACTGTTGCATTCTGGTCCTCATTTCTAGAGTAAATTTAAGTGTTGTGCTTTCCATTTCATTTAGACTAGTTAACTATAGGGATAGGTGAAAACCAAACTATGAAGGCAAGCCTTTTAATATTTCAGGGAGACATGTATTGATTATAGCCTCTGGAAACTGGACTAACAATATTGTAGTAATACTTTTCAAAGTCCGTATATCAGATTTCCGTATATCAGCAATATAACATAAGAATGCTTTGCTTGCTTAGCAGCGTCTGACCCAATTTTATATAATGATTATACAACCATAGACTCACACACAGTTATCATTTAGATGTTAAAGTAGAAGGGTATGCTCTGCAACCAGGTTGACCTGGATTAGAATCCTAACTCTGCTACTACTAACTGTCACCATGGGTAGATTATATAACTTCTCACGTCATCTCTCAAATGAGGATAATCAAGGTAACCATGGTAAAATGGTGAGCTTAGATGAGATAACATGTGTAAAGCCCTTAGCATAGTGCTGGTATAATACAGACCTAATACATGTTTAGCTTTTATTCATATTATTGTACCTAATGGTGGAGCTATAAGCAATGAGCATCTCTGTGATTGTTGGTGTAATCCTAAAGGTCTTAAGTAACTGGAAGGCATGTGTAGAGCATGCCAAGTTTCATCTTGTTTCAGCATGGGCTGTCCTTATGCGTAGCACTTCTTTACGATGTCCCCACCATTGCTTTTTCTCAAAATAGCCTGTTTCTGATGGCAAAATGCTACTTAGGTGGTTCTACTCGCTCTGTTGATCCTAGTAGTTCATAGCCTCTGTGCAAAGTTTTAAAAGCTCTTCTGGATCTACTTTGTTTATATTTTCGTTTGAACTCTGTGCCTTAGCTGTTGCTGATTTTTCTCCTACATGCCGTTCTTCCTCCCCTACACATAGAAAATTTGTCCCCCTAGAGTAATTTAAAAGAATAGATGGGCGCAGTGGTTCACACCTGTAATCCCATCACTTGGGGAGGCCGAGGTGGGTGGATCACGAGGTCAGGTGATCGAGACCATCCTGGCTAACACCGTGAAACCCCATCTCTACTAAAAATACAAAAAATTAGCCAGGCGTGATGGTGGGCGCCGGTAGTGTCAGCTACTCAGGAGGCTGAGGCAGGAGAATGGTGTGAACCTTGGAGGTGGAGCTTGCGGTGAGCCGAGATCGTGCCACTGCACTCCAGCCTGGGCGACTGAGCAAGACACTGTCTCAAAAAAAAAAAAAGAGAATAGATCAGAGCTTATTGAGGGAAACATGCCTGGCTTATGAACAAATGTATCACAGATATGGGGGGGAGAAAGCATAAGGGATGATCGGAGATGGAGACAAGCAGTCATAGTAGGTGGGATCCCTTATACTTGTGTCCTTTGGAAGTGTTTTCTCATTGATTATCTTAATTGGGAGAAAAGTTGGTATTCATTTTGTTAAAGAGAAAGGACTACATTTCTTTCACATCCTTCACATTAGTAAGACTTTCAGAGTAATTATCCCTAAAAGATGCAAAAAGCAAATAATATTCAACTTTATTTTGAATTACTTTTATAGATATGGAAAATTTGCAGTATTCTTCCTCAAGTGAAAGTACTACTTGAACCAACAATATTGATAGCATGCAAATCCAAAATTGTTATGACCTTACTTGTTTTCATGGATTCATATAGACAGTACTATGAAATGTGAGGTAGACAGTAATGTGCCATGACAGCACATTAGGTCTGTTAGTTGATTATTTCACTCAACTGAATGTTTACATTAATTATTACTTAATCCTTTTATATCTTTTGTCTCTATAAAATAGAAATAATAGTAGTACCTTCTTCATAGAGTTGTGAGGATTAAATGATAAAGTGCTTTTAGAATAGTGCATGCTTCATTATGTGTACTTAAATGTTGGCTATCATGATTATGAGTCTTACAAGAATCTTATTCAGATTCTTAGTCCGGTATTCTGAATTCATTATCAAACACATTTTGACATTTCACGATTTCCGGGAATAATTCTCCACGTACCAGAGTTGTAGATTAATTTGTTAGAGATATCGAAAAGGTTCATTATTTTTAGTGTAAACCTCTAAGGTAATATTGACTTCATTACTTCACTCTATGACTTGATTAAGTATTGTTTAACTTTTCAGTCAGGAGGAATAATCAATTCCCTTTCAAAAGATGAATATCTCATTTTCAGATTTGCACTGAATCGCCCTTTGGCATATAAAATTTTATCTTGCAAATCTGTTTTGCAGATGTAGAGTCTGGTGCTTTTAAACTTGGTTGAGTGAAAAATTTATATGTGTATTGTACTTTAGAGGCATTAAAAATAAAGAATAATAGCTGTAATTATGTTAAACTTTTGCAGTTTGTTGAGAAGCCATAAGCACCTGCAGATACCCAAGAAGAAGTTGTTCCAGAAGCCCTAGTGAGCCCTGGCAACACTCACAGTAAAGGGGTGGATAGAAGCAGATTTCTGTAAGATTTGTTCTATCCACTTTGTCCTGTGCTGACCACCATAATCTCTTTCCTCTGTTCCCAAATATCCCATACTCCACCTCCAGCTCTGCTTTGCTCCTGTCAGAAGGTAGTAACATGGCATTATTTCTTAACATAAATAAAAAACAGTCATCTGTAGTTGCACAGTTACTGGATCTTTGCCCACCTTTTTTTTTTTTTTTTTTTTTTTTTGAGATGGAGTTTCACTCTATTGCCTAGGCTGGAGTGCAATGGAGCAGTCTTGGCTCACTGCAACCTCTGCCTCCGGGTTCAAGCGATTCTCCTGCCTCAGCCTCCTGAGTAGCTGGGATTACAGGTGCACACCAGCACGCCCAGCCAATGTTTTGCATTTTTAGTAGAGACAGGGTTTCATTATGTTGGCCAGGCTGGTCTCAAACTCCTGACCTCGTGGTGCACCCGCCTCAGCCTCCCAAAGTGCTGAGATTACAGGTGTGAGCCACCACACCCAGCTGCTTTGTCCACATTTTAAGGCCAAATACACATACACGTTTTTATCTTGATACCTGTTTAGGAGTAATTAATTAGTGGAATAGACCTAGTGACTTGTTTTATGTTCCCAGATGAATTGTGAGTTTTCCACTCCTCAATCAAGTACAACATAGAAATGCAGTTGGAGAATTACAGAATTCTGTTTGTTCTCAGTGCCGTCTTGAGAATCCAGTGGAGTTCTATCAGTGACTTCTTCCTTTTCGTTTTCAACTGGTCAGAAATTTGTACTATTAGAAACACTAGATCTTTACTATTTTCATTTCATTTTTTAGTGTCTTTCTGTCTTCTCCAATTCTCCATTTATGTGAAAAATACCATCATTCTGCTCTCGATCCAGTACCTTTGTCTGAGACACTGTCTTCCTTCCTTTTTAGACCCGTACTCTGTAGCCATGGGTCAGGCTCTGTTACTGGAGCATCAGTCTAGGCTGACTTTAGGGCACATTGCTTGGGTTCCTGCCCTGCCTGTCATAAGCTCAAACCCCTTACTTATGTTATCTGTTGCCTTTCCAAGGTTTACAGAGTACTGTGCATAATCCCTAATGGCTTGCAAGGTCTTTCCCAATCTAGTACTAACCTATTTCCATCATCATCTCCAGATAGGTGTGCCCCTCCTCCCACTCCTATCCCCTCGAGTTGTAACTATATCAGATATCAGATTATTTACCATTCCTTTCAAGGCCTTTTACTCTTGGTTTTCCTTTTGCCATAAACTCCTTCCTTCAAATCTACCTTACAACCCTTCATATCATTTAGGAGCCAAATCGAATGTTACCTTCTCTCCCCAGCCTGGCATCCTCAATTCCATTCTTCTTTGTCTTGACCAGGTTTTATTGATTCCCTTTTGTACTTAAATAGTATTTTATGCTTGAACATTCTTCGCCTGCTATATCTCTCCCTCATCATTTCCCAATCCTAATGCCGTAGCTTTCTGACTTCTACCCTTATCATTCTACTGACATTGCTCTTGCAGAAGTCATCTATGAGCTCTTGTCTATTAAATCCTGTGAAGGCCTTTCAGTCCTCTTTTTACTTAACATCTCTTTGGAATTTGACACTCATGATCACACCTTTTTTTTTTATTATTATGCTTTAAGTTCTGGGGTACATGTGCAGAATGTGCAGTTTTGTTACATAGGTATACATGTGCCATGGTGGTTTGCTGCACCCATCAACTCGTCACCTACATTAGGTATTTCTCCTAATGCTCTCCCTCCCTTAGCCTCCCACCCACCAACAGGCCCCAGTGTGTGATGTTCGCCTCCCTGTGTCCATGTGTTCTCATTGTTCAGCTCCCACTTAATGAGTGACAACATGCACACACCTTCTTTTTAAAAGTATTCTCTTTTGGCTTCCTAACACTTCCCTGTCCTTGTATCCCTTTCTTATTTCCTGCCTAGCTCCTTTTCCTTTTTGCTGCCTATTCTTTCAGTATCTGTTCCATGAGGGTCTGCCTTTTGCAGTTCCCATGGTTTCATATCTCTGTCTACATTCTAATGATTCCTAATTTTATTTCTTTCATCCAGACCCTATAAAACAAGATTCTCCACCTGGATGTCACACAACTCTCTGAATCTTAACCTGTAATTGCCACTTCTACTAAAATTATTACCTTCTATCTTATACCATATCTTCCACAGCTCTGCTTCACTGAATAGTACCATGACTCTAGCCCACCTCAAAGTAATGTTTTCTCCTCACTTTCCCCATTCCTTTGCCTTAGAACAGACCTTTATTATCTTTCATTTGGACTGTCCAACCTACAGACTTGTCCTCTCCAGTCTCCCCTACTGCCATCCAAGTGATTTTCTAAAACACAAGTCTGATTGTGTAACCTAAGTCACTCTTCTATTTAGTGGCTTCACAGTCTCTTAGAGTATAAAGCCTGTAATCTCAATACATCTCACAGGATACCCTTTCCAATCTGGCACTTGCCCATGTTTTTACAACCTCATCTTCTACTTGTGCCCACTGTGTACTTCATCCTCTTGTCAAAGCAAACTACTTTTTTTTCCTATATAGACTGTGCATTTTCAAGCCCCCCATCTTTGCATCTTTTACACCAATTTCTAGGATGCACTCCCCACTCCCACAACCCTTTCCACTTTTATCCCCATCTCCAGTCTGTAAATTTCACCCACAGAATCTCAGCTCTCCCCAAAAGTCACACCTCTATAGAATCCTTCCTAGATCTTTCCCAGTGAAATACCTCTTTTTTTGGGTGACTGCCTCATGAGGCAATGGCATGTTTTTCCCTCTTCCCCATCAGGTTATGCATTCTTGGAGAACAGACACTTTCGTATCCCCATGTATTCACCAAGGTACCTGGTTTGTGGAAAGTATTTAATTTATGTTTGTTGAACTGTAGTCCTGTGGCTTATACTTACAAAACATTTTCATCAGCCAGTCTGTGATTTCTGTGAAGGCAAAAGCCCTATTCTTTTTTGTTTTTTTTGTTTTTTTTTTTTTTTGAGACTGAGCCTCACTCTGTCTACCAGGCTGGAGTGCAGTGGCGTGATCTCAGCTCGCTGCAACCTTCACCTCCTGGGTTCAAGTGATCCTCGTGCCTCAGTCTCCCGAGTAGCTGGGATTACAGGTGCACACCACCACACCAGCTCATTTTTGTATTTTTAGTAGAGATAGGGTTTCACCATGTTGGCAAAAGCCCTATTCTATTCATCCATGTTTCTTCAGGGCCAAGGAACAGTGTTTATGACTTAACCAAAGTTAATTGAAGCAGATTATTTTGAGGGACATTTCAGGAGAACTTAAGAATAGGGTTGTATTAAAGATCAATAGATAGATAGATACTAAGACATATATAATATACATCTGGTATAGGATTTTAATTTGTCAAAGCCTATTATTTGTACAAAACTATGCTAGATATTAAGAAAAGAAAGGAAGTCAAAATGGGTAACTGGAAGATGTTAATTTGGCATTTGGAAAGTGTATGAAGTTCTCTATAGATTATTTTGAAAAAAATATGAAGCATCTTTGCTATAACTCTGAGCAGAATAGTTCTTAGCATCTACACCTAAGGGTGTTATCTTAGAACATGGTGCTATATTTTTTGTGAACTTCATGACAGGCTAAATTAAAAGAGGTTAGAGGGAAAAAAAGAACCCAATCACCTCAACATCATAGAACGTACATCTGAGTTCCCTTCCCTGCCCTCCCCTTCACTCATTTTCCTTGCTCCATCCACCTTAACTTTCTTTTTTTCCCCCACTCTCCCTACTATATTTAAGGTCACTTATTTTTTATTTTTATTTTTAGAGATGGGAGTCACTCTGTTGCCCACGCTGGAGTGCAGCAGTGCCATCATAGCTCACTTCAGTCTTGAACTTTCAAGATTCAACCTTAAGAAACTGGAGACCCAAAAAGCCAAAACAGAACAAAAATCATAGAAAGGAGAGAGAGAGAGAGAGAGAGAGAGAGAGAGAGAGAGAGAGAGAATTAACCTAGTAGGCGGAAGGAAGATAATAATAAAAAGGAAAAAGCAGATTAATAAAATTGAAATTAAAAAACAAAGAAAAAAAATGGTTATTTGAGAAGACAAATCAAATTGATAAATCTCTCTCTAGCTGTATTGATAATTTAAAAAGGAGGCCAGGTGTGATGGCTCACCCCTGTAATTGCACTTTGGGAGGCTAAGGTGGGTGGATCACTTGAGCTCAGGAATTTGAGATCAGTCTGGCCAATATGGTGAAATGCCCTCTCTACTAAAAATACAAAAATTAGCCAGGATAGTGGCTTGTGCCTGTAATCTCAGCCACTTGGGAGGCTGAGGCAGGAGAATCGCTTAAACCCAGGAGGCGGAGGTTGCAGTGAGCTGAGATCATGCGGCTGTATTCTAGCCTGCTCAGTCTCAAAAAGAATTGCAGGCAGTATCAGACACCGATATCATGAATGAAGGAGGTGACATCACTGTAGAGTTTAATGACATTGAAAGATAATCGGAAATTTTACAAACAATTTTACACAAATATATTTGATAACTTAGATGAAATGGACAAATTTCCTTGAAAGACACAAATTATGAAAGATCATTCATAAGACACAAATAATTGAGATAATCTTGTCCTATGTAAAAGACTGAATATATAATTAAAAACCTTTCCACTATGAAAACTCTAGATGACTTCACTGTTGAATTCTACTTTAAGAAAGAAAAAATTCCAGCCGGGCGCGGTGGCTCAAGCCTGTAATCCCAGCACTTTGGGAGGCCGAGACGGGCGGATCACGAGGTCAGGAGATCAAGACCATCCTGGCTAACACAGTGAAACCCCATCTCTACTAAAAAATACAAAAAACTAGCTGGGCGAGGTGGCGGGTGCCTGTGGTCCCAGCTACCCGGGAGGCTGAGGCAGGAGAATGGCGTAAACCTGGGAGGCGGAGCTTGCAGTGAGCTGAGATCCGTCCACTGCACTCCAGCCTGGGCGACAGAGCGAGACTCCGTCTCAAAAAAAAAAAAAAAAAAAGAAAGAAAAAATTCCAATTCTCTACAAACTCTTCCAGAAACTAAAAGAAGAAACACACTCCGGCCGGGCGCGGTGGCTCAAGCCTGTAATCCCAGCACTTTGGGAGGCCGAGACGGGCGGATCACGAGGTCAGGAGTTCGAGACCATCCTGGCTAACACGGTGAAACCCCGTCTCTACTAAAAAATACAAAAAGCTAGCCGGGCGAGGTGGCTGGCGCCTGTAGTCCCAGCTACTCGGGAGGCTGAGGCAGGAGAATGGCGTAAACCCGGGAGGCGGAGATTGCAGTGAGCTGAGATCCGGCCACTGCACTCCAGCCTGGGCGACAGAGCGAGACTCCGTCTCAAAAAAAAAAAAAAAAAAGAAACACACTCCAACTTATTTTATAAGGCCAACATTACCCTGATGCCTAACACAAAGTCACTTCAGAAAAAGGAAACTATAGACTGATATCCCCAATGAACTGAAACAAAAATCCTTAACGAAACATCAGCAAATTCAAACTAACCGTTTATTGAAAGGATAATACATCATGATTAAGTCATATTTAAACCAAGAGTGCAAAGGAGGATTGAAAGGATTGAAAATCAGACAATATATAATGCACAGACTTAAAAAAGAGAAAAGATATGTCATCATCTCAATTGATGTAAAATAAGCATTTGAAAAAAATCCAGCATTCATTCATGATAAAAGCTCTCAGCAAACTAGGAATAGAATGGAATTTCTTAATTCTGATAAAGGGCATCTATGAAAAACCTACAGGTTCAGGTCGCGTATCCATTATGCAAAATGGCTGGGCTCAGAAGTGTTTTGGGTTTGGGATTCACATTGTGGAATATTTGCATATATGTAATGAGATGTCTTGAGAATGGGACCCATGTCTGATTACAGAATTCATTTATGTTTCATAATACATTATACGTATAGCCTGAAGGTAATTTTATGTAATATTTTTAAAAATTTGTGCATGAAACAGTGTGTGTACATTGAACCATTAGAAAGCAAAAGTGTTGTTGTCTCAGTTACACATGTGGAGAACTATAGTGTTTTGGCATCACCGTCATTCCTGACTCTGAATTTATATGTCATCGATAAGCATTTTCTTATACTTATTCATATGTAAGTACTTCATACATAAGTACTTAACTGAAAAATATGACATATCATTAATACAATAAAAGAAATGTGTTCAGGTTAACTGCGCAGCACAGTAGCATCACCAGAATACGTTTATCAACTGTTACACAGTAACAACAACAAACAATGACAGACTGAATGAACTGTGTGTTGTGTACATGCATTTTGATTGTGATCCAGCACGTGAAATCGGGTATGGAATTTTCCCTTGTGGTGCCATGTCAGTGCTCAAAAAATTTCAAGTTTTGGAGCACTTTGGATTTTGGATATTTGGATTAGGGATGTTCAATCTGCAATATACTTAATGGAAAAAGGCTGAATACTTTCCCCCTGTGTCTGAGAAATAAGCAATGATGTTAGCTCTCATTATTTCTATATACTGGAATTGCCAGCGAGTGCAGTAAGACAGATAAATGAAAGCGTTGCTGATTGTAAGGAAGAAATAAAATTGTCTTTATTAAAGAGACCACATAATCATCTATGTAGAAAATTTCGGCCAGTAACAGTGGCATGCCTCTGTAATCCCAGTGCTTTGGCAGACCAAGGCAGGAGGATTGCTTGAGGCAAAGAGTTCCAGACTAGTCTGGGTAACATGTAGTGAAACTTTACCTCTACAAAAAATAACAGAAATTAGCCAGGCATGTTCCCATGTGCCTGTAGCCCTATCTACTTGGGTGGATGAGGTGGGAGAATTGCTTGAACCTAGAAGTTCAGGTTATGGTGAGCTGTGATCACACCCCTGTACTCCAGCCTTGGCAATAGAGCAAGACCCTGTCTGTCCGTCTGTGTGTCTCTCTCTCTCTCTCTCTCTCTTTCTCTCTCTTCTCTCTCTCTCTCTCTCTCTATACACACACATACACACACACACACACACACACACACACTTTAAGTTCTAGGATACATGTGCACAACGTGCAAGTTTGTTAAATAGGTATACATGTGCCATGTTGGTTTGCTGCACCCATGAACTTGTCATTTATATTACGTATTTCTCCTAATGCTTTCCCTCCCCCTGCACCCCACCCCACCCCACGACAGGCCCTGGGGTGTGATTTTCCCCGCCCTTGTCCAAGTGTTCTCAATGTTCAGTTCCCACCTATGAGTGAGAACATGGGGTGTTTGGTTCTCTGTCCTTGTGATAGTTTGCTCAGAATGATGGTTTCCAGCTGCATCCATGCCCCTGCAAAGGACATGAACTCATCCTTTTTTATGGCTGCATAGTATTCCATGGTGTATATGTGCCACATTTTCTTAATCCAGTCTATCATTGATGGACATTTGGGTTAATTCCAAGTCCTTACTATTGTGAATAGTGCCACAATAAACATACATGTGCATGTGTCTTTATAGCAGCATGATTTATAATCCTTTGGGTATATACCCAGTAATGGGATCACTGGGTCAAATGATATTTCTAGTTCTAGATCCTTGAGGAATTGTCACACTGTCTTCCACAATGGTTGAAATAGTTTACACTCCCACCAACAGTGTAAAAGTGTTCCTATTTCTCCACATCCTCTGTTGTTTCCTGACTTTTTAATGACTGCCATTCTAACTGGTGTAAGATGGTATTTCATTGTGGTTTTGATTTGCATTTCTCTGATGGCCAGTGATGATGAGCATTTTTTCATGTGTCTGTTGGCTACATAAATGTTTTCTTTTGAGAAGTATCTCTGTGCATATCCTTTGCCCACTTTTTGATGGGGTTGTTTGTTTCTTTCTTGTGAATTTGTTTAACTTGTTTGTAGATTCTGGATATTAGCCCTTTGTCAGATGAATAGATTGCAAAAATTTCTCCCATTCTGTAGGTTGCCTTTTCACTCTGATGGTAGTTTCTTTTGCCGTGTGTGAGCTCTTTAGTTTAATTAGATCCCATTTGTCTATTTTGGCTTTTGTTGCCATTGTTTTTGGTGTTTTAATCATGAAGTCCTTGTCCATGCCTATGTCCCGAATGGTATTGCCTAGGTTTTCTTCTAGGGTTGTTATGGTTTTAGGTCTAACATTTAAGTCTTTAATCCATCTTGAATTAATTTTTGTATAAGGAGTAAGGAAGGGATCCAGTTTCAGCTTTTCCACATACGGCTAGCCATTTTTCCCAACACCATTTATTAAATAGGGAGTCCTTTCCCCATTTCTTGATTTTGTCAGGTTTGTCAAAGATCAGATGTTTGTAGATGTGTGGTGTTATTTCTGAGGCCTCTTTTCTGGTCCATTGGTCTATATCTCTGTTTTGGTACCAGTACCATGCTGTTTTGGTTACTGTAGCCTTGTAGTATAGTTTGAGGTCAGGTAGTGTGATGCCTCCAGCTTTGTTCTTTTTGCTTAGGAGTGTGTTGGCAACGCTGGGCTCTTTTTTGGTTCCATATAAACTTTAGTTTTTTCCAGTTCTGTGAAGAAATTCATTGGTAGCTTGATGGGGATGGCACTGAATCTATAAATTACCTTGGCAGTATGACCATTTTCATAATATTGATTCTTCCTATCCATGAACATGGAATGTTCTTCCATTTGTTTGTGTCCTCTTTATATTTCGTTGAGCAGTGGTTTGTAGTTCTCCTTGAAGAGGTCCTTCACATCCCTTGTAAGTTGTATTCCTAGGTATTTTATTCTCTTTGTAGCAGTTGTGAATGCGAGTTCACTCATGATTTGGCTCTCTGTTTGTTATTGGTGTGTAGGAATGCTTGTGATTTTTGCACATTGATTTTTGTATCCTGAGTCTTTGCTGAAGTTGCTTATCAGCTTAAGGAGAGTTTGGGCTGAGACGATGGGGTTTGCTAAATACACAATCATGTTATCTGCAAGCGGACAATTTGACTTCCTTTTTTCCTAACCGAATACCCTTTATTTCTTTCTCTTGCCTGATTGCTCTGGCCAGAACTCCAACAGTATGTTGAATGGGAGTGGTGAGAGAGGGCATCCTTGTGAATCTACAGAAATGCTATTAGAACTAATAAGTGAGTTTAGCAAGGTCACAGAATACAAGGTCAATAATTATGAGTCAATTTTATTTCTATTGTTTAGCAACAAAAAATTGTTATTAGAATTGTGAAAATAATACCAGTCATTAACAGCATATAAAATATGAAATCTGACAATGTATGTGTGTAGTATTTATACACTGAAAACCATAATACATTTCGGAGAGAACTAAAAGATATATATAAATGAGAAGATGTACTGTATTCATGGATCAGAAGTCAATACTATTAATATTTCAGTTCTTCCCATTGATGTTTAGATTTAATGTAATCTCAATTAAATTTCAGCTGAATGTTTGGAGATAGAAATTGGATAAGCTGGTTCTAAAATCATCTGCAAATGTAAACAACTTGGAATAGCCTAAACAATTTTGAAAAAGTACAAAACTAGAGAACTCACTTTATCCAGGTCACGTAAATTGTAATTACACATATTAACATTTATTTCTTTTACAAGAAGAGCTCCTTGAGAGCAAGGATTTTGTTTTTGTTTTGTTTTGTTTAATCTGTGTATGCCTAGGGCCTTTACCATTTCTTGAATATAGTAGGAACGTAAATACTAGGTCCTCAATAAATGTTGCATGAATGAAGGAAATAATTTCACTTTCTGTCCAAGCAATTTAGAAATCAACTTTATTGAGGTCTAATCTATGTACATTGAGGTGCAACTGAATGTTAAATGTGTAGATTTTGAATAGGCAGTGCTTTCTTTGAAGCTGTCAAATATTTATGATATATTCCAAATGAAATTTTAGGGATTTTGTTTATAAATTACTTCTGCAAGCTTTCATCTCTGCTTTATTTGGGGACTTAATTGCTTAACATTAGTAAAAATCAGTTTTCAGAGCTATCAAACCCATTGCCTGACATAATGTTAAGACTGCGCTAACCAAATTTTACAAGCTAATAACTACCAAAATTTAGGCTCAAAAAAGGGCTGGGGAAACAGTATACAGGAATAATAGAGAGGCACTTCGTAACTCCAAGATATAAAGCAACCTACTGAAGAGCAAGGGGACAGAACCCCAGTGTTATAAGACACCTTGGCATCTAGAAACCAATATACATTTCCTTTTTTCTCAAATTCTGTATTTTCTAGCTTTTCTTGCAGTTAGATGTGATTAAGTGTGGCAACTGTGTTTTGACCAATGAGGTGTAATGAAAGGGTAGTGTGAAACTTTGAAGAAGTCTCCCAAAGAAGGTTACAAACCCTTTTCACCCTTTCCTTTTTACTCTTTCCTCTGCCGGTAATGTGGATATGATGGCTGCGCACAAACAGCATTTTGTCAGAGCAATAGAATATAAGGTACCCTGGTTCTTGACTCTGGAACCACCAGACTAGCTCTGGAGTAACTAAGTCTAGATTTCTCTTAATGAGAGATTAGTAGTTTTATTGATATTTATCACATATATATGTATATTGTATATATAATTATGTTACATTTATTGGAGTCTAATATACCTAAAATTTGCCTTTTTACATGTGTAGGTCTGTGTGATTTGACAAATGAATGGTTGTGTCTCTCTAAAAACTTCCCTTTTGATGCCCCTTTATAGAAACCCTTCCATCCCCACCTTTAACCTTTGGCAACTCTTGGCCTATTTTTTATCCCTGTAGTTATGACTCGTTCAGAATATTAATATAACTGGAATTATCATATGTAGCCTTTTGAGTGTGGCTTCTTTAAGCATAATGTATTTGAGTTGTTATATGTGTCAGTACTCTTATTACTTTTTATTGCTGAATAAAATTTCACTCTATGGATGTACCACTTTTTTTAATGCATTAACAGAATGAAGATTTGGAATTGTTTCCAGTTTGGGGCAATTGTGAACAAAGCTGCTGTAATGATTCATGTACAGCTTTTTATTGTTTTTTAAAAAATAAATTTTCATTTCTCTTAGATAACACTTAGAAATGACGTTGCTGGTTATATGGGAAGTATATATTTAACTTTATAAGAAACTGTTTTCCAAAGTTGCAGTTCCATTTTGCATTCCCACAAGCAATGTATGCACATTCCAGTTGCTGCATATCCTGATCAGCACTAGGTATCGTTAGCTTTTTTTTTTAAAGCCATTCTTACAGGTTTGTAGTAATAGTGTATTGTGATTTTAATTTGCATTTCTGAAATGACTAGTTATGTTAAGGATCTTTCCATATACTATTTATCATATGTTTCTCTAACTTGATGAAGTGTCTGTGAAAATCTTTTGCCCATTTTAAATATTGATTTATTTTTCTTGTTGAATTTTCAGAGCTTTTTAGATATTCTGGTTACAAGTTAACAAAAGCGTGAGTTTTCGGAAAGAGTCTGGCTTTCTTGGTTTCTCTACCTTGCTGCTGCTTTCACCATGTGATCTCTTTGCACTTACCTGCTGCTTTTTTGCTTTTCACTATGCAAGTCATGAGGCCTTCACCAGGAGCCAAGCAGATACTGGCACCATGCTTCTTGTACTTCCTAGCCTGCAGAACTATGAGCTAAATAAACCTATTGTCTTTACAAATTATCCAGCCACTGATATTTGTTATAGCAACACAAAATGATTAAGACAGTCTAATTTACCAATATTTTTAGGGATTGTATTTAATAAATCTTTGCCTTACCCAAGGTGGTAGACATTGTCCTTCACAATTTTAAGTTTTACAACGAGATCTATGAACTATTTAAATTAGCTTTTATATGTATGTAGTATGAAGTATGACTCAAAGTTGATTTTTTTTGCATATGGATATCCAGTTGTTCTAGCACTATTTGTATCTGAGAATTATACAGCCTTCACCCTATTGAGTGTATTCTGTATCGCTTACTTGGCTCTTATGTCTGTTTGCTATGTTTCCCAAAAATAATAAGTACAAAAAGTTGAATACCACATTTGTCTTTTCGTTCCACCCTCAACTCTGCAACGGTGGATATAAATTATGATAGTTTTTTAAATAACTGAACGTCACAAATACCAGATGATATTTTAGAATTATGATATGAAAGACCACACACAGGCATAAAGCATCATTATTTGGCTTATTTAAAGTTCTTCATTTCTAAAAATGGGATCATAATACAACAATAAGGGTTTGTGAGGATTAAATGAGATTAGGGATATAAACATATCTAGGATAATACTTGGAGAACATAGTAGGCACTCAATAAATACCACATCTTTCCTGCTATTCTTCTTAGACCATAAATGAAATATCAAAGCTAGTAAGTCCAACAGATATTTCCATTTATTTCAGTGGTATATTAACAGATTGAGACAATTTTCACAATAAGGGAAAGGGAAAGAAAACAGTTCACCTAGAAGTACAAATTTATCCAGCATCTGATAGTGACTAATTACACTATGATTTTATGGCTCCAATTCTCTGAATCTATGCCTAAAAAATGGATGCTAAAGTGCTAGGCCATTAGATATCTGTCAAAACATTTTATGCTGAAGAACACATATTTTGAAACTTGGAGTGAGATCTGGTCTTGTAAAATTAAAACTGTGTTTCATAAAAAAGATTTAAAAATAGAAGAAGGATCTGCCTGGGCCTTTCTGGACACACAATGAAAACATCCAGAAGACAAGAAAACGACACAGGTGGGATCATTACATTGCCCCAGGCACAAATGCTTTCTGTCTTAAAATTTTGAATTCTTTCCAGTTACAAGTTCTAAACTTTCTGGCATCTGCTGCATAAATGCATCACAGAGTTTGGCAGAGGTAAAGGGAAGCATTAATTTTGCATGGAAATCACTTTAGAGATCTTGGTTTAATTTTTCTTGAAGGACTACATAAGCAACTTGAGTGATATAAAAGTCTAAAACTTGCAGGCTTGCTTGGCAGAATGAATCTATCAAGGAAGACCTTCTTTTAAAAAATGCCCAAATATTAAGATATTAAAGTTCACAGAAATGGGAAAATGTTCTAACTTCTATATAAAACCCACAGTAATTTTTATAAACACTTTGGACACAATTTTTATGCATGCACACAGTAACTGCACTACGAATACAATTGCATTTAGGAGAAATTTATTTGGTGCTCATGTTTTCTACTTACAGTTACTTAAGTTATATGGCTCTGGAACATAACACAGAATATTCATTCAATCAAAGGGTTTGGAAAAATAAAAAGGCCTTATGAAATTTAGAGTTAGACTTAGGAATCATTGCTAAATAAATAACCACACCCTTACATTTGTGGCCAATTGATTTTCCACAAACATTCCAAAACAATTCAGTGTAAAAAGAGTAGTTCTTTCAACAAATGATGCTGAGATAAGTGGTTATCCATATGTAAAATGGTGAATTTGGGGCCCAGGTGTGGTGACTCTCACCTGTAATCTCAGCACTTTTGAAGTCCGAGGTGGGTGGATCACCTGAAGTCAGGAGTTCCAGACCAGCCTGGCAAAACCCCATCTCTACTAAAAATACAAAAAAATTGCCAGGTATGGTGGTGCGTGCCTGTTATCCTAGCTACTCAGGAGGCTGACACAGGAGAATTGCTTGAACCTGGGAGGCGGAGTTTGCAGTGAGCCGAGATTGCACTACTGTACTCCAGCCTGGGCCACCGAGCAAGACTCCATCTCAAAAAAAAAAAAAAAAATGTATTTGGAACCTTACTTACCATACTTTACCATATAAAAATTAACTCAAAATAAGTTATAGATTTAAATGTAAAGACGGTCCTAAAGAAAACATAGGATAAAATATTTTTAACCTTGGGTTAGGCAGTGAATTCTTAGATACAACACCAAAAGCATACAGGATGAAAGAGGGAAAAAAAAGATAAGTTGGACTTCATCAAAGTTAAAAGTTTATGCACTTCAAAAGATACCATCAAGAAAGTGAAAAGAAAGATAAGCCAAAGAGTTAGGGAAGATATTTGCAAATAATATATCTGTTAAGGTACTGATATCCAGAATATTTAAAGAACATCTAGAATTCAATAAAATGACAACCCAATTTTTTAAATGGGCCAAAGATTTGAGTACATATTTCACTAAAGAAAGATAATGCAAATGCCCAGTAAGCACACGAAAAGATGCTTGCCATCCTTAGTTACTGAGAAAATGCAAATAAAAATCACAGTGACATTTTCCATGCCTACTAGAATGGTTATAGTAAAAAAGACAAAACTATTGAGGAGGCAAAGAAACTAAAACTCGCGTATTACAGGTACAAATGTAAAAGGGTACAGCCACTCTGGAAAGCAGTTGTAAAGTTTCATAAAATAGCAAACATTTTGTAACTGACAACTTTCCTGAATTTGTTTCTCTGCTCAAACAGTTTTTTTGTTTTTTTTGGTAGAGTCTTTAGAGTTTTCTGTATGTAAGATAATGTCATCAACAAACAGAGACAATTTCACTTCGTTCCTATTTGGATGACTTTTATTTCTTTTTCTTTCGTAATTGACTAGAGTACTATGTTGAGTAGAAATTGTCAAAGTGGACATCTTTTTATTGATCTTGATTTTAGAGAAAAAGCTATCAACTCTGCACTGTTGAGTATGATGTTAGCTGTTGAGTATGATGTTATCATACATGGCCTTTAATGTGTTGACGTACATTCCTTCTATACCTGTTTTGTTGAGAGTTTTTATCATGAACAATGTTGAATTTATCAAATGCATCTATTGAGATATCATGTGATTTCTGTTCTTAATTTTGTTACTGTGGTAATCACATTTATTGGTTTACATATGTTGAACCATCCTTGCATCCCTGGGATAAATCCCACTTGATCATGGTGAATTATCTTCTTAATAAGCTGTTAGATTTGGTTTGCTAACATTTTTGTGATGATTTTTGCATCTGTGTTCACTAGGGATATTGTTCTGTAGCCTTATTTTTTATAGTATCCTTGTTTGGCTTGGTATCAGGGCAATGCTAGCCTTGTAAAATGGGGTTAGAATTATTCCCTTTCTCTTCCAACTTTTTTGGAAGAGTTTGAGAAGAATTGGTATTAATTCTTCTGTAACTCTTTGGTAAAATTTATCAGTGAAGTCATCAGGTCCTGGTTTTTTTTTTTTTTTTTGGGTGGTTAACTTCTTATTACTGATTTAGTCTCCTTACTTGTTGTTGGTCTGGTCAGATTTTATACTTCCACACTGCCAACACTCTATCTAAAAAAGACACATGCACACGTATGTTTATTGTGGCACTATTCACAATAGCAAAGACTTGGAACCAACCCAAATGTCCATCAGTAATAGACTGGATAAAGAAAATGTGGCACATATACACCATGGAATACTATGCAGCCATAAAAAAGGATGAATTTATGTCCCTTGCAGGGACATGGATGAAGCTGGAAACCATCATTCTCAGCAAAGTAACATAGGAACAAAAAACCAAACACTGCATGTTCTCACTCATAAGTGGGAACTGAACAATAAGAACACATGGATGTAGGGGAACATCACACACCAGGGCCTGTAGGGGGTTGGGAGTCTAGAGGAGGGATAACATTAAGAGAAATACCTAATGTAGGTGATGGGTTGATGGGTGCAGCAAACCAGCATGGCACGTGTATACCTATGTAACAAAACTGCACATTCTGCACATGTACCCTAGAACTTGAAGTATATATATAAACAGAAATTAAGAAAATAATTTTATTTACAATAACATTTAAAAATACTTAGGAATAACTTTAAGGAGTTAAACGATCAAACATTGAAAAGTATTGACCAGGCACGGTAGTTCCTACATGTAATCCCAGCACTTTGGGAGGCCAAGGCAGGCAGATCACTTGAGGTCAGGAGTTTGAGACCAGCCTGCAACATGGTGAAACCCTGTCTCTACTAAAAATATAAACATTAGCCAGGCGTGGTGGCAGGTGCCTGTAATCCCAGCTACTTGGGAAGCTGAGATGGGAAAATCATTTGAATGTGGGAGAATCACTTGAACCCGGGAGGCGGAGGCTACATTCAGTGGAGATTTCACCACTGCACTCCAGCCTGGGTGACAGAGTGAGACTCTGTCTCAGAAAAAAAGAAAAAAAAGAAAACTATCAAACATTGATGAAAAAAATTGAAAACAGACACAGATAGGCTGGGTGTGGTGACCCACACCTATAATCCCAGCACTTTGGGAGGCCGAGGTGGGTGGATCACGAGGTCAGGAGTTTGAGACCAACCTTACCAACATGGTGAAACCCTGTCTCTACTAAAAATACAAAAATTAGCCGGGCATGGTGGCATGTGCCTGTAATCCCAGCTACTCAGGAGGCTGAGGCAGGAGAATTGCTTGAATCCAGGACGAGGAGTTGCAGTGAGCCGAGATTGCACCACGGCACTCCAGCCTGGGCGATAGAGCGAGACTCTGTTTAAAAAAAAAAAAGAGGGAGCAAGATGGCCGAATAGGAAAAGCTCCAGTCTCCAGCTCCCAGGGTGACCGACACAGAAGACAGGTGATTTCTGCATTTTCAACTGAGGTACTGGGTTTATCTCACTATGGAGTGCCTGACAATCGGTGCTGGTCAGCTGTTGCAGCCCGACCAGTGAGAGCTGAAGCAGGGCGAGGCATCGCCTCACCTGGGAAGCGCAAGGGGGAAGGGAATCCCTTTTCCTAGCCAAGGGAACTGAGACACACAACACCTGGAAAGTCGGGTAACTTCCACCCCAAGCTTTAAGCAAACGGGCACACCAGGAGATTATATCCCACATCTGGCCGGGAGGGTCCAATGCCTACGGAGCCTTCCTCATTGCTAGCACAGCAGTCTGCGATCTAACCACAAGGCAGCAGCGAGGCTGGGGGAGGGGCGCCCACCATTGCTGAGGCTTAAGTAGGTAAACAAAGCCCTGGGAAGATCGAACTGGGTGGAGCTCACAGCAGCTCAAGGAGGCCTGCCAGTCTCTGTAGACTCCACCTCTGGGGACAGGGCACAGCTAAACAACAACAACAACAACAACAAAAAAAGCAGCAGAAACCTCTGCAGACGCAAATGACTCTGTCTGACAGCTTTGAAGAGAGCAGTGGATCTCCCAACACGGAGGTTGAGATCTGAGAACGGACAGACTGCCTGCTCAAGTGGGTCCCTGACCCCTGAGTAGCCTAACTGGGAGACATCCTCCACTAGGGGTAGACTGACACTCCACACCTCACACGGTGGAGTACACCCCTGAGAGGAAGCTTCCAAAGCAAGAATCAGACAGGTACACTCACTGTTCAGCAGTATTCTATCTTCTGCAGCCTCTGCTGCTGACACCCAGGCAAACAGGGTCTGGAGTGGACCTCAAGCAATCTCCAACAGACCTACAGCTGTGGGGCCTGACTGTTAGAAGGAAAACTAACAAACAGGAAGGACACCCACACCAAAACCCCATCAGTACGTCACCATCATCAACGACCAGAGGCAGATAAAACCACAAAGATGGGGAAAAAGCAGGGCAGAAAAGCTGGAAATTCAAAGAATAAGAGTGCATCTCCCCCTCCAAAGGAACGCAGCTCATCGCCAGCAACGGATCAAAGCTGGACAGAGAATGACTTTGACAAGATGAGAGAAGAAGGCTTCAGACCATCAAACTTCTCAGAGCTAAAGGAGGAATTACATACCCAGCGCAAAGAAACTAAAAATCTTGAAAAAAGAGTGGAAGAAGAGAAGGCCGGGCGCGGTGGCTCAAGCCTGTAATCCCAGCACTTTGGGAGGCCGAGACGGGCGGATCACGAGGTCAGGAGATCGAGACCATCCTGGCTAACACGGTGAAACCCCGTCTCTACTAAAAAACACAAAAAACTAGCCGGGCGAGGTGGTGGGCGCCTGTAGTCCCAGCTACTCGGAGGCTGAGGCAGGAGAATGGCATAAACCCGGGAGGCGGAGCTTGCAGTGAGCTGAGAACCGGCCACTGCACTCCAGCCCGGGCAACAGAGCGAGACTCCGTCTCAAAAAAAAAAAAAAAAAAAAAAGAGTGGAAGAATTGATAACCAGAATAATTAATGCAGAGAATGCCATAAACGAACTGACAGAGATGAAAACCATGACACGAGAAATACGTGACAAATGCACAAGCTTCAGTAACCGACTCGATCAACTGGAAGAAAGAGTATCAGCGATTGAGGATCAAATGAATGAAATGAAGCGAGAAGAGAAGTCTAAAGAAAAAAGAAGAAAAAGAAATGAACAAAGCCTGCAAGAAGTATGGGATTATGTAAACAGACCAAATCTTCATCTGATTGGGGTGCGTGAAAGTGAGGTAGAAAATGGAACCAAGTTGGAAAACACTCTTCAGGATATCATCCAGGAGAATTTCCCCAACCTAGTAGGGCAGGCCAACATTCAAATTCAGGAAATACAGAGAACGCCACAAAGATACTCCTCCAGAAGAGCAACTCCAAGGCACATAATGGCCAGATTCACCAAAGTTGAAATGAAGGAAAAAATCTTAAGGGCAGCCAGAGAGAAAGCTCGGGTTACCCACAAAGGGAAGCCCATCAGACTAACAGCAGATCTCTCAGCAGAAACTCTACAAGCCAGAAGAGAGTGGGGGCCAATATTCAACATTCTTAAAGAAAAGAATTTTCAACCCAGAATTTCATATCCAGCCAAACTAAGTTTCATAAGTGAAGGAGAAATACAATCCTTTACAGATAAGCAAATGCTTAAAGATTTTGTCACCACCAGGCCTGCCTTACGAGAGACCCTGAAGGAAGCACTAAACATGGAAAGGAACAACCGGTACCAGCCATTGCAAAAACATGCCAAAATGTAAAGACCATCGAGGTTAGGAAGAAACTGCATCAACTAGCGAGCAAAATAACCAGTTAATATCATAATGGCAGGATCAAGTTCACACATAACAATATTAACCTTAAATGTAAATGGACTAAATGCTCCAATTAAAAGACACAGACTGGCAAATTGGATAAAGAGTCAAGACCCATCAGTCTGCTGTATTCAGGAGACCCATCTCACATGCAGAGACTTACATAGGCTCAAAATAAAGGCATGGAGGAAGATCTGCCAAGCAAATGGAGAACAAAAAAAAGCAGGGGTTGCAATCCTACTCTCTGATAAAACAGACTTTAAACCCTCAAAGATCAAAAGAGACAAAGAAGGCCATTACATAATGGTAAAGGGATCAGTTCAACAGGAAGAGCTAACTCTCCTAAATATATATGCACCCAATACAGGAGCACCCAGATTCATAAAGCAAGTCCTTAGAGACTTACAAAGGGACTTAGACTCCCATACAATAATAATGGGAGACTTCAACACCCCACTGTCAACATTAGACAGATCAACGAGACAGAAAGTTAACAAGGATATCCAGGAATTGAACTCATCTCTGCAGCAAGCGGACCTAATAGACATCTACAGAACTCTCCACCGCAAATCAACAGAGTATACATTCTTCTCAGCATCACATCACGCTTATTCCAAAATTGACCACATAATTGGAAGTAAAGCACTCCTCAGCAAATGTACAAAAACAGAAATTATAACAAACTGTCTCTCAGAGCACAGTGCAATCAAACTAGAACTCAGGACTAAGAAACCCAGTCAAAACTGCTCAACTGCATGGAAACTGAATAACCTGTTCCTGAATGACTACTGGGTACATAACAAAATGAAGGCAGAAATCAAGATGTTCTTTGAAACCAATGAGAACAAAGATACAACATACCAGAATCTCTGGGACACATTTAAAGCAGTGTGTAGAGGGAAATTTATAGCACTAAATGCCCACAAGAGAAAGCAGGAAAGATCTAAAATGGACACTCTAACATCACAATTAAAAGAACTAGAGAAGCAAGAGCAAACACATTCAAAAGCTAGCAGAAGGCAAGAAATAACTAAGATCAGAGCAGAACTGAAGGAGATAGAGACACAAAAAACCCTCCAAAAAATCAATGAATCCAGGAGTTGGTTTTTTGAAAAGATGAACAAAATTGATAGACTGCTAGCAAGACTAATAAAGAGGAAAAGAGAGAAGAATCAAATAAAAAATCATAAAAAATGATAAAGGGGATATCACCACCGACCCCACCGAAATACAAACTACCATCAGAGAATACTATAAACACCTCTACGCAAATCAACTAGAAAATCTAGAAGAAATGGATAATTTCCTGGACACTTACACTCTTCCAAGACTAAACCAGGAAGAAGCTGAATCCCTGAATAGACCAATAGCAGGCTCTGAAATTGAGGCAATAATTAATAGCCTACCAACCAAAAAAAGTCCAGGACCAGATGGATTCACAGCTGAATTCTACCAGAGTTACAAGGAGGAGTTGGTACCATTCCTTCTGAAACTATTCCAATCAATAGAAAAAGAGGGAATCTTCCCTAACTCATTTTATGAGGCCAACATCATCTTGATACCAAAGCCTGGCAGAGACACAAGAAAAAAAGAGAATTTTAGACCAATATCCCTGATGAATATCGATGCAAAAATCCTCAATAAAATACTGGCAAACCGGATCCAGCAGCACATCAAAAAGCTTATCCACCATGATCAAGTGGGCTTCATCCCTGGGATGCAAGGCTGGTTCAACATTCGCAAATCAATCAACGTAATCCAGCATATAAACAGAACCAAAGACAAAGAACACATGATTATCTCAATAGATGCAGAAAAGACCTTTGACAAAATTCAACAGCCCTTCATGCTAAAAACTGCTCAATAAATTCGGTATTGATGGAACGTACCTCAAAATAATAAGAGCTATTTATGACAAACCCACAGCTAATATCATACTGAATGGGCAAAAACTGGAAAAATTCCCTTTGAAAACTGGCACAAGACAGGGATGCCCTCTGTCACCACTCCTATTCAACATAGTGTTGGAAGTTCTGGCTAGAGCAATCAGGCAAGAGAAAGAAATCAAGGGTATTCAGTTAGGAAAAGAAGAAGTCAAATTGTCCCTGTTTGCAGATGACATGATTGTATATTTAGAAAACCCCATCGTCTCAGCCCAAAATCTCCTTAAGCTGATGAGAAACTTCAGCAAAGTCTCAGGATACAAAATTAATGTGCAAAAATCACAAGCATTCTTATATACCAGTAATACACAAACAGCCAAATCAGGATTGAACTTCCATTCACAATTGCTTCAAAGAGAATAAAATACCTAGGAATCCAACTTACAAGGGATGTCAAGGACCTCTTTAAGGAGAACTACAAACCACTGCTCAGTGAAATAAAAGAGGACACAAGCAAATGGAAGAACATATCATGCTTATGGATAGGAAGAATCAATATCGTGAAAATGGCCATACTGCCCAAGGTAATTTATAGATTCAATGCCATCCCCATCAAGCTGCCAATGAGTTTCTTCACAGAATTGGAAAAAACTGTTTTAAAGTTCATATGGAACCAAAAAAGAGCCCGCATTTCCAAGACAATCCTAAGTCAAAAGAACAAAGCTGGAGGCATCACGCTACCTGGCTTCAAACTATACTACAAGGTTACAGTAACCAAAACAGCATGGTACTGGTACCAAAACAAACATATAGACCTATGGAACAGAACAGATTCCTCGGAAATAATACCACACATCTACAGCCATCTGATCTTTGATAAACCTGAGAGAAACAAGAAGTGGGGAAGGGATTCCCTATTTAATAAATGGTGCTGGGAAAATTGGCTAGCCATAAGTAGAAAGCTGAAACTGGATCCTTTCCTTACTCCTTATATGAAAATTAATTCAAGATGGATTAGAGACTTTAATGTTAGACCTAATACCATAAAAACCCTAGAAGAAAATCTGGGTAATACCATCCAGGACATAGGCATGGGCAAGGACTTCATGTCTAAAACACCAAAAGCAATGGCAACAAAAGCCAAAATTGACAAATGGGATCTCATTAAACTAAAGAGCTTCTGCACAGCAAAAGAAACTACTATCAGAGTGAACAGGCAACCTACAGAATGGGAGAAAATTTTTGCAATCTACTCATCTGACAAAGGGCTAATATCCAGAACCTACAAAGAACTCAAACAAATTTACAAGAAAAAAACAATCCCATCAAAAAGTGGGCAAAGGATATGAACAGACATTTCTCAAAAGAGGACATTCATACAGTCAACAGACACATGAAAAAATGCTCATCGTCACTGGCCATCAGAGAAATGCAAATCAAAACCACAATGAGATACCATCTCACACCAGTTAGAATGGCAATCATTAAAAAGTCAGGAAACAACAGGTGCCGGAGAGGATGTGGAGAAATAGGAACAGTTTTACACTGTTGGTGGGATTGTAAACTAGTTCAACCATTATGGAAAACAGTATGGCAATTCCTCAAGGATCTAGGAACTAGAAGTACCATATGACCCAGCCATCCCATTACTGGGTATATACCCAAAGGATTACAAATCATGCTGCTATAAAGAGACATGCACACGTATGTTTATTGCGGCACTATTCACAATAGCAAAGACTTGGAATCAACCCAAATGTCCATCAGTGACAGACTGGATTAAGAAAATGTGGCATATACACCATGGAATACTATGCAGCCATAAAAAAGGATGAGTTTGAGTCCTGTGTAGGGAAATCGATGCAGCTGGAAACCATCATTTTTAGCAAACTATCACAAGAACAGAAAACCAAACACCGCATATTCTCACTTACAGGTGGGAACTGAACAATGCGATCACTTGGACTCAGGAAGGGGAACATCACACACCGGGGCCTATCATGGGGAGGGGGGGATGGGTGAGGGATTGCCCTGGGAGTTATACCTAATGTAAATGACGAGTTGATGGGTGCTGACGAGTTGATGGGTGCAGCACACCAAGATGACTCAAGTATACATATGTAACAAACCTGCATGTTATGCACATGTACCCTAGAACTTAAAGTATAATAAAAAAAAAAAAATGAAAAAGAAAAAAAGACACAAATAAATGGAAAGGTATTCAATGTTCATGGATTAGAAACATTAATATTGCTAAAATGTCAAAACAATCCAAAGTGATCTACAAATTCAGTGCAATCCGTATCAAAATTCCAATGTCATTTTCCACAGAAATAGAAGAAAAAACCCCTAAAATTCATATGAAACCACAAAAGATCCCAAATCGCCAAAGCAGTGATAAACAAAAGTAACAAAGCTGGAGACATCACATCACACTCTCCCTGATTTCAAAATAAAAGCTATTGTAATCAAAACAGTATGATGTACGGTACTGGCATAAAAACAAGACACATCATCTAGTGGAACAGAATATAGTCTAGAAATAAACCCAGGTACTTACAGTCAATTGATTTTTAACAAAGGTGCCAAGAACACACAGTCTCTTCAATAAATGGTGTTGAAGAAACTAGATATCCACATGCAGAAGAATGAAATTGGACCCTTATTTCATGCCATATACAAAAATCAACTCAAGATGGATTAAAGACTTAAATGTTTAAGACCTGAAACTGTAAAATGACTGTAAAACAGGCAAAAACCTTTGTGACATTCGTCTGGGCTTAGATTTTTTATATATGACCCGAAGGCACAGGCAATAAAAACAAAAATAGGCAAAAGCAATTGCGTGAAACTAAGAAGCTTCTAATCTTTGTCTTTCAATTAGAATTTTTGGACCATTTCTAATTAATTTTATTATCAATGAGGTTGAATTTGCATCTGCCGTATTGCTTTTTGTTTTATACTTATCACATTGCTTTGATTTCTTATCTTGTTTTTGATAAAATCAATTTGTTTTCATTGTATCTTCATTATTATGTATTGATTTAAAAATATGATAGCAATTGCTTTAGAGTTTGTAATGTACATCTTTAACATATCAAATAATATTGTGCTATTTCAAGTATAGTATAAAACAACGTATTTTCCTTCCTCCTCCCAACCTTTGCAATTATTGTCATACATTTTACTTGGATATGGTTATAAAACTCAAAGTACATTAGTGCATTGTTTTTTTACTATTTTTGCTTTACATGAATTTATTTTTTAAAGATATCTAAACATTTTTAAAAATGCATTTTACATTTGTAATATTCTTTGTTTGTGTAGATTCAGATTTCCACTTTTGTCATATTTATTCTACCTATGTCTTTTAACATTTATTTTAGTAGATGTCTGATGGTAGTGAATTGCCTTAGCTTTTGTCCATTTGAAAAAGTCTTGAGTTCACCTTATTTTTAAAATATATTTTGACTGTCTCTAGAATATTAGATTGACAATTAGTTTTTTCATTTCGAACTTTAAGGATGTTGTTCCATAGTGGTTTGGCTTGTATAGTTTCTGGCAAGAAACTTACCTTATCTTTATTTTTCTGTATTTTAAGCTTTTGAAATTCCCCCTCTGGGTCATGTGGCGTTTGTTCTACCCTCCCTTACTGACAGTGCTCCTTCACTTAGGACTGTGAGTACAAGGGTGTTTTACACCTCTGCTCCAGGACTAGGCTGTTGTTGCTTGTTGCTTGGCAAAAGCTCAGAAACAGACAGGTGTATTTCTACTTCTCCCCTAGAGGAATGAGATCTTCGCTTGGCCTCTAGAGAGGTGTATTATTCTTTTAATAACTTATTTTTCAGTGTGTTTTCTGGTGTATGTTAAAAACAGTGCATTCACACATGTAAGTGATTTACGAATACGTGCCTATATGGGGGCAGACATTCAACAGTTTGGCTGATCGGGGGTAAAGTCAGAATAATTTGGAGGCCACTTACTGCTTTAGAGGGACAGAATTAATAACTCTGATCGATTGGAAGTAGAATTTGCCTCTTTCTGTTCAATTTGATGACAACATGATTCAGATGGTTTACTTTATTTCTGTGAGTAACCTCATTTATAAATAGAGAATCTTTTACAGTGCATGTCTTATTTTATTTTAAAATAATTCAGAGATTTATGTGCCAAAATGGTGAAGCAGTCTTTATGGACTCTTCCCTATTTTAACCCCCGCCCCCTTTTATTTTTTAATAAATGAAAATCTCCTGATCCTTTTTAGGACTGTGAGGACGTGGGAAGTTGAAAATCCAAAGAAGCAAAAAAGTGTGTTTAAACCTCGGACGATGCAGGGCAAAAAAGTCATTCCCACTACGTGCACATATAGTAGAGATGGAAACCTCATAGCAGCTGCCTGCCAGAATGGAAGCATACAGATCTGGGACCGAAATTTGACTGTAAGTTGAATCTTCCCTTAGAAACCTTAAATCTTTCCTTAGAAGATGGCCACCTTACAAAGACAAACGTGTTAAAATATTATGAAGGTGAATTTCCTGAATATAGACCTAATTTAAACTTCAGTGTTAGGTGATCAAACATCGAGATTTTTGTAGTATAGTATACAGCATTTCAGCAGACATTTCAACTCTGTATTTTTCAGTACATATTTTGTTTTTATAATAAATGTACTCTTTTGGTATAAAATTTAAAAACCATAGTGCAAGCTTATTATATGGCATCTCAGGTTATTTGATTTTGAAAGTGAAGTGTTTAATGTAGTATATAAAGCAAGACTAAGCAGAGAACTAGAAAATACCCTTTAAAAGATTTAAGAAAAAGGTGAAAAGTCCAAGATGAGCCATCAGTTGTTTTGTAGTTATTTTTCTAGTAATTTAAGTAATATTTTAATATTCTATGACATTTCGTTTAGATAGGTTTCAGGTTTTTTCTTTACAGTTTCAGACTATTAGTAGAATAAATAAAGTTTGGAATTGGAAAGAATGATAGAATCCATATAAATAATGAATACAAAAGCCCTTGGCTAATTCTGTCAATTATCAATAAGCTGTAAAAAGCTTCTTGTTTTATGTATGAATGGTAAAACAAAGATGTTTGTTAAATGGAATGAGTCTAGACACCAGTGTTAGAATAAAATTCTACACAAACACATTTTGGATATCTTTATTTTATAGAAGTTTCTGGCCAGATTAGTCAGTAAATGTTTAGTACATACTGCAGGCACTACTCTAGGCACTGATAATACTTATCAAAAATTCCTGTCCTCATGGAGTTTTCATTCTAGTTAAATGTATATGCATATATTCCACCTTTGTCTATCAAACATTTACATTTTGAAGGGGATCCCAAGAAACACAGTTGTTTTTTCAGGTAGATGTGTTGGAAGACGATTAAAAAGTGATGATAGACGGGAAAAGAATCCATACTGATAATACTGAAAACATCTTTGACATTTTCTGTTTGTCAGATCTTTTTATTTCTGTTTTCATCTCTACTGTAAACCTCATAAAGCTTCATAACAGCATAGAGATCTTAAAAACTTCTTTGAATTGTAAACTGAGTTTTAACCAAGCAGTAAATTTTTTAGTAACTGGTTTTCATCATCTCTGGGTGCTGTTGACTTAAACACAAAAATTATAAAACATGCAGGTTTCTTGTGTAGCTTTAATAGTAGTGTTTTTTGTATAGCGTATATATATGTGACTTTCTCTTAGAACCCATATATTTTTATAAAGTTGAATATACTTTTTAAAGATTTGTCTTGTGTATCTTAAAATAAGGAGTATCTCCTATTTTCAGTTTTGTAGAAAAAAAGGCCATTGGAACGCCACTTTCTAAGAAATACCTCTTAAAGCCATTCAGCTAATTAGTCTTTGATTGTTTTGTTAGAATGTATTTAATAAATGAATGTAAGTTTATTATAACATATCTCATTTGTTATATTTTATTCATATTTTTTACATTTGGATGCAAATGTGTGTCAGCTGGAAACAAATCAAGTTAAAAAGAAAAACTTGCCAGCAGGAAACACAGCTTGATTTGAAAACAGATTTTTAAAAAATTCCTTTGCCTGCCTCCCTCTCTCCCTCCCTCCCTCCCTCCCTCCCTTCCTTCCTTCCTTCCTTCCTTCCTTCCTTTCGTCTTTCTGTCTTTCTTTCTTGCTCTGTCACCTAGGCTAGAGTGCAGTGGAACTACCTCAGCTCACTGCAACCTCTGCCTCCCGGGTTCAGGCAGTTCTCATGCCTCAGCCTCCCGAGTAGCTGGGATTACATACAGGTGTGTACCACCACACGCAGTTAGTTTTTGTAGTTTTAGTAGAGACGGTGTTTCACCATGTTGTCCAGGCTGGTCTCAAACTCCTGACCTCAGGGATCCACCCACCTTGGCCTCCCAACATACTGGGATTACAGGTGTGAACCACTGCACCCAACCTGGATTTTTAAAAAATTTCTTAATTTTTTTTCAGCAAGAAAAAAAAACCATCCACAGGGAAACACTAAAGCTGAAGTGAGAATGCCCAATAACAATAGTTTTTCCATGCAGTAGTTAAATAATTATATGACAGATAATGGTTAATCTGTATTTTGAGATGATTAAGTAAAACATTCATAATTGCCGTATTTAATCCTAGAATTTTCATTAGACGAACTTGAACTTTAGTAAATTAAAACATATTTCTTTAGAAGTAAGGTATCTCTATTAATGATGTATTTCTGTGTTGTCAAGACCTACCTTTACTCTAGAATTATATTGGTCAGTACACTAGCCACTAGCCACATTTGACTACTTTAGTTTTAATTAAAATAAAATACAATTAGAATTTCAGTTTCTCAATCACACTGGCCACTTTTTAGGTACCCAGTACTATCATGTGACCAGTGGCTACTTAATGGACAATATAGACCATTTCCATCATTGCAGAAAGTTCACTGGACATTGCTCCTCAAGAGGAGTGGTTGTTTGCCCAAGATTCTTTTTATTCGTATAATGATGGTCAGCCTTTCATGTGAGAAGAAGTCCTCTTTAGAGAAGCTTCTGTGGATCTGCATTGCCCCCTTGGTTCTCTGCTTCCCATTCACCGGCATAGTTTGAGCAACAGCAAGTCATCTGTTGCCTTAGCATGATGTGAGAGAGGGGGACAGAATAGTGGGAGATGACATTGGAGTGGTAACAGCATACACTCTGATTTTGCACATGTTGAACCTGTCAGTCTGCAGCACTCTTTTTTTTAAGACAGAGTCTTGCTCTGTCCCCCAGGCTGGAGTGCAGTGGTGCAATCTCGGCTCACTGTTACCTCTGCCTCCCGGATTCAAGTGGTTCTTCTGCCTCAGCCTACAGAGTAGCTGGGACTACAGGCATACGCCACCACACCTGGCTAATTTTTGTATTTTTAGTAGAGATGGGGTTTCACCATATTGGCCAGGCTGGTCTCAAACTCCTGACCTTGTGATCCGCCTGCCTCGGCCTCCCAAAGTGCTGGGATTACAGGTGTGAGCCACCACCCCTGGCCATTCTGCAACACTCTATTCATATGGCATTTTCTCTCCCCTCTTTCAGTTCAGAGGACTGAAATTTCTTCTTAGTAAGACCTATCCTGACTACACCATATTTAAAATTGCAGCCTTCTCTCTGCTGTGGTACTCTCTACCCCTTTTATTTTCTTCCATAGTGCTGATAGCTGTCTGACCTGCTATACTGTATGTTTCACTTTTTTTTCTTTTAAACTTCTGAGACAAGTTCTCACTCTTGTTACTCAGGCTAGAGTGCAGTGGCACGATTACAACTCACTGTGGCCTTGACTTCCCAGGCTCAGTTTATCCTCCTGCTTCGGCCTCTCGAGTAGCTGAGACCATGGGTGTGCGCCACTATGCCCAGCTAATTTTCTTACTTTTTTATAGAGATGGAGGGCTCACTATGTTGCCCAGACTGGTCTTGAACTCCTGGACTTAAGCAGTCTTCCCACCTTGGCCTCCCCAAGTGCTGGTATGACAGGCGTGAGCCGCTGCACCTGGCCCTCTTTATTGGCTGTTTCCTTCTAGTAGGATATTGACTGCATGAGGGAAAGGACTGCTGTCTGTTCTACTCCCTGCCATATTCCCAGAGCAAAGACAGTGCCTACTATATACCAGACCTTCAGTAACTATTTGTTGAATGAATGAATGGATGGATGTATTCTAAAATAGTAACATAAAATGAGATGGTCAGTTTAGTTCTAAGAATACATTTAATGAATAGTAGCATTAAAAAACTATCCTAGTTATATGAATACACAGTGAGATAGAGTTGGGTATGTGTATGAGTTTTGGGGTAGGGGGAGAGGAGAAAGATATTGAGGTAGTTTTTGGTATATTCTTAATGATATATAAATATATTAATCTGTATATGTGACTGATTTTGGATTTGCTAATAACAGGCAAATTTTTAAAAACTATGTTCATGTCTCTTTATAATTTCTGGGTTTTCAAATAATTCAGCATGTGTAGTCTCATGAATACCTAATAACTTCTCTTCATATCAAAATGCCTATCAGATTTATTCTTTGACTTTGCACAAAGCACTGTTTCTGTGTTTTAGTATCTATCAGGAATCTACAATATACTAGACTCTTGACTAAAATTACATACTGTATTTTCTTATCTTGCCATTACTGATTGTAGGCTAAGTTTTTGTCAGGAATATTGGGATTCATTTTATTCATGGAGTGTTGCTCTCCCTAGACACAGGTGATGGAAGGGAATAATATTTGAGGTTGTTTGATTTTGCAATAGGCACCACTAGCAACTTGACCCCCCTCTATCTGACGGCCTCCTATTGCCCTTTTGGCCTGCAAGCCCTTGCCCATATTCTTGGGCTGTTCCTTTGGGAAAATCACCACACAGCGCAATGCCTTACCAAGAAAGCTGCAAGATTTCCCCAGCTCAGTTGGCTGTTCAGTGCCCCCATTTTCAGCCATGCCAGAAAGTGGAACAGAGGAATCTGAGACAAAGACAGTAATCATATCAGGAAATCAACTTCTGGCAAATAAGACAACAAATATGAAGAAGAGACAAATATCCAGCACACAGCAAATCTTTAAATGACTCCAGTTGCTTGTTAAAAGATTACTTTATGTCCTTCTACACCCTTCTTCTTATTAATACATGTATTTACAGATACATAGATTGGGCGCAGTGCCCCACGCCTGTAATCCCAGCAGTTTGGGAAGCCGAGGTAGGCGGATCACAAGGTCAGGAGTTCGAGACCAGCCTGGCCAACATGGTGAAACCCCCGTCTCCACTAAAAATACAAAAAAGATTAGCCAGGTGTGGCGGTGGGTGCCTGTAGTTCCAGCTACGTGGGAGGCTGAGGCAGGAGAATCGCTTGAATCTGGGAGGTGGAGGTTGCAGTGAACCGAGATCGTGCCACTGCACTGCAGCCTGGACGACAGAGCAAGACACCGTCTCAAAAAACAAAAAAAGAAACACAAAGTTTTGTTTTTATGTAGAGAGAATTTGAAGCTTGCTTTTTAAATTTGAAAGCATAAAATAGTAGATATAGCTTGATTTCTTTGCTTTTTTTCAAAATGTCGTTATTTAAATGGGATCCTGTAATTTTACCTACATGAAATATGTGCTTTTCAAAAAATGTTGGTTTTTTGGTTTATTATTATTTTATTCTATACCACTCCTCTCCTATGTCATTGTCCCATTCTCTATCCCTTAATGCTTGTAAATTACCTGATCGGTATCCTTTTGTGGGTTTCTCCATATCTGTATATCTGTATCTCTTCACATCTGGAACATTTCAACTGGTATTTTTGAGGAACTGTCACCTCACTGAGAATAAGACAAAAGAAATTTAAACCTGTAAGTAGTTTGTAAAACATTCAGGGAATGATCTGTGAGGTAATTTATGACCAGGTGCTGCTTTGTATAATGCCCATCATATGGAAGAATTAGGGAAGGCAGAGGTCAGGTGGGGAGTCATAGGGCCTCTGAAAGGTGCACAGTTTGGATAAGCAACAGGATTAATGGGGGTTACAGAGTAATAATATTCATTGTTTACTAAACAAAGCAGAAATAGTGAGCTATTCTGCATATAAAAATGATACTAAAGCATCTTTAGAGATTCTTACTTCCCAAAACAGTCTTGAATCTTCTCTTTAGAATCACCAGCAAGCTAATTTGATACAATGAAAGAAAAGTAAAGCAGAATAAAGACAATGTTTTGTGGGAAAGGTGGCACTTGAGTCCCTGGGTGCCCTTAAGTTACTTAAAGTCTCTTAGAAGTCACTCCTCACTGTTGGACACCATCTGCTGTGCCTTACATTAACAATAATTTTCACAATTAAAAAATTTAGTAGTTTTTTTGGTTAAATTTTCGTAATGCAGCTTTGAACATTCTTCTCTCACACCTCAAGTAAACTAATTTAAGACAAATTCTCATACTATTTGTTAACTACTTTCTGTAGTGATATTTTTTTAATGGCTGGTAATTGCGTCTTTTTGTTGCTTTTGGGATATTCTTATGAAGCTGTCATAACCACTAAAAATGAAAGCAATATTTACTTTTTTTTTGTTTTTTTGAGACGGAGTCTCGCTCTGTCACCCAGGCTGGAGTGCAGTGGCCGGATCTCAGCTCACTGCAAGCTCCACCTCCTGGGTTCACGCCATTCTCCTGCCTCAGCCTTCCGAGTAGCTGGGACTACAGGCGCCCGCCACCACACCTGGCTAGTTTTTTGTATTTTTTAGTAGAGATGGGGTTTCACCATGTTAGCCAGGATGGTCTCGATCTCCTGACCTTGTGATTCACCCATCTAGCAGTATTTACTTTTATGGAGGTTCTGTATGTTTGTGTACTAAGCCAGATTATTAGCAAGAAGGAAGAATTTTATGACAGTGTGCTCTTAATATTTTCTTTATATTTTTCATTATTACCTATTAGAGCAATCTAAACTCCCTAAACTGAGTGTTAAGCTGTTGGTATTCATGATTTTGGAGATTTAAAAAAAAATACTGCGTTGAAATATTTTTAGCATATAATGTTTCCAGTCTTGTTTGTGATAAAGTTGTCATCTGTTGCATGATTTTAAAGTCGTATGACTTTGATTTGGAAAACATTTTATTACATAGTTATTCATTATTTACTGCCGTCTGCAACTGTGAAGATGCTTGAAGAACTCTTGTTTCATTTCAAAATTTTCATTTGAGAATATTTTGATTTCAGCCTTTTTTTTTTTAAAAAAAAACTTCTTTGACATACCATTTTAGCTATGAATCTTGGGAATGATGTATGGAGAGCTTTTTAAATTCTGATTATTCTATAGTCGATAAATATCCTTTATTTCCCTGATAGTGATATCATCAAAGACTTGTATAAGTTAAACATGACCTCCAATGGCTAAGACTGTGCTTGCAGCCCAGACTAATGACCTCATCTCGGTGTCTTCTCCTTTCTTTCTGCAAAGACTGATCATTTAACAATAATTCACAACTTTTACCTAATAATAGGTGTTCAAGTTAAAGTAGCACAGTATTCACTATAAGGAGAGAGAGTAGTTGTAGGGAAAAAAAAAAAAAACTATATTTTATTTTTTAAACAATTTTTTTAATACCAAATGATTTAGAGAATGTTTCTGGTATCTTCTTTTGAGAAAAAAGATCATCTATCTCTGTGTGAAATATAAAGAGCAATGCTAGAAATTCAAAGTTTTGTCCCTTTAATAGACTTAATGCTGGGAATCTAGAAGAATATATATGTATATATTGACAGCTAAATGTCTACTGCATAGTTCTATAGCACATTTTATAGATGACACCTGAGATATACAATTACATTATATTTCACTTCAGATTTCGTGTCTGTAAGTCCTGACTTTCCTAAACTCTTGTTCTTCTCATTTTCTTTATTCACAAAATGAGGGCATGGTCCCCCCATGTCATGTTATTTTGAGGATTATATTAGGTAATATATGTAAAACATTCAGATAGGACATGCACATAACAGGTTCTTAATAACTGCTGGTCTTCCTCTTTTTTCTTTTTAACTCCTAGGCTACTTACAGTTTTTGTAGAATGGTAAAGTTAGACCTAAAGATACTATTTAACTCTGGCTGTGAACATCTTACGAATCCAAGTTTGATGGATTTCTTGGTAACTAAAGGTTTGGCTTAGGAAGATAAAGAGTGTAGGTGCTTTGCTCCAACCAGTCATTCATTTTATGCAAATATAACTACCATCAATGAGTAACAATGCTATGGACCCATGTTTTAGTTATGCCTGAGTAGATACATGAATTATAATGACCCTTTTACAAATATTCAACAGAACACGTATGACATATTAACTATTCTATAGTGCTTTCACATGCCTATTTTTCAATGGTTACATTTCCAAAAAAGTGTATCATTGATTCTGAACACAAAAATAACCATCAAAACTGCAAATTACTTGCAGGCACTAAACTTAAATTCTAATTTGTCAATTATTTTCATAGAGTTATATAAAGTTTTAATAATCTCTTGTAAATAATGCTCTTATAAAATGCTCCTGTAAATGCTTTTGTCACACATGCTGTTAGAAGCAACATTTACTAAATGAAAAAATACTGGCTTTTGAAAAAGTTAGGGTAAAAGGTTTTTGGAAAATATGGATGATTATTTTCCTTGTTTTTTAAGACTATGAATATATAATTATTTAAGACTTCCAGTTAAAACATGGCAGGTTAAACACATTTGTTCAACCATGCTTCCTCCTGAAACCTCACTAAAGTGACAGGAAAGGCCGGTTTTAAAGCATAAACTCAAATGGATGAAGAGAATTAGAGAGGAGATGATAGCAGAAAAGAGATATCAAGATTCATTTGTAAGGTGGAAGCCAGATGCATAAATGGTATGTGACTTAGCTATCTAGAGAAAGCTGAAACCTTAGCCGTGGTAGGAGAAGCCTGTAAAAGGCAAACTGATTTGTCTTATAATTCCTTCCTCTGCGCTGTGCAGCCAAATCACTGCTCTCCCTCTACCATCACAGAAGACAAAAGAATTACTTTTAAAGTGGGCCTAATGAAGAGACCCTATATTCCAGGCAAAGAAAATCTTCATGTAGAGTTGTTTGTCCTCTCCTTCTCCCCCTTTGTTGTTATTATTGTTGTTTTTGTTATTATTATTATTGTACTTACTGAGTACTTACTGTGAACCAGGCAATATTTTAAGCACTTGTAATATTTTATTTAATCCACACGGCAACTCTATGCTATAAATGCTATCATTATCGTTTTACTGATAAAAAAAAAAAAAAAAAAAAAAACCCAGAAACAAAGAAATTGACTTGCCTACTAAAAACTACAGTTCGTATGTGGCATAACTGAGGTTCAATCCCAGGCAGTCTGGCTTAAGAGTCTATATTAAGGGTCAGAAAAACTATGGCCATGTACCAAATCTAGCCCACTACCTGTTTTTGTATGGCAAGCTAAGAGTGGTTTTTACATTTTTAGATGGTTGTATTATTTTTCTATGGCTGCTGCAACAAACTACCACAAATTTAGTGGCTAAAATAACAGAAATGTATTATCTTACAATTCTATAGGCTAAAGTCTCATTGGGCTAAAATCAAGGTGTTAGCAGGACATTGTTCCTTTCAGGAGGCTCCAGGGAGAATCTATTTCCTTGCTTTTCCAGTTTCTAGAGGCCACCCTTATATCTTGGCTCCTGGCACGCTTCCTTCATCATCAAGGCCAGCAACGTTGTTGAGTCCTTCTTACGTCATAACACTGCGACCTTCTGTTCTCCTTCCCTCTGCCACTTTTTAAAGACCCTTGTGATTACATCTAGCCTACTCAGATAACCTAGGATAATTTCCCTATTTTAAGGTCAGCTGATTAGCAGCATTAAATCAGTCTGAAACCTTAATTTCCCCTTGCCACCTAAGGTAATATATTAACAGGTTCCAGGGACTCAAATGTGGAAATCTTTGGGAGTGTTACTCAGCCTATCATAATGGATTCAGAAAATCAAAATAAAAATATTTTGTGACACATGAAAATTACATGAAATTCAAATTTCAGTGTCCATACATTTTATTATAACAGCCTTGCTCATTCATTTGTATATTATCTGTGACTGCTTTTGTATCATATTAGCAGAGTTGAGTAGCTGCAACAGAGGATATGATCCTCAAAGCCAAAGATACTTACTATGTGGCCCCTTACAGAAAAAGAATTTGACCCCTGACATAGAGTTTCTAATTTGGCTTTTAGTGCTTTTCTCTTAGGTAATTAATGGTAGACATGGGATCACCAGACATTTGGGGAAATCCTCTAACATGGAATACAGAAACTTATACTAAACAAAATAAGTAAGTCAGAGGAGAGAGAGATAATGTAGAAAACTGAAGAAATTTTCAAGGAAAAAACCCCTATAATTGATATTCTCAGAGACAAAATAGAGACTAGTACAACCAAGAAACTAAAGCAGATTACTACCAAAAATATGAATGTTAAGAGATTAAGGAAGATCTCTTGCAAAGTAAATATTTGATTGGAGTATAAGGGAAGGAATCCCTAGGAATATTAAAATCTCCTGGAGAGTATATATAAATATAGTCGAGGAAACCTAGAAAGTAGAATAAAAGACAGTGATAGAAAAAAGATAGGAAACTTACAGTGTCAATTCAGGGTCTAGTATTTGACTAGAAAGTTCTAATGAAAATACAGGAGAGGAAGGATGGAATTAGGTAAGAAAGAGTTACTAAAAATAAAGAGGTCTCAGAACTGAAAAAACATGACTTTCCAGAGAGGAAGGACTCATCTGGAAAGAATGAAAAAGACGCACACCAAGCCATGCGTCATGAAATTTCAGGACACCAGGAATATAGAGAAGATTTTACTCACAGGGAATACAATAGGAAACACGTGACACAAGAATAATAGGACCATGTAATTTGGGATGTTGGTAAGACAGTTGCTCAAATGTTAAGACCTTGGATTCTGTATTAGTGTAAGGGGATGTCGTCTTTCTCATTTTTCTGTTGAGGTGATGAAATATTTTAAGTTCAGTAATATTACTTTTAGTGACTGCTCACCAAATCTTCTTAACTTTGTCCTAAGCATTATTCATTCCAGACATACGTTCAGCTACATGTGAAACAACCCACCGGGATTATATGCCAGAACTTAAGCTTAATATACCCAAAACACAACCTGTCTCTTTTAGAACTCATTCTTTCTTTTGACTTTGCTATTTTTATTATTTTTCCATTTAGAATTTCAGAATATTCTTTACCTCCTATAACCAGTTGTCAGTCTTATCAGTTCTGTGTTTTAGTGTTTCTCACATCCACTCCCTTAATTTCATCTCTCGCTTTCATTCTACTTCATATTTTCATCATCTTTAACTTGCGATGCTGGATATCCTCACCTTTCTCTGTCCGTGTTCTGATAAACCTAGCCCTGGTTTAAATCACGTTAAATGCAATACTTACTACTTCAGTACTTGTCATATGCTGAATAAAGTTCAAATTTTCTCAGACTGACACTTCTAGCCTTTCAGTTTATACCTTTTTCCAACCTTTGAGTATCTTTCATAACTTTCTCCATAAATCAAAACACTTGTTTTTTTTTTTTTTTAACATAGGGTCTCACTCACCCAGGCTGGAGTGCAGTGGTACAATCTTGGCTTACTGCAGCCTCTACCTCCCAGATTCAAGTGATTCTCCCACCTCAGCCTCCAGTCGCTCTCCACCATGCCCAGCTAATTTTTGTAGAGATAGCTTTTCGCCATGTTGACCAGGTTGGTCTCAAACTCCTGACCTCAAGTGATCCACCCACCTCAGCTTCCCAAAGTGCTGAGATTACAGATGGGAGCCACTGCACCCAGCCTAAATAAAAAAACTTTTTACTCAGACTAGATTATACTTTGTTCCCTTATGATTATCGTCTGATTTACTACCTTGGTGCCTTTTCCTATACTAAACACTCCATCCTGTATGCGTCTCCCACAAGCCCCCCACTGCTGGTAGAAATGGCCACCATCCACTATCCAACATCCATTGAAGAAGGCCCAATCACATGCCATTCCCTCTATGATGCTCTGTTAGGGACTAAAAGATTACATATCTAGGGATATTAACCCTGAAAGTATTTTGTTTTATTTTTAGTTTGCCTGGTTGTTTATTTTGTTTCTCTTTAAGATTAATATGGTCAGGGACTTTTTGTCTTATTTGCTGTTTCTCTGTGTCCAAGATGAGCATGACATATTAATAAATATTTGTTGAATAAATGAGTGAATGCTATCAGAGCATTATAGGTTTTATGTTAAATGAGTTTGGTTTTCAGTTGCTTTATTGTTGTTTTTAAATTTTAAATTATTCTTCCTTAAACTTACTATCAAATAAGTGCATTTTATAAGTTGTTTGTTTGCGTTAGCCGTCAGTATGTAGGCTATAAATAGATAGGCTAAATACTACCTATTTGCATCAGTAGTATTTTTAGCCTGTTGTTTTCCAATAAATAGATTTTAAAGCATATAGTTTTAACAATAAGCGATACTTACTGAACACTTACTTTGTTCCAGGGACCGTTTCAAGTGCTTTGTATATGTTTTAATTCATTTAATCCTCAGAACAATATTGTGAATTAAGTACTACCATTAACTACATATTTTAGATGAGAAAACTGAAGTACAGCAGTGAAGGGTTTAACAACTCACCTAAGGTCATGCATCTAGTAAGTTTTGGAGCCAGGAACTCTGACTCTAGAATATGCACTCTAAAATTTCACTGCTATATGGTTCAAACATAAATGACCCTGTTGGGAATATTCTAAAACAAGATTGTGGTGATGATTGTACACCTCTGTAAATTAACTAAAAATCATCCAGTTGCACACTTAAAATGGGTGAATTTTATGGTCTTAAATTATAATTTGATAAAGATGTTTAAAAAGTGGGTGATCTATATTCTTATTAAAATGCATTATAATTTTTTTCAATATTTCATGTACAGTGGAACTTTTAGTCCTGAGTTCTTTTGCCACTGAAATATGGGAATGGGTGAAGTAGGTAATCTGTGCCTTGCCTAAGTTGGCTAAGGACACAAAAGTTTATATGTCACTGTTACGAGCTCTTTGGGGGTGAGAATTTTTTCTTCCTTACCTTTGGATCTGTTGGTATGTAAACCATGCGTAGCAGGGACTTGATAAGTATTTGTTGAATTAAATCTCAAGAGCTTTATTTACCTGCACTGTAGATACTTAAATTGTATCCTCAGAAATCCTGGCTTTCATAGTCCAATTTTAAAATATAGACCTTGTGCGGTATACTTAAAAGGTAAAACATATACACTGCCTAGATGCATAGATATTAACATATAGAAGGGAAAAATGTAACTGATGAAAACATTATGTATAAAACTTTGTAGATTTATATGATTACATATTGATCAAAGTTGCTTGAGGAAGCCAGAAGAAAAATTGAATTAACATAAGTGTTTACTTATAAAGATTTTTAAAAGTCTTCTGAAAACATTGGAGCTCACAAATAAAGTTGGAAGAATTAAAATTTTCTGCTAAACATGGCAGAATAGAAAACATATGAATATTTATGGATGTGTATTGATATTTAGGACAGAAAAAATGGAAATCAATCATGAACCAAAAACTTCAGTTTAAAATATATCCATAAGAGATGCTGTTATAGAGTCAAATGTGTAAATATAAGCAAGCAGTTAATATAATCTTATATTTTCGTTATATTGAATAAGCAGATTCAAGAGAAGGATGTAATTTCACTTTGTCACTATTTAGTGACTTGAATGTAGTCAAAATATAAAGGTCAAAATTTTTAAAAATTTATTTTAAAAAGTAAGATTTTATTTGTTTGTTTGTTTTGAGACTGAGTCCTGCTGTGTTGCCCAGGCTGGAGTGCAGTGGCTCAATTTCGGCTCACTGCAACCTCCGCCTCTGGGGTTCAAGTGATTCTCCTGCCTCAGCCTCCCAAGGAGCTGGGATTACCAGGTGCCCACCACCAAGCCTGGCTAATTTTCATGGTTTTAGTAGAGATGGGGTTTCATCATGTTGGCCAGGCTGGTCTCGAACTCCTGACCTCAAGTGATCTACCAGCTTCAGCCTTCACATAGGGAAAAGTGAAGAAGGAAGTGGAAAAAGGTTGAGGTGGGTGGATATATCAGATCAAATAGGGCTGTTTTGGCTATGTAGAGTTTAGATACTCTTCTGAGGGTAATGAGAAGCCATTACATGGATTTTAGGAGAGGATTGGCATTATTCAAGTTACATTTTTAAAAGAATCATTCTGGCTGTTCTGCACGGAGAATAACTACAGGGAGAGAATGGTGGAAGCAGGGAGACAGATGAGGGGCTATTTTAGACATAAAGGTAAATTCCTGGACAAGGGTTTTAGTGGTGAAGGTAATGTTCGGGTTCTGAAGATTTTTTGAAGCCAGAGCTAGCAAATGGATAATGTAGGCTCATTTTTTTTACAGTGTTTTAAATTATGCCTTTTTAAAAAAAAAGCTGGGCAATCATATAAAATAGATAATTTAATTTGGAAAATGATTTCATTAAACACATTTGCTCATTCCCTGTCATGGTTCCTTATTTTTTAATGGTTAATGGACTCTTTGAGAGTGAAAAATTTGGGTTGCATGAAATAGGGGAAGCATGTTTTGAATTTGTGTTATTCTAGCCAATTTTGATCAGTTAATTTTATTTTTGTTATTATCTGGTATCATTTGGCAATATGGAGTAAATACTCCCTAATTCTTAAACAAACAAACAAAAAACAAAAAAACTTTTGGCATGTTACAGAGCACAATTAGTCCTCTATGGTTATCTAGATAGGGCTATGTCATCTAAAATGGTCAGACTCTCTGCAGGATGACTATAGTCTCTAAAAAGCCTATATAAGGGATGCCTCTCTCTAGTAGAGATATTTCCTGAGCCATGTTTCTCAGCATCAGGACAGCTATGATTTATTTTGTAAGCGGACAAGGCCAAACATTACTGTTTTAACTATTATAAACAAAATAGTAAATGTTAAATGTTCACTTAATAGAGCCACTAGTAGGGCTTTTTATATACACAAAGTGAAGTCTGAGCCAAAACTGTGAAACAGTTCTCTGGTCTGTGTGCATTCTCTTTTAACCTGCTCTTTGATTCATTGCAACTGGAGAAGTGATGCAACCAGTGATGATTTGCACTCCAAAGCTCTTGGTGCTGCAGTGAGTCCTCCCTGTTTTGTTTTGTTTTGTTTTTTCTTCTACTAATTACCCAAGCCATAGTAATTTATCAAATTTCTTAAAACTGTTCAGAAATGTTTATTATAATATGTTAGTTCCAAAATAAAGAGCTTTTCAAGATTCTGTTAAACCTCAACCTTTTAGAATATTTTAAAATATTTACCAGTTTTTTTTTTTTTTTTTTTAAGCACAGATTTAAACCGGTAATAGTCCGCAAAATGATACAAAACTGTCTTAAAAATGTGGAATGCTTCACAAATTTGCATGTCATCCTTGCGCAGGGGCCATGGTAATCTTCTCTGTATCATTCCAATTTTAGTATATATGCTGCCGTGAACACTGTGTTTACCAGTTTTGTTCTTTATCAGTTTTTATGGCTTTCAGCTTTAGCCTACAAAGTTATGCAAGGATCAAATCTTAATTCAGATATAATTTTAAAGTTACTTCCCCAATTTTTTATAGTTAATTACAGAAAGGACTATTCTCATTGAGTGGTGTTTTCACTGAGTAGTCTGTTTTTGTTTGTTTTGTTTTTTTGCTGCTTTGTTGTTTTTTGCCATCAAGGTTTTAACCTGGGTAGTAAACACTGATGCTGCATTGATGCTCATGGGGCAGGTGGCTAAGGAGCCAATCACTGCATTTGTCAGGTAGTAACCCTGTTTTATTCTGAAAAACAGTTTTTATATGCTTTCTATTTGAAAATATAGCAGAAAAGACCTATTATACTTGTCTTATAAAGCTGTATTTTTTTAATCACAAAATTAACATTTTATATTGTGACTGACTATTCACATATCTTTGCACAGACACACAGGCATATATGAAACTGAAAAAGGAGTTAACCATAGCAATTCCTATGGCAGTGTACACTCCATTTTTTTGTATCCCGATTTGTTCCATGTTTAAAGTACTGATCATAACCTATTACATTGATTTTAGGACCCACTAATGAGTAAGAATCCAGAATTTGAAAAACACTTCTAGAGCATGCCTCAAATATAATTTGATCTTTTCAGAAGCCTTGTGAGATAGGCAAGGCTAATATTAACCCTTTTCAAACATAGCTAAAGCCTACACTTTGAAAACAGAAGTTGGACTAAAGAATTGAAAACCGAAAAAATGATTTAGGGTGTTGAATGAGCAGAGGTCATCATGAACACAGTGTACACTTGAATGGTGATGGAGATGAAGAGGGGCCACAGAGATTTAGAACAGAAAGCAGATGGATGTAGAAGATGTTTTATTTGCCTCAGGATTTTTGCCTAAGCCCTTGAAGACATCTGGTATGCCACTAGAAATCACCTGAGGCTAAAATTTACCAGATTATTGGTATCTTGAAAAGCTACCAGAATTAGTTTGCAAGGCTCTACCCATCAGCTTCTTACAGTCTACCTCTAGAAATCTCATCTATACCATTCCAGTCCAATTTCTCGAGGTAAGTCTATTTCCCAAAATTCACTTACTTGCATACGACTTTTATAATTCTTGTCATATGTATACATCACCATATTGTTTTTTAAATTGTTAGAAATGGATTTATTTATTCCAAATAATTAAAAAATTTGTGATTGACTTCAGACATTAATCATTTAAAGCAAACAATCATTGGTATTTAGTGTATTCACAATGTTGCAACCACCAATTCTCTAGTTTCAAAAGTTTCATCACCCCATAAAAACACCCCATACCTCTTAAGTAATCATTCCTCATTCCCCCATTTAAAAAAGAAACATTCTAACACTATCAAAAATGTAAAAAAGCAATATGACTCTAAAAAGAACACAGCAAATTCTGAAAATAAAACAGTCATTAGCCAGATACTAGCTAGATACTGTTATCTACTAATTCTCATGTGTCTTAGATTTTTCTATGTTAAAAAGGGATATAGGCAAAAGTTATGGAGGTATTAAAGACCAATCAATGCTAAATCAAGACTTCCTGCTTGGTCAAACTGAAAGAATTGAAGGAAATTTCAAAAATATACCTTTCTCACTGTGAGATTCACTGCTATTTAGTGTCATTTCCTTTAAATAACATCTAAAATTTGTCTTGATACAGCTGAATTCATCCTTTCCTTCACTTTTCTATTAAAGGGGTTGCATATTATTCCCAGAGTCCTTTATAACTGAATTCCTGGAATTCAGAGAGTGTGTTCTAAATATTGGTGATTGCAGTTTTCATTATTATCCTCAAACATATAAAATCCATTATTTACCAAGTAGTAAACTGGACGCTTTCAGAATTTTAAAGGAAAGATACAGATACTACTTCCAAATAATATAAATCTTTGTTGTGAAAATCAATGTATACACAATTAACACTTAGAATATAAAACTGATAATATTAAATAGACAAGTAGATTGTGTACTAAAAGTTATCTCGTTTAAATTATTTGGAACTTTTATACTGTTTCATAGAGATCAAGTTAATAGCAGCTATTATGAATATTCCAGATTAGCACAATATGGCTTATCTTTTTATATCTTCAGGTTCTCCTGGGGTGGTTCTGGTATGATAAAAATAGTATTTTGCATCACAAACTTCAGTTTCCTCATCTGAACAGTAAACTTAATCTTTACCTAGTTAGAAAGTTCAAATAAGATAACCTTTGTGTAAGTACACAGCACAGTCCCTGGTACTTGGTTGAAGGTCAGGTAAGTGTGCATTTATTTATTCAGTTACTCATATTCATGGCTGTTTTAAAATTAATTTTTTAATTGACAAGTAATAATTGTACATATCCAGGGCATACATAGTGATGAATTCATCCTTTCCGTCACTTCACTGTTATATTGATATATTTGATACATATGATGTATAGTGATCAAATCATGTTAAGTAACATCCATCATCTCAAACATTTGTTATTTCTTTTTGTTGGGAATTTTCAATATCCTCATTCCAGCTGTTTGAAAGTATATAATATTTATTGTTAACTGTAGTCATTCTGCTGTGGGACAGAACACTAAAATTTATTTCTCCTATCTAGCTCCAATTTTGTGTATCTGTTAACAAATCTCTTCCTAACCCTCCCTTCCCTCTACTCTTTTCAGCCTCTAGTATTCTCTGTTTTACTTTTTACTTCTATGAGATCAACTATTTTTCTTTCACATGAATGAGAACATAGGGTGTTTAACTTTCTGTTTGCAGCTTATTTCACTTATCTTCCACTTCCATCCATGTTACTGTGAATGGCAGGATTTCATTCTCTTTTATGACCGAATAGTATTCCATAGTGCATCTATATCACATTTTCTTCATCTATTTATTATTGGACACCTAGGTTGATTCCATATCTTGGCTATTGTGATTAGGGCAGTAGTAAACATGGGAGTGCAGGTATCTTTTTGACATACTGATTTTTTTTGCTTTGGATACTGTAGGGGATAAGGGAGAGCTTTCCCTTGGTCCCCTGATGTTTTGCTGAAAAATCAACTCACAAAGCGCAGATTAATTAGAGAAAAGGCATACAGATTTATTCATCGTATATACACAGGAGCCTTTGGAATGAAGATCAAAAGATACAGGGGAAATTATCAAAAGATACAGGGGAAAGGTTCAACAAAGTATGGACAGTCATGTAGAAATATGATTGGACAAAAAGGGGTGATCTAATACTAATAGACTGGGGAAACTCAGGAGGGCCGTCTGTCTAGATTCTTTTTGGGTTCTCTGAGTATGCATTCCTTCCTTCCGGGTATGGGACAGGACCCTCTCTAGAACAGGAGTGTTACAACCTACAGACAAACAACATAAGTCAGATAATTCCTTTGTGGTCAGTTTTTCCAATGAAAACCAGAAGTAAAATTGGAGTACTATTTATAGGATTTATGACTAGCTTTGAGGAACAGGGGTTCTGGTTTCTATGATCCACCTTGGGGGCCGGGGATTCTAGTTTCTATGGCTAGCCTCTGGGGAGAATGGGACAGAGAGACAGGAGGGCGGGAGAAAGAGAAAAATGTTTGCTTCAAGGCTGCTTCTGATACTTTCATTTTGGGATATTGTTTTCTGAGCCCCAGAAAATGTATACTTAGTAGTAGCCTTGCTGTATCATCTGGTAGTTCCATTTGTAGTTTTTGAGGAACTGTTCTCCATAATGATTATATAAATTTACATTCCCACCAGTAGTGTATGAGTTCCCTTTTCTCCACATCCTTGTCAGCATTTATTATTACTTTTTTCTTTTTGATAATAGTTATTCTAACTGGAATGAAATGTTATCTTTTTATAGTTTTAATTTGCACTTCCCTGATGATTAGTGGTGTTCATATTTTTTCATATACATGTCGACCATATGTATGTCATCTTCTATCTGTTCAGATCATTTGCCCGCATTTTTTGTTGTTGTTTTTATTTTTATTGCTTTTTTGAAACGGAGTCTCGCTGTGTCACTTAGGCTGGAGTGTAGCGGTGTGATCTCAGCTCACTACGACCTCCGCCTCCTGGGTTCAAGCAATTCTCCTGCCTCAGCCTCCTGAGTAGTTGGGATTACAGGTGCCCGCCACCATGCCTGGCTAGTTTTTTTGTATTTTTAGTAGAGATGTGGTTTCACCATGTTGGCCAGGCTGGTCTCGAACTCCTGACCTCAGGTGATCTGCCTGCCTCAGCCTCCTGAAGTGCTGGAATTACAGGCGTGAGCCACTGTGCCCAGCCTGCCCATATTTTAATTGCATTTGTTTTTATTTGTTGGTTTTTCTGTTGAGTTCTTTGTATATTCTGGATGTTAATCCCCTGTTGAATGAGTAGTTCATTATTCATGTATAAAAATGCTACTGATTTAATTTTGTACCCTACAAATTTACTGAATTCTGTTATCAGTTCTAAGGGTTTTTTTTTTTTTTTTTTTTTTGGTAGTAAAGTCTTTAGGTTTTTCCATATATTAAGATCATGTCATCTGCAAACAGGGACATTTTGACTTCTCCCTTTCCAATTTGGATGCCTTCTATGTATCTGCTGCCTAATTGCTCTGGTTAGGACTTCCATTAGTATATTGAATAAGAGTACTGAGATTGGGCGTCTTTGTCTTGTTCCAGTTCTTAGCTGAAAGCTTTTTCTTGTTCAGTAAGATGTCAGTTGTGGGTTTGTCATATTTGGCCATTATTATGTTTAGGTATATTTCTTCTATCCTTAATTTATTAAGAGTTTTTATCATGAAGGGATGTTGAATTTTATCAAAAGCTATTTCTATATCTTACGGTTTTTGTCCTTCTTTCTGTGGATATGTGTGATGTTTATTGATTTGCATATGTTGAGACATCCTTGCATTCCTGAGATAAACCCCACTTGATTATGATGTATCCTCTTACTGATGTGTTGTTAGAACTCGGCTTCTTAGTATTTTGGTGAGGATTTTTGCAACAGTGTTCATCAGGGATACTGGCTGTAGTTTTCTGCTTGTTGTTGTTGTATCCTTAGCTAGTTTTGGTATCAGGGTTATACTGGCCTTATAGAATGAATTAGGAAGAATTCCCTCCTCTTTTATTTTCTGGGATAGTTTGGAAAGAATTGGTATTAATTCTTCTTTAAAGGTTTGGTAGAATTCAGCAGTAAAGCCATCTGGTCTTGGACTTTTTTGTTATTGGAAGACTTTACTACTGATTCTCTCTCATGACTTGTAATTGGTCTATTCAGATTTTCTTTTTCTTCCGGGTTTTATAGGTTGTATGTGTCCAGGAATTTATTCATTTACTCTAAAATTTCAAATTTATTGGCACATTGTTGTTCATGGTACTCTCTAATGATCCTTTGTATTTCTATTGTGTCCATTGTGACATATCCTCTTCTGTTTATGATTTTTTCAAATTTGAGTCTCCTCTTTTTTTCTTTTTTTCTAAGTTTCACTAATGGTTTATCTTTTCAAAGAACTAACTTTTTGTTTGATCTTTTGTATTATTTTAGTCTTTTTTTTTTTTTTTTTTTAAGACAGGGTCTCACTCTGTTGTCCAGGCTGGAGTGCAGTGGCTAGATCTTGGCTTATTGTAGTCTCAGCTTCCTGGGCTCAGGTGATCATCCTGTCTCTGCCACTTGAGTAGCTGGGACTACAGGCATGTGCCACCACTCTTGGCTAATTTTTGATTTTTTTGTAGAGATGAAGTTTCACCATGTTACCCAGGCTGGTCTCAAACTTGGGGGCTCAAATGATCTTCCTGCCTTGGCCTCCCAAAGTGCTGGGATTACAGGCATGAGCTACCACACCAGGCCTTAGTCTCAATTTTGTTTATTGATGCTCTGATACTGTTTATTTATTTTACTAATTTGGGGTTTGGTTTTTTTTTTTTTTTTTTTTTTGTCTCTTCATTTTCTAGTTCTTTGAGGTAAATTGTTAGTTTTTTTTATTTGAAGTCTTTCTATTTTTTTGGCATAGGCATTTATTACTATAAACTTGCCTCTTAATGCTGCTTTTGCTGTGTGCCATAAACTTTGGTACATTGTGTTTCTATTTCCATTTGTTTCAAGAAATTTTAAAATTTCATTCTTAATTTCAGGTTTAACCTATTGGTTGTTTAGAGGCATTTTGTTTAGTTTCCATGTGTTTGTATAGTTTTGAATGTTCCTCTTGTTATTTCTAGTTTTATTTCATTGTGGCAAGATAAGATACGTCAAATCTCGATTTTTAAAAATTTATTGAGACTTGTTTTGTGTCCTAACATATGGTCAATCCTGGAGAGGGTTCCATGTGCGGCTGAAAAGAATGAAATTGTTAGGTGAAATATTCTGTAAATGTCTTTTAGGTCTATGGTACAGTTTGTGTATAAACAAGGTCTCACTCTGTCACCTTGGCTGGAGTGCAGTGGCGTGATAATAGTTCACTGCAGCCTCGAATTCCTGGGCTCAAGCGATCCTCCTTCCTCAGCCTCCTTAGTAGTTAGGACTACAGGCACATGACACCACAGCCAGCTTATTTTATATTTTTTGTAGAGACAGGGTTTCACTATGTTGCCCAGGGTTGTCTCAAATTCCTGGCCTCAACTGATCCTCTGCCTTGGCCTCTCAAAGTGTTGGGTTTAGAGGCGTAAGCCTCCATTTCTGGCCTGTGGTGCAGTTTAAATCTATGTTCCTTTGTTGATTTTTCTGCCTACATGACCTATCCAGTGCTGAGTGTGGGTGTTGAAGTTTCCCACTATGTATTGAAGTCCATTTCTCCCTTTAGATCTAATAGTGTTTGCTTTATATATCTGGGTGCTCCTGTGTTGGATGCAAATATATTTACAATTGTTACATTCGCTTGCTGAATTGATCCTTTTGTTATTATATAATGTACTTTTTTGTCTCCTGACATAAGCATAGCTACTCCTGCTCACTTGATTTTCATTTGCGTGAAATATCTTTCAGTCTAAGTGTGTCTTTACAGCTGAGGTGAGATTCTTGTAGGCAGAATATGTTTGGGTCTTGATTTTTCATTCGTTCAGATAGTGTATGTGTTTTAAATGGGGGAATTTAATCCACTTACATTCAAGATTATTGATAGGTGAGGACTTACTCCTTTCATTTTATTGATTTTCTGGTTATTTTGCATATCTTTTGTTCCTTATTCCCTTACTTGTTATTTTTATGGTTAGGTGGTTTTCTGTAGTGATAAGGATTGATTATTTTCTCTTCTTCCTTTTGTATCAGTTCTACCAGTGAGTTTTATAGTTATACATGTTTTCATGATGGTAGTTACTGTCTTTTCACTTCCAAATGTAAGACTCCCTCGAGCATGTCTTATAAGACTGAACTAGTGGTGATAAATTCCTTTAGTTTTTGCTTCTCTATTGGAAGATTTTATTTCTCCTTCATTTCCGAAGGATAGCTTTGTGGAGTATAATAATTTTAGCTAGCAGGATTTCCCCATCCTCGCTTTCAGTACTTTGAATATATCATCCCATTCTCTCCTGGCCTGTAAGCTTTCTGCTGAGATATCTGCATTAGCCTAATGGAGATTCCCTTATTTATGACTTGAGTCTTTTCTCTTGCATGCTTTTGGAATTCTTTGTCTTTTACTTACAACAATTTGACTAGGTTGGACTCCAGAGAGGACCTGTTTGGGTTGAATCTGTTTGGGTTTCTTTGATCTCCCTGGACCTAAATGCCCATCTCTCTCCCAAGACTTGGGAAATTTTCTTCTATTATTTCATTAAATAGGATTTCCTCACCTGTACCCTTCTTTTTTCCTTCTGGAATGCCCACAGTGTGAATATTTGCTTGCTTAATGGTGTCTCATAAATCCTTTAGACTTTCCTTTTCAATTCATTTTTACCACTGCTTGTATTATTTCAGAGATCTGTCTTGGAGTTCACAAATTTTTTTCTCCATTTGGTATAGTCTGTTGAAGCTCTCAATTATATTTTCTATTTCATTCATTTAATTCTCAGCTCTAGGATTTCTTTTTGGTTCTTTTTGTGATAATCTACCTCTGTTAAATTTATTACTTATATCATAAGTTGTTTTCCTGATTTTATTGAATTGTTTATCTGTATTCTCTTGTATCTCACTCGGTTTCCTTAAGATTATTATTTTGAATTCTTTTTCTGGCATTTCATATATTTCCTTATGATTGTGGTCTGTTACTGGAGAATTATGTTTTCCTTTGGAAGTGACATGTTTCCTTGCTTTTTCATTGTTCTTGTGTCTCTGTGTTAATTTCTATGAATCTGGTGGCCCAGTCGCCTCTTCCGATTTTATTCACTAGGTGTCATAAGGAAAGACTTACTCATATGAATGGATCTTGGGTTGTTGATTTGATGGAAGGCACTGGCTTTGGTTCTAGGTGGACACAGTAGTGTAGTCTTCATAAAATTTCTTCAACTGTAATCCATACTGGGGGCATTTGAGAGTTTCTCAGTGGCCTAGGCTGAGAGAGTTTGTGGTGACAGTAGTGCAGCTTTGCCAGGGTTGGGCTCACTGGACTATCTCTTAGGTTGGGCATTTGTTCATGCACACAGTGGGTCAAGCAGCTTGGAGTCTGGCTCACTGGGGTTGTGGCCACAGGGATGTTACTCTAGCCAGGAACACAGGCATGCTTGGGGTTGCTTGGCTAGACTAAGGCATGTCTGCTGGGGACGGCTCATAGGGCTGTTTCTCAGCCATGTATTTAGGCTCATGCCTGTTTCATCAGTCTGCAATATTTCCACCAGGGGTGGCCTACAGTATTGTTTCTCAGGCACTTGTTGAGGATGTGGGGGAGTTGGGCAGGTCATGTCTGGGGAGGGAAGAGGGCACTGTGGGGCTGTTTCCGGATCCCTGAGTGTGGGCACTTGGCCACTCTACTGGCCCAGGGCTATGTCAGCTGCTTGCAGACTTGTAGGCCTCTCCCACGTGGCAGAGGGCATGCAGTGGATGGATTTGTCCTAGGCAGGACTCGTAGGCTTTTAGTCCAATTGGGAGTGTGGCCCCAGGAGTTGGTTACCTGCTGTGTAGGACCGTAGTCACAGCCAATCCTGGGCCCATACTCTGTACAGCTGGGGTTGTGGCATTCATATATAATGTATGGGCTTGGCATAATGAATATGAAACCCCAGTGCTGGAGAAGTGCAGTGGCTACTGGCTCCCTGAGCAAGGAGCATTCCGGAGGTGCCTCAGGTCACAAGATGGCACTGTGCTGCAGTAGCTTGTCTCACCTTGTGCTCCTAATCTGGAGCAGTGAAACTGCATGAATTCCCGGCATTTCTCCAAATGGAGCTGAGAGCTTGCAAGGACCATGGGATTCTTCTGTTGTAAGGACTGTAGGCATTTGTGGTGGCAATGGGGGTTGGTAGTGATTTTCTGCTTACCTTTTTCCCATGATGGAAAGTTCCCTCCGACGCCAGGCAGATCTGATCCAGGTGGGGGAGATGGGATTATAGAGGCTGTGTGCTTCCATGCTGCCCTCCTGTCATTACAGATGCATCTTCACTCCCTTGCTGTACTCCAGCACTCTCCCTTCAACACTCAAATCAAATCTTAGTTGTTTCTTTGTAGCCTTGGTCCTTTTTGGTCTGGGGGGACAAATGCCAGGCATCTCTAGTTAGCCATCTTGCCAACCTTCATAGTCTTGTAAATATGTTATAGAACGAAATCAACAGAGTTTGCCCAATGAAGGCAGTTAGTTTTATTGTAATTTGACATATAGAGCCTGACCAGATAATTCACCTCTTTCTCACTGCTATTTACCTCATCATTAGTAACAATAGTGGTGATAACAACAGTAGTGATAGTAGTAATAATAATTATTTTAATAACTGCTAACATTGTCTACCCACTGTGTACCAGGAATTGTTATTAATGCTTTCAATGTACTTGCTCATTTTATAGTTATTTGAGGTTAGTATTTTTATCCCTATTTTGAGGATGAGTTAACTAAGATTCAGTAATTTACCTAAGGACATACAGTAAGAGGCAGGTAGGTCTGGGATTTGACTCTAGGCAGTCTGGCTCCAGGGTCTGTACTTTTAACCAACATCTCTAGGGCTTCTCAGTGTGTGGGATCCCATTCATCCAGCCTAAGTGAAGGGCCATCAGCAAGCAACACACCTATTCTAGAGGGCTCATTCTCCTCTACAGGTTGTTCCAAATATATGTTCCAGGGAATATATATTATCACAGGCGAAATTGTCTGTTGGAGGATCTGGCTCATACAGAAAAATCCTACTTCTTATCTGTGTACCTGCAGAGCAGCAGCAGAGCCAGGTGAGTGGGGAGGAGAGCCAGTAGAGGCAGAGGGGACATACTGCAAAGATAATGTCCTGGACCCCCATTACAGTTAATAAGAATCAAAATGGAATACAAGTTGAAGAAGAGAGGTCAGTTTAGACTCAAGTACAGTCGTGTACCACATAACAACATTTCAGTTAATGACAGTCTGTGTATGCAGTGGTGCTCCCATAAGATTATTATGTAACTGAAAAATTTATATCACTTGGTGATGTTGTAGCCATCTTAACATTACAGCACAATGTGTTACTCGTGTTTGTGGTGATGCTGGTATAAACAAACCTATTTTGCTGCCACTAGAGCAGATACAGTTATGCATGGTACAAAATACTTGATAATAAATGACTTACTGGTTTATGTATTTACTATACTATACTTTTAGTGTATTTTAGAGTCTACTTCTACTTATTTAAAAAAGTAGTTGACTGTAAAACATCCTCAGGTTCTTAAGGAAATATTCCAGAAAAAGGCATTGTTATCGTAGGAGATGACAATTCCATGTCTGTTGTTACCTCTGAATACCTTTCAGTGGGACAATATATTATGGTGGAAGACATTCATGTTGATGATCCTGACCCTGTGTAGGTCTAGGTTAACATGTGCGTTTGTCTCTTAGTTTTTAACAAAAGAGTTTTAAAAGTTAAAAATTTTTAATAGAAAAATGTTTACAGAATAAAGATATAAAGAAAATATTTTGTATAGCTATACAATGTGTGTTTTATGTGTTATTACAAGAGTCAAAAGTTTTAAAAATTTAAAAGTTTATATACTCAAAAAGTTACAGTAAGCTACAGTTAATTTCTTATTGAAGAAAGAAAAACACTTGTAGTAATTTTAATATAGCCTAAGCTTCCTGTGTTTATAAAGTGTACAATAGTGTACAGTAATGTCCTAGACCTTCACATTCACTAACTACTCAGTCACTCACTAACTCACCCACAGCAACTTCTAGTCCAGCAAGTACCATTCATGGTAAGTGCCCTATACAGGTATACCATTTTTTACTTTTTATACCATGTTTTTACTGTACCTTTTCCGTGTGTACGTATGTTTAGATACACATATATTGACCATGGTGTTACAGTTGCCTGTAGTAGTCAGTGTAGTAATATTCTGTATAGATTTGTAGCTTAGGAGCAATAGGCTATTCCATATACGCCTTACCGTCTATGTTTGTATAAGTACACACCTATTCTCATTGTTTAGTGACCCATGGCTGTAATTAGGCAAGGAGTGACTACCAGAGGTTTTTCCCCTTCACTGTATTTCCAAATACTATCTCTTAAATTGACTAGATTAGAAGTACTTCTAAATTTTATATCTGTTTCCCTTAAGGAAAATAATGTCAAGCCCATATACATTGAAGGAAATAATTTATTCTATACTATATTTATGCGTTATATATTTTATTACTGAGATAGTGAATCAAGATTATAGAAATGGTGTAAAATTAAAACATTTTGCTAAGTTTAAATGTCCATAACTTAAATGAAATTTTTTGTCATTCACTAGATCTAGTAGCCAGATGGCATTTTACTGTTTTTATTTTTAAACCTAGGAGGTTTGTCTATAAACCATTTATTAGCAGAGCAAGCTTTCTAAATGCTGTGAGTTAAAACATGTGGAAATACTAGAGATACTTGAATGGAGCCTAAATGTCTTCCCACACATTAAATATGTGTCTCAAAGAGGAAAATATATTTTAGACATTTCACTGACTAGTAGTTTGAAGTTAACAGCAAAATCCATGATAGGTATTATTTTTATATTGATAAATTAAGAATACTTTTATTAAACAAGATATAGTAAGCCAAAGAAAAAGCATTCCCTACTATATTCCCAAATCTACATGCTTACACAGTACTCCTCTTATATAAACCTGAAACATATAGGGCTGTGTGTGTGTTCAAGTTTGATAGTGACCACCAGTTTGTGTGGAGTTCCCCATTTATAAAGATAGACTTGGACCAAGTGATTCTATGTTATTCTACAGGAGAGTATTTTTCAATATTTTAAAAACTAGTACATACGGCCGGGCGCGGTGGCTCACGCCTGTAATCCCAGCACTTTGGGAGGCCGAGGTGGGAGGATCACGAGGTCAGGAGATGGAGACCATCCTCACTAACACGGTGAAACCCCATCTCTACTAAAAATATGCAAAATTAGCCAGGCATGGTGGCAGGCGCCTGTAGTCCCAGCTACTTGGGAGGCTGAGCCAGGAGAATGGTGTGAACCCAGGAGGCGGAGCTTGCAGTGAGCTGGGATCGCGCCACTGCACTCGGGCCTGGGCGACAGTGCGAGACTCCATCTCAAAAAAACAAACAAACGAGTACATATTTTGTGTTTCCTAATTATCTAAGAAGACTTTATTAAGCTTTGCTTTCTGTGCTCTGTATGTTACAAAAACAGTGGATAGATTGAATATACTTTTTCAAATTCTTCTCTAACCTTACCTCACACATCTCTAACCTTACCTCTTTTGGTGGCATTGGAGTGGTGTGATATGGAGAAGGAAGTCTGTGATTAGACTTACATTTCTTAGAAATGACTTTGTTCTATAAGGAAGACAGATTCGAGGAAATAAGGCAGTAGGCAGGAGGTCAGTTCAGAGATACCGGGTAAGTCCAGTCTTAAGTGAGAGATGATGAGAACCTCAACCAAATATGTGGAGTGAGAATGCAGAACAGAGAAGGTACTAAAGTGATATTAGGATATAGGACACATACACAACTTGGTAAATGTTTGTGTGTAAGGAATGTAGGACGAGTTTATGAGAATAAGTAACTAGAGAGCCATTCTACCTGTCAAGGTAGGGAGATTTGCCCATGGAAGTTGGGGGACAGGGAAGGCTGTAATGAATTGTTTTGGATGTGTTGAGTCACAAAATTCTTAGGTCCATATCCAACTCGGTTGAATAAGTAAACGAATTAATTTACTGATTTTGGGGGCTTGTGTCCATGCCTCTTTCCCTAGATCCTAGTTAAAAAAATGCCCAAATTTTTTTGACTTGAGGCTGGATTTCTGTTTGCAGAACCTCACTGAGGTCTAATTTTTTCCTCCACAGTTCCCTTGTCTTTTCATGCCTTGACCCCGTGCCTCTTTTACCTATATTACTACTTTGCTTAGGACCTCTGGCCCATGTTTAACTAGCTTTCTTCCTGCCTTACTCAACTTTAGATCAAACTTCCTTCTGGATGCATATCCTTAGTGAAATGGTACAGTTATCCTCAGTAGAGATGCGTTTCTCAGTATGTGTGTGGACTAATTTTGATAAGTCCACTAATTTAGGAGAGGACCCTGCACTGTAGTGTAGAAGAAGAGCACTGTACTAACTTTTGTGCCACTGCTGCTTCAAAACTAGCTGTTTAAGGTAAAGTGCTTGACCTCTCCTTGCCTCAGTTTTCTGCTCTGTTAAATGAGTAGATTGGGCTAAAGGACCTCTAAAATTCTACCTCCAGCTGCAAAAATTTTTCTTAAAATTTACATCTGCAGTATTTCACTCTGCAGAATTGGATTTGGTAGAACTGTGGTCACAAAAGAAAATTCCCAATGAATTTGTAAAAACAGATAAATATTTGGTATAGAAGTTAAATGGACAACTGAATCTCAGTGAGAAAAATTTCAGTAAAATTAAACTGAAAAGGAAAAAAATTGCAAATGATTCATTTGTATGGTAAAGATAATTGACAAAGGAATTAAGTTACCCTGATTGAGCTCACTCTGGAATATATTTTCTCAGTAATTGATATGGTTTGGCTGTGTCCCCACCCAAATCTCATCCTGAATTCTTGTTCACATGATCCCCTTGTGTCATGGGAGGGACCTGGTGGGAGGCAATTTAATCATGGGGGTGATTATCCTCATGCTGCTCTTGTGATAGTGAGTTTTCACGAGATCTGATGGGTTTATAAGGGGCTTTTCCGCCTCTTCACACTACACTTCTTGCTGCTGCCATGTAGGAAGGGTGTGTTTGCTGCTGCTTCTGTGTGCCATGATTGCAAATTTCCTGGGGCCTCCCTAGCCCTCTGGAACTGTGAGTCAATTAAACCTCTTTCCTTTATAAAGTACCCAGTCTCTGGTGTGTCTTTATTAGCCGCACAAGAATGGACTAATACAATATTAGTCAAGTTGGGATAATTTGTTTAACAAAATGATGGGGGCATGTCAGAAAGACACAGGAGCTAACTGGAAGGAGCTCCTTATGACCGAATCTGGGGCAAGTCTGTGAACTGTAACCCATAGAATAATTTAAATATCATAAATCCATACTAATAGAAATAATTTAATAAGTAGATAAGAAACAACTCTTCCTTACAAGTATAATTCCAGTTGATAAATGTAGAATGAATAATAGAAAATCACCATGAGGCAGATACAATAGTAATACTTACTGTAATCAGGAATCATTAATAGATGCTAAAATTAGTTGAGCAAAGCTATGTTGAGAAGCAGAATATTTACATAGTTTCAGGGTATTTCCTCACAAGATATTTATCAGCTACAAAGGGAAAATTAGTAACTTTACACTGAAGAAACCTGCCAGATACCACCTTAACAGAGACATTAAAGATAACATCATCTATAATAATAAGACATATTGACATCATATAAATCTTGATATGATGCATATGAAGGCATAACAACACTTCTGTTAGATTCTTACAAAAATGTGTAGGCTTAACCTAATAGTGAGAAAACACCGGACAAACCCAACTTGAGAGGTAGTCTGTAAAATAACTGGCCACTAGTTTTCACATATCAAAATCATGAGCTGTTCTAGATTGGAAATGTGATAACTAAAGGTAATGTGAGATCCTGTATTTGCTGTGGACTAGAAAAAAAGCACATTAGTAGGAAAACTGGTGAAATTGGAACAAGGTCTGTAGATTAGCTAATAGAATTCTATCAGTGTTACTCTTCTGTTTTTTTTTTTTTTTTTTTTTTTGATAATTATATAATGATCATGGTAGATGTTAACATTAGGGGAAGCTGTGATATGGGACCTCTCTGTAATATTTTTAACAACTTTTTGGTATGTTTAAAATAAAGAATTTTAGGCCGGGCACGGTAGCTCACGTCTCTAATTCCGGCACTTTGGGAGGCTGAAGCGGGGGATCACTTGAGTTCAGGAGTTCGAGACCAACCTGGCCAACATGATGAAACCCTTTCTCTACTAAAAATACAAAAATTAGCCAGGCACGGTGGCAGGCACCTGTAATCCCAGCTACTGGGGGGCCGAGGCAGGAGAGTCGCTTGAACTTGAGAGGTGAAGGTTGCAGTGAACCAAGATCACCTGGGTTACAGAGTGAGACTCTGTCTCAAAATAAAATAAAATAAGATTTTTAGATAGTATTTAATCTTAAACAGGTTTTTAAAATACCCTTGTTGGTGTCAGCATAACAGGATTAAGTCAGCTCACATAAGCCCTCCTGTCTCACATACCCACATGCTAACCTGAAAATGCCAAAATTAATAGATTTTGAAAATTTTGAAAGATAATTTTAGGACATCAAGAAGGTCTGTTTAATAAATGAAGGGATAAACTTTTGGTCTTTAACATTCCTAAGGATTACTAAAAGCTTAAGAACATGCACAGGGAGCATATGTATGTATATAAATGACTCAGCTTTTGAGAGTCACCATCTGGAAGACAATCACGTCTCCTGATGCCACTAAATGGATTGTAGAGTACATAATTCTTGGAAGTGGAGCACAGTTCTCACTCCAAAAGCCAAGAATGGCAAATGCACACTTTCCTGGCCTCTTTGTATTGTGAGAATGCAGGTGTGCAACCTAAATTTGGCCAATCAATTTATATAAATACACTGCTTACAGTTACCATGATTGTAATAGTATAACCTTGAAAAATGAGCATTTCACTGATGTGTCTTTATTAGGAGCAAAAATTATTTAAAAATTCCTCAAATACCTATTCCACGTATCTAACATTGAAAAACCTGTTGTTTCAATTTTTAATGCTGTTTAGACTATGGGAGCGAACATTCCTGACGGCTGCTGTCAGTGCTGATACATTTTTTATTTCCACGATAATTCTTCTATAGATATGTGTTACTCTTTCTGATGTGGTATTCACTAGTTTTTAATAAATAGGCTATATTGTGTGTGGTTTTTGTCATTGAGAGAATGATGGAGTTAAAAATAATCACAATAATAATTTTAAAAGAACATGCTGACATTTAGATCTAAAGACTTTCTCCTCTAGGCTATAAAGTCTTAAAAGTGGGTCATACTTTGGATTTAAACTCTGAACAGATACTTGCTCTCTGTATTAGCTTACCTTTTGATCTTAAAGCAGCATTTATTCTTAACTTCAGTAAATTTTAAATTGTCCTTCCAAATTTGGAAATTCTGTATGAAATGAAAAATCACCAGTCATTTAAAGCAGAAAATTAAAGAAACAAGTTTGGCACTTTTCTGTTCTGTCTCCTTGAAGAATTGGACCGTTTCTTTCTATCAGTGATCTAAGCTAGCAGTATGAGACAGTTAAAAAAAATACAGAAGTTTATCTTCACTTGAATAAAATTGAGGTTTGGGTAGCATCCTTAAATTCTCTATAGGTTAACCAGATGATGGTAGAAAAAGAGAATGTCTGTAGGCTACAGCCTGCCTCACTGAGTTAGCATAATCATCAATTCACTTGCTTCCCAGTACTCTTCATTACAAGAAAACTGCTGTGGGTCTTTGGAGCTATTTTTCCTCAGTTCCGCAATCACTACATACTAATGACCTTTAGCCTTTTCTCTTTTATTTCCGTTATTCACAGCATGCTTTTTCCCCCTCCAGACACCATTTCACTCTGTCACCCAGGCTGGAGTGCCGTGGCGCGATCTTGGCTCACTGCAACTGCAACCCACCCCTTCCGGGTTCAAGTGATTCTCATGCCTCAGTCTCCTGAGTAGCTGGGATTACAGGCCTATGCTACCATGCCTGGCTAATTTTTAGTAGAGACAGGGTTCTGCCATGTTGGTGAGGCTCGTCTCGAACTCCTGACCTCAGGTGATCTGCCCACCTCAACCTCCCCAAGTGCTGGGATTAGAGACATGAGCCATCACGTCTGGCCACATACTTTTTTTTTTTTTTTTTTGAGACAGACTCTCCCTCTATCACCCAGGCTGGAGTGCAGTGGTACTGCAGCCTCTGCCTCATGGATTCAAGTGATTATCCTGCCTCAGCCTCCCGAGTAGCTGGGATTACAGACATGTGCCACCATGCTCTGCTAATTTGTGTATTTTCAATAGAGACGGGGTTTCTCCATGTTGACCAGGCTGGTCTTGAACACCTGCCCTCTGGTGATCCATTCCCCTCGGCCTCCAGAAGTGCTGGGATTACAAGCATGAGCCACCACGCCTGGCCTCACATACTTAGATTTTCTCCTCCAGCCTCTCCTGGCCTAATACTGCCTAGTTTCTGTAAGTATAAACATTAGGCTCATTTCTCTGCTATAGGTACTGGTGACTGAAACACTTACTTTTGCATACTGATTATTTTTCTGTAGTAGCGTATTTTGTATACCAACTATTTTAGAAAGGTCTGTTCTGTGGCCAAAGAGAATTGATGGTTTGGTGTTGTAATTAAATGTTACTTTAAAAGTTTTAAATGTAGTAACTTTAAAAAGTAATACAGGATTTGATTTACATGCACCTTTAGGAATTGAAAGGATGATTGCTGTAAGTGTGGTACCTGTTTACTTAGAGTGGGTATCCTTTGGTACCTGTTTGCTTAGAGTGGGTATCCTTTAATAGTATAAACTTCCTACACTTATGCAAGTTTAACAAGTGTGTCTTTTGAGATCAACTAACTGGTGATGATTCATTTCACCTTTTAACTCTCTTAGCCCTCTGATACTATCCCTCACCCTCACGCATAGTACCCTGTCTGCTCTTCTGCTCCTTTCTATATTAACTCTATTTTTTCTTTGCAAATACGTAGTAAGTTTGTTCTTTCCTTTCTTCTTCCATCTCTTCATCTTCTTATTGACTGAAGATAGTAATTACATTCTTTAAGTTTAGAAAATAAGAATATTTATATTTGACATTACATATTTTAAAAATGTTTTTAATTTTCATGGGTACATAGTAGGTACATATTTATGGACTACATGAGATACTTTGATACAGACATATAATGCATAATAATCACATCAAGGTAAATGGGATATCCATCACCTCAAACATGTATCCTTTCTTTGTGTTACAAACAAAAAGTGTTAAAAGGATATATGTGTTAAAAACAAAACGTGTCCTTTCTTTGTGTTACATCAGTTTGGCGAAAGCTCCAAACTGTTCTACATAGTGGTTGTACTGAATAACATTCCCACCAACAGTATATGAGTGTTCTCTTTTCTTCACATCCTCACCAGCATTTATTTCTTGTCTTTTAGATAAAAGCCATTTTAACTGGAGTGAGATAATATCTCATTGTAGTTTTGCATTTCTCTGATGATCAGTGATGTTGAACACCTTTTCATTTATTTGTTTCTCACTTGTATGTCTTCTTTTGAGAAATGTCTATTCAAGTATTTTGCCCATTTTTATGTCAGGCTATTAGTTCTTTTCCAATACAATTGTTTGCGCTTCTTACCTATTCTGGTTATTAATACTTTGTCAGATGGGTAGCTTGCAAATATTTTCTCCCATTATGTGGGTTGTCTCTTCACTTTGTTGATTGTTTTCTTTGCTTTGCAGAAGCTTTTTACCTTCATGTGATCTCATTTGTCTATTTTTGCTTTGGTTGCCAATGCTTGTGGGTATTGCTCAAGAAACTTTGCCCAGACCAATGTCCTGGAGAGTTTCCCTAATGTTTTCTTGTAGTAGTTTTATAATTTGAGATCTTAGACTTAAGTCTTTAATTGATTTTCATTTGGTTGTTGTATATGTGAAGAGATGGGGTCTAGTTTCATTCTTCTGCATATGGATATCTGGTTTTTCCAGCACCATTTATTGAAGAGACTACCTTTCCCAAGTGTATACTGTTGGTACCTTTGTCGGAAATGAGTTCACTGTAGGTGCATGGATTTATTTGGGGATTCACTATTCCATTTTATTGGTCTGTGTGGCTGTTTTTATGCCAGTACTTTGCTACTTTAGTTACTCTAGCTCTGTAGTGTAATTTGAAGTCAGATAATGTGATTTCTCCAGTTTTCTTCTTTTTGCTTAGGATAGCTTTGGCTATTCTAAGTTTTTTGTGGTTCCATATAAATGTTAGTATTTTTTTTTCTATTTTTTGAAGAATGTCATTGGTATTTGGAGGATTGCATTGAATCTGTATATTGTTTTGAATAGTATGGACATTTTAACAATATTGATTCTTCCAATCCATGAGCGTAGAGTATCTTTCCATTTATTATCTTTCATCAGTGTTTTATAGTTTTCATTAGAGAAATCTTTCACTTCTTTTGGTTAATTCCTAAGTGTTTAGTTTTTATTTTTAGCTCTTGTAAATGAAATTACTTTGTAGATTTCTTTTTCACATTGTTTGATGGTAGCATATAGTAATGCTACCAACTTTTATATGTTGATTTTGTATCTTGCAAGTTTACTGAATTTGTTTATCAGCTCTAATAGGTTTTTGATGGAGTCTTTTAGGTTTTTCCAAATATAAGATTATATCATCTGCAAGCAAACAAAGATATATTTGACTTCTTCCTTTCCAATTTGGATGTTTTTTATTTTTTCACTTGTCTGATTGCTCTAGTTAGACTTCCAGTATTATATTGAATAACAGTGGTGAAAGTGAACATCCTTGTTGTGTTCTAGATCTTAGAGAAAAGGCTTTCAGTTTTCCCCTAATCAGTATGATACTAGCTGTGGGTCTGTCTATATGGCTTTTATTATGTTGAGGCATATTTCTTCTATACCCAGTTTTTGGAGGGTTCATATCATGAGGGGATATTGAATTTTATCAAATGCTTTTTCAGCACCAATTGAAATGATGATTTTTTTTTGTCCTCCATTCTGTTGGTATGACATGTCACATTGATTTCCATGTGTTAAACTATCCTTGCATCTCTGGGATAAATCCCACTCAGTCTTGATGAATGAACTTTTTAGTGTGTTGTTGAATTCATTTGCTGGTATTTTCTGGAGGATTTTTGCATCAACATTCATCAGTGATATTGGCCCATCATTTTCTTCTTTTGATGTGTCTTTGTCTGGTTTTGGTATCAGGGTCATATTAGCCTTGTAGAATGAGTTTGGAAGTATTCTCTTCTCTACTATTTGGAAGTTTGGTAGGATTGGTATTAGTAGTTCTTTAAATGTTTGGTAGAATTCAGCAGTGAAACCAGCAGGTCCCAGACTTTTCTTTGCTGGGAAACTTTATTATGGCCTCATCCTTTTGTTTGTTATTGTTCTGTTCAGATTTGGGATATCTTTCTGGTGCAGTCTTGGTAAGGGTTACGTATTTAGGAATTTATCAATTTCTTCTAGATTTTTCAATTTATTATCATATAATTGCTCTTAATAGCCGCTAATAATCCTTTGAATTTCTGTAGTATTGGTTCTAATATCTCTTTTTTAATTTCTAATTTTATTAATTTGGGTCAACTGTCTTTTTTTGTTAATTAGTCTGGCTAAAGGTTGGTCAATTTTGTTTATCTGTTTAAAAATCAACTTTTCATTTCATTGATCTTTTGTATTCATTTCAACTTTATGTATTTCTGCTCTGATCTTTCTTTTCTACTAATTTTGGGTTCAGTTTGCTCTAGATTTTCTTGTTCTTTAAGGTGTATCACTAGGTCATTTATTTGAAATTTTCTTTTTTGATGTAAGTGCTTATAGCTATAAACGTTCCTCTTGGTACTGCTTTTGCTATATCCCATAGGATTTGGCATGTAATATTTCTGTTATGTTTTTTTCAAGAAATTTTTCAGTTTCCTTCTTAATCCCTTTGTTGACTCACTGATCATTCAGTAGCATGTTATATTGTTTCATTTCGATCTCCATGTATTTGTATCATTTCCAAATTCCCCTTGTTACTGATTTCTAGATTTATTCCATTGCGGTCAGAGAAAATGTGTGATATTATTTCAGGGTTTTGAATGTTTTAAGACTTGTTTTGTGACCTAACATATGGTCTTTCATGTGCTAACAAAAAGTTTATCTGTTCTGCAGCCATTGGACAAAATGTTCTGTAGATATCTGTGAGGTCCTTTTGGTCTATAGTGCAGATTAAGTCAGATGTTTCTTTATTGAAAATCTGTCTGGAAGATCTGACCAGTGCTGAAAGTGGGGTTTTGAAGTTTCCAACTATTATTGTGTTGGGTTTCTTTCTCTCTTTAGCTCCAGTAATGTTTGCTGTATATATCTGGGTGCCCCAATGTTGGGTGCATATATATTTACAATTGTTATATCCTTTTGCTGAATTGACCCCTTTGTCATTTATGTAATGACTTTCTGTGTCTCTTACAATTTTTGTCGTGAAATCTATTTTGTCGGATATAAACATATCTATTCTTGCTGCTTTTTGGTTTCAATTGGCATGGAATGTCTTTTTCCATCCTTTATTTTCATTCTCTGTGTGTCTTTGTGGATGAAGTGTGTTTCTTGAAAGCAACAGGTCACTGGGTCGTGTTTTCTCATCCATTCAGCCAGTCTGTATCTTTTGATTGGAGAGTTTAGTCCGTTTACATTCAATGTTATTGATAAGTAAGGACTTACTCCTGCCATTTTAAAATTTTTTTTGTATGTATGTGGTCTTCTCTTCCTTCTTTCCTTCTTTGTTTCTTTTAGTGAAGGTGATTTTCTCTGGTGATATGTTTTAATTTTTTCCTTTTTATTTTTTGTGTTTGCATTGTATGTTTTTTGATTTAAGGTTACCGTGAGGCTTGCAATTACTGTGACATTTATAACGCGTTGTTTAAACTGGTGGCAACTTAACACTGATCTCATAAATAAACTAACAGGTAAGCAAAGGGAAGACCAATAAACTCTACAATTTAACTTCATCCCTCCACTTTTTGGCTTTTTGTTTTTACTGTTTATATTTTTTTGTACTGTCTTGAAGAATTGTTTTTATTATGTTTGATTGGCTCATCTTTTAGTACTTTACACACCACAGTGTTTTAATATTGTATGTTTTTGGCGTAGTTACTATTACCAGTACTTTAGATGATTTCGTACATTTTGATGATTTCTTTTTTGCTCATTAATATCCTTTTCTTTTAGATTGAAGAATCCTTTAGCATTTCTTGTAGGACAGGTCTAGTGTTGATGAAATTCCTTGGCTTTGTTTGTCTAGGAATTTCTTTATTTTTCTTTCATGTTTGAAGGATATTTTCACATCCATACTATTCTAGGGTAAAAGTGTTCTTCCTTCAGCTCTTTAAATATCATGCCACTCTCTCCTGGCTTGTAGAGTTTCCACTGAAAAGTCTGCTGCCAGGCATATTGGAGCCCTGTTGTATATTATTTATTTCTTTTCTCTTGCTCCTTTCAGGATCCTTTCTTTATCTGTGACCTTTGGGAATTTGATTATTACGTGTCTTCTGCTACTCTTTTTTTAGATTAAATCTGCTTGTTGTTATATAACCTTCTTATACTTGAATATTGATATATTTCTGTAGGGTTGAGAGGTTCTCTGTAATTACCCATTTGAATAAAGTTTTTACTTCCATCTCTATTTTTTTTAACCTCCTCTTTAAGGCCAATAACTCTTAGATTTGCCCTTTTGAGGCTGTTTTCTAGATCTTTTAGGTATGCTTCATTCTTTTTTATTCCTTTTTTCCCTCTGATTGAATATTTTCAAATAGCCTGTCTTCAAGCTCACTAATTCTCTCTTCTCCTTGATCAGTTCTGCTGTTAAGAGACCATGATGCATTCTTCAGCATGTCAGTTGCATTTTTCAACTCCAGAATTTCTACGTAATTATTTTAAATTATTTCAGTCTGATTGTTAAATTTACGTGATTGAATTCTGAATTCCTTCCCTGTGTTGTCTTGAATTTGTTTGAGTTTCCTCAAAACAGCTATTTTGAATTCTCCATCTGAAAGGTTACATATCTCTGTCTCCAGCATTGTTCCCTGGTGCCTTACTTTGTTTGGTAAGGCAATGTTTTCCTGGGTGGTTTTGATGCTTGGGGGTTTTTTTTTTTTTTTTTTGGTGTCTGGGAATTGAAGAGTTAGGTATTTATTGTAATCGTGTAGTTTTGGCTTGTTTTTACCCACCATTCTTAGGAAGGCTTTTCAGGCATTTGAAGGGACTTGGGTATTGTTATCTCTGTTTTTGATCACTGTAGTCATATTTTCATTAGGGGCACCCCAAACCCTCTAATGTGGTGGCTCTCGCATACTCATTGGTGATCTTGGATAAGATCTGAAGGAATTCTCTGGATTATCAGGCAGAGACTTTTGTTCTCTTTCCTTACTCCCAAACTTACTCTGTTTGTTTCTCCTAAACAGACAGAGTCTCTCTGTGCTGAGCTGCCTGGAGCTAGAGGAGGGATGGCACAAGGTGCTTGTGGCCACCACCACTGGGACTGTGCTTGGTCAGACCTGAAGCTGAGTGTTTTACATGGCAGCAGGCAAGAGAGAGAGTGTGAGGGCGCAGGAAAAACTACCATTTATAAAACCATCGGATCTCATGTGAAATCGCTATCACAAGAACAGCATGGGGGAAACTGCCCCCATAATCTTTCCTCCCTCGACACTTGGGGATTACAATTTGAGATGAGATTTGGGTGTGGACACAGAGTCAAGCCATATTAGGTGTTATATGGTATTTTATTATCATTTTGTAGGCATGTTCTTTATCTGTGTTGGAAAGAAGTCTTATATAGGGTGAGACTCAGCCATTTTGTATATGTTAAATCTAATGTAAAGATAATGCAGATAAACTTGCAAGATATTTTAATGTATTTTACTTCCAAATTGTAGGATGCTTCAAGATACCCTCTGAGCTCTATGAAAGCAGAGATTTTTGCCTGTCTTGTCTCTGCTGTATCTCTAGCTCTAAGCCCTTGGTTTCTGTTCCTAAAAGACACCATACCATGTCGTTCAGGCATGTCAGCCTTCCTTCTGTTTTTATGCCAAATATCCTACTGTTTTCATTGAAGCCAGTCCACTGTAAAGAGTGATGATCATTATGATTATCTCAATATTGACTTGAACTACTTAATAACTTTTTAAAAATAGTTTTACTTTCCAGAGACAGAGAACTATTCTTTTAGTGGTAATCTCTTGGTAGTTCAGTTGTTAGAAGTCACTGTAAAATAAAACACCAACAAACATGGTCTTTACCAATCTTGTGCCATCTGGAGTTTATGGATAAAAATTGTGGTTGGGGACATATCTTTGGCTTTAAATAAAACAACACTGTCAAGTTGAGTACTTCCCACTTCTTTGTAGTTTGTTGTTCATAGGATTTTGAATTATAGCTAAATTAAGTTTGTTGTCTTTAAGGAAGGAAAAGTAACTTGAGTTTTCAAATGTGAAGATCTTATTCCATTTATAAAAATGTTCATTTGGAGCAAGAATTTTCTCTACCTTTTTTTACTTTCATCTCTTTTAACATCCATTGATCCTATTCAATTTTGCTTCTTACTAGTTTAAGACATTAATTTTTCATTAATAACATTGTCAATGGACTCAATGATTTTCAAAATGATCTTTAGATATTGTTTAGGAATGATGTAAAGCTAAATAGTGTTCATTCTGAATGATAAGCCACCTAATGGCATCTTTCTGTGCCCAACTTTGTAAAATCAAACCAAAATAAGATAATGAAAAGGATGCTGTGTGTACACTAGAAAAGATTCATGTAGGAAAAGGTGCCTGGACTAAGATGTATAAGGCAAGCAGAGAGGAGAGAGGAAGGTTCTCAAAGTAAAGGATAGCTTAGATAAAGATATAAAGTGGAAGATGGAAGTCTTTCCAAGAGATAGTGACCATTCACCTGTATCTAGAGTAAAGGATTTTCACTGGGAGAGTAGGAATTAAGACCAGAAATATAGGTTGGGACCAGACTATGGAAGAGTATGAGTATCATTGTGCCTGCTGTTATTTATTTACTTGTTTTCTTGAAGGTCTGTACATTTAGAAGTAACATGTTCAACAAAAAGTTTTAGGAATATTGATTTGGTGAGGCATACAAGATGGGTGGGATGAGAGCAAGGGGATTGCCCCTTCCTTAATTCAGATTATCATAACAATTGAGTTGAAGGGAGGGGGAAGAATCATGGGAACTGGGAATTGTGATCTTGGGCAGGTCAGTTAAGCTTTCTGATCTTTTGTGGTTTGCCTCTGGACTATAGATATGATACAAGTATCTTTTCTGATTGTCTCACTGGGTTGTCATAAGCATGAAAAGTTATAGTACACATATAAGCGCTTTGTAAACTGTGAAGCTCATATACATTCAGGATGTTATTACTTATTATGTTATTATCATCATTTATTGGCAGATCAGGGGTTTGTAGAACATTATTACTAGTTACTGAAAGAAAGTATTGGGCTGGGCACGGTGGCTCACACCTGTAATCCCAGCACTTTGGGAGGCTGAGGTGGGTGGATCACGAGCTCAGGAGATCGAGACCATCCTGGCTAACACGGTGAAACCCCATCTCTACTGAAAATAAACAAAATTAGCCAGGCGTGGTGGTAGGTGCCTGTAGTCCCAGGGAGGCCGAAGCAGGAGAATGGTGTGAACTCAGGAGGTGGAGCTTGCAGTTAGCCGAGATTGCGCCACTGCACTCCAGCCTGGGCGACAGAACAAGACTCTGTCTTAGAAAGAAAAAGAAAGTATTGGATATGAGAGACAGATGATGTCAAGGACTACTTGGTAAGAGTCAGAGATGATCCTTAGTGACTTAGAAAAGTACTGGAGATTAATGAAAAAGTAGGAAATGGCCGGGCGCGGTGGCCCACGCCTGTAATCCCAGCACTTTGGGAGGCCGAGACGGGCGGATCACGAGGTCAGGAGATCGAGACCATCCTGGCTAACACGGTGAAACCCCGTCTCTACTAAATATACAAAAATTAGCCGGGTGCAGTGGCGGGCGCCTGTAGTCCCAGCTACACAGGAGGCGGAGGCAGGAGAATGGCGTGAACCTGGGAGGCGGAGCTTGCAGTGAGTGGAGATTGCGCCACTGCACTCCAGTCTGGGCGACAGAGCGAGACTCCGACCCCAAAAAAAAAAAAAAAAAAGTAGGAAATAAGACTGGGAGATGCTTTGGAAGTAAAAATGTATGAGTTTAGCTCTAGGAATATTGGTTGGACGAGATGTAGTACATGTGAGTGGAGATATTCAGTGTCATTAGCATAAAAGGCTTTGTTTGAGAGCAAGGTATGAAATAGAATGAAATTTGAATTTAGGGATTATTTGCATGGTAGGTAATTGAAGCCCTTTGCATTCTTGAGCTCTTGGGGCAGTGGGTATGGAGGGGAGAGCAGACATTTAAGGGGAAAACCATGCATATATTTGCTCCTTTACATACTCTCCCTCCTGTGCTTTGGTCCCTATTTTGAGGAAGAAAAGAAACTGTCCTTTATAACTGTCTGCTACCCATCCACCCACTCTTTTTTAAAATTCTGCCTTGAAACGCAACATTTCCTTCAACAAAACTTCCTTTCAGAACTTCAATCTACAGAATGGGCTTCCTTTTTTTCTCTCTCTCTTTAATACTTTAAGTTCTGGGATACATGTGTAGAATGTGCAGGTATGTTGCATAGGTATACACATGCCATGATGGTTTGCTGCACCCATCAACCCGTCATCCACATTAGGTATTTCTCCTAATGCTATCCCTTCCCTACCCTCCCCACCCCCCGACTGGCCCCAGTGTGTGATGTTCCCCTCCCTCTGTCCATGTGTTCTCATTGTTCAGCTCCCGCTTAAGAGTGAGAACATGTGGTGTTTGGTTTTCTGTTCCTGTTGTTACTTTGCTGAGAATAATAGTCTCCAGCTTCATTCATGTCCCTGCAAAGGACATGAACTCATCTTTTTTATGGCTGCGTAGTATTCCATGATGTATATGTGCCACATTTTCTTTATCTAGTCTGTCATTGATGGGCATTTGGGTTGGTTCCAAGTCTTTGCTATTGTGAATAGTGCTGCAGTAAACATATGTGTGCATGTGTCTTTATAGTAGAATGATTTATAATCCTTTGGGTATATACCCAGTAATGGGATTGCTGGGTCAAATGGTAGTTTTGGTTCTAGATCCTTGAGGAATCGCCACCCTATTTTCCACAGTGGTTGAACTAATTTACACTCCCAACACTATAAAAGTGTTCCTATTTCTCCACATCCTCTCCAGCATCTGTTGTTTCCTGACATTTTAAGGATCACCGTTCTGACTGGCGTGAGATGGTATCTCACTGGATTTGATTTGCATTTCTCTAATGACCAGTGATGACGAGGCTTTTTTCATGTTTGTTGGCCTCATAAATGTCTTCTTTTGAGACGTGTCTGTTCATATCCTTTGCCCAGTTTTTGATGGGGTTGTTTTTTTCTTGTAAATTTGTTTAATTTCCTTGTAGATTCTGGATAGTAGCCCTTTGTCAGATAGATAGATTGCAAAAATTTTCTCCCATTCTGTAGATTGCCTGTTCACTGTGATGATAGTTTATTTTGCTGTACAGAAGCTCTTTAGTTTAATTAGATCCCATTTGTCAATTTTGGCTTTTGGTGTTTTAGTCATGAAGTCTTTGCCCATGCCTATGTCCTGAATGGTATTGCTTAAGTTTTCTTCCAGAGTTTTTATGGTTTTAGGTCTTACAAGTCTTTAATCCATCTTAAGATAATTTTTGTATAAGGTGTAAAGAAGGGGTCCCATTTCAGTTTTCTGCATATGGCTAACCAGTTTTCCCAACACCATTTATTAAATAGGGAATCCTTTCCCCGTTTCTTGTTTTTGTCAGGCTTGTCAAAGATCAGATGGTTGTAGATGTGTGGCATTATCTCTGAGGTCTCTGTTCTGTGCCATTGGTCTATATATTTGTTTTGGTACCAGTACCATGCTGTTTTGGTTACTGTAGCATTGTAGTATAGTTTGAAGTCAGGTAACGTGATGCCTTCAGCTTTATTCTTTTTGCTTAGAATCATCTTGGCTATGTGGGCTCTTTTTTTTTGGCTCCATATAAAATTTAAAGTAGTTTTCTCTAATTCTATGAAGAAAGTCAAAGGTAGCTTCATGGGGATGGCCTTGAATCTATAAATTACCTTGGGCAGTATGGCCATTTTCATGATATTGATTCTTCCTGTCCATAAGCATGGAATGCTTTTCCATTTGTTTACGTTCTCTCTTATTTCATTGAGCAGTGGTTTGTAGTTCTCCTTGAAGAGGTCCTTCACATACCTTGTAAGTTGGATTCCTAGGTATTTTATTCTCTTTATAGCATTTGTGAACGGGAGTTCGCTCATGATTTGGCTCTCTGTCCTTTATTGGTGTATAGGAATGCTTGTGATTTTTTCACGTAGATTTTGTATCCTGAGACTTTGCTGAAGTTGCTTATCAGCTTAAGGAGACTGGGGGCTGAGATGATGGGGTTTTTTAAATATACAATCTGTCATCTGCAAACAGAGACAATTTGACTTCCCCTCTTTCTATTTCAATACCCTTTATTTATTTCTCTTGCCTGATTGCCATGGCCAGAACTTCCAATAATATGTTGAATAGGAGTGGTGAGAGAGGGCATCCTTGTCTTGTGGTGGTTTTTAAAGGGAATGCTTCCAGCTTTTTCCCATTCAGTGTGATATTGGCTGTGAGTTTGTCATAAATAACTCTTATTATTTTGAGATACATTTCATCAATACCTAGTTTGTTGAGAGTTTTTAGCATGAAGGGGTGTTGAATTTTGTTGAAGGCCTTTTCTGCATCTACCGAAATAATCGTGTGTTTTTTGTCATTGATTCTGTTTATGTGATGGATTACATTCATTGATCTATGTATCTTGAACCAGCGTTGCATCTCAGGGATGAAGCCAACTTGATCGTGGTGGATAAGCTTTTTGATGTGCTGCTGGGTTCAGTTTGCCAGTATTTTATTAAGGATTTTCGCTTTGATGTGCATCAAGGATATTGACCTAAAATTCCTTTTTTTGTTGTTTCTCTGCCAGGTTTTGGTATCAGGATGATGCTGTCCTCATAAAATGAATTAGGGAGGAGTCCCTCTTTTTCTATTGTTTGGAATAGTTTCAGAAGGAATGGTACCAGCTCCTCTTTGTACCTCTGGTAGAATTCGGCTGTGAATCCATCTGGTCCCAGACATATTTTGGTTAGTAGGCTATTAATTTCAGGACTTGTTATTGGTCTGTTCAGGGATTTGACTTCTTCCTGGTTTAGTCGTTAGAGGGTGTATGTGTCCAGGAATTTGGCCATTTCTTCTAGATTTTCTAGTTTATTTGCGTAGAGGTGTTTATAATATTCTCTGATGGTAGTTTGTATTTCTGTGGGACCGGTGGTGATATCCCCTTTATCATTTTTTATTGTGTCTCTTCGATTCTTGTCTCTTTTCTTCTTTATTAGTCTAGCTAGTGGTCTATCTATTTTGTTAATCTTTTCAAAAAACCAGCTCCTGGATTCATTGATTTTTTTTTTTTTTTTTTTTTTTTTTGAAGGGTTTTTCATGTCTCTATCTCCTTCAGTTCTGCTCTGTTCTTAGTTATTTCTGGTCTTCTGGTAGCTTTTGAGTATGTTTGCTCTTGCTTTAATTGTGATGTTAGGGGGTCGATTTTAGATCTTTCCTGCTTTCTCTTGTGGGTGTTTAGCGCTATAAATTTCCCTCTAAACGCTGCGTTAGTTGTGTCCCAGACACTGTGGTACATTGTGTCTTTGTTCTCATTGGTTTCAAAGAACTTGTTTACTTCTGCCTTCATTTCGTTATTCACTCAGTAGTCATTCAGGCACAGTTTGTTCAATTTCCATGTAGTTGCGTGGTTTTGAGTGATTTTTGTTGTTGTTGTTGTTATTATACTGTAAGTTCTAGGGTACATGTGCACAACGCGCAGGTTTGTTACATATGTATATATGTGCCATGTTGGTGTGCTGCACCCATTAACTCGTCATTTATATTAGGTATATCTCCTAATGCTATCCGTCCCCTCATCCCCTCCCCACAATAGGACCTGGTGTGTGATGATACCCTTCCTGTGTCCAAGTGATCTCATTGTTCATTTCCCACCTATGAGTGAGAACATGCGGTATTTGGTTTTCTGTTCTTGCGATAGTTTGCTGAGAATGATGGTTTCCAGCTGCATCCATGTCCCTACAAAGGACACGAACTTATCCTTTTTTATGGCTGCATAGTATTTCATGGTGTGTATGTGCCACATTTTCTTATTCCAGTCTGTCACTGATGGACATTTGGGTTGATTCCAAATCTTTGCTATTGTGAATAGTGTTGCAGTAAACATACGTGTGCATGTGTCTTTATAGCAGCATGACTTATAATCCTTTGGGTATATCCCCAGTAATGGGATGGGTGGGTCAAATGATATTTCTAGTTCTAGATCCTTGAGGAATCGCCACACTGTTTTCTACAATGGTTGAACTAGTTTACAGTCCCACCAACAGTGTAAAAGTGTTCCTATTTCTCCACATCCTCTCCAGCAGCTGTTGTTTCCTGATTTTTTAATCATTGTCATTCTAACTGGTGTGAGATGGTATCTCATTGTGGTTTTGATTTGCATTTCTCTGATGACCAGTGATGATGAGCAATTTTTCATGTCTGTTGGCTGTTTGAATGTCTTCTTTTGAGAAGTGTCTGCACATATCCTTTGCCCACTTTTTGATTGGGTTGTTTTTTTCTTGTAAATTTGATTGAGTTCTTTATAGGTTCTGGATATTAGCCCTTTTTCAGATGAGTAGATTGCAAACATTTTCTCCCATTCTGTAGGTTGCCTGTTCACTCTGATGGTAGTTTCTTTTGCTGTGCAGAAGCTCTTTAGTTTAATTAGATCCAATTTGTCAATTTTGGCTTTTGTTGCTGTTGCTTTTGGTGTTGTAGACATGAAGTCCTTGCCCATGCCTATGTCCTGAATGGTATTACCTAGGTTTTCTTCTAGAGTTTTTATGGTTTTAGGTGTAACATTTAAGTCTCTAATCCATCTTGAATTAATTTTCATATAAGGAGTAAGGAAAGGATCCAGTTTCAGCTTTCTACTTATGGCTAGCCAATTCTTCCAGCTACCATTTATTAAATAGGGAATCCTTTCCCCATTTCTTGTTTTTGTCAGGGTTGTCAAAGATCAGATGGCTGTAGATGTGTGGTATTATTTCTGAGGACTCTGTTCTGTTCCATTGGTCTATATCTCTGTTTTGGTACCAGTCCCATGCTGTTTTGGTTACTGTAGCCTTGTAGTATAGTTTGAAGTCAGGTAGCATGATGACTCCAGCTTTGTTCTTTTGGCTTCAGATTGTCTTGGCAATGCAGGGTCTTTTTTGGTTCCATATGAACTTTAAAGCAGTTTTTCCAATTCTGTGAAGAAAGTCATTGGTAGCTTAATGGGGATGGCCTTGAATCTATAAATTACCTTGGGCAGTATGGCCATTTTCACGATATTGATTCTTCCTATCCATGAGTATGGTATGTTCTTCCATTTGTTTGTGTCCTCTTTTATTTCACTGAGCAGTGGTTTGTAGTTCTCTTTGAAGAGGTCCTTGACATCCCTTGTAAGTTGGATTCCTAGGTATTTTATTCTCTTTGAAGCTATTGTGAATGGAAGTTCATTCATGATTTGGCTCTCTGTTTGTGTTACTGGTGTATAAGAATGCTTGTGATTTTTGCACATTAATTTTGTATCCTGAGACTTTGCTGAAGTTACTTATCAGCTTAAGCAGATTTTGGGCTGAGACAATGGGGTTTTCTAAATATACAATCATGTCATCTGCAACGAGGGACAATTTGACTTCTTCTTTTCCTAACTGAATACCCTTGATTTGTTTCTCTTGCCTTGATTGCCCTAGCCAGAACTTCTAACACTATGTTGAATAGAAGTGGTGAGAGAGGGCATCCCTGTCTTGTGCCAGTTTTCAAAGGGAATGCTTCCAGTTTTTGCCCATTCAGTATGATATTAGGCTGTGGGTTTGTCATAAATAGCTCTTCTTATTTTGAGATACGTTCCATCAATACTGAATTTATTGAGCGTTTTTAACATGAAGAGCTGTTGAATTTGTCAAAGGCCTTTTCTGCATCTATAGAGATAATCATGTGGTTTTTGTCTTTGGTTTTGTTTATATGCTGGATTACGTTTATTGATTTGCGTATGTTGAACCAGCCTTGCATCGCAAGGATGAAGCCCACTTGATCATGGTGGATAAGCTTTTTTATGTGCTGCTGGATTCGGTTTGCCAGTATTTTATTGAGGATTTTTGCATCGATGTTCATGAGGGATATTGGCCTAAAATTCTCTTTTTTTTTGTATCTCTGTCAGGCTTTGGTATCAGGATGATGTTGGCCTTGTAAAATGAGTTAGGGAGGATTCCCTCTTTTTCTATTGATTGGAATAGTTTCAGAAGGAATGGTACCAACTCCTCCTTGTACCTCTGGTAGAATTCAAGTGTGAATCCGTCTTGTCCTGGACTTTTTTTGGTTGGTAGGTATTAATTATTGCCTCAATTTCAGAGCCTGCTATTGGCCTATTCAGGGATTCAGCTTCTTCCTGGTTTAGTCTTGGGAGAGTGTAAGTGTCCAGGAAATTGTCCATTTCTTCTAGGTTTTCTAGTTGATTTGCGTAGAGGTGTTTATAGTATTCTCTAATGGTAGTTTGTATTTCGGTGGGGTCGGTGGTGATATCCCCTTTATCATTTTTTATGATTTTTTATTTGATTCTTCTCTCTTTTCTTCTTTATTAGTCTTGCTAGCAGTCTATCAATTTTGTTCATCTTTTCAAAAAACCACCTCCTGGATTCATTGATTTTTTGGAGAGTTTTTTGTGTCTCTATCTCCTTCAGTTCTGCTCTGATCTTAGTTATTTCTTGCCTTCTGCTAGCTTTTGAATGTGTTTGCTCTTGCTTCTCTAGTTCTTTTAATTGTGATGTTAGGGTGTCAATTTTAGATCTTTCCTGCTTTCTCTTGTAGGCATTTAGTGCTATAAATTTCCCTCTACACACTGCTTTAAATGTGTCCCAGAGATTCTGGTATGTTGTATCTTTGTTCTCATTGGTTTCCAAGAACATCTTTATTTCTGCCTTCATTTCGTTATGTAGCCAGTAGTCATTCAGGAGCAGGTTGTTCAGTTTCCATGTAGTTGAGCGGTTTTGATTGAGTTTCTTAGTCCTGAGTTCTAGTTTAATGGCACTGTGGTCTGAGAGACAGTTTGTTATAATTTCTGTTCTCTTACATTTGCTGAGGAGTGCTTTACTTCCAACTGTGTGCTCAATTTTGGAATAAGTGTGATGTGATGCTGAGAAGAATGTATATTCTGTTGATTTGGGGTGGAGAGTTCTGTAGATGTCTATTAGGTCCACTTGGTGCAGAGTTGAGTTCAAGTCCTGGATATCCTTGTTAACTTTCTGTCTCGTTGATCTGTCTAATGTTGACAGTGGGTTGTTAAAGTCTCCCATTATTATTGTATGGGAGTCTAAGTCTCTTTGTAAGTCTCTAAGGACTTGCTTTATGAATCTGGGTGCTCCTGTATTGGGTGCATATATGTTTAGGATAGTTAGCTCTTCCTGATGAATTGATCCCTTTACCATTATGTAATGGCCTTCGTTGTCTCTTTTGATCTTTGATGCTTTAAAGTCTGTTTTATCAGAGACTAGGATTGCAATCCTTGCTTTTTTTTTGTTTTCCATTTGCTTGGTAGATATTCCTCCATCAGCTTTATTTTGATCCTGTGTGTGTCTCTGCACATGACATGGGTCTCCTGAATACAGCAGACTGATGGGTCTTGACTCTTTATCCAGTTTGCCAGTCTGTGTCTTTTAATTGGAACATTTGGTCCATTTACATTTAAGGTTAATATTATTATGTGTGAATTTGATCCTGTCATTATGATATTAGCTGGTTATTTTGCTCGCTAGTTGATGCAGTTTCTTCCTAGCATCGATGGACTTCACATTTTGGCATGTTTTTGCAATAGCTGGTACCGGTTGTTCCCTTCCATGTTTAGTGCTTCCTTCAGGATCTCTTGTAGGGCAGGCCTGGTGGTGACAAAATCTCTAAGCATTTGCTTGTCTGTGAAGGATTTTATTCCTCCTTCACTTATGAAACTTAGTTTGGCTGGATATGAAATTCTGGGTTGAAAATTCTTTTCTTTAAGAATGTTGAATATTGGCCCCCACTCTCTTCTGGCTTGTAGAGTTTCTGCTGAGAGATCTGCTGTTAGTCTGATGGGCTTCCCTTTGTGGGTAACCCGAGCTTTCTCTCTGGCTGCCCTTAACATTTTTTCCTTCATTTCAACTTTGGTGTATTTGACAATTATGTGTCTTGGAGTTGCTCTTCTCGAGGAGTATCTTTGTGGCGTTCTCTGTATTTCCTGAAGTTGAATGTTGGCCTGCCTTGCTAGGTTGGGGAAGTTCTCCTGGATGATATCCTGAAGAGTGTTTTCCAACTTGGATCCGTTTTCCCCATCACTTTCAGGCACCCCAATCAGACGTAGATTTGTTCTTTTCACAGAATCCCATATTTCTTGGAGGCTTTGTTCATTTCTTTTTACTCTTTTTTCTCTGCATTTCTCTTCTCGTTGCATTTCATTCATTTGATCTTCAATCGCTGATACTCTTTCTTCCAGTTGATCGAGTCGGTTACTGAAGCTTGTGCATTTGTCATGTAGTTCTCGTGTTATGGTTTTCATCTCTATCAGTTCTTTTTTTGTGTGTGTGTACCATTTTAGTTTTTATTAACAAAATAGAAACCTAAACTCAGACAACTGCTTTATTCTTGCATCTAATCTGACCATATATTGGAGTAGCAATTCTTTATAAAAGGACTTAGGTGAGAACTGTCAATATATCAGTTCCATCAAAAACTCTAGGTTGGAATATCTTAAAAAGAGTAAATTAAATATGAGAAAGCACAGAAATCTCTCCCTCAAACAAGAGGGGCTTCCTTTAATAGTCTTTAATATAGCTCGTTTGCAATTGTATGAAAATCCATCATGATCAATCATGTTGCACAATCCCTAAAGGATAAAACTGAGGGAACTCATGGATAATTTTCGGAGCTTCATTGTAAAGTCCAAGATCAAAAGGATGGTTATCTTCTTTAAACTGAACATAAGATGTGCACAAGATGGTGGCCTTGGCAGTTACTTTTCCAACCACTTCCGTAATTCCAGAGATTTATTTATCAAGGGGTTCCATCAACTCGATGGTTCCATTTTTTCCTTCTCCATCTGAAAAAATAAACATTTTTCCGGTGGGATGAATCTTTTCCAGCCTCCCTACGAAGCAGACAGGCTTGTCGATGAACTGAGCTAGCATGCCAGCGTTGATGCGCGACCTCGGTAACTCCATCATGTCCACCATGATTATGGTCCAAGACTCTCTATCAGTTCTTTTAAAGTCTTCTCTGCATTGATTATTCTAGTTATCCATTCATCCATTCTTTTTTCAAGGTTTTTAGTTTCTTTGCACTCGTTACGTAGTTCCTCCTTTAGCTCTGAGAAGTTTGATTGACTGAAGCCTTCTCTCAACTCGTCAAAGTCATTCTCTGTCCAGCTTTGTTCCATTGCTGGTGATAAGCTGCGTTCCTTTGGAGGCGAGATGTGCTCTGATTTTTTGAATTTCCAGCTTTTCTGCACTGCTTTTTCCCCATGTTTGTGGGTTTATCTGCCTTTGGTCTTCGATGATGGTGATGTACTGATGGGGTTTTGGTTTGGGTGTCCTTTCTGTTTGTTAGTTTTGCTTCTAACAGTCAGGACCCTCAGCTGTAGGTCTGTTGGAGTTTGCTTGAGGTCCAGTCCAGACCCTGTTTGCCTGTATCAGTAGTGGAGGCTGCAGAAGATAGAATATTGCTGCACAGCGAGTGTTGCTGTCTGATTCTTGCTCCGGAAGCTTCGTTTCAGGGGTGTACCCCGCCGTGTGAGGTGTGAGGTGTCAGTCTGCCCCTGGTGGGGGGTGTCTCCCAGTTAGGCTACTCAGGGGTCAGGGACCCACTTGAGCAGGCAGTCTGTCCGTTCTCAGATCTCAGCCTCCGTACTGGGAGATCCACTGCTCTCTTCAGAGCTATCAGACAGGGGCATTTACCTCTGTTGAGGTTTCTGCTGCTTTTTATTTAGCTGTGCCCTGTCCCCAGAGGAGGAGTCTACAGAGGCAGGCTGGCCTCCTTGAGCTGCAGTGGGCTGCACCCTATTCAAGCTTCCCAGTGGCTTTGTTTACCCACTTAAGCCTCAGCAATGGTGGGCGCCCCTCCCCCAGCCTCACTGCCACCTTGCAGTTAGATCTCAGACTGCTGTGCTAGCAATGAGGGAGGCTCCGTGGGCGTGGGACCTTCCGGGCCAGGTGTGGGATATAATCTCCTGGTGTGCCGTTTGCTAAGACCCTTGGTAAAGCACAGTATTAGGGTGGGAGTTACCCGATTTTCCAGATGTTGTGTGTCTCAGTTTCCCTTGGCTAGGAAAAAGGATTCCCTTCCCCTTTGCACTTCCCAGGTGTGGCGATGCCTCGCCCTGCTTCAGCTTTTGCTGGTCGGGCTGCACCAGCTGACCAGCACCGATTGTCCGGCACCTCAGTTGAAAATGCAGAAATCACCCGTGTTGTGTGTCACTCACGCTGGGAGCTGGAGACTGGAGCTGTTCCTATTCGGCCATCTTGTGCGCCCCGCACCCCCCCCCCCCACCCCCCGAGTCATTTTCTTAATCCTGAGTTCTAATTTGATTGCACTGTGGTCTGAGAGACTGTTTGTTGTGATTTCCGTTCTTTTGCATTTGCTGAGGAGTGTTTTACTTCCAATTATGTGGTCAATTTTAGAATAAGCGTAGTGTAGTGCTGAGAAGAATGTATATTCTGTTGATCTGGGGTGGAGAGTTCTGTAGATGTCTATTAGGTCCACTTGGTCCAGAGCTGAGTTCAAGTCCTGGATATCCTTGTTAATTTTCTATCTCATTGATCTGTGTAATATTGACAGTGGGGTGTTAATATTTCCCACTGTTACTGTGTGGGAGTCTGAATCTCTTTGTTGATCTCTAAGAACTCGCTTTATGAATCTGGGTGCTCCTGTATTGGGTGCATATATATTTAGGATAGTTACCTCTTCTTCTTGCATTGATCGATCCCTTTACCATATTGTAATGGCCTTCTTTGTTTCTTTTGATCTTTGTTAGTTTAAAGTCTGTTTTATCAGAGACTAGGATTGCAGCCCCTGCTTTTTTTTGCTTTCCATTTACTTGGTAAATATTTATCCGTCCCTTTATTTTGAGCCTATATGTGTCTTTGCACATGAGATGGGTCTCCTGAATACAGCACACTGATGGGTCTTGACTGTTTATCCAATTTGGCACTCTGTGTCTTTCAATTGGGGCATTAGCCTGTTTACATTTAAGGTTAATATTGTTATGTGTGAATTTGATCCTGTCATTATGATGCTAGCTGGTTATTTTACCCATTAATTGATGCAGTTTCTTCATGGTTTTGATGACCTTTACAATTTGGTATGTTTTTGCAGTGGCCAGTACTGGTTTTTTCTTTCTGTATTTAGTCTTCCTTCAGGACCTCTTGTAAGTCAGGCCTGGTGGTGACACAATCTCTCAGCATTTGCTTATCTGTAAAGGATTTTATTTCTCCTTCACTTATGAAGCTTAGTTTGGCTGGTTATGAAATTCTGGGTTGAAAATTCTTTCAGAGTGTTGAATAGTGGCCCTCACTTTCTTTTGACTTGTAGTGTTTCTGCAGAGAGATCTGCTGTTAGTCTGATGGACTTCCCTTTGTGGGTAACCCAACCTTTCTTCTCTTGCTGCCCTTAACATTTTTTCTTTCATTTCGACCTTGGTGAATCTAATGATTATATGTCTTGGGGTGCTCTTCTGGAGGAGTATCTTTGTGATGTTCTCTGTATTTCCTGAATTTGAATGTTGGCCTCTCTTGCTAGGTTGGGAAAATTCTCCTGGATAACATCCTGAAGAGTGTCTTCCAATTTGGTTCCATTCTCCCCATCACTTTCAGGTACACCATCAAACGTAGATTTGGTCTTTTCATGTAGTCCCATATTTCTTGGAGGCTCTGTTCATTTCTTTTCATTCTTTTTTCTGTAATCTTGTTTTCATGCTTTATTTCATTAAGTTGATTTTCAGTCTCTGACATCCTTTCTTCTACTTGATTGTTTCAGCTATTGATACTTGTGTATGCTTCACGAAGGCCTTGTGCTGTGTTTTTCAGCTCCATCAGGTTATTTATGTTCTTCTCTAAACTGGTTATTCTTGTTCGCAATTCCTTGAACCTTTTTTCAAGGTTCTTAGTTTCCTTGCATTGGGTTAGAACATGTTCTTTTAGCTCAGAGAAGTTCATTACTACCCACCTTCTGAAGCCTACTTCTGTCAGCTTGTCAAACTCATTCTCCATCCAGTTTTGTTCCCTTGCTGGTGAGGAGTTGTGATCTTTGAGAAGAGAAGAGACATTCTGGTTTTTGGAGTTTTCAGCCTTTTTGCCCTGTTTCTTTTTTCTTTTTCTTTCTTTCTTTCTTTTTTTTTTTTTTAATCATCTTCGAGCATTTATCTACCTTTGGTTTTGATGCTGGTGACCTTCAGATGGGGTTTTTGTGCAGACGTCCTTTTTGTTGATGTTGATGCTCTTCCTTTCTGTTTGTTAGTTTTCCTTCTAATAGTGAGTCCCCTCTTCTGCAGGTCCGCTGGAGTTTGCTGGAGGTCCACTCCAGACCCTGTTTGCCTGGGCATCACCAGCGGAGGCTGCAGGACATCAAAGATTGCTGCCTGTTCCTTCCTCTGGAAGCTTCATCCCAGGGGGGTACTTGTCAGATGCCAGCTGAAGCTCTCCTGTATGAGGTGTCTGTTGACGCCTACTGGGAGGTGTCTCCCAGTCAGGAGACATGGGGGTCAGGGACTCACATGAGGAGACAGTCTGTCCCTTAGCAGAGCTTGCGTGCTGTGCTGGGAAATCTGCTGCTCTCTTTAGAGCCGGTAGGCAGGAACTTTTAAGTCTGCTGAAGCTGTGCCCACAGCTGCCTCTTCCCCCAGGTGCTCTGTCCCAGGGAGATGGCAGTTTTATCTATAAACCCCTGACTGGGGCTGCTGCCTTTCTTTCAGAGATGACCTGCCCAGAGAGGAGGAATCTAGAGAGGCAGACTGGCTGCAGCTGTTGTGCTGAGCTGTGGTGGGCTCTGCCCAGTTCGAACTTCCCAGTGGCTTTGTTTAAATTGTGAGGGGAAAACCACCTCCTCAAGCCTCAGTAGTGGAGGGTGCCTCTCCCCCAACCAAGCTGGAGTGTCCCAGGTCAGCTTCAGACTGCTGTGCTGGCAGTGAGAATTTCAAGCCAGTGGATCTTAGCTTGCTGAGCTCCATGGGGTTGGGAAAATTTCAAGCCAGCGGAATTTAGCTTGCTGAGCTCCATGGGGTTGGGAAAATTTCAAGCCAGTGGATCTTAGTTTGCTGAGCTCCATGGGGTTGGGAAAATTTCAAGCCAGTGGATCTTAGCTTGCTGAGCTCCACGAGGGTGGGATCCGCTGAGCTAGACCACTTTGTTCCCTGACTTCAGCCCCCTTTCCCAGGGAGTGAACGATTCTGTCTCGCTGACATTCCAGGTGCCACCAGGGTATGAAAAGAAACTTCTGCAGCTAGCTTGGTGTCTGCCCAAATGGCCACCCAGTTATGTGCTTGAAACTTAGGGCTCTGGTGTTCTAGGCATCTGAGGGAATCTTCTGGTCTGTGGGTTGTGAAGACCATGGGAAATGCGTAGTCTCTGGGTTGGAGTGCACCATTCCTCACAGCAGGGTCCCTCATGGCTTCCCTTGGCCAAGGGAGGTAGTTTCCTGATCCCTTTCGCTTCCTGGGTGAGGCAACAGCCCACCCTGCTCCTGCTTGCTTTTGTGGGCTGTGCCCACTGTCTAACCAGTCCCAATGAGATGAGCCGGGTACCTCAGCTAGAAATGCAGAAATCACCGACCTTCTGCATTGATCTCACTGGGAGCTGCTGTCTGGAACTATTCTTATTCAGCCATCTTGCCAGCCACCCTGGCCTTCATTTTTATAGAGGCATAGTATTAAAGGAGTGAACTGCTACTTACTATGAATTTCAAAAGGGTAATGAGAGGGTCTTTTCTCTCTGGATAGTTCCCTCTCCATGTCATTTATACATCATGATTTGGAGAGTTTGGCACTTAACTTGTCTTGATAATGAAAAAGGTTGAGGCCGGGCGCGGTGGCTCAAGCCTGTAATCCCAGCACTTTGGGAGGCCGAGACGGGCGGATCACAAGGTCAGGAGATCGAGACCATCCTGGCGAACACAGTGAAACCCCGTCTCTACTAAAAATACAAAAAACTAGCCGGGTGACGAGGCGGGCGCCTGTAGTCCCAGCTACTTGGGAGGCTGAGGCAGGAGAATGGCGGGAACCTGGGAGGCAGAGCTTGCAGTGAGCTGAGATCCGGCCACTGCACTCCAGCCTGGGCGACAGAGCAAGACTCCGCCTCAAAAAAAAAAAAAAAAAAAAAAAAAAAAGAAAAAGGTTGAGAACCATTCAGCCGATGTCACCCTGGGCATCAGATGCATATTGCAGTTCAAATCCTTTAGTCTTTGCCACTGGAGCAGGACCATCTGGTAGGATTGTACAAGTTGTGCCCTGTCATTAAGACCCTTGATAATCAGACTCCAATAAGTCTTCTGTGCCTTGCCTTTTACTTTTCTATATTCTATCCAAACAAGTCTGTATAATGTTTCCAAACCATACCATGTACTTCCTCTCCTCCATACTTTTGACTCCTACATAATAAAAAATACGTGTGTAACTTTTGACTCGCAGTAATTAACCTTTAGTAACCTATTGTTAACCAGATGCCTTACCAATAAATAAAGTCAATTAACACATAATTTATATGTTATATGTATTATGTACTATCTTCTTACAGTAAAGTAAGCTAAAGAAAAATGTTATTGTCATTAAGAAAAACATAAGGAAGAAAAAACATATTTATTAAGTGGAAGTGGATCACTACAAAGGTCTTGCATCCTCATCATCATTGAGTAGTTTGAGGGGGAGGAAGAGGAGAGAAGTTGGTCTTGCTTTCTCAGGGGTGGCACAGGTGGGGCAAAATCTGCATATAAGTAGACCCTGGAGTTCAAACCTGTGCTGTTCAAAGGTCAGCTGTAGATGCTAGTGTAAAAAGACACATATTCACAAAAGATACCTTTTTAGTGGAAATTCCATTATTGACAAACCTGTAGTCATATATAATGTTGAGAAACAGCAGCATGAGTATTAGGCTACCAAGCAATTGGTTGTCATTTCTGAACACAGTATGCAGTTTCCCACTCCTTGCCTTAGAAAATAATGTTCCATCTGCCTAGAATATGTGTTGCCCCTTTCCTTGCCTGGCAACCTTCTAGTTATCTTTCAAAACTGCCCTTAAATATTATCACCTCTATAAGGACATTGCTGTCCCCTAGGCAGAATTAGTCACTTCCTCCTCCCAATCTGCCTGTATGAAAGCCCATAGTGTACTCCTGCACTCCACTGTGAGGTCCCCTAAATAGGTGCCATCTGTTTAGCCCCAGCTTCAAAAGTGCTTAGGTGCTCCAACTGTTTAGAGAATGAATGAGTTAATGAATAATACAGAAACCCCAAAATGGTCAAAAGTCCAGATTTTTGACAGGAATGATAGGCTAACATCCTCCCTTACCTAACCATTTGCCAGTTGTGGTTTCTGTTTTGTATTATTTTAATACAAAATTAAACATTTGAAGTTTGATTTTCAGTGCTTGTCTGAAGTCCCACTAGAAGACCATTTAATTAAAGGGAGGGCCTGAAGAAGGGGCCTAGGCAGTTTGCATTTGGGCAAATGCAAATTAATCTCTGATCTCCATGCTAGAAATGCAAATTAATCCCTGATCTCCATGCTAGAAGGTTCTCTTTAGTACTAATCGTATTTTCTGTCTGTCAGAGGAGTCTCAATGATCTGTACACAATTCATTCTATCGTTTTCCCTTCAACCAGTTCTTAGAAAATGATTTACAAGAATGTTATTATTTCATTTATTGAGGGAAAAAGAAAACATGTTCTACTTCCCCAGTGGCATATACTATATATAGATTTTAAGGTAGATACTTCTAGAGTCAGAAAATGGATTAATACTTCCTAGCAACATACTGCAATGAACTGGTAGCACTGACATTTTTGTTGTAACTTCTTTATTATTAACTGTGGAAGCATAATTTGATATAGATTTTTATTCCATGTTTTTTGATACTCTTGAAAATGATGTTTTTCATTTCAGTTACCAGTAGATTTTGTACCTGTTTTTCTGTTTTTTTTTATTTTTTTTATTTTTTTTATTTCTACTGTTTGTTACTTTCTTCCTTCTTATTTGCTCATTATTTTCTAACTTCTTAAAGTGGAAGCATAGGAATTTTATTTGAAATATCTTTTCGAATGGATACATTAAATGCCTTAAATTCTTCTCTAAACACTGCTTTGTATCTTAGCTCAGTCTTTCATAACAAAATACTGTAGACTGGGTAGATAACAGATATTTATTTTTCACAGTTCTGGAGACTGAGAAGTTCAAGATCCAGGTGCCCCCAGATTTGGTGCCTAGTAGAGGCCCCCTTCTAGCTTGCAGAGGGCTTGCTGTCTGCATCCTCATGTGACTGAAAGAGATGGAGTGGAGTGGGGAGGGACAGGCTCCGTCTTCCTCTTCTTATATGGACACTAATTCCATCATAGTGGCCCATCCTCATGAACTCATCTAAATCTAATTACCTCCAAAAGGCCTCACCTACCTCCAGTGCTGAAACATTGGGTGTTAGAACTTCAACATAAGAATTTTGGGTGGCACAAGCATTCAGTTTATAACAGCTTCCAAAAGTTTGATATCTTATGTTTATGTTTTCAGTGAGTAAATATTTATATCAAAATATTTTCTACTTTTGTGATTTATTTTTGAACTATGGAATATTTAGAAGTGTGCAGTATAATTTCCAGATATTTTGGGTTTCTAATATTAATCTGTTGATTGTTAATTAATCTGTTAATTGATAGAAATCAATTGCTAATTGAGTTCTATTTTAATCCCATTGTAGTTTGGAACATAATTCCTATTATTTTAAACTTTTAAATTTATAATGATTTGTTTGTTGATCCAAAATATAGTTTATCTCAATAAATATTTCATTTATACTTAGCAAGATTATATATTCTGTTTGGGGATAGAGTATCCTATCAATATCAGTGAGGTCAAGTTGGTTGATATGTTGATCATGTTGGCCTATATCTTTACTGATTTTATGTCTTATTTTAACAATTACTGAGAGAGGAATATTGAAATCTCATCTATAGTTGTGGATGTGTCTGTTTCTCCTTTCGGTAAATTTTTTTTTCTTTTCTGTATTTTAAATCTCTCTTATTGGGTACATACACATTTAGCATTATATCTTTTTGCTGAATTGACCCTTATATCATTATGTTACATACCTTGACTCCTGGTAGTATTTCTTATTCTTTAGAGTGTCTACTTTGTCTGATATATAGCTTCTCCAGGTTTCTTTTGATTTGTATTTGCCCGGTAAATCTTTTTCTGTTCTTTTACTTTTAAACTAATCTTCAGTAAGTTTTTTAGAGATGTCTATGGTTGACTCTTGCTTTTTAAAATCTTATATAACAACTTTTGCTTTTTAATTGAAGCATGTAGATCTGTGTTGTCCCATATATGTAACTACAGTTGGCCCAACATATTTTCAGGTTCTGCATCTGCAGATTCAACCAAACACAGATTGAAAATATTCAGAAAAAAATATAATACAACAATTAAAAAACCCCACAAATTAAAAAATACAGTGTAACAACTATTTATATAACATTTACATTGTATTAGGATTTATTTTCTAGGATTTATTTATTTTCTAACTTCTTAAAGTGGAAGCATAGGAATTTTATTTGAAATATCTTTTCGAATGGATACATTAAATGCCTTAAATTCTTCTCTAAACACTGCTTTGTATCTTAGCTCAGTCTTTCATAACAAAATACTGTAGACTGGGTAGATAACAGATATTTTAAAACATCTGGAGATGTTTTAAAGTGTATAGAAGAATGTACATAGGTTACATGCAAATACTACACCGTTTTATATATGGGACTTGTGCATCCTCAGATTTTGTTATCCACAGGAAGTCCTGTAACCAGTACCCACAGTAGTAAGGGACAACTGTATTTAAATGTAACTTAGTTAAAATTAAAATTTAGTTTCTTAATCACAGTAGCCATTTTTAGTGATCTCAATATATGTGGCAGGTGGCTACAGCATTGGACAGTATGGCTCTAGAACATAGGAGGATTTACTGCCCCTTGTGTTGATGGCAGCTGAATGTTGCTTTGTGTCTGTAGGGGGTCAGAGCAAACACTTTCTTTGTCTCTGTGAAGGGATAGGGTATAGGAGGGCTTCCTGACCCTCTGTCAGTGGCAGATAGTTTTTGCCATATATCAGAATGTAGTATCTGGCCTGTGGCCCTGAGCCAAAGCAGTGCCTGCCACTAGCAGATAGTTTGAAGGACTTCCTGGACAGAGCCGATTTATCAAGACAGAGGAATTACAATGGAGAAAGAATAATTCATGCAGAGCCAGCTGTGTGGGAGACCGGAGTTTTATTATTACTCAAATCAGTCTCTTCAAGCATTCGGGGATCGGAGTTTTTAAACATAAGATAAATGTAAATGTGGAGTGCTGATTGGTCAGGTTGGAGATAGAATCACAGAGGATCAAAGTGAGGTTTTTCTTGCTGTCTCACGTTCCTGGGTGGGATCGCAGAACTGGCTGAGCCAGATTACCAGTCTGGGTAGTGTTGGCTGATCCATCAAGTGCAGGCTCTGTAAAATATCTCAAGCTCTGATCTTAGGTTTTGCAATAGTGATGTTATTCATAGTAATTAATAGTGATTTTATCCCTAGGAGCAATTTGGGAAGGTTCAGACTCTTGCAGCCAGAGGTTGCATGACCCTTAAACTATAATTTCTAATCTCGTAACTAATTTGTTAGTCCTGCAAAGGCAGAATGGTCCCCAGGCAAGAAGGGGCTCTTTTCTGGAAAAGGCTATTATTTATTTTGTTTCAGAGTCAAACCATAAACTGAATTCCTTCCCAAGGTTAGTTCAGCCTACACCCAGGAATGAGCAAGGAGAACTTAAAGGTTAGAAACAAGAAGTAAGTTAAGTCTGATCTCTTTCACTGCCATAATTTCCTCAGTTATAATTTTTGCAAAGACGGTTTCATTAGAAACAAATTGCACTTATGAATAGCCTTTCAGAACATGGCATATTGGTAAACGGCAAAGCTTCAGTGTTTTTCCTTTAAAACTCAGGTGAGCAGGAGAGTTTAAGAAAAGATTCTGAGCTTGTGGAGGTAGCACAGTTTTACAGATAAGAAAATGTTTTCCAGGATAAAGGTAAACACTAAATACTTCAAAGAGATTTTTTTTTTAATTTTAGATTTCAACTTTAGATCCCTAAGAAAGACTGATTTGTGTTCATTCCCAAAACACATTTGTCCGCCAAAGGAGGAAATGATCTGACCTGCCTCAATTAAAATGGTTTCAGTGCATCCCTGTGCTTGTATTTAATGATTTACTAATAAATGAGTTACAACATCTTTTTTATTTCAGATTAAGACAGTTTCTTTTGTCATGTTACGTTAAGGCAGTCTCTTTCCTCCATCAGCCTGTTGTTGCAATGTGGAAGTGAGGGGTGTTAGATCTTTTTGTTTATTAGGAAAAGCTGGAAATCCCTAATTTTTTGAATGCCTGTAAATTGTTATAAATTCCTGTTCATTTCTTCCACCGTCTCTCTTACTCAAATTAAAAATAAATGATCCCAAGTATAGTTGGGAGTTAAAAAAGATAAATGAAAATACAATTTTATTTCTTGTTTTTCTCTGACAGTTACTACTTGGTTAATGATTGTTTTTATGGTTTTTGTTGAAAGGGCTACATCAGTAGGATCAACAAATCTAGGTTTTTAACAAGGAAAAAGTGTTATTAAAATACTGAGAATATGAATTACAGTGTAATCTTCTTGAAGGCAGAGATTGTGTTTTATATCCGTTCCCACAAGCACAGCACAATGCCAGGGACCCAGAAGGCAACCAGTAAACATTTGCTTCAAATTGATTTTCTTAAGTGAGTAAATTGGAACTCTTGCTTTTTTGAAACAATACAGTCCTCATAATAAACAAAGTATTTATACTCATTTTTTGTTATTATGAGGGCATTTTCTTTAACAAAGTGAGTTTTAAAAGGGAAAATGGTTTTAGTTTTATAATAGAGCTACTAAGTTAAAGTTGCATTATACCGACCGCAGTTTTGACTTTTGAGCCAAAAATGCAAATTTAAACCAGTTAACTCCAGAACATAGTACTTGGAGAAAAGGCAAAGGATTATTTGATTTCTGTAATATGTATTTTACCAAGATTTTTAACTGTGCTTTATTTTCTGTTTTCTATTCTACCATCCCAGGAATATGATTTCCTTGCTCCTTGCTCTGGCTCTTAAGTCTGACCTGAAAAGAAGCCCACAGTTTTGCAGGGTAGTGCCATTCCAGATTTATGATTTTTATTTTCTTCTGGGCCTTCCTGGCCTTGATAGTCTCTTTTTTTCTGTGTCCAGTTAACTCTTGTCATTCATCTCACTGGGTGTTTTCAAACTTCCCAACTCTTCTCTGGTTTACGTTACAACTCCGATTTCCTACTCAATTATCTCCTCTCATTTACTTGGAAAAATAGGGACAATAGGCTGGACTTCTGGTAGACTTTGTGTCCTTGTATGTATCTCTGTGCATATACTGCCATGGTCTCTCAGCCTCCTTCCCTGCAGTCTCCAAGGAAGAGGTCTTTCTCTTGTAGTTCACCACTAATCCTTCCACCTGTGTGCCTGATTATGTCCTTCCTGCTTCCTTTGAGACCTAACTCTATCAGTTACTCCGTTTCCTGTATTTTTGTCCTTTTCATCCCTATTGGCTCCTAGAAAATATGCTCAAGTTTCTGCTTTTTATTTATTTTATTTAACAAAAGCCTTCTCCAGCCCTTCCTTTTTTTATTGCCAGGTTTCTACCCAGAGTAGACTATACTTGCAACATGCACTTCACAAATTAGCTGAAACTGCCCATGCCAAAGTCACCGACTGCAATTTAAATTGCTGTCTTACCTACTCCTCCATTAATGACACAGCTCAAGCCCTCACCTAGAACACTGCAGATGTTTCTTGACTCATCCTCCCTGCCTTCAGTCTTCCTTTTTCCAATTCATCTTTCCCACCACTGCAGGGTGATCTTTTAAAATACTCTTATGACAGTATTACTCCTCTGTCCTTAAATCCCTTCAGAAAATCAACACTACCCACAAGGTAAAAATTTAAACACTATAGAAGGGCATATAAGGCCACTAATGGTTTGACCTCTGGCTCTCCAGTTTTATCTTCTCCTGGTCTGTTATTGAGTCCTACCTGTAGATCCAAAAGTAAGGTGCTATTTCACACTTCTAAGACTTTTTTTCTATTCGATGTGCTAGTGGAGTAGTATTTCCTTGTATCCCTAGAGATCTCCTGCTTAACTTTCAAAGACTGTGATCCAGCATCCTCATCAGGCTTTACCTGACTTCTCTTCCGATCTTCTATTCCTTTTGAACCTATCACCATTATACTACCATGATAAAGTTGACTTCTCTTGGTGTTTTTACTATACAGTTTATGGATATTGCCATTTTTTTGTACAATTTATTGTAGATATTTGTTTTTAATGTTTGCCTCCCTTTCTAGACAGATCTCATTGTGGGTAAGGAGTCATTTAACCGATCTTGACATCTGCCACACCTGGCATAGTGCCTTGCACATACCAAGGGCTCATAAATGTTTGTAGAATGAATGAATTTTAGCAAATATTAATTGGTTCTTCTTCTATAAGATCAGCATTGTACTTTTAAATTTAGATAATAGGTTTTGGATTGTATGTCTTTAGTATCACTGAACTTAGTGCTGGCTGCTGTGTCATATAGTTTCAAGGAAATCTGAAGAATAGGGAAGATAAATTTGTAGCTAATGACTTAATAAGGTAGTCTGTCTGAATATTTAGGTCTTTTGTTCATATTGTCATCGTGTACCAGCTCATCCATGCATTCCTTTTCTAGTCAAATTTTACTAAACAGAGAAAGGATTTCCTGAGATGTGTGATCCTTTTTCTCCCTGGCTTCTAATCTCCCTTTCCTTCATTGCCATATAGCTGCCAGAGGACTTCATCTACAATGAAAATCTGATGATTTACTTTTTATACCTCTTGAGTTCTTCTTTCCATTCACCTATGTTCTCATCACTTTGTCTCCTACTTTACCAAATTTAAAGTCTTGTTATTGATTATACTTCTTTTGAGAGTTTGTTGTCACTTACAGAACTACTCTGCATCCCCTTTGCACCTCTAGCTGATAACACTCACTATTCCCTACTCCAAGCATGTGGTTCAACAGGATAAACATAACAGCACATTGGTAATGTTTATGTTAAATAAGCCAGTCTCATCCAAGCATCTGCTGCACAGGCGCAGAAACAGATAAGTTGTTTCAGCAATTGGCTGCCAGGGGAACAGAAGGGTTGCCACAACAAAATCAGCAAACAACCCCCAAAGTCTCTAAGAAGTATAAATTCATGCTGCTGGAAAATAAAAATCAGCGAAAAATTGTACATTTTGATGCTTCACCTTGGCTTTGTTTTTCACATTCCTATGTAGAGATAGGACTATTTTCTATAGAGATTGGGTTCTCTTTAGAAGAGTGCATTTCAGATTCACTCAGCTTTTGAAGGGAAGTGTATTTGAAATCTCCCTGGTCTCTGGAAAGTTGCTTTGTAGTATAGTTGGATTGTACTCCCTTTGGAAGCTTTGTCTTTTTGACTGACTTTGATAAGGTCGGCTCCAAGGAAACCCAGCATCCTCTTTTCCCTGGCGCCACTGGGCCCGCCACCCTCTCCCCTCCTTCCTCACCCTCCCTTCCTTACCACCTCTCTATCCCTCACTTGAACTGGCTGCCAGGGTTCACAGACAGCTGGGCAGAGAGTGGCTAAATCTGCCCAGCTGCCCGGGAAGCTTGGCAGCCAGGCTGAGGGAAGGAAGCATCAGCTCTCTTTGAAGGTCGGCTGCCAGTGAATCTCAGGCAGCTGGACTTCAAAGGGGGGCACCGCCGGGCTTTCCCTCCCGTCTAGGCAGGTCATTCCAAGGCGCTGTGCTTCCGGTGTTGGCATGGTGACTTTCAAGTTCCTCTTCAATTAAAAGCCGAATTGGGATCTGCACTTGTGTTCACACTTGTGTTTCTTATGTGATATAGACAGCCTAAGACCACCAACCCCTGTTACCCCAAACTTAGGAGTTAAAGATAGAGAAGAAAAGGTGATATCATATAAAGGGCAACTAAGGAGATCTATAGCAGCAGGTGTGTTTTCCTTATTGCCAGTTAGTAACTGTGCCATTTGCCAAGTTTTAAATTACTTTAGGGACTCTTGGTGTGATCTTCTTGAATAAAGGCTGATCAGCCTGTGCTTATGGGCTCAGTTTAGCTATGGCCTGAGATTGAGTCTAGCAATGGATGATAATTTTATCTGTTTTCAGAAACTGGGATAGTGCTAATAGAACCCACTATTCTACACGTGACTCTTGCTTCACTTCCCTTCTTTTCACCTTCAAATTCCGTTGGTGGTTGGTAACAGGATTGGTCTAGCAAGGGAAGAACAAGGCTGCTGCACAGAGTCTAGGCTCACTTTAGTTGCAAATGAGGGTCGGAGCAGAGGTAGCCTGAAGTCAGAGGAACCATGAGTACTATGTACCATGTATAGTGGTCGTTAAGTGTGCAGGCCCTGGGACAGACTGCTTGGGTTCAAATCTTGGCTCTGCCACTTACTGGTCACATGTCTTAGGGCAACTAACCTTACCTTTCTGCACCCCATACTCTCCCTGGAAAGTGGAGATAATAATAGTACTTATCTCATAGGACAGTTGAGAAGATTCAAAGGGTTATTAGATTCCATGCACTTAGGACAGTATCTAGCCCATAGTAAGTGCCCAATAAATGTTTGCTATTATTATTATGTACCAGCCACCATGATTGGGTCTAGAGGGAGGTAACAAGTGACTGGTAGGTGATTTTTATTGCCTCTGTATGGATGAAACACTACTAGCTTCTGCCTTAGATTGAATTTGTACTAGACTTTTTTGTGAAATCTAAAATAGTGCAAAAAGAATGCATTATATAATTTGAAGGAGAAAAAAAGTTATTTTATGCTGTCCATCTCACTCCTTGCACTGTCCTCCCTGGGGATACAAGGAGGTGTCATTCATTGAGGGCTATTACTATAACAACCTACCATACACATCCAAAAGAAGAGGTATGGCAGCATATTATAAAGGAGTGTTTTGGTGAAGAATACAGGTTCTATAATTAGAATCAGTGTTTGAAATTTTGCTCTGACAATTTCTATTTGTATTTCTTTGGGTGAATTATTTCACTTAGCCTCAGTTTTCTTGTTTGTGAAATGAGATAATAATTACACATACCTCAGGAGGCTTTCTTTTAATGATGAAATTAGAAAATGTATGTTTTACTGCACTGAATGGCAACATGTTCAGTAACTATAGCTGTTGCTGTTGTTATTATCATCATTATTATTGCCACTACCCTTAGTGTTGCCATTTAAAATTGTTATTGAATCACAGGAGGCCTTTAACTTAGCTAACAGTGATTTGACAAATAGAGGTCCTTTTCCTAAGGTTTTAGTTTTTTCTGGATAAAAGTGAGCTAATTGTGGGCCAAATTCAGCCTGTCCTCTTTTTTATAAATCAAGTTTTATTGGATTGCATAGCCTTATCCATTTGTTTATGTGTTAGCTATGGCTGCTTTCATGCTACAACAGGAAAAGTGAACAGTTGCAACAGAGTCTGTATGGTCCTCAAAGCCTAAAATATGTATTATAAGCCCCTTTCTAGAAAAAGTTTGCTAGCCCTTGCTTTAGATATATGTTTCTCCAGTTAAGGTCCAGAGAATGTTAGTTCAATCCATGCTAGTCTGTACGATCTGAAAAAAAATGGTTCTATAGTCAAATAAGCTTTAGAAATGTTAAGGAAGTTGATTTATTCTAGGACTACTACTTGAAAGACTGGCTTTTAATATACTGATGTTTATTGTGAATCTTCAAGACAAGCCCATGGTGTGCAAATAAACTCTAGTTTCCCAGGCTTACTTGGCTGTAGCCCGCTAATATGATGATGTTACAAAAAAACCCAAACAAAACAAAACAATTCTCTGGGAACCTTTGCTTTTGGGCTTTCTCTCTGGAAGGACTTTCTTTTTAAATCATTCCTCTTGGTGATTTAGGTGATATCCTCATTTGGAGACCTACTGAATAGCATATGAAATTGTGTTAGTTGTATTAATTTTTCCCAGTAAAAACTATATTTTTCTTAACATCAGAACAGTAAAATATACCAGATATTTAAATCATCTAATCAGATAATATCTGCCTTTTTAAATGATTCTGTATGATGTCTCAGGATTATAAACTAGGGTCTCAAAGTCCAAGAAAGACAGGATGTTTCATTTCATGCCTTCTCGAAATTCCAAAAGCATGGGTCTTCTGTAGGGCTTAAAATGGTTTTTTTTGCATTCAGATTTCTGAAGCATAAATTTAGAATGCCTGAGTGATATACCAACTGGTTTCAGTTAGGGTATTTATAAGAAGAAAGATTAATGTGAAGGTAACTTGTGCATTAGCCATAAGGGGTTTGTTTTATAGACTAAAGTAAACACCTTCAATTTCAAGTTGCAAGCACACAGGGAGCCAGAAGATTCCAGAGCAGTGGCATCATATTCTGCCTGTGACTCACACATCTCAGTGGCTGAGCTTTCTCCCACAGCTGCAGCTTCCAGCTGGTCATCAGTTAGAGTCCTAGGTAGTCACACACTGTGGTCACCTGGTTTGAGATGACCAAACAGGCATATAATTACAACATAGACCAGTTATGAATGAAGGCTGGGTTACCTCTTTGCCAAACACAGATAAAAAATAAATGCTAAGTCATAGCTGTTTTCTGAAATCCCAGTGGTTGCAATAGTGAACTTGGACTGAAAGTAGAGAACCCTCCTGGAAGATTCCACCCTGGTCATAAATGCATACTCTCTTTCTTTCATTTGTGAGCTTCCCCATTAATGGCATAGAGCATTCTTAGCCATTTTAGTGTCCTCCAGAATGCCTGGTTTATAGTTGGTGCAATAAATGTTTTATGAAAGAATATGAGGTCATACATGTTTTCCCCCTTTCCCAACTTGCAAATTATTTCAAGAAAATTCTGTGTTTTCTCTTTATTTATGTATCTCAGTGTTGTGTATATAATAGGTTCTCAGTAAATATGGTTGACATTGTAAATGTAGATTCCAAAAACTTCATTATTTCACTTTTACATTATGGGGATGCTGAATGGACTTTTCAGAAACCTTTGTCAGATCCCACTGCCTTGTTTTTAAATTATTTCTTTAAAAGAAAGGAAGGAAGGAGGGAGGGAAGGGGGAAAACATTTTGACCTGGAACATAATTATTTTTTTCTTTTTAAAAACATTTTGTTTTCTTACAGAGTCAAGGGGTCTTGCTCTGTAGCCCAGGCTGGAGTGCAGTGGTGCAGTAATGGCTCACTGCAGCCTCGAACTCCTGGACTGAAGCTATCCTCCTGGGCAATGAATGAGGCAGTCGCAGATTCTCCTCTTACCACCTGTATTGTCAGACCACTGCTGGTACCACTTGTGTTAGTGTGGTTCCTCTGAGAAGCGGACACTAAGACAGGATTAAATGTATAAGAGATTTATTGGGGAGCACCTCGAAGGGAAATTGGGGAGGGAGCCAGAGAAGGCTGGAGAGAGTCAGACCATGAGGTAGACCATGCGTTTGTGAAGGAGAGAGGAAAGAATGGAATATCGAATGTCCATCAACTGATGAATGGATAAATAAAATGTGGTACATCCATACAATGAAATATTATTTGGCAATAAAAAGAAATGAAGCGCTGATACATACTGCAACATGGACGAACCTCAAAAACATTATGCTAAATGAAAGAAGCCAGTCACAAAAGACAGCATATTTTATGATTTCATTTATATGAAGTGTTCAGTTTAGGCAGATCTACACAGAAACTAAATTAGTGGTTGCTTAGGACTGAAATATTAAGTAAAAAAGAGGAGGGATTGCTCATGTGTATGGGGTTTCCTTTTGGGGTAATGCAAAGGTTCTAAAATTGATTGTGGTGGTGGCTACGCAACTTCTGGAATATACCGAAAACATTGAGCTACATAGTTTAAGTGGGCAAAGTGCATGGTATGTGAATTATGTCTCAATAAAAATGTTATATTGAAAGAAAAGAAAAAGGGAGGGAGGATGTGCTGAAAGGGTCTTGGACTACAGTATGATGCTAAGTTTTGGCCAAGCTAACTGGAATTCCATTTATCTCCCACACTCAGGCCTTGCAAAGTATACTCAGTGACAGAGGCAGTGAGAGTATCAGTCATTTATGCTTTTCACAATGGGAGGTGTGAGAGGCTACATTTCCCATAAGCCAAAGCAAGTCACATGTCCATACCAAGATACAAAGTATAGAGAAACAGATGCCACATCTTGATTAAAAAGAACAGCAAAATTATATTGTAAAGGAGTGTGCCATATTTTCATTAACTCATTAAATTTTCCCAGCAAATAATACCCAGTGGGTATTAAATAGTACCCACTATGAAGTGGGTACTATTACTATTATCATTTAATAATTGAAGAACAGGCATGGGAAGATTAGCCCAAGATCATATAGATGTGACCTTGGAATCACAAGTAATTGTGATTACTTGTAAGTGTAAGAGCCAAGATTTGATCCCAGCAGTCTGGCTCTACAGTCTGCGCTCTTCATCTTTATACTATACTTTCATATAGTATATTAATTTGAATGTCACAAAATCTATTAGAGATATTTTATTATCCATTTTCCCTCACTGAAATGAAACCTTCATGGAATGGAGTCTATTTTGTTCACTGCTGTATCACCAGTGCCTGGGACAGGCATGTAAATATTAGCTGAATTTATATGGATTTGCAAAGCACCTTTATATGACAGTTCCATACTTGTATCTGCCTTATCCTTCCCACAGGTCTCTAAAATCAGAGAAACAGGAGAAAGTTATATTCAGTCTAGACCTAGATTTATTTTATTTTTTAAATCTTGGCATATTGGAATATTTTAAATCCTGGTAGAGTTACTAACCCTAACACATGATTGAAAGCAGAATTATTGGAATTGTTTGGTTACCACTAAGCTTGAAAATAGATTCCCAATGAGAAAAAAAAAAAATTCTGTTGAGAGGTCATAGGAATAGGTATGAGAGGACAGTCAAATGTTGGTATATCCAGTTTGTTAGGTAGCCTAGCATTTGGCTCATCTTACTATTGGAATTTGTGTTTTGCAGCATAGTTGCATTTTAGGACTTTCTGAGAAGAGGTACGCGTGATAGACTTAATAAGCCTGTAGTATTGACATAAGGCAGGGAAATAGCAGATTAACTGTAACTCAGTCTTTTTGTGAGTGGGGGAGAAGGGCAGGGGTGGGAGGTTGCAAGGCATATTATTTTAAAGATTAATAAACTGAGAACTGGAAAAGTCAAGGAGCTTGGCCAGGATGTTAATAAACTGAGAACTGGAAAAGTCAAGGAGCTTGGCCAGGATCAAACTTAAATGTAGTAAGCTAAAATTTTAGGTCAAGTAGTCCTAGCCCTAGGACTAGTAATCTTTCTATTAATATTTTCTCTATTTTCAGACAGTAATTCATTTAAATTCTTACATTTGTAATAGTTTTTCCACTGTTTCTATTTCTTAGGAGAGGCATTTTGACCATTTTGAAGACTGTCTTTCTCCTGCATTGATAGATACACTAGAGTAATAGGCAGACATTGGTATCTAGGCAGCTACTGGATATAAACTGACTGACTTTTGGTACCACTGTAAAATGTTAAGATTATTGACAATTTCCAGAGGTGGCATATTTAGGACTTTGTGGAACAGGTGTGGTGACTCACACCTGTAATTGCAATACTTTGCTGGTTTTTTTTTTTTTATGGGGGGCGAGGGAGGGGGTTTCCTGTGGGGAAAAGAAAGAAAGATCAGACTGTTACTGTGTCTATGTAGAAAAGGGAGACATAAGAAATTCCATTTTGATCTGTATTTTGAACAATTGTTTTGCCTTGAGATACTGTTAATCTGTAATTTTAGCCCCAACCCTGTGCTCACAGAAACATGTGCTATATGGAATTAAGGTTTAAGGGATCTAGGACTGTGCAGGATGTGCCTTGTTAACAATATGTTTACAGGCAGTATGCTTGGTAAAAGTCATCGCCATTCTCCATTAACCAGGGGCACAATGCACTGCGGAAAGCCGCAGGGACCTGTGCCCAAGAAAGCCTGGGTATTGTCCAAGGTTCCCCCGCACTGAGACAGCCTGAGATATAGCCTCATGGGAAGGGAAAGACCTGACCGTCCCCCAGCCCGACACCCGTAAAGCTAAAGCGTCTGTGCTGAGGAGGATTAGTAAAAGAGGAAGGCCTCTTGTGGTTGAGATAAGAGGAAGGCCTCTGTCTCCTGCATGTCCCTGGGAACGAATGTCTCGGTGTAAAACCTGATTGTACGTTGTTCTATTCTGGCATAGGAGAAAACTGCCCTGTGGCTGGAGGAGAGATATGCTGGTGGCAATGCTGCTCTGTTACTCTTTGCTACTCTGAGATGTTTGGGTGGAGAGAAGCATAAATCTGGCCTATGTGCACATCCAGGCATAGTGCCTTCCCTTGAACTTACTTGTGACACAGATTCCTTTGCTCACATGATTTCCTGCTGACCTTCCCCACACTATTACCCTGTTCTCCTGCTGCACTCCCCTTGCCGAGATAGTGAAAATAGTAATCAATAAATACTGAAGAAACAGAGACCGGTGCCGGTGCAGGTCCTTCGTATGCTGAGCGCCGGTCTCCTGGGCCCAGTGTTCTTTCTCTATACTTTGTCTCTGTGTCTTATTTCTTTTCTCAGTCTCTCATCCCACCTGACGAGAAATACCCACAGGTGTGAAGGGGCAGGCCATTCCTTCATCTTCTGACTTTTATTTTAGGTTCAGGGCTACGTGTGCAGGTTTGTTATATAGATAAACTTCTTATCATGGGGGGTTTGTTGTACATATTTTTTCACCCAAGTATCAAGCCTAGTACCCATTAGTTATTTTTCCTGATCCTTTCCCTCCCCCCACCTTCCACCCTCCTGTAGGCCTGAGTGTGTGTTGTTCCCATCTATGTGTTCATGTGTTCTCATCATTTAGCTCCCACTTACAAGTGAGAACATGCTGTATTTGGTTTTCTGTTCCTGTGTTAGTTTGCTAAGCATAACGGCCTCCATCTCCATCCATGTTCCTACAAAGGACATGATCTCATTCTTTTTTAAGCTTGTGTAGTATTCCATAGTGTGTATATACCACATTTTCTTTATCCAGTCTACCATTGATGAGCTTTTAGGCTTATTCCATGTTTTTGCTATTGGGAACAGTGCTGCAGTGAACATACATATGCATGTGTTTTTATGATAGAACCATGTCTGTTCCTTTGGGTGTATACCCAGTAACGGGATTGCTGGGTCAGACGGTGGTACTGTTTTTAGCCCTTTGAAGAATTGGCTACTGCTTTCCACAGTGGTTGAACTAATTTACACTCCCACCAACGGTGTATAAGCATTCCTTTTTCTCTGCAACTTCACGAGCACCTGTTATTTTTTTACTTTTCTTCCCCACCCCCCCCCCCCGCTCCTTTTTTTCTTTCCAACTTTTATTTGAAGTTCAGGGGTACATGTGCAGGATGTGCAGGTTTGTTACATAGGTAAATATGTGCCATGGTTATTGGCTGCACAGATCATCCCATCACACAGATACTAAGTCCAGTGTTCATTAGCTGTTCTTCCTGATTCTCTTCCTTCACCCATGCCCCCCTACAACAGGCCCCAGTGTGTGTTTTTCTCCCCCTCCCCATGTGTCCATGTGTTCTCATCATTTAGCTCCCACTTACGAGAATATGCAGTATTTGGTTTTCTGTTCCTGCATTAGTTTGCTAAGGATAATGGCCTCCACCTCCATCCATGTCCCTGTAAAAGGACATTATCTTCTTCATTTTTATGGCTGCATAGTATTCCATGGTATGTATGTACCACATTTTCTTTATCCAGTCTATCATTGATAGGCATTTAGGTTGATTCCAGTGTCTTTGCTATTGTGAATAGTGCTGGAATGAGCATATGCATGCATGTGTCTTTATAATAGAACGATTAATATTCCTTTGGATATGTACCCAGTAATGGGATTGATGGGTTAAATGGTATTTCTTCCTGTAAGTCTTCGAGGAATTGCCACACTGTCTTCCACAATGGTTGAACTAATTTCCATTTTCACCAACAATGTAAAAGCATTTCTTTTTCTCCACAACCTTGCCAGCATCGGCTGTTTTTTGACTTTTTCATTATAGCCATTCTGACTGGCGAGACATGGTATCTCATTGTGGTTTTGATTTGCATTTCTCTAATGATCAGTGATGTTGAGCTTTTTTTTTTTTTCATGTGTTTGTTGGCTGCACGTATGTCTTCTTTTGAGAAGTTTCTCTTCATGTCCTTGGCATTCTTTTGAATGGCATTGTTTTTTTCTTGAAAATTTGTTTAAGTTCCTTATAGATGCTAGATATTAGACCGTTGTCAGATGCATAGACTGCAAAATTTTTCTCCCATTCTGTAGGTTGTCTCTTTACTCTGATGATAGTTTCTGTTGCTGTGCAGGAGCTCTTTAGTTTAATTAGATCCCGTTTGTCAATTTTTGCTTCTGTCACGATTGCTTTTGGCACATTTGTCATGAAATCTCTGCCTGTGTCTATATCCTGAATCGCGTTGCCTAGGTTTTCTTCTAGGATTTTTATAGTTGTGAGTTTTACATTTAAGTCTTCAGTCCATCTTGTGTTGATTTTTGTATATGGTGTAAGGAACAGGTCCAGTTTCAGTTTTCTGCATATGGCTAGCCAGTTCTCGTAGCACTATTTATTAAATAGGAAATTATTTACCCATTGTTTGTTTTTGTCAAGTTTGTCAAAGATCGGATGGTTGTAGGAGTGTGGCCTTGTTTCTGGGTTCTCTGTTCTGTTACATTGGTCTATGTGTCTGTTCTTGTACCAGTACCGTGCTATTTTGGTTACTGTCACCCTGTAGTATAGTGTGAGTTGGGTAGCGTGATGCATCCAACTTTGTTCTTTTTGCTTAGGATTGCCTTGGCTATTCGTGCTCTTTTTTGGTTCCATATGAATCGTTTAAAATGGTTTTAAATAATGTTGAAATAGTTTTAAAAGTTTTTTCTACTTCTGAGAAGAATATCATTAGTAGTTTGATAGGAATAGCGTTGAATCTATAAATTGCTTTGGGCAGTATGGCCATTTTCATGATACTGACTCTTCCTATCCATGAGCATGGAATGTTTTTCCATTTGTTTGCATTGTCTCTCATTTCTTTGAGCAGTTTTTGTAGTTTTTGTTGTACAGATCTTTCACCTCTCTGGTTAGCTGTATTACTAGGCATTTGATTCTTTTTGTGGATATTGTGAATGGGATTGCATCGTGGCTTGGCTATTTTTTGTGTATAGGAATGCTAGTGGTTTTTTATGTTGGTTTTGTATCCTGAGGCTTTGCTGAAGTTGTTTATTAGGTTAAGGAGGTTTTGGGCTGAGACTATGAGGTTTTCTAGATACAGAATCATGTTGTCTGCAAACAGGGATAAAACTGACTTTTTCTCTTCATATTTGGATGCCCTTTATTTCTTTCTCTTGGCTGATTCCCCTGGCCAGGACTTCCAATACTATGTTGAATAGGAGTAATGTGAGATGGCATTCTTGTCTTCTTTCTGATTTCAAGCTCAATGCATCCAGCTTTTGCCCATTCATTATAATGTTGGCTATGGGTTTCTCATAGATGACTCTGATTATTTTGAAGTATGTTTCTTTAATACCTAGTTTATTGAGAGTTTTTAACATGAAGGGATGTTGAGTTTTATCAAAAGCCTTTTTTGCATCTATTGAGATAATCCTATTTATGTCATGAATGACACTTATTGATTTGCATATGGTAAATCAACCTGGCATCCAGGGGATGAAGCCTGCTTGATTGTGGTGGATAAGCTTTTTGATGTGATCCTGGTTTCGGTTTACCAATATTTTGTTGTGGATTTTTGCATCGATGTTCATCAAGGATATTGGCCTAAAGTTTTCTTTTTTTGTTGTGTCTCTGCCATATTTTGGTATCAGGATGATGCTGGCCTCATGCAATGAGTTAGGAAAGAGTCCCTCCTCCTCAATTTTTTTGAGTATGTTTAGTAGGAATGGTACCAGCTGTTCTTGTACATCTGGAAAAATTCAGCTGTGAATCCTTCTGGTCCTGGGCTTGGTTTGTCTGGTTGGCTCTTTATTACCGATTTATTTCAGAGCTTGTTATTGGTCTGTTCAGGGATTCAGTTTCTTCCTGGTTTAGTTTTGGTAGGTTGTATATGTCCAGGAATTTATCCATTTCTTCTGTATTTTCTAGTTTTTGTGCATAGAAGTATTCATAATATTCTCTGATGGTTCTTTGTATTTCTGTGGAGTCAGTGATAATAACCCCTTTGTTGTTTCTAATTGTATTTATTCGGGTCTTAGCTCTTTTCTTCTTTATTAGCCTAGCTAGTGGTCTATTAATTTTTTTCAAAAAACCAATGCTTGGATTCATTGATCTTTTGAATGTTTTTTTTGTGTGTGTGTCTCAGTCTCCTTCATTTCAGCACTGATACTGGTTATTTTTTGTCTTCTGCTAGCTTTGGGGTTGTTTTGCTTTTGCTTCTCTAGTTCTTTTAGTTGTAATGTTAGGTTGTAAAGTTGAGATCTTTCTAACTAACTTTTTAATGTGGCCTTTTAGTGCTATAAATTTCCTTCTTAACATGGCCTTAGCTGTGTCCCAGAGATTCTGGTATGTTGTATCTTTGTTCTCATTAGTTTCAAAGAACTTCTTGATTTCTGCCTTAATGTTATTATTTACCCAAAAGTCATTCATGAACAGGTTATTCCGTTTCCATGTTACCATATGGCTTTTTGAGTGGTTTTCTTGGTCTTGATCCCTAATTTTATGCAGTGGTCCAAGAGAGTGGTTGTTATTATTTCAGTTATTTTACTTTTGCTGGGGAGTGTTCTATATCCAATTATGTGGTCAGTTTTGGAGTATGTGCCATGTGGTGATGAGAAGAATGTATGTTCTGTTGTTTTGGGTGGAGAGTTCTATAGATGTCTATCAGGTCCATTTGATCCAGTGCTGAATTCATGTCCTGAATGTCTTTGTTAATTTTCTGCCTTGATCTGTCTAGTACTGTCAGTGAGTTGTTGAAGTCTTCCATTACTAATATGTGGGAGTCTAAGTCTCTTTGAAGGCCTCTAAGAACTTGCTTTGTGAATCTGGGTGCCCCTGTGTTGGGTGCATATGTATTTAGGATAGCGAGGTCTTCTTGTTGAAATGAACCTATTACCGTTAGGTAATGTACTTCTTTGTCTTTTTTGATCTTTGTTGTTTTAAAATCTGTTTTGTCGGAAATTAGGATTGCAACTCCTGCTTTTTTCTGTTTTCCATTTGCTTGGTAGATTTTTCTCCATCCCTTTATTTTGAACCTGTGGCTGTCATGAGTCTCTTGAAGACAACATACTATTTGGTCTTGGTTCTTTATCCAGCTTGCCACTCTGTGCCTTTTAATTGGGGCGTTTTGTCTGTTTACATTCAAGGTTAGTATTTATATTCAAGGTTAGTATCAGAGTTAGGATTTAATCCTGTCATCATGATGTTAGTTGGCCATTATGCAGACTTGTTTGTGTGGTTTCTTTACAGTGTCACTGGTCTTTGTACATAAGTGTGTTTTTGTAGTGGCTGTTAACGGTCTTTCCTTTCCATATTTAGTACTTGCTTCAGGACTGCTTATAAGGCAGGGCTCGTGGTAATGAATTCCCTCAGTATTTGCTTGTCTGAAAAGGATCTTATTTCTCCTTCGCTTATGAAGCCTAGTTTGGGTGGATATGAAATTCTGGGTTGGAATTTCTTTCCTTTAAGAATGTTGAATATCAGCTCCCAGTCTCTTCTGGCTTGTAGGGTTTCTGCTGGCAGGTCCACTCTTAGTTTGATGGGCTTCCCTTTGTAGGTGACCTGACTTTTCTCTCTAGCTGCCTTTAACATTTTTTCTTTCATTTCAACCTTGGAGAATCTGATTATTATGTGTCTTGGGATGATCTTCTCATGAAGTATCTTACTGGGGTTCTCTGCATTTCCTGAATTTGAATGTTGGCCTCTCTAGCTAGTTTGGCAAAGTTCTCATGGATGATATCCTGAAATATGTTTTCCAAGTTGTTTCCATTCTCCCCATCTCTTTTAGGTACGCCAATTAGTTGTAGATTTGGTCTCTTTATATAACCTCATATTTCTTAGAGGTTTTATATTTTCCTTTTCATTCTTTTTTCTCTATTCTTGCCTGACTGTCTTATTTCAGCAAGCCAGTCTTCAAGCTCTGAAATTCTTTCCTCATTTTGGTCTATTCTGCTGTTAATACTTGTGATTACATTGTGAAATTCTTGTAGTATTTTGTCTGTCAGTTCCTGTATCATTTTGTTGTGATTCTTAGCTTGTTTGGATTGGATTTCAATGTAGTTCTGCACACAGTGATCTTTGCTCCTATCTTTATTCTGAATTCTCTTTCTGTCATTTCAACCGTCTCAGCCTGGTTCAGAATCCTTGCTGGAGAGATAGTTCAGTCGTTTGGAGGAAAGAAGGCACTCTGACTTTTAGAGTCAAACGAAAGAAGGCACTCTGACTTTTAGAGTTGTCAAGAGTTCTTGCACTGGTTCTTTCTCATTTTTGTGGGCTGATGTTCCTTCAGTCTTTGAAGTTGCTGTCCTTGGGATTTCTTTTTTCTTTTATCCAATTTGATGACTCGGGGATTTGATTTTGGTATAATGTGGGTTCAATCAACTAGCTTCATTTCTGGAAGATTTCTGAGCTAAGGCTCAGCTCCCGACTCCTGGACTGCATGCTCTAACTCTGGGGAACTTGTATCACAACCCAACTTTGTTTTCTGGCTCCTTGAGATTAGGAACCCATTGTGCTGGGGTGGGGGCTGAGATGTCCCCAGATTTCTGTTCATTACACTTGAATGGGTAGTACCAGCCAAAGCATTTTGTAGGGTGGTGGCAGTGGGATCCATCCTTGTTCACATGTGCTGACAACAACAGTAGCAGCAGTGCGGTGGGCTGGAGGGGTGAAGGGGTGCATGCTCACTGGCTGCAGTGGTAGCAGGTACTAGGTTGCCTGCCTCTGCGCAGGCATTCCCAGCAGCAGTGGAGGAAGCACAGCTCAGTGGCATGAGGGCTCACACTGGCGAGTGTGTATGTGGTCACGCTGGTAGTAGTACCAGCATGGAGTTAGGACGCTGGCAAGCACAGGTCTGTGTGCACCCTCTGTGCATGTTCATGCAGCTAGGGGTTGGCTGCTCAGGGTGGGGGAGAGTCCAATATTCTCCATCTCTGTTTTCACTCTGGCAGCAGTGTTGGCACTGGGATGGGATACTGATGGGGGTGGGGCTGGTGGGCTCTGTGCCCACCAAGGCACTGACTGCAATGGTGGTACAGTGGGGGTGAGGAGGTGGTGTGTGCGCTTACCGATAACAGTGTCAGGACAGGTTACAGGTAAACACTGGTTGGGCAGGGAAGGCAAAATCCACTCATGCAGACACACACCAGCAGAGTGATGTAGGTGGTTGCCTTAGGCCTGGGGGAAGCTACAGTGAGGGGAGGGAGTGGGCAGGCTGGTGCATGGCCACAGGGGCTGCCCCACTGGAGCTCTTCACTGGTCAGGCATGGTCTACCAGTGCAGGAGCTATATGATACAGGACCCCAGGGTTCCTGAGGCTGCACTGCAAGCAGACCCAGCCAGGCTGGTGCCCTGGGAGAGGCCAGCTGACTTAGGGGTACTCAGGTCAGACCAGCCCCATCTGGTGGGCAAGATTGCCCCTACAGTGTTCATGTCAAACAGTTTTTCCTACAGCTAAAGTCTTCTGTGGAAGCAAGTCAATCCTAGGGGTATGGGCATCCCTGCTGGTGCTCTACTATAGATGCTCCCACACCAAACTCTCTATTGGCTGGCGTGCTGCCCCTACTACTTTTCTAAGCAGCTCTGCCTGCCAACTAAGTGTCCATGGTGGTTGAAGGGTCTCCTCCTGCTGGGATTCCAAAGGCCCATGGCAAGAATGGGTTACTCTTTGCCATTTCACTTCACCTGCTCCCCAGGAGTCACTGGGGGCTGGAAATGAGTCCAGTATGCTGTAACCCTGCACAGGTTCCCAGCTTCCTCCCCCTTCAGCCCAGCTTCTATGTCTTTCTTCCATCTACTTGCAGTGTCTTCCCTCTGAAGATCTGCTAGGAGCGTGCCAGTCATCCTGGTTCCTTGGTGGCAGCTGTTCCACCTGGCTGCATCTAGTCAGTTGTCTTGCCCAAAGCTCCCCCAACACTACAATGCCTAGGCAGGAAGATTGCTTGAGCCTAGGAGTTTATGACCAGCTGGGCAACAAAGTGAGACCACCCCCGGCCCCAGCTCTACAAAATAAAAGTATGAAAACCAGCCAGGCATGGTGGCTTGTGCCTGTAGTCCCAGTACTTGGGAGGCTGAGGCAGGAGGATTGCTTGAGCCTGGGAGGTTGAGGCTGGAGTGAGCCACAATTATGTCACTGCACTCCAACCTGGGTGACAGAAGGACACCCTGTCTCTGAAAAGGAAAAAAAAAAAAAAAGACTTTATGGGAGACAAAGTTTTCTCTTGAGAATTTGGCAGGCTGCATCAGAGAAGAAAAACTAGATTTAGTCAGCATAGCCACAGAAGACAACCAGAACCCATTGAATAGTTGTTATAAGTGAGTCTTGGGCCCAGCTTAAAAAGTTGTTGCCAGTTAGAGCCTAGGCAGGAAGATCGCTTGAGTCCAGGAGTTCATGACCAGCTGGGCAACAAAGTGAGAACCCCCACCCTCCCTGCCCCAGCTCTACGAAATAAAAGTATAAAACCCAGCAAGGCAGGGTGGCTTGTGCCTGTAGTCTCAGTACTTGGGAGGCTGAGGCAGGAGGATTGCTCCAGAAATGGAATGATATTCCTTATAATGTAATGCATTTTGTACTGCCAGAGGCTCCATGACCATCTGCTGAGAAAAGAGGTATAGGGACAGTTTTTCCAATTGGGAATTTGTGTTGTATGATCCCAGACAGGGCCTTCAAAACTCTAGGCTTTTGTGCTTGCATTTTCCATCTTGGTGAATGTTTGAGTCTTGATATTCTCCAAATCATAGTATAAGGCACACCTAAGAATAAGAGGCCTACGAGATTGTGCCATTGCACTCCAGCCTGGGCAAGAAGAGCGAAACTCCATCTCAAAAAAATAAAGAGTAAGCCTATATAAGGTAGTTAATTATCAGTTTCAACTTCCTAAAGAACAATATTCTTTGCTTAGGATGATTATAACAGCAGTTAAAGGACAAGTTGCAGTTTTAGATTCCCGACATTATGCCTGAAGTGTTTTTCAGTTAGGTTGACGTTGTTTTCAAAGTGTGAGGATATTTTTCATAATGGACTGTCCAAGTGTTGATGTTTGATGCAAATTTTAGGTTACCTTTGTCTCTTTTTCCTCATTGGAATATACTTTTGTTTCTGGTTAAGGTAAAGTTAACAATTGAAGAGCACTTTTTGATACAAAATTTGGGAGGTCTTCATCTCAATCAACTAAAGACATTGTGCCTCTTTGTTTTATTAGGTCCTTTAAAAGAGAAAATGAATTAGATTATTTTGAGTGCATCTCTCCCTCGCCCGTGGGATCTTCATTATTAATAACCAGCTACTTATTACTTTCAGGGGGTAAAGGAATATGTTGGAGCTCAGAAAGACTGGATGAGGCTTGTTTTGTAGCATATATTCACTCTTTCTGCATTATAAATAATGAATTCTAAAAATTTCAAAACATTGCATCTCCAATATAATGTTCCTTTAAAGGGAATGCTAAATGAGGAGACATAAACATGTAGCAGATGAATATTTAGTGAAGTCCCCTCATACTACAGTAAGACGAAATCACCTGTAGTCAAAATCCCATATTCCCATTCCGTTCATTATATTGTATCTACACTATCGCTTGTTAGATCTAGCAGATTTTTTTTTTTTTTTTTTTTAAATTTCAGACACGGATCACTTTTTCTTTACTTGAGAACTGGAAGGCTATATGTCTTTAAACCTTAGAATCCCACTCAGGGTAGTGAAAAGCACAGGGAAGGAAGACCAATTTAGGGAGCATCAGATTCACAGTACCATCTCTTTTATTCTCTGGAACAACAAGTGTCACAGTTAAAACTATCAAATGGAACTGTCTGCATGCTCTGGGCTCACACTGAAGTTTGTGTGATGTGAATCTACTGGATTCTACACCTTTTAAGGTTCTTTATCTCACTTTGCTTACTGCTATATGTATGTGTACACATCTATATGCATGTGTGTACTTATATTTTCAAATATTGACATTCAAGATTTTGTCTTATTAATAAAGTATAAATTGATCAGTTAATTGAATGATAAAGTATTATGCATTTGCCTGTTTTGTCTTTTCCCTAAGGGTCATAGAGCTGTAAATGACCTCAGAAATCATTTACTTCAGTCTCTTTATTTTATGGAAGATACAAGTGTGAACCAGACAAGCTAAGTAATTTGTCCCAGGTCACAGTGCTAGTTTTTGCTTGAACTGAATCTAGATTTTGTGCCTCCTGGTTCCTGACCCAATGCCCTTTTTACTGTACTAAACTGTCTTATCACTCATGAAGTGATAGGTCTTTCTTCTATTTGGATATCTATACATATTGATTAACATTAAAAAACAAACAAAACTTTTAAAACAAACAAATAAAAAGCTGAATTCATTGAGAGGCCAAATGAAGTACAGGACTTTTGGGTAAACTGCTACCACTGTTTATAAGATCTTCCAAAAGTTTCATTTAGAGTTTAGTAGTTGGTAACTTGATGGGATATAAGCAAGTGGCAAATTTTCCTTATTGAGGTTGGTAGCAGAGTTTCATTTTTTCTAGGAACAGAATATTCCCAGTCTGTTCACATGTATTCAGAATGATCATTTAAAAATAAGCAAATTTAGATTTCTAAGATAGCCAAATAGGAACAGCTCTGGTCTGCAGTTCCGAGTGTGACTGATGCAGAAGAAAGGTGATTTCTGCATTTCCAGCTGAGGCACCTGGTTCATCTCATTGGGACTGGTTGGACAGTGGATGCAGCCCACGAAGGGCGAGCTGAAGCAGAGCGGGGTATCGCCTCACCCGGGAACCACAAGGGGTCAGGGAAATTCCATTTCCTAGCCAAGGGAAGCTGTGACAGACTGTACCTGGAAAAATGGGACACTGCTGCCCAAATACTGCGCTTTTCCCAAGGTCTTAGCAACAGCAGACAAGGAGATTCTGTCCCCTGCCTGGCTTGGCGGGTCCCACACCCACGGAGGCTTGCTCACTGCTAGTGCAGCAGTCTGAGATCGAACTGCAAGGCAGCAGCATGGCTGGGGGAGGGGCGTCCACCATTGCTGAGGCTTGAGTAGGTAAACAGCCGCCAGGGAGCTTGAACTGGGCGGAGCCCACCACCACAGCTCAGCAAGGCCTACTGCCTCTATAGACTCCACCTCTGTGGGCAGGGCATAGCTGAATAAAAGGCAGCAGAAAACTTCTGCAGACTTAAACATCCCTGTGTGAGAGCTCTGAAGAGAGCAGTGGTTCTCCCAGCATGGCGTTTGAGCTCTAAGAACGGATAGACTGCCTCCTCAAGTTGTTTCCTAACCCCTGTGTAGCCTAACTGGGAGACATCTCCCAGTAGGGGCCAACAGACACCTCATATAGGTGGGTGCCCCTCTGGGACAAAGCTTCCAGAGGAAGGATCAGGCCGCAATGTTTGCTGTTCTGCAGCCTCCACTGGTGATACTCAGGCAAACAGGGTCTGGAGTGGACCTCTAGCACACTCCAACAGATGTGCAGCTGAGGGACCTGACTGTTAGAAGGAAAACTAACAAACAGAAAGGAATAGCATCAACATCAACAAAACGGACATCCACACCAAAACCCCATCTGTAGGTCACCAACATCAAAGACTTAAGGTAGATAAAACCACAAAGATGGGGAGAAACCAGAGCAGAAAAGCTGGAAATTCTAAAAACCAGAGTGCCTCTTCTCCTCCAAAGATCGCAGCTCCTTGCCAGCAATGGAACAAAGCTTAATGGAGAATGACTTTGATGCGTTGACAGAAGTAGGCTTCAGAAGGTCAGTAATAACAAATGTCTCCGAGCTAAAGGAGCATGTTTGAACCCATTGCAAGGAAGCTAAAAACCTTGAAAAAAGAAGGTTAGACGAATGACTAACTAGAATACACAATGCAGAGAAGACTTTAAATGACCTGATGGAGCTGAAAACCATGGCACAAGAAGTTCATGACGCATGCACAAGCTTCAGTAGCTGATTCGATCAAGTGGAAGAAAGGATATCAGTGATTGAAGATCACATTAATGAAATAAAGTGAGAAGACAAGGTTAGAGAAAAAAGAGTAAAAAGAAATGAACAAAGCTTCCAAGAAATATGGGACTATGTGAAAAGACCAAATCTACGTTTGATTGGTGTACCTGAAAGTGATGGGGAGAATGGAACCTAGTTGGAAAACTGTCTTCAGGATATTATCCAGGAGAACTTCCCCAACCTAGCAAGGCAGGCCAGCATTCAAATTCAGGAAATACAGAGACCGCCACAAAGAAACTCCTTGAGAATAGCAACCCCAAGACACATAATTGTCAGATTCACCAAGGTTGAAATGAAGGAAAAAAATGTTAAGGGCAGCCAGAAAGAAAGATTGGGTTACCCACAAAGGGAAACCCATCAGACTGACAGTAGATCTCTCGGCAGAAACTCTACAAGCCAGAGAGAGTGGGGGTCAGTAGTCAACATTCTTAAAGAAAAGAATTTTCAACCCAGAATTTCATATCCAGTCAAACTAAGCTTCATAAGCAAAGGAGAAATAAAATCCTTTACAGACAAGCAAATGCTGAGAGGTTTTGTCACAACAAGGCCTGCCTTAAAAGAGTTCCTGAAGGAAATACTAAACATGAAAAGAAACAACCGGTACCAGCCATTGCAAAAACATGCCAAATTATAAAGACCATCGATGCTATGAAGAAACTGCATCAATTAATGGACAAAATAGCCAGCTAACATCATAATGACAGAATCAGATTCACACATAACAATATTAACCTTTAATGTAAATGGGCTAAATGCCCCAATTAAAAGACACAGACTGGCAAATTGGATAAAGAGTCAAGACCCATCAGTCTGCTGTATTCAGGAGACCCATCTCATGTGAAGAGAAACACATAGGCTCAAAATAAAGGGATGGAGGAAGATCTACCAAGCAAATGGCAAAAAAAAAAAAAAAAAAAAAAAAAAAAAGCAGGGGTTGCACTCCTAGTCTCTGATAAAACAGACTTTAAACCAACAAAGATCAAAAGAGACAAAGAAGGCCATTACATAATGGTAAAGGGATCAATTCCTCAGGAAGAGCTAACTATCCTAAACATATATGCACCCAATACAGGAGCACCCAGATTCATAAAGCAAGTCCTTAGAGACTTACAAAGAGACTTAGACTCCCATACAATAATAATGGGAGACTTTAACATCCCACTGTCAACATTAGACAGATCAACGAGACAGAAGGTTAACAAGGATATCCAGGACTTGAACTCAGCTCTACACCAAGCAGACCTAATAGATATGTTCAGAACCCTCCACCCCAAATCAACAGAATGTATATTCTTCTCAGCACCACATCACACTTATTCCAAAATTGACCACATAGTTGGAAATAAAGCATTCTTCAACAAATATAAAAGAACAGAAATCACAACAAACTGTCTCTCAGACCACAGTGCAATCAAATTAGAACTCAGGATTAAGAAACTCACTCAAAACTGCACAACTACATGGAAACTGAACAACCTACTCCTGAGTGACTACTGGGTAAATAACGAAATGAAGGCAGAAATAAAGATGTTCTTTGAAACCAATGAGAACAAAGATACAACATACCAGAATCTCTGGGACACATTTAAAGCAGTGTGTAGAGGGAAATTTATAGCACTTAATGCCCAAAAGAGAAAGCAGGAAAGATCTAAAATGGACACCCTAACATCACAATTTAAAGAACTAGAGAAGCAAGAGCAAACAAATTCAAAAGCTAGCAGAAGGCAAGAAATAACTAAGAGCAGAACTGAAGGAGATAGAGACACAAAAAACCCTTAACAAATATAATGAATCCAGGAGCTGGTTTTTTGAAAAGATCAACAAATTGATAGACAACTAGCGAGACTATTAAAGAGGAAAAGAGAGGAATTAGACGCAATAAAAAATGATAAAGGGGATATCACCACCAATCCCACAGAAATACAGACTACCATCAGAGAATACTGTAAACACCTCTATGCAAATAAACTAGAAAATCTAGAAGAAATGGATAAATTCCTGGACACATACAGCCCCCCACAAGACTAAACCAGAAAGAAGTTGATTTTCTGAACAGATCAATAACAGGCTCTGAAATTGAGGCAATCATTAATAACCTACCTACCAAAAAAGTCCAAGACCTGATGGATTCACAGCCAAATTCTACCAGAGGTACAAAGAGGAGCTGGTACCATCCCTTCTGAAACAATCACAATCAACGGAAAAAGAGGGAATCCTCCCTAACTCATTTTATGAGGCCAACATCATCCTGATACCAAAGCCTGGCACAGACACAACAACAACAACAAAAAGAATTTTAGACCAATATCCCTGATGAACATTGATGCAAAAATCCTCAGTAAAATACTGGCAAACCGGATTCAGCAGCACATCAAAAAGCTTATCCACCATGATCAAGTCGGCTTCATCCCTGGGATGCAGGGCTGGTTTAACATATGTAAATCAATAAATGTAATCCCTCACATAAACAGAACCAAAGACAAACACTACATGATTATCTCAATAGATGCAGGAAAGGCCTTCAACGAAATTCAACAGCCCTTCATGCAAAAAATTCTCCGTAAACCAGGCATTGATGGAGCATGTCTCAAAACAATAAGAGGTATTTATGACAAACCCACAGCCAATATCATACTGAATGGGCAAAAACTGGAAACATTCCCTTTGAAAACCAGCAGAAGACAGGGATGCCCTGTCTCACCACCCTGTTCAACATACTGTTGGAAGTTCTGGGCCAGGGCAATCAGGCAAGAGAAGGAAATAAAGGGTATTCAGTAAGGAGAAGACGAAGTCAAATTGTCCCTGTTTGCAGATGACATGATTGTATATTTAGAAAACCCCATTATCTGAGCCCCAAATCTCCTTAAGCTGATAAGCAACTTCAGCAAACTCTCAGGATGCAAAATCAATGTGCAAAAATTACAAGCATTCCTATACACCAATAACAGACAAACAGAGAGCCAAATCATGAGTGAACTCCCATTCACAATTGCTACAAAGAGAATAAATTACCTAGGAATACAACTTACAAGGGTTGTGAAGGACCTCTTTAAGGAGAACTACAAACCACTGCTCAACAAAGTAAAAGAGGACACAAACAAATGGAGGAACATTCCATGCTCATGGATAGGAATAATCAGTATTGTGAAAATGACCATACTGCCCAAAGTAATTTATAGATTCAGTGCCATCCCCATCAAGCTAACAATGACTTTCTTCACTGCATTACCAACACAATCTTAAGCAAAAAGAACAAAACTGGTGGTGTCATGCTACCTGAGTTAAAACTATACTACAAGGCTACAGTAACCAAAAGAGCATGGTACTGGTACCAAAACAGATACATAGACCAATGGAACAGAACAGAGGCCTCAGAAATAACACATCTGTAACCATCTGATCTTTGACAAACCTGACAAGAACAAGAAATGGGGAAAGGATTTCCTATTTAATAAGTGGTGCTGGGAAAACTGGCTAGCCATATGTAGAAAGCTGAAACTGGATTCCTTCCTTACACCTTGTACAAAAATTAATTCAAGATGAATTAAAGACCTAAATGTTAGACTTAAAACCATAAAAACCATAGAAGAAAACCTAAGCAAAACCATTCAGGACATAGGCATGGGCAAGGACTTCATGACTGAAACACTGAAAGCAATGGCAACAAAAGCCAAAATAGGCAAATGGGATCTAATCAAACTAAAGAGCTTCTGCACAGCAAAAGAAACTACCATCAGAGTGAACAGGCAACCTACAGAATGGGAGAAAATCTACCCATCTGACGAAGTGCTAATATCCAGAATCTACAAAGAACTCAAACAGATTTACAAGATAAAAACAACCCAATCAAAAGGGCAAAGGATATGAACACAGACACTTCTCAAAAGAAGACATTTATGCAGCCAACAGACACATGAAAAAATGCTCATCTTCACTGGTCATCAGAGAAATGCAAATCAAAACAACAACGAGATACCATCTCACATCAGTTAGAATGGCGATCATTAAAAAGTCAGGAAACAACAGATGCTGGAGAGGATGTGGAGAAACAGGAACACTTTTACACTGTTGGTGGGAGTTTAAACTAGTTTAACCATTGTGGTAGACAGTGTGGCGATTCCTCTAGGGCCTAGAACTAGAAATACCATTTGACCCAGCAGTTCCATTACTGAGTATGTACCTAAAGGGTTGTACATCATGCTGCTATAAAAACACATGCTCACGTATGTTTATTGCAGCACTATTCATAATAGCAAAGACTTGGAACCAACCCAAATGTCCATCAGTGACAGATTGGATTAAGAAAATGTGGCACATATACAACATGGAATACTATGCAGCCATAAGAAAGATAAGTTCATGTCTTTTGCAGGGACATGGATGAAGTTGGAAACCATCATTCTCAGCAAACTCACAAGGACAGAAAACCAAACACTGCATGTTCTCACTCATAGGTGGGAATTGAACAATGAGAACACTTGGACACAGCGTGGGGAACATCGCACACTGGGGCCTGTTGTGGGGTGCAGGACTGGGGGAGGGATAGCATTAGGAAAATACCTAATGTAAATGATAAGTTGGTGGGTACAGCAAACCACCATGGCACATGTATACTTTCGTATCAAACTTGCACATTCTGCACATGTACCTTATAACTTAAAGTATAATAATAATAATAAAGCAAGTTTAGTCATGCTACGCCTCTGCCTAAACTCCTTTTGCAGCTTCCTTTTGCCTTCAGGATAAAATCTGAGCTTCTTAATATGGTATATTGGTCTGTTCTCCCATCGATACAAAGAAATACTTGAGGCTGCATAATCTATAAAGAAAAGAGGTTTAATTGGCTCATGTTTCTGCAGGCTATACAGGAAGCATATTGCTGGCATCTGCTTGGCTTGTGGGGATGCCTCAGGAAAGTTACAGTCTTGGTGGAAGGCAAAGGGAGAGTGAGGCATCTCACATGGCAGGAGCAGGAACAAGTGAAGAGGGAGGGAGGTGCCACACACTTTTAAATCTCATGAGAACTCACTATCATGAGGACAGTACCAAAGGGACTGGTGCTGAACCACTCATAAGCAGCCATCTCTGTGATCTAGTCACCTCCCACCAAGTCCCACCTCCAACATTGGGAATTAAAATTTGACATGAGATTTGGGTGGGGACACAGATCCAACCCATGCCTTTTACAGCCTTGATATCTGGGGCCTGTTCATATCATTTCCCCACAATGCCTTTGGTTTCTCACAATTCCTGTAGGTAAGAAGTCTGGCATAGTGTGGCTGGATTTTCTTCTCGGGGTTTCACCAGGCTAAAATCAGAGTATTGCCTTGGTATGTGACTCTCAATCTGAGCTCAGGGTCCTCTTTCAAGCTCGATGGTTGTTGGCAGGATTCAGATCCCTGTTTCCTTGACATGTGGCCCCCTTCATCTTTAAGCCAATACTGACATGTTAAACACCTCTTATGTCTCAAATTTCTCTGACTTCCTCTTCCATCACATTTCTGTGACTTTCTTGTCGGCACTGTAGCTCATGCAACTGCTTCAACCCCACCTGCAATCCAAGATAATCTCCCTGTTTTAAGGTCAGCTGACTAGTAACCATAATTACACCTGCCGAGCTCCTTTGACCATATAAGGTATTCATGGACATCACACTAGGGGGCAGAGGTCACAAGGGTAAAAATTCGGCTTACCACACTGCAGTACCCTCTGACTGAAGTACTCTTTCTTGCCCTCACCTCCTGCTCCTGCAACTGCTAACTTTTACTTTATCTGTTAGGTCTCTGCTTTATTTTTGCCCCTCTTTTCTCCCTCATTGTCAAGTTTGGGTTAGGACCTTCTCCTCAGTGCTTACATATTACTCTGTATTTCCCCATTTGTAGCACTTGTCACTCTGTGTGCTTATCTGTATCCTTTCTGGGGACTGCCCAGTCTTTGAGAAGCTGTGTTTATCTCAGCTGATTTGTGTTTTCTCTGCTTAACTGAATGTCTGCAATACATACAGTTGATGTTCAATAAAAAAAAAATTGAATCAATGAATTCTTTGTGTTTATGAAAGATGGAAGCATGATCACTAATATAAAATTCTAAGACTGTTACCCAGGGGAAGAACTGAGAAGCCAGTTTTCACTCAGTATATGCAGATTATTATTATTATTTTTAATGAACTGGCCTGCTTTTGTAAGGTGGTGTACTCCTTATTACTGGATTTTTTTAGGTGTAAGCCCAGGGACTGAGTGTCAGGGATATTATTTGGAGGACAAAGTGCACAAGCTCTGTTTTGTGACTCATTCTTCATTAAGGGTTGCTACTAGAACAATGGAGATGAGCTTACTTGCTTTACCATACCTGTGGCTCCCAGGAGGGACTCACATTGTGTCATTACCAGCAGTGCCCCTGTCTTTCGCTATGGAATTACCCTAAGAAAGTTGGTAATGGCCCAGAACCATTGTGTAATTAGCCAGCCTGGCATGTGTGTGTGCATACGCAGGTACACACACACGCACGCACACATAGCTATTATAGAGGTTACTCTACTAATGACAGCTATGTAGGGGACAAAGTTTTTAATGGACTAAATGTCTTTGTTCATGTAGACCATACTTTTTGAGGTAATTGACTTCTAGTACCTTGTGCTGGTTGCTGAGTCATACTGAGTGGCAAGATTGGTGTAGTAGAATCACAAGTCATTAACTGTGTAGAAACAACATTAGAAGTAAAAATACTATTAAGATAGATCAGTAAGAGAAGGATTATAATGCAGCACTTAAGAATAGTCTTTTTGGGTTCAAACCCTCAGGTCTACTACTTACAAACTGTGTGGCCTTGGACAAGGTTTTTAAGTTTCTGTACCTCAGTTTCTCAAACTATAAAATGGAGATGGTAATAATAGAACCTAACTTACAGAGTGATTGTGAGGACTAAATAGGCAAGATAGGGAAGACATACAGTGCCTAGGATATGACAAGCATTGTATAAGGGTTAGCTGCTGTTACTATTATCATTATTCATTCCACAGGCACATTAAGGATAGTTCAAGAACTCCAACCATGTGCAGAGTGTATGGCATATCCTAGGAATACAATAAATATTTTGGGGTAAATAAATAATGTGCTAATTTGTAATTTTGATTTATATTTGCTCTTTCAGATAAAGACAGGAAATTGACCCAATAACTTTATAAGCATAATATGAAGAAGTTATTGTAGTGTTGTCGTCTTGTCTTATACAGAGCTTGCTAGGGCAATCTGGAAAAATGTCTCCTGCTAGGACTTACCTTCTCTGTTCTTTGTTAAAGCAAATGGATATTTTGAAAAGCCATTTGTTTTTTTTTTTTTTAAAGCAAGTTATAATCACGTGAAATTAGTACTTTGCTTATAGGTGTGTATCATTTTCATCATGATAAAGTGAAATGTTCTTGCCACAAAAGTGTTCTCTTCTGAATTCAGGTGAGATGTTAACACTTTGCTTGTCTTTGTGAATAGGTTCATCCTAAGTTCCACTATAAACAGGCTCATGACTCAGGCACAGACACTTCTTGCGTGACTTTTTCCTATGATGGTAATGTCCTTGCCTCTCGTGGAGGTAGGTTAAAAACTTTTTTTTTGATGTATTTCTCCATATAAAATGATCATCTTTAACAAATATGACAATAATACCCTAGTGCTTAGTAAAGCTTGCTGTGATTTTTGTTAATACACCTTGGCCAGTCTGATTTCTTCATTAAAATACATTTCCAACTTTGTAACATTGTTTGTATTAAAAATTACCAAGTAAAAAGTTTAAATATTTACTTATTTTTTGCCTAAGTTTTTCATTTCGATTCAAATTCCGTAAGAGTTTGAAGCCTCCACAAAAATGATCTTTGCTTCTACCTTGGGAAGTTTATAGATGATCACCTAGATTCTTTCTATACCATTTTATAATTCTGTGTCTGGTACTTCAAAGTCTTCTATTTGTTGCCTGACCATTGCTTTTTTTTTTTTTCTTCCCCAGTTCAAATACTAACCCAATTTGGTTTTTTTAAAAAAAGTCTATGTCTAGATGAGATTTTCAAAAATGGTTCTATATGGTCATATTGTAAGTTTACTTATCCGCACGCATATGCTTAGATACAGCTTCCTAATTTTTTGCTAAATCTTTATCACATAGATAGTTTGTGTATTGATAGAAGGAGATGGAGAATAGTGAAGGCAGCATTATGGGAGAGTATGAGACATAGCTGAAGATTTTCCTATAGACCCATTTGTGGGGAGAGAAAAATAGCATGGTAAGTAGGCTGGAGCCATGTTACAGAGGGTCTTAAATATCACATAAAGAAAAGAAATACTAATAGCATGGTAAGTAGGTGGGAACTATGCTACAGAGGGCCTTATATAGCCTTTATTCTGTAGACCAAGGGAGGAGCTACATTTTAGGCAGGTGAATCTAATGGTGCTATATTTAGGTATTTATTCAGTCACTCGACTACTGTATATTGAACATCTACTATGAGCTAACATTATGCTAGGTGCTGGGTATAAACTGTAAACATCATAGACAGAATCCTTTTCCTGAAAGACTTTACAACCCAGTGTAAAGGATAGTGGAAGTGAAGAGAGAGGCAAGAGAAGTGGCACAGCTTTCCCCTCAATTTAACTAGTCCCTGTCCTTTTACCCTTGGGAACTCATTCAGATTCTCTTTAGGGAAACTTTACTATTATATCTAAACTACTCTCATTTGCATAACTTAAAAAAATCAAAGTACATATACATGTAATTCTCTATGATACACATGGCAAATGTGGATATGTACAAAATATGTATTTTGGTCCATCAATTTTAACCTGCTACTTGAGTTCAGAGATGACTCCCAATTAAAATTCTGTATATTCTTTTTTTAAAACAATGGTTCTCATCCCAAGAGTGTATCTGAATCCCCTGGGAAAGTTTTTAAATGATGAGTGCTCCACTTAGGAATTCTTACATCCACTCTTGCATCTTTGGGATGGTATATCCAAGTCTCTGAGGTGGAGTTAGGGGAGAAGAGGGGAAAAAAGGGAGAGTGTAGCTTGAAAATTCTTCACAGGTGATAAAATAGGTGAGCCCATAATTACTCAACTGAGTAATTACCCAGTCGATAATTACTCCCTTAGAAGTATAAAAGTAACTCTATTTCAGTCAAAGCCGTTTTGGTGATAATTCTTACCTTTCCCTTCCATCACACACACACACACACACACACACACACACAAGTTTTTGGATAACTTAATTGGTCAATACCACATGTATACTGTATTCCATCATTTTCCTTCCTGGATGTATACAGTATGGCAGGTAGAAGTCTATTCAGCAGAGACCTCAGGGTGTCACAAGGTGCTTCTGCTAGCTGCATAACCTGCTGGATTAGATGGAATTAATACAGGTTAATGTTTTCTTATTATTTGAAGATTGTGGGGATGTGTAACCTTTTTTTAAAGACTAAAAGCAGACCGGGTGCAGTGGCCCACACCTGTAATCCCAGCACTTTGGGAGGCCTAGGCAGGTGGATCACTTGAGGCCAGGAGTTTGAGACAAGCCTGGACAACATGATGAAACCCTGTCTCTACTAAAAATGCAAAAATTAGCTGGATGTAGTGGCGCATGTCTGTAGTCCCAGCTACTCGGGAGGCTGAGGCAGGAGAATCACTTGAACCTGGAGGCTGAGGTTACAGTGAGCTGAGATCATGCCACTGCACTCCAGCCTGAGTGACAGAGCAAGACTCCATCTCAAAAAAAGAAAGACTAAAAGCAATAAAGTAACATTCCAAAGGTGAGCCTTACAAAGTTCTCCCAGTACAAGCAGGCCCTGCGTGCTGCCAGTTGTGGATTAGTGCACCTGCCAAAAGTTGGGTTTCAGAGGAAGCTTCACTGTAAAAATGGGGATTTTTACTGAACTCTTTATTCTCCTCACTTGTACCTGATTCTCATTCCTTATTGGACCCAAGGGGTTGAGGCAGGTCCCAGCTGTGGGCACTGGGGAGAAAGAACAGCGAAAACGTTATTTATATGAGTTTGGCTTTTGTTCTGTTCAGGAATTAGCCCTATAGAAATATTAAAAAGGGATTTTTAAAAATTTTTTTTTTAAGTAAATATGGAATGCTTCACAAATTTACATGTCATGCTTGTGCAGGAGCTATGCTAATCTTCTCTGTATCGTTCCAGTCTTAGTATATGTCTGCCAAAACAAGCACAAAAAGTGATTCTTTAAAAATATTCATTATTCTTTAAATGGCTTGGTAAAGCTGTACTCCCCCAGCAAAGTGAAGAATGATAGCTATAGGTAGAATTACACTGGAGGGAAGGGAATCACATGGCTCACCCTTATTAATGTTAATGGATAGCTTTACTCACCAGTGGGAAAAGGAATCTGTTGTGAATTGAACTATTTTCAGTCCTGATAGTTGTTAAATTAAAATCTTCTCAAGAAATAATGTATGCTCAAATACACCACAGGGGAACTACCATCTGCTCTAATATCATACTTTAGAGTAGATTCTCCAGGGTTCCTTCTAGCTTGCATCTATCTGGAAAGTAATTTCTGGAAGCCCAATTCATTATCAAATAGCTTTCAACTGTTCTTGCGGCTGCTGTTTTCAAGCTCTCTGAACAGTTAAAAAAGTAAAACATGCTTGTGTGAATCTAGCTTCTTTCTTCCTTTCTTCCCTCTTTCTCCCCTTCCCCTTCCCTTTCTTCCTTATAGTTATACATTAAGTGTAGCAGACTCTAAACTGGGAGCGAGTTCTTTTTGCACAATTCACTTTTCTGTCTTTTTTTCCCTCATTCCTGTGTCAGGTGACGATTCATTAAAATTATGGGACATCCGACAATTTAACAAGCCACTTTTTTCAGCCTCAGGTCTTCCCACCATGTTCCCAATGTAAGTAGCATATTTTAAGTATTTGATCAGCATAGAAGAATGGAAAAGAAGTACTTTTACCTTAATGTTAATTTATATCATATGTCTTTTAGATCTTCTGGAAAAGAGACTTGAGTGATCAAAATCTGTTTTTTGAAATATATATATATATATATATTTTGCACATTCTTCAGACTTCACTTTTTTGAAGTTAAAATTATGTATTTGATTTATTCATGTGTTTGTGTGTATTGTATGCACTGCACAAGTCTTGGGGTAGTAAAATATATTTTAAGAAATTCAGTTGTTCTTTTAATATTGTATAAATGGCAAGGTAGGCTTTTTAAAATTTGTGGTTTTTAAAAATTTGAGCTGTAGTCAACCAGGGTGCTGTGGCTCACTCCTGTAATCCCAGCCCTTTGGGAGGCCAAGGCGGGCGAATCATGAGGTCAGGAGATCGAGACCATCCTGGCTAACAATGGTGATACCCCGTCTCTACTAAAAATACAAAAAGTTAGCCGGGCCTGGTGGCAGGCACCTGTAGTCCCAGCTACTTGGGAGGCTGAGGCAGGAGAATGGCGTGAACCCAGGAGGCGGAGCTTGCAGTGAGCCGAGATTGCACCACTGCTCTCCAGCCTGGGGGACAGAGCGAGACTCCGTCTAAAAAAAAAAAAAAAAAACACTGAGCTCTAATACCATCAAAGCAGTTTTTAATATTTACTGAGCATTTATGGTACAGCTCATTTTCTCATTTTTTAAATCATTCACATCAGTAATTCAGCATGCTTCACTTGTTCAGACTGTCTTGCTGAACACTGTTATCTCCAATCTACTAAACTGGCCCCTGAAACTTTTAAAGATTTTCTTGAAGGAGCTGAGGTAAAACTTGACCTTTGAGTCCTATAGTCGTTACCTAGGCAAATTGTTCTATTGTGGTAGAAATGAAATAATGATCAACAGAGAAGAGCATGAAGATAATGGAAGTGTCAAGTGAAGGAAACTGTGATAATGCGGTACTAACTCTAACATGGTCCGCTGCCCATGGCATTTTATGTTAAAACAAACAAACGTGAGTTTATAACTGATGACAATTTTTTGAGCTATTATACCTGCTGCAAGTAATGCTAACTATATAACTTGTTTGGGTCATGTCTTAGATTAGTCGCAAGCGATGGCCAGACTGCTAACAACAAGAGCCTTGGAGTCATAGCCATCAATTAGGTTCCACCAGTGCAACCTGTGGCTCATTTCATGGTGCTCAACTTGACATAACTCAAATTATTTGGGGGTGATGGTAGTGGTGTTAGTAAAAATAGTTTTTAAAAAAATGGCCAAAATAATCATTTTACTTAGACATTAGTCATATATATATCTGTCTGTAGACACTCTTAATGTCTATATTAATTTTTTCACACTCCCTTTACATTAAAAAACATTACAATGTAGAAGCTGAAAAGCACAGATTCTGAAGTCAGACTGCCTAAGTTTGAATCCCAGCTGCACTACTTACTTGTGTTGCCATGTGCAAGGTGTAATTAAATTATTTTCTTCAGTTTCCTCATCAGTAAAATATGGATAATAACTATCACATAGGATTATTGCGATGATTAAACAAATTAATGCAAGTGCTTGACTCATAAGCCCTATACAGGAGTTAGCTCTTATTATAGCAATGTTTATATTTTATTTAATTCACTAATTATTGCTAGATTGTTGTGGAGGTCATAAGCTTATACTCATAAACGCTTTTTTTCTGTAGGACTGATTGCTGTTTCAGTCCAGATGATAAGCTCATAGTCACTGGTACATCTGTTCAAAGAGGATGTGGCAGTGGCAAACTTGTTTTCTTTGAGCGTAGGACTTTCCAAAGGGTGTATGAAATAGACATCACAGATGCGGTACGTATATTCTTTTCTCCTCAGCCTTGAGAATACGTAAAGTTTTCCTCTTACCCATCTTTTGGTTTTGTTTGTTAAGTAGAACATAAGCCCTGGCCCTGAGAGCACGGTGATAACTGCTTTTCACTCTAGCATAGGAGTTATCAGTATGTTGTGAACTGCTGATCTACCCTATCCCTTTCCACAACCCAGTGTTTCCTATGGGCCTACACTTTAGTAGTAATTTCAGCTGGGCCTGAGATGTTTCCCCCTCTCTACCAACCAAATTGAGGAGGGAAGAAGATGATCATCATGTAGAATACAGAAAAGAGCATCCCACAATGGGCATGTTTGTGAGGATCTAGGGATTGTCGACGAAAGTGAAAGGTTAAGAAGTGACGAAGTTTAACATTGTTCTTGAAACCATGAAAACTTTGACAGAACTCTGCTTGTGTGGGTTGTAGTCATTAAAGTCAGGCTCAGCTTGCACTGAACTTATTTGCTATTTAGTTATTTGGAAATTTAAAACATTTCAGATTTAACTTCTACACTTGAAAAAAAAAATTAGTTTTCTTCACAGATTTATATGAACACTAAAACACCAGCATTCACTTGTTCATTCATTCATTTGTTCATGTCCTGAGACTGAGACTGGAGCCACATGTTATACAATAAGAATGAAAATTCCCAGAGGAAAATTTGACTTCCTTTAAACTGTGTATTATTATTTACATGGTAAGGCAAATCATTGTAATTTTCTCAGTATGAAACAGGCCAATTAATGTCTGTGTACATTTTCTTTGGCTCATTGTCAGATCTTTTAGTAATGTCCTGTATCTTAAACAATGTTCTTATGTAGGTTTTTCCAGTTGTTTCAGCTCTTGGTAAACAGTTGAGACATATTATGCACTTAAGTGACTCAGACAATTGAACAACTGTTTTTAAATCACCAGCAAAAAACTCCTGTCTCTAATGTTCTAGTATTATTATGAAGTCTTAATTTGCAGGTTCTGAATGTAAAACCACAGTATAGTTAGAGTATTATAGGAAAAGTGAAATAACAATGAGATTAATTCTACATGAGTACTTATGTTTAATAGATTCTAATCTCATGACATAATTTGAAAGGTGCCAGCACTCACATTGCTTTTTCTGGGTGTATTAGGAGCCAACTAAAACACTAGAATCAAAGAAAACAATCGAATCTATCAACTTTCATCTCAGAAAGTAAAATTATTGTAATCATTTGTTCCAGATATAAGCTGTGTTCTACTATGCCTCTAAATGACTGTACATTTCAGTATCACACTTGATGTATTTTTAAATTGTAGCTTAAGTTGAAGTGTAAATAAATTAAGGAATGTAGACATATGATTGCACTTTTAAGGACATGCTGGGCTTCTGTAGTTTATAGGAAGAACATGCTGTTTGCTGGAAAAATCAGTGTCTCATAGTGTGATACATTTTTGTTCTCTGTGTTACTTTTATAGGTAGATCTTTTTCTCCATAGTACTTACCCCCGCCCCTCATATATTGTATGTTTGTTTGATTTTGTCTGTCGTCTTCTACCAGGATGTAAGTCACACAGGGCAGAAACTTTTTGTTCACTGCAGTATCCTTGGTGCATAGCTCTTAATATTCATTGAATGAGTGAGAGATATACTTGGGAAGTGCAAGTAAGGCATATTGTAGATCATAGGTGTGTCTTTGGAGAGTGAGGCAGGAGAGAGATATCTAGAGTCAGAAAGGTAAAACTGGTCTTGTATACAATAAGAAAATGACTATGTTGTGTTGTTTTTTTTTTTTTTTCTTCAAAGCAAAGGAAGACACATTCGGATCTAAGTTTTGAAATGGTTAATTCTTGTTGAAATATAAAGTTTAGTTTTATAAGATTTGGTGAGTCTGTGTAGATAAAGCCAGAAATTTATAATTTGGGAGACTGGGTGAATGTTCATTGACATAAAAATACATAGAGATAAAATAAAACAAATTTTGGAAGAAAGTGAATTCTGCTCTTGATATGTTGAGCTTGAAATACCTATAGGACTTCTGTGTAGAGATACTCAATATGCAGATGGTTTAATAAGTTTGGTGCATAAGAGAAAGAAGGGACAGGTTTGGTAAAAACATTTTTAGTGCATAGTTGAAATGTTGATTGCTGATGGTTTGGTTAAGGTAAGGGAATAAAGGATAGAAAAATGAGCCGTAAGAAGCATCATCATTTAAGAGACGAGAAAATGAGAAGAAGCTAAGAAAGGAGAAGTTTCATTAAATAAACAGAACATACAATATTGAATCATCTTTAAAAAGTCAGAAGACAAATTATGAGATCTATTTTAATAGATGGATGAAGAGAGAACTTCAAATAGGAACAAAACCACACCCCCTGAGGAGTCCTATTAAATTGTTGATTCAGTGAGGGTGAGGGCTTATTGTTATTGTTAACATCAAATAGTATCATTTTTCTGTTTATATATTAGAATGCTATGTTAAATAAAGGGGCTTTTAACAGTGCCTTTGACCTATTGTCCCAAGTTTTACGTCTTCTTGGAATGTAAAAAAATAAATAAATAAATTTCTTGGAATGAATAAAAGGTGAACATTTTGCTAGAAGAGCCAAAAGACACCTCTTTTATAATTTTGTGTTGGAAATACCACACTCCACGGTAGTAAGGAACTTAACTGTGTGTTTTAATTTGCATAAAAGGCAGCATCTCAGATTCTTAATATCAGCAGTTAGTAGTGTACTTATTTGACTAAGGCACAGACAGACAGTGATGGTATTATGTCTGTCCTAGATGTGTTCATTTACTGAACACATATGATTGGTTACGCTCTTCCCACGCTGTCTTCTAAAACAGAATAAACCCCTACATGCTTATATTCTAGAACACCAGGCTCAGTATAGGTATATGGAGCCAAACATTGTTTTCAGTCAGAAAATGTTAACGATCTTTGCAGTTATTCCTATTAACTAAAAAGTATCTTCACAAAAACATAGCTTTTTAAAATTACAGCAAGGGCATTTTCTATAATTATTTTTGAAACAAAGTTTTTTAAAAACCCAAAACTTGTTCTAATTCTGTTCTCTGCATTGTCATATTCTCTGAAAAATTTCCTTTCTATATTCAGTGTAGAGATTCTCAAGTCTGTTTGCTGCGAGATGGTATATATTTCTTTAACATTTGCTGTTTCACCATACAATGTTTGCACACATTTTACAACTCTGCTAAAATTTTTAGACATTTCCCTTGTAGTCTAATTGCATTTCCTCAAATTATACACTGAAATAGTTTGTTTGTGTCCTCACCCAAATCTCATCTTGAATTGTAGCTCCTCTTGTGTTGTGGGAAAGACCTGGTGGGATGTAATTGAATCATGAGGGCGTGTCTTTTCTGTGCTGTTCTTGTGATAGTGAGTAAGTCTCTTGAGATCTGATGGTTTTATAAAGGGGAGTTCCCCTGCACCTGCTCTCTTGCCTGCTGCCATGTAAGACGTGCCTTTGCCCCTCCTTCACCTTCCACCATGATTGTAAGGCCTCCCCAGCCATGTGGAACTGTGAGTCAATTAAACCTCTTTCTTCTATAAATTATTCAGTCTAGGGTGTATTTTTATTAGCAGTGTGAGAATGGACTAATACACACACTCTCTCTCTCTCTCTCTCTCTCTCTCTCTCTCTCTCTCTCTCTCTCTCTCTCTCTCTCTTTCTCTCCCCCTCTCTCTCTCTCTCCCCCCTCTCATTTATTATCTAATTCTTTGTGATTTGAATAGTATGCTTGGCCTCTTAGATGAATTCCAGAATATAACTTGAACCTTGAGTTTACAAATTCACTTCTTTTTTTTTTTTTTTTGTAAGACAGTACGTTATGCTTTTTATGTATTACATAAAGGGCTTCCATTACTCTGTTTTATATAATAAAAGCATAGGAAAGAAAGAATGGATAAAATACAACTTGACGATGACATGTCAGTTTTTAAAATTAATTTTATTTAGCTGAAATTATTAAATTTTAAGCTTTTCTTAAGAGCCAGTATTTAGGGAAATGCTCTGAAATAATATTATTAGCTTGGTAGTTTTTCATCAAATGATAATTTATTGTGAAATGACTAATAGAATTTTCTTTTTAACTAGTATAAACCAAGGGACATGGTTTATGCAATTGTACCAGTATACTACCATTTATATTTTTTAACTTAAGCATGGTTAATCAGGTTGTTTTAACCTGATATTGTTTCATGGTCTCTGCACCTCATTTGCTTTTGGCAATAATTTCAGAGCTAGCAGGCATTCCCATGGGTAAAGAGGGAAAAGGAGGAAAGGAAAAAAGCCAGGAATTTTATACCTGAGCCTAACTTCTTTTCTAATTTGTTTGTTTGCCTAGGTACTTTGGTGAGAGTCCTCTATTTTTGTAAATACTGGCTGAACAAAATGAGGATAAGAAACAATTAAAAAACTAAACCTTTATTTTTGAAAACACTGCTATATAACATCTAGCATAACCTAGCATATGGCCTCTGAAGTGACAGAAAAGGAAATATGCTTTGATATTTTCAACTAATATGCCTTGGACATTTTAAAGTTGATTGAAAAGGCCTGGCATGGTGGCTTATGCCTATAATCCCAGCATTTTGGGAGGCCAAGGCAGGTGGATCACCTGAGGTCAGGAGTTCAAGACCAGCCTGGCCAACATGATGAAACCTTGTCTCCACTAAAACTACAAAAATCAGCCGGGTGTGGTGGTGGGAGCCTGTAATCCCAGCTACTCAGTAGGCTGAGGAAGGAGAATAGCTTGAACCTGGGAGGTGGAGGTTGTGGTAAGCTGAGATGGTGCCACTGCACTCCACCCTGGGCAACAGGGTGAGACTCCATCTCAATAAATACATACATACATACATACATACATACATACATACATACATACATTAATTAAAGTTGATTGAAAATCCTAATATTAACATAAGAAATATGATAGTAAAGGTCTTTTAAGGAAGGAAAAAAACCTCATTTTTGATTTCTAGATAGTATGTGTTTTTCTTTAAGACATTTTTTTAGATAGTAAAGAACAAGGATAATCTTACGTTTTTACTTCCTTCTATCATGGCTTGTTTTTCAGAATATCCCTTTCCTGTGAGAAATGAAATGTATAATATGCATGCCTCATTCATGTTCTCTAAAAAAGAAAACTCAAAATATGAAGTATTTGGTGTCTTCTGTCAATTTGAAATATTATGATCATCATTGTTTTCAAGAGGCTAACTCTATAGTTTGAGAAAGCATATATTCTGGAAATGAAAGTGCTAACACTTTCAGGTTGATTGAAAAGGCCTGGCGTGGTGTAAATGTTATACATCACATTTTGTATGTGATGTATAATTACACATGTTATACATGTAACATAATTATGCATAACATAAATTTAAAGAGTGTATATTCTGGAAATGAATGTGTTAACACTTTTCATTTCACAAAAAAAGTTTTTGTGTTATTATTAAGAGAGAATATTGATGTTTTAAATTCAGAGAGATTGAAGAGGAAGACTAAATGGATAAAAAGAGCCATGAAATAATAGACCCTTTATGAACCTAGCTATTTATCTTAATTTATAATGTGTAAGGGACATACTGGCCATTCAGACTACGGTCAGTCTCCATTATTTGTACTTAGGGAGGGAAGCAGAAAGATAATTCAAATTAATGGATATTTCAGAAATCCTCAGAATTGGCTTTGGAATGTATCTTTGTTCTTACATTTGAATGTGGATATAGCTGATCTGGGAATTCACTTCAAACAAATTAATGATACTATACCTGTGAAAGTTTGACTCTGAAGGAGTTGAGGAACTCATCTGTTCTTTCATTTCTTACTGGGAATAGAATAATCGTCTATTTTACTGATATAAAGTCCCAACTCAGGCAGAATTGCACCTCCTTATAAGTTTCTAAAAATAAAGGAGTCAAGCATTGTCTCTGCCCAGAGTCATACAAGGAGTAGTAGTATACAGAGAGAACTTGAGCTATCAGCACTGCAAATGCTAACTGAAAATAAACTTGAAAGACTACATTTGGCATTTATCTGCCTTCTAAAATATAGTGAAACCTCTTTAATGTGAAACACAAGGAAATGGAAAAAATGGGCTTTGAATTAACTAGCTTTCCATTATCTGATTTTTATTATAGAGCAATCAGGCAGCTGGTTGACTAGGGAATAGCATTTGCTTTGAATTATGTGTATTATTTTGAATAACGTGATACCAGGTTAATGAAATATTACTATAATTCACTTTTTAAAGGAGGATTAAACAATGCATATCCTAGAGGGAGCCTGAGTAGCATATTTGTATTTAATAAAATATGTATATTTGCCCACAGCCAAGTGATAGGACGGTATACCTAATTAACATAGGTGTGTGGAGCACTTGCTCACTGAGAACAGAAAGGTGAAGTCTCAGAACACTGATTGTTTCTTGGTCTTCCAAGATGTATGAATATTTGATAGGAAAACTGAGAGTAAGTAGAAAATGATGGAGTTTTAGTGTAAATTTGCCAGTACATGTTTCTTTCTCTGGCCCTATCTTTTTTCCAGGATCAAAAGCCAACTTCTAGCATGGCTTATTAGGACAGTGTTTTACTGTCAAGAAGTGCAGTGGTCACTTAGTACTAGTATCTCTAGGAGTATTTTCTTTCATCACTGGAGAAAAGAGATGCCAGTGGAATATGGTGAAAAACAACATTGCATTTTTGCTGCCTTCATAATTTGGACTACAAGACCACCTTGAAAAACTTAAACCCTTTTTGGGGAATTTCCTAAAGCAAGCAGCACACACGTTTAAATGGAAACTTGAATTCAGCTGGACTTACCTACTAAGCCAGCATCAATAACACTTGATTAAATTACTTCTTTGATACTCTTCTCAGCCATCTCTAAATTCACCTAGAGGTATCTATATTATGAAGGTTCCAGAACAGTTGTTCTTCATATTTGAAGAATACAGTTGAATGTTTATCTGTAGGCACACGAGAGTAAAGAGAAAAGATATCTCAGATTTCATGGTGGTTTAACTGTTAATATCTATGACATAAAATCTTAACATGTTTTCAGGTAGGGGAGATGACAGGAACTAGTTTAGTGCTGATTCCTTTTTATTATTTTAAAAAATTATGATACTGTAAAATTGACCTTTTTAAGAAAACACACAGTTCTGTGATTTTTAACGCATGTACATATTCATGTAATCACCATCAACACAATCAGTATACAGAACAGTTCAATCACCCCCTAAAAACTCCTTTTTGCTATCCCTCTATAGTTTACACACTCACCCCTTCTTCCACCCCCAACTCCTAAGCCCTGGCATTCACTGATCTGTTCTCCAACATTATTGTGTTACGGTTTCAAGAATGTCATATGAATCAGCAGTCTCCAACTTTTTTGGCACCAGGGACTGGTTTTGTGAAAGACAATATTTCCACAGACAAGACCAGGATTAGGGTGAGGCAAGTGAGATGCCTTCCTCAATCACAAAGTTTAGAGGGGCGCTAAAACACTTAGTAATCAAGATAAATAACATTTTAATGCAACAATATAAAAAACGCAAGAAATCTATGATGAATAAAATACCAAATTTTTAAATAAAAATGGGATCAGTAACAGTGCTATGCCAAGCTGTATTACAGCCTAAGGCAAAAGGAAAACTCAGTTGGACTGATCCTGTCTTTATTTAAAATGTTGATGTTTTGTTTGTCATAGATTTTTTGTTTTTATTTTTTAATTATTATTATTGGTGGAGACTAGAGTTGGGGAAATGGTAACTCACTTCTGCTTGAGTGATACATTGAATTCTGGACTTCTTCCCAAATCCTCCTACTACTCTTTACTTTTCAGAGTCCTCAGATAGGTACCCTATGCCTTCTGCCCTGGTTTTTAAACAACATTCAGAGGGAGAGACTGAATGGAGTATGTTTCTGCTGTCTACAATGGTGATGGAAAAAACAAAATGAAGCAGTACGGATTATAGCAGATTTACCTAGGAGGAAGCTTCTAAGTTAGCTACACGTTTGGAGGGACATTCATATGGTAGGAAATAAAATAATGTCATTGATCCTAGAATGAGTCACCTCTCTTACTTGGGTGGTATGTTCCCTTGACATAGCTATGCCACAAGGAAGAGCTACTGGCTTTTGCTTAATTAGCTGCCATTGGTATTAAGCATACTTGGCTCAGTTTCTCAGTGTTATTTTCCAGAGCTCATTCCTCTTGCCTACCTGCGCACTATGACATAACTCTCCTGTATAAAAATTAGACTTAACAGATTTTACAACTTCCCTAAAGAGTTCATTTCTATGTATGAAATCCCTCACCGTCAGATCATTTTTTTTCTTTGCTTTTAGCCTCACATTCTCATGTTTAGAGCCTACATCCTTTGCTCTGGTCCTCATGGAGTTGGAGAACAGCTGGTTAATATCCTCTGTTTCCTTGAAGATTATAAAGTTACTGTTCAGTCTTGTCTTTGTCTGAGGGAACCAAACTTAGTCTTTTGTTCTTTTTTGTTTGTTAACATTTCCTTGTGGATCTTGTTTTCTCCACACTTATGTTGTCTTTGATACTCTCTTCTCAGCCATTTCTAAATTCTCCAGTGACCAAATTGAAGTAAGGGTCTCCTCAGGGCTGATGGTGTCATGTGGGTGGTAAGGGCATCATCATATTACTAATGTTTATTCACATAATGCATGGCACGTAGTAGATGCTCAGTGAAGATGTATTTATGAATTTTGCTTTACTTTTTATTACATTTTATTCTGTTACATTCTTGTTGGGACTAACTGTAATGTCCTTTTCCTTACCACCTTCTCAAGTTTTTATTTTTTGGTTAATAGTTTTTAAAAATCAATTTGGAATTTCAGTGCATGTATTTTCTTTTTTTCTTTTTTTTTGAGACAGAGTCTCACTCTGTCGCCCAGGCTGGAGTGCAGTGGCATGATCTCAGCTCACTGCAACTTCTGTCGCCTGGGTTCAAGTGATTCTCCTGCCTCAGCCTCCCGAGTAGCTGGGAATTACAGGCACCAACCACCATGCCTGGCTAATTTTTGTAGTTTTAGTAGAGATGGAGTTTCACCATCTTGGCCAGGCTGGTCTTGGACTCCTGACCTTGTGATCCACCCGCCTCAGCCTCCCAAAGTGTTGGGATTATAGGCAAGAGCCACCACGCCCGGCCACATTTTCTTTTAGAATTGATGAAAGAAGTATGCATTTATTTTAATTGTCTACTTCTTAAAACTTTAGATGATCCTTTTTTCAGATTTACTACAAATAACCAGGTTTTGGGTTCATTAGAGGAAACACAGATTTACTGCAGATGCTTAAAATATTGGTAATTTAAACTCCACTGAATATAATTTGTTTTGATTCTTACACTATTAATGAATATGATATGTTTCCTGGATGTATTTTGTAACCTGTACTCTGTGCTTTGAAGCAAAAGTTATTTCTTTGAATGTGATACTTTATCAGAAGTCTAATCACTACTCTTCATTAGAATACGGGACAAATACTGATGTGATATAGTACTTATCACTTTGTTTTTCTCATCTTTATTATCTCTTTTTTTTTTAATTTAATTTTATTTTGTTTTTTGAAACATAGTCTTGCTCTGTTGCCTGGGCTGGAGTGCAGTGGTGTGATCTCAGCTCACTGCAACCTACACCTCCTGGGTTCAAGTGATTCTTGTGCCTCAGCCTCTCAAGTAGCTGGGATTACAAGCATGCATCACCACGCCCAGCTAATTTTTTTTTGTTTCTTAGTAGAGACAGGGTTTCACCATGTTGGCCAGGCTGGTCTTGAACTCCCGATCTCAGTTGATCTACCCAACTCAGCCTCCCAAGGTGCTGAGTGAGCTGTCATGCCTGGCCTCAATTAACTTTATAAATTTTTTGTAACTAGCACATTCTTGATTCAGGTGCAGTTTTTTAGATTCTCTATTCAATGTTCTCTTCTTTGAAATAACGTTTACTGTAGGAATCCAGATTCAAACCCTGCAGTGAAGCGTCCTTTCCTATGACCACCTATTTAACAATGATCTCATTTGGGAAGTTACAATGTGAGATGAAGGGCCAATCACGTGCTATCTTAGACTTCGTGAGCAAAAGAATGAGGACCAAAAGGAGGGCTTATCCAGTTTAATAGTTTATCCATTTCCTAGTATCATTTAACCCCATAACAAGCTATATTTTAAAAATCCACTCCTTAGTAGTGCCAGCATTTGCAAATGAAGGTTTTTCTGCTTCTATTTGTAGTCCTTCGAAACAATAGAAATAGTCAGTGTATCCCTTTTGATTAAACAGGAACTTTTTTCCCCCCTTCTCTACACAAGAGTTTGATATTTTATTTAATAAGTATTTACATTTATTTAATAGGTATTTAAACTTGTGTAGACATGATTGCCATGAATGGCAGAGCTAGATAAGGAATTAGCCACTAGGTAATACTTATTAATTTTATTTATTATATTATTATATTTACTTATTAGGTAATATTATTCACCAGGGAGAAACATATTTCCTCTATAAAATGTAAAAAAAGAGAACTTGATTTGTAGATGTTTAAAAATGTTCAGAATGATACTTTTCTTTTCATAATGTGTAAACAAATAATACAGTAATAACTAGAGCTCCATTGTCTAACCCTAGCACCATATCACATCCCACTGAGGGACCAAGTAAAGGACTTTATGTCTTGTAGGATTTTCTGACAGTTTTTCTCCCTCAGCCTGAATCTGATGAATGATCTTTGGTAACAAGTTTTCCAGCTGTTGTATCAGAATTCTGGCCAAACTTTCACAAGTATGTATAGTGTGGGGAAGAACAAGGTCTATAATTAAAATGTATCCCAGGACAGTATTTTTCCTTTATGGAAATGATAGATAATGGTCTTGTAGGAGGATGGGTTGTGACACCCCCAAAGGACTAAATAAAAGTATAATATTTAAAACATCTTTACCTGTACTATAGTAAGATAAATAATATTTTACATATCCTGTGTAGTTTGTCTATACAGGAAGATTCAGTTTTTCCTGTGTTTTCTTGGTTTTACATACTTAATGATTTCCAAGATCTGATTACATATATTTTTTTATCTAGCAGTTAGAGATTTAATAAGTTTCATGCATTACTGTTTTATATATATAAACACAGGATTGGTGGTCATTATCTTTATGCCTATCTCTGTTGATAAATGAAGAAATGTAAAGGAGCCCGGGTCTGTGTAGACCAAACATAGAAAAACCAGGTGGAGTTTGGTTTACAGTGTGGGTCTTAAGTGATCAGAAATAGACATGAGGTGCTTCTCATGCCTTTTCACAACCTGGTCTCCATAATAAATGATAATATCTCATATAAACAGATGAGGCGCCTCTTCTCTAGAAATGACTAGCCTGAGGCCCCAGTGCCTGAGGCTCCTCTTAGGCATGAGCTCCATATCTTGACACACCTACCATATCTTGGTATCCCATTCTGTGCCCACCAGTGGGAAGCTCTGCTGCATCTAAGTGGATCCCCTGGGGTGGGACCTCTGGGGTCATTTGCCTTGTAGGATGACCACCCACCTGGGTCACTCACCCTGTGGACTCCTGTTCTCAGTCTCCTGTTTGTTTCCTGCTCACAGACTATCATTAATAAGAATAATTACCAGACTTTCTTCAGTCATTACTTGTGCCTTCTTTGCCTTCACAGATTCTTCTCAAGTAACAGGGCTGAAGCAGACTTTTACTGTTTTGAATTAGGTGAACAACATTGTATTTAATTTTCTTTCCCAAGAGACCTTCCATTTTCTCTGAGAACTTTTTCTCGTGATGAAATTCTTAGGCAGGTTTATTATCAGATACAGATGGGATTCATTTAGTGCCAAGGATGACTACTAGGTTCCAGATTTTTGCTGCTTTAGTGGTTATCTTTATTTTATAGCACAGACTGTAAATTAGTTATTTTAGTAAAAGCATTTTTCACGAGTTTGATGGGAATTAATTTGATAATTAGATGCCAGTTTTTAAAACACATAATCTATACATCTGTATCAAATATGTATGACAGGTGCAAAGCAGCACTTTCCCTTACTTGGTTTTTCTGCAGCAGCCCCCACATTTATGAAAATACTATGGCATTTTTTCTTTTCACCATTGCACTCCTGTCTGGCCTAGTAGAGAATTTTTCAGGATAGGGAAGGGAGAAGATTGAGAAGATTTCTGGAAAAAAAAAAAAAAAAAAATAAGACAGTTGCCCCAAGTCTGGCCCATGGTAGAGCTTCCTTGGAACTGGGGGAATGTAGAAGAGGGGTAAAGGAGAGGCATATGCTCACTTAGCAAGATGTGTAGAGAAAATGTCTGCCTTTAAACTTTTCCGTTGAGGGGATGTCTGTAGAGATCAGGTGGTGCTAATGACTATTAGTTATTGGAGACTGGGGCTTACTCACCATATTTGCTTCCTGAACTTTAGAGGGATGAAGCCAAGTCTTGTGGCCCATGCATACGGCAAAGCCATCCCAAGTCTGAGAAAAGCAAGGCTTTGGGAGAGAATGGAAGGAACAAAGACAGGAAAAATAGCCTGGAAAAGTTGAAACAATTCCCATTTTACTCTTATACTTCCCTGGCCCAATATTTTAATATAGAAATAGTTGTTCTTTCTCTGTGAAGAAAATCTTGGGCTTGTGGAAATCTGAAGAAAGTTCTTTCTCCAGTATTTTTTTGTTCTTATCTGTTTTCTTTTTATTTGTTTTGGGTTCACATCTGGATCTGCTTTCTTAGTGTCTGGAATCTGCACACACACACACACACACACACACACCCCCATTCAAATGTGTTGGATAGTCCCGAGGATGTCTGTAACTCTAAGACTGCCTCTATACAAGTCTGCAAAATTGTGTGACAGTCTCCTTCACGGTCAGGTGTCAGGCTTTTCATTTGAAAATTGTGAAAAATGCTTGTTCAGGGAATCATGGCCTTACCTTATCCATTCTTATACTGTATGATACTGTATGACAAAAACCAAACATGAAAAAACCAGATGGAGTTTGGTTTACATTATGGGTCAGCAGCTGTGGAGGATCCGGAAATGGGGTTTCAACATAATCATGTTTAAGGTATAAAATTATGAAGGCTGTTGGCTTTCTTTTAGCATGTAGAATAAGGGCGGTGTTTAGATATGTGCATCGCAGATCCCTAAGATGTTACGCAGGCATGATTTCTTTTATAGTAACATTTGTGAACTGGGAACTAATGGGCTTTTTTTTTGGTAAATGATTTTAGTAATTCCTGCTTTTTAATACAAACTTGCTAAGGTTTCTACTGGGTTAGGTGAGTTTGGATATGATTAAATGTCTGCTACCTCCTTTCCTCCCCATCTTTCCAAATAGAGCTTTGCATGGTTAAGTAGTAAGGGAGTGAACAGTGGAGTTGGAGAAACCTGCTTACTGACCAAGCTCTTCTATGTGCAAGTTATTATGTGACCTTGGGAGAGTTACCACTCTCTACAACCTCAGTTTCTTCATCTGTGAGGTGGGATGAGATTATTAATTTTGTAGTAGTTGTGAGGACTCAATTATATAAAATAATACAAAGTTCCAGTACCTAACAGTTCCCTTTCTACCATGTCCTAAAATGTAAATCATTTCTCTCTTTGGTTTCCTTCTCCTCCTCCCCTTATTTGCTTCCCTGGTTTCTCTAAAAGTAAACAAAAAAACCACAGAAATAAATTATTTGGAAATTTTTGTGGCCTTTTCACTTTTGCTAAGGGGTAATTCCAAAATTCCTATTTTGGAATTTTGACACTGCTAGCTCGACATCGTGCTTTCTCCCCGGCCTACCCCTCTCTTTTTTCTTTGCTCTCTGCAGGGAAGAAAAAAATCTCTCCGTTGAACACATTAAGGTCTTGTAACTCCTTCTAGTCATGCTTATGGTCTCCTATTCCAATTCTTGTCTCTTATTTTTGGGCAAATTTGTGGTTACCCTCCACTACCAAATTAAAGGGTTAAAATGAAAATGGGCTTTGGTTTAAAAGAATAAGCTTAATTTTGTGCTGAAATGTATAGGTCAGCTTCGACAGCTAGAGGAAGCCATTAGTGAACCCACATGTTTTGGGAATTGAAGTAGATTAGTGTAAGAATAAAACACTTTGTCAATTTGTTTAAGCAAATCAGTTTATTAAAATATGCAGACTAATTTCAGACCCTAGTTCTTTGCACTGCAGTGGCCTTTTGCTATTTGAATCTCATGATACAATGTGAGGGCTTTCTCTTTGATTCCGTAGATCTCATGTCTTGATGTTCCTGACTGGTTCTCTGGTCCTTTGATTCAAATGTGCTCTCTATGCTTTATTTGCTATATTTCTCAGTAAATCCATAGGTCTGAGTATGTCACACTCCCAGTAAAGAAGCACTTCTTCAAGAACAGGATGAAGAAAGTTTGGGGTGGTTGGTTGATAGAAGGATTGTACTCTTTCTAAGTATTTATAGCTCATCTGTCTTCTGATGATGGTTCCTTAGGCTTCTAGCAGGCACGTGTCGCATTGTTGTTAAGCAAAGCCCGGTATGTATGTTTGACAAGTTAGCAGCGTGGCAGCTCAGCTTGCTTCCCAGCCCTGCCGCAGTCTCAGGGATTGTTTGGTTTGGCAGGTAGCCAGCTCTCTGCTATAAGATGCATTTCCTTGACAGGATAAAGTGTGGAGCCGCATTAGCTGCAAAGTTTACAAAGGTTAGCTAAACACACACAATAAATATTAATAAACAAAAAAGGCCCACCCACCTTTGACTTTAAATTTTGTTTCTGCATTTCGTGTTTTAGAATCCTTGTAGTAGTTGATTAATAACTGGTATTAGGGTAATTGAGCCTTAAGTATCCTCTGCCTAAGTCAGATTGCTCACAGGCCTCCCATTGGCTGCTTTGGTTTCTCATTGCCACAGTGCATGGGGCTCTGTTTAGTTTAAGGGGTCTTATTTGCCTCTCCCTGTTTCGGCGTGAAAGGAGGGTAAATATGCTTCTCCCTAAGAACGTATATTAACCAGCTATATGTGTGTGTAAAGGCTCTGGATGGTACAGGATGTGAACAGGAATAGAGGTGAGGTGTCCTTGGACTCCCTGGAAAGCAATCGGACCTTGGTCTGTTGGCTTGTGCAGTTGCTTCTCTCTAACATTTACACCCTCAGTGAAGAGGGAGAGAGTAACAGTAACCTGCTGCCCCTGGAAACTGCCTGTTTGGCTGGATGTCTTGGAATTTATCAGGCCTACATTGTGGATCTTTTCCAATTCTGTACCCTGCTCACTTGAAAACATATTTGAGAACTAGTAATCTTAGACTGCTTAGCTGGACCTCTAGAGAACCAAGAAAGAGAAATAACTCTAATACTATGCCCTTAATATTGTCCTGGGCCATTTATGGGTGGCTGAGATTTCTGAAAGCCTTTGACAGCCCCCTTTCATTGCTCTGTGATTCATGTACGTTCTCTCTCTCTAGGACCACATTAGGAGGAATCTAACCCTGCTACATTTGTAGGATACCTGAGTAAAATAATGATATGAGGAAGTCAAATTATTCCTCATGGAGTAATGATTTTAATTAGAAAATTGTCTCCAGCTTTACCTAGCAGAGCAATCCATTTAGGCATGGGTGAACTGTAGCTTTTAATTCATCCTTTGGTGAACATTTGTTGAGCACCAGACACTAATCTAGGCACTTGGGATATGTTGCCAAACAAAACTGACTGAGATCTCTGCCCATGAAACATGTGTTCTAGAGGGGAGGGCAGACAATCAGCATCATTAATAAATAAGTTATATATTATATTAAAAGATGATAAATGCTTTTAAAAAAAGAAAAGCAGAGTAAGCGGAGTTCTGGGTCACTGTTTTAAATTGAGTGGTCTGAATAGCAATGACATTTAAGCAAAGACTAAAAGAGATGAGTCTTGACTCAGATGGATTTCTTCTAGATAGGGTTTCATAAACATGACTTCATGAAGTTGTGTTTGTGACTCTCCTCATGTTTCCATATACCTGACTGTGACCATCTGGGAATTTCCAGTGGTCTATCTCAAATTAGTCTCAGTGGTGGAGCACCTAGAAGCTGCACTTTGTAGACCATGAGCTGTTGATAAACTTAATTCCATCTTCCCAACCAGGAGCAATTTTATTAGGAGAAAATGTGACTTTTTAATGTATATATTATAAAGTAGGTTTTACAAGCATAGGTACAAAGCAACAACCCCCCCTCCCCAAAATACCCAAACTATCAAATTAAATATATCTTATTTTTTCAAGTTTTTCTGTTAATATTTACTCACTATTATATTTGTTTTATCATCTTTTAGCACTTGCTAACCTGAGTAGCAGGTACCATAGATTTGAGAAAAATTGTGGAAAGAAAGCCTAAACTGTGAAAACCTGCCCTTTTAACTTAATTTTCCCCTCAACTAATGGGGAAAACACAGCCATTCTGATTTGATTTTCTCTGTACAATATCCCAGTCCTCTTCAGTGGTACATAGATTAAGAACCACTCTTCTAGAGTAAGTCTGTTAAATCAGATATGAATTAAATAAATGTCTTGTAGACTCTTTTCAGCTTTCTCCTTAATTCCTCTGGAATATCAGGTAAGGGTTTGTAGCCATTTACCTATTTTTTTGCATATTTTTTTTTACCATTCACATGGGAGTCTGACTTTTTACCTTCCCTCCCTCCCTCCCTTCGCACTCTGTCACCCAGACTGGAGTGCAGTGGCACAATCATAGCTCACTGAAGCCTCAAACTCCTAGGCTCAAACGATCTTCCTGCCTCGGCCTCCTGAGTAGCTGGGACTATAGGCACATGCCACCATGCCCAGCTGGGAGTTAATGTTCTATCAAAAAGGATCTCAGAGATTTCAAGATATTCTATCTTAACAAAAGAGTGGAATGATTAGAGACAAGGAAACAAAGAAATTCAGCCCAAAGTAGATTTAGGAGACAGTAGTCATGATTTTCATTTTACCACTAGAACTATAAAATGCTAATATCTAATCGTACCCTTTTCCCCTTTAGTCCCTATATATAGTTTGGCAAGTGATAGATTATTAATAATATTGATTTAATGCTTCCACTCATATCTTGTTCTATCAGAGTGAGTTCTATAGAACCTAGTACATGGGGTTTCTGTTTACCAACATTACCTTCATCTTTTTTCTGTTTAATTCTGTCCACGCTACCCCTCCCACCTCTGCCCTCTTACCACAGACAAAAATTAAAAACAGGGTATAGTTCTCACTGAGAACTTGTGGTTCTTTTCAGTCCCAGAGCACCACTTATTTTCCTCACCAGTAATGAATTCATAGGATCATAACTTCCAGTGAACCTTCTCTCAAACTGCTTTTCATTCAGGTTAATGTCAAGTCTTCATATTTTGTATCTGTTTTACTTCTGCTGTTATCCTGCTGTTTTATCTCATAGATAGGGAGACATTATTAAATGCCTGCAAATGTGTATTGTTTCTGAAAAAGCTTTATGAGATTTGGATCCTTGTGAACTAAAAACAATAACCACCTGGTCTCAATCTGCCGTCCAGAGGGACATACTGTATGTGTGTAAGAGCATGCAATCCACTTCAGTGGTTAAGTGTAACTGAGTTACGTGGATTTAGCATTCCATGATGCCAGCCTCACGTGGTAATGGACCTGGGAAACCTAATTTTGCGATTTCAAGGCTGTCCAGAAAGGGAGATAATGTCAGGAAGAGAACATCTTTTTGATTTTTATGGAGTATCACCCAGATAATAAGTGATGGAATGGAACTAAACTTCAGGAACACAACTTTATGGTTTAAAAGCAAATGTATAAAAGTTAGAGGTAAACCATCAGGATGATATTTCATATAGTAGACTAGCCATCAAAGTACCAGCAGGATTGTTTCCATTTTTATCTGGCCTCTTTAGTCAACCACTGCACCTTTCCTTTGCAGAGTGTTGTTCGCTGCCTGTGGCATCCAAAGCTGAACCAAATCATGGTTGGAACTGGAAATGGATTGGCTAAAGTCTATTACGACCCCAACAAGAGTCAGAGGTATTTCATAAGTATTGCCTGTTTTAGATGGATGACAACAACTGGGGGGAGGGATTTCCCTCCCACCCCCCGCTTTTATTCATTTCCCACTTTGATGCAGATCCACCCATTTAGAAAATGCAGCTGGCACAAAGTAAAGCCTCAAACTCCTGATACTGTGCTTTAAAAAGGGTTTGAATATCGCCCTTGATCCACACTGAATTCAAAGCGAAAGTTTCCTGGGGATTTGCAGTTGTTTAGCTGAAATGTTGAGTGCAAGGGGGAAAAATGTTCTGCCCACTTTGCATACCACCCTGGACAGAGGCATTAGCAGCAATACATGTAAGAGATTAACAAAGTAGGGAAGTAACCACTTACAGGAAATGGAATCAGCTTGTCCATTTCACTTCTTTCTTTTTTGGCTTCTAGCAGTTACTGGTTTGGGTGTTTGGCAAGATTATTCTCTGCCCGCAGGAAAGGACAGCACAGATACCTTTCCCCTCCACCCCCATGCCCACCCAAGTTTCAAACTTAAGTATACCACTGTATTTCAAAAGTCTGAAAATGTAACTAGAGGTTCAGTCAGTTCCTCAGTTATTTCCACTTTGCTTAGGCACAAAGACGGATATGTGTCATCACCCAAAAAAAATGGTTTTGTTTCTGTCTCTTAAAGTACAGTGACTGATCAGCTCTTTCTTTAGAGTAAGACTTGGTTAACCAGCGTTAAAATTCACATGTGAAATTCACTGGGGTCCCATATAAACCTGTTTTAAGGTCCCACCTCCTTTGAGGAAAGGAAAGCCACCCTCTATTGATGAATATTCATTGGCCATAATTTTGCTCTGAATAGAAGCAGACAGCCCCGTCTTCCTTCAGAGCTTCCTGGACTAGAGCTGGAATCCTGGCCTTATACAATAAAGTATATTTATGGTATTTGAAAACAAATAGGATTTTATTTGTTTTTTAAAAAAGAAATTAAAAATGCTAATGTACTTCGGATTCGAGTCTGCTTCACTTGAGAAAATGATGAGCCTCATTTGATAGCACCCATTTAGAAGGCACTTTCTGTGGAAACTTTGCTTTAAGAAATTTACTTATTTGTATTTACTTCTCTTGAAAAGGATAATGCTCTACTACTAAGGAGAAGTACAATGTTCTAAGCATATTTTTGGTTAATCCTACACATTCTTGGGCCGTAGCCCCTTGGCAACACTGCCAAGCCAACTCAGTTCCAGACACTTGTACTCTTGTATTTGAAAAGTGGACATATGCCATTTGGGGTGTAGACCACCCAGGTTGCTTTCATCTGAGACATAAACTAAAATTTTAACCCTATGACCTTTAGAGTTAAAAGGTTGGGTAATTTTATTAAGATCTTAAAATTTCACATTATTCCTGTAGGCTTTGTAAACTTGTGTCCTGTTGCCCCGTTACCTCTCCAGTCCCTCTTGCTTGGTAATAACCACTGACTAACAGACTTGCTTTTCCATAAGTTTAAGCTTTTATCCCTGAGAACCCATCTGTTGCCATCCCTCAGAAGGTCAGGGACTTGCGTAGATGAAGTACATGCATAGAGTATGTTCCTGGAAGTATCTCATGTTTTCAACATGAAATTTTCTGTTTTTAAGACCAAGTAAAGAAAATAATTTGCTTTTACACCCCTCAGGGGAGCAAAATTATGTGTGGTTAAAACCCAGCGGAAGGCAAAACAAGCTGAGACTCTAACTCAGGACTACATCATCACCCGTAAGTCGTTAACATGCCTCTCAATCATGCATCTCTCTTCTACTGTCATGTGGTTTTGATTGCATAGCTTTAGAGACAGAGAAAGCCCTCAGAATTCAGGCATATATTACAAAATTGCCCATTCATCTGGGTAGGACTACGAGTCATTTAACAGCTAACCTCTTTGGCTTTTGTGACTCATCACAGGGACAGGGTTATTTCTGCAGCTTTCAACCCAAAAGGAAAAAGCCTATGTGAGCCCAATACATGATAGCAGTTTTTTCAAGAGTAACAGTCTGTTCTAAGTGTAAACAAGAAAGAGTGCTGGTCTTGGAATCAGGAGGCCTGGGTTTGTCCAGTTCCACCACTGACTGGCAATATGATGTTGAACAACTTAACTTTTAATCAGGAGAGTACGGCAACTAGAGGAAGGGTCTGTTCCAGCTTCCTCTGAAATTCTATGACCATGTGCTAGACTGATCCACAGGAATTTGTATATAAAATTAACTACTTGGGGTATGAGTAGAAAGGTTACTAGGGCAGAGTGGTTTCTCTCAGATATGTCACACAACCTCATTAATCTGGCAGATACGTGTTCCCAGAGCCACAATCTCAAACCTGCAACAGGTGACAGCTAGGAAAGAAATAATGGATGCTACAGCGATTAACGTTAGCGGATGGCCCTGTGGACTTTATCAGTGACTCAGTCTGGAGCCCAGGGGGCGCTGTACTGCCGGATTTTTTTCACTTGTGGTGGGTCTCATATGAGACCAAGTCCCTTGGAGCTTATGACCAGTAAAGCGATCCCATGATACTTTTTGCAAGAGTAGAAGTGTTAAAGTCACTGTCATAACCAGTCTAGCTCATGTAATTACATGCGGCCTACTTAAATTCCTCCAGTCGTTTGAAGTGAAAAGCTATTTTTCCTCCTCCTAAAAATACTGTTGTGTTGTGTTGCCCAACTGAGTGACGGGTGGCTATGTTTCTCAGCTCCCCTGACTCAAGGCAGGCATGTTTTACTGGTGAGTGATACGGTCTGCCCCTAGTTGGCAGTATAGGTAGAAGGTAGAAGGTTTGAGGTGTTATAGACATTTTATTGATATTATAAATTCCCTTTAACCTTTCCCTTCCTTCCCCTGGTCCCCTGGGAAAAGTTTTTTAAAGGGGGTTTAATCTGCATGTAAGAGTCAAAAGAAATTGTGCTGGTACTTTTTGGGGGCAAGAAAAAGAGAGTTATTTAATACTTCCCTAATAACGCTTTGCTTTTCCCCTAGAATATTATACTGTTTTCCTTTTAAATTCTCATAATCTTTTATATTCTGAAATTTAATTTTGACATTGAGTAAACAGCAACAGCAATAGAACACATATTGCTTTGGTTCTTATTTTCTTATTTTGCTACCGTATAGCAGGAGGGATAAGGCCCCATTAAGAGATTTAGGCACCCCTTGCATTCACGGCAACCTTTATCCCAGTTTCAGTGGGGTAAGTGTTCCTCCCTTCCGATTACTCAGTGTTGTCAACTCCTCCTGAGAGGTGGTCACATTTCAGAAATGTGTGAAGTGATTCCAGTGTTTATGAGACATCTGAGGAGACTTCAGGACTGACAGCAAGCTGTTGGCATTATTTACATTTGGGTCCTGTAAGAAAAAATAAGAGGCAGTCCCAATATGTGTTTCTTTTTGAAACCTCAGTAATTAAGTTTTAACTGCTACCCATGGTTTGGGAGATGGGGAACCTCACCGATGTTTCCGTGACAATATTTAACAGTATTTCCTGAGTGCCGTTAGCTGCCAGGAGAGGTGAGCAATGAGTCTGGTCTCAAGCAAAATTGGCTAATTGGCTACAGTAAGACTGTCTTTTATTATTAGATGAAGGCTGTTATTGTGACTTCCATTTCATCTTTCAGTTAGTCATGCTTTTTAGCTATGTTTTTGGATGGAAAGATTATTCTTATAATGAAATTTTTCAAATGTGACTTCTTGTAGCTCATGCCTTGCCTATGTTCCGTGAGCCCCGCCAACGGAGTACAAGGAAACAGCTGGAGAAGGACAGACTGGATCCCCTGAAGTCGCATAAACCCGAACCTCCTGTAGCAGGCCCAGGTGACTGTGATCCAGCTAGTGACCTGCAGAGGGGGTTCAGAGGCAGGGTGGGGTAATTGATATAAAATTGGGATGGTCTTTTGGGCCTGGATGCTTCTTTGTCTTCAGAGAGATTTTGCTAGTGTTTTTTTAAAATGTTTTCTTTTTAGCTGCAGAAGAGCTGATGCAGAATCTGGATGTATAAAGCTGATAAAAATTGAGCTGCTGTGCTGAAATAGGGAGGAAGACTGGGGCCCTTTCTGCTTGGTCTCCAATTTGAGTTTTCCTAGCTGGCCTCAGTGGAACTTGGGGGCTCAGTGGAACTTGGAACCCAGTGTTAAACCACTGCTCTTAGTATTGGCTTAATGTATAACACTGGGCACTTTTACCAGAATCCAGGCTGGATTAGGTTTCACATAAGGCGGAAAGTGACCATCATTTAGACTTGTGTTGATATCACTAGAAGATGGATAAAAGTCTTTAGTGTTTTTAAGAAGTAGGTACCAGAAGAAAGCCAAGCAGTACTGGCTAATAGTACAGCACATACCTTCATTAGAATTTCATTTTCTGTTATCATCTATGTAGTTTCTATTTGGTCTGCTCCTTCAGCATAGAAAACATTTTGCATATCTATTGTAATTTTTTTTTCATTTTTTTCTAACACCATCCTAACTGAAGTTTCCAAATAATATTCTTTCTTGGATTATTGTGAACCCTTCTAACTAGGCACCTTAGTCTCAAGGCACTCCCTCTCTCCCTTCTATTTGTCTTATACACAGCTTTAATCCCTAACTCCGTTAGCTTTTCATGTTGCTACAGCCTCCAAACCTTCATAACCTTCCCACTGTCCAATTGTCTTTCCAGAGATTCAAGGTTCTATACAGTCCAAATCAAATCTACCCCTGTAGCTTTACACCTTACTTCTTTCCTGCTCTGATCTTCTGAGATTACTGTTGGTTCAGTCCTGTCCCCAAATACCCACTGAAACAGTGTATTTTTGTACTTAACCCATTCTGCTTGTTGAAAATAACCTTGTTTACCTCCTGAACTTTCACAAATTGGATCCATCTCTTTCGTAAAGACCTGTTCAACCACCTGAGCCTGAAGTGCTATCTTCCTCTAAGTGCCATAATAGTTACTGGCCATACAAATTATCTCACAGTTAATTATTTCCTGCCTTATTTAGTTTCTTCTTATCTTGTTTTATGAAATGAGTCTTTTAGTGTTATTTGGCTTTTCATATGTTTATCTTCTTAAAAAGTCCTACATCTTTCTGAGTACCAGTCACTATACTAGCTGCTAGAGATCCAGTGGGGAACAAATCCCTGCCCTTAAAGAGGTTCCTGTTTCTTAGGGAGATTATAGTACAGCAGAGCAACATGAATCAGTATGTTCAGCTTATTTGTTTTCTCTTGTAATACTCAGCAAAGTACCTGTAAGGTATTTGGAAGATGCCAAGCCCTAAGATACGTTTATTTAAATAGCATCTAATGAATATTGGTTATTTTTATTAATTGAATTCTAAATGTTGATGCCAGAGGAACTTTTTTAAGCACATAGATGGCGCATTGTCTGTAATTTTTTCTATAATGGTACCATTCTGTAAGTTTAAGCAACTGAAACATAACAAAAAAAATCTCTTCCTATTTAAAAGTGTTATGGGGAAGTTCAGGTTTAGTGATCTCTTATTTTGGTTCTGATTGTCATAAATCTAAGCTGAAAGGATGATACTCAAGTACTCTTGAGATTTGTGCTCAGATAAGTACAGTGTACACAGATATACCTGTGTATCCTCATGCTCATTCAGTTTCTAATTTGATTTTTTTTCTTTTGCAACAGGTCGTGGTGGCCGAGTTGGAACCCACGGGGGCACTCTCTCTTCCTATATTGTGAAGAACATTGCTTTGGACAAGACCGATGACAGTAATCCTCGGGAAGCCATTTTGCGTCATGCCAAAGCAGCAGAAGACAACCCATATTGGGTTTCTCCAGCGTATTCCAAGTGAGAATATAGCTTTTTAAAATAGGAAAATTGTTATGTTTAATGAATTGGGGAGAACATAACAATGTTGTTTTTGAGTTCTAACTTGTCTATTTCTTATTTCATACTTTGATATGAAAAATAGGCCAGATACTCGTCGTCCTTAAACCTAGGCATTTGTTTGTATCATAAAACTCTAAAATCGTGAATTTTAAAACTAGGCCCTGTTCCATCAAAGTTGTAGCATGGTGTAAACCATTATGTGAAGCCCATCGTGCCTATGATTAAAACAACAAACAAATCACTGCTTATGTGCATTATGTTAGTTGAGGAGGGTTAAAAGCAAATGAATCAGTTTGTAGGTCTGATATTATGAACTCACTTTTATTTATAGAGCTGTGTATGTAAGTAACACTGCAGAGTAGATCCTGCCTGCTCATATTCTCTCAGATAGCTTAGCATGGATGAATAGGTAGCGGGTCTTAAAGCCACCAAACCAACTACATTTACATTAAAGATAGGTACTATTATAGAATTTTCCGTTTTTATTTTTACTTATTTATTTAGAGTCAGGATCTTGCTCTGTTGCCCATGCTGGAGTACAGTGGCATGATCATAGCTCACTGTAACCTCAAACTCCTGAGCTCAAAGGATTCTCCTTCCTCACCCTCCTGGGTAGCTAGCGTGACAAGCATGCACCGCCACACCCAACTAATGTTTCAATTTCTGTAGAGACAGGGTCTCACTATGTTGCCCAGGCTGGTCTTGAACTTCTGGTCTCAAGTAGTCCTCCAACCTCAGACTCCCAAAGTGCTGGGATTATGGGCATGAGCCTCTGCACCTGACCAGAATTTTCAGCTTCTAAATTTTTAAACTTTTTGATTGAATTTTAGATTTTTAGGAAAGTTGCAGAAATAGTACAGAGAGTACATACATACTGTTCACCCAGCTTCCTCCTAATTTAACACTTTACATAATCTTAGTACAATTAATTATCAAAACTATAAAACTAACATTAGTATAATACTATTAACTGGGCGAGGCGCATTAGCTCATGCTTGTAATCCTGGCACTTTGGGAGGCTGAGGCAGACAGGTCACTTGAGGTCAGGAGTTCAAGACCAGCCTGGCAGCCCATCTCTACTAAAATACAAAAATTAGCCAGGCATGGTGGCATGTGCCTGTAATCACAGCTACTCGGGAGGCTGAGGCAGGAGAATTGCTTGAACCCAGGAGGCAGAAGTTTCAGTGAGCCAGGATCATACCACTGCATTCTAGCTTGGGTGACAGAGTGAGACCCTGCCTCAAAACAAACAAAAAACTATTAACTAAACTATAGACCTCAGTTAGTTTTTGCCAGTTTTTCACTCATGTTCTTTCTCTGTTCCAGGATTCCACATCTCACTTAGTCTCCTCCTATCATAACAGTTACCTTTCCTATCTTTCATGATTTTGATGCTTTAATGAATACTGGTCAGTTATTGTGTAGACTTTCCCTCAGTTGGGGTTTGCTTGATATTTTCTTATATTTGGAATGAGACCATGCATGTTTGGCAAAAATAACACAAGAGAGATGTTGTATCCTTCTCAGTGGATGTTTTATTACTGGTGATGCTAACTTTGGCCACTTGCTGAAGGTTGTATCTGCCAAGTTTCGCCACTGTAAAGTTGCTTTCATTCTATTTCTATTTCATTCTATTTTCAGTTGATCACTTCTTGGAAGTGATATTTTAAGACTATGCAAATCCTGTTTCTCCTCAATTTTGCTGTCTAATTTTATCATCCGTGAATGAATTTGCCTATAACAGTTTTTACTATGGTGTTTGCTTAATGATGGTTTTCTGTTTCCCTCGCTCCTGTGTTTATTAATTGGAATTCTACCTAGAGGAACAGTTGTTCCTTCTTCCACATGTATTTATTTTTCAAGTATTTTTAAAATATTGGTATGGTCTCTTACTTTATTCTGTGAGTTAAAATCCAATACTGTCATTTAGTTTGTTGCTCAAATTGTTCCAGCTTTGGCCAATAGAAGCTCCTTCAGAATGGCTCCTGTCATCTTTCTCAAGCCCCTATATATTTTTTTAGTACTTCCTTACTTTCTGGCACCACAAGATATTACAGATCTATCTTTGTTTTTCTTACCCACATTCTACAATCGACCACTTCTCCAAAGAGCCGTGGCTCCTTTTGTTGGAGAACGGTGGTTAGAAACCAAGGGCTGTGTGCTGGATGTGCTCCTTGCTACTAGAGTGCCATTGCTTCTAGGTCCCCTCTGGTGACAAAGCTAGGAAATACGTGTATGCATACTAAGCTACCCATCTACACACATCTGTGTTTCTGAATGTATCAATCTGTAGTTATATTTTTTAAAACCATGAGTTTGAATTGATGTTTCTGATTTCAGTCCTGTATCACAGGTTCCCTAACTTTTCCCCTTTCTGTATTTGTAACTTCTTTCTCCATTAATGAGAAACCCAGCTCTGATTTGTTTAGTTCTGGCATATACATTAACTAGTTTTAGAATTGCTAACCTATATCCCTGTAAGAATCACTTTTCCTATCTACATGGCATAGTTTGTTTACAGTTCTTCTCATCTTTAGCCTTAAAGTATATTTTCTTCACCACCCCAGTGATTGTGGCTATGTTAGTCATTTGAAATGCAGTTAGGTTCATTTATTAGTGTTTATATCGCTTTTTTGGGTTTCCTTCACATTCTGTTTATTTTTTTGGAGTCTGTGAAATATTACTATGCTTCTAGGAGTCAGAACTTTAAAAGAGATTTACTTGGAGAAATGTCTCTTCCCCTTCATTCCTGCTCCCCTTTTCCTGTTCCCAGTCCCCCTTTTTTCAGTCCCTTTCCTATCCACCCTTGTAGCTAAATAATCTCTTTAGTTTCTGGTGTATCTTTCATGTATTTCTTGAGCAGATATGTAAGTATCTTCTTACGTCCTCATATTTCCTACATGAAGGATAGCATAATGTAAATCATCTTTTTTTCTTTTTTTGGTCTAAGTTCCATTTGAAAATCTTTGGTGAAGTGTAGTTACAACATATGAACACATGCGTAGAGTAAAATGTCACCATTTTCAATGTATAAATACTACCCACAACCAACTTTTATCACAAAATTATTGCTAATCTGTGATTATCCACAAAGTAGTTGGTTATCTAAATGTTTCTTCATTAACATTTTAGTATGAAATTTAACTTTAAATGAACTTTGAGAATACTATTTATAAATATGTCAGCAACTTTTTTTCTTATGCCATTTTTGAAATTTGAATTGATCAGTTTAGTATTTTAGCTTCTTTTCATCCCCCATCTTTATTGAGGTATGATTGACTTAAAAATTTTTATATATTTTGGTGTATGACTTGATATAAATTAAGTCATGTTAATTTGCTTTTGTTGGCTTTGCTTCTTTTTCACATAGAAGTATGACTTAGAAAACACTCTACATCAGTCCATAGAGCTCACTCTCATTGATTTTCATAGTTGCATCGTACTCCATTGTATGAATTTATCATAGTTAATTCAACCATTCTTCTATGTGTGGATATTTAGGTTGTTTCAGTAGTTTGTAAGTACTAACAATGCTATAGTGAGTAGACTTACAGACATGTATTTTTGTATTGTTGGAGGTATGTTCAAGTTTTTTTCTTGATGTCTTTATGTATTCCTAAAGTGTTCTCTTTAATTGTGAGAAAACTGGATGCTGATTACTTTTTAAAACATTAACATGCTGGAAAAAGTCTTTTATTAACCGACTCCACCTTTATACTGCTCCCAGTCCCCTATCTACTCATTATTAGGAGCTACTTTGCTTCAAATAAAAACACATCATCTTAGCATGCATTCCTTAGAAGCAAGCCCTGAGATAAAGATTTATATAAAGATGAATTATTAGGATATGTTCCCAGAGAACATCAGTAGGGAGTAGAGATGTGTCATGAAGCCGTCAAGTGTGCCAAGTCTTAGGGAGGGTCGCTTTGCCTTAATCCTGCAGGGTAACCCTGGAGACTGTGGTCAGAGTTGTCCTGGTCAGGGACATGGCAGCTGGAGTATTTATACCCCATTATTTGTTGGTCATTGTTGATGGTTGGAGATGGGGTTGGGAAAGACACTTCAGGCACTGTCAGCTCTCCAGCGTTTTAGAGGTAGGTGCTCCTGCTGCGAGTGAAAGCACATTGCTCAGTAATGCTAAAAGGATTTGAGGCAGTCGAGGGGAAGCACCATGTCCTCTGCTATATGTACTATAGCAGAACAGACTATGTAATGTCAAGTGGCGGTTGTTCACGATTTATATTAATGAACAATACAGATGGAACATCTCTGATGCTAAAAGGATTTGAGGCAGTCGAGGGGAAGCACTGTGTCCTCTGCTATATGTACTGTAGCAGAACAGACTATGTAATGTCAATGGTGGTTGTTCACAATTTATATTAATAAACAATACAGATGGAACATCTCTGAAGAGTGAATTGGATAATATCACAACAACTAAGAGGTCATATCAAGGCTGGCCAGCGAAATAGCATGCTTTAGCCTTCATTTGAGTAGTATTTATGTGTGTATAAACTAATCCATGTCAACACATCATCGGCAGTCAGATAAATTTATAGATTATGTCTGTGTTGACACTTCTGTTTTTAATGAGGTATTTTCCCATTATTAGGGATTGTTTTTATACTTCAGAAACCTTGTTTAGAAACATACTAAAGATTTGTTAAGAAAACAGTCATAGTTCAAATTTCATTAAACATGGTGTACATTATTTCGATGGCTAACTGCTCCAAATATGTGTGTCTATGTTTACACACAAATCACTGAGATGTCTTGAAAAATATTGATATAAATACTGTTTGCTGATTATTCGTTGATATTAGCAATGTATAATATAGCAATATTAGCAGTGTATAATTAGAAGGTGTCAAAGACCTAACTTACCACTGGAGAAAATGAAACATCCAGAAAAAACTTTTATTTTTGTTTTTATTTTTATTTTTTTATTTTTATTTTTTATTATACTTTAAGTTCTAAGGTACATGTGCATAACGTGCAGGTTTGTTACATATGTATATTTGTGCCATGTTGGTGTGCTGCACCCATCAACTCGTCAGCACCCATCAATTCATCATTTATATCATGTATAACTCCCCAATGCAATCCCTCCCTCCTCCCCCCTCCCCATGATAGGCCCCAGTGTGTGATGTTCCCCTTCCCGAGTTCAAGTGATCTCATTGTTCAGTTCCCACCTATGAGTGAGAACATGCGGTGTTTGGTTTTCTCTTCTTGTGATAGTTTGCTAAGAATGATGGTTTCCAGCTGCATCCATGTCCCTACAAAGGACGCAAACTCATCCTTTTTTATGGCTGCATAGTATTCCATGGAGTATATGTGCCACATTTTCTTAATCCAGTCTGTCACAGATGGACATTTGGGTTGATTCCAAGTCTTTGCTATTGTGAATAGTGCTGCAATAAACATACGTGTGCATGTGTCTTTGTAGTAGAATAATTTATAATCCTTTGGGTATATACCCAGTAGTGGGATGGCTGGGTCATATGGTACATCTAGTTCTAGATCCTTGAGGAATTGCCATAATGGTTGAACTAGTTTACAATCCCACCAGCAGTGTAAAAGTGTTCCTATTTCTCCACATCCTCTCCAACACCTGTTGTTTCCTGATTTTTTAATGATTGCCATTCTAACTGGTGTGAGATGGTATCTCATTGTGGTTTTGATTTGCATTTCTCTGATGGCGAGTGATGATGAGCATTTTTTCATGTGTCTGTTGGCTGTATGAATGTCTTCTTTTGAGAAATGTCTGTTCATATCCTTTGCCCACTTTTTGATGGGGTTGTTTGTTTTTTTCTTGTATATTTGTTTGAGTTCTTTGTAGATTCTGGATATTAGCCCTTTGTCAAATGAGTAGATTGCAAACATTTTCTCCCATTCTGTAGGTTGCCTGTTCACTCTGATGGTAGTTTCTTTTGCTGTGCAGAAGCTCTTTAGTTTAATTAGATCCCATTTGTCAATTTTTGCTTTTGCTGCCATTGCTTTTGGTGTTTTAGACATGAAGTCCTTGCCCATGCCTATGCCCTGAATGGTACTACCTAGATTTTCTTCTAGGGTTTTTATGGTATTAGGTCTAACATTTAAGTCTCTAATCCATCTTGAATTAATCTTCGTATAAGGAGTAAGGAAAGGATCCAGTTTCAGCTTTCTACTTATGGCTAGCCAATTTTCCCAGCACCATTTATTAAATAGGGAATCCTTTCCCCATTTCTTGTTTCTCTCAGGTTTGTCAAAGATCAGATGGCTGTAGATGTGTGGTATTATTTCTGAGGACTCTGTTCTGTTCCATTGGTTTATAGCTCTGTTTTGGTACCAGTACCATGCTGTTTTGGTTACTGTAGCCCTGTAGTATAGTTTGAAGTCAGGTAGCGTGACGCCTCCAGCTTTGTCCTTTTGACTTAGGATTGTCTGGGCAATCCGGGCTCTTTTTTGGTTCCATATGAACTTTAAAGCAGTTTTTTCCAATTCTGTGAAGAAACTCATTGGTAGCTTGATGGAGATGGCATTGAATCTATAAATAACCTTGGGCAGTATGGCCATTTTCACGATATTGATTCTTCCTATCCATGAGCATGGTATGTTCTTCCATTTGTTTGTGTCCTCTTTTATTTCACTGAGCAGTGGTTTGTAGTTCTCCTTGAAGAGGTCCTTTACATCCCTTGTAAGTTGGATTCCTAGGTATTTTATTCTCTTTGAAGCAATTGTGAATGGAAGTTCATTCCTGATTTGGCTCTCTGCTTGTCTGTTACTGGTGTATAAGAATGCTTGTGATTTTGGCACATTAATTTTGTATCCTGAGACTTTGCTGAAGTTGCTTTCAGCTTAAGGAGATTTTGGGCTGAGACGATGGGGTTTTCTAAATATACAATCATGTCATCTGCAAACAGGGACAATTTGACTTCTTCTTTTCCTAACTGAATACCCTTTATTTCTTTCTCTTGCCTGATTGCCCTAGCCAGAACTTCCAACACTATGTTGAATAGAAGTGGTGAGAGAGGGCATCCCTGTCTTGTGCCAGTTTTCAAAGGGAATTTTTCCAGTTTTTGCCCATTCAGTATGATATTAGCTGTGGGTTTGTCATAAATAGCTCTTATTATTTTGAGGTACGTTCCATCAATACCAAATTTATTGAGCGTTTTTAGCAGGAAGGGCTGTTGAATTTTGTCAAAAGCCTTTTCTGCATCTATTGAGATAATCATGTGGTTCTTGTCTTTGGTTCTGTTTATATGCTGGATTACGTTTATTGATTTGCGAATGTTGAACCAGCCTTGCATCCCAGGGATGAAGCCCACTTGATCATGGTGGATAAGCTTTTTGATGTGCTGCTGAATCCAGTTTGCCAGTATTTTATTGAGGATTTTTGCATCGATGTTCATCAGGGATATTGGTCTAAAATTCTCTTTTTTTGTTGTGTCTGCCAGGCTTTGGTATCAGGATGATGTTGGCCTCATAAAATGAGTTAGGGAGGATTCCCTCTTTTTCTATTGATTGGAATAGTTTCAGAAGGAATGGTACCAGCTCCTCCTTGTACCTCTGGTAGAATTCAGCTGTGAATCCATCTGGTCCTGGACTTTTTTTGGTGGGTAGGCTATTAATTGTTGCCTCAATTTCAGAGCCTGCTATTGGTCTATTCAGGGATTCAACTTCTTCCTGGTTTAGTCTTGGGAGAGTGTAAGTGTCCAGGAAATGATCCATTTCTTCTAGATTTTCTAGTTGATTTGCACAGAGGTGTTTATAGTATTCTCTGATGGTAGTTTGTATTTCGGTGGGGTCAGTGGTGATATCCCCTTTATCATTTTTTATTGCATCTATTTGATTCCTCTCTCTTTTCTTCTTTATTAGTCTTGCTAGCGGTCTGTCAATTTTGTTGATCTTTTCAAAAAACCAACTCCTGGATTCATTGATTTTTTGGAGGGTTTTTTGTGTCTCTATCTCCTTCAGTTCTGCTCTGATCTTAGTTATTTCCTGCCTTCTGCTAGCTTTTGGATGTGTTTGCTCTTGCCTCTCTAGTTCTTTTAATTGTGATGTTAGAGTGTCCATTTTAGATCTTTCCTGCTTTCTCTTGTGGGCATTTAGTGCTATAAATTTCCCTCTACACACTGCTTTAAATGTGTCCCAGAAATTCTGGTATGTTGTATCTTTGTTCTCATTGGTTTCAAATAACATCTTTATTTCTGCCTTCATTTCATTATGTACCCAGTAGTCATTCAGGAGCAGGTTGTTCGGTTTCCATGTAGTTGAGCGGTTTTGATTGAGTTTCTTAGTCCTGAGTTCTAGTTTAATTGCACTGTGGTCTGAGAGACAGTTTGTTATAATTTCTGTTCTTGTACATTTGCTGAGGAGTGCTTTACTTCCAATTATGTGGTCAATTTTGGAATAAGTGCGATGTGCTGAGAAGAATGTATATTCTGTTGATTTGGGGTGGAGAGTTCTATAGATGTCTATTAGGTCCGCTTGGTGCAGAGATGAGTTCAATTCCTGGATATCCTTGTTAACTTTCTGTCTCGTTGATCTGTCTAATGTTGACAGTGGAGTGTTGAAGTCTCCCATTATTATTGTATGGGAGTCTAAGTCTCTTTGTAAGTCTCTAAGGACTTGCTTTATGAATCTGGGTGCTCCTGTATTGGGTGCATATATATTTAGGATAGTTAGCTCTTCCTGTTGAATCGATCCCTTTACCATTATGTAATGGCCTTCTTTGTCTCTTTTGATCTTTGATGGTTTAAAGTCTCTTTTATCAGAGACTAGGATTGCAACCCCTGCTTTTTTTTGTTCTCCATTTGCTTGGTAGCTCTTCCTCCATCCCTTTATTTTGAGCCTATGTATGTCTCTGCATGTGAGATGGGTCTCCTGAATACAGCAGACTGATGGGTCTTGACTCTTTATCCAGTTTGGCAGTCTGTGTCTTTTAATTGGAGCATTTAGTCCATTTACATTTAAGGTTAATATTGTTATGTGTGAAGTTGATCCTGCCATTATGATATTAACTGGTTATTTTGCTCGCTAGTTGATGCAGTTTCTTCCTAGCCTCGATGGTCTTTACATTTTGGCATGTTTTTGCAATGGCTGGTACCGGTTGTTCCTTTCCATGTTTAGGGCTTCCTTCAGGGTCTCTTGTAAGGCAGGCTTGGTGGTGACAAAATCTCTAAGCATTTGCTTATCTGTAAAGGATTTTATTTCTCCTTCACTTATGAAACTTAGTTTGGCTGGATATGAAATTCTGGGTTGAAAATTCTTTTCTTTAAGAACGTTGAATATTGGCCCCCACTCTCTTCTGGCTTGTAGAGTTTCTGCCGAGAGATCTGCTATTAGTCTGATGGGCTTCCCTTTGTGGGTAACCTGACCTTTCTCTCTGGCTGCCCTTAAGATTTTTTCCTTCATTCCAACTTTGGTGAATCTGGCAATTATGTGTCTTGGAGTTGCTCTTCTGGAGGAGTATCTTTGTGGCGTTCTCTGTATTTCCTGAATTTGAATGTTGGCCTGCCCTACTAGGTTGGGGAAGTTCTCCTGGATGATATCCCGAAGAGTGTTTTCCAACTTTGATCCATTTTCCCCCTCACTTTCAGGCACCCCAATCAGATGTAGATTTGGTCTTTTTACATAATCCCATACTTCTTGTAGGCTTTGTTCATTTCTTTTTCTTCTTTTTTCTTTTGGTTTCTCTTCTCGCTTCATTTCATTCATTTGATCCTCAATCGCTGATACTCTTTCTTCCAGTTGATCGAGTCGGTTACTGAAGCTTGTGCATTTGTCACGTATTTCTCGTGTCATGGTTTTCATCTCTGTCATTTCGTTTATGATCTTCTCTGCATTAATTAGTCTAGCTGTCAATTCTTCCACTCTTTTTTCAAGATTTTTAGTTTCTTTGCGCTGGGTATGTAATTCCTCCTTTAGCTCTGAGAAGTTTGATGGACTGAAGCCTTCTTCTCTCATCTCGTCGAAGTCATTCTCTGACCAGCTTCGATCCGTTGCTGGCGATGGGCTGCGCTCCTTTGCAGGGGGAGATGCGCTCTTATTTTTTGAATTTCCAGCTTTTCTACCCTGCTTTTTCCCCATCTTTGTGGTTTTATCTGTCTCTGGTCTTTGATGATGGTGACGTACTGATGGGGTTTTGGTATAGGTGTCCTTCTTGTTTGATAGTTTTCCTTCTGACAGTCAGGACCCTCAGCTATAGGTCTGTTGGAGATTGCTTGAGGTCTACTCCAGACCCTGTTTGCCTGGGTATCAGCAGCAGAGGTTGCAGAAGATAGAATATTGCTGAACAGCGAGTGTACCTGTCTGATTCTTACTTTGAAAGCTTCCTCTCAGGGGTGTACTCCACCCTGTGATGTGTGAGGTGTCAGACTGCCCCTAGTAGGAGATGTCTCCCAGTTAGGCTACTCAGGGGTCAGGGACCCACTTGAGCAGGCAGTCTGTCACTTCTCAGTTCTCAACCTCCGTGTTGGGAGATCCACTGCTCTCTTCAAAGCTGTCAGACAGAGTCGTTGGCGTCTGCTCAGGCCTCTGCTACTTCCCCTGTTGTTTTTTTAGCTGAGCCCTGCCCCCAGAGGTGGAGTCTATAGAGACAAGCAGGTTTCCTTGAGCTGCTGTGAGCTCCACCCAGTTCGAGCTTCCCAGCGGCTTTGTTTACCTACTTAAGCCTCAGCAGTAGCGGGCGCCCCTCCCCCAGCCTCGCTGCTGCCTTGCGGTTATATCGTTGCAGACTGCTGTGTTAACAATGAGGGAGGCTCCGTGGGTGTGGGACCCTCCCGGCCAGGTGAGGGATATATTCTTCTGGTGTGCCCGTTCGCTTAAAGCACGGTATTGGGGTGGGAGTTACCCGATTTTCCAGGTGTTGTGTGTCTCAGTTCCCCTGGCTAGGAAAAGGGATTCCCTTCCCCCTTGCGCTCCCCAGGTGAGGCGATGCCTCGCCCTGCTTCAGCTCTCGCTGGTCAGGCTGCAGCAGCTGACCAGCACCGATTGTCCGGCACTCCCTAGTGAGATGACCCCAGTACCTCAGTTGAAAATGCAGAAATCACCGGTCTTCTGTGTCGCTCGCGCTGGGAGTTGGAGACTGGAGCTGTTCCTATTCGGCCATCTTGCTCCGCCCCCAGAAGATAACTTTTAAAACCTGCTGGATAACAAGTCATTACTGGAATCCAGACCAGGAACCTGGCCTTAGAATTTTCAGGGTATTGTTCTGACATCTAATAATGAGTTATTTTGATAAAGGAGTAACTTCAATTTAGTATGTGGTTTTCGTGTCTGAGATCTAAAGTAGTACATACACATGGTAAAAACAAACAAAAAATCCAGTGGTACTAAAGGTACACAATGGAAATATGAAAGCCTCTCTTTCACTTAATCCCCAGTTCCTTCATTCTACTACTTGGAGATACCAACTGCTGCAAGTTATTATATATCCTTCCAGAGAGAGAGATACGTGTAGATACATTGTTTGTTTAAAAATGCAGGTATATAGCATGTTTTACAAACTGATTTGTGGTTTTGTTTTTTACTTAGTATACATTGCAAGATCGGGCCAGCTCCATCCAGACATATTTAGCTCATTCTTTTTACTTTATGTAACTATTCAATTGTATGGCTATATTATGCTTTTATAAAAACTGTACCCTCTTACTAAAAATACAAAAAATTAGCCGGGCATGGTGGCGGGCGCCTGTAGTCCCAGTTACTCAGAGGCTGAGGCGGGAGAATGGCATGAACCCGGGAGGTGGAGCTTGCAGTGAGCCGAGATCGCGCCACTGCACTCCAGCCTGGGAGACACAGCCAGACTCCGTCTCAAAAAAACAAAAAACAAAAAAAAAACTGTACCCTCTTGAATGACAAGTTACATTGTTTTCAGCCTTTCTCTTTCATAAACAATACTGAAATTAGTATCTTTGGACATACATATTTGCCCACAAGTGCAAAACTTGTAGAAATTTTTATCTTTGCCAAACTGATAGGTGAAAATGTATAATTTGTGGTTTTCACCAGCCTTTTTATAATTTTTTAGCATCTTTTCTCGAGGGGCTGTAGAAAGGGGCACATTTGCCTATTTGTCTTTTTCTTACTGATTTGTGTTATTTATATTAAGGAGGTTAACCTTTGTATATCATGTATGGCAAGTATTTTTCCCAGTTAGTTGTTTTTTATTTTACTTTGTTTATGGTGTTTTTCTCATGTAAAAAATTTATTTTAGTGTGGTGAGATTTAGAAATGGGGTGGGGGGTGCACTTTTGGGGTTTTATTTAGGAAGGCATCTCCCATCCAATATTAGTCTTGAAATTCCCACTTAGTACTTTTATGGATTTTTTTTTTAGAGTTAAATCTTCAATTCACCTGGAATTATTTTAGTGAAATGAGTGAAGTCATTATATTCATTACCGCAAATTTGGTGTCTTAAAAAATAGAAATTGATTCTGTCACAGTTCTAGAGGCCAGAAGTCAGAAATCAATGTTGGCAGGATTGTACTTTCTACAGAGACTCCAGGGGAAAATTCATTCTTATGCCTCTTCTAGCTTCTAGAGGATTGCCTGATGCCTTGGTTCATAGCCACATCCCTTTAGTGTTGCCTAGTCTTCACATTGCCTTCTCCTTTGTGTTGGTCTTCTCCTTTACTCTCTTGTAAGGATACTTACATAGTATTTAGAGCCAACCGAAGATAATCCAGGATTATCTCCTCATCTCAAGATACTGACCCTTTTTCCAAATGAGAGAACATTCACAGGTTCCAAGGATTGAAAGTGGGTATCTTTAAGGGGACCATTTTTAAACCTAACATAGTAGAGTTCTAATTTACTTATTTCAAGTTGGTTTAACCACTTGCTGTGGCACTTATTATTGTACATTTTAATTTTCCTCATTAAATTGAAATGATACCTTTATTATACCTAATGTACTTATGAATTTTAATCAATTTCTGGGTTCTCTGTTCTGTGCTGTCAGTTGGTCTGGCTCTGCAAATATCAGTACCAAACAGTCTTCATTATTAGTAGGGCTGCCTGTTCTCATTATCCTTATGAGAATGTGTCTATCTATTCTTGCAGTTCTCCATGACTTTATTAAGTTATCTAGTAACCTCCCCCTCAAAAATTAATGATGCGGACTTGAGTTATATGTATATATTAATTTAGACAGAATTTATAATACTGGTTCTTTCAAACCGAGAACAGAGTTGTCTTTCTAGTCACATTACTATATCCCTCAGCAGTACTTTTTTCTTCATATAGACCTGTCACATTTCCTTTAAAGTTTATTTCTACTTATTTTATCTTTTTGTGCTGTTGTAAAGACAGTCTTTTCTTTTTTTTTTTTTGTTTTGTTTTGTTTTTTTGTTTGTTTGTTTTGTTTTTTTTGTTTTTTTTTTTTTGAGACGGAGTCTCACTCTGTCGCCCAGGCTGGAGTACAGTGGCCGGATCTCAGCTCACTGCAAGCTCCGCCTCCCGGGTTTACGCCATTCTCCTGCCTCAGCCTCCCGAGTAGCTGGGACTACAGGCACCCGCCACCTCGCCCGGCTAGTTTTTTGTATTTTTTAGTAGAGACGGGGTTTCACCGTGTTAGCCAGGATGGTCTCGATCTCCTGACCTCGTGATCCGCCCGTCCCGGCCTCCCGAGAGTCTTTTCTTACACTAAATTTATAACTTATTTGTATATGGAAATACCGTGCAGCTACCTATATGTGTGTTATTTATATATATTAGTTCTGTATCAAGCTGTTTATTATATTTTCTTATGTATGTTTTAAATAATTTTTTATTCACTTAGCTTGGGGTGTACAGGTATAAAATTATATGCAAGTAGTAAGTTTACCTCCTTCTTTCCAATTTTTATACCTACTATTTCTTTTTATCTAATTGCATTGACTACTTCCAGAACAATTTCAAAAAACATCAGTGATAGTGCACATCCTTTTTTCAATTTGAACTTTAACAGGAATGATTCTATTACATTAAACCTTACAAAATTTTCCTTTTTGTAGGTGAAAAAAATCAAATTATCAGCAGTTATATTATTCAGTCTAATGGTATTTCCACATAAAACGTGATAATGTTTGAAAACACAACATGTTAAGAAAGAATCCAATTCTTTATTTATTAATACAACAGAGATTTACTGAACACCAACTATGTGTTAGATACTGTTCTAAGTTGTAGGATACAGCCATTTTATGGAGCTTATATGCTAATAGAGACAGACATTAAATAAATATATAAATATTAGATGGTAATAGTGTAAAAGGGGGACATAGATAAAAAAGGGATAAAAGGGGGACATAGAGTGATCGGGGAGAAAAGGCGCTATTTTAGATACAGTGGTCAGGGCAGAACCTCTACGAAAGTTACCTTTGACCTGAGTGAAATGAGGGAGTGAGCCATGCAGATACCTAGGGGAAGAGCATCCCATGCAGCGAACACAAGAGGCCTTTACTGAATTCCTTCGTCTCTATGGAAGTGATCATAGAATTTTTCTACTTCGATCTATGAATGGGATGAATTATATTACTAGATTTCCTAACACTAAGCCATCCTGGCATCTTTGATATGACCATCATGTGATTGTAGTTTATTCTTTCTAAGGTGTTAGCCTGGCTTCCTAAAAATTTTGTTTATTTTTCTTTTCTATATGTACCTTCAAACTGTTTTGAATACATTTGAACTTATCTATTTTATAAAGATTTGATAGAATTCACCTGTAAAATGCGAACACTTTTGTGGAGTGGAGGGTGAGTAGTAATTCCTTAATTTTTCTCTCTTTTCCATCCCCTCCTGGCAAATAGTCTATTCAGAGTTTTCTGACTCTTCTGAGGCTGCTTGGTAATTAATATTTTCTTGGACAATGATTCATTCAGATTTTCAACTTACTTTAAATAGGAATTAATTGAAGCTGAAAGTGTTTTTGTTCACTTTCAAAATATCTAAAGATATTTTTCTGCATTAGAGGTGATTCCGTTATGTTTACAAATGAATTTGTGCTAGCATAATAGCAGCTCTGCATGGTAGGTAGATCATGTCATATCCTCACTTTACTTGTGAGGAGGCTGCAGCTTAGAGATCTGCAATTAACAATGACTGAAACTAGCTAGACATTGGTTCTCTTGATGCCTAACCTAATGAGCTTTCCAGAGGACTGCACTGTCATCCTCATACACACCTTTCTGCTGCTGCATTTTGCTATCATCTCTTTGCTTCCACCCAATTTTGTCACCTTGCATTTGTTGCATACTAAGTTCATGGCACTGTCTGTCTGTGGCATGTAATTGGTTAGCTAGGATTTCAGTGCTATTTCTCCTGTATTCACCTGCTGGAGTATACTGTTTACTGCCAAGTAGCAAAGTATTTGAAAGGAAGCTAATATTTAGAAGGATCTTTTCGTAAAGGTCATTGTAATTGATAATGTGTGTCTGGTTGTTTTTTTTCTTCACTGCAATTGACATCTGTCAGTGATGAAATGAAGATTTATTTACTGTATCTTGCTTTATCACAGAAAAGCACAATTAGTCATTCCACAAATGTGCCTGCCTACACATGATGTATACTCACCTATATCCACTGGTGATGATAACAAAGCGTCTTTGAAGAGTTTACTTTTATTGATTATTTAAGTTTCGTTCCTGGCCCTAGCAATGTAATAGCCATGAAAATTTTCAAACACAGCAGGATCACAGAGGACTCTTGTTCAGCTACACATAGGCAGATTCAGTTTTAGTTTCTTGTTAGAAGATGCTGCTGGAAGAAGAGGAAAGGAGCTGGCTGGGAAATGGGCAGGATGTAGATCCAGAATGCTATTAGCTTACACATAAGACAGGGATAGATGTGTGTGGGAGCCTGGACCCTGGCCACCAGCCTGACAGAATGACAGCTCTGTCAGCCACGTCACTTTTCTTGCTAGATAGGCTGCCATTTTTGCTGGTTCAGTCAATTTAATTTTCAGTGTGCATATCTTGTCTGATATTGGATATGTGAATATGTGTATGTATGTGTGAAAATATCATTCGCACCTATAAAGGATCCATTTAAAGTCATGTTGAGTTGTAGGCAATATTTAAAGAAGCCACTCTGTGAGCAAGTGAAGGTTTATTTGTTATTTGTGTCAGGAAGAATCATAAATGCACAGAGAGAAAATATATTTTTTCCAGAGTTATATTTAGGTGACTAATTGTCACTCTCCATTGTAGTCCTGTGTGGAAACCAGTGTTTCTGAAAGTGGTTTTGTGAACTGCCTGCATCAGAGTGATGTACGTAGTTTTTTGTTTTTTTTTTTTTTGCAGGGCGAGGGTTGTTTAAAAATGCAGATTTCTGGACTCCATCCTAAACCAACTCAAGAGGGCTTTGTGGGATTGGGGGTGGGAATCTGCATATTAAGAGGAACCCTGGGTGATTGTTTTGCACACTAATGTTTGGTAATAGTACAAGAGTAATTATGAAAAACAAGCAACAAATTATTCTGTAATAGTACAAAAGTAATTATGAAAAACAAGCAACAAATTATTCTCCCTTAAGAAAATTCAAATTTACTGACTAGATTATCTCAATTATAGAAATTCACAGTGAAGAAATATTATTTGCATAACAAAATTATTTTCTTTAAAAAATAGCAACCTGCTATGTTGTGTTTAACATATAAATTAATTTAGCAAATATATTCTAATACAGCTTTTGGGAAATACATCTATTATATGAAGTGAGGAACACCTGATATCCAAAGTAAGATATGTAATAATAATGATACTTTTATTTTACTTATACTCTGTCAGGCTTGTTTTAAAACTTTATATGTATTATTAATTTAATCCTCACAGCAGCCCTATGAGGCAAGTGTTATTATTGTCCCCATTTTACAGATAAGGAGACTGAGACTTATAATTTGACCAAAGCCACAGAGGTAGCAGGTGGCAAAATTGGGATTTGAATGCAAGCATTCTGGCTTCAGAATCAAGCCTATAACTGTAACTAAGTACAGTGTACTGCTTTTCATCATAAAGCAACTGGTAGTAGTTACTAGAAAACTTGAGTAATAGTGAAGCTAAAAGATTACGGTGTGATATGGTGTAACAGAGGCAACACTGGACTAAGAATCAGAAGTCCTGAGATTTAGCTCCAGCTCTGTCACCCCTGGTGAGTTACCTTCACTGAGGCTGTTTTCCTGATCCATGAAGTTGGGCAAGGCTACACCAATGCGCAGCTTTTGTGCGTGTTTTTTAATAGAAATTGTGGCACACAGTTATATATCTTATAAATGGGAACTTAGAGAGTGCTTTGGTGATACCTGAGCTGTCTTAAGCCTGCGTGTTCTTCAAAGATTTTATCTTTGTAACTTGTTTATCCATTTGGTGATAAGGTAGCTAATGGCAATTTTGTAGAATTCTGTTTCTCTTTTCCTCTCTCTTTCTTTTTTTCCTATTTTCACAGTTTCCATAGGTCTCATGTGTGTTCTTTTTTCCATCTTCACACAGTCTTTGAACTCTCACACATAGCATAATGAGTCAGTATACCCTATTTATGAGCCTGAGATGTGTTTATTTTCTAAAATATTATATGTTCATTTCATGAAGAAAATAGCAAATTCTTTATCTAGAAACATCTTGTTGCCTCTTATGTGTGCCTAATATTTAAAAAACAACAACAACAACAAAAACAACTTTGATTAGCTCTTCACCAAAAAAAAGGAACCATTTCAAGTGGAATTTTTTGGTCAAGGCTTTTATTTAATCTTAATAATTCTGCAATTGTGATGATTGGGTCAGAGTTCATCTGGGCTGTATTCATTCTAACAGGGTTAACAAGTGTGTCAGATTGAAAGTCATGGCTATAATTGACTTTGGCTTTGAGGTTTTCCTTCATAATAAACAATGGGCCCTGAGCCAAAAAAGCTTGTGGTTTATACTCATGTACTGATGACTAAGTAATGCGAGTGATTTCGCCTCATATTGCTGTATTACCCTGGAGCTCACTTTATGCTTTTTGAATGAATCATATCAGAGTAACATCCGTAATTAAAAAGAATTTGACCTGTGGACTTTCCACTGCAGCTGAAAACATTTTGACGACTTCATTCTGGCCTGAGTGCTAGAGCAGGGCCATGTGGAAGACATAGGTCAAAGCATACTCAGAAGAGAAAGGACAGTCCTGCTAATACTTTGAATCTCTCACACAATGTACCCCAAAAATGCCCTTTTGGAAGATTGCACAGGGATTCTATTCATTACTGGCTGCTCTACACAAAATTCCTCTGGATGGAAGCACTGAAGGTGGGACTCGGCTTCTGTTGAGTTTCTGTTATTTTTCTGCAGCATACAGTTGCTGGAAAAGACTCACTTTGTAAAAATAATCTTGACAATCGGTTTTTCAAAAAGTATCAAGGGGAAAATTAATCAGCACAAAGTATCAGCTATCCAGAATTTATAGATTTGAGAAAGACATTGCTTAAGCTTTTCTGTTTGCTTTATGAAATCATATTAACTATTAGCAAATGCAGAGTTACTGAAGCTAAAGCAAAATAAAACAAAAAACCTTTTAGCCTTCCCTTGATTGCTTATTTAATGATTGGCAGCAATGACCATGCTGATGTCTAATCTGCTCTCCTTTTCTTGGTAACTCTAGTAAACAAGTTGACATTTATAATCAAATGGAAAATGTTTACTCTTCCCCAAATGAGTTACTCAGACTGGAAAATGCAAGGTTCACATCAGCCCTCTGTAAGTTTAGGTTTTTAAATTTATCGTCAGAAACATGGGTAAGTGTGGGCCATAAACCAGTATATGCAATAGTCTGGGTAAAGCTGACTTCGTTAAGGTAGATACTTCACTGGTTCTCCAGTGAGGCTTGCTAGATCCCCATGAACCTGTTGCACACCCACAGCGATTATATATTTGACTGAATGGAATGTTCACCTTACCTACTTTTCCTTCGAGTCAATCCCTTCATAGGCTTTTGTTTTGGGCAAGGGAGATAATCTGCCATGAGGCAGTAAGCTTGAGTTGATAATTTCTTGTCTCTTGAGAAATGAGGTATAAAATTCTGAAGGAATTGTTAGAAGACAAAGAATGGGTGGGTGACAGAATTGCTTTCTGGAAGTGGTGGAATATATTTCTTGCAATTTGTTTGTGTATTTCTTATGTTGCTGTCATGTCTTTAGTGTCTATTTGATTTGTTGTGTTCCACTCTTCCTTGTGGAAGCACCCAACAGAATATTTCTTTTTATATATATATATACTTTAAGTTCTGGGATACATGTGCAGAATGTGCAGGTTTGTTACATAGGTATACACGTGCCATGGTGGTTTGCTGTACCCATCAACCCATCATCTACAGTAGGTATTTCTCCTAATGCTATACCTCCCCCAGCCCCCCATACCCCAACTGGCCCCGGTGTGTGATGTTCCCTTCCCTGTGTCCATGTGTTCTCATTCCAACAGAATATTTCTTAACTTCAATGTACAAATTGCATTTCTTCAAGCATCCCAGAAAGGAATCCATTTTTGTGGCCAGTGACAATGTAAAATAGAGGGTTTGTTGGTTGTTATTGTTTTTATTTGTTTCCTGTTAGCTTTAAAAGCAGGAATTTGTGGACTAGCTTTTAAGTGTTTTCAAATCCATTAATATTTTATCTCTTTGTATCTGTCATTTTACTTTTGCTTGATGTTGTCGATTTATTTTTATAGTAGTTTTCTGTGCCAAGGGCAAATTAGGCCATCCCCCAGGGAAGAAATCTCCTGGTTGTAGTCCTAACATTGCTAGAGGTTGCCTAATCATCTGTTCCTCATTGTTTTGATAAGGTGGTGACTAAAGAAATCCATTTAAAATGTCCTAGATAGTTCTGAATTGAATTTTTAAAATATTTCTCATATGTGGATTTCTAAACTTTTTCAAAAGAATAACTGCTGGAAATAAATTCAAAAATAAAAATTGCTAAAAAGAATAGCTAGAATGTTTAAAGCTATGATTCTTTCACTGTGCTCCTACAAAACACTGGTGTTCCTTAGGCTTGGTAGAGATGTTCAGTGTGTTAAAGTTGAATAATCTTTTCTTGAAGAACCTAGTCTTTATTCAGCAAACAACACACAGCTCTTATTAAAGGTTCTGAACTATGCTGTAAGAATGTTGGTTTTGAGGGCACAATGGATTGGAATGAGAGAAAATTCCTTCCATGGGCCATACTTTGCTTCACTTCCCCATGCCTAACTCCCCAAAATCAAAGACCACTCCTTTAAGGTGGGCCTGAGACTGCAACCCCAAATTTTATTCCTACTATTCAGTAGCATCATACAGGACCAACTTTTCCAGACATGAGAAATATTTTCCCCAGTTGGAAGAAGCTCCTCATGTGTAAAACTTTGTTAAAAAGACAGATTCTTACTCCACAGCCTTGTTTTAAAGCCCTGTTTTCCTCCCTTCTTTGCCAAGCTAGGGGAGGGATGGAGCTCTCAAAAGGTACTGCTCACTGTGGTCCACCAACCAGTGCTAATGAGGTAATATAGAATTCAGAGTAACACTTTGGACATTTTATAGCAATTTGGTATATCTGTTGAATCTATTAAAAACCTAGATTTGTATTTTGTAGTCTTTAAATTTTATGTTTCTAGAAATATAATATTTGTCTGCAGGGTCCTGGAAATTAGAAAACAAAGACTGGCCCTCCACCACAGATGGTTTGAGAAGCAGTACCCTAGGCACTGCTCTAGGTTGGAGGCTAACGCCCTCTCTAAGGCACCTCCTTTTTGTCCCAGGAAGGGGATTTGTTCTTCCTTACTCCCAAGCCCAAGAATCTAGTTCTTTTTTTTTTTTTTTTTAATTTAAAAAAGTCTAATTTTGGTAGAATAAACATGAGATAAAACTTACCATCTTAACCATGTCTAAGTATATAGTTCATGAGTGTTAAGTACATTCACATTGTTGTGCAAACTCTCCAGAACTCTTCATCTTGCCAAACTAAAACTCTATATCCATGAAACCAGCTGTCTCCAACCTTTTTGGCACCAGGGACTAGTTTCGTGGAAGACAATTTTTCCATGGAATGGGAAGTGGTAGGATATGGTTTTGGGATGAAACTGTCCCACCTCAGATCATCAGGCATTAGCTTCGCATAAGGAGCACGCCACCTAGATCCCTCACATGTGCAGTTCACAATAGGGTTCATGCTCCTTTGAGAATCTAATGCCATCACTGATCTTACAGAAGGTGGCGCTCAGGTGGTAATGCTCACTTGCCCACTGCTCAGTTCATGCTGGGCAGCCTGGTTCCTAACAGGACATGGACCAATGGTAGTCTGGGGGTTGGGGACCCCTGCATTAAACAACTCTCCATTTCACCCTACACCCAGTTTCTGGTAACCACCATTCTACTTTTTAACTCTGGATTTGACTACTCTAGGTACCTCATATAAGTGGAATCAAACAGTTTTTGTCTTTTTGTGACTGGCCAATTTCACTTAGCATACTGTCTTCAGGGCTCATCTGTATTACAGCATGTTACCAGAATTTCCTTCCTTTTTCAGGATGAATAATATTCCATTTATGTATATACCATATCTTGCTTATCTATTAATGTATAGTTGAGTTGCTTCTACTCTTTGGCTGTTGTGATTAATGCTGCCATGAGCATGACTGTGCAAATGTCTCTGTAAGATTATGTTTTCAGTTTTGGAGGGTATATACCCAGAAATGGAATTGCTGGATTACATGGCAATTCTATTTTTAATTTTTTGAGGAACCACCACACTGTTTTCCGTAGTGTCTGTGCCATTTTACATTACTATCTATAGCATGCAAGGGTTCCAGTTTCTCTGCATCCTGGCCAATACTTGTTGTTATCTGTTTTGTTTTTTTTCTCAACAGTAGCCATTCTTGTGGTGAGGTGGTATCTCGTTGTGGTTGAGGTCTGCAGTTCCCTAATCATTAATGATATTGAGCATCTTTTCATGCACTTTTTGGCTATTTGTATATCTTTGGAGAAATGCCTATTCAAGTTCTTTGCCCATTTTTAAAATGTTTTTTATGTTGTTGTTGTTGGAGTTCTTTATATATTCTGAATATTAATCCTTTGTCAGGTTATATGATTTGCAAATATTTTCTCCCATTCTGCCTTTCCACTCTGTCAGTTGTGTCCTTTGAAGCACAGAAATTTTTAATTTTGATGTGATCCAGTTTATACACTTGCCAACACCAGGTGTTGATGGGAGCTGAGTTCTTACACTCAATTATTCCCCTACCTGACCAACAGAATGAAGAAACAGGTGGTAAACAAGCATTGGGAAAATTGCCAGGAAAAGGTAGCATTTATTGCCTTGGTTTTGGCAATCTGGGGAAAGGTGACCATTACAGCTTTCAAGTTAGATGTCATGACTTGAAATATCACATGAAATATTATGGGCAGGGCCAAGATGGTCAACTAGAAGCAGTGGTGTTCAGAGGCTCCCATCGAAAAAAAAAACCATAACAAGCATGTGAATCCTTCACCAGCAACCAAGGTATCCAGGTTGTCTCATCAAAATTGACTAGAAGGCTGGTGTGTCCCACAGAAGGAAGGGCAATGTGGTGCGATGACCCACCTGAGAGCCACACAGGGAAGGGGAACTCTCTCCCCTCAGCTAAGGGAGGCGGTGAGTGAGCACGCTATCCAGCTGGGGAAACTGCTTTTCCCATGGAACTGTGCAACCCACAGATCAGAAGATCCTACTTGCAGACCCAGGCCACCGGGGCCTAGCATCCCAACCCCAGAATGTGCAGATGTGCAGATTCTTATAGCCTCTCAGCTGGAATCTGCTTAAGCCTACCGAACTCCCAGGGGAAGGGGTGAGCAGCACTTGGCTGTGGCTGCCTGCTGTCTATTGGCTCCTTGGGGGAGGGACAGCAGCTAGCACTGGGACTAGCAACTGCCTAACACTCTAAGCTCTCTGGGTAGGGGAAGGGCAGGACCCATTTCTATAACTCCAGGCTGCACTTTTCCCCTGCTGGAGTCAGGAAGGCTGGACGGCTTGGTCCCAAGACTTGTCCCCACAGCCCAACACACCGGCTGTGGCAGTCTGTGGCCAGAGTGCCTCTTCAGGTCTAACCCTGACCCATTCTTCCTCAGTGGGCATGGCTTCCCTGCAGGATCTCCAATAACTCCAGCCAGAGGCTCAGGGACAGAATTGGGATCTCCCTGGCCCTGAGCCCCTAGTGGGAGGGGTGGCCTTAGTCTCTGCAGACCAGCAAACTTAGCCTCTTCCCCTGGTAGTTCTGAGGAATCCAGGTAGCCCAGATGAGTGGGTTTCCCTCCAGTGAAACACACCCTCTCCACCAAGGGACAAAGTGCTTCGTTAAATGGGTCCTGTTCCCCATGCCACCCAACTGGGTGAGACCCTCCAACAGAGATCGTTAGACACACTATACAAGAGCAATCCTACTGGCATCAGGTTGGTGCCCCTCAAGGTTAGAGGTCCTAGAAGAAGAGCAGGCACCCACCTTGGCTGCCCTCCAGCCCCCTTGAGTGACATCTCCAGGCACGGGAGCGAATCACATGAATGGGGCCTGAAGTGAACCCCCAGCAAACTGCAGCAGCCCTAGAGAAGAGGGCCGTGATTATTGAAAGAAAAACAAGCAGAAGGTGACAACAACAGCATCAACAACAATAAAAAGGCCCCAAAAAACCCCATCCAAGGATCAGTAGCCTCAAAGACCGAAACTAGACAAACTCATGAAAATGAGAAAGAATCAACAAAAAAATGCTGAAAATTCAAAAGGCCAGAGTGCCTCTTCTCTTCCAAATGATTGTGTCATCTCTCCATCAAGGGCGCAGAACTGGATGGGGGATCAGATGGATAAACTGACAGAGGTAGGCTTCAGAAAATGGGTAATAAAAAACTATGATGAGCTAAAGGAGCATGCCCTTACCTAATGCAAAGAAGCTAAGAAGCTTGACAAAAGGTTGGAGGGGGAATTGCTAACTAGAATAGCCAGTTTAGAGAGGAACATAAACGACCTGATGGAGCTGAAAAACACAACACAGGAACTTTGTGAAGCATACACAAGTATCAACAGCCAAATCGACCAAGCGAAAGAAAGGATATCAGAGTTTGAAGACCACCTTACCGAAATAAGACATGCAGACAAGAATAGAGAAAGAAGAATGAAAAGAAATGAACAAAGCCTCCAAGAAATACGGGACTTCATAAAAAAAAAAAAAAAGAACCTACAATTGATTGGAGTACCAGAAGGAGATGGGGAGAATGGAAACAAGCTGGAAAACACACTTCAGGATATTATCCAGGAGAACTTCCCCAACCTAGCAAGACAGGCCAACGTGCAAATTCAGGAAATATAGAGAACACCATTAAGATATTCCATGAGAAGATCAACCCTAAGACACTTAATCACTAGATTTTCCAAGGTCGAACTGTTAAGGGCAGCCAGAGAGAAAGGCCAAGTCACCTACAAAGGGAAGCCCATCAGACCAACAGCAGACCTCTCAGCAGAAACTCTACAAGCCAGAAGAGATTGCAGGCCAATATCCAACATTCTTGAAGGAAAGAATTTTCAACCCAGAACTTCATATCCAGCCAAACTAAGCTTCATAAGTGAAGGGGAAATAAAATTCTTTCCAGACAAGCAAATGCTGAGGGATTTTGTTACCATGAAGCCTGCACTGCAAGAGCTCTTGAAAGAAGCACTAAATATGGAAAGGAAAAACGAATACTAGCCACTGCAAAAACACACCAAAATATAAAAACCACTGACACTACAAAGAAACTGCATCTAGTGTGCAGAGTAACCAAATAGCACCATGATGACAGGATTGAATTCACACATAACATTACTAAGCTTAAATGTAAATGGGCTAAATGTCCCAATTAAAGATAGACACAGACTGGCAAATTGGATAAGGAGTCAAGACCCATTGGTGTGCTGTATTCAGGAGACCCATCTCATGTGCAGAGACACACACAGGCTCAAAATAAAGGGATGGAGGAAAATCTACCAAGTAAATGGAAAGCAAAAAAAGCAGGGGTTGCAGTCCTAGTCTCTGACAAAACAGACTTTAAACCAACAAAGATCAAAAAAGACAAAGAAGGGCATTGATAATAGTAAAGGGATCAATTCAACAAGAAGAGCTAACTATTCTGAATATATATGTACCCAATACAGGAGCACCCAGACTCATAAAACAAGTTCTTAGGGACCTATGAAGAGACTTAGACTCCCACACATTAGTAGTGGGAGACTTTAATACCCCACTGTCAGTATTAGAGAGATCAATGAGACAGAAAATTAACAAGGAAATTCAGGACTTGAACTCAGCTCTCGATCAGATGGACCTAGTAGATGTCTACAGAACTCTCTACCTCAAATCAGCAGAATATACATTCTTCCCAGTTCCACATGGCACTTACTCTAAAATTGACCACATAATTGGAAGTTAAGCACTTCTCAGCAAATGCAAAAGAACTGAAATAATAACAGCCTCTCAGACCTCAGTGCAGTCAAATTAGAGCTCAGAATTAAGAAATTCACTCAAAACCACAAATTTCATGGAAATTGAACAACCTGCTCCTTAATGACTCCTGGGTAGAGCATGAAATTGAGGCAGAAATAAAGAAGTTCTTTGAAACCAGTAAGAACAAAGAGACAGTGTTCCAGAATCTCTGGAACACAGCTAAAGCAGTATTAAGAGGGACATTTATAGCACTAAATGCCCACATTAGAAAGCTAGAAAGATCTCAAATCGACACGCTAACATCACAATTAAAAGAGCTAGAGCAGCAAGAGCAAACTAATCCAAAAGCTAGCAGAAGACAAGAAATAACTAAGAGAAGAATTGAAGGAGATAGAGACATGAAAAACCCTCCAAAAAAATCAACAAATCCCAGAGCTGGTTTTTTGAAAACATTAACAAAATAGATAGACTGCTAGCTAGACTAATAAGAGAGAGAAGAATCAAATAGACACAATAAAAAATAATAAAAGGGATATCACCACTGACCCCACAGAAATACAGACTATCATCAGATAATACTATGAACAACTCTAAGCAAATAAACTAGAAAATCTAGAAGAAATAGACAAATTCTTTGACATATATACCCTCCCAAGACTAACCCAGGAAAAAGTCAAGTCCCTGAATAGACCAATAACAAGTTCTGAAATTGAGGCAGTAATTAATAGCCTGTCAACTAGAAAAAGCCCACAACCAGATGATTCACAGCCAAATCCTGCCAGAAGTACAAAGAGAAACTGGTACCATTCCTTCTGAAACTATTCCAAACAGTTGAAAAGGAGGGGTTCCTCCCTAACTCATTTTGTGAAACCAGCATCATCCTGATACCAAAACCAAGAAGAGACACACACACAAAAAAGAAAACTTCAGGCCAATGTCCCTGATGAACATTGATGCAAAAATCCTCAATAAAATACTGCCAAACCGAACCCAGCAGCACATCAAAAAAACGTATCCACCACCATCAAGTCAGCTTCATCCCTGGGATGCAAAGCTGGTTCAACATACATCAATCAGTAAACATTATCCACCACATAAACAGATCCAAAGACAAAAACCAAAAACATACTTACAAGAAAAAAAAAAAAAAAAACCATCAAAAAGTGGGCAAAAGATATCAACAGACACTTCTCAAAAGAAGACATTTACATGGCCAACAAACGTGAAAAACATCATTGATCAACATCACTGATCATCAGAGAAATGCAAATAAAACCATGAGATACCATCTCATGCCAGTCAGAATGACGATTATTAAAAAATCAAGAAGAATAAATGCCGGGAGGCTGTGGAGAAATAAGAACACTTTGATTATCTCAATAGATGCAGAAAAGGCCTTAGATAAAATTCAACACCCCTTCATTTTAAAAATTGTCAATTAACTAGATGTTGATGGAACATATCTCAAAATAATAAGAGCTATTTATGACAAACCCACAGCCAATATTACATTGAATGGGCAAAAGCTGAAAGCATTACCTTTAAAAACTGATAAAAGACAAGGATGCCCTCTCTCACCACTCCTATTCAACATAGTACTGGAAGTTCTGGCCAGGGCAATCAGGCAAGAGAAAAGTATTTAGATGGGAAAAGAGGAAATAAGTTGTCTCTGTTTGCAGATGACACGATTTTATATTTAGAAAACCGCATCATTTCAACCCAAAAACTTCTTGAACTGATAAGCAACTTCAGCAAAGTCTCAGAATACAAAGTCATTGTGCAAAAATCACAAGCATTCCTTTACACCAACAGTAGACAAGCAGAGAGCCGAATCGTGAATAAACTCCCATTCACAGTCGCTACAAAGAGAATAAAATACCTAGGAATACAGCTAACAAGGGATGTGAAGAACCTCTTCAAGGAGAACTACAAACCACTGCTCAAGGAAATAAGAGAGGACACAAACAAATCCTTCCTCATGGATAGGAAGAATCAATATTGTGAAAATGGCCATACTGCCCAAATTAATTTATAGAGTCAATGCTATTCCAATCCAACTATCATTGACGTTCTTCACAGAATTAGAAAAAACTATTTTAAATTTCATATGGAGTCAAAGAAGAACCCATATAGCCAAGACAATCCTAAGCAAAAAGAACAAAGCTAGAGGCATCATGCTACCTGACTTTAAACGTACTACAAGGTTACAGTAACCAAAACAGCATGGTACTGGTACCAAAACAGACATATAGACCAGTGGAGTAGAACAGAGGCCTAAGAAACATAGACATCTACAACCATCTGATCTTCAACAAACCTGAAAAAACAAGCAATGGGGAAACGATCTCCTATTCAGTAAATGGTGTTGGGAAAACTGGCTGGCCATATGCAGAAAGCTGAAACTGGACCCCTTCCTTATACCTTATACAGGAATTAACTCAAGACAGATTTGACTTAAATGTAAAATTTCAAACCATAAAAACCCTAAGAGAAAACCCAGGCAATACCATTCCTAGTATAGGCATGGGCAAAGACTTCATGACAAAAATGCCAAAAGCTATTGCAGCAAAAGCCAAAATTGACAAATGGGATCTAGTTAAACTTAAAGAGCTTCTGCACAGCAAAAGAAACTATAATCAGAGTTAACAGGCAACCTACAGAATGGGAGAAAATTTTTGTGATCTACCCATCTGACAAAGGTCTAATATCCAGAATTTACAAGGAACTTAAACATATTTACAAGAAAAAAACCCACAAAAAGTGGGCAAAGGATATGAACAGACACTTCTAAAAAGAAGACATTTATGCGGCCAACAAACATGAAAAAAAGTTGAACATCACTAATCACCAGAGAAATGCATATCAAAACCGTAATGAGATACCACCTCATGCCAGTGAGAATGGCAATTAAAAAGTCAGGAAACAATAGATGCTGGCAAGGCTGTGGAGAAATAAGAACACTTTTACTACTGTTGGTGGGAATGTAAATTAGTTCAACCATTGAGGTAGACAGTATGGCAATTCCTTAAGGATCTGGAACCAGAAATACCATTTGACCCAGCAATCCCATTACTAGGTATATACCCAAAGGAATATAAATCATCCTACTCTAAAGAGACATGTACACGTATGTTTATTGCAGCACTGTTTACAGTAGCAAAGACATGGAACTAACCCAAATGCCCATCAGTGATAGACTGGATAAAGAAGTATAGTATTCCATATGGAATACTATGCAGTCATAAAAAAGGAATGAGATCTGTTCTTTGCAGGAACATGGATGAAGCTGGAAGCCATCATCCTCAGCAAACTAACACAGGAACAGAAAACCAAACGCTCATAGTCTCACTCATAAGTGGGAGTTGAACATTGAGAACACATGAACACAGAGAGGAGAACACCACACACCAGGGCCTTTTGGGGGTTGTGGAGTGAGGGAAAGGAACTTAGAGGACAGGTCATACAGCAAACCACCATAGCACATGTATACTGATGTAACAAACCTGCACATTCTGCACATGTATCCCATTTTTTTTTTCTAGAAGAAAAGAAATATTATGCATACACATAATGTGGCCATTTTGCTGGCAGCATTATGATTAGTTCAGAAGTAGAAATTAAATGTTATGGAGTTTTGCAAGAAGGAGTATGATGTTCAGCTGTCTTACCTTCTAAACAGCTTAATATTCCCTACATTTTAATTCCTAGTGGGGACCGAGGAAACTGTTGTGATCTAGTGATTGGAAATGACAGTTGAAGTGAACCTGATGCAAATGTTCACTCAATGAATTAATTGAGTTCAATGCTAGGTGAAAAAAAAATGCAATATCTCCTTTGAAAAACAAATATTTGTCCTTTTTTATTCTTTTTTCATGGCTGCTAGGAAATTCAGTGCTAAGTTTAATGCTCAATTACCCTTTCATTCCTTGGTTCTTTATTTTCTACCAATTTGTTTTTAGTTTCTTTACAAATCAACTTTATTGAGGTAAAATTTACATACAATAAAATACAAAATGTACCCATTTCAAGTTTTGACAAATGCATACACCTGTGTAATCACCATTTCAGTCAAGATTATAGAACATTTCCATCCCACCAAAACATCCTCTCATGCCTCTTTCTAGCTGTTATGTAGTTTCATTGATTCTGTGCCCTTTAATGTTAGCCATCAACCTGCTACAGATGCTTTTGGAAATAGGTGGAATATTAAAAAGACTATTATCTTGGCTGGGCGTGGTGACTCATGCCTGTAATCACAGCACTTTGAGAGGCCAGGGTGGGCAGATTGCTTGAGACCAGGTCTCAAGTGCCTGCACTTGAGACCAGCCTGGGCAACATGAGCAAGACCATGTCTCTACAAAACAATTTTAAAAAGTAATCAGACATGGTGGTGCACACCTGCAGTCCCGGCTACTGGGGAGGCTGAGGCAGGAGGAATCACTTGAGCCCAGGAACTCAGTTACAGTGAGCTATGATTATGCCACTGCACTCTAGCCTAGGTGACAGAGAAAGACCCTGTCTCTAAAAAAAGAGTGATGTAGTTTGGCTGTGTCCCCACCCAAATCTCATCTTGAATTGTAGCTCCCATAATTCCCACACTGTGGGAAGGACCTAGTGGGAGGTAATTGAATCATGGGAGCTGGTCTTTCCCATGCTGTTGTGATAGTGAATTTCACAAGATCTGATGGTTTTACAAAGGGCAGTTCCCCTGCACACACTCTCTTGTCTGCTGCCGTGTAAGACATAACTTTGCTCCTCATTTGCCTTACGCCATGATTGTGAGGCCTCCCCAGGCAGGTGGAACTGTGAGTCCATTAAACCTCTTTCTTTTATAAATTACCCAGTCTTGGATGTGTCTTTGTTAGCAGCATGCGAGTAGTCTAATACAGAGAATAACCCCTTAAATGAAATTGCCTTTTCAGACTTTACATTTCTTCCTGTAATTTGCCATTTAATTTCCTTTTTTAAATCCAAGAAACCAGCATTGCAATTTCTTAGTACTTAAATCTCATTACAACTATCATTGACGAGCTGGTGTCTTACGAAGCATTGCCAGATATCCTTGGAAGACCATGTTCCTTTTTTCCTCCGAGAAGTTAAATTACCTAATTCAAAGGATTTTTTAACCTGGACTAATTTGTTCTTGAACAGGTTTGTCCATACCTAAATGGTCAGCATCTTTACCAGAACATGAAATATGTAACAAGCACCAATTGCCTTGTTGTAGCATGTTAGAAAGCCAGTTAGGAATTCAGCAACTCACGGCCTATCAAAACCTGTAGCTGCTTTTTGAAATTTAAGAGCTGTGACCTGTGTATAGATATCGTAACAGTGTCTTAAAGTGACAACAAGAAGTTTAACCAACTGGGTTGTGTATGGGGACAGCTTGGGCTCTAGGTAGTTGTGTGAGGTAACTGGAGAGACAGGAGTAATGATCAACTTATACACGAGCAGTTCTAGTATATGACTTATGTCAGACAACATCAGCATGAGTTGTGAATGGTTTATGCTTCTTCCCTAGGATAATAAAAAACAGCAAGAGGTAATACAAGGTTTATCCTGGTTTTCTTGCCAATCAAAGGAATTATAGTTGTCATTATTTTTACCATTCTGGAATTACGTGGATATAACAATTGAATTCTAAATGAAAATACAAGCCGAAATATATAATCTGCAGATGTGCTTTAATGTTTCTTCATAATGTGATAGAGCTGTTTTTTAAAATAGAATCAGAGTAGCGTGACCGAAAGGGGCAGACGTTATAACCGCTTGACATTTTCTTGGAGGTATTTCTTATGTGAGTAGTGTGAAAAGGGATGTCATTGAACCAGGTATGTTTACAAAGCACAGAAAGTCTTTGTGCAGATTGCTTGATGTACTATATGGCAGTATTACAGCCATGTACCAGTGATGTGTCCTAAAATGCTTGGTATTTCCATACACTGGGCTGAGTGTGGGAATGCAGGGGATATTCATTTGTTCGCTTTGGTTTTTATTTTTGCAGGCTGAAATTCATTAGATAAGAAAACTCAGGTTTTCCCATTTATGTGTACTATAAACACATATTTGGACTACTGAAGTCTAGGGACAACCCAGAGAGCTTAATAAATGGTCTTACTAAAGATCATGTAGATTCTTGCTTGGTGACTATAGTTTGTTCTTCTATATGGTCCCAGTTACCCTGGGTCAGGTGGAGGGTGGTTAGGATGTGTGACGTTCCACTGAATTTGATGCATTTTCATTTAATTTGTTTTTTTTTTTTTGAGATGGAGTCGCATTCTGTTGCCCAGGCTGGAGTGCAGTGGCGGAATCTTGGCTCACTGGAAGCTCGCCTCCTGGGTTCACACCATTCTCCTGCCTCAGCCTCCCGAGTAGCTGGGACTACAGGCGCCCACTACCACACGCGGCTAATTTTTTGTATTTTTAGTAGAGACGGAACTTCACCATGTTAGCCAGGATGTTCTCAATCTCCTGACCTCATGTTCCACCCGCCTTGGCCTCCCAAAGTGCTGGGATTACAGGCGTGAGCCATCGCGCCCGGCCCATTTTCATTTTATTTAAGGAAAGGATAGTGTGTACAGTCTGCCACAGTAGGTAAACCTTTAAAAGAATCGTTGGCTCTTTTCCTGAACATAATTAAATTTCCATTATCTTTTTCTTTGCCAGAAGTTTAATGATTTATATTTAATAATTGAGTTGTAATTTATTCCCCACTTTTGCTCCCACTCGATGAAGGAAGCAAAATCTAATGTAACAAATACTTTCTGACTAAATTTTTCCTTCTCTTCTTTAACTTTTCTTTTAGGACTCAGCCCAAAACCATGTTTGCCCAAGTTGAATCTGATGATGAGGAAGCAAAGAATGAGCCAGAATGGAAAAAACGTAAAATTTGAAGAATCTCATTTGAAAGCTGTTTGCATGAGTGGGAGGGATATGGGACAGGTTTGAGGTGTTTTTTTTTTTTTTTATGCTCTTGAAATTAAAAATTCATTTTTATGAATAGGTTTTGTCCTTTGCATTATTGAACTGGTCAAAAATTTGGTAGCTAGGCTTCACTAAAATTGTGCTTGAATTTTCTTACCTGCAACTATTAAACTGATTACAGATAAACAAGAAACAGATTCTTAGTCTATTACCAAGTACTTTAGGTATTTGGAAACTTTATTCAACAATTATTGGTCTTGTCCAGATTCTCATAACCGTAGAGAGGAAAATGTACATTGAGATGTGCATCTGTCTTTAGCAATTCTAGGATCATAATATAGAAATAGAGATCAAAAAGTTTAATGTTTCTGTATAATTTCACAACAGTTGTTTACATGACCGTAAATAATTAGGCTGAGTTCAAACCAAATGCATTGCTGTACTAGGAAAGAACATGTATCTCATTATCCTTCAACAGCAGAATACAGTGGTCAGGAGTTAGGAGTGGGCTTTGAAGTCAGACTCATGTGGATTCAAGTCCTGGCTTTGCTCTTTACTTCTGGGTCATCTTAAGAGAGTTATTTACTTTTCTAGCCTCAGATGATGAAATAGTACCTACGTTGCAGGTTTGTCAGAAGAACTAAATGGGATACGCCTCACAGAGCATTTAGTACAGTACCTGGTACACAATAAATGCACATCAAATATTTGTTTTTTTAAAATAGGGCTAATATTTACTTTGCTTGATTTTTATCACTACTAAATTAGAAAGGTATAGAAATGCTTTGTAAATTTAAAGACTATATAAATAGAAGACATTAAAAATTCTAAAAAATCATTGTGCTTTTGTGACTAAAAAGCTAAAACAAAAGTTGGCAGTTTTGTCCAAAATAATAATGCATCAATAGAATAAAATTCTGTGCATTGGTTTCACACAGACATGGGGTAGTTTTTGCATGTTAGTCACCTCTAGACAGGTTTTTTAGGACTTGCCTTCTCCCCTCCTGCTCTCATTTGTTCGAGTGAATTCAATAATTATAAAAATGCATGATGATCCCAAAAGTATATCAGAAAACTCCTGGTTTTACAGGCTTCATGTACCCACATGTGCTTCCCAAAAAATACTTTAAAACCACTTGTACTCACACAGCTCCCTTGTCTCTGCAGATTCTGAGGTGGCAGTGGGCGTTCTTTTATAGATAAATCCTTAAAAACTGCATTCTCATACACTTTCTGGGTCCTTCCTTCCTACCCCCATCCTCATCCTATTCCCCTTCTCTTGTGACTCAGCTCGTAGGTAATAGGTAAAAAGAAAAGAACATTTGCTGAGTGTCTGCTATATAATGAGTACTATCCCAAGCCCTTTACTTGTGTTAGCTGATTTAATCCTCACAAAAACCCTGTGAGTAGGTAAAATTGCTAAACCCATTTTCCAGATGAGGCAAAAGAGATTGAACATGTCAAATCATATGTCTGAGGTCACAGCCAGGGAGGGCCACATGACAGCACCCAAGATCTCTAAACATCAGTGATTAACAAATGGCCCCAAGTTTTCTATTCCTTTTGAAAAACACTTCATTCAAAATCAATTACCAATATTTTGTTCCAGCTGCTTAGAAAGTATAAATTTATTACTTCTTGGATAAAATTTACTGAAAGCATCTCACATTTTCCCCCATCTCAACATAAACATTGCACCATATGGAAGTATTCATCTTGTACAGCCAAAAGTTGCAGTGGAGGGTTGGGGGAGGAATAAAAACTTGATCATAGTGGTCTTGGCGGAGTCAGCTATGATGTAAGGGGAGAGAAAGGCAAATTTCGCACGAAGATGATTTTCTCATCATTACCCACAACACAAGTGGGCCTTTTCATGTTTGAGAGGATCTGTCTCACTCTAGAGTTTTATAAAGAATTATTTTTTCCACGGAAGATTGGCAGCATGCACATACGGATTTTAATTTCAAATTCGGTAAGGGAGGAGCTTAGAACCAGCACTGGGCAAATAGTGTGTGTTCATTTGACCTGCAATCCTGTCACCAGAATGGGCATCAACAGCTGTTTATCTTACAGGCTCTCACACTCCCCATGTCCCTCAGGCCTCATTATCTTCCCCCATACAACCTTGTATTTGGTCACCTTCGTTTCTAGTTGCTCAAAGAAGGAACTGGCAGTCATCCTAATAACTCTTCCCTCACTCCCTACTCCTGCCCATTTAATTATTTACCAATTTCTTCCCATACTGTCTTCTGAATCTCTCATATTTGCCCTTCCTCTCTTTCCCTACCACCCCTTTAGAATTTAGACCCTCTTTTAGCCTTCACCAGCACCACTCAGGAGCCTCCTGCCCAACTGATCTTCCTATTTTTCATTAGGTCTTCATCTAACCCATGTTTCATTCTGTCATCAGAGTTGGTCTTCTAAAGTCAAAATCTGTCATTTCATTCCTTTGCCTAGAGCCTTCCAGAGGCTCTATGTCAATAGTTCTCATTCATTTATGTGGCAGTTGAGGACATCCAGGATTCGGCCTTTCCCTGTCTTTCATGCTCTAACTCCTGCTGATCTGGCACATGCTTCTGAGGCCCAGCCACACTGAACCCCAGAAGCTACTATGTTCTTTGGCACGTGAATGGCTTTGCACATATTGTCCCTTCTTCCACCCTTGTCTGCTTGGAAAATTCCTATTTGATTTTGGAAATAGGAATAAATTTCACCTTCCCAAGCAGACAGTTTGTGGTTCGATAGTTGCTTACATATCTCTCAGTTATAGCCTCCTTTTATGTTTCATTATGATTGTATATGCACGAATGGCTTGTGGGCCAGTAGTGTGTGCCCATGCATGTACATGCATGTTTCCTCACTACGATGTAGATTGTAAAAACTAAAGAACATTGGGTTCAGTAAATATTCAGTAAGTTTGTTTAATAAATTAGAGGAGCCATGTTCTATTCACATTTGTATACCTAGCCCCTAGCCCCGAGAAAGGGTTTAAAAAGAGGCTTATTCAGTCTTTAGCAGAGGGAGGGAATGAAACAGGTAAGGATGAAGAAGGAATGGGAAAAGAATGAGGTGTGAGAAGTGCTGCCTCGCAGATGGAAAGGAGGATCATTAGTACTGAATGTTGGTCTGCATCCAGGCTGCTTTACCTCTTCTCTGTGGGGATTTATTCACAGCTAACTATGATGGCTCAAGGAGGAAGCAGGATTATCTGTGCTATTCCTGGCAGGGCACAGCAAGTTCTAAGCCACCATGACATCCTCAAGTACTTGCCTCCTGTCCCGTTGGACTTGATACTGGGAAGGTCATGTGACCCTGAGTTACCAAAGATCTGAGAGATCTCTAGCATGGGGATTCTTAACCTAGGCAGGGTGTCTGTGAACTCCCTCAAATTTTATGCAGCATGCTTATACATTTTTCTGTGGAGAGAATCCATAAATTAGACTCAATTTGAGGATATTGGGTACAGCTAGTAGTTCCTTCATCTCCCAGGATAACTGTCTAAAATTGGGCCATTCATACTTGAAAACCGGGACATAACTCTCACACATTCACACACACAGTACCAAATAAAACCAACCCAACTGAAACCTTTTATACACTGTCTACCATTTAATCTTAGGCAATCAGTCACATTACTTTGTAGTCAGACCTTAGTATTTATTCTTTGAAAGATTATGGCTTTCTGTCCCATTAAAAAAAACAAGAGGTCAGCTTCACAGCCACATGAAGGCAGCAAAAAAAGTGTGAGCATTTTTCTTAATGTGATCTAAGAACAAATATGAGACTTGAGCCAACTTGAGACAAGCTTTAAAGAATCAACATAACTATCTCACACATGGGATAGTGTTTAATAATCAGTGAGTCAGATGGAGTAGGAGAAAGGCAGGGTATACAGGTACACAAACAGCCTGGGTCAGTAGCCCCCTAGAGGTGTTAATGCCTGATTCATTTGTGAGACTTCTTATTGTGAAAAGATCAAGAAGTTGTAGAGGGTTGTTTACAGACACATTTTGAAAACTATCTTTCTGGAATAAGGCACATGAAACTTTAATGTTTGATTAATAAGTCCTCACCAAAGAAGTGAGAGGAGGACCAGGCCAAGGGAGAAGTGCCTGAGCAATCAACAGGAGATATTTGTGTGTGGGGTGTGTGTGTGTTGAAGTATGTAGCTGGAGAAGGAACTTTGAGGGCAAAGAGTGGTGAAATTGCTATTCTAAGTAGTTTTCTGAATTATCAGTTTATATTACTGGTCTTCAAATTTTTTAATAAAAGCATTTTAAAAGATACTTCACATGACCCCGGTTGTAATAATACTCTAATGAAACTTTTGGAAATGCTGACTTCTAATGGTAGATTAAAAATAGCCACAAGTTCATTGACACTTCTCTCCTCTTAAATCTGAGCAGGCTTGGTGACATCTAGACCAATAGAACATGGCAGAAATGATATTTTGCAAGTTACCAGGCCTAGACCTTAAGAGAATTACACCTCCTTTCTTTCTTTTGGGACACTTGTTCTTGAATCTTGGCTGCCATGCTGTGAGGAAGCCCAAGCAGCCCCATGGAGACGCCCACGTGGAGAGGAATTAAGGCCCCTAGCCAACAACCCCAAATGAGCTCCCACAGCTGTCAACTGGAAGCAACATGTTATTGAGCCATCTTGGAAAGCAGATCCTTTAGTTACAGTTGAGTCACATCAGCTCTTGTCACATGAAGCAGAGATGAGCCAATCCCTACAGCGCCCTGCCCAAACTGTGGATTAATGAACAAAATAAATGATATTGTCATTTGAAGCTACTAAGTTGTGGGGTTGTTTATTATACAGAAATATATAACTGGAACAACTTAAAAGATAAAAATTATTCAACCATTCAGATACAAACAATGCTAATATTTAATGAATTCCCTTCACATTTTTTTCTTTTTTATACAGTTTTCAGATTTATTTTCTCTTCTTAAAAATAGAATTATTTATGAACAATGTATATTTTTCACTTATAAAATAAGCATGCAAATTTTCCATATTATTATAAACCTCATGTATAATCTTAGTAGCTACATAGTGGCTCATTATATACATATATATTCTAAACTATCCTATTGGAAATACAGATTATTTTCAAATTTGCTATTATAAGCAATGCTGCTTTGGATAGTTTATGTTGAATTGTTAGAATTGGTAAGTAACCCAAAATGGAATTATGCGGGGTCAAAAAGTATGACTCTCATTTGTTAGATAGGGTCATCGTAATCCTGATTATGGGTAAATGCCCAATTGGAGAGGACAAAGATGATTCTGGGCAATATTTCTAGTTTACTGGGTTGAATAGTGTTCCCTTAAATTCATGTCCACTGTTAAAAAGTTTAGCTGAATTAAAAAAGTTTAATTGAGCGAAGAATGATCCATGAATCATGCAGCCTCCCAAGCCTGAGTAGGCTCAGAGACTCCAGCGCAGCCATGTGGTAGAAGATTTAAGGACAGGAAAAGGAAAGTAATGCACAGAAAATGGAAATGAGGTACAGAAATAGCCAGATTGGTTATAGCTTGGCAAATGCCCTATTTGAACATGGTTTGAAGAGTTGGACATCTTTATTAAAACTTGGTAATTGGTACAAGAGTAGGCTACAGCCTGTATACAACTCCATATAGGTTATAATTCATGATGTACAGAGAAATCTTCAGGCTGAACTTAAAATATGTAAGGAGGCAGCTTTAGGCTAAACTGGATTTAACCAGTCCCTCCTTTTGGTAACCCTTTCAATTTTGAGAGATTCACCAAAACTTTAATCATTGATGTCCCTATCACCATTGTAAATGTACTTATTTGGTCTTGAAACCCACTGGGAAATAGCAGAACAGTAGGTTTTGTAAGGCAAAAACAAAGACCTGAGGTTACTTTTTTTTTTTTTTGGGGGGGGGGGGGTAAGGGTTAGAGTAAAGGGTACCTCCTTATGCTGGAACTTTCTGTTTACAGGAGAAGAAGAAAACCCATCTGTTCTAGGATCTATGTGTTTCCTGAAGTCTGTTTGATTATGTCATATTTAGCATGAGTGACTCCATTTTAGTTTGGTCTGGTCTGTTGGGGCTTAGTGCATGAGCTTAGTCCAAAACAATGGCCTCCAGTAACTTTGTTTAAAAATTACCCTCTTCTGGTCAGGTTCTCATCTACGAGTGTGACCAAAATTTAAGGCCTTAATGTCACTCTCAGTTATTTGATTTTTTTTTACTTTTCATTTTTTTAGGCCAGGTGCGGTGGCTCATGCCTGTAATCCCAGCACTTTGGGAGGCTGAGGCGGGTGGATCACAAGGTCAGGAGTTCGAGACCAGCAGCCTGGCCAACATAGTGAAACCTCATCTCTACTACAAATACAAAAAATTAGCCAGGCGTGGTGGCAGGCGCCTGTAGTCCCAGCGGCCTGGGAGGCCGAGGCAGGAGAATTGCTTGAACTCGGTAGGCAAAAGGTGTGGTGAGCCGCCGAGATCGTGTCACTGCACTCTAGCCTGGGCAACAAGAGAAACTCCGTCTCAAAAAAAAAAAAAAAAAAAAAATTATTTTTTGAAACAAAAGTCTCACTCCGTTGCCCAAGCTGGGGTGCAGTGGCACGATCTTGGCACCACTGTGATCTTGGCTCACTGCAACCTCTGCCTCCTGGGTTCAAGCAATTCTCTGCCTCAGTCTCCCGTGTAGCTGGGATTACAGGTGCCTGCCACCATGCCCAGCTGATTTTTTTATTTTTAGTAGAGATGGATGTTTCAGCATGTTGGCCAGGCTGGTCTTGAACTCCTGACCTCGTGATCTACCCGCCTCAGCCTCCCAAAGTTATGGGATTACAGGTGTGAGCCACCGCGCCCAGCCCACTCTCAGTTATTGTACTATCATTTTGGGTTTCCTGTCTTCGCACATAATTCATAGGTAATGATGTCCTCATGGTCACACATTTCTTTTAGCTCTTATCTGGTTGAAGAGAGATCATTTGACATTCTAAAGATGTCTGCATGCAAACATTGAAAACTGTTGAGAGAAGACTGCACACCAGGGAGACTATTATGACTATCAGGAGGACAATACCAAGAGTTTGGAGTATGTGCCTTAGCCAGTGTCCCTAGAAAGCAAACCACCTAAAATCAAGTAGATGAGAGAAGGAGCTAGATAAGTAATCTACTCACTTTAAAGAGTCTCTTCATTAATCACCGACAACTGAACTTGTATAATACCTAATGTGATGTGTTTCTCCATGGGCAGCAAGAAGTGCCAGCAGCTGCACAGATATTTCTCTGTTTAGCCAATAAGTAATGTAGAGCAATTATATTATTTAGCATAAGTTTCACAAGATAAAGTCCATTGTGTAACCATAGCCTTTACAGTAGAATCTGCTATAGAGCCTATCATGAAGGATAAATTTCTAGTTATTGCCTCATTTACTCCAAATCATGAAAAAAAAAAGACCTAACAAATGATATCCTTCTAGAACAGTGAAGACCTCCTGGCAATGTTCTCTTTAACCTATGAAGCAGGTTAAGAGGAGTGGACCAATGTTCTGTTTCTGACTGATTATGAGGCAAAGTATGTACCCTTAAAATTTCTCACCTACATTGGGCCTTCCATCTATTAAGACATAAGGTTATCCATGTAGAAGGCTGGCTGCAAAATCCTTCACAAGAAAAATTATGCCTCACGAGTGCACACAACAGACCCCCTTTTCACTTCTATTGTTTGCAGAGGCCTAAGCAAGAGGGGAAAATGTAAAGATAAGAGTCTTAACGGTAGTAGAGAAATCTTGATCTGTGATCTTGGGGAAAAGCTGTCTACATAAAGGTTGCCATCTTCTTCTGGGGAGAAACTTCCCTGGTTAGCATTACTTTAAGGATTCCAGTGGGTGTATAGTTCCAAGAGTGTAGAGGGACCCCTCTGACTTGTGAGATTGTGAACCTAAGGTTCAAGGTCCTGAAGTTTTGCTACTGTGTGGATGGCAAGGGCAGTCTTTCTCTGATGTTCTCAGAAGATCCAGTCTTTGGATTCTAGATTGTGAAGGTGTTGATTGTCTTCAGTCAGTGAAGCATGAAAAGCTTTCTTTACCTGGTGAAAATACACTGTTGCATAATGAGCTAGTGTATAACATCAGCCCTCTTGCATGGGAAAGCTTTCATAAAACCAGAAAACATGCATTGAAAATGACAGTTGAATGATCTCCCTCTATAAATGTTTAAATGGCCCATCAGGGAACAGAATGTACCTAAAAGTTTGAATGTCTTCCCAGGACTATGAGTTTGACAATAAGGTAGCAAAATATACCTGAAGTTTTGATTGTCTTCCCAGGAATGTGGGTTTGACAAACCAAACACTGGTCATAAACTATTTTGACAATTTAGAAATAATCACACGGATATATGTATTTAATTTGGATTACTTTACCTTTTCCATGATGAGTCATGGAATGCAGAATTTTTAATGACAAAATCTTTAAGGAATCAGGAAGGACAAGGCAGTCATTCTGGTTCTCCATGAGTCCATGCTTAACATTGGACCTATGTCTTCTTGAATACCAGTTCTTTCTCCAATTTAGGTGCATAGCACTGATAACCAATGGGCTATCATGAGTAACTTGACTTAGACCATGGAGTTCATTCAAAATGTATATCTAAACATTTTCAGGATTGGCTGATTTAGCATGAAAATCTGGCAAAGTTATCTCCTTGGTTTTCAATTAATTTTTGTTCTGCTTGGGTTAGCAGTTTTATAAACTGCTTTTCATTAAACATCTTTTCATTGAAGTTCTAGGAATTCTTACCCAGTCCAAAAGATATCGTTCTAAAGTTATCAAAGCTTGTTTTCAAGAGTGCTTTTCAGGGTCCTTTCCGTCCTTTCGTGAACCTCCTTAAAGATACCATGCTGGATATCTAGGATTTTGCATGCTTGTGAAGTTTTTAGAAACTGCATCAAAATTAAGCAATTAACTGTGGAAATGACTTCAGTCAGTTAAAAACAAAATTGACAAATTTGATTATTTTTGTGGCCTACAATAACTTAACCATGTTATGATCAATAGCATATATTCAGACATATTAGAATTTTAGAAATCCCATACAATTTTGGAACATATAACATTCATTAAAATATAACCTGAGGAAGGTTAATCATTATTTCTTATTTGACAATGCTTCCCATGTAACTTAACATGACAGATAATCCTGTTTACCTCTCTTTTGGATGCCTCAGGGGCCTTCTGCAGCATCCCAAAGTTAGAAGTCAAATAAATACTTAATTTTGAGGCCAAAGTTTGGTTTTGGGAAGCTTGACAAATATGTCAAAAGTTTAAAATACTTGACCAAAATAGGATCACAGATCATTGTAGAACAATATCATTCGTTTAACCAAAGTCATAATTAAAAGATTTTTAAAGACAAAAACCTGTACTCTTTAATAAAGGAGACTCAGTTTTCTAAACAAGCAAAAGACCTAAAACAGCATGAGGCAGAATCCATTTCTTCTTCTTTACTCTCTCCTTTTTTTTCCTTTTTGCAGTTTACTCAAAAGATGAATGAAAATATATTGCAGTGTCTTATTAATACTACACAAAATTTTTGTTTAAAAGAGAATACCAACTTTTACTTATGTGTTAGTGTATTAATACTAAAACTAATTTTAATAAAACCTCAAATAAATTTATCAAATCTGTCGTCTTTTAACCACAAGATTTACATAAACCTTTCCATTTTACATTTTCCCCAACTTTCTATATTATCTTGTTTTATCTTTTTTTACTGCTTCAATTTGAAAACTTTAAGTAATTTTAAACCAGGCAAATTTTTTAACATACATTTTTATGCCTTTATAACTTTCCTCACGAAATGCATGTTTTGCTTTTGCTTACATACTCTGTATACAGAATTGCTTCTCTCATATCTAGTAGTTTTTAACTCTTAGTAGCTGTAATTTCTAGTGGAAACCCTAGAAAATAATTTTGAGCTGTTTTATATTAGTATTTGTGATTTAAAAATTTTTAAATTTTGTAGAAAAATAGTTCTTCGAGGCCTGGCGCAGTGGCTTATGCCTGTAATCCCAGCACTTTGGGAGGCTGAGGTGGGCAGATCACCTGAGGTCAGGAGTTCAAGACCAGCCTGACCAACATGGAGAAACCCCATCTCTACTAAAAATACAAAATTTGCTGGGTGTGGTGGTCCATCCATGTAAACCCAGCTACTGGGGAGGCTGAGGCAGGAGAATCGCTTGAACCCAGGAGGCAGAGGTTGCAGTGAGCCGAGATAGCGCCATTGCACTCCAGCCTGGCAACAAGAGCAAAACTATCTCCAAAAAAAAAAAAAATCTTAGATTTGTTGTTTATTAATATATCCATATTTAACTTTTCTATACCATATAAAAATAACCTATCAAGGTATGTAACTCATGTATAATAATATTTCAGTATCTTAACTTACAGATGATTCAGACATTATTTGATTATATATAACTTAATTTAACATAACATGACTCTAAGATTTTAAATTACTGAAAAGAATTTTCATACGGGTAGCTTCCCTAATGTCTTCACCCAGCCATTCTAGGTCCCACGTGGCCACATGGCACCCAGGAGGTCTCTGCAGATCAGGGCCTGTCTGAGTCCATCAGGACAGAAGACAGAGCTGTGAAGACTTTACATGGAGGACCCAATCCCTCCCAAAATAGCCAGGAAGCAAAACAGGAAAAGCAGAGGAAGAAGGGGCCATATTGGGCTTGATTCTGGCATGTGGCTGCCGGTCTAGGCTCTAAGAACAAGTCTCCAGACCTCCTCATGGCCACCTATCCAGACCCATGAATTCAGAGGCTCTACACCAAAGACATAAGCTCACAGTCAAATCAAGCAAGTATCAAATTATATTTAACTGATAATTTTGAAACCATTTCTATTTTGCCAACAATTTAAAAACTAGTTTCATTTACCAAATATCACATATACATAACACATACAGACATACAAACACACAGAAGCAGATCTTATGGCTCTCATAAAGGATTTTCATTTGCTGGCTTTTAAATAGTTTTTATTTTCCTTGTATGATCTATCAGCCTTCCAATTACCAGTTTCAGTTGCCCTAAGGAATTGTTAACTAGCAATAAATTTGCATTTCTATAGGTAAAACTCTTAGGTGGAACAAAAAAAATTACAATTCGTAAGCACAGACCCAAGATTTTAGGCCTAAGTATTTTATCATCATTTAAACCAAGGGGAGAAAACACCTACTCAAGTAAAAGTTCACTTAAGATGTGAAAAGCAGGAAAGCACCTTAAACAAAGGTATGAATTTTTTTTTTTTTTTTTTTTTTTTTTTTTTTGAGACCAAGTTTCGCTCTTGTGGCCCAGGCTGGAGTGCAATGGAGCCATCTTGGCTCACTGCAATCTCTGCCTCCCGGGTTCAAGCAATTCTCCTGCCTCAGCCTCCTGAGTAGCTGGGATTACAGCCATGCGCCACCACGCCCAGCTAATTTTGTATTTTTAGTAGAGATGGGATTTCTCCATTTCTTATGTAAATTTAAAAGAATGTAAGAGTTTGTAATGTAAATAGACAGACATTCTTAAAAATGGAGATTTTTGCTTATAAATTTATTTTACAAAAGAGTTTCAAGGCAGGGCGTGGTGGCTCATGCCTGTAATCCCAGCACTTTGGGAGGCAGAGGTGGGCGCCTCACCTGAGGCCAGGAGTTCAAGACCAGCCTGACCAATGTGGCGAAGCCCCATCTCTACCAAAAATACAAAAATTAGCCAGGCTAATTTTTTAACGGAATCTGTGGTGGTGCAGACTCCGTTATATTTATATTTAAATATATATGTATGAATATATATAAATATATATTAAATTATAGTTCACAATGCACAGAGAAACCTTTAGGCTGAACTTAATGTATGTTAGGGAGGCAGCTTTAGGCTAAACTTGATTTGACACCACCCAGAGCCTCAGAATGTGACCTTATTTGGAAGCAAGGTCTTTGCAGATACAATTAGTTAAATTAAGATGAGGTTACACTAGATTAAGGTGGGTCCTAAATCCAATGGCTGGGGTCCTTATAAGAAGGACAGGTGAAGACACTGAGACTCAGAGGGAAACACACACGGAGGGGAAAAGACCGTGTAAAGATAAAGGCAGAAACTGGAGTGATATTGCAAGTCAAGGGCTCCAAGAATTGCCTATAACCACTGGAAGCTAGGGAGAATCAAGGAAGGATTCTTCTTTCCTAGAGTTTTTGGAGGGAGCCTGCCTAGCTCTGCCAGCACCTTGATTTCAGACTTCTAGCCTCCAGAACTCTGAGAGAATGAACTGCTATTGTTTTAAGCCACCCAGTTGCTCGTAATTTGTTAAGGAAGCCCTAGGAAACTAATACATCTAACAACACGATGCGAGGAACACTTGAATCCAGACGGAGCTCTTTAAGGTTGCATATCCCCACAGTTCACGAAGGGCTGAGAAAAACAGAAAATCACAAGAAGATCCTCAAGTTTCAACATCAAAGTCTACAATTCTCCCCTCTCTCCCTCAGTGTGGACTTGAGTTGTGATTGCTGTTGTAAGCCACTACATTCGGAGTAGTTTGCTACACAGCAATAGAAAATGAATACAATTTCTAATGCAGCTAATTCATCTTACATTTTGAGTGTCCAGAGTGTCTTTCTGTTCCATCTTCTGAGGATGAACCGATTAAGAACTTGTCTTAAGGCCATGTGTTCACTTTGTTTTTCTTGATGGATTAGGGGTGAGAGGACAGATTTTATTCTGTAGGATGGGAAGACTGTCATGAACTACTTAGGTCAACCAGAGATTAAAGCTACAGGAAACAATTGTAATATTCTTTCCCTTGGTTCTGTTGAGTCAGTAAAGTTGCTGCCCATTTCTCCTCGGTCAACTTGCCTGGCAGTGCTTACCCAGGCTGCTGTGGCTTCCAAACTTAGTCTAACCCGCCCACCCCACATCCTCAGGACAGACAGATGTCCAATATTGTAGCTTTCTAATTCAAAGTCTCCATGAGGCTACAAGCCTGTAAGTCTTCCTCACCGCTTTTTTTTTTTTTTTAAACTCTGCGATGTCTATGGCTGAATTACCGATGACAGTTTTTGTTTTGTTTTGTTTTGTTTTTTTATAAAGTAACTTTGAAGCGTGGGTGGCTGACAACAACTGGCCTCTCTCCTCCTATCTGCCTGACAGAACTGATGTGACCAGATATCAGGTGCTGCTCCTCAGATCTGTCAAGTTCATCAAGCAAAAGAGAAACAGATGATGGAGTAACATGTGCTACGTTAACCAAGGAATCTTACTCAGTGTATGGCTGATATCTTGGAAGTAGCATGAAATATGAAGTCAGAAGTTTTGGGTTCATGTTTCTGCATTGATATTTAGTAATTTTGAGAGTAAAGTCACATGAACTGTGAACCTCAGTTTCTTCATCTGTGTAATGAGGACAGTAGTAACATACTAAGCAGCCTATGTCCAGAAGCGTGTTTTATGTTTCAAATAAGAGAGCATGTATGTGAAAGGGCTTTGCAAACCATGAAACGACTATATGTTAACATAGTTGTTGCCACCTGAGATTATTTATGATTACTATTTCAATGAATGTATGTGAAGGGCATATTCTTAGAAAACAAGCTCAAGTCTGCATCGGCCCCATTATTGAGAATCACTGTGGAAGCAGAGAAGACACTCCAATAGGTAGAATTTGATTCTGTGCATTTGAGAGGTTGCCATCCAATGTGGAGGTACGTTATCCAAGACTTGGCTAAGGTTGTCTTGGGCGGGTGGCTCTGGTCCTGGTTGATTCAGCTTCTCATGGAGCCAACTGGGACCCTCCTCTAGCTGCTGTTGGCCTCACTGTTGGCCATGTTCAATACAATGGTCCTTATGGTGCTGACGGTGACAGCATCTGAAATCTTTCCAAATTTAGAACAATGGGAAAGTTGTCTTCTGTATTTCTCATAGGCTATTTTGATATCTTTTTTTTTCTTTTTGTCCTTGTTTCTCCCCAGCATTACAAAATATTGTGTTCACTTTGTTGGGTACCGAATGGTCTTTCCCTTTCACTCGATTGCCTCTTGTTTATGAAAAATAGCAAGTCAACCATGGCAAATGACCAGCAGTAATCTTGCCTCCCAAGTACAGAGACTGTTTTCTTCCCCTGCTTTTGTTTGAAAAATTAGAAAGCTTTTTTTCCTTTGAGGAAACTAGTCTTGTTATTCAGAGATATATAGTATAGAGAAAAACTCTGGAGTCAGGAGACCTGGGTTCACATTCCAGGTTCGGTAAGTTACATAATCTCTTTGGAGGCCAGTGACTCTGGGGGTTGCTATGAGGATCACAGTGTAAAAGCACCTTGTGAGCAATAAAACAAATGTTCTTATGACTGCATGTCTTTTCAGAGGACCCTGCAAATGCAGTAGTAGGCAGGCATTTCAGAGATTCTGGTTCAGGATATTTCTTTTTTTTTTTTTTTTTGAGATGGAGTCTCACTTTGTTACCCAGGTTGGAGTACAGTGTTGCAATCTCAGCTCACTGCAACCTCTGCCTCCCCAGGTTCAAGCGATTCTCCTGCCTCAGCCTCCTGAGTAGCTGGGATTACAGGTGCATGTCCACCACACCCTGCTGATTTTTGTATTTTTAGTAGAGACAAGTTTCACCATATTGGCCAGGCTGGCCTCAAACTCCTGACCTCAGGTGATCCACCTGCCTCGGCCTTCCAAAGTGCTGGGATTACAGATGTGAGCCACTGTGCCTGGCCTCTTCAGGATATTTCTTAGAAATGATACATTGTAGCATAATGTGTGCTTGAGCTGAAACACTGAGTCCTGAAGAACGTGTTGCAGATCTATTTATTCACTTTAACAATTTGCAACCCTACCTGCTCAGTGTCCACCAACATTTATAGCTCCTCCTGGAAGCCTGTGCCCTGTAGCCTATGCCCTGATTTCTCCTGCTGCTGTACCTCAGGGACCATGTCCTCTCTCTTATCCAGCTCCAGGCTGGCTGAACCTCACAAGGATCACACATGTTGACTTTCTCTTTCGCCTGCCATTGTGGGCTGGAGGTGAGGCTTGTGAATCTGCTTCAGGGCCAGATGTGGGGTCCCACCTAGCTGTGACTGAATTTCCTTGCATTTTCCAAGATGTTTTTCATCATAAATGGTCAACAACAATCAACGTTATTCCTTTAATTTATGTGCAGTCAGCCTTCAGTTCTCCTTTACTGAGGATCACAGAGCATGTAAATAATGAGAAGACAACAGCACAAAAAGCAAATGTTATTACTTTTATCTCTGGAGATGTCTGACAAGTAGTCAGTCTCTCACCTTTGTCTCCATATGCCTTGGAAACTATGTCATAATGTGTGCTGTGTCAAATAAGGCACTTGTCAAGCAGATTCTGTTTTACCTATAGGAACAATGTTGCAAATGGGATGCCAAGGAAGTCAAGAACTAAGCATCCTGTAAGTCATAGCTATGACCAAGCATGTATCATGAAATATAGAGAAAGCAGTGGAATTATTTGAAAGAACAAAGCTATAATTAGAGACTGTTAGACCTGGAGAGCATGCAGAAGATCATCTAGTCTGAATCCTGTGTTTTACAGATGAGAAAATGGGGGCCCTGAGGGTCAGCCACCTGTGCCAGGATGCACTGTTAGTTAATAGCAGAGCTGGGACCATAACCAAGGTCATTGACACTGGCCCAAAGCTCTGTTAACTCTACTGTACTTGGGGTCAGTGTCCTATGATCACTGATTGGGAATGAGACAGGCTGGGATCCCAGCTCTGCCCTGTATTGTGTGACCTTGGGTAAGCTATTCCACTGCTCTGAGCCTCAATGTTCCTGTAAAGGGCTGAATTGTGTCCCCTTCAATTTTACATATTGAAGCCCTAACCCCAATACCTCAGAATGTGACTGTATTTGGAGATAGAGCCTTTAAAGAGGTGATTTTGTTAAAATGAGACTGTTAGTGGGCCCTCATCTAACCCGGCCAGTGTCTTTATAAGAAAAGGAAATTTGGACACAAGAAAAGACACCAGGTGTGGGTATGCACATTGAGGAAAAACCATGTAAAGACATGGTAGGAACGTGGCCATCCGCAAGCCAAGGAAAGAGGCCTCAGGAGAAACCAGACCCGCTGACCCCTTGTTCTTGGATTTCTAGTCTCCAGAACTGTGAGGAAATAGATTTGTGTTGTTTAAGCCCCCCACTCTGTGGTATTTTGTTATGGCACCCTGAGCTGACCAATGCAGTCGCCATCTATAAAGCTGAGATATGAATATTTAACTCTTCGGCGCTGTTGTCCAGATTAAATGAGATAATTAATCTAAAAAAAAAGCCTTAACCAATGGCCAAGATGCAGTAAATGCTCAGCAAGTGACAGTTACTATGGTTATGCAAAGGGCCAATAAAATATACGTAAATCACTCCACTGTAACATAAATTTGACCTCATTACAGTGAATTGGCCAGCAGTTCCAGACTAAGCCCCCAGTCTTCTCAGTTTGGTTTGCCTTCTGCTGATCTCTGAATGATTCTTGAAGGTGGACCTAGATTGTCTACCCATAGGTTTTTCAAAGACAGTCCAGAGAAACTGAGATCAGTCTCTTCATTTTATCTTGATAACGTTCCCAGCCGTTGTTAGTCATATTGGAGTCTTTCTTTTAAGCTGAGACATCTATTTAAGATTCAGATTGTTCTTTTAAAAATAGACTTTGGAGAATGCAAATATTTAGAGGCCTCATTAAAGAGTTCAGATTTTTAAGGATTTTGAGTAGAGAGAGATCACTCTTGAATGCACTCTCTCTCTTCTCTTTTTAAACCACTAGCACTCTCTCTCTTCTCTTTTTAAACCACTAACAATTTCAAGACTACTTTGCAAAGAGTAAACATCAAATGAAGAAATCTCCCAGGACCACCTGAGAGGGAAGTGCAGAAGGCAAGAGAAGGGGCTTGCCCCCAACACCTAGGTGGCAGCATACAAAATCTGGTGTGTCCCCACAGTGATTGCTGAAGCCACCTCCTTCCCCCATGCTCTCCTGCTGTATAGTGTTGCAGTGGCCACCCCAGACTAAAGGCACCAACTGTGCAGGGACATGGGGCTGTGCTGAGGGAGTAGAGTGTGCAAGTCCAAGTACTGAAATGCTGGAAGTTCCTGTGTAGGATTAGAAGGGGCAGCTGGCTCCCCGTCGGTTCTATTCTCTGGGTGTGCAGGCAGAATGCATGCTGATTTTCACCTAATTCCCAGATTGCATAATTCGCACAAGGGCATCTGATGTGGGCTGAGATTTGTCCTCTGCACCACTTAGCTTTCTGCAAATCCTGCCTCTTTATCCTGGCCACGCCTCTCAGACAGGACAGTCAGAGAGTTTCTGTTTCACTTCTAAAGAAACCGAGGCACTGGGACTTAACCTAGCAGGTACAGCTAAGCTGACCCTGAAGCCAAGAGTTTCTGTGCTCCCAAGGCAGTGTTTCATGGGCAATGTTCATAAATGTCTTGTTAACCCTCAAATACAGGCTCAGAGAAAGTGATCTGGTCTTAGAAGAATGCAGGCCAGAGACCCTGCAAAAGGCAAAGCCATGACTGGGGCGTAAGTCATGCACAGGGGCAGCATCTGTCTGGGTGGAACATAGTTGTGGTCATGGCTGCATTACTAACCTCTCGCTCAGCCATTTGTTGAAGCAGTCTTTCTTTGGGAAATGGGAGTTGGACCCTTCCCCTTTCCGAAATCCAAAATGCCATCAGTGATATCCTTCTCCTTTCAGCCCATTCTGATGGCTTGTGGTGTCTTACAAGTTGCTGAAAGAATGTTGCCTGGAGGGAAGCTCTCTGGGTAAAAGACACGCTATGGGTTCAGTCTTCCAGTGTAGAGTCTCTACATAAAAGGGTGATCAAATATGAGGCAAAGCAATTCTAAAATGTTAGCCTGCATCAGTCATCTCGGGGGAATCATTAGAAATATGGAATCCGGGGCCCCATCCCCAGTCTTTCAGAGAGTTCCTGGAACAGGGTCCAGGGATCTGCATTTGCAACAATTGTTCCGGGTGACTCTGAAACAGGAGGTCATGGACACTGCTCTGTGAAATACTGCTCAAGACAATATAGAGTATTCATGTTTCTTCTGATTCTGAACTTCAGTGCATCTGTGATCCTTTGTGCCTCAGGTGCCTTCCAGACCTTGGCTGATGTAGGAAGATTGAAACACTCTTGGCCCCACTGCAACCTCTTGATCCTCTGGTTTTCTGCCTATAAGATGAAACACCCCCATACTTTCAGTTTTAAGGGAAAATATACAGTATGATAATAGCGGTAATGTTGATTTTTAAAAGTGTGCTACCTTAAACTTAGATATAATTTAACAATAGCTTTCACTTTTCTTTTGATTTTCACAATAACCTCCATATAATTTCACAGTAAATCATTTCACTTATGAAGAAACTGAGGCACAGAGATATGTTCTGGAGCCAACAGTAACAACATTATCCCATTGACTGCATAGCTGAACTTAAGTTTGGGGTCCTGGTCTTTAAACTGGCCATTAGACAAGGGTGCTTGAAGGCCTCACCAAGGAGTTTGGTTGTGGTCTTTAGTTATGACAGGTCTCTTGAACTTGGTCCTGACATTTTCCTGTTTTTGCTTTCTTGTCTGTCCAAGCTCTTACAGCACTAGAACTGGGACTGGAACACCATCCAATCACCAGGTTGGCAGTCTTCCTAGCAGACTGTCCTACCTTTCTGTATAAAATCCACAGGGTACCATGTGGCTGCTGGTGCTGATTAGTGGATAGGGGTTGTACTATTACCTTAATCCAGAGATTTACCAAAAAGACATTAAAATGACCAAGAAAAACTTTTAAGACTTTTATGTGACCAGAGTCTCCTTCCTGAAACTGGACCAGCTATAGCTGAATAGTCTGCCTTCATTCTCTTAATGAGGGTATCTTATGTGTGGCATAGATTATGTTAGGAGTCAGGAGACCTGAGTTCTGGTCCAGGTTCAGCCAATAATTTGCTGTGAGCTTGTGAGATTGTACTAATCTCTTGGAGTCTCAGTTTCCTCATTTATAACATGAAGAATCTTACTCTGCACTTTCTAGGTCTAGTATCCTTCAATCTAACTCCTACCAAGCCACTGGGAATGCTAGGGATATATGAATGAATGCCTTCTCTAGGATCCATTAATCTGGGGATAAGACATTTCCAGGGGCACAGAAACTAGAGGCCTCATGGCTTGTAAAAAAAATCTTGGGAGTGGGTTATGTTTATTTGCTTACCCACTTGGCATATACGGATGCCCACTGCCTCCACCATTCATTTTGCTTTCAGCTTTTGTTTTGCTACCTGAAGGAAGCCCAGAACCTCTTGCAGTCACAGCAAGGCATGGCAAGGAAAAAGCTAATATGGTGACACTGCTTTCATGCCTGGAAGTGAATGAGAAAGGGTGGGCATGTCTAGCTACAAGCAGTCTTGGGGTTCCCATGTGGCCTGTTGATGATCTCATGACCAGGCATAGGAATGTTGCTAAGGACTGATGAATTATAGAGAGCCTGGGCCTTAGCAGGCACCTACTCTGCTTCAAACTCTAAGTATATTGGAAGTACATTTACTAGAATCTGGATTTAGATTAAGTCAAGGACAGATATTACATTTTAATGATATCTTCAGAGCCTCAGGAGTAGGCATTCAATCAATACCTACTGAATAAATGAACATGCCTGCAGAATGGGATCATAAAACTAGAGAGAAACAAATTATCCCCAAAGCTGTTCTGAAGACTAGACCATGGGATGCCAGGACCAAGGATGTGGGTCTCATTTCAATTTTTCTTTGTTCTACTTTATCTTGTTTTGGTGCCAGCTTTCTTCATTACAGGCTACAAGGAGCTCTGAAGACAAAGGGTGGCTGAGGACCATTTCTCTGGTTTAAATAATATATTTTAATGTATATAATTATACATTAATTTTATTTATATAATATATACATTTTACACAATGTATAATTTTAATATATAATATATAACACAATTTTCTATTATGTTAAAAAACACATAACATAAAATTTGCTATCTTAATATTTTAAAGCATATACAGTTTGGCAGTAGTAGATAACACCTCTCATATTATTGTGAAATAAAGGCCATATATATATACATATTTTTGAGACAGCATTTTGCTCTTGTTGCCCAAGCTGGAGTGCAATGTCATGATCTTGGCTCACTGCCACCTCCACCTCCCGAGTTCAAGCAATTCTCCTGCCTCAGACTCCCATGTAGCCGGGATTACAGGCATGTGCCATCACGCCTGGCTAATTTTGTATTTTTCGCACAGATGGGGTTTCTCAACGTTGGTCAGGCTGGTCTCAAACTCCCAACCTCAGGTGATCCACCTGCCTCAGCCTCCCAAAGTGCTGGGATTACAGGCGTGAGCCACTGTGCTCAGCCAAGGGCCATATCTTTTTAAGAGCTACTACTGAGACCTAAAAAACACACAGATTTTTCTTTCTTTTTTTTTTTTTTTTTTTTTTTTTTTTGAGACGGAGTCTCGTTCTGTTGCCCGGCTGGACTGCAGTGGCCGGATCTCAGCTCACTGCAAGCTCCGCCTCCCGGGTTTACGCCATTCTCCTGCCTCAGCCTCCCGAGTAGCTGGGACTACAGGCGCCAGCCACCTCGCCCGGCTAGCTTTTTGTATTTTTCAGTAGAGACGGGGTTTCACCGTGTTAGCCAGGATGGTCTCAAACTCCTGACCTCGTGATCCGCCCGTCTCGGCCTCCCAAAGTGCTGGGATTACAGGCTTGAGCCACCGCGCCCCGCCAACACACAGATTTTTCATAAGTAAAATGTTACAGGAGATCTTGCCTACAGATCTGCTTTCTAAAGTTTAAATTCTGTTTTCTAAAAAATTATTAATAATTAGAGCTATGTTTTTATAATTTTTAAAAAACCCTTCAGTAGTTTGAGTTGAAAAGAAAGAGTTAATATGGTGGCCATGACCATTACACATGCCTTTGCTATATCTTACAATGTGGGACTTTCTCCTATGATACAAAATCTATAGATATTACATTTTTATTTATTTCCCCTTTGGTTAAGTGAGCATGTTCCAAGTCAAATAAAGCTGGGTTGCAGTGCCACATACCACCATTAGGTGCCACTGTTTGACAGGATAGTAAAGGGACTGAAAGTAACTGAAGAAAACTTTTCTTCCTCTCTCCTTTCTCTTTTTGTGCCTACTGGGTGCCAAGCTCTATGCTAGGCCCTGCAGATACAGCAATAAACAAGACAGGCCTCTGAGTGAGGTAGACAAGTCATTACAATAGGAGGGGTATGTTTAAAAGAACAGTATATCCATGATGCCATGGGAGCACTTGTTTAGAGTCTACTGTAGCAAATCAGGTGAAGCATGAGGTGAGTTGAACCATGGCAGGAGCTATGAGGGTGGAAAGAAATTTGGGCTTTTGGGGCCAGGCGCAGTGACTCACGCCTATAATCCCAGCACTTTGGGAAGCTGAGGCGGGTGGATCACGAGGTCAGGAGATTGAGACCATTCTGGCTAACACAGTGAAACCCCATCTCCACTAAAAATGTGAAAAATTAGCTGGGCATGGTGGCATGTGCCTGTAGTCCCAGTTACTTGGGAGGCTGAGGCAGGAGAATCGTTTGAACCTGAGAGGTGGAGGTTGCAGTAAGCCAAGATCACACCACTGCACTTCAGCCTGGGTGACAGAGCAAGACTCCATCTCAAAAAAAAAAAAAAAAAGAAATTTGGGCTGTTGGAACACCTTGATGGGTTTATATTTTTGTGGTGGCCAGGGATGCAGATGGCCCTGAACCCCTTGATCACTGATCTTGCACTATTCACCAGTTTGTAACATGGCCATGGGCAAACCTTTGGCTCATATGGCATTTTTTTTATGTGCATTATTTGCCAAATGAAATACAGATTTTTAACTTCTCATGAAAAATCAGAAGGTCTAGCAGCAATTGATTAAAACCAAATCATAGCTGCCCTCTTAGTAGACCACCAATTCTTCAGCCAGCTTGTATCTCTCACCTTGGTTCTTGTCTGGTCCCTTTGAGCAGGGCCAATATTTAGTGGGTGTGTACTGGGGTGAATTATGTCTGTTCTGATTGGTGACTAGTTTCCCTGAGCTCCCTTAGTGTCTCCTATGCTCCAGGCCATTCCCCAATAGCATCTCCCCAATGCACTTCCTTACAATCTGTCTATAAAAAGGTTTCATTTGGCACTGCAGGGCCTCTGGCTCCCTGCTCTAGTGCTAGGTCCAACATCCATTTTCTGATTAGACCTTGTCCTGGCCAAAGGGATTGTTCAATATTTTGAAATCACCCCCACCTTTAGGGGATGAAGTCTGCCTGTGACCTCTGGACTGGATGATTCTTGCCTTCAGGGGAAGGAAAAGACAAGATAGACCCCAAGGCAGGGGATGTGTTCACTCACAGATGGTTTTGGGGTTGGGGTTTTTGTTTTGTTTTGTTTTTACAAACTTTTAATTATAAAAGCTGTTTTATTTTCAGAAATGTTTACATTTCCATAGCATGCTGCTGAATGCATCAATGTGGAGAGGATTATGTAAATTTTTACAACCTAAGGGAGACAGGATATTAGTTTTTTATTTTTTGCAGCTCCAACACATTAAAATAATGGGATTTCTTTTTTTTGTCTATGGAATGCCATTCCAGAGACATAGTTAAGTTCTTTGTGGTCAGCCTCAGGTAGCAGGACAGCTAAAATGGATAATAGTAATAATTAATAGTTATAATAAAACACATTTGTACTTTTGGAAACCAGCCTGTTTGTGATTCCTTCACGAACAGCTTATCTATGTGAGACCTGAAGGCCAACCTTAGAGGAACCCATTGTTTCTCCTCCAAGAACTCGTTCTGTGTCTAGAGAAACACTTGTTGGGTTTTAATTAGAAACCAGTGGGGCTGTGGGCTGGCTGGCTGGCTGCACCACACGCTGTGAACCGGGAGGGCTGAGTGGAGGCCAGGGAGTCTGAGCATATCTTCAGGGTGAGATATTTGATTACACAAGGGAGAGGAGATGATTGCCAGTCCTCCCATCTGGAGAAAAGTTTCTGGGTGGCAGGAGCTAAGGATAAGGTGAAAGAAAGTGACCCAGTGAGGAGAGTGGGGTGAGGCGAGGAGAGGGGCTGGGCCTGTGTGTGTCGGCTCCAGGAGGCTGGCCCTGCCTCTGCCCTGTGTCCATCTGACACAGAACGGAATATGACCCAGTGCTTGCGCAGCTCAGTCAGAGCTCTTTCCACTGCTCTGCAGCTCACTCTCCTCATGCTTACCTGGACAAACCCACTTCTGGCCACACTGGCTGGAGCATTAACCTATGGGTCTTCCTCAGATGATGGAGTTGAGGGAAAGACAGGCTTTTCTTCTGAAGTCAAGGTAGGAACTCCCTCTGTCTTTTCCTTCACAGCTGGAATTTTCTGCTTGTACAGCTCTTAATACCTCAACTCTTAACCAGGGCTTACAGGCCTCTCTCTCCCCCTGAAATGTGAACCCTGCTATGGGAATGACCATACCCTCCATTTTTTGGTAGAGCATCCAGTGCAGTGTCTGAAAGATTCTCCCCGTGGCTTGAAAGCATAAGGGAATGAATAACTTCTCCCTCCTCAGGCCCAGTCCCAAGGCACAAGGCCACTTGCGCCAACAGCATGTGTCAGCAAGATAGCAGAAGCAGGAAGAGAGCTGGCTGGAAGACACATACCCCCTGAAGATCGAGAGGGAGGCCATCCGGGTACCGAATAGCAGTTACATCAGACTGAGACACTTCCTGTTTACGGGAGACTATAAAACCCCTGCTCTGTCCTCATTTGGTGCTGACGCCATTTTAGGCCTCAGCCTGCCTACACCCAGGAGCTCATTAACACAGCGTGTTGCTCCACGCTGCCTCATGTTGTTTGTTGGCACCATCTCGGGGTTTGAACCGACACAAGAGCCTTGCAGTGTCTGGCACAAATAAATGTAGCAAAAGCCAGGAGAGGTCTGAAATTACTGTAAGCCAAAAATAAGATTCTAAGTCCCCCTCCTGGCCAAGCTGATTCCAAAGAAAGCTGAAAAAACCAGTTCAGGTTGTAGCAGGACAAGCAGCAGACAAAACCCCTCAGACGCCAAGTTAAAGAAGGAAGGGCTTTATTCAGCCAGGAGCTTCAGTAAGACTCACATCTCCAACAACCAAGCTCCCTGAGTGAGCAATTCTTGTCCCTTTTAAGGGTTTACAACTCTAAGGGAGTCCACATGAGAGGGTCATGATAGATTGAGCAAGCAGCGGGTACACTACTGGGGGCTGCATGCACTGGTAATCAGAACGGAACAGAACAGGCCAGGAGTTTTCACAGAACTTTTCCATACAATGTCTGGAATCTATAGATAACATAACTGGTTAGGTCAGGAGTCGATCTTCAACCAGGCCCAGGGTGTGCCACTGGGCTGTCTGCCTATGGATTTCATTTCTGCCTTTTAGTTTTTACTTCTTTCTTTGAAGGCAGAAATTGGGCATAAGACAATATGAGGGGTGGTCTCCTCCCTCATTCCCCCATTTTGAGAATCTCACTCAATAGTGGGAGTTCTCACTTTCATTCTCACTACCCATGTCTTCTTGGAAGACAGATCGATAGTGATTCATATAGTACACTTGTGCTAAAGCATTTTGGTGAACTAAGGTAGCGATGAAGCTTTTTATTGTTTGAGGAAGTACAGGTAGCAAACAAGGGAGCAGTAAGCAAGTTCCTATTACTATTATAACTCCTATTACAAGAGTTTTAAATCCTCGTAGTGCTGGGAACCATTTTCTAAACATGGCCCTAGGATCAAATCCATGCTACCCTTGCACATTTGGCACATGACAAATTCATGTGCCAGTTTTGTCATATTTCTAACTATATTTTCAACTACTTGCCCTTGATCATCTATGTGTAGACAGCAATTGGTAAGGTTAAATTTTCTACAGACCCTTCCTTCAGCTGCTAGCAAGTAGTCAAGAGCCAATCTATTTTGATAGATGGCATTTCTCATCTGAGTTTCTTGCCAGGCCAGAATAGTCAAGGCTCTGCCGGTTTTGTTAGTGATTATTTCTAAGACAGCTTGTAACCATATGATTCGGTTAAGCATGTAAATGGGGGGCTGGTATCCCCACGAGCCATCTTGTGCCCAAGTACCAGGCCTATAATATTGTATAATTCTCTCAGGGGGCCATTCATCATCTTTCCAATTTCCTATAGCTATGCTTCTCTTTTCATGGGAAGCATAGACAGGGAAGCCCAGGAGTCCACCTGTCTTTATGGGCAGTAGGAAGAAAGATGGTTTAATAGTGCCAATAACACAACTATCTGCCCACAGGTCGGGTAATTTGGCATAAGATCTCATCCACATATCCAGTATAATCCAGTGGGGGCTGTCCAGTCCCAATGGGACTCCAGGTGGGTCCACATGGTTTGCAACTTTGGGAATTTACTAAATGGATTTTTCTTAATATGGTTTGAACTCCACTAGGTGGCTGTTTTTGTGGTACTATTATACAGTTTTTGCTCAAGGCAGCTGAGTCTTCCCACAGGAAGGGTGAAGTCCTTCCCCACTCCTGCTATACAGTATTGTCTAATGATTGAGGCTTTTAGAACCTCGAAGTTATCAGGGTGATTCTTTTGAGTCGAGAATTTATCAGGAACTGGGTCTGTAGGCACTAATTCTCGGGCTTGCCATGGCCATTGATCTCCCATTACAGTTCCTCCACAAACATAATATGAAGTGACACTGAGAGACGGGACTACATGCTCGGCTAATTGCAAAAACAAATTTCTTGTTTTTCCTGGAATTTCTGGTACTGGCACATTCAGTTCATCATAGAAGGTTTGAAATACTGACTCAGGAGAGTGTTTATAAACTCCTTCTCAAACCACGATATTTACTCGAGGATCCAATCCAGCCCTATCAATTCCTAGGGTTACAAGCTCCCCTTTTTCTCCAGCGAGGATCCAGGGGGTTGGTTATTACTAGTTCTAAGGGGTTACACTGACCACTGGTATAGGAAGAGCCACTTTTCCCTTTCTGAAGGTGGACAGGATCCTTTTCATTTTTTATCCAAGTAGCCTAAATGACACAAGACCAGCATCCACATTCATTTCCACACAGTCCTAATTCATGACAAATGTACTTATTTTCTGCCATAAAGCCTCTTTCCTAATTAAGAGAACCACATCCTATTCCTAACTTATTACTATTAATGACAGCACAGGCATCAAACTTCAAGGTGACTTGTTTGGGCACCCCTTTTTCTTTTATTTTGGCTAACACTTTACTTGTATCATTTATGAGCTCCCACCAGTCCTCAGTCCTTAATCTTATTTCCAAAACTGTGGTCATGGGAGGCTCAGATGGGTCATAACACACATCAGGTTGGTCATTTCCTGGGCTACACACCTTGTATAGAATAACATTATACAAACAAGTTCTTTTTAGAGTCCTGGTACACTTATAATAACCATAAAATAATAGGACTGTAGCAACTTTTTGTCCTACCTCAGTGACTTGATGTATACACTGGGAACAGCCCTCAGTCTGAGGAAGGTCAGTTAAAGTCCTTAGTGTACAAGTACAAATTTTAAGGAAAATGAGTCCCGCAATGAGTTTTCTCATGCTTCAGCCATGCATGGACCAATCAGCTTCTGGGTGTGACTGGAGCAGGGCTTGTCGTCTTTTTCAGAGTCACTTTGCAGGGGTTAGTGAAGCTGCTCCCGTCCACGTACCGCTCACAGTCTACTGATGTTTAAGGATGGTCTCGGAGGTTGGGCCTGTTAGAATAAACTGAGTCCAATATCTCTACACAGTTATGTTCAACTGGGCTCTCTGATACTGGGAGCAAGGTGGTGGGGTTTAGGGTGTTGCAAACTTCAATGGTTATGCGGGGATTTTCACATAGCAAGCTTTGGTGCTTGGTTAATCTAGCATTTGTTAGCCAATGATGTCGTTTCGTATTCATCAAAGTTACCATGGCATGGGGGGCCTTTATATTCGGGTTTTGCCCAAGGATTAGTTTATCTGCTTCTTGTGCTAACAGGGCTGTTGCTGCCAGGGACCTTAGACATGGGGGCCAGCCTTTGGAAACCCTGTCCAGTTGTTTTGAGAGATAGGCCACTGGCCTTGGCCAGGGCCTCACAGTCTGGGTTAAAACTCCAATTGCCATTTTTTTTCTTTCTGACACATAGAGTATAAAGAGTTTTGTCAGGTCAGGTAGCCCCAGGGGTGGGGCTGACATGAGTTTTTCTTTCAACTGATGAAAAGCTCGTTGCTGTCGGTTGTAATAGATGTAGTTTATTCAATTTACATTTGTATTAACTGTCACCCACCAAAATATTGACTCAAATCCTGCAGCTATTTTTGATTTCAAGCTTTAAATTGATCTGGTATTCCCTGTGGGACTCCAATTGCGTCTAAATGGACGTCAGAGTCAAAAGACCCAGAAGGGGCATCTCTCACTTTATAATGTCTTTAGTTTTCCTCCCTCTGGTTGATGAAATGCCAGGGTGAAAGGGATAGCCAATTGGACTAAAGTACAAGTGCCACTCTAGTTATCTGGCAGAGTGCCCAGTAAAGGTCCACCACAATACCACCACACATCCACTCAGGGATGAACAAGAGCTGACTGATTGATAAGCTCTTGAAAATTCTTAAGCTCATCGCATCCCTTCAGGTCTCCAAGGAACTCTGTTTCCTCCCTGTCATGAGAGACACGAAGTGAACTTAGTGTTGGGGAGATGGAAGCTGGATGGCCCTCGGGGGCTGACCAGCAGGGTGCCAGACTTTGGGATATAGCAGAGAGAGCTTGGCACGACTTATTACTCCAGGCTATAGAATCCTGGAAAAGAGCTACCATGCAGCCTAGGCCTGGTCAACTGGGGGACCACCTTAGTGGAAAGGGGACAATCTGGGCCTCTGGCCTGCCATGTGCACAAGCATAGCAATTGCTTTTGTTTAACATTTGGATAGAATATTTGATCCATTCCAATGGATGGAATATTTGATCCATTCCAATGGATCAAAACAAACTTTGGCAATTAAGACAGGATACCAAGATGCAAATATATTTGATCCATTCCAATGGATCAAATATATTTGCATCAATGGATCAAATATTTGCATCTTGATATCCTGTCTTAATTGCCAAAGTTTGTTTTAAGTCTTTAACTTCTATGATCCTTTAGTAAAATGAATGTATGATTTTAGGAAATTACAAAAAACGGTTGGGGCAGTTCATCCTTGCTCTTTAGTGGTCCAAAGAATGTTGGACCAACTATGACATAAAAACTCTACATTGAGGGGCAAGACTCCTGGTTGGCACTGGAGTCTTTATCAAAATCTCCCTGCATTAAATGGTCCAAATTTACTAATGCCCAGTATGAGGAGAGTCAGGAGGGACAGAGATACTTTTCTGAAGTAGAGCTCTGTCTTTGACTTGGCATGTCCTCACAGGGTATAACAAGGTAAGCATTAAATGCAATCGTTTGAGGCAAAATTGACTTGGTTATATTAATAACCAGATGGTCAGCAATAGAGTGAGGAAAGAAGGAAGAGTAATAGAATAGATGAAATAGTTAAATTTTTCTTAGCTTTAGTTTGGTAGGGTTTTCCCGTGGGACTGTGGCCCACAACTCTGGAGAGGGTGGCACTTTGACTTGGGTGTGATGAGTCCATCCTTTTTCTGCTGTACGAACAGCAGTCTCTTGGGGTAGCAGCACAAGGTAGGGTCCTTCCTAGGCTGGCTCGAGTTTTTCTTCTTTCCACCCTTTGATAAGAAGGTGATCTTCAGGCTGGTGCTGGTTTACTGGAAATTCTAGGAGTGGAACCTGTGCTAAAAGACTTTTAGTTCTGAAGGAAAGGAAAGTGGAAGATAAACCAAGAATATAATTTCTAAGAAATTAAATTTTTGTTTTAAATGTGGGAACATCAACAGCAGACTTTATAGTCTTTGGTGTCTTCTTACTGAGAAATTTCCTTTAGCACTTATTTTTATTAGTTTTTAGACCAAAGAAAGCCAAACGCCATTTTGTATTTAATAATGCTTCTTGTATGATTTTTTATACCAGATAAGCTAAATTTCACCTTTATATTAGTGTATTATTAATGTTAAACTTAATTTTAATAAAACCTTATATACATATTTATCAAATATTTAATGTTGGACCATAAGGTAAGATTTTTATAGACTCTTTTTACCTTTTTATAATTTTTGTTAAAGAGTAGGTTAGTGCTTTAAGAAAAACCTGTTGTGTTTTTACTTTAATGTCCAGTTCACAGAAAACCTGGATGATACCCCTTTAACTTTAGCTGATGTTTACACACAGAATTTTCTTTACAATTAATGTTTTAAATCTTGCTTAAACCTTCAACAATATATATTTTTTTAACCTTTTAATGTAGGTAAAAATTTACATTCTTATGTCTCCTTATAATCCTTTTACCAAAGGTATATTTTAATTTCCTTACATACCTTGCACATAAACTGTTTTTTTTTTTTAACAGTTTTACATTCAGGAGGCCTAGTTACTTTTAAATTATACAATATTTCTTGCATAAATTCTTTTTTTGTAACTTTTTTTTTCTCTTTCGTGACTTTTGCAGACAATTCTTCGACCTGCCTCAACTTTCGGAGTTATTACAAACATTTATTTCTTTAAACAACCAGTTAATTTATTTCAGGACAAGAATTTACCATATAACATTCTTTTTACATAAATTCTGTTCCCCCTTCCCCCACCCCTTTTTTTCCCGATGATAACCATTCTTTTCCAAAGCAAACTTCCTTTATGTCTGTGGACTAGACTGTCTAAGGCCACAAGATTAGAAGTTACAATAATACATGTTACACTGTTAACTTTTAGCAAACTTTACTTTTGTTGAAAACCTTGTGAGTTTGGGATTTCAATTATCCTTTGCTATTAATAAGACCTTGTTTAGTCCAAATTGACTTAGAATTTGGTATAGATGGCTTTTTTTTTTTTTTTTCCTTCACTTACCTGGAAGGAACCACAGATCTTCCTGTCCTGAGGGGAGTTCCTCCTAGGTCTGGTTGGACCTTTGTATGGTAATTAAGATTTAAATTCCCTGTTAGGAAACCTGCTGGATTAAGGGAATTTTCAGTGGTTGATGTTAAGTCATCCTTTTTTTTTTTTTTTTTTTTAAGGATACTTTTGAACTGATGAGGTGTGCTCACAATGAGGTTTCCTCTAAAAGTTATTTTTTTAACTTTCTTCTGTTAGTAAAGCAGTTGCCACTACAGATTGAATGCATCTGGGCCATCTGTGGGTTACCGGGTTAAGGATTTTTGATAGGAAGGTCTCAGTGCTTTTGGGATATGCCCTTATTTACACTGACAACAAAGTGGTATTAAAGTGTTATAGGGTTACGGAAAATACCTTTAATTATCAATTATAGATTTTAAATTTACAGTGGCTTTTAAAGGAATAGGGTACACTTTTTTTTTTCTTAACTACTCGTATATCTCTCTCTTTCTCTCTGTTTTTCTCTTTTTCTCTTTGACTTTCCTTTTGCTTCTGTCTCTTTCTCTCTCTCTGCCTCTCTCTTTCTCTCTCTCTCCTTGACTCCCTCTTTGTCTCTCTGTCTCTTCCTCTGTATCTTTTCCTCTCTCTCTTTGCCTCTTTTTCTGTCTGTCTCTTTCCTCTCTCTCTCTCTGCTGGTCTTTCCTTACCTCTGCCAGCCGCTTATGCTGCTGTCCTCTCAACCGCTGTGGGAGGTGTCTAAATCCAGCTGTAACCAAGTGTCTATGTATGGGAACTGGTCTGGGTGCCCTGGCTTACAGATTACCTTGTGCAATACCTTTGAAACAAGGGACCTGTCCAGGCTTCCTTCTGATGGCCAGCCCACCTCTAATGCTGACCAGTCTATTTCACACGAAGTTCTAAGTTTTCCTGGCGTCATAGTAATACCGTAATCTCCCTTAAATCTTTTCTTGAAAATTTTCAATAATTCCTAGTGGGGTAGGCTTACTTTGTGCCTGACCCATGCTTCTTCGAGACAATTGCCCCAGTGAAACACCTCGCCAAAGCAGCTCGTGGCAGACTCCCATGGAGGATCAACGTAGTGGCTGAACACTGGGAAGGAACTGGCACTTGGAGTCCAGACATCTGAAACTTGGTAAGACTAATCTTTGGAACTTGCCCACTCCATTTGAGTGGAAGTGTGGCCTGATCACCCACGGTGTGCCTGTACTGGCACTTTGATTTTTGTTTTTGACTTGACTTGGATTGCTTGATACTTTGGTTTTGGTTTTGACCTGGCTTGGATTTCTGGATACTCTGATTTTGGTTTTGATTCTGGTTTGGTGTAAACTGTAAAAGTGTGTGTGTGCCCTTTTTACCCGTTCTGTGTTTTGTGGTGTGTGTGTGGTGTGAGCGCGTGGTATTTTGTCTCGAAGAAGCATGGGTCAGGCACAAAGTAAGCCTACCCCACTAGGAACTATTGAAAATAGTAATCAGAATGGAACAGAACAGGACAGGGATTTTCACAACGTTTTTCCATACAGTGTTTGGAATCTATAGATAACATAACCGATTAGGTCAGGGGTTGATCTTTAACCAGGCCCCTGGTGCCGAGCTGTCTGCCTGTGGATTTCATTTCTGCCTTTTAGTTTTCACTTCTCTCTTTGGAGGCAGAAATTGGGCATAAGACAATATGAGGGGTGGTCTCCTCCCTTAAGGTCATAACAGGAAAGGAGTGGTCAGACATGCCTCTTTACACCCTCTCCCTTAAGGAGTTCAGGCACAACTGACCAACACTGACACTAAAACAGGGATCTCAAGATGGATGAGACAGTCTATGTAGCAATAAGATATCAAATTCCATCCTGACTCTCTGACTCTAGTATAATATCACATGACAGATAAAGAAGGAAATAAAAATATTTTACCCCAAAATATGTTTCTTTGCCATATTTTGAAATGTCCCTGCAATTTTGTGGGGGAAAGCTGTTGTGGGAAAACTTTGCATCTGTAAAGAATCTCTGTTAGCATAACTAGGTCTTTACTTTTCCAGGCCCTTTGAATCCAGAAAAGATTAACTGAGAATCTAGCACCTTTTAAAGGTCTAAGTAGGAAACATTTGCCACCTATATTCTCCAAGGGTGACTACCCAGGAGACTTCATCTGCATAATAAGAGCCTTAGTTTGCACAACCCCTTATCTTAACCCAGACACTCCTTTCTATTGATTCCAGGTCTTTAGATAATAACTCTTTCAACCAATTGCGAATCAGACAACTCTAAGCATCCTCTTCCAGTTGCCCTGCTTTTCCTTACCAAACCAATGTATACCTCATGTGTATTGATTGATGGAACAGAACAGGACAGGGATTTTCACAACGTTTTTCTTCTAAAACCCATAAAACCAAGCTATAGCCCAACCAGCTTGGGCACATATTCTCAGGATCTCCTGGGGCTATGCCATGAACCATTGTTCACTCATACTTGGCTCAGAATTAACCCTTTAAAATATTTTACAGAGTTTGACATTTTTTCATCAATACAGCCTTGGCATGATTGCTGGCATTTTCCACAATGACACTGCTTTCAAGGACCCAAAGTATAGCAAGATCTTGAAGTACTTGGGGAATCATGAACAAAAAATGAGTCATACAGGGAGAGCAGAGTGAAGCAAGTACAACTAGTAAAATTTCAGTCATTGAATTGTTTAAGAGTTTTGGAAACTGGCTGCTGCTTTATGTTAAATGATAGTTCAAATGTACATGTGACCCTCAAATGTGACTCAGCCATTCTGAATAAATCAGAATATACTATTTATAACATCTTATATTCATTTTAATTCCAGTTTGAAGTTTTCACAAATGCCGTTGCATTTGGCCATGCATTGAGATCTCACCATGAGCCAAATTGCATGTAAGAACCATCCTGAGACACTGTAGTGACCACCAGAGCAACCCTGTGAGGCAGGCTTTCCTCATCATGCAGATGAGGAACCTGAGGCTCAGACTGGCTGTCAGACAGCATGGAGCTATGGAAGAACCCGGCCCAGAGCTTGGGGAGACTCAGTTTCCAAACTTTGCCTCTTATAATTATGGGACTTCAGGGAAGTTACTCAACTAAAGTCATTGGAACCAGAATATTTGGAAAGAAATCTATGTTCATCTTGGCAAATCATGCTGGCTTAGTGCAGTCAGAGGAGCACTGGTTCATGAATGTCTTGTTTCCTATCAGATACGCACATATTTATGTGAACTTTGTGACCTTCTTGTTCCCTTTCTTCAGGACATGGGGAGAGAAAGTGCTAAAGCATACTTCTAATTGTGCTGGTTCTGGAGTTTGGAAGAGCCTGTCCAAAGAGCAAGCTGGACATGAATAACGTATGACCTGTTCAGCCAAAAGCCCCACCACAAAAACCTCATGGAGCTTGCTACACATTATTTTCCAAATATCAACTCCGGTTAAAAGGACTGTCTGGCCCACTGACAATTATTCATTGGCTTCTGTACAGTGTATTATTGTATGGCGCTTCCTCGGAACTATAATTAGGTGATTGTGTAAGGAGTCCACAGTGCATGTTTGAATAGTGACTCTGTTTCGATCATGATGTCACTCACTCACTCTGGTCCCCTCTCATCATATGGCTGTGGATGTGGTGTGGTTGAATTCAATACATGTGAAATCAGACCTTCATTGAGTTTTCTTTTTCTTTTTTTTTTTTTTTTTGAGATGGAGTCTCAAAAAAAAACAAAAGCTTCTAAATGGAGATCCTGAGAATATGTGCCCAAGCTGGTTGGGCTATAGCTTGGTTTTATGGGTTTTAGGAAGAAGAAGACATCAATCAATACACATGAGGTATACATTGGTTTGGTAAGGAAAAGGCACTTTGGAGTCAGACTTCCTGGAGTTTAAATCCTGGCTCTGTCACTTACAGCTGGGTGACCCCAGACAGGTCATAGAAATGGGAGACAGAGTGAGATCCTGTCTTTAAAAAAAAAAAGAAAAGAAAAGAAAGAAAAAAAAGAAAAGAAAAGAAAAAAAAGACATACCTGAGACCGGATAATTTATCCAGAGTGAGACAGGGTCTCACTCTGTCGCCTTGCTGAGCCTTGGGCTTCCCTTTTGTAAAATGTGGGGACTAATTGCCTTCCCCTAGGTTTGTTTAGGATTAAATGGGGTAGTGCTTATGAGATACAGATAAAACAGAAGGCACCATAAACATTATGTTGACAACAGTAGCATGGAGCAACCCAGTTGGGAAGATGCCAGGAAAGGTCATCCATTGGGTAGAAAAAGTACAGGGATTTGTCAGAAGGGCAAAGTGAACCCCAGGGGTACACTTAAAGGGAAGCAGGCTTGCAACTGATGTGGATTTTCTTTTAGCTGCAGGTCTCATTGGCTGTCTCCTAATTTCAAATCTACAACCCCATCTGTTCTGCCCATTGCATTCTTTTGGGTGCGTGTGCATTCGTGTGCGTGTATATACGTGCTTGTGCATGTGTGCACACTTACTCATTGAGTGGCTGGGAGCGGGGGCCAGGCAACCTCCCAACAGCTCTCCAACCCCCAGCAGCATCAGCACATTTCTACACATATTGCATATCGAGTTCTGTATTTTGAATGGGAAAGGTGAAAAAAGTGAGACAATGTTTATAAATTAATTTTATTGCCAATCTGAAAACGGTTTCATTCCCAAAGCCATTTAGAAGCTTTTGTTTTTCTAAGCTGTGTCTGCAACATTTATTCAGAAATGGTCCTTTAAGGAACTCACACAAATGGGCTGTGAATACGATCATTTTATGAGCACTCTTTCCACAATCTAGAAGTCAAAGTCTGAAAATGCCATCCCTAAATGTTAAACTAGAAAATATTAATTTAGAATAATTTTTTGTTACTGACATTTAAATTACAATTTCATGGCAGACTCTGAAGAAAAGAGGAGGGGTTGCAGAAGGAGGTGGCAGGTGATCAAAGTAGAATGAACCAGTTGGAAGAAAAGAAGAGCCTAAGTCATTCCTGAGGAAACATAAAGGAAAGCCAGAGCCTACCAACTTCTCAGGCAGATGGAAGTCATGCCCTGGGGGATTTACCAGGTCCACGTGCTGTGCCTCAACCTGCAGGCTCTGTCATTGCATTTTGCCTACAGATCAAGGGCAGGTCCAGGGGGAGACCCATCCTCCTCAACTTCCCAAGACTGAGATGAAAGCAAGAGTTAGATTAGTTCATTTTCAGTGAGAAATCAAATCACCATGACAAGGTCTGGAATCTCACATTAGCATAGCAAGCTCTTTTCCTCTGTACATTGAGCCAGCTCAGAAGAATCTCTAATGTCTAATGGTGGGTGGGGGGAAGGGTTAGTGGAGAGCATCAGAGTAGACCATGCCCTTGGGGCCCAAAGGCAGGAAGTCCCCAAGCCAAGGCTCTGGTTCCTTGGTAAGTGATATGGTTTGATTCTCCCAAATCTCATGTTGTCCCCACCCAAATCTCATGTTGAATTGTAATCCCCAATGTTGGGGGAGGGACCTGGTGGGAGGTGATTGGATCATTGGGGCAGATTTCTGACTTACTCTTCTCTTAATAGTGAGTTCTCATGAGATCTGGTTGTTTGAAAGTGTGTAGGATCTCCCCTTTTGCTCTTCTCTCTCTCCTGCTGCCTTGTGAAGATATGCTTACTTCTCTTTCTCCCTTCTGCCATGATTGTAAGTTTCCTGAGGCCTCTCCAGAAAAATTACCCAGTCTCGATTTTTTTTTTTTTTTTTTTTTTTTTAGACAGGGTCTCATTCTGTTGCCCAGGCTGGAGTTCAGTAGCACGATCATGGCTCACTGCAACCTCCACCTCCTGGGTTCAAGAGATTCTCCCACCTCAGCCTCTGAGGTAGCAGGGATTACAGACATCTGCCACCATGCCTGGCTAATTTTTGTATTTTTAGTAGAGACGGGATTTCACCATGTTGGCCAGGCTGGTCTCAAATTCCTGATCTCAGGTCATCCATTCACCTTGGCCTCCCAGGTATGTCTTTATAGCAGTGTGAGCACAGACTAATACAGGAGGCCACTGTTTGGACCTGCACCTGTGAGAACTCTCTCTCCTCTGATTGCCAGCCAACCCCATTTGGAGGAGAACCTTCTTCTTTCTAAGGAGAAGACAAAGTTTTCTCTGTGAGGTCATAGATTCCCCAAAGATTGAAAATAATGAATTCAAGGTAATAAGCAGATATTCAGGATGACAAAGAAATGGAGGCATTTACATATTCCTTAAAATGTCTTCTGTGTATAAAGGAAAAGAAAGTAAATGATGATGTTACCATGTGTGGGGGTGGAGAGGGAGGAATATGGCCTCTGACCTGGCAAATTAAATTCTGACTAGCTTTGGTGAAGTCAGGTGTTGAGAAAAGGGAACCAAGCAGTAAGTGTCTTAGTGGATTGTGAAAGGCACAGTGCTGGTCAAGATTCCACTTTCCCAGGCTGTGTCTCCAGGCCCCTGTTCTCCTTCTCCTGATATCTCTGGAATCTCTTTCACTCTTGTGTCTGTGATCACTTGGGTGCCAGTGACCCTGAATTCTCTGTCACCCTCCCTTCTCTCCTGGACTTGGGACTGGACTGTCTGCTGTCCATTTTCACCTTCATGTCCCCAGGGTGGCTTGAATGGGTCACATCCACCATGGAGAATGCATCAGTGAGCAGCAGCACCTGCTGGACCCACCAGTGGCTGGCCACTCCATTGATGCCATTATCCAAGCATAAACCTGGGGATGAGTCACAACTCCCCCTTCTCCTTCTGCCCTCAAGTCTAACCTGTTGCCTAATTTTGTGGATTACTTCTGTACATTTATTGTACTGGTCTTCTCCTCTGCTTCCCACCCCAACTATTTTTGCCTTGGTTCAGATCTTGTGATGGTTAATACTGTGTATCAACTTGATTGGATTCAAGAATGCAACATATTGATCCGATCTGAGAGGGTGTTGCCAAAAGAGATTAACATTTGAGTCACTGGACTGGGAAAGGCAGACCCACCCTCAATCTGAGTGGGCACCATCTAATCAGCTGCCAGCACAGCTAGAATGTAAAGCACACAGAAAAGCCTGAAAAGGCTAGACTGGCCTAGCCTCCCAGCCTACATCTTTCTCCCATGCTGGATGCTTTCTGTCCTCGAACATCAGACTCCAAGTTCTTAAGTTTTGGGATTCAGACTGGCTGTCCTTGCTCCTCAGCTTGCAGACAGCCTATTGTGGGACCTTGTAATCATGTGAGTTAATACTTAATAAACTTATCTCTCTCTATATATATCCTATTAGTTCTGTCTCTCTAGAGAACCCTGACTAATACAGATAGTGGTTCTAGAGGAACAGAATATTATGAATAGAGTTATTTTGTTGGCTTTGGGGTTTCTGGAGTTGGTTGCTTACTATGATTAGACCCCAGAATGCTAATGACTCTACTTCTAATAGTATGGAGAACACTGATAGTCCTTGGCATGAATTGTTTAGAGAGTTATGAAAAATAAGTGCATTTGATACTCCTGATTCACCAGTCCAGAGAGGCAAGGAGTTTAGTGACTCTACACATAATACCTTTGACCATATGTGGAGAACCAAGGAACATAATGAAGCTGGTTGGTTTCTCCTAAGTTCAATGGACAAAATGATGAAAGAAAATGATGAACTCAGGGATTCTAACTCTGACTTCAGGAGCAGATACTGAGCCTCAAATCTACTAAGATTGCCCTGAGTGAGAGTCTTATCTCCTGTAGAGAAAGAGCTGAAATTGTGTGAAAACAGACACAAGCTCTTATGAGAATGGCTAACCTGCAATGAAAGGTGCCTGCACAGCCTTGCCAGGTGTCTATTGTTAAAGTGAGGGCATTGATTGGAAAAGAATGGGACCCTGTGACTTGGAATGGGGACATGTGGGAGGACCCAGACAAAGCTGGGGACACGGAGTTTGTAAACTCTGATGAAACTTTTTTGCCAGAAGACACAGCTTCCCCATCCCCTGTAGTGGCAATAACCCCTCCCCAACCCATGCTACCATCAGCCTTTCCACCTTTGTCTGAGAAGATAAACCCTGCACTGCCTGAGTCAACAGTGATGGCCTCCCCTGAGGCAGTTGCCAGGCAAGATAATGTTGATTCTCCTCAGGAGCCACCCCCAACACCCCTGTTTGCTTCTAGACCTATAACTAGACTAAAGTCCTAGTGGGCCCCTAGAGGTGAGGTTGAGCATGTGACCCACGAGAAAATGTGTTACACTCGAAAAGAACTGCTTGAGTTTTCTAATTTATATAAGCAGAAATCTGGAGAACAGGCATGGGAATGGATATTAAGGATGTGGGATAATGGTGGAAGGAACATAGAGTTGAATCAGACTGAATTTATTGATTTGGGCCCACTAAATAGGGACTCTACATTTAATGTTGCAGCTTGGAGAGTTGAAAAAGGTTCTAATGGTTTGTTTATTTGCTTGGTTAGCTGAAATATGGATTGAAAGATGGCCCACTGTGAGTGAGCTAAAATGCCTGATCTCACTTGGTTTAATGTAGAGGAAGGGATCCAAAGGCTTAGGGAGATTGGGATGGTGGAGTGGATTAGTGACTTTAGACCTACTCATCCTAGCTGGGAGGATCCAGAAGATATACCCTTGACCAATGCCTCATGAAATAGGTTTGTGAGGGCAGCACCTGTATCTTTGAAGAGCCCTGTAATTGCTCTTCTCTGTATGTCAGATCTAACAGTGGGACCCACAGTAACTCAACTACAAAATTTAAATACAATGGGAATAATTGAATCCCGGGGTCGGAGGGGCCAAGTGGTGGCACTCAACCATCAAAGGTAAGGTGGGCATAGCAACCATAATGGACAGCAGAGACAAAGCAGCAATGATGATAGTCTGACTCATGTAGAGCTGTGGCATTGGCTAATTAATCACAGTGTTCTTAAAATGAAATTGATAGGAAGCCTGCTGCATTTTTTTGTTAATTTATATAAGCAGATAACTTCTAGGTCAAATGGACAAAAGACTAATTTGAATTATAAAAGCACAGAATTATGGCCCCTCAATCAATTTCCAGACTTGAGCCAGTTTACAGACCCAGAACCCCTTGAATGAAGGGGACACCAGGTCCCCTTGAGGAAGGACCCCACTACGCTACTGACAATTTATGAAGTGAATCTTTCTCCCAACCTTCCCCAAGGAAACCTCTGGCCTTTTATCAAGGTAACTGTGCATTGGGGAAAGGGAAATTATCAGACGTTTGGGGGAATACTGCATACTGGCTCTGAGCTGACATTGATTCCAGGGGACCCAAAACATCATTGTGGTCCTCTATTAAAAGTAGGCGCTTATAGAGGTCAGATAATTAATGGAGTTTTAGCTCAGGTTCAACTTACAGTGTCCAGTGGGTCCCTGGACTCATCTCATGGTCATTTCCCCAGTGCCAGAATGCATACTTGGCATAGACATACTTAGTAGCTGGCAGAACCCTCAAATTGGCACCCTGACTGGTAGGGTGAGGGCTACTATGGTGAGAAAGGCCAAATGGAAGCAATCAGAGCTGCCTCTACCTAGAAAAATAGTAAATCAAAAACAATATCACACTCCTGGAGGGATTGCAGAGATTAGTGCCACCGTCAAGAACTTGAAAGACCCAGGGGTGGTAATTCCCACCACATTCCATTCAACTCTCCTATTTGGCTGTGCAGAAGACAGATATATCTTGGGGAATAACAGTGATTTATCGTAAGCTTAACCAAGTGTTGACTCCAATGGTAGCTGCTGTACCAGATGTGGTTTCATTGCTTGAGCAAATTAACACACGTCCTGGTACCTGGTATGCAGGCATTGACTTGGCAAATCCCTTTTTCTCCATTCCTGTCCATAAGGCCCATCAGGAGCAATTGGCCTTTAGCTGGCAAGGCCAGCAATATACCTTTACTGTCCTACCTCAGGGGTATATCAGCTCTTTAGCTTTGTGTCATAATCTTATTTGAAGAGATTTTGATCACTATTAGCTTTGGCAAGATATCACACCGGTTCATTACATTGATGATGTTATGCTGATTGGATCCAGTGAGGAAGAAGTAGCAAACATACTGGACTTATTGGTGAGACACTTGTGTGCCACAGGATGGGAAATAAATTTGACTAAAATTCAGGGACCTTCTACCTCAGTAAAATTTCTAGGGGTTTAGTAGTGTGGGGCCTGTTGAGATATTACTCCTAAGATGAAGGATAAATTTTGCTGCATTTGTCCCCTCCTACAACCAAGAAAGAGGCACAATGCCTAGTGGGACTATTTGGATTTTGGAGGCAACACACTCCTCATCTGGGTGTGTTACTCTGGCCCACTTATTAAGTGACCCAAAAGGCTGCCAGTTTTGAATGGGGACCAGAACAGGAGAAGGCTCTGCAACAGGTCAAGATTGCTGTGCAAGCTACTCTGCCACTTGGGCCATATGACTCAGTAGATCCGATAGTGCTTTAGGTGTCAATGGCAGATAGGGATGCTGTTTGGAGCCTTTGGCAGGCCCCCATAAGTGATTCACAGTGGAGACCTTGGATTTTGGAGCAAGGCCCTGCCATCTTCTGCAGATAACTACTCACCTTTTGAGAGACAGCTCTTGGCCTGTTACTGGGTTTGGTGGAAACTGAACATTTGACTATGGGTCATCAAGTCACCATGCAACTTGAACTGCCTATCATGAACTGGGTGCTTTCTGACCTATCTAGCCATAAAGTGGGTCATGCACAGCAGCATTCCATCATCAAATGGAAGTGGTGTATAAGTGATTGGGCTCCAGCATGTCCTCAAGGCACAAGTAAGTTACATGAGGAAGTGGCTCAAATACCCATGGTCTCCACTCCTGCCACCCTGCCTTCTCACCCTCAGCCTGCATCAATGGCCTCATTGGGAGTTGTCTATGATCAGTTTACAGAGGAAGAGAAGACAAGGGCCTGGTTCACAGATGGTCTGCACGATATGCAGGCACCACCCGAAAGTGGATAGCTGCAGCACTCCAGCCCCTTTCTAGGACATCCCTGAAGGGCAGTGGTGAAGGGAAGGAGAAATCTTCCCAGTGGGCAGAACTTCAAGCGGTGTACCTGGTTGTGTACTTCACATGGAAAGAGAAATGACAAGATGTCCGATTATATATTGATTCAAGGGCTGTAGCCAATGGTTTGGCTGGATGGTCAGGGACTTGGAAGAAGCATGATTGGAAAATTGATGACAAGGAAATTTGGGGAAGAGGTATGTGGATGAACCTCTCTGAGTGGTCAAAAACTGTGAAGATATTTGTATCCCATGTGGGTGCTCACCAACGGGTGACCTCAGCAGAGGGGGATTTTAATAATCAAGTGGATAGGATGACTCATTCTGTGGAAACTACTCAGCCTCTTTCCCCAGCCACCCCTGTCATCGCCCAGTGGGCCCATGAGCAAAATGGCTATGGTGGCAGGGATGGAGGTTATGCATGGGCTCAACAAAATGATTGCTTTGAAACATTGTGCCTGGCTCAGTTAATATGAGCTGCTGTAATAATGGTAATGGTGATGGTGATAAGAAAGAGTAAAATGGTGCAACATTTTACTCTCTATCACCATGTGTAAGGAACTCAACAGATATGCTGGGGAAAACAGCTTGGTAGTTCCTCAAACAGTTAAAATTGCCACATAACTCAGGAATTATACTCCAAGGTATTTACCAGGAGAAATGAAAACGTATGTCCACATGGAAACTTGTACACAATTGTTTGCAGTAGTATTATTTGTGATAGCCAAAAAATTGAAACAACCAAGATGTCCATCAATAGATGAATGAATAAAACAAATTGTGGTATATCTATACAAAGGAATATTACTTAGTCATAAAAAGAAACAAAGTCTTGATACATGCTACAATATAGATATAAATATAAAAACATATTAAGTGAAAGAAGCCAGACACAAAAAGTCACATGTATGATTCTTTTTATATGAAACATCAGAATAGGCAAATCTGTAGAGATAGAAAGCAGATTTTTTTTTTCTTTTGAGACGGAGTCTCACTCTGTTGCCCAGTCTGGAGTGCAGTGGTGCCATCTCAGCTCACTGCAACCTCCACCTCCTGGGTTCAAGTGATTCTCCTGCCTCAGCCTCCCAAGTAGCTGGGATTAGAGGCACGCAGCATCATGCCCAGCTAATTTTTGTATTTTTAGTAGAGATGGGGTTTCATCATGTTGGTCAGGCTGGTCTCAAACTCCTGACCTCATGATCCACCTACCTCAGCCTCCTAAAGTGTTGAGATCACAGGCATGAGCCACTGTGCCCAGCTGCAGATTTGTTTTTACCAGAAGATTGAGGGCAGGGGGACTAGGGAATAATTACTGGATTAGGCGTGTTTTTCTGCAACGATGAAAGAGTTCTAAAACTAGAGAGAAGTGGTGGTTGCACAACATTGTGATTGCACTAGATGCCATTAAATTGCACACTTTAAAATGGTTAATTGTATGTTATGTGAATTTCACCACAATTAAAAAAAAAATAACAAAAGGAGATGAGAATTTGAGAGAAATGTAACAAAGCTCAAATTTTGTCTCTTTAGAATTTGTTTGAATTTCTTTATTATTACATTTTCCCAAAAGTAAGTTATTGTCTGTGTCTTGATACTGGCACCTCTATCAGAAACCTAGGGATGAGTTTGGGCTTGTAGAAAACAATCTTCTAACAGTTTATCTCCAAAGCTATGTCGGTGAACACAGGCCTGAAATACTAGGATTTGTATAGGAAAGGAGAAAAGTGTTCCCAAGCAATACACAGTATGAGCAGAGGGTGAAGCAAATACCAGGAAGATGGAGATGGCAGGTGGGGTGGAAATGGGGGGACTCTTGTCTTCCTTGCTCAGAAAGGGGTAGAGTGGAGAGGAGGGAGGAGGAGTGGACAAGGTTCTGTGGCTGCCATGGTGTGTGATCCATGATCAAGAGATGTCCCTGAAGCCAGGGTAGGGAGTGAACAGTAAGACTCAGAGCAAAGGGCCGCAGGAGACAAACCATGGGTTTGGAGGATTTTATGGCCATGATTTAGAAACAGTCAGTTGTAAGAAAAAGGCACCAACCATGGGGAAACACAAGACAGTGTGCCTTATGACACTGAAATGAATTGTCTGTGGGGTCCAGCATAGAGTTTCCACCTAAAAATGGGGGAGCTCCACCAGCCATGCTGTTGCCAGCCCATAGGGAGATGGCAGACACTAAGGCTGTGTTATACCAGAGGCTGGACTGAGGAGGGGGCCACCAGACTCCCTAACTCAGGGTGAATCTCTCCAACTTCTACTCCAACTCCTACTCCCCAAAGATTCTAACTGGAAATGTTGATGGAGTCCACAGGACATTATCTCCTTGGGGTTCCTTCAGTCTTTGGTATCTGCTTCAGTTTTATCTTGTATTTGAATAAGCAGCCATGCATTCTTTCCCAGTAGACTGGGAGCATCTTGAGGGCAAAGGCTGTGTCTTGGTCATCACATGGTACAGCAGAAAGAATCCACTCTGCTCATTTGGGAGAATAGAATCTGATCATGTAGGGAAAAGGCCTGCCTTTCAGATACCACAGAAAATGAAAATATCTTCCCAGTGGATTTCTAGAAATGGCATTCCTGACTTGTCTGGTGGAGAGAGAAAGAAGAACTAACATCCATCCTCTAGAGGAGGAGGGACTTAGTCATTAGGAGAGGTCAAAGGGTCTTCTCTTTTTTTCTTTCCTTTCAGCTCCTGCATTTTGCACACCTTTTGTTATGAGTTTTTTTTGGCATTTTAATGTATCTTGGTGTGAAGCTTGGAAGATCTTTTCTTGAATAACAAGGATGTTTGAGTTAGAAATAAAGGAGACCTACTATGTGATAACAGGTGAAAAGAACTGGGAAGAGCTCAGCTTGAATGAACTTGCAGTGTAAATGGGCCAGGCCAAAGGCATTTTTGGCAGTGAGATTGTGATCAGGGAACCCTTACTTGGTGTTACAGACACAAGGCAGTGTCACCTCTGGATTATCTGTTCCCAGAGGGCAGCCACTGTCTGCTCTTCTAACCAGTTTTACTTGCCTGATAGGGCTTTGCATACAAAGTATTCAGCCTTCATTGTTAACTCTGTGCTTGACTATTTAGCCTCATGCTCAGGCCAGGAAGGTATTTGGAACCAGTGCCACCTTATTAAACATATTTCTGGATGAGGGTTCTTCTGTTGCTTTCACTGTCTTCCTTCTGTTCAAACATCTCCAATGGACTGCATCCTTACTACCCAAATCATGGTTTAAGGACAGCAGCACAAGCATCATCTGGGAACTTGTTAGAAATGCAGAATCTGAGGCTCCATCTTAGACTTGCTGAAACAGAATCTGCATTTTAAAAAGATCCCTGGGTGCTTTGTATGCACATTGAAGTTGAAGGAGTTCTGCTTGGCATTATCAACTGAGAAAAGTACAGCTTCTTAGCTGATCCTATATTACTCATTATACTTCCAAATTAATATTCACTCCAGGGTATTAAGGTCTACATCAGCTTGGTGCCCTTAAAAGCTCTCTCCTAATGTGTGCTCTGGCTTTCAGTTTCAGACTTCATTCATATTTTCGTGTCTTTCTGAAGACAAATATTTATCCAGTACTTATTCTTCCATAACCTATTTCTTCCAAGATGCTGTCTTTATTTCCCCATATTTCAGGTCCCACAGCCAGTCTTTTGCCTTTTCTACTTCCACACAAAGCCTGAAATTCCAGAATTCTAGACCAGGTCAGAGCCCAGAGTCCTTCTTACTGACTGGGAAAGAAGTTTGGACAGCTTTTAGAACGTGCCATGATCAGTCATTCACATTTCTGTATCTTTGCTCAGTTGGGATCCCCTATGGAGGAGGGGACTAGCTGAAGTTCTAGCTGTAGCCACATCATTTGGCCTGAAGTTCTTCCCAGAGACATCAAAGTTACCAAGGATGCACAGCTCCCTCCTTCCTCTAAATTCCAAAAACATTTGTCTGCACCTATCTAGGCACTAAATCCTAGGAACCTTTGATTTGTGGTGGCAATACAATGGTTCATAACTATCTAAGGACCTACACAATGGTTTTATTTTTTAAGTTTTAATTTTGAAATAATTTTAGACTGACAGAAAAGTTGTAAAATCAAAAAGAGAAGAGTTTCCATATACCTTTCACACAGCTTCCTCTGTTAATATCTTTCATAATGATGGTACAATGAATACAACCAGGAAATTAACTTTGGATCAATGCTATTAACTAAACTGCAGACTTAATTACAATTTTACCATTTTTGGCCAGGCACAGTGGCCAAAACTCCCACCTATAATCCTAGCACTTTGGGAGCTGAGGTAGGTGGATCACTTGAGGACAGGAGTTTGAGACCAGCCTGGCCAAAATGGTGAAACCCTGTCTCTAGTAAAAATACAAAAAATTAGCTGGGCAGCGTGGTGGGCACTTGTAATTCCAGCTACTCAGGAGGCTGAGCCAGGAGAATCACTTGAATCTGGGAGGTGGAGGTTGCAGTGAGCAGAGATTGTGCCACTGCACTCCAGCCTGGGCTACACAGCAAGACTCCATCTCAAATTTAAAAAAAAGAGAGAGAGAGAGATTTCACCATTTTTCCACTAATGTTTGCTATGGTCTGAATGTTTGTGTCCTCCCAAATTCATATGTTAAAATCCTAGCCCCCAAATTGATGGTATTAGGAGGGAGCCCTTTGGGAGGTGGTTAGATCATGAGGGTAGAGTCCTCATGAATGGGATTAGTGCCCTTATAAAAGAGACCCCAGGGAGCTGCCTTGCCCCTTCCACTAAGGGAGGACACAGTGAAAAGGCACCATTCTATTCTGTGAACCAAAAAGTGGGTCCTCACTGGACACTGAATCTTCCAATGCCATGACCTTAGACTTCCCAACCTCCAGAACTGTGAGAAATACATTTTTGTTGTTTATAAGTCACCTACTGTATTTTGCTAGAGTAGCCCAAGAATTAAGACATGTTATTTTCCTCCTCTGGGATCCAATCCAAGATCCCACATTGATTTAATTGTCGTGTTTCTGTAGTTTCCCCCAATCTAGGAACATTTCTTTTGTCTTGTCTTGTCTCACATATACTTCAGTACTGGTCAGTTATTTTGCAGAATGTCTCTTAATTTGAGTTTGTCTGATATTTTCTCAAGGCTAGTTTGAGGTTTTGCATTTTGGGTAAAAATAACACAGGAGTGATGTTGTGCCCTTCTCAGTGCATCATTATATCAGGGAACATGATATCAACATATTTTATTACTGGTGATCTTAGCAATGATCACTTGGTTAAGGTGGTGCCTGTTGGGTTTCTCCACAGTAAAGTTATGATTTTACCTTTGTGATTAATAAGTATCTTAGGGGAGCTATTTTGAGATTATGCAAATATCCTCTTCTCCTCAAACATTTACCCACTAATTTTAACACATAGTGGCAGATCTACCTGCAAAAATTATTTCTGTGACATATACCAGGTATATGTTAGTAAATGTTTAATTATGTGAAAAAGTAAACCCTCATTAAGCCGCTACAGTAGGATTTCCTATTAATTGAGCCTTCTTTGAACTGTCTTTATAATGCAGTCCACTGTAACACGATTTTAATCTAAATATAATGGCACAATTAAATAAATAGAACACTGCTTCATTCATCCATCTCTCCAATCACCCATCCAGACATCCATCCACCCATTCATCCAATGCTGCTTTCCTTTGTAAAATAAAACTGAGGTGCCAATATTCATATTTCTTCCAATTATGCCCAACCATGCTACCTACTCCCTACTGCTCTGTTTGAATTGTTATATGAACTTGCTGTTATGGCCAAACAAGGTGGCCAAAATGGGAACATTAATTTCTTTGAGCAGATGGTTGTAAAGGTCGACCTGTAACAAGAGGTGCCAATTTGTTTTTCTGTAGTGTGCCATCACAGAAAAAGGACTCTGTTAGGGACATCTGTTGTTCTTGCTTGCCTGGCATCCCTCATCCCTTCTTTAGGTCACAGCACCCACATTTCCTTTTCAGTATCTCACCTTTCATGTTCTTAGTCCATGCAGTTTGGGTGAGGTCATTCCACCTGTTGGCACCAGAGGTGAGCATGTGCCTAGGACAGAACTATCCATCCCCTACACCATATTGATTGGTTAAGAAATTGGCATTTGGCTTTAGTTGACCAATCAGAGTTCCCAAAAGATTTTTGCTGGAATTGTCAAATAAGAAACTCAATTCTTCTAGAAAGTGGGTTTCTAAGCCTGTAGCTTCCACTGCACCTCTTTGCTACCATGTGGGGAAAGACAGTCTGAAAATGAAGCCAACAACAGAGGCAAACAGGAAAGTGGCAGTGAGGAAGAGGTGACTATTCTTCATAACATCAACTGATCATCGGTATCTAGCTTTTTCTGAAGCCAGATCCACCCCAGGACTTTTCCATTACACAAACCAGTCAATTTCCTTTCATTGTCTCAGGCACTTTGAGTTGAGTTACTGTTACCTGTAAGCCAGGGGTCCCCACCTGTCAGGCCACAGACCAGTACTGGTCCATGGAAAAATCATCTTCCATGAAACCAGTCCCTGGTGCCAAAAAGTCTGGAGACTACTGCTGTAAGCCAAAGTCCTGACAAATACAGATGCTTTTTGAGCATCTGCTACCTGTGAGGCAGGTGCCCAGGGCTCTTCAGGATTTAGAGGTGTCCTGCACTCAAGGAGCCCTCAACTTAGCAGAGATCATAAGATCAGTGCATAACTTATTTATACATCTAAAAAAAAATCTACAAGAAAAAGTTCTCGTGTCATCAGTCTGACCCACACATAAAGCACTTTAGCTATAGAATCACAGTTAAGTGAGTGATAAATACCACCACGGGAGTATTTGGAGCACTGAAGATATGAGCGACAGTATTTCCAGCAGAGGAAATGCCTGGGGCAAGGGTATAACAGTGAGAAATTACAAGCTCAACATGTATTCTGAAATTCTGTAGGACATTCATAGTGACTGAAGGGTTGAGTTTAGGTGTAAAAGGAAGATTTCAGGGACAAAAACCAAACAAGAACTAGAGAAAAGTTTTGTTTGGAGCAGATTGTGAAGGTTCTGATTGGCAGTCTGAGTGATTTGATTGGCAGCTAGATCAGGTAACTCTGTGAGGAGGCCAATGCCGTGGTCTGATCAAACCTTACTGCAGGACTGGGAAGGACTGGATGGAAAAAGAAGGCTGGAGGTGGATGGAATCCCAGCCTCCAAGAACATTCTGCAGAGAAACTTTGGCCATATTTGCTCAAGAATCTTCCTCGTGGTATCATTTGAAAGCCATACTTTTTATTTCATGCTAAACATTGTCAGAGGGAGTGGTGGCAGATTCATCCTGGAATGTGAGCCAATGCACCGGGCATGCACTTTAAATGGCATTCCAGACCTCGGGCTGGCAGGCTCCCTCAGATCCTTGCCCTGCACTGGCTCCTGCCTTACCCTGACTTAGGATGTCAGGAGAGAGCGTCTGTTTTCTTACCTTCCCAGCAGAAAACGTCCAGGATGAGACACCAGCCCTCCCTACTTCACCTTGTAGAGATGTCACTGCACTGGCGTCAGCCTTGGTGCTGTTCTGATGATGCCTTCTCTCTTCTTCTCTCCTGTCCTCCTCATGCCTGATCTTTGGCCACATCATGTCAGCACTGCCATCGCTACACCCCAGTCCAAGTTACCATTATCACCCACGTGGATTCTTACTTGGGCCTCCTAGCTGGTCTCCATGCTTCTGCTTTTGCCCCTGTACAGTCTGTCCTCAACAAAGCAGCTAGAATAATCCTTTAAAAACACACTCAGATCCTGTCTCCCTTTTTCTTAAAACCTTCTGACGGCTTCCTGTCTGATTCAGAATGAAATCCTAAATTGCTACCACGGCCCAAAAGACTCTACATGATCTTGGCTGCCTTTTCAACTTTGTTTCTTCCTGCTCCACCATCGCTTTGGGCCTCTCTGTTTGGGTTTTTCCACATCTCTACGGGACTGCTCTCCTCTTCATGGCCCATAATGCACTTCTTCACAATAGAAGCTTGTGCCTGTCAGAATAGGCTAATATAGGCTGTAGTGACAACCAACAGCCAAATCTCAGTGGCTCAAAATAACAAAGGTTTATTCCTCAGTTACCACGTTGTGCTGCACCTGTTGTGGGTTGGCAGAGGGGCTCTGTTTGTCATCAGCACTTGAAGTAGACAGAACTGCCGCCATCTTGAATGTTGCCAGCTGCTGTCTCAGAGGAAAAGAGGCCCTGGAGGGTCTCATAATGTCCATTTCACTGGTCACTTCTGCTCATCCTCTTTGGCCAGTCACTGACCTCAGTCAATCACAAGGGAACTGAAACCTACAATCTTACTATGTGCCCAGAAGTAGACAGGATCTGTAATTGTGAACTGCACTAATGATGACCACAACTGCACCATGGCAGGGTCAGCCAGGTGGAGTGAGGGTAGAGGATGGTGGAGAGTGAGGCTAAGGGAGGAGGGTTGGTCATCTCAGCTCAAGCTCAGGGGGAGATGAGAACATGGTGGGAGAGATGTGGAGATGGTTAATGGGCATGAAAAGTAGTTAGAAAGAATGAATAAGACCTAGTATTTGATAGCACAATAGGGTGAATATAGTCAATAATAATTTAATTGTACATTTAAAAACAAAACTGAAATAGTATAATTGGAATGTTTGTAACACAAAGGATAAGTGCTTGAGGGGATGGATAACCTATGATGTGATTATTACACATTGTGTGTCTGTATCAAAGACTCTCATGTACCTTATACATATATACACTTACTATATATCCACAAAAATTAAGAATTAAAAAATGTTTAAAAAAAAAAAAGAAATGTGGACATGGCTGTGTTTAACTCTCACTGGCCATGTCTGATGTGTGATGTGTGAAAGAAAAGATGTGTGAAAGAAAACTTGGTGGCCATTTGTTGAGTAGTTCTTGCCAAGTGTGCCTTTCCACAAATGGTGGGCTGGGAAGATCCCCCTGGCCAGAAAGAATTCTGATGTGTATAATTCTTCCCTTAGAGATTCATTCCATTGGCTCTAGAATAGCATTTTCCAGATTTTGTCTAGCAGAACACTTCTGTTAGATGCCAACAGGTGCTCCTTGGTCAAATAAAATTGCGAAATGTTGTGTTAGACAAGATTAAACGGGGCTTCCCTCCACAGGCCTTCTCAGATCCTTGCTTCATATGGAATGTGTGATGTTGCTGCTGCTGCATGAGAGGAGACTGAAGTATGTAACATTTCTCGCCTGTTTAAGATCAAGGAATCCCAGTCTCCATGGATGCTTCCTAGGGTTCCACTGGGCAGCTTGGGAAATGCTGGTCTGGAAGCCTTGCAGTCCTACTGAGTCTCCTGTGGGAGGCAAATGTTCCCAGGAGGTGAGTCTGTGGGAGAATGAGATCAGTGCAGACAAGGCCTTGAAAGTGTGGGCTCAAGAGGGGCTGCAGAGGCAGTGGGTCTGAAAGGGAGGGGTGGGTGTGAAGATCCAAAGTGATCCTTTTCCCAAGGAGCCTGGAGCCTGGCAGAGCAGAGCTCCCTGCTCCCCCACCTCACGGCTGCCTTTCCCCACGAGAGGCCTCTCTCCTCTCTCATTCTGGCTTCGCTAAGCCCAGTGAAGCTTAGCCCCTCTGCGATCCAGAGCTCTGTCCTCTCCCCATCTCCAGCTTCCCAAGCCAATAGCACCCCAGGCTGTGTCTCGGTGTCATGGCTGAGCTCTCGGTGTCCCTTCAGCCTGGAATGCCCTCCCCTCCCTCATGCCCTCTCTGGGCAATTCCTACTCATCCTTTAATTGGCAGCCACTTCCAGGAGGTGGTCCCTGATAGCATCACCCCTCCCAGACCACCCCACTCTCCTCCCCTGCTCCCCAGGCTCAGCAGGATTCTCTGTCCCTCCAGGGAGCTCCATGACACCCTTCATTGCTGCCTCTCCCCCACGTTCTCATGCTCCATTTCTGTCCCTCTAATCTGGAAGCCCCTTGCAGCATTGTCTCTGTATCTTACATCCTCCCCTGGCAGGAGATAGCTGCTCAATAATTAATTGAATGAATGAGACCCAGGCCTGGAGCAGGCGAGCAGGGAGTGGGTTAAAATCCCCTACATGTATCACTTTGAAGAGTTTCCCAAGTTAAAACAATCGATTCCACATGTTCTGAAACCTCATCCTTCTTCGCCATTGCTCAGCTCTATGGTTCTCTGGTTTCCTGGAGGCTGAAGTCTTCTCTCTACCCCTCTCATGGTCTGCCCATCCCGTCCACCTTCCATCTGACCTACTCTTCCCTCTGTTGTCATGCCCTTGGGCCACTGATTCTTATTGTCACTTCTCAGAAATCATGAATGAGCCTTGGACTATCAATGGCATGGCCTTAAGTTTATGCTTCGCTAAGTAGGAAGTAAATGCAAATATCTTGAGAAAACAATCTAACTTGAAGAATGGAAAGAAGGGTTGTTTTTCCATCTTGCTCTGTCGCCCAGGCTGGAGGGCGGTGGCACGATCTAGGCTCACTGCAACCTCCGCCTCCTGGGTTCAAGCGATTCTTGTGCCTCAGCCCGGCGAGTGGCTGGGACTACAGGCGTGCGCCACTATGCCTGGCTAATATTTGTATTTTTAGTAGAGACGAGGTTTCACCATGTTGGCCAGGCTGGTCTTGAACTCCTGACCTCAGGTGATCCATCTGCCTCAGCCTCCCAAAGTGCTGGTTTTTTTTTTTAAGGACAAGGTTGGCTTTAATAATTCATGAAAAAGAGAAAACTAGAAGGAAACTGGAAGCAGAGGACACAGAAAATTTGCTGTTAGCAGTGCACGCAGGGCTGCATGGTGACTCTTCATGGGCTCTGGGCATTTTTGTCTCTGTGGGCCCTTCTCCATTAAAATACACAACTGCATTGCTATAGGCGAGTACAATCTAAACTGGGTTATTATATATGCATTATTGTTATATTTATTTTTCTTTTGATTTAAAAAATGTTTAAAACGTGTTTGGGTCCCTAGGCACTGCGTTTGCTGTGTCTAATAGCTTATTCCACTCTGAGCCCACCACCCTGCCCTTTTGACACTTTGGGTTGCACGGTTCCTCCTGCTTGGAATGTCTGTCTACCATCCATCCCAGCCTGTGTTGACCTGACCGACGTGACAGATTCCTACATATATGCAGGGTCCAGCTCCAATGTAACTTTCGCCAAATTTAGCAAATTAAAATACAGCATGCCCACTGACATTTGAACTTCAGACAAATTACAGATATGTATTATTTGTTACAACAAACATGAGTATGTTCCACATGTCGCATGTCCCACATGTTGCATGAAACATGCTTGTACTAAGAAATTGTGCCTGCTTATCTGAAATTCAGATTTAACTAGGTGTCCTGTATTTTCTCAGGCAACACTAATCTGTAGCTGTTTCTGATTCATTTTCCCTCCGGCTCTTCATCCCACCTGCGGCTCTCTCTGAGGCATTCTAGTGCTCTCTCCACACCTCTCCCTGCACGTCTTGCTTTTGGGGTATCACGGACTCCTCCCCGCATCTGCAGTCCTATCTTCATCCCACTCAGCTGCCGTGGCTAGGGACGTGGCAGTGTATTCCTTGTCTTACATGAGTAAATGTGTGCTTGCCCTTCGTTTCCCCAACTGTCTATTTTCAGGGATGACTTGGCAGCATTTGGTTTTAATTTCATTCAGGATGTTGTGAGGCCGAGACTAAAGATGGGTTAACTATTGCCTGGGATTCTAGCAGCGCTTCTGTTAACAAATGTGTGTCCAAAGAAGTCCCTTGGGGCTCAGACATTTCATTACCTGATGGAAAAAAGCCAGAGACCCTCAGCTGAAACCCATGCCCCCTCCTTGGGTGGACTATGAGTGGAGGTGACAGGTGTCCACCTCCCAAGGATTCGGGTGTCTGATAGTACATCGGCCGTGACCCAAGTAGGATCTTGTGTTCGAAGGGAAGATCTTTGTTTTTTGAGACTTAGGTTCAGGAAATTCTGATTTTCCACCTCTATCTCGGGAGTGGATTGATATTTTAAAAGTTCACTTTAACCTACTTCACTCCACACTCATGGTCCCTCAGAGCGCCTCCTTAACACAGCAGAAAGCTGGCCTGAGATGATCTCGTGGGCACAAGCCACATAAGGCAGTCGGGACCAGTATCCAGGCTCCTCACCCAGTGCTCTTCCACCTTTCTCTGCATCGCGGATTTCAGAGCTGGAGGCCAGCAAGTGTGGCCTTCCCTCTGGGGATCGCAGTAAGAGGTGACATGCACTCAAGGTTGCAGACCAGCAAAGCACCAGCCCAAGAAGAACAGGGGAACACGGTGCAGGTGCCCCCAGGTTGCTGGGGACTTCCCAGCTCTCAGCACATTCTCCTTTTCTTGGTTGAAGGAAGTTGCTAAAGTTGACCACTGGTTAATTGTTTTGTTATTCATGCTGAGCAAGAAACCAGGGTCCAAATACCGTGTGTGTGTGTGTGTGTGTGTGTGTGTGTGTGTGTGTGTGTGTGTTTGGGGAGGGTTGCCCTCCCAGTAGGGAGCTGCTCAGTAGTTTCTGCCTCTTATTAATCTCTAGTCCAGCTCCTGACTCACCATGAAGCTCACAGGAACAGGCAAAATGGCCCAAAATAGTTTCCATGGTGGTCACCAGGTGTGATGAGAAAGAAGACAAAACAACGAACCCATGGTCACGTCTACATGGGGAATTCTGCACATGACACCCCCTCGCCCCCGGACTGTGAAACACATTGGCCCAATAAAGACTCTGATAAGCTCTACAATAATATATTAAACTTTAAAGCATGGGTTGATGCTATTTAACTCAATATTTTCCAAAGTTATTTGATCAGAGAACCATCATGTCCTCCTCCCTTTTTTTTTTTTTTTTTTTTTTTAATTTGAGGAGCATCTCACTGTGTAAGTAATCCTGGACACACTTTGGGAAAATAGCTCTAAAAAGAGAGAGGAGGTAAGCAGGAGTTTTACCATCATGCGTTCCCACTCCAAGTCACTGACTTTGGACTGGAATTTTGGCTTGGAGGAAATGCAGCTGGCCTCAGCACCGCCCTGGAGCCTCTTCCAGCCAGTTCTGGCAGAAGGACTCTGAATATCTGAACCCACAAGTTGTACCCGTGAGTCCACTAAGTCTCCACACAGGGATGGCGTGCATTGGGAAGAGGGGGCATTTCAGGCAAAGGCTAGTGCGGCACAAATGCCGTCCATGGGGCAGCCCGGGCTGGAGCTATGCAGAAGAGCCATAGAGCACCATGCAAGGTCGCCTGACGTGACTCAGTTTCACACAAGCTGCATCCTCTGCCTGGGACGCTCCTGATCTGTTGGCACAGTTTCTTAACTTCAGTCTTAACGTCATTTCTAATTAAAGCAACCTCTCCTGTTAGTGTCTATATTATAGGATCCTGTTTGTATTCTTTTAGCATTTCTCAACACATGGATTGGTACATAGTTTACTTTTTTGAATGTTGTCTGTCTCTCTCCAAATAAAATAACTCCAGGAGGGCAGAGGTTTTTGCTTTGGTCACCATTAGAGCCCTGGTACCAGGAACAGTGCCTGGCACAGTGTAGGCACACCATAAGGGTTTGCTGAATGAAGAAGAACAATTTTGCAAGTTTTTTCCCTCCTGAGTGGTGATTGGTTGCTGGGAGTTGATGGGCAAGGCCACTAACCATCCAGTGGGCTGTGTGGTAAGAAGGCGGTGATTCCTAATAAATGCTTGTGGATGCCTGCCTGGCCCAGTGCATGCAAGGAAGTACAGAAGTACAGAGAGCGATAGAAATGAGTTTTTATTTGTAAAAAGTTACAAAATGATATTGTACAAAAATAAAGTCTGTAGAGAACTTTGGTTGTATAACACAAACGACCGAGACAGATCAGAGAAGTCAGAACTTTCAAACAAGTGCACTCCTTACTGTATCAGATGGCGATCACAATGATAAAGAAAAATCACAAACTTTACCCTTTTGTGGATTTGGTAGAGCAATTTGCTTCCATTAAAACCTGCTTGTGGTGTGTAGGTGATGCCGGGAATGAGCTGTCAACACCCATTGGCTATTACAGCTTTTTTGGGCAGGGACTCTCCATGGGGAGCTGGTGTGGGTGTGGGACAGTCACTGAGGTTGAAGCCTGGGAACAGTGGCCATCGCACCTGCCAGGGTTCTCTGAATGGGACAGATGCCCCTGGGGCCACATCCAAATTGCACTCCATGAATGACTGGATGGCTGGAGTTTGTCACTGTTTCGAGCAGTCTGAATTCTCAGCAAGATCCCAAGAGAAGGTGAGAGAGAAGGCCTTTCCTCCATTTCCCAGGCAGGCAAGGGGAGCAGAAAAGACAGAGAAGGGCAGAACCGTGAAGAATTTGGGTATTTTCAGGGAAGGGGACGGGATATCTGGTAACTGCTGCTTCTTGTTACTTTGTAAAACTGACATGATTACTTGATGGAGGCCAGTATTTCATTTAATTGCTAAATCTGTCATAGTTTTATGACTAATAGCCATTAAGGTAGTAATAGATTATCTCCTTGATGAAAATCCCTTTTATGAAATATGCAACAAGCTCTAACATAGGGCCTAGTGTGTCATACGTGTGTTGGCTGCCTGACAAATTCACAATCTAGGGCATGGAGGGGGTGGCTGTTCCCACCCGATGTTTCCTCCCACTCCAACCTCTTTCTGTTTTTTTTTTTTTTTTTTTTTTGAGACAGGGTACTGCACTGTCACTTAGGCTGGAGGGCAGTGGCATGATCACAACTCACTGCAGCCTCGACTTATTGGACTCAAGTGATCCTCCTTCCTCAGCCTCCTGAGTAGCTGGGACCACAGGCGTGCACCATCACGCCTGGCTAATTTTTAAAGTTTCTGTAGAGACAGGGTCTCCCTATGTTGCCCAAGCTGGTCTCAAACTCCTGGGTTCAAGTGATCCTCCCACCTTGGCTTTCCAAAGTGTTGGGATTATGGGTGTGAGCTGCTGCACTGGCCCCGATCGCCTTCATTTAAAGGCAGCACACTCTTAAGTATGAGGCTCCGTGTGTGTGGCTGTGGCTGGCCCAGACATGGCTTCCTCAGCACCCTTCTCAGCCATCTGCTCCCCAGGGAACTGTCAGGTGTTTGGGTATATAGCAGCAGCAGCTGTTGACCCCCGGTGACAGCCCAGGAGTTGTACAGGACCTGGTAGACCCTACCTCTGGAAGGCCCCTGTGTCTCCCATGCTGCACTGGGCAGCCGGCATATTCTCCAGAGGGCCGTGGGTGAGCAGGGATGGAGGGAGTCGGTAAAATGGTCGCTACCTGACAGCATTGTTGACATTACTTTTAGGTCAGCATTAAATCCAGGACTACCTGTTAAAAGGAACTGAACCTTTTCTATATATGGTTATGCATAGTATAGCTAGGTATACATGGAGGGGACTAAGAGCTTAAATATAACAGGAAGTGGAGCCCACAACGTATCTGTTCAGCAATGGAGCAAGGAAGAAATAAAATCAAGCGCCAGTGGTCTTTGAACGCTGCTCCAGGAAAGGGGGCTTGCCTGAGAAGCTAAAAATAAAAACTGGGGAAAATGCTGAAAGCTGGGGAAAGTTAATGAGACATTTTCTTAAACAGGTAAAGTAAGTGATTTTTGCCTAGCAAAAAACTTTTTAATACTTTGAAAAGCATGGACCCTTGTTCCCAATTCGAATTTCCTTTTGTCACCTTTCTTTACATTTTGCGAGCACATATACTTTGGCACCTTTGAAAAGAAACTTTAATAAATAAGGGAAAAAAGAGAAACTCATTAGTGAACGGTAATAAATAACAATAACTTAAATCTCAATAAATATCTTCTCTATATTTCTGTATCTGAAACAGATGCATTGCATCGAGTAGCTTCTCTGGTCACTGGTGACCACGCTTCAGTGGAGCTGGGTATGTAACATCTGTCTCTCTGTAAACCAACAGGCCCGAGGTGCTCTCCCTGCCCGGAGGCAGTTGGGGGCCTTCCCCGATTCTCTCCTACAAGAATGCTGGCGAAAACCACAACTCATTTCCTGTTTCCAAGGACATAAAGGAAATACCTTCAGGTTTGTGTTTAATCATGAGCACAGCCTTTTTGGTTCCTAGCCAACTTCTTCCCACCCCACACACGGTGATGGAAATCAATCACCAACTGTTGGCAAAAATGCTGGTTGTAGTAAACCTCGGGCCTCGACTTTCAAATGCAAAGGTGATTATCTCTTGTATCTTTGCTTTTTTTTTCCCTCTCCTTTCCAGGGTATGTCTCCACTGAGTGACAGAAAAATAAACCTCTTACTTTCAGCAGTAAAACGTAATGACAAGGAACAACACCAGGATCCCTGTTTCCCTGGTGTCTTCAGACACATGAAAACAAATCACAGGAGATACACTGGTTTGGTTCAAGTGCATCCGCAGCCGCACCGGTGATCAGTGACAGTGGACCGTATCAGCTGAAACGGTGGCAACAGCCAACCAGGAACATCGGCTGCCATCCTGGAGAATCCAGAGGGCTGTTTTCTCTCTCTCCTGTCCAGTTGTCTGTAGCTCGATCTTCCTCTACCAGGCTCCCATGATGGCTGCCTTCCTCCTCCTCCTCTTCTTCTTCTTCCTCCTCCTCCTCCGCTTCCTTGGTCCTCATCTTCCATTCTGGGCAAACATTTCCTGGGAACCTTGGTCCCTTTCTTTGCACTGTAGCAGGAATGCAATACACAGCAGTCTCTGGAGCCGGAGTCAGATACATCCACACCTTTTAGCGGAATGCTTTCTTAGAATATGGTAAACCAGGTTATCATCTAAAAACGACAGGTCATCATCAAAGGCGGTGGGTCTGCAACATGCCTGCCCTACTTTGTCACTCACCAGCCTTCTATTTCTGGATAAGTTTTTTAATATTTTGTCATATGTTGTCTCAGCTGCATCGCAAGAGCCGCTGCAGTACCTAAAAATCAGTTCCTCCTTGGTTTCGTAGCCCAAACCCAAGTCAGTGACATTTAAATGTATTGCAGTTAAGACACAACCCCGGTTTTTGCCCCTCTGGCTTTTCCGACCTTTTCCTTTGGAATTCTCTGGGTTGGCAGCTGCAGCCTGCCGATTCCGCTCTCTTCTAGGAAGCACTGCCATTTGTTTATCTGGTGACCTTTTCAGTCTTTTAATGGTGGCTTGAATAAAATCCATGACATCATCAAACTGATCAGGATAATCCTCTGGCATATTTGCTGTTCAACAAGAAAAGAGAAAATGGCACATGAGACAAAATGATCGTTTCAAGCCGTCTTCAAGATCAAAGTGCCCCCCTAAAGTCAGCAAAAATTGGACCCACAGCAAAACTATCAGTCGATTAAGCTACGGGACTGTTGTAATCCCCAAGAACAGAGGCAAAATGCACAGAAGAAAGATGATTTAGTTGGAAGAGGAGACTACCGTGGTGGTGACATACTTCCTCGAAGAAAACAAATCCTTAGAAGCATAGTTTTCATTTGAATAACATCCACCATTTTTAACAAGTCCATACAGGGCTCGCTGTGAGCTGGCCAATCCTCTAGGGGCATTTTTCCTGCCTAGTCACACAACCTAGAGTAGTGGTTCTCAAATGTGAGTGTGCAGGAAAATACCCTGGATATTGACTAGAATGCAGATTCTTGGCCTTACCCTTGAAGACAATGAGTCAGTTGGTCTGGGGAGGGGTCAAGGAATCTGCATTTCTAACAAGCCCCAAGGAATTCTAATGTCAAAGATCCACGCACCAAACTTTGAGAGACACCATCTTAGAGGGTGAAAAAAGTGAGGTTTTCCAATGTGGCTACCTTTATCTGGAATACTGAGTGCTCTTCCCTGAAACTTGCTTTGATTCTGTGTGGCTGAGTGGGACAAGAACCATTCTGACAGAACAAATGAAGAGCTCAGGAATGCAACTATGGTTTAAAACTTCCTTAAAAATCACTAAGGAACAGGAAAACAGTTTATATTTTACTAACAAAGAGACTAATTTACGCTTCCTTTGAACAGCATGACTTTAACAAAAAAGTCCAGTGATAGAGTAAAATGGCATTTATGTATTAAAGCAACAAACGAAATGAGATGCTGTCTGTGGAAAGAAGCAGCCCTGCCCCCAAGGGTGAGGTCCAGCCTCAGCTGCAGGCTGTCACATGGCTCCCACCGTCTGGCTGCAAGCAGGACAAGAGGCCTATTAGGGAGATCACATGGAGGAAGGATGCGGGGACACTAAGATGTCTGAGACCTTTGGTGAAAGTATGAATCAGCAGTTTCTCGGTGCTTTCTGCCGGATTTCAGTGTTTGCTTTGGCGGATCAAGTAAGAAGAGAAAAGTAACTAATGGAACAATGTAATAAATTTCTAAACAGGGGAAATAAATTCAAACACCTATTTCTTAGGTATTAGGCCTTTTATGTCTCCCTCACCTCATTTTTCAGGTCATTTATTATGTTTAGGATTATAAGTGGCTTAAAGAAATATACCACAGAAGAGTTGTCAGCAAGAGTAAATGTTTTTTGCCAAGATTGTGTTAAAGCACAGAAAGATTACATTATGTCTAACCCATGTCAAATTGTCTTGTCATAAACCTAACCTATTTAATTGTTAAAATATCAGGTATCCGTTCCTATAGAACAAAATCTAGCAAAGGCAACTTAACCACGTATGTGTGTAGTGTGTGTGTGTGTGTGTGTGTGTGTAATATGTAAAACATACGATATATAACAATGAAAAGACTGGTGACTGGAAGCCATAGAATGCCTGGTTGCTCTCTGAAATTTAGCATTGGCTGGATCGGCTGCACAGAAGTCACAGAGCTGTTTCCACACTGGCTGAAGCCCTGTCACCTCTTGCCTGGATAATTGCAGTGGCCCCTGAACTGGGCTCCCTCATTCTACTCTTACCCACCTTCGATCTATTTTCTACCCAGCCCCCAGAGAGATACTGTAAACGCAGAACATAACCCCCTCTGCTCAAAACCTTCCAATGGCTCTCCATTACTCTTGGAGAAAAAGCCCATATCCATACTGGCTCTAAAAGCCCTACCTGACCTGGCTGCCCCTCTCCTCCAGCCTTTACTATGTAACTCTGACCTCCTCTCCTGCTTCTCCTCTTACTCCCTCCCATCTAGCTACCCTGGCTTCCTTACCATTCCTCAAACACGGGGCTCAGTGTCAGCACCACTGACCTTTTGGGCTGGGTCATTCTTCATTGTGGGAGACTGTCCTGTGCACTGTAGGATGTTTGGCAGCATCCCTGGCCTCCACCCAGGAGAGGCCTGATACGGTTTGGTTGTGTCCCCAGCCAAATCTCATCTTGAATTTTAGCTCCCATAATCCCCACATGTCATGGGAGGGGGCCTGGTGGGAGGTAATTGAATCGTGGGGGCAGGTTTTTCCTGTGCTTTCTGGTAATAGTGAATAAGTCTCATGAGATTTGATGGTCTTATGAAGTGCAGTTCCCCTGCCTGCCCATGCTCTCTTGCTTGCCACCATGTCAAAATGTGACTTTGCTCCTCCTTTGCCTTCTGCCATGACTGTGAGGCCTCCCCAGCCATGTGGAACTGTAAGTCCATTAAATCTCTTTCCTTTATAAATTACCCAGTCTCAGGTATTTCTTCATAGCAGTAAGAAAATGGACTAAAATAAGGCCTGTAGCATCCCCATCCTAGTCATGACAGATCAAGGTCATGACTGGATATTGCAAATGTCCCCTAGGGGCAACACCATCCCTTGAGAACTACAGCTCAAACAGTCAGGAACTCAGGGACTTTGTGCTGGCTGTCCCCTCTCCACCTGGTCCCTTGGCCTATAGAGCAATTTGTATTTTACCTGCAATATAGGTAGGCGAAGAATATCAGACTACATGTCTCCCACCCTGTGGCCACTCCCACATCTCCTTCAAGTCTTTGCTCAAATGTCACTGTCCATGAGTCCCACCTGACCTCCCTGTTTAAAACAAGATTCCTCCCCAACCCCTAATCCAGATACCCCTGCCCTGTGCCTCCCCCTGCACCATAATTCTAGATACATTCTAACACACCATCTAACTGATTTCTTAGGGTTGTTATTTATAGTCTGTCTTCTCTAAAAGAATGTCAACTCCAAGAGGCAGGAACTCTGTCCTGCTTATTCACTGATGGATCTCCAAGTGCTTGAGTAGGCTTTGGAGGCCTACGGTAACTGCTGCCTGAATGAGTCGGGTCATTTTACTAGGGGGAAAGAGAGTTCTTAATTTTTCAAGGGGACACTGGGACTTCAGCTGGAAACTGCATCATTATGAAATGAAATGCTCCAAAATAAACAGCCCACATTACTCAGGAAAGCCACTCTGCCATGAGTGGCACAGTCATTGCCCACCAGAGAGCTCCAAACTGCCTTTCCTCCTCAGCTTTCTGCAGTTTTGCAGCAGCATTAATTCTCAGCGCCCACCTCCCCTGAGTCTCCCAGAGCTCTCTGCTCCCTGAGTAATGCTTTCTTAAGGGGGCCCGGGAAAGCACTCTTTTCTTTCTCTTTCTCTCTTTCCCTCTTTCTTTTCTCTCTCTCTTTCTCTCTTTCTTTCTTTCGAGACGGAGTTTTGCTCTTGTTGCCCAGGCTGGAGTGCAATGGCATGGTCTCAGCTCACTGCAACCTCCAATTCCTGGGTTCATGCGATTCTCCTGCCTTGGCCTCCCACATACCTGCAATTACAGGTGCCCGCCACCACACCTGGCTAATTTTTGTATGTTTAGTAGAGATGGGATTTCACCATGTTGGCCAGGCTGGTTTTGAACTCCTGACCTCAGGTGATTCATCTGCCACAGCCTCCCAAAGTGCTGGGATTACAGGTGTGAGCCACTACGCCCGGCCAAGAGTGCTCTTAATTTGTCCTCTCCTTTGTACTGCTTTCTCACTGAACTTCCTTTAGGAAGTGTTCTTTCAAAAGAAAAGAAAACAAAACAAAACAACAACTTTAAATCACTTTGACAGAAACAATTGACTTTTTTTTTTTTTTAAATGAGCTGTTTTAGCTATTAGTGATTTCTTTCAACAATAAGCTAGTAAAGAGGAGATAAATACAGATGTGCCCAGTTTCAAAAAAAATGCTTGTATATAAATTGGAACTTATAAAACAGATATATTAGGAGAGACTAATCAAAATACAGAAGAGTCTTCAAATTAAAAAAAAGACTGTTTTACAAAAGGACTCACATCATAGGCTCTATTCAAGAATTCTAAATAGGTCATTAACATTAATTTAGGAACCTGGGCATATAGAAAGTTAAGTTCAATTAACAATTAACTGAAGATTAATCAGAAATGAGTGTAAAACATTACTAAAATTTTAATATAAGCTAATGGGAAAACATTAGATTCACAGAAGTTAAAATTATTCTGGTTTAGAGACTCATTAATCTATATGTTATATAATTTGTATTACTAGAGTTATAGTAATAAGGATTTGAAGCGGCGCTTATAGTGTTTTTTCTTAGCCCTCGATACTTGGAAGATCTTGAAAAACATTTTTCCTCCTTTTTTAAGATATTTTGACTGCATGGCTTTGTCATGGGCTTTGTTTGCCAGGTAAAATACAGAAAGCCTGATTTGAATTTCAGGTAGAGAGTGAATACACGTCATAGCAAATTTGTCCAAACCCATGGTATGTACAGCACCAAGAGTGAACCACAATGTCAACTATGGACTTTCAGAGATATTGATGTGTCGGTGTAGGTTCATCAGTTACAATATATGTACCATTCTGGTGGGAGATGTTGACAGTGGAGGAGGCTATGCATGTGTAGGGGTAGGGAGTATATGGGAACTCTCTGCCTTCCTTTCAATTTTGCTGTGAACCTAAAACTGCTCTAAAAAATAAAGTCTATTATTTATTTTTTTAAACAAAAGACTTCCTGGCATGTGGCTAATGAAAACTCCTTCCTTTGATGGAAAGTCTCCTTCACCCTTTGTTGCTAATGTGGAAATATTATTTAAGCCCCAAGTTCAGGCCATAGGCAACTCTTATTAAGCAGAAGTTTTGTTTTCCTTCATATTCATGAAAAATAGAACAAACAACAAATATTTATGCTGAAAAATTTACATGGATATGAATTCTGGAAGCCAGGAAAGGGCAACATTGTATTTTTCAAACTACAGGGCAAATAGGCCTGCCTGTTCCGACTACATGAGTTCATTCTTAGAGCCAGTCTCAATTTATTGATACAAGGCACTTGGGGACATTAGGAGCCATACTCCTCTGCAGAGGGTGCTGGGCAGCCTCACTGAGCCTGTCCTTAACTCTTCTGCAGAGGCCTCTCACCCAGCCCAGACAAGAAACTCCTGGTGATAAGCTGAGATGCCCACAGCTGCCTCTATTTTCCAGGAATTCACTGAGCTGAGGGAAAAGAAGAGGGGTCTGAGTTTGGATTCATTCCCTAAATTAAGACTTACTGGCGCATCTCTGTCTTCATCCCATGAAAGCCTTGGCAGAATGTCAGATACGCAAATGACCCTCATTTATTAACTTTAATTGTGAAATACTTGCAAACCACAAAAGAGGAGCATCATTAAAAAAACAATAGGTCATATCTTTGCTCATTTCCCAGACCTGCTTGGAGGATATATCTTGGAAAACATGTCCATCTAAAAGATAAAGTTTTTGGAAATCCAAAATGCTCAAATGCATTTAAGCTATCCTTCAGAGTGCAACCAAATATTTTGGTATTATTCTATTTAAAATATTTTAATTTTGATGTGTTCTTTGTATAAATAGTGTTACTTAAACAAATGAAACCTTATACTGGGGCACCACTCTGGGAACAAACAGTTCATTGCAAAGAATTTGCTGCCCTCGATTATGGGGAAAAAAATAGTAATGCCACCTCAGGAACAAAGGACTGAGATAGTGACAATTTTGTAAAGTCAACTGAGTTTTAATAGGAACAAGGCTGAGAGCTCCAAGTCCTCCCTGTAATAGCTGAACTCAAAATTACATAATCTAAAACATTATATGTTAATGTTTTAACATTAACATATTAAGCTGGCAATAGTGGACAAAGTCCACTGGTTTGCTGGCAATAGTGGACAAAGTCTTTTCCTAAAATGCCATATTTGTCTAAAAACAGTACAGGTTAACCATATTTTAATCAAAGGGTCATTTTAATACTTGTAGCTGGTTATCCCCTCCTCAGCTTGGTCAGGCAGGGAGTCTAAGTTGACTTTCATTCTAAGTCATCCTAAGTCCCCAACCCGTGGGCCTGAGAGGGAGGTGGCACAAAGTTGTCTATGAGGGACAAAGTGGTGAGGACACAACTCCTTATCCAGAGGGTGGAGGGAAGGTCTTTGAGGCTCAGAGGGACCCAGGAGAGAGGGGCCCTGACCTCAGTACCCACAGTGGTCCTGTCCAGGAGGAGAGGTCTTCCAAGGCCAGGCTTGAGATCTGCATGAGCCGGGCTTGGCTGATGCAGGGGCCCCAGAGAGAAGGCTCAGGGGTTTCTTGCTGTGGGTAGAACAGCCTTGCCACTTTACTATAAAGTGTCCAGCTTCTGTGCCTGGAAGGGTGAGGGCTAAAGAGGCTCATGGGGTGAGCTGCTGCCTAAGCCAAGGCCACACAAGTGAGAGATACATCAGGAACCAGTGCCAGATGGTAGGGCCCAGTTTTGGGATGGGGCAGGAAGCTGAGGATGAGGCCACAGGATGCTGCACCTGTGGCTGTCGAGGTGCAGTGCCATCCATCCTGACATGTAGAGCTTCCTATGAAAGGCTGTCTTCAGACAGGAGGAAAATGGAAAACCCCCTAATGGTGGGAGACATTGAATCTGGTATTCTTTGCCTACCTATACTGCAGGTAAGATGCAAATTGCTCTATAGGCCAAGTGTCTGAAAAATATAGAGATCTCTGTCTATAAACACATACACATACACATGCATGCATACATATGTGTCTACACACAGAGACACACACATACATATATGAAAAGATCAAGTTAAAATTGATATAACTTCTCAAGAAGAGTCCCAACAAATGTCATTGTTTTGGAATAAGTTATTTTTATCTTTCTATATGATACAAACATGATTTTCTTTCACTAATATTAGAATATCATTACAAGAATTACATGGCTGAGTTTAACCTTAAAACTTCTTGCATTACAAAATTTCATCAGGCTATAACTTAGATAAGGGCTTCCTTGAAGCACTTAAAAAACATGACCAATATAAAGGTGGAATACTGCCTACTTTCACACAACATTAACTTTAAACCTGACAACCTCCATTCAAGGCTAAATTGAATACTATCTCCACTTTACAGCTCGGGAAGCTGAGGCTCAGAGAAGACAAATATTTGGTGAAGGCCACAGGACTAACAAATGTGGACTTGGTGATTCAGTTTCAAAGTTCAAACTTGTTGTCTTTTCATTTTAAAGTAAAAACTCTGCTATCACTGAGCACTTCAAGTCTTGTGGCAGATGGGAATTTACTCTGAGACATGAGCAAAACATGCTGGTTTCACCTGTACACATTTACCAAAGTCAGCACAGGAGGTGAGAAACACACTTTCTGTTGAAAAATTCAGTATGAACACTAAGTAGATCCTAACATTAGGCTGCCATGGGCCACAAAATACAGTAAATTGTCTCCAAAAAAGGAAAAGCCATGCCACTCAGGGGCATCTCTCCTATGTCCTGGTTCTTGCATATCACGCTAAGGCAGCTCTGGCGATTTCCCAGTTAAAACCGGAAAAGCCGCAGCCAGCACGGCAGCAGATCCAGACAGAGAGGCCCCATCTCCGGAAGCTCCTCCAACTCACGCTGGCACCAAATGACCAGGCTCTTGCTGCAGAGCTGGAGAGAACAGAGGCCCGGATTCCAGTCCCGGGTCAGTCCCTGACCAGCCGCGTGACCCTGGAAGCAGTCGCTTAACCCTTCTGAGGTCAACTCAATGCTCTCTGGGGCCCTTTCCAGCTCCACAGTGCTAAAGTGCGGAGAGTCTAAGTCTTGGCTGGAACACGTGGCCAGACACGGGTTTTTCAGTCACCTCTGCCAGGGAGAAGACCACCTCTGGCTGACACTCCAGCAGCGTTCAGCTCAGCCAGTACCCTCGGGGTGTCCAGGAAACCCCACAGGCGGTATTTCAGAACTCTGCAGTGCTGGACCTCTTCTACCTCTTGGCTCAATGTCTCGGCTACATTTGAAATGATCGTCATCAATCTTCTCTTAAATCATCAAGTCATCTTCCTGTGCCCTATTTAAGAGAGGTAGAAGATGTGTAGAAAGGACCCTGTATCTGCATCTGAAAGCATCCAGATTCTACTGCGAGGCATTCTTTTTTTTTTTTTTTTTTTTTTTTTTTTTTTTTTTTTGAGATGGAGTCTCGCTCTGGCGCCCAGGCTGGAGTGCAGTGGCCGGATCTCAGCTCACTGCAAGCTCCGCCTCCTGGGTTCACGCCATTCTCCTGCCTCAGCCTCCCGAGTAGCTGGGACTACAGGCGCCAGCCACCTCGCCCGGCTAGCTTTTTGTATTTTTCAGTAGAGACGGGGTTTCACCGTGTTAGCCAGGATGGTCTGGATCTCCTGACCTCGTGATCCACCCGTCTCGGCCTCCCAAAGTGCTGGGATTACAGGCTTGAGCCACCACGCCCGGCCCTGCGAGGCATTCTTAAACATCAGTTTCCATCTGTAAAAATACAGATCGGCCCCCTGACCCCTGAGAGGACACACTACAGCCACACGCTACAACTCCTTCAGTCTCCATCACCCAAAAGTCAAACACTCAAATTACCATCTTCTTCGAACCCCAGTTTTATTCATTTCTGTTTTTGCCGCTTCAAGTATGCTTAGGTCATCCCCGGCTTATGACTCCAAGGCTAGAATTGCCCACTGCAAGTGGCACAAAATGGATCAGGAGAGCCAATCAGCTTGTCCTTGAGGTCGATCTATGGACTGTCAACTCTTGTTCTTATTTGACCTTCAGGAACCTCTAAAATGTGCGGTCCATGAGAATGGACTCTAACTGTGAGTTCATGAGAATGTTCCAGTTCTCTGAAAAACTTCTGTAAAGTTTTGTCATCTGCTCCTATTTCAAAGTGATGTCTTTGCCACTTATTTGAACTACTTTTTTAAAAAGGCCCATAGATCAGTAAGCACTGAATGCTGATGCATCTTACATTATGAAATGACCTTCCGTGCTTTCCTATTTTGGACACGGAATTCATCTAGTGTTTGATAGACCGTCCTGATCATAGGCTGCTGTTGGGTTAACTTTCAGGAGTGTCCACAGCATCTCTTTTCCTAAAAACAATTACCAGCTGAGGCAATTTACTAAGTCATTGTGACCATTTCCAGAGCTACCAGTGCATTCTCTTTAGGACCAGTGGTTTGTTGACAGAAAGGCATGACATCAGTTTATTTGAAAAGTATTTGCGTTGTAAAAACACCAGTGTTTTGTTGTTTTAAAAAAGCATTTCTGGATTCTCTCAAGGCAGAAGAAAAAGACCAACCAGAATGCAAAACACCTTAGAATATAGAAAAAGGAGCTGTACTTTGAAAAGCCACTTTGCCCATCAAAATGCCGTCTTATTTACTATCTCTACCCGCTTTGAATGACACTGCACATACTACTTGTACTATATCCTAAACTGTTATCCTACAATTCAACTAAGAAAATTTGTAACAAATGGACTGAAAATTACTCCATGAATATAAACAGCCAGAAAACCCCACTCAGGGAGAGACAGACAGTAAATTCCTTTGTTACTCAGGTTCTGATCACCTTGCTCTGGTTTCTATGTATGTGGTCCATGCTTTTATTATAGTTATGCTAATAATTTTACAGTAATACAGCATGGTGCCCCTGGGTGGAAAGTGTCCATTCTTCAGCTTTTAAGTCAGGAAAACACCCAAGAGGGTGTTCATTTGTTAGCTAATCCATGAACACCTGGTGTGAGCTAAAAGCACTCCAGAGTCAGTAATAAACACCCCAAGCTAATGAGCACACACCAGGAGCTCTGCTACTGCCCTTATAAAAAACTTAACGGGGAAGGGTGAGAAAGTTACCCTGTAAAATTAAGTGCACAAAAAGCCACTAGGGCAAATCATCCCTGTGGTGTTATCAGAGGCAGGTGGCTGTGGGGGTGGTGGAGTCTCTCCTTTCTTCTTTCAGCGAAGCCCTGCCCCCAGCCTGAGAGGCTGCAGGACCCTGCAGGATTCTGCACTCAGCGTCCCTCAGCTCTTCCCAGGGGACCCACTGAGCAGTGGGTAAAAGGCCTGTAAGGGTCTCAGTGATTTGAACAAGAAGGAGGGACTAAGAGAAGATGAAAGAAATCTTCTTTATCATTTGAATTTGTTTGGTAGATTCCTGTGGTCAGATACAAGGAGGGAATTTCTACTCACAGTGAGTGAATTTACGGGAATCTCAGACTCTTCAGGTAATGAGATATGGTTATCATTCTAAAACAACTTTATCTGACAAACCCATTCCCAGATTTTTTTTCCTTGATGACTTTTTGATGCAGTCAGAAGAGTGACATCTGAGTGTTGTGGGCTGGCAGGAAGTGATCTTGTGCAGTGGTGACAAGTGTGAGTGCTGGACTCAGGCTGCCCTGTGTCCAGACCCTGGCTAAGTTGCTAACCCTGTAAGTCTCAATTTCCCCATCTTTCAAATGGGGCTAGTCACAACTTTACCTTCAGGTCAAAATTAATATGATAACATAAGAAAATATTTCAGGTCAGTTCCTGGTCCACAGAAAGTATTTCACAAATGGTGCCTCATGTAGGCCAATATGGTTGCTGCATCTGGGACCTTCCTTCAGCAATATTTGCACAAAAGGCAGCAGCGCAAAGCCAACTCTGCGGTCTCTAGACAAAGCAAGATTGCCCAACAGGGGATCCAGACACTGGTCCCTACTTAGTCTAGCATATTCTACAGAGGAGAGACTTCTGTGCAGGACCTGGAGCCCCTGGCATGGTGGGTTGTGGGCAGAAGCCACAGGCCTGTCTTGGGAGGCTGTGCGAGCTCTCCTGTGCTCCTCAAAATGCCTGACAACTAAACATGCAAATGTCAGCTGACTCCGGAGCCCATGAGGGATATCTTTGTGTCCACTATGGCTTAGAGCAGTGTCTTCAAACTGAGGCAACTGGCCCTCTGGGGGCACATGAAGATTTTCTGCAGTGCCTATGGGTGGTTGAAAGGGAATCCGTGTCCATTTCCTCAATTTCCACACGTGCCATGTCCTAAAATGTCTGGTCTGTCTGCGGATGTTCCTGCTGTGGTTCTCCTTGCCCATGTCCCCTTTTCCAATCCTCCTTTGTCCTTACTGAGAGATGGTGTGCTTCTCACCCATCTTGCCATTCAATCGTGGGGCCTGTCCCGGGGATAAACACCTTCAGGTGCCATACAAAGGCATTCATGCATGAATGGCTCCTTGGGACAAACTGATATTGGGTGCCTCCTGATGTGAGGACACAGCGCCATGAATATGATATTCCAAGGATGTTTACCTAATCATGTGGAAATAATCAGACAGATCTAAACTGAAGGGCAGTCTGGGAAACAGCTGGCAAAAGAGCCCAGAGTTTTCATAAATGTCAATGTCATGTGGAAAAAAAGACTCGTGAATCATTTTAGATTAAGGAAGTATAAAGATACCAGATAGTCAAATGCAATTTATGGTCCGGGTTTTTTTTTTTTAAAAAAAACAAAACATAAAGGACATAATTACTACAAGTGGGGACATATGAACACGGACTATCTATTGGATAACAGTATTATATCCATGTTAAATTTCCTGAGACTGATAAATGAATTGTGGCTATATATTGTCCTTGTTCTTAGAAGGTACATACTGAAATATTTAACATTCTGATGTTTGCAACAAATTCTCAAATGGTTCAGAAAAAAATGAGGCAAAATGCTAAAAAAGAGGTTAATCTTATTGAAGGATGTATGGGTGTTCATTGTACTACAACCACTTCCAAAGGGAGATAACTTTGTGAATAAACCAAGAAATCCTGAAGCAAGCTGCTCCGTATTTCCTCCTGGTCAGGCCCCTTGGGAAGCCTCAGTGCTTTCTCTGCTTGTCTGACTGTTCACCTATCCATCTCTTTACCTTACAATTGGGATCCAGAAATGTGACAGTTGTCATGGGGTGTATGTTAACATATACATTTGAATTGAAAATGAAGTCAGACCTTTCCTGACCAAAAAGCCAATTGATTTGGGCTGATTAGTTTGATCGTTTTCCATGAACTGAATAAGCTACATATACAGGTGCAAAGTTTTGCCAAAAGAATATTTAAAGCATATATTCAGTTCCTGAAAGGGCTAGAAATGACATCTAGCATAATTATTTAAACCTATGATGAAAAATTTTAGAAAGCTTCAAAGTAGATAATTGTTTTTCAACATTCTTATTTGCAGGTTTGCAGGCAAAAAAACTGCAGGCAAAAACATATTGTTTTAAAACCATGCCTTTCTGCTTCAATTATGTTATTAAAGTTATGCAAAAGTGGGTTTTGCCTCTACTGAGCTAATCAGTTGTTTCCCAGTGGTGACCTAAGTCTACTTACGCATACTCCTGTTCCCACTGAGGCTGTCGCTCTGACACTTGTGCAGTCACACTAGGTTCCCATGTGGATGCCATCCCCTCGCTGGGCAGAATGGGAGTGATCTGAGAACTAGAGTCTCCCACAAGGCTTCCCGAATGCTGTCTGCCCACCAAGCACTTGAGGAGACCTTGCTTTGTTACAAAGAGTTAGGGAGCTTCTCTCATTGCAAAAAGCATCAATATTATAGGAATACTTAGATAAATTCATGTTTCTCTTCTTAAACCATCCTGATCTGGACTTTGAAGTAGTCATTAGTAATACAGGCTTAAGCCTACCACAGCCCAAATGGAAATTTTAAAAGGGCCTAAAGGAAATTTGATAGTCTCTGCTTTTCCTTTCTCTTTGCTTGCTTAATTTTCCTGAAAATCTGTTTCAGGGTTAGCGAGTGCATTTTTAAGCAAGCCAAATGTCTGTATTTTCTTAATCCACTAATGTGCACACACAGTCTGTGTAACGTCAAGAAATATTGGGTTTCGGACCAAAATGCTGAGGTTTAAATTCTGGTTTCACCACTTACTAGGTTTGTGACCTGGAACAACGCTCTAGGTCTCCTTTCTTCACCTGTCAAATGGGGATAATAATATCTCCTCTTGTATTGTAGAGCTCAAACTTACTTGATTTCAGGACAAGAACTGTGTTCATGTTCATCATGTGGATAGTTAAAAGGTGCTAGGTCATTAACTTTTATATTAAGTGTTTATTTGCAGCTATTCACTTACTTGGGGCTAATAGTTTGATTCAATTGTGCCTATGTCTAGAACATTTTAAAAAAATAAGAACACAATACCTCAAAATGAAAGACATGCTTATGGCATAGGCCCCACTCAAAAGCAGTCTGGGTATTTAGGTAACTTCTGCTGCAAGACAGCTTTGAAGCAATACCCCCCTCTGCAGTCACCTGCCTGCTCCATAGGTGCCTCACTACTATCAAAAACAGAGCAAATACCTTTTCCTGAATTTTATAGCGTCACACAATCTGCGATCACCTATCAAGACATCTTCAATTTCCCACCACTTCTTAGCACCTCTTTCTAGATCTTGGAGACTGGTCTGTCCTCCTCCTTGTTCCACTGTCCCTACCCCACATCATGGTCACAAATTTTCCCATGCTACTCTCTAGTATGGAAGGTCCCCCTTTCCTTTTCCCTTCCTTTCCCAGCACCCATCTTTCAAGTGCCAGGTCAAATCCTCCCTCTTCCCTGAAGTCGTCCCTGCTGTGATCCCCAAATCCCAGTGAGCTCACTGCTAGGAATTTTTACCACGCATGCGTACAGCTCACCTAAACCCTACACAATAGACATATCTATCTGAGTGACATTCTATTCACCCATCCAGCCATCTGCCCATCCACCTAGCAATAGTTTACAACTAGATCACCAGCAACTTTATTTACAAATTTAGCTTTTTTGAGACTGCATGGCACCCAGCACATGAAAGATATTTAGTATTTGTTTCCTGATTGAGCTCAAGTGATTAACTAAAAAACAAGTATTTTAATCAAATGAAGGTGCTGTGGGTCACAAGCACTAAATAAAGAACAAAGAGATGTTAGCAGGGGAAAATACCAGGGAGCTTTAATTTTTATATCTGTTGAAGAAGAACCTGTTGAGTACATTGCTTACGCCCTGGGTCAGCCTGAGATCCTAAGACTGGCAAAATCAATTTAAGCCTTAAATAGATGTCTCTAAACAGCAACAGTTTGAAATAGGTTTCCAGACTGGGACCAGAATGAGAATGTTGGTCTCAGATCTCAAGTAAAGAATCAGTGCCTCCTACAAGAGTCTGATGTGCAATTTTTTGATTCCAAGAGACCCTTCCCAAGTGGCAGAGCGCCTTTCCAGCTTAGGTAGTTACTTTGTTAAAGTATTGTCCAGTCATACAGTACCTAAGCAATAAGACACAATAGATACATGGTGCTTGTTTATTCTAAATTCTATATTTCATAACATTAGATTTGAAAGCTTAACATTTACCCAGTTTGTTGTACTAGAAGCTTGCTTAGCTCTATAGAGGTGGTCTCACAGTTTACAAAGTTTTTTTGCTAGGGTTATGAAACATCTTAAATTAAATATCCAGCTGGGATCATTTACAAAGATACGCTCCATCTCTATACAGGTAGCCTCCAACTCACAACCCTCTTATCACTTACATAGAAAGATCCTACCTTGCCTTGCCTCCCTCCTTCCCATGAGGGAAGAGATCTCCTTAACATAACCACGGGAGTTTGGTCAGAAAAATTCCACTGGAAATATGTGGGCTTGGAAACTGGGGAAGCCACGGAGCTGTGAAACCTGGGGAGAGTCAGGGGCAGCTGACCCAGGGGCAGAATCCCAGGCAAGCCTGGCCTGCCTACGTGCTGGCCAACCAATAATAGGGCCCAAAATAGCCTGCCCACAAGGCCTGCATTTCTTTCACTCTCCGTACTCTGTTGTGCTGCTGAAATCCCACTATTTAGAGCAGCATCCTGGCAGATGTCACAGCGGAAGAAGGGAATTCACTGGGTGCCCAAGGAGGGGCCATTGTAAGTAGGAGGGTGGCAAATGACAACTATGATCCCTATTTATGGAGTAGAGGCTTTACAAAGCAATACCCTCACATCAGCCCATGAGACTGGTTTACTATTATGCCTGTTTTACAGGGGAGAAAACCGAAGCTTAAGGGATGTTAAGTAACAGCTCAATATCTCAGTTAAGTGGCAAGGCTGGGGTCCAAATCCTAGTCTGGTCTGAATGTGTTACCTTGAGCTCTTGCTTGCTGAAACCTCCCTGATTTGTTCTGTGCCCTCCTTTTGCAGATTATAGGATATGGCCCCCAGGGCAGAGACTCTCACTTAGTAATATTGTGAATGACAGTTCAGCTATATTGTGGTTTACATAGGCTTTTGTGGGCTAGCCTGAAAACTTGATAGCTTAATTTAAAAAATTGTTCCCGTAGGAAATTTTGTGAACTGCTATCAAACTGGTAGAATATAATCCCATTATATTATACTAAATTGGGAATTACTTGTGATTACAACTTAACAATGCTCAATGTCATTTTAGTTGGTTTCCAGTCACACAAAAAATTCAGCCCACCTTACTGGACTGAGGTTCTTTCACGTTAATTTTTTCAAACCACCACGCATGGACATTTACTAGAAGGTATGTTCCATGAGGGCAGTGACTTTTGTTTATTAGGTGTATCAAGGTATCCCTAGCACTTAGGACAGTGCCTGGCATAGACAGGCACACATGTAACTATTTGATGAATATATATGTGCATTTAGATGCAAATTTTTAAAACCACATGCATTTTATGCTTTTACTTATTAAATACATTTACAGTTAAGATAGGGAATATGACTATGATGAACTAACCTTCAATAAATTCAAACAAGCTTGTGCACCATGGTCTAAGTCATTAGTTCAAGACCTTCCTCCTATACAAAGTATCCTCCCCTTCCCATATAAAGTACATTTCAGTAGTTTGGGGGAAACTCTGTTCCCAGCTTCAGACCTGCCTCCTGTGATCATGGAACTGTGGCACATTATAGACGAGTTGCTTTGCCTCTTTAGGTTTCAGGACTAGAGGGGTTTCCTTTCAGCTTGAAAATGCTATGACATTTGCAAGTTTCAACTTGCAGATTCCTCATGCCCGCTCTAATTGCCCTTTGGAAACTGGCAAAAAGCAAAATACTGGCAAAAAGCAAAATAAACGAACAAAGACAGCCAAAGAGAAAAGTCTTGGGTAGCCCAAAAGTCAAGTCACAAGTCCTTGAGTTTAGACAGGCTAGAAGTTGCTACAGGAAGCAGTCCTGGGCCATTTACTTTACAACCAGCCTCTAAGCAAACCCATTGGCCAATTATGAATTCTATTCGGTTATCTCACACTGAAGTCATACTAGGAATAGAATTCTGGATGTTTTATTTACATTGGAACCAGCAGAACACATGCAATCTCAAAGGTGAGTGTGCAAACTATATATCCTGGTCCTCCTGTGAAAAGCACAGGATGACTGTTAATGTGGCATGAAAGCTCTTTTGCTCAATCATTAAGTTATAAGTATTTGGATGGAACTAGAAGAATCAGAATTTACGATACTTTCTATTTTTAAATGAAATGTGGTGACTTAATGTTTTTCTACATAAGCCTTAACCAGTTGCACCATGTACAGTGCAGGATATAAATGTCAGCACTGTGACAGGGGCGTGTTGACACTGGTTCAGTGTTCAAAGTCTGCATACTGTCATTATTTTGCCTTCCCTGCACTGACAGCTTGCTACCGAATCAAACATACCGGGAAAGAAGTCTATTTGGCTTAGAATTCAGCTCAATTTCTCTTTGGGAATGTTTCTTTTTCAGGTTTCCTCTAGGATCTACTAGATCTTCTCATAGACAAAACACAATGGGGTGTGTTCTGCTGTTCAAATGTAAATAGAGTAGAGAGAATCTTGTTCACTGATGGCATAGCATCAATTTTGGAAAAGGGAAGCAATCCTTCTTCCCCACAACATGCCCTTGCCCCTGCAATCTGTGCTAACTCACTTGCTTTGTGACTATTTGTACCTTATATGAACCAAAGATTTTCTTGGGTATTATCAAGCTGTAGTGGCTCAAGTCTGCTTGCACGTTAGACTCATCTGGAGAACACCTAAAAACTCAGGTCCTGGGCCACACCCCAAACCAAGTAAATCAGAATCTCCTGGGGTGAGACCTAGCATCAGTATTCTTTAAAGTTCCCTAGGTGACTCCAATCTCTTCTTAAGAGACTTCCCAAAGGACTTTAGGACAAGCATAAAGGCCAAGGGGCAAATCTTATAGCCACTGGCATTGTAGAGTAGAAAGGCCTCTTTTTATGGTACAGTTACAGACTATTCATTGAGCTCTAAAGTAACTTGCCCGAAAGTCACAGAGTTACTTGAAAGCAGAGCCAGGAGCCCGAGCCAGAATTAAATGAACTTAGTTAAACAGGGCACTAATATGGCAATTAAACCTCCATGAATTAATCAGCTTTGTAATCAGGCACAGTCGTTTTTCTCTTGGCAATGTCTGGGTTAGAGAACTATTATCTGCCACTGTGTCCCTGTCCCTCTGTTCTAGACCGTTTCAGTGAATGAATAGCCAGTTTTGGAAGACCTGGCACTAAGGGGCATTTTTAAGTTTCTGTTGGAGGAACATTTATATACACTAAATTTGTGATGGAAATAAAAGCCTCTAAAGTAGGTTTATACAGCTAATTGATAGACACTCTTGGAACAGGTACTTTAGTTTCAAAGGATTAACCATGCTCCCTAACTTACTTCTGAAGTCTTAATTTGCCTTTTAAAAAACTCCACTTTCTGTCTTTCTTGGGACTTGTGGAAGAAGTGCTTTTGTTGTTATAATTAAGCATAAAATAAACATATTGCATTTACTAGGTTGTTTCCTAGCCAAGGCCACTGGCTTTGGGGGGCTCAGCGCACAGCTGACTATTGCCGGACTACTACTGTGGTTATGACCATAGTAAGTTTCAAGCACAAAGTAACTAGAGGGATAATTCTGGGGGTGGGGTTAGGGAGGGAAGAGTAGCCAGGGTGGTATCCTAGTTACATACAGCTCATTCCTGCTTTATTTTGGGGTTGTGTGAAATTTTCTATTGCTACCTTTGTTGACATTATGCCTCTGCAACAGCCTCTATCACATGTAATGTAGCATCTCTCACTTCATGCAACAAGCTTCTGAGGAGCCAGGGAAAACGAGATCACATCACAGCCCATACGCCCTAATTGACTTGCTTCTAAAACATGTTAACTTTTGGGAGGTAAATCACAGACTTATTTTCTAATAAGAATAACCTGGGTTTTTTTTCTCAGGAGTTAGCATTGTCACACGTGGAGTGAGCTACAATCTTTGTCCCTAGTCCCAGCCAGCACTATTTATGGTTAAGTCTTTCTAGAACCGGAACTTTACAGAACAGAGGAACTCTTCTGAACAGATTTGACATTACCCAGACGCTTGTTCTGGAAACGGAGGCCCTTCTGTGTTTTCTCTGCCTCTGGCTTGCTTTTGTGAAAAGTCGGCCCTCGCCTTGCAGGCGCAGTTTAGGATGAAAGTGCAATAGTTTTCAGAATTAAGCACAGCCAGGCACAGTCACACAGATAAAGGGCTTTGGAATAAAAGAAAAACTGGGAGTGTGTATAGATGAGGAAACAGAAAAGGGGACAGCTGTGTGTGTGTTTCTGAGGTGGTGGTGCTGGTGGGGAGCATATTTGTTCATCAGAATGCTAAAGGAGCAGCATAAAAATTCCATCCCCTCTGTGCTGGGGAAACCAGCGCGTGTCACTTTCACGCAAGGCGTGTGGGCAACAGTGGGCAGCCAGGCACCCCGGGGGCTTCAGCATCCGCACTGCTTGCCCACGGGTCGGTAGGCCACACAGTCATCGGGCTGGCTTGGGGTACGTGCGGGCGGGTGGGGGTGCGAGGGGGTCCGCCGGCGGCCCCCCCCCGCGGGGACGGAACGGTTCTTACAGTCACTGCTCAGCGCGAAGGGCGCGCGGCGGCGGCCGAGGGAGCGGTCTTCGGCGGGCGCCTCGGGAGGCCTCTTACCGGCGGGCAGCGGGAAGGCGGACGCGGTGTGGAGCAGCACCAGGCAGACAGCCACGACATCCCATAACTTCATCTTAAAGTCCCGTCCGGCGGCGGCACCTGCGCGGGCAGGCGGGAGGTGGGGGAGAGAACCGCAGAATAGCACGTTAAGTCTGGGCTCCCCGCGGGTCCCTGAGCCCCTCTCCAACCTCATCACCGCCCTCCTCCGGCACCGCTGCAGGCCAGAGGCTTCCCGGGCACTCCTGCCCTCCTTGCAAGTCCCCAGTTCGCTTCTCCCTCTCAGTGCGCCCCAGGAGCAGCTCGCACTCCTGGTTCAGGTTGCAGCTGCCCTTCTCCACCACCCGGTCTTAGGGGTCACCCAGAGTCTCAGGCAGGGCTGCTGTCCCTCCAGTTAACCCCCCATCCCCACCACCACGATTCCTGTCCGGTGCCCTCTACTGGTGCGCAAAATCCCCCATTCCTGAGGGACAATTGGGTAGTTCCCACCCTGCGTCCTCCACCCCAACCAGAGACCTCCCCTTCTTGTCCAGGTAGCTCCTATAGGCCCCGGAACCAGTCCTCTGCCTAAGCAGTGACCGGTCTTTCTCTTTGGGTATAAAATCAAGCGCACTGCCCTGCCTCGGGTCCCAACCGGGCTTCTGGCTACTCGAGGGTAGGCTCGGGGGTACCACTCACTCCGCCTGCCGCCCACGCCTCATTTTTCCCACCTAAATAGGTATTCTGTTGCCAGAACAAGATTAGCGGGGACTTGGAGACTTTTGGCCAGTATGGGATATCTGGGTTAAGTTACTTAACTTTCCGAAGCACTGATTCGATTTAAAATACTCGTCCCACCTCTTAAGGTTATGAACATTAAATCACGCATGGAAAGCGCTAGCGGAACATGTAGTAAGAGCTCAATAAATGCTTTACCATTGCTGTTAGGCAAAGACTGCATTTGTCTTGAAAGTTTTAATCCTCCGTGGTATACTCGAAAACCCTTTCTTGATTGGATTTTTGCACCTTTGAGAGATGAGATTCTGCCCGTAATCCCTTCCCCTCCCAGAGGAGTCGCTGGCTCCCGGCGCTCCCGTCACGCCTGGACGACTGTACCCAGTCTCCGACGCTTTGGAGGTGCTCTGGCATTAGAAGGCCTAGACCGTGGTATGGCGCAGAGTAGGGGGTTCAGCTCTTTTCAGCCCGAGGTGGGCTCTGTTTGGCTTTTCAATCCTCACACCCCTACAAAGGAGGGCCGCGCGGCTGAGGGTGGGGGAGAAAAGGGGGCTGTAAATTCGGGGGACAGTTCCAACCAACGAGATGGGAAAGAACCGAGGCATCTTGGGGCGCAGTGTTATCCAGTGCCTTCCTAATCCTAGGGTTCCAGTCTCCAGGGAACTAGTGACCTAGAGAGAATCTCCTCAAGTGGAATCTGCGAGATTCATGCAGTCGATTATCCTCTCCCCTCGACCCGCTCCATAAAACGGATTCTTAGGAAAAACTCGATTTTTTTTCCCTATGCGAGAGAGAAATGTAGAAACCAGGTAAATGCAAAAACCTCTGTGCCTTTCCTAGCCACTAGTTCACAGGCACCCCCGCCTCCATTCCAGGGTTCCAGTCCTCATCTCTACCCGGAACCCCAGCCCCTGTCCCGGTGTAGGCAACCCGGGGAAGCCTTTAATTCGGCCGCCACCTCCCACCTCTGCAGAGATGAATGCATTTTTCATCCCCTGAGCGTCTGTTTGTTCGCTATACAGCTGTTGGGCTCGAGAGGGTGTAGGGACTAGAAACTCCTAGTGACTTGCAGCACCCAGCGCCTCTTGCCTCGTGGGCTGGTCTGCAAACTCGGGAAAAAGCTAGGTTCCGGGTCGCGACGCGCAGACACAGGAAAACTGCACCAGGCCGTGCAAAATGTGCCCAGAAAGGTACTTTGGCAGCTAGGACCCGAGGAACGCGAGCCGCTCCCCCCCGCTCCAACACCCTCGCCGGTGCCAGCTCCCGGGTGCGTGCGAAATGGCTGGCGGTCAGACCGCAGGAGCATGGAGGCGCGGGGTTAATGCGCCATTCCAAATCGCGGTGCCCGCCAGCAGGAAGCCACAGAGGCACCAGATTTCCCTTCCGTCTTAAGAGGGTTTTCCCTTTTTTCCTGCCTGGCCGACGGAGGGCTTTTTAAATTGGACGTGGAGATCCTCAATTAGAAGTGTGGCGAAGTTGGCAAAAGACGACACAGTGGAAAACTCCCCGCCTCGCCAGAGGCTCCCGGCAGCGGTTCCCGCCCTCGGCCGAGCGCCGCCAGCGCCACGATCGAGCTCCCCCTCTTCCCCCCGGGCAGGGAGGGCGCATTCTTCCCTCTGAGCGCCGCCGGGACCGGCTCCAGTCCGAGCAGCTCTTTAGTTCCCGGTATTTGCTGGGCGGGGGAAAACGGGGGAGGTTCTAGGGACTCGGCACACAGCGTCTACTAGGACGTGTTTCTCAGTCTGTGTGGGCTCCACCCCTTGGTTTCTCAGTTTGTCTCTCTATCGCTTTCCCAGAACACATCTACATCTGCCCGACGCGTTTCTCCTCAACCGTGGGCCTTTGCCCGCGGTGCGAACTGCTTCACGCGCCGCCACGTGCGAGAACCAAGCTCTGCTCCTGAAGTGATGGGGGCTCTGCTTTGCCAGGTAACCCCGCACCGTTTCTCGTGCCTGGCAGGCTGGTCCCCTTCTGGGTCCGGGACCACCACGCTCCGGCAGGGCAAAAGCAGCAGGCCGCGGGCGCCGGCACCTGGTGGGTCCCCGGGCCTGGGGAGGCAAGGACGCCCAGGAAAGCCACAGAAGTGCTCCCAAAAGCAGCCGCTCGCCGCGAGGCATTTCTGAGTTCCCCGCAGCAGGGGGCACCAGAAACCGTCTGAGCCGTGTCACGCCCACGCGGCCCGGAGGCTGTGTTATCATTTTAGTTATAAAACCGGAGAACCATCACTCCCTCTACAAGCCTCCCGAAATCCTATTAGCCCGGGGACCTGTGAAGGTCCTTACCGGCATCTCTGCTTTTCAGGCTCCCACCCCTCGATTCTCGCTGGTTTTCCTCTCCCCACTTCACCTGAGCGGGTTTCTTGGCAACCTGCTTTTAGACCATCCCCCACCCCTTCCCCGCGTCACCGCGACAGCTTCGCAGGAGGCAGCGCTCCCGCCGTCAGTGCCCCCGCACCTTCTTGTGCCTGGCAGGCTGGGAGGTTTGTTTGGGCTTTGCCTTCAAGATCCAGGTCTCAGAGAGAGAAAGAGGAGGCGGTGGGGCGGGGAGACGGGTTTGCTATAAACTCGAGGGTTTTTTTTTTTTTTTTGGCGTGGGGAGGTAGAAACAGAAATTGCTGGAAGATATATTGCTTTTCTTAACTATGCTTCGTGTCCTTGACTGACAGAGGACTTTTTCTCCCCTTAATCCCCCATAACTGCGGGGCCCAAGATGAGGGAGGGAAAAAGAATTTGGGACACTTCTCGCAGGCCAACTGGGAAGGGGGTCTGACTGTTTAAAATGCGAATTCCAGGTCCGAGAGCACCCGAATTGCTAGCAGGAGAGGGCTAGGGACACGGCGGACTTCCCAGAGATCGGACACTTGTTGCTTGTTGAAAAGGCGCCACCTTCCCTGCCAAAGCGAAGGCGCAGCGAAACAGTAAGAGTTTGGTAGAGGCCGGCTTTGAAGGTTTTGCGGGATCGGGTGCGTGAGAGAGGTTGGAAGAAACATCTCTTCCTTGAAATACTTAAGCATATATTCCAAATGCTGAGCAAGAGTCGAGCGCGTTCTAACATCGCAGCAAGGGCCGGAAGAGTTGCCTTTGTCCCCGCCTATGAGCAAAAGTGTTGCGAGCTCATGGATGGGTACGCCCCCGGAGACGCGCACATCAGTCCTGGCGGCTGATTCTACCAAAGCCGAAACTAGCTGGGCGCCAGGAGGCTGGCGGGAACCCGCGGAAGTCCATTTCCAGCCCGAAGAGGGTTGGTTTTTCTTAGTTGGGGCAGGAAACAAACCACCAGCCGGGAATTAGCCTCGAGATGGTGTAAAGTAGTGGCAGTGGTGGTGGGGTGTTATTGGAAGGCGGCACAGAGTACAGGAGAAGAAGGAGTCATTAAAATAATAACCTCAGTGGCCTAGTGGAGTCTCAAGAATATGTTCGAGACTGAGATTTGAGTCCAGTACTGCCAAGAAAGCCCTTCTCCTAACCTCGACGGGGATGGTTAGTTGGGGTGGAGGGCGTTAGGAACGTGCAGGCAGCCGGGTGAGGAATGTAGCTTTGCCCGACCTCGCCCGGAGGAGGTGAGACCTCCATTTTTAGGTTCTCAGCACCTTTGCAGCAGGCCCTCCCCGGGCCTGCGCTTTGCCTTCGAACAGATCAAAACAAGCTCAATAGTAAGTTGCACCCTTGGCAATGATAGTATCTCTGCAGGTCCAGAGAGGATACTTTTCGACGGCGGTGGGTTCGAAGATGACCCAAGCCCTGAATCGTTCTGTGACTTGACGGAAGAGCGCCTCGCCGAGTCCGGGAAGGAAACTGCCTCTCTTGGGCATTCGGGGTCCAGGGGCATCTGGGGCTCCAGAGATCTTTGCCCAAGTGGAAAGGGCAACATACTCCTCCGAAAGGCCGGCCTCTCTCCAGTTCTACTTTTCTCTCTCCTCGCATAGCTTAGGCTCTCTCTAGTCTTTCCACTTTCTACTCTCACCCCTTGCTCTGGGGTCCAGACGCACCCCTCTGACTAGGGCACCCTTCAGCCAGCCGCACCGCCCGCGACGCAGGCACCACCCGCTCCCTCACTTACCTCGGATCGGGTCTCCGCAGACCCCAGGTTGGACATTAACTTCAGGTGCCCCAAGTCCCAGCCAGGAGACCCATCCGGGCTGATGGCTGGAGCGCGGAGCCCCGCCCAACAGGTCAGGGGCAAGAGTTCGCAATCCTGGGGTCGCGCGGGGCAGCAAGAGCGCCCTGGAGGCGGCAGCCAAGACTCCCGCCTCGGTCGCCGCGAACAGCGCGAGGGCTGCCGACAACTCTCTCGCCTGCCCCCCGCACCCCCAGAAGCCGAGGTCCGAGCAGCCGCCGCTGCTTTGGGTGGGGGGGAGGTGACAGGGCTGCGCACGCCGCGCTCTTGGCTGGGGCTGCGCGGGCCCGGGGCGCTGCGGGCTGCTCAGCTGCAGCTGCGGCGCTCTGCGCCTCCTCTGGGCGCACTGCCTGGGAGCACAAGACGGGCTTGTCTGATGCTGCCGCGGGAGCTGAGGTCTTGCCTGGAGATCCGAATGAGACACCACGTCAACCGGCGCGGGGAGTCCCGTGAAGACATGAGGGCGCCAGGAGCGCAGGCTGGTCTTTTAGAGCCCGGGCTGGGGGGCCGGGAGCCGGGGTGGGGGAGGGGAGGCGCAGGGCCCCCGGGAGGGAGGGGTCGGGAGGCGTCGGCTGGGCCGGGCTGTGTGGGAGGAGAGGCCAGCAGCGAGGAGGCGCTGGAGTTCCCGAGGCCGGGGTCCGGGGTGGGAGTGGGCTACGCAAGGCGCCCCTCCCTGGGCTGCAGGAATAGCGCTGAGAGCGTGGAGACGCCGCGGGGCTTGCGCCTTCTCCTCCGGGTGGATCAAAAATCGGCAGGAATGTGCGCCGCTCTGCGCTGGCTAGCCGAAGGGGGCAATCCGAACTTGACCGCGGCGCCCGCGCAGGGCTTCGCCCCCGCGCGCCGCACTGGATGGGAGGCGCTCTGCCGGTGCAGCGCCGCGCCGGGCTTTCCTCGCGCCTGTCGAAGGCCGGCCTTCCCGCTCGGTTGTCTCGTCCTCTCGCTTCTCCGCAGGGCAGGAGGCAGCGGCGAGAAAAGGAGCTGCTGGGCAGCTGGAGTTCTAGCACCGAGAAGGAGAGGCGCGGAGCGGCCGGGTGAGGGAAGCCGAGTGTTTGCCAGGAGACGCTGCTAGTGGGGATGAATTTATAGAGCTCTCACTCCGTGACGTGCCCTCCAGTGGCTTTTCTGATTCGCTTTCTGACCTAAACACACATTAGTTTAGTCCCCATGCTAAGGCCAACACGGTCTCCAAATATCTGCTGGCTGAAGTCAGAGGGTTTGCATATCATGTATTACATGGCAGGCAATGAAGAAGGCTTCTGAGGCTGGCCGGTTCCTCAGTCCTAGGCTCCATTTTCATGCTGTTGTAATCTAACACCAGACATGGGGTAGGCACATACATTCAAAATCCCAATTCCAGAGGCATAAGATCACTTTATCGGGAACGGGTCAGGGGAGGTTGAGCTAAACCTGCCTTTATCCAGATTTTCCAAAATGCAGATGGGAAACTTCAGCAAGCACCCCCTTGGGTGCTAAGTTTCCAGCGACCAGGGGTCCGGCCCCCATTCCAGAGCTCTGTGGATGGGAGAGGTGAGACCTTCTAGGCATTCCTTTTGTTGGTTAGCTCACCACCAGAAGCTGCCTGAGCCTTCTTTTGTAGAGGACAGGAGGAGGGCAAGTCCTTACACACCCTGTGCATGGTTACAACCGTAAATACATTTCATTCACATGGGGCATGGAATTGGCTCTACCTCTAAAATAATGTACTAAATAGGGCATGTCTTTGCTAAGCAGAAACCTGCTTTCCGGAAGCCAGTGGACCTGAATTCAGTGGGACCTCTTTTATTTTATTAGCTGGGGCCAGGGAAAGTGTAAACAGGCTCAGTTTACTTCCATGTACCTCTTATTTTATGACTCATCCGGTTGTTGGGGAGTATGTATTCTTCAAGTAGCTGATACAGACAATAGGCAGGGGAAATGCGTGTGGCAGTGTGGAGGGGAAGATCATGTATTATTAAACTTCTTAAAAGTCAAAGATCAGCTACTTTGCAGGTTTGTCAGTGAAGCGAGTGTGGGAGGAAAATTGTTCTTACTAATGTTGCTGTGATTTAAGATTAAGCGAAGTGAAAATCAAGTCATCCAAACATACCTTAGCTGAAATTAGGACGCTCTTTGCAGTTCTGCAGAAAATGACATTTCCCTCTTTGATAGATTTATGGTAGAAATGTAGATAGATTCAGAAATTGGAGGGCAGAATAAGCTTAATTTTTTATTGCCTTTTAGCATTGTTTTCGGAATTTGAAGACGATCCTCATCAGTATTCTTACTCTGAATGATTTCTTTATTTTCAGAAGGCTTTTTGCTGGGGATGATCAGGCCGTCCAAGCACCTGCAAATATTTAGCACTTGCTGTGTGCCAGGCAAAGTGCTAGACCCTGGGCATTGTGCTGATTGGACTTTTTTGGGGGGCAAGGTTGGGGGGTTGCAAGGAACAGATACCACTGAGTTTACCCTAAGTAATGGGAGTTTACTGTGGAAGGAAGGCTGACCGGAATCTCCACCATTCAGCCACGTGTCTCTGAAAAGCCTTCCGGAAAGGCCACCCAGCCAGGCCTCACGAAAACTGGATTGAAGTTCAGGAACTGGAAGGTCATTCAGGATACAGCTCTGTGACTGGGTTATCTTGCTGCCCCCTCAGCAGCAGTCATCTGCCGATCCCTACTAACAGGCTTAGCCGCCAAGGTGATTCAGCTCCTCTCTCGCTGTTTTTCCCTGGGTGTCCTTTGGCTTCTGCTCCTGCTACCAACTGCTCAGCTCTCAGTTGATCTCACATTTAAACTCCTTTAGTGAAAGGATCTAGTTGGCCCCGCTGGGGATTCACCAGGGGTGAGAGTTGGACCGAGCCTTTGAATCAGGCTCCTTACAGGTTGCAAAACACCCTGTATAACCGCAGACCTGGGGGCAGGTGCCTATCCTGGGCCAATCATCCGTGTCCAGGTTGTTGGCATCACGTGTCCAGGTTGTTGGCAAAGAGCCTGGCCACCTTTGCTTGAGATACTTCCTAGAGTTCCTCCCCACCTTCCCTTCACAGCAGATGGTCCTTCAGAAGGATCTGGGTTAATGGTAGGCACTTTGGGTTTTAACAGTCCTCTCCCAGCCCTTCAGAAACTATCACTACAGAGAGGGAGGTATGCACATGAGTATTGATGGTATAAAGTGATAAATACTCCAACAGAAGTATGTATGAAACTCATGTCCTGGAGTCTGATTTTCACATGGCCAGTGAAACACTGGGGAGATTTCAAAAAATACCAAGACCTGTAGGCTAGGCATGGTGGCTCACACCTGTAATCCCAGCACTTTGGGAGGCTGAGGCGGGTGGATCACTTGGGGTCAGGAGTTTGAGATCAGCCTGGCCAACATGGCGAAACCCAGTCTCTACTAAAAATAGAAAAATGAGCTGGTTGTGGTGGTGGGCACCTGTAATCTCAGCTGCTTGGGAGGCTGAGGCATGAGAATTGCTTGAACTTGGGAGGTGGAGATTCCAGTGAGTAGTGATTGCACCACTGTACTCCAGCCTGGATGACGGAGTGAGACTCTGTCTCAAAAAAAAAAAAAAAAAAAAAAAAAAAAAAAAGTCCCACACTTAGGCCCCATTCAGGGCAATTAAATCAGAATCTCTTGAGGGGTGGAGCTCAGCGGTTGATTTTTTAGATACTTCCAGGTTAATGAATTGGCTTTATCTTTTCCCAATGGTTACAATCATCTTATGATTCTTTTTGAAACCAAAATGAAGAAGCCCTGCTTTGATAGGTTCTAGGACTAAGACTCCTCTAAAACATCAAATTCCTTTCAAAATACAAAGTATCTTAAAACAGTAATATAAAGGAAACTGTTTATTTAGAATTAAAGCAAATATTTCTAATTTTGAAAGAACATTTATTTACATGGCTACAGCATACAGACGAATTCGGCAAACGTTCCTTCTGAAGAGACTGCCTTGAATAGAGTTAAGATGGGAAGCAAACATTTGGTGTCTTGGGAACAAGGGGATGGTCTGATGTCGCAGTCTCATGCCCCCATAAGCTGAAAGTAGGGAGCCCTACAGCTTTGAGGCTCCATCTCCTCTGTTCTGAAGGAAATGGAACAGTTTGATTTGAAGCTGTTCCTCAGCGAAGTCCAGAAGGGAAGAATTTGCAGCACCGACTCTGCTCTCAATAGGCAGGACATCTTCTGATAAAGCAACAACAGCAGCATACTGTTAAGGATTCTCACGTTGTCCCCAGATCTCAGCTTTTTATCTAGGAAACCATTCCTGAGAATCAGAGAGAGCAAACATTGTTCAAGCCTCCCATCTCCTCTTTGAGAAAAGAGGTTCGAAGCCCTGCAATCTCCGGTTTCATTGCTATCGTCCTCTTCACCAGGATTTCGTCTCTAACTGAAAGTTGTCTAAATGATGGGTGCAATTTGTGCTCAAGGATCTTACAGTCCTTGGGAAGAGAAAACATAATCATAAAATGATGAAAAATAATACAGGGTATTATAAGGTTATGGAACTCAAAGTAGGCCTTGATTGGAGTAAGTAAGCAGAGAGAAGGCAGGGGTGAGGGGACACTCCAGGCTGGCTGAAAGGGTCGCTGGAGGAGACTGGATGCTAGGTGCTGCCACATTCTTGCTCAGCATCTGTAGCCCTGTAGCCCTGCAACCTGTAGAAGTGGTGGGGTGGGTGGGTTAGCTTTTGGCCATTCACAGAGTCCTTGGCCAGTTCCCAGTGGGGCTTTGCAGCTGCTTTGACTATAAGGGCCAGGACCCGGGTCCCTGGACTGCCTCATAACTTGGGTCGTGAGGATTGAAACAGAATCCATCACTTAAGCAGGGCAATTTCCTTTTCAAAGTCACTGCTTTATTGGACCGCGATTTGTTCCATGCTTGCTTGCTTTTAATAGCCATTTTCACGAATGATCCTATTACTCATGAAGGAAAGATAGATTTGCCTTCAGACCACTTAAAAAAAGTGAAAAGAAAAAAAAAGGAAAGGGGAAAAATTCACTGTAATGGCCTTTTTGCAAGTAGTGGGAAGTGACAAATTCTTTGGAGTAAATCGTTTCTCATAAGAAATCAATCCTGATGTTGGAGATTTATTGGTGATTTCCAGCAGTTTCTTTCATAAGGATCAAATTTTCTAATTGTCCACTAATATTGTTTTTGGATCTTGAAATTACTTTGTGAGATTCCTCTTTTCCAGAGATAAAACTTCAGTCAGGTGAGAGTGTTGCAGCAGACTTTCTTACTATGCAAATGGTCTGATGGCTTAGGTCTGGGGTTAGCAAATATTTTCTGTAAAGACACTAAATATTTTAGGCTTTGCAGGCATACTGTCTCTGTTGCAACTTCTCAACTCTAGCCTTGTGTTGCAAGAGCACCCACAGATGATATGTAAATGATAATATAATTTTTTCCATGTCATGAAATACTTTTTTGATTTTTAAATGTAAAAACCATTCTTAGCTCATGGACCATACAAAAGCAGGCAGTGGATAAGATATGACCCAAGGGCTATGATTTGCCAACTCCAGTATAGGTTAAAGTTATCACTTTGATGAGACTTATCAGCTCCAGAATTGGAAGGGACCTGAAACTTCTAGTCCAAGCTCCTCATCTTACAAGGGGAGAAAATGGAGGCAGAAAGTGGTTAAGTGGCTCCCCAGTGCCACTCTTTGACAGTCTTACCATCCAAGTAAGTGTGCTGTACAGTTATTTCACTGGTTTTGTATGTGTGTGTGTGTGTGTGTGTGTATGTATAAGGAAGGGGGCACACAGGGAGTGTTCTGTCACCTTTCAAATTGTGATTTAGTATATTTTATTGAGGCAAGAAGTGAGTCAAAATTCAGGTAAATCAACTGGGATCTCTATTGGGGGCAGAGGTTAATGTCAGGCTGAATGGGTAGCAGAATTTTGAAAAGAAGTTGATTGCTGCCTTTTGGAACAGCAAAACTCCCAGGCAGAGAGCAGAGCACTAAATACATTTTTTTTTCCCTTTAAGAGGCCATTATATTTTTGTAATTGGCTTTTAGACAGCCATCACAAAGGCACAGAGATAGGTGGGGGTTGGGTGGAAGAGAGAGATTTGAGTGGGGAGTCGAGATACCAGTATCCTAATTCTTTTGTGGACCGCCTAGTTCCTGTTGTACACTTTTGGAACCTTCCTAAAGAATGGGAATTCACAGTGGTCAGTTGACTCTGACAAGGACTCAGTATTTGAACCTTTATTTATTTATTTATTTTTGTAAAGAAAATAGGCTGGACATGGTGGCTTATACCTGTAATCCCAGCACCTTGGGAGGCCGAGGCAGGTGAATTGCCTGAGGTCAGGAGTTTGAGACCAGCCTGGCCAACATGGTGAAACCCCGTCTCTACTGAAAATACAAAACAATTAGCCGCACGTGATGGCGTGCAGGTGTAATCCCAGGTACTTGGGAGGCTGAGACAGGGGAATTGCTTGAACTAGGAAGATGGAGGTTGCAGTGAGCTGAGATCGTGCCACTGCACTCCAGCCTGGGCGACAGAGTGAGACTCCATCTCAAAAAAAAAAAAAAAAAAAGGAAAAAAAAGAGCAAAAAGAAAATAGAGATGTAGTCTCCCTGTATTGCCTAGGCTGGTCTGGAACTCCTGGGCTCAAGCTATCTTGCCACCTGGTCTCCCAAAGTGCTGGGATAACAGACATGAGCTGCTGCCTCTGGCCAGTATTTGGATCTTTAAGCCAAAATTTTCCGAGAGACCTCCATGCCATATATTGATTACATAATAAACAAACTTCAGTCTAGTCTCTTCTGCTCTTACCTAAAATACATGAATTGTTTGACTATTTCCAAGAATGGCAACAGAGCAACATGACACCCACTCCTCTTTACTCTTACACCGCCTCCTCCGTTGCCTTCTCCATTTTTCCTCCATATGGGAACACTAATCAATCAATTCATGAATCCTCAACAATTATTTATGGATTTAATAGAAGCAAGCAGTGAATGCGAGTGTGGATTTTATGGTCCCTTGAGTGTTTCAAGCTAATACATATCTCACTGATGTAGTAGCAGGGCTAGGACTCAGGTGAAGCCACTGAGGCACCTCTCTCACCTCACTCTAGTCCTGGCCCTGATTAGCAGAAACTTCAGGTTGACACCCCCAAGTCCCACAGCCTTGAGTTGAGAGGAAGGCATGCCAGTGAAAGCTGTGGGAGCTTGGGAAACTTGTAGCCTCACCTATTTTTCTACCCATTTTTCTTTTCTTGCTCCTTCTCTCCCTCCCTGGGAATCTATGTGAATAGATGAGATAATAAACCAGATTTTCTGAGTTCATAAGTTACTCCTTGGGAATAATTTATATTGCACAAATACTTTCTGGTCACTGGGATATTATTTGGTAAATTACTGCCCTCCTGCAATGCTGTAAGTGGAACCCTAGTGACCTGAAAGAGTTAAATGCCTCCCTGCAAGCAATTAACTTACTCCTGGGGCATAATTTACACTCTAAGAGGATCTGGTGGACCATATGTGAAGCACTTGGAATTCTTTGAGAGAAAGGCAGCTCTAGAAATGTAAAGAATTAATATTACACAAGGCGAATTTGCAGACCTTTCTTCAAGCAGTTTATCATGTAACTTCCCAGAAGAGGCCTGTAAGGTAGGTCATTATTATCCTTTCTAGAGGCATTCTCTAGCCAATGGTAAGTCAGCAGATAATATACCCAGCATGAGAGTAGGAAATACCTATTTGTAGAATGACTTCACTATTTGAAAAATAATGGATGAAAGATTGGGAGGTACATTTTAGAAATCTGAGTAAAAAACAAAAGCTAAAGTTAAGATAAATGTAATAAGTATCTGCTTTACAATCTTGAATAGTAGGAATGTGACCTAAATCTAATGGGTCAATTTTTTATACAAACTCAGGGACACCAACATATTAGAATGTGGCATCTGTTTCAAAGTGGTCATCTGAGAAGACTATCTGTATATCCTAATGTGCACCTATCACTTGAAACACTTTTATAACCTGCAAACACAATTGTTCATCCATCCCACAAATATCATTTAGGCATCTCCCTTCATAAGGCCCTGTGTTGGCACTTGCTGAGGAACAAAAACAAGTCATGAGACAGCATCTCTATATTCAGGGATGGCAGTTTTCTGGGTTTTGAGGGTGAGTTGAATTTTGAGCGAAGATCAAACCATCTGAAATCAATTCTAGTGAAAGAGGAGGGTTAAAACCAAGAGAAGATAATTTAGAGACTGTTCATGGCTCAGTGGTAAATTGCAATCATGGCCTCAGTTCTTCACCCTTCTCTGTATCTATGCTCTTTGCTATGTGACTCTGCAGTTCCTCTTGCTAAAGTGATGGTGTCTGTTTCCCCATCGTCTGAATCTGAAGTGGCATCGTGACTTGTCTTGGGCAGTAGAATGCAATGGTAGTGAGAGTGTGCCAGTTTTGAGCCAAGACTCACAAGGTAAACATGTTTCTGCTTCCTCTTTCAAAGCTATGCCATTGCCAGGAGAACATGCCTGGGCTAGCTTGCTGGAGGATGAGAGGCGTGTGGAACAGAGCAGTATTGCTCCGTTTGTCACAGGCAAGGTCAGTTTAGATGAACTGAGAGCCAACTGATTTCCCCTCCACTCTTCATCCCCAGACATGTAAATGAGCCTGTAAAGATCAACAGCACTACTTCTCCAACCGGTCTGGAATAAACAAGGAAGGCTTATTGTATACCCGTGGGATTTTGTGGTTGTTATGCAGCATCGTTATGGCAGTAGATCACTCATATAGCTTTTAAACTGATTCCAGAAGAGGAACTCTCAATGCTAAACAATCACAACATTTCTGGACTAAGTGATTGGTGTCTCCAGGTGACTACCAGGAGGCTGTAACGTATGTTTGAAGAAATAAATGTCTCAATGTTTATTGGGCATCCTTTCTCTGTTCTACTGCAGTTCATACTTATTGTATGAATCGCTTGTATGCATAGCCATGGCTACATTAGACCAAATGTTCTGTAAGGGTAGGAACCACATTTTAAATGTTCATCTCCTTAGTATCTAGCACATAACTACTTGTTAAATGAATGAAAGAATGAAGACTCTCATTGGAAGTCACATCTTGCATTGTGTGCTTTTAGTAACTTTGGTCTGCTCATGATATGTGTTGGGTGTGTAATATGTAATCTTAAAAACTTAATGCAATTACTTGACGAGATTATATATGCACATTATACCTTTCAAAAGGTGCAAAGGTATTTTCATTGATAAGTGATTCTCTTATGCCATCTTTAAGCCATTCACTTCTCTGGTAACACAATTACCAGTGTCTTATCAATTCTCCCAGAGAGTGTGTAATCATTAAAATAAAGCTTTTGTCTAGGAAAGAAATAACATTTTCAGCCATTACTTTTTTATAAGTTTGCACATTTTACAATTCCTTTTCTTTTGGAGGCTGGGCCAATTGGATGTAGCTCTTATGTTTTTTGCTAGAATGTTTTGAGAGCTGTTTCCCCGAGTTTGTTCCTAAAAATTTTTTTTTTTTTTTTTTTTTTTTACTTTTAATCGACAAATTATAATTGTATGTATCTGTGGGGTACAACATGATGTTTTGATACATGTATACATTGTAGACTGATCAAATTAGGCTAAATAACATGCCCATCACCTCAGATAGTTACCATTTCTTTGTGATGAGAGCATTTAAAATAGTTCTTTTAGCTATTTTGAAATCTACAATACATCATTATTATTAATGGTAGTCACCATGCTGTGTAATAGATCACCAGAACCTATTCCTTAGGTCCAACTAAAACTTTGAGTGCTTTGACCAACGTCTCCCCTTTCCCACCTTTTTCCTCCCTCCCCCTGCTACCCCTCCCACCCTGGCCCCTGGTAACCACCATTCTAGAAATTCAACTCATATGAGTTTGACTTTCTTAGATTCCATTTTTGATTCAGCAACTTTTCTCAGGTTGTTTAAGGTTTGAATGCTGCTAGAATTCACGCAGCTGTTTGTTTCTTTGCCTGTGTACTCCTATCATGAGCTGTTAGGCCAGCCCTGGGAGCCTGGTAATTACCACAGAGCCGGGCAGCAGAGGGAGCAGATAAACTTGAAACATTGGGCTCTCCAGGTGACAGGGAACAGGAGTTCTGAACCCCTAGAAAAAAACTCTATCATGGAGAACTCAGGCCCTCTATTTGATGACTATAGTGGGTTGAGTATAACTTAAATTTAAGACTTGTGAAAGAATCTTTGCAGACTGGCATGTTGTTTCTGTTTTATAACAATGCAAAGATTTATAAATCGGTGAAACCATGTTGGCCTGCTCCAGAATAAAGCTGGCATTGTACCTTTTAAGGCGTGTTTTGGGGGTTCTATGAAATGGTTTAAACCAAAGCCACAAGAACAAGAAAAAATTTATTTTGAGATAAATCTTCATAGACTGCCGACTCCTAGAATTTATGTGCTAAAGATGCATACTTTATTCTTTTCGACAATTAAGTGGTTTAAAAATATTCTTCCTCACGGTTCATTGAATTTCAGGTTCAACTAATTTTTAACAAGCGCAAAATATGTACTAGGTACTCTATTAAATATTCACATATATATTTTCTCATCTAGTGAAATGTAGTGTTCATTAAATATTATGTTACAAAGATCAAAGCAAGAAAATGATTAAGATATGGAATGACTTGTTTTATATCTGCTACATGGTTTGCATAATCTTAGTTTGTGTAACATGGTTGCTCATAATCTCCCTAGATGTCTTTTGTGGGTTTGATACCAGATTTAGCATGATTCATTTACATTCAGATGATGGCAAATCTCAGAGAAGAAAAACTGCAGCAGAGCATGCATGGGATGTGAGTTTTTTTCTTTTTGATTGAGGGACTGTTTCATCAAAACATTGTTTCAAACAGATGTGTTCTAGTGTTTACTGAAGGGAGAATTCAAGCCAGACTGATTAATTAGCAGTTAGTCAAGCCATTTCCCTGCTCCTATCTGGGTAGTCTGGAGATTATGAAGCTGTCAGTAGGTTATAGTCAGACAGTGGAAAAAAATGACAAACAGCAACTAAACCTCAGATCACCAAGCTACGGTGTAAAATACGGTGTTCTAACCACTCTGCGTAGTTTTTTATTGGAGCGTAAGTTTTTATGAGTGGGTGTGATAGGACTAAGGCAGAGGTTGGCAAACTTTTTCTGCACAGGGGCAAATAGCAGCTATTTTAGGCTTTGTAGGCCATATGGTAGTATGAACAGCTACTGACTGCTTTAGTGCTATACTTGCAGCACCTGTATAGGTGGGTCTCATTTTCAGAAAGGTCGGATTAAAAATCTAGACTTGCAAAACACAGATTAGAGGTCAAATAGTGCTGTAATTTCAGCACTAAAGCAGTCATAGACAATATGTTAACAAATGAGCATAGCTGTATTCCAGTACATCTTTACTTATGGACACTAAAATTTGAATTTGACATTTTTATGTGTCATGAAATAGTGCTCTTTTAATATATTTTTAGCTATTTAAAAAATGCCAAACATGTTCTTAGTTCACCTGCTGCACATTTGGACCATAGTTTGCCAACTCCTGGACTAAAGCAAAGAGTCTTGAATCAGTGCTAGGTCTGGTTCTTTTGATTTTTTTTTTTTTTTTTACATGAGATTGATTCTTTCTAAATCTGTTTCTGTATTTGTAAAAATGATGGAGAATAATAGTTGCACTATCTCTTTCCAGGATTGTTGGCAGGATTACATAAAGTAATGGATTTAAAAGTATTTTGAAGAATATGAAGTGCCATGCTGACATAAGATATTGGTTATATTATTATTTGTGTCAGGAATGTGTTTGGTATAAGTAGCCCAGAGCTCGATTAACAACGGCTTAAGCCATAAAGACATTTGTAGTTCACTTACCTGGATGTACCAGTTCCTAGGGTTAGTGTAGTGGCTTGATGATGTCATTAAAGACCTGACACTTGCTCTTTACATTCTACTGATGTCTCTGTGTTGGTGATGCCTCTTTTCATGGTGCAAGATGGATGTCATAACTCTCAAGAGTCATGTGCTTGCAGTACAATGTCCCAAACAAGAAGGAAGCAGGGAAAGGAGTGAAAAGAGATCTCCTTCCAGGCCTCTCTCTTTTTTTTTTTTTTTTTTGAGACCGAGTCTCACTCTGTCGCCCAGGCTGGAGTGCAGTGGCATGATCTCAGCTCATTGCAAGCTCTGCCTCCTGGGTTCGCGCCATTCCCCTGCCTCAGCTTCCGGAGTAGCTGGGACTACAGGTGCCTGCCACCATGCCTGGCTATTTTTTTTTGTATTTTTAGTGGAGACAGGGTTTCACCGTGTTAGCCAGGATGGTCTTGATCTCCTGACCTCATGATCCACCTGCCTCAGCCTCCCAAAGCACTGGGATTACAGGCGTGAGCCACCACGCCCAGCCTAGGCCTCTCTTTAATCAGATAGGAAAGTCTTTCCTAGCATCCCCCTAGTAGCCTTTCCTTCACATCTCATTGGTCAAAACTGGTTCATGTACCTGTCCTAGACCAATCACTGGTGAAAGGAAGGAGGATTGATGTGCCTGGCTTGTAGACTAACCATGAATCAGCTTCTGGGACTGGGGTACAATGCTGCCTGGACAGTCGGGGTTCTGCTTGTGAGGAAGAGGGAGGAGAAACTAATAGTGTCATCATATTATTATTTTTTCTCCCATTACAAATTGTATGTCTGGCATCAGGTTGGGTGAAGAGTTGATGAGCTAATTTTCTGTGAATACTCCAGGTGCCATACAAGGTGTCCACATGGGCACATAATAGGCAAAGACCATGCTAGTCGGCTGGCAGGGTCAGGCTGCGAGTTGAGGCTGCATCAGGATGGAATTGACAATCAACCAGTACCCATCTCAGAAGGAAGCAGAAGAAGGGAGGAATCTGAAGGTCATCTGCATGTGGCTTCTGGAACATACTAGAGAGAACCAGTTTAATCCTCAACTATTACACATGATGATAACATGCTCCACAGTCATTTTTCTGGGGAATCTCGTCATTGTAAAATCCAGAACTGTAGGTGCCTATATAGGTGGGTTCACTTTCAGAAAGTTCGGATTAAAAATCTAGACTTGCAAAACACAGATTAGAGGTCAAATAGTCTGAAGTTTAAACTATTATTCATTTTATTAAATAATTTATCTTAACCTTTGTTTAAATAGTGACATAATTGGTATAGTTTAAATGATTTCATTGATGAATATATGATTTCCATATAATTTAGTTTATATACCGTGTGTGTATACACACATACGCCCACACCTATTGCATTGTATTGAGTTAGGTAGACCTATAAATTGATTAATTGAAAAATCATGAATAAAATAATCCTTTAGAATAAAATTTACACTAATATGAACTTAATTAAACATCTGAGTTTTAGGGTACCATAGCAAATGACATTTCCCAAGGAATTAAATGCCTATTCCAAAAATCAAGTCATACACAAATTATACACTTTGTTCATACAGGTCAAATATTCAGTGTGCATATTCCCACATTGTGTAGGATATTGAACCAAAGGTCCCTCAAAGCTCTAAGATTCTTTTATTATGTAAGTGCCATTTGACCTTGAAGTTTCCTGCTTTTCTTAAATACTACAACTTTATGATTATGGTAGAATTATCTTTATATCCAAGTTCCAGGCTCATAGCTCACAGTTCATTCATTCACCTATTCATTTATTTGTTCATTCATTTTTAAAGCCCATATGTGATCCCACTCTCATGGAATTTATGGCCTAGAAGAGATGAACATTAAACTTGTGTGTAATCATACTGATGAATACATAACCCCATGTAGCTTAGTGATCTGAAGAAAGGAACACTACACTAGGTAAGGACATAATGAAGGAACCTGATCTTGACTGGGGATCAGAGAAAGCTTCTCTGAGGAAGCAATGCTTGAACTGAGAGCCAACATATGAATAGGAGTTAATTAGGTGAAACAGTACTAAGTGAATTGGAAAGAGCATTCCTAAGAGAGGTACAGTGTGTGTGGTAGCCCACTCGTCCATCCATCCGTCCATCCATGCATCTGTGCATCTGTGCGTCCATCCATCCATCCATCCACCCATCCATCCATCCAGTTTTACAAACCAGTACTAGTACCAAGTGATCATAAAGATGCAAACAAATAGAAATCATCTGTGTTTTCTAAGTCTGTAAGTCCATTTGGAAAGACTAGAGAAGTACACTGGTAAAAAAATTCTTAGAAAATGTTCAGAGGTTATTTTAAGTAACAGTAGATGTGAGGCAATTTCAGCAGTTGCTCTTGTTCTTATGGGAATGGGATTTGCAGCTCTCCTGCGCATCGACCTCACTCTACTTTTTCCCCATGAGAAAGGTGCAGAGTGTAGAGGATAAGACTCAGGTGCTAGCAGCATAACCATGCTTCCATGGGAACTGCAATTTGCCATTAAAAAAATGAAGAAAAATCTTGCATTAACAAAGGAATTTGTTTAATTTGACAATGAATTACTTTTTTTCTAGTGCTTTTAGGATTAACCAAAAAGCAAAATTCGTTTTTTTAAATGGGATTTAAATTAGTATCTGTTCTATATAGACTTAACCATCTCATTGTGACTTCCCTGAATATAGTTGCTTATATTGAAATCGGGGTAGTTGGGGCTCACTTGTAGTGATTAGCAAATTATCCATTTACATTTGTTATCAGGTTAATGGTAAATGTTCCATTGAGTTCACAGAATCTTGGCATTAAATTTATAAGTGGAATTGAGCTTAGAGGTCAATCTAGTATAACTCTCATTTTACACAAGAAGAAATTGAAAGCCAAATAGGTTAAGTGACTTGTTCAAGCCACTTAAAAATTTATGTCCCAATTCACTCCATAGACTTTTGTGATGGCTCTATAAGTAAACTCTGTATCTAGGATCTTCTAACTCTACGTTCAGTATCAGGGGCTTTGGAGTGTAATTCTCTGCACTCAAATCCCTGCTATTTACTAGTCTTGTGACTGGAAAAATTATTTACAGTTTTATCATCTATAAAAGAGGATAATAATTGTACCCCTCTCACTGTATTGTTATGAAGATTCAAATGCATGAGAAGAGCCACGCTTGCAGTAAATGCTCAGTAAGTGCTTTGCCATGTGTCTTGCTTTGATCAATAGGAAGGATGGAAGTGACTGTGTCAGTTCTGAGTGAGACTTCAATAGACAAAGCAAGTTTCTTCCGCCCTTTGGTGCTCCTGGACTCAACCATGTCCTGGGAAGTCACTCATCTTAGAGAAAAGAGACATGGAACAAATCTGAACTATTATGACTGATGTCACCATGAACATTCTTGAACAAGTCTTTTTTTTGTGGACATATGCATTCATTTTCTTCAAGTATTAACCTAGGAGTGGAATTACATTAAAAGGGGCCAAACGGTTTTCCAAAGTGGTTGTACCATTCTGTACTCTCACCAGCAATGTATGAGGGGCCCAGTTGCTTACATCCTCACCAGTGCTTAATATTGTCAGTCTTTTTAATTTTATCCACTGTGGTGGGTGTTTGATGGTATCTCATTGTTGGTAGCCTACTGAGTTGAAAAAAGTTTCTTGTTTATTTGAAGATTTCTAATAATAGCTTCTAGGTCCTCTGTTTCACCCTCAAGGAGGGCTGCACAAAGTTTGACTAAGCCCAGACCCAGTCTTGTCACTCAGCCTTCCTGGTCTATGCTACCAATTGGAATTAGTCAGACCAAGTACCACATAGCCCAGAAACACCCAGCCAGTTCACTGGGTATTTATTGAACCTCCCAGGTGGTTTAGAGGCCACTGCTTAGAGGCCAAAGCTCAATTCTCCTAAGTGGCAAATGTATCTGAATGTGATGTAGAGGTATTGAAGATCTTTCCTATACTTCCCATGTTTTTAATGAACAGCAAAAATTCTTACATTTTGGTAAACTAAAATCACATTGTTCTTTTGTAGCTCACAGAGGAAAAGCCTACTCAGGACTTTGCCTGGGATGGACAGCATGGAGATGTTATGGTAGTTGCTACAATAAACTTTCTAAATTTTTCTGTCTTTCTGGTCCCCTTTCTACTTTCTATTTCTACTTTCCCCTTCTTCCTTTTTCCTCTCTTCTTTTTCTCTTCCCCTCCCTTTTCATTTCTTCTTCCTTGTTCTTCTTTCATCAGCTGAACAAGAGTTTAACAAAACATCTGAACATATATGAAATCATCAGAAAAACACAAATTTCTGGAACATCGATATATGCCCTAATCTTTTCTGAATTTAATGTAGAACTGATTTATGTCATATAGAATTTTAATATGTTTATTATTGAGTTCTACTTTGTCTTGTTATTATTACTTCATGTAGTTCTTTCCATATTTCTAGATAACCCTAATTGTGATTCCTGATGGCAATAGAGTACTTCATTGTATTATCACACCAGCCTGCTGAGCCATTTCACCAAACCAGTATGCAATATTCTGTTGTATGAAGGTAGCCATATTTATTTGACCCATTCCCTTTTATTAGACATTTATGTTACTTCCTGTTTGGAGTATTAATAATAATGCTACAGAAAACATCTATAAAACATAAAAACATTTTAGGCTGGGGATGGTGGCTCACTCCTGTAATCGCTGTACTTTGGAAGTCTGAGGCAGGTGGATTATTGGAGCCCAGGAGTTTGGGAGTATCCTGGGTCAACATGGCAAAACTCCATCTCTACAAAAAAATACAAAAATTAGCCAGGTGTGGTGGCGGGCACCTGTAGTCCCAGCTACTTGAGAGGCTGAAGTGGGCTATGCTTGAGCCTAGGAGGTTGAGGCTGCCAAGTTGTCATCAGGCTACGGCACTGCAGCTTGGCCTACAGAGCAAGACCCTTTTCTTAAAAAAAAAAAAAGGAAGATGATATGCTTTTACATAAGCCTTTATTTGCATTTCTGCTTATTTTCTTAGGATTAATTTCTAGGTGTAGAATTTCCGAGTCAAAGGGTGATGAATGTTTTAAATGTTCTTTGCCACCTAGCCAATAACATTTCAGAAAAGCCCAACCAACTTTGTTCTTAAAATTAATATATGAGAATGCCTATTTCATGGGAAATGAAAACATTTTGAAAATATTGTATAGTTAACAAAAAAATCTTTGTTTTTAAAATTACAAAGCAACATCTATCACCTGTCTGTTGCCAAAATTCAATCTTAATAGAAGTGCATGATTATTTCTTTAGATGTTGGGGTGAAAGCTGGATTATCTTTTGGGACATGCCCTCTACTTTGCAGGTTTTACAGGCAGTGGTAGATGCTGTTGAGTCAGGATCTGGGTACAGTCAGTGACAGTAGTAGGATTTTTCAGTGTGTCTTTGTCAGCAGTAGTCAGTTGGTAGGTCTTCTTCCATCCTCCCTTCTTGGTAGTCATTAGTACTGTTCTCTAAATCTTTCTGGATCTTTGACTTTCAGGCACAGAGTAGGATTTCACTTCCTGGCCCCCTTGTCATTGGATGACTGGTGACTGGGCCATGTGACCAGTTCAGGGCAATAAGATATGAGTGGAGATGCTGTGTGTCACCATTAGATCAAGCATTTAATTGCCAGTTCAAGGCTGTGCAGAACTTTCTTTCCCTCCGCCATATGTCTGGCAATGTAGGAACTGGTGGCCACTTTCTCAGCCTGGGTTTTGGAGTGAGGAGTAAGGAGTGGTCCCACCCTCCATCTCACCCCGCACTGACCTGAGATGGATATGTAGTAAAGTGAGAAAGATGCCTTTTTTTTTTTTTTGCCATTGAGATTTTGAGAATGGTTATTACCTCAGCACAAGCCAGCCTGTTCTGACTGTTATTCCTTCTCCTGTTTCCCTTCCTTCCAACGTATGTGGCTAACACACCCCTATCTATCCTATAGTCATAAAGACTTTGCCATGAACCTGATGGTTGAGAGTCAACAGAAATAGACTTGAAGCTCATATATTACATAGCTGACATAAAATGCTTATTATCTACACTTACCACTTAATTTTATAAACTATATATGACATTAAACAAAAAATAACTACTTTTGTTTATTCAGAAAGGTACAAAAGCAATTAGACTGTTGGTTGCAGGACAGGAAGACAGGGGGCAGGGAGTAGGTGATGCTGGCCAGCTCACAGAGACTGATGTCTCACCAGGCTGGGCTGTAGCTGGTCTAGTCTGTAGCTTTAAGCTTCCCAAAGTAGGACAAAAAGGCTTAGGCCTTTATAACTTAAAAACCTGTCAAAAGAGTTTTCCTCCATGTTCACAGATAGGCAGGGTGTGTGTGTGTATGTGTGTGTGTGTGTGTGTGTATGAGAGAGAGAGAGAGAGAGAGAGAGAGAGAGAGAGAGAGAGAGAGAGAAAGAGATTGTGAAGAAACTATTTGCCAGTGGAAAATAATGCCCCTTTTAAACAAGCTGAAAATGTCTTGATATAAGGCAGTGTGGTCTTGCTCCCCTGTTTACAGAGGAATCCTTTCATGCAGCCATGATATATAGAGGCTTTAAACCATTGAGATCCTTTATGCTAACAGACCATTTGTCTTGGATTTTCCAGGTTTCCAGATTGTCTTCAAGGAGTACACCATTGACTCTGAAATTAGCTATTGTGTGGACAGATATATTACAAGTCTCTAAATTATCATGTTGCAGGAACTTGTCATTCTAACACTTTAATGGAGTCTAGCTCTGTGTCAGCCCTCCCTCTGTCCTGAGACTTTGTCACATGGGTAATTCAGATGTCGGTGTCTCTGTCCCACTTCCTTGCTTTTCATTAGGATCAACATTTCCAACTCCTGTTTTCTAGTTATCTTTCTTTTCGTTTCTGTGATACTTTCAAACCTGGGATTTTCCCTTAAGGGAAAAGTGGATCTTTTGCTTGGGAAGCGTGCTTGTCTTCGCTAGTTGCACTCCAGGGCCCTTTCTTTATTAGTGTGCTTTTAGGCTTTTGGGGAACTGAAACCTTTTGGCTGCTGAATTGTGTGTGTCCCCTACCATCGCAGAAAAGAAAGAATGTGTGTTCTTTCTCTTTTAATGTCAGTTAAAGTCATGTTTAGAGAATGCTTGAGGACTTCCCTGAAGGATGCCTCAGGATGGTACCAACCCACCAGATGTAGGCACTCTGGGATGAACATCTTTCTCCTTCTGGAAGGCTTTCCTTCTAGCCCAGTGGCTCTAGTAGTTTATCATCTGCATCAGAATCACCAGGGTCGTTGTTATTGTGCAGATTCTTGGTTTATGCCCAAGACCCACTGAGTGTGAGCCTTTTAGGGCTGGGACCCAGGAATCAGCATTGTAACAGGCAACCCAGGTTTTGAAGCCCTGCCTCCTGGCAGATCTCTCACTGTCTGCAGAGCATCTCCTAAATAAGCATCTCACTTCACCTACAACAAAGCCACTGACTCCACTGTCTCTACAAGGCCTGGAGAGAAGGAAGGTGGCTCCCTGTCTCTTCTTCCAAAACTCTCTTTTGGAGCTGGGCCTGTTGTCCTCGAATGAGAGGGACTTGCAGGAAAGCCAGTGAACAAGACTTAGGAAATTCACAAGGAGTGAAACACAGAGATATCAGAGCCTCTTCTAGCCAGGAATGGTGGAGCACCATGTAGTTTTTTCTTGCATTAGTCCTCAAATATTTATTATGTGCTTACCATGTGCCAGACACCACTCTAGGTGCATTCTGTCCAACCTCGCATTTCTCTTCTTTTTGTCAGATACGAAAAATGAAGCTGAAATGTAAGTCCCAAATTATCACCAAATAGGCAGGACCAGCAAAATAATTAGGAGAATCAAGACAAATTTCTGGCTTTTTCTGTGTGTGTGTGTGTGTGTGTGTGTGTGTGTTGTATGTGTGCCTCTGTGTGCTTTTGTGTCACACGTACTCATGTGAGTTAGATTTTATAAAATAGCTTGTGTTTTCCAAGCGTATGTATATACTTTATTTATTTTATTAGTTCATTCAAGCATTTGTTTATTCATTCAGTAAAGAGCCATTCATTCATTCATCTAATATCTATAGTAGGTCTGCTGTGTGCCATTCTAGTTAGTAGGTACTAGGGATACAATGATGAGCCAGACCAAGTTCTTGCCCTCATGGAGCTTCTATTTCAGAGTAGATGATGCTCTCATATGCCTATTGAATACCTAGATGTTGTTTTGTAATTTTCTTTTCTGTAGGGATCATCGTTTCAACAGATTGCCAAATAGAGCCCAGGAGCCCTGCCCCCTGCTTTCCTCCTTCCTGGTTTCACAATGTCCTTCTCAGCAAAGATGCTTTTCCAGACATTTCTTTATATGTCTGAAATATTTATACACAAAACTGGGGAAGATGTATTAAAAGTGTGAACTCTCCATGGCTCTGAAGTCTAAAGAGGAAGTGAAGCTATTCAGCTGAGGGTTTTGACTGGTTCCCATTGGGAAACCCCTTTCAAGCAAAACCTTCATGGAGCAACACACTTCAAAGAGGTTCCCAGTGATGCCGTGTTTAAAACTTGTTAATTGGACCTAATTGCGAACAGCTGCTCAGTTTAGCCACTGTTTGGGTTGGCATTCACCTACCATAGATCTAGGTCATCTTTTTGTTACATTACATTCATATTGGTATCGTAATGTATTTGTTATAATCTTAGAATTTGTCACCATCCAAAGGATTATGAGATAATAAATAAAAACACGGAGACAACATATTTGTCAAGCCCTGAGGTCACTACCAAGTACAAAAGCACTTGAGAGCAGATGCCTATTTGATACACTGTGTGTAGTCATGGCATTTCACTCACACACGTGGGAAGGTTTCCAACAGCAAGAAAAAATCTGTGGTGTTTGCTGGAAGCACTGAATGATCTTTTATTGTCCATTTCTTCTTCATTTAACTATTGCCTTTTAATGCCATACATCACAGAAACAAAGGGGAGACTAATAAATAGTAGTTTATTAGGTGAAATTGCTATTGGATCTAGTTTTATACAATATTCATGTTTCTTAAGAATCATTTGGGGGAACAACTTGTTGGTTAAATGTGAAGGGGTGATTTGGAAAATATTTAACAAGTGATAAGGCATGAGCACTGAGCAATTAGAAGGAATACTGACCGTAGTAACTGGCATGGCCATACTCAGGCATACTTGTTGTGTAGCAACCAAAGTGTCTATTATCAAGCAAGTTATCACTAAGGGTAACTAGAACATGATCCTGCTGGGATTCAGTGTAGAACATGCACGGCAGAGTTATCTTACTCTAGGAGTAAGAGAGCCAGGGTATTCCTACCAACTCCTGCCCATCACTGGTTGAAGGCAGTCCTGCCATGCAAGTGGCTAAGTGGGCTCTGGAGGTCTGGGGATGCCTTTATGCAAAGAAATGCTGGTTTGGCAACTGGAAGTCAGACTACTGAGTACTGAAGTGATGAGTGCCTAAGGGTATGGGTGGACACCAGCAGTACCTGCTATGGTGGTAGGGGGGCATTTGAGGATGTTGGTGGGGCTGATCATGAAATATTTCTCTCTCTGCATTGGGCATGTCAGTAGAAATAGCCTCCCTGAGGTTATTTGAAATAAATCGATACTCAGATTACATCTTATAAATTAAATGGGATTGAGGGGGTGGAGCATTTAATGAAAATGGTGATGGTATTGAGAACAGTGTAAGCAGTTAACACTAATTTGTTCTTCTATGTGATAAGCGTGGCTTCTCATTTTTCCAGATGAGGACATTGAGGATCAGAGATGTTGAAATACTTGCCCAAGGATGCACAAGTGGAATGGTGAAGACAGGATTTGAATTCTCTTTTTCTCTCTCCCTCCCCCCTCCAACTTTTCCATTTCAACAAAGACTTGAATACTTACTATGTTCTGGGGACTATTTTAAGCACCGCATAGCAAAGAAACAATTTTGGTCCTTTTCGATCTGATAATCCCCCATCCCTCCCTTAAACGTTTTTCCTTCCCCAGGTCCTTCCCTAACTTTTGTGGGGCCCTGCAAGTGTAAAAACGGAGGCTCATATACCATACCTCAATATTTGAAAGTGATAAATCAAGCTGGCAAAGTGTTAAATAAAAGATGCTCCATCCTCCTGCCTTGATAAAGACACTTGTGCACAAGGGCTGCTGTGCACTGAGAATCTGTGGGGTCTTGGAGCACCATGCAGGTATGTGGTGGCTCAGAGGGTGTGAACACCTAGCTCATGGCCTGTGGCCTGTCCCTTATCTCTTCCCACCCTGGCAGTCCCACATAAGGGGGTGCTACACATATGTGTGTGGACATCCTAGCCTACACATCCAAGCTGTATCCCCACAAACGGCACCCCTTAGCTTAGGGGTGTGTGCACTGGTGGTGTGACTTGCCTTGGAGAGAAAAGGCCTGGAGAAAGCTCTGGAAGTGGAATTAAGATCACTTGGACAGGGGATTCAGGGTCTCTGGTACCCAAGACATAGTCCGAAAGAGGAGATGCAGGCTGCAGGCTCCAGGTGGGTACATCTCTGTGCCCCTGAACTCTTCACCCCATAGAAAGGGCACAACCAGAGGAATACTAGGGATCCCCCTTTCCTGGGCCTAAGAATAACCCTCCCCATTCTATTTTCTCTTCCAAATCCCACTTTCACATGTGGATATTTTTTTGAGATTTGGCCTTCTGAGGATTTTTATAAAGGAAAATGTGGAATTCAAACATTCTATTTGTTGAACAGAGAGCAGGTCCATTGAGGTGGGCAGATGGTAGGTGTCACCGAAAGTGGAGGAGTGGGACTGTGGAGAGATCTGCTGGGCTCTCTGGGACTTCCCTGCATTCAGCAGCCCTAGTCTACAGAGCGAGAAGCTATGCTGTCCTGGCCCTCTGTCTTGAGACCTTGATGGGTTCATCCCAAACCTCAGGAAGTGGCTGCAGTTTAGCAGGATCAGCTCTGCTTGCTGTTCACTTCTCCAGCCATGAGGACAGCAGCTCTGGATAGACGTCTAAAGCACACACGAAAGCAGTGCTTCCTTTACTGGGCCAGATTCTCCTGGGGGAGCAGACAGAAGCCCTCCAACCTGAGCAGTACATTCTCATGCCAGTGTGCATTTGCCTGTCTCCCTTGGGGAAGGTAGGTGGTTTAAATTCTTTATTTATTAAGCCTGCACAATGTGATAGAACACTATGGGAGACAGTCCTCGATGTTTTATTCTTAAGAAAATAGGAAAGTGTATATACATTTCCCTTCCTTTAAATTCTATTCACTTCTCTCTCTGTGTTAGGGGAGGTACTGAGGAATGCTGTTTTCATTTGCTTTTGCTTTTAATATGGTGTTACTCAGAACCACTAGGGTAGATCTATTAATATATCTGTATCTACATCTGTATCTATATCACCTATATCCATATCTATCTATCTATCTATCTATCTATCTATCTATCTATCTATCTATTATCTATCCATCTATATTATCTATCTACCTATCTAATCTATCTATAGATAGATATATGAGAGAGGATTTTGTAAGTTGTTTTTTTTTTTTTGAGACAGGATCTCCCTCTGTCACCCAGGCCGGAGTACAGTGGCACAATCATAGCTCACTGCAAGCCTCAAACTCCTGGGCTCAAACGATCCTCCAGCCTCAGCCTCCTGAGTCGCTGGAACTATAGATACACACCACTGTGACTGACTAATTTGTTTAATTTTTATTTTGTAGAGACAGGTGGGGTCTCGCTACATTGTCCAGGCTGATATCGAACTGCTGACCTCAAGTGATCTTTCTGCATCAGCCTCTCAAAGTGCTGGGATTACAGGTGTGAGCCACCTGCAACCAGCTGGAAGCTGGATTTTTAATGTTTCAAAGTAGAGCAACTGGGGTCACCCATTAGGTAACACATCCCAACACCTTTTCTCCTCTGAGCAGCTCCCATGTTCACATCTCACAAGGTGCTCCGTGCTTCAGGATGTCTCCCCAGTTGCTCTTCAGCCTCCTCTTGCTACACGGGCCAAGGGCACTGTTTGATGTTTGCAGCTTGTCCTCTTGCCTCCCTTCAACGCTTCAACTTATCTCTTCCCATTTGCATTATCCCTGACTAGGTATGTTGCTCATACGGACTCACAAGGGCCAATGTTAAAATTTCAGGAATGTCGTGAGCCACTTATTAAATACAGCCATTATAAAAGTGAAATGGCCTAAACTTACATTTAAAGAAATTTCAGTTAAAAACAAAGTTAGTAATAATGATACTCGAAATTCATTACTTTCAAATTGTTTTACTATATGTTACTATTGTCTATGCTGTTGGGGTTATTTTTGTCTATTGTAACTGCAGGGTGGAAATATATAACAGTGTGCTCTGCTATGTCCTTTTCCCAACTGTGTGTTTCATGATGTCTTGTTGGAGCTTGAAATCAGCCATGGATGTAGTATTTATTTCACGTAAATTGGTAAACATTATGAATCAGGAGTCCCTCCCTTACCCAGAGAGCCTGTTGTTAACATTTACCAGCACACCATGATCTGTAGCTCTCAAATCCTTAGATCAGAGTTTCTCAGTTCTAGCACTATTCACATTTTAGGCCAAATAATTCTTTGTTTTTTGGGGGGTGTCACATGCATAGTGGAATGTTGAGCAGCATCTCTGGATGCTAGTAGCGTCCCCTCCCTGGTTGTGACAACCAAAAATGTCTCCAGATGTTGCCAAATGTCTTCTGGGGGATAAAGTTATCTCCACTTAAGAACCACTGGCCTAGACAACATTATCCTTTAATGTAAATGACTTGCTATTCTTTCCTTTTTAAACTCTAGCTTGCATCTGACAAATATTCAGTGTCCATTATGCATGTAAATACAATGATGAGCAAGATAAGCATTGTCTCTGTCTTCATGGAACTCCAGTCTGAAATCATGGACTAAGCTGAAAATATACTGAGTATCCACTAGGACTAGAACATGCTATCTGCATGCTAATGTGCTCAGTAGGTGATCTTGATCTTTGTTTATTCCATTAACACTAACTGCAACATTGTATAATGTTTGTGTTTCCCCTTCAGGTGACTGTTGTCTCCTGGGCACAGGTAGCTGCCAATAGGTGAGCCTCTCAGGAGATCACTGGTATATCTAGGATGGCAATTAGCTTCTTTAATATGACAGCCTCAGTGTAGTGGCTGGCAAGGAGCTGCGATTGGAAGGAACTGGAAGTCACACCCAAGCTCATTGAACAAGCATGCCATGAGTGCCATGAGTAAGTAGTCCCAGCTGATGAGCTTATCAGGGGGTTGCCAGTCGGGGGACTGCCCAGGGTGGAGATAGAATGGGAGACATAGCCAGACCTCAGAAGGATATGCAGCTCCTGTGAGGACTTAAGTGGAGCTGAGTCAGCATGGCCCTGGTGAGCACACAGCAGGCATTGATCAGCCACAGACTTCAGTATTGAGACCTTCTAGGGTGGGAACTAGATGAACTGGAGGACAGGCCAGGAACCTGCACATATGAATCATGTGGGTCAAGGACCTTCCTCCCCTTTCCTACCAACATGAAGCAGACCCTTCCCCCAGGGGTCATCTTGGAGAAAAATGGGAAAGTGGAGCGTGGTAGGGGACGAGGTGCTGCAATACCAAAATATCCAGAAGACATTTAAAATTATTGGACTAGATGACATGTAATTTTCCTTCTTAGTAAAGTGAAGGACTCTGGAGAAAGATTTGATCAATTATAGAAAATAATGAAGGTACATTTTCTTTGCGTAACTAAATATAGGGTAAGTACATTTTGAATTTGCTAAAATTGTCTTTGCTCTGCCTCTGCACACATGTGGGCACCCGCGCACACACACAAATGGCACTTCTAGGAGTTCTTCTTTGCCACCACCTCCTCTCAAGAATCAATGCTCATGAAAGCATTTGTGAGAAATGTGGAGTTTACTGTGGAGTTTCAAAGGGAAGATGATGGAGGTTTCACTGTAACCCCCACAACAAACAGATTCATATTCTGCTTTGATACTGTGTTCATCATTTCCAATATGTACGTTTTTCCTAGTTGAGTATTTGATATCTTGGAAACCAGACTCTGTCTTGCTGTGTTGGTATGTCATAGTCTAATTGTCAGCACGTTTCCTTTGGTAACAATACATAAGACAATGGTGTGTCTTATGTTGGTGACTTCTTATATTTGTTAAAATCTTTTAAGTCTACTGCTTTGCAGTCCTTCCTCAACTGCAAGCAGAGCCTTCCCCACTGAGGAAAGTACAGTCTGGAGTCCGACCATCACTCGCTATATCTCCACCATTCTCAAGCCAGGTAACCTTGGGCAAGTTACTGAAGGGTTCAGGGGCTTTGTTTCCCCACCTGTGCAATGGAGATAATATTACTAACTACTTCATCCGATTGTAGTAAGAGTTGAATGAGTTGATTCATATAAAGAAGTTGGAACACTGTCAAGTGGTGGTGACTTCTAGAAAAATAGTTGTTCTTACATGTGTTATCTCTTTAGTCCCCTCCCACACAGGCCCTGCCTCCTGTTACCTGTTGCTTTTTCTTTCCTCCCTTATTTTATAAATAATACTTCACTGACCACTGTTTGCTATTTGAACACAACTTTGAGATCTCTCCTCTCCTTCCCAAATGGCTTACCTAAGTATTTACTCCAAATAAATATGTTGTCTTTTAGAGATACTCTGATAAGTAAAGATTGCTGTATGTAGTAACATATTTTTTCATTATTTCTGATGCATCTATGGTAGATGCAAGAGATAGTAAGGTATGAGCTTGGCTGGAGCCGAGCTAGGTTTTTGGGGGAACATTAGGAGATGGGATGGAAAAAAGATAGGTTGGAGACAGATGGCACTTGAAGAATCTCCCCTTTGAAATGTTTGGTAAAGTCTATGATGTGACACCTCTCCATACATCTCTTAGGAGGCTTCGTATTTTGATGACAGCCTTGAATGCTAGGGACACCACACTGGCTAGCCCATTCAGGGTGGAGAGGACTTTCACCCTCTTCAATTCACTGTGTATGGATGGATGGCAATGTTTCTTCCCACATATATGGCTGGCCCTAGGAGACAAGTCAGGGTATATGAGCTGTGGATGTGAACTGAGAGAACAGTTGGGGCTTAGGTGAAAAGTGGAGATTCAGGAACTCTTCAGATATAGTGGCCTTAGGGAAAGATAGATGTATTAGACCATTCTTACATTGCTATAAAGAAATACCTGAGACTGGGTAATTTATAAAGAAAAGAGGTTAAATTGGCTTATAGTTCTGCAGGCTATACAGGAAGCATAGTGCTGGCATCTGCTCAGCTTCTGGTGAAACCTCAGGGAGCTTTTAACATGGCGGAAGGGGAATGGGGAAAAGGCATGCCACAAATTGAAAGCAGGAGCAAGCAAGGGAGATTGGGGATGGGGGTAGGTGTTACAGACTTTTAAATGAGCAGGTCTCATAACATCTCACTCACTATTGTGAAGATGGCACCAAGCCGTGAGGGATCTGCCCCCATGATCCAAACACTTCCCACCAGGCCCCTCCTCCAGCATTAGGGATTACAATTCACCATGAGATCTGGGTGGGGACACACATCCAAACTATATCACTAGACACTAACAAAGAGATACCCAGTCCATCTGGGTTCAAGGTGTGCCACAGGCCTGCATGTCCTCCTAAGCTTTTCCAGACCCTTGGTGCCAGAGTTCGAACGGCTGCAGTCCTGGCATATTCCTCAGTGAGACTGGACAAAATAATCCACTCCTGCAAATGGAAAATTTCTTCTGTGTAAGGTGATCACTTCCAGCTCCAGAAATGAAACATGCTAAAGGCAGAGTGTGACTTGGCATGGAGTGACCGGTTTCCCAACTGATCGGTCCTCTACCCTGTTAGTTCATTTTGCTGATGATCTTGTCCATAAGGGCAAAGAACTTTCCAGCTGGTCACCTTTGCAACAAAGTAAGAGTTTTTGAAAGAGGATTTTAAAAAATCCTTTTTTGGTTTATTTTGGGTTTAATGAGTCAACACTTTATTTTACTATGAGTGTTTATAACCAAACCTAAATGTATGTAGGATCTTGAACTTCCCCCACAACTATTTCCTATTTGTTCCCAGAAAAATTCCAATGCCAGATTTTGCCATAGCAACCAGAGGCAAATATCAAGACAGCAATAAAGAGCAAGCTGGAAAAGGGTTTCCCTACAATGTGGCTTGAGTTTCTGTAGGGCATTCCATCCTCCGTGCGGAGCCCTGGAAGGCAAGAGGGGGCCCTGCGGTTCCTCATGGGGGGTCTGGTAGAGTCCAGCTTTACCAGCATCCAGGACCCACTAGGAAATGTGTCTTTCAGGCAGCTGGGCTAGGGGCGGAAGGATCAGCTTGCCTGCTCCTCGGTCTTGGCACCTGTTGTGTGTTGATCTTTATTTTTGTATGTCAATTTTTCAAAATTAAATGTATTGAATTATTATTTTTCCATTATGCTTTTCCTCTGAGCAGTTTAGTAAACAAGCCTGTTGTGTATTTCCTAATTGTCCCCTCAAGTGCTCTTTGGAAGAAGGCAGTGCATATATATAAGTAAGCAAATGGAACCAAAGAACAGGAGACTCTTCCAATACCTGCCCACGATGTCCCTCATTCTGTGTCCTTCCTTGTTGTCATGGTTGTTGTGGTAATGTTAGGAAGTCCCACTTCTTGCCCGTAGGTAAAGTCATCTCACTACATTATAGCCTTCTTGCTGAAAGAACTTTGGGCTTCCGAGTTACTTTAGAAGTTTGGATTAGCGTGTGTTGATAAATGTTTAACAACTTGCTTGCAGACATAAAATTGCTTTGATTTGTAGAGCTGATTTGCTGATTTCTGTGGTGTAAATCCTCCCACCATGGCAGATTTCTTCTTGCCAGAGTGACCTCATGAATGTGGAACTGGAAGGAGATGAACACATTTAACTCTCATGCACTGGTAAGAGCTGGCTGCCCCACACCGCTGGTTCTGTGGACTTAGGCCTGGTTTCTCAACTTCAGGACTATTGACATTTTGGTCAGAATGCTTGTTGGTTATTGGTGGCTGTCCTGTGTATTATAGGATGTTTAGCAGCACCTGTGGTTTCTACTCACTAGATGCCAGGAGCAACCCCTTCCCACTAAGTTGTAACAACCAAAATTGTCTCCAGATTTTGCCAGATGTCTCCTGAGGGGCCAAATCTCCCTTAGTTCTGGGCTATTCTGCATTGGTAGTGCTTAGAAGGTCCATTCAGCAGGCAGTAGGCCTCCATTGGTAGCTTTTCCATGAACCACTCTGAATATGCACCCAAAGAGGTTCTCTCTTGGCATTTTGGATGCGGTGCATTAGTCTGTTCTCATGCTGCTAATAAAGACATACCCGAGACTGGGTAATTTATAAAGGAAAGAGATTTGATGGACTCACAGTTCCGCATGGCTGGGGAGGCCTCACAATTGTGGCAGAAGATGAAGGAAGAGCAAAGGGACATCTTACATGGCAGCAGGCAAGACAGCTTGTGCAGGAGAACTCCTCTTTATCAAATCATCAGATCTCATGAGACTTATTCACTATCATGAGAACAACATGGGAAAGTCCTGCCCCCATGATTCAGTCACCTCCCACTGGGTCCCTCCCATGACACATGGGAATTGTGGGAGCTACATTCAGGATGAGATTTGGGTGGGGATACAGCCAAACAATAACATGTGGTATTGCAAAACACTGAAGGTGTGCTTCCTTGGGTAGTCTTGAGAAGTGTCATGCTGTAAGGACTTAAGGCACCAAAAAATTAAGACACAGCAGGGCCACTAGGAGAGCATCAGTGTAATTCCACTATAGGATATATCCTATATCCATTATAGGATGGATTTTGAGATACTGCAGAGGTCCCTTAGGCAAACCTTTCCTTTGTGTGGGTGAGAAATGAGACTCAGAGACAAGGTGTGACTTGTCCAAGGGCAAGATGTGGATGTGCTTGGGACAGTCACAGGGGTGTTGTGGTGAATGCTGTGAGATGCCTGTGTGACATACTGGGAATTAGAACTGACTCCAACTTGTAGCTAAATGTGTTTTGTGGGCTTTTCAATGTTGGGTTTGGATGGATATATTTTGATGTCTCCCTGTCCCCTACCTCTCTGCCCCTTTGGAAATATCTGATCATGAAAACCATATTATAATGAGGGACTTCTGTTTCAGATAAAACTATTCCCTTCATCTTCAGGAGTGAGTTGATTATTCACATGTTCTATTTAGGGGGTTTAAGCTGCTAGTCTTTAAAGAATAAATGCTGAAGGTTGTCATTAATTCCTCTTTCTTTCCTCCCACATCTGCTCTGGGCCTTCTCATTGATATAGTATCTCAGGTTGCTTCCAAAATAATTTGAGAAAAGGATTTATAGAAGAAGCTAGCTTTCCAGTAGAAAAGTTTAGATGACAAGATTAATGTGATAAGAACTAAGAAAGCCCTTCCTAGTTTTCATTGAAAATGTGTTTTTAATGCCCAGAGGTGCCCAGTCAAAAAGGAAATATTACAGAAGGATTATTTTCATCAACAGAGTTCTTGGGCATTGCAAGTTCCAGTGTAATTAGGGAAATAACATATGAGTAGTACATCAGTACACTTCAGATGCCAATGCGTTGGGCTTAATGAGGACAGCAAGTCTGCTTTTATTAGGGGATTGAATAAAAGTGAAAGGAGTGCTTGAAAAGAATTGGTAATTTTGGATGGGATAATTCATCACTTCGCTCCAGATCGGTTTTTCACAGTAAGAAGTGCTGGCTCTTCAGAAAATTTGGCACAACCAAAGTTTATTTTCACTACCTCCTCCTTCTCCCATTGTCCTTTGTCACCCCCCCAGCAGGTCCACAGTGATTCTGCAGGTCATCCCTGTGGGCCCTGCCCATTCTCTTCCATCAGGGGCTATCTTACATCAATCTTTCAAGGTCTCCTCAGTGATGTAGGCCAGTTGGGTTTTTGCTTTCTTTTCTCAGAGCACAATTCAGCCTCAGCATCTTAGTCTAAAAGGACTCATGCAAGGGTGTCAGATGTTGTATTAGGCTAAAGGGGAGGTATTTTGGGTTGTGGGGAGCATTTAATGCAATCCTGTATGACATTCCCTACTCAGTGATGTTCAGGCTCCACAGACCAACATGGAAAGGGCTTAAGGGAGATAACAAAAAAATCTCTTCTTCCGCAAGGATTTTCAGTTGATCAATTTTGTTACTTTTTTGTGATGAAACTATCTGCACTGCAACTAATGATATTTTTTTTCTCAAGGTGGAAAAGGTGGGAGCAACAGCTTTCAGTTCTAAGGATACATTCTGTGGACCTTCATAAGCCCTAGGAACTAGGGGGGAAAGATTGAGGAGGAAATAGAGAAAATAATTTGCTCTATAGTATTTTCCCCCTGAGCTGCCATCTGGAGCCTTCAGAGCTTAACACTGCACTCTTGCACTGTTGCACACAGCGCAGGAGCCATACCAAGAGATGTCAAACGTGAGTGATATTGGTCACTGGAAACAGCAGATTCCAAGTAGCTGTATCACTAGACTGTTCCATCAGAAGATTCATTTGTGCCAACTACTTCTTTGTCATGAATCCTTCCTGGCTCTGCAACACAGATGTGGAAAGTGAAGAGAACATGTCATTGGATCCCATTTCTAAGAGTGGAAAATATACAATTTACCGTGGGATGTTTAAGATATTAGCATATTGTTCACCATGTGTATCCAGAGCTTTAGTAGAAGTAGGTTGAAAGAGCAGTGTATGTATACATGGTGCTCCTCATTGTCAAATACTGAAGCCTGTTTCAGGCTGGGTTTGGGGGCTGGGGGTACTTATGGGACAAAGTCTGACCCTCGGTCTGTAGGCTGAGTGCCTTCTTAGTGTGTTGGGACTCAGGATTTATTCACCCTATCTATACTCACAAGCCTAATTCATTAATCAGGATGACTTACTGGGCTGTGAGACCTTTGAGGACAGGACCTTGTACCTTTATCTTGTGCCTCCCATGCCTAGTATAGCACCAGGCATGTAATAAGTTCTTTTTAAAAAAGTATTTTACAGCTTTATCAAGGCATACATGATGTAGGATCAACTGCATGTGTTTCAAGTTTTCCACTTGATGAGTTTTGATATATGTCTATACCTATGAAACCGTCACTGCAATCAAGATAATGAACACGTTCATCAGCCCTAAAGTTTCTTATGTCCCTTTGCAAGTCGCCCCCCTTCTTCCCATTGTTCTCAAACAACCACTATTCTGCTTCCTGTCACTACAGATAAGTTTGTGTTTTTCTGGAATTTTATATAAATGGAATCATACAACATGTACTCTGTTTTTCTTTCTGGCTGTTTTTACTCAGCATAATTTTCTCAAGATTCATTGAAGTTCTATATATTAATAGTTTGCTACATTTCATTGCTGAATAGTATTCCATTGTATAAATCATAATAGGCACCTAACAAGTGTTTGTGGCTTTACATTGATTTGAAAATTAATTTTTAAGAATATAATTGGGAGAAAAGCAGACAATGGGATACCACTCTATTCTTGGTGAGTGGGTTCACTCAGGAAGTGGAAATAGGAATCAGGAGATAATTTGGCATGGTAGAGACTTTTGTTGTCATTCAATATCTATTTTTCCTTCTTTCTTAGGACTAGAATACCCGAGTTTTGGCTGGGCACAGAACTGTCTGGAATACAGACTACAATTCCCAGCCTTCTGTGCAGTTCTGTGTGGCCATGTGACTAAGTTGTTGTCAATATGAGGTAAGCAGAAGGGATCTGTAAAACTTCTTAAAAGTCTCCTTGAAAGAAGAGGGATTTCCTTTTCTTCTTCCTGTTCCCAGTTGTCTGGAAAGTGGCTGCAATGTCTGGAGCTCTGGCAGCCATTTTGAACCAGAAGAGACCTTGAGAATGGCGGATGCTCATAACAGAGCAATAAAGTAGAGCAGGTCTGGGCCCCTGACACCATCGAGTGCCATCGCAGACCTGGACTACCTCCCTCCAGGCTTCTCAACTGATAAATACAAATTTTGATCTTGGCTGGGAGTGGTGGCTCATGCCTGTATTCCCAGCACTTTGGGAGGTCGAGGCAGGTGAATCACTTGAGGTCAGAAGTTCAAGACCAGCCTGGCCGGTATGGCGAAACCCTGTCTCTACTAGAAATACAAAAATTAGCTGGGTGTGGTGGCACACACCTGTAATCCCAGCTACTCGGGAGGCTGAGGTAGGAGAATTGCTTGAACCTGGGAGGTGGAGGTTGCAGTGAGCTGAGATCGTGCCACTGCACTCCAGCCTAGGATACAGAGCAAGACTCCATCTCAAAAAACAAACAAACAAACAACTAACTAACTAACTAAATTTTGGTCTTGTTTAAACCACTGCTGTTTTTGTGGGGGTTTTTGTTTGTTTCTTGCAGACAAAACAGTTCTAACTGATACAGTTAGTAAGATGGAGTTAGTTAGAACAAGAGGGAGCTTAATGTTGCTGGAAGATTGTTTCCATCATGCTCATATGTCCATTTCCAGCGTATGGATGTTACTGACTAGAAACCTAGTATCAACTATTAGAATCTCTTTTCATGAGTTCTGGAAAAACCCTGACAAACCATTCTTAAAATTCCCCTTTTCCCAATCATGTAACTCAAGCCCCGTCTGTTTGTAGCCATCATTAACATTTTAGACTTCTTAAAATTATACTTATTTTACATTTATTGACTTTTAACGTGGTGGCTCTGTGGTGGGATGTGGGGTTAACCTAACATCATTACAAAATTTACAGATCATAGTTACGGTGGTTTATTTGGAAATGTTTTCTGTAGATGCCCAGTCTCATTTATTACATATGAATTTTTGTTACGTTTAATCCCTAGTGTCGGTTTGGCTTATGACTCTCATTTTTTATTTGAAATATTTCAAACATACATAAAATAGTGTATGTCCAGATGTCATTTATCTAGCAAACATAACTCTGTAGAACAGTAGTTGCCAACTTTATTTATTAATGTAGCAGCAGAAGCCTTTTTGCAAATGACATCCTATGCAGAAGCCCATTATATAAAACATCTCAGAGCTTCTCTGGTTGAAGCAAAAATGGAGGGCTTGGAGCCTTCCTAGATTAAACCCCACCTTGGCCACCCCTTTCTACACCATGGTAGCCCCTGAAATCTGCTCACACAGCCTGAAGGTCCTGTGAGCACAGCTGAAAAGCACAGATTAAGAACAGGTTCAAGAATCAGAAAGCAAGCTAAACACGGTGATCAGATCAGCCATAGCAGGTGATCCGGTGTACAAATATTAAAGCCCATCCATTTTCTTCATAGAGGAGCCTCTGAGATTCTCATTCAGAACTCTGTGCTCTTATGTTAGCCACAACTCTAACAAGCTTTGCAGTCTGGTTTCTCAGTCACGGAAGAATAGAAGAACAACTCAGGGCAGGAAGAAGTCAGACATAGCCAGACATGGCTACTAGCAGTTCTGCCAATGAAAGAGGAGACCAGAATGTTTAAAACAGGCAAACACAAGGTGTGAAAAACTAGAAGCTGAAACTTCTGAGGTCATTTAGGGTAAATGTAGTTCCTTAATGTATTCCAGTGGGTTATGAGGGCATGATTTTATATATTTACATCTAGAAAGAGAGTGTGTGTGTATACATATATATGTATGGATGGATGCATAAATATATATGTGTATATATATATTTAGTGAGTGTGTGGTTGTATAAAGTATGTGTATACATAAATACATAAAATATTTGTATACTTATAAATATATATTATATATGTAAATAATATACATATATACACATACAATATTTTGCTTAGTGGTTATAGTGATGATTCTGAGAAGAAAAGCCTCATATTTTCTGTTAGTCATTCTGTTTACAGTAATAACAATAATACTTACTGAAACAATTTTTATGTGCTAGGTACTGTTCTGTTTTGTGTGGTTAATTTATTTACTCTTTCTACTTTCTGAAGCAGGGACTATCATTATCCCTGGAAGCAGAGAGAAGTTCAGTCCCTTGCCCAACATCACACTGCAAGCATGTGTTGGAGCTGAGATTCAAACCCAGGTATTCAGGGTCCAGGGACCATGCTTTTAATATATTCCATATCTTAGGAGAATTTCCCCTATTTAAACAATAAAAGTGCAAAAATCTTGTGGCTAGCCAAAATTTTCAGTTGTTTGGAAAACTTATTTATCCAATAAGTGGAAAACTCACTTGTCCTCCAACAATTCTGGAAAAATGAAAGAACGAATTGAACTGAGACTGTTATCCGGGTCTCCCAGTACTTTGTAGTTCCTATCCATATGGCTTGTCAGGAAGGCCACAGGGAGGTAAACTAACTCAAGCAGGTCTGAGTAACCAGAAACAATCCCACATCAGACTGTTGGCAGTGGGAGTGGAACACTCAGAGCTGAACCGCGTGCAAGATGGTTGCATTTTCATTTGCAATGTTGTCATCTTCCTCTTGGCTCAAGAGGTATTTTGGAGTTGACATGAAGGCTACTGTAATTTTTAGAGGCTTTTTGCTTTCTGGCTTGTATTTACATATTGTGGTAGAAGAGTCAGAAGACTTCAAGCTTCAAAAGTGAATCTTGTTGCAACTTACGAAAGCACCACCCTGTTGGGTGCAGCTCTCAGCATGTGTCACCCCAGGCACTGTGATTTCCCTGGCTTCATCCAACTTTGGTTGCTGTTCTTCATGCTCAGGAATTCTGCAATTGCCGTAGCTTTTGCTGTTGTTATGTCTGTAGGTATGGACACATTTCTAGCATTCTGGAATGAAACATTATTTCAAGGAAAGCTTCTCATTGTAAAAGGTCCACACATTCAGAAGGAAACTGGGAGCACATTTTCTCATAGGCGTGAAGCATTAACTGACTATATGTCTTTCCCCTCAGTGTTATCATCATGTTGTAAATGGATGAGTCATGGACAACATTTTCACACACATACATGAGGTCCATCGACCGGTCCTTAGGACAACTAGATTTCTTTTCTTTCTTTGTTTTAAAGAAGAAGACAAGTCAAGATTCAGCAGATAAAAATGCTCAGCACATTTGCTGAAATCTTAGCAAAATCAAATTACTAGTAATTTGTTAATCACACTATACCTGTTTTGAGCCAATCCTACTTAACCCATCCTCCATCTTCCTCATGCTTGCCTCCTTCGTGAACTCCTATTTATGTTACAAAGATCAGTGTTTATGTTACTACTTTTGTGCTATTTCTGAACATTAAATGTACCTCTATTGTAGAACATATCTCATGGAATAGTTATTATCACATATCCACTGCCCTTGTTAGGGTGTGAGTGAGCTTTCTTTCTTTTCTTTTTGTTTCCTTCCTTCCTTCCTTCCTTCCTTCCTTCCTTCCTTCCTTCCTTCCTTCCTTCCTTCCTTCCTCTTTCTCTTTCTGTCTTGCTTTCTCTCTTTCCTTCTCCCTGTCTCTCCCTCTCCCTCTCCTTCTCCCTCTCCCTCTCCCTTCCTTTCTTCTTTCCTTCCTTCTCTCTCTTTTTCTTTTCTTTCTTTCTTTTTTTTTTTTGATGTCACTCTGTCACCCAGGCTGAAGTGCAATGGTATGATCATAGCTCACTGCAGCCTCAATTTCTCAGGCTCAAGCGCTCCTCCTGCCTCAGTCTCTGGAGTAGCTGGGACTACAGGCACACATTACCACTCCTGGCTTAAAGCCTGGTAGTTTCTTGTAGGTAGGATTCATAACTAATGTATTGCCATGTCCTAGCACATAGAAGGTATGGTATGCAGAATTCTAAGATCACTCTCAAGATCCCCAACCCCTCTGGCATCCATATCCTAGAAAATCTCTTCTTAAATATGAATGGGACCTATGAATATGATGGCTGTCACTCTCTGATTAGATTACATTATATGGCTAAGGTGAATGAATTCTGCAGATATAATTAAGGTCCCAGATCAGTTGATCTTGAGTTACTCACAAAGGTGATTATACTGGGTGGCCCTACCTTAATCAGGGAAAAGCCGTTAAAAAGAGGACTATGCCCTTCCTGAAGGAAGACAGTCCACTGCTGGCTTTGAAGCAGTAAGTAGCTGTGTTTTAAGGGGGCCTATGGAGGGGCCCATGTGGCAAGGACCTGAGGGTGGCCTTTAGAAGTTGACAGCAGTTCCCAGCCACCGGCTAGCGAGAAAACAGGTGGTTCAGCCACATAGCCACAAGGAAGTGAATTCTACCAACAATCCAAATGAGCTTGGAAGTGGATTTTTAACATAGTCAAGCCTCCAGACAAACACCTTAACTGTAACGTATGAACAGCTGAACAGAGGACCTGCTTCAGCCATGCCTGGACTCCTGAACTCCTGATTTGTGGAAACTGAGATAACAAATGTATATTACTTTAAGCTGGTAAGGTTGTGGTAATTTGTTATGCAACAATGCCTAATACAGTAGGCATCTTAAATGTTTGCTGAACTTACTTTAATCAGGGAAATATAATATTTAAAAGGAATATCTTCTAAAGTTTTTGCCAATTTAATGAATGTAGACATCTTAAAGAATTGCCATCTTCCTTTGGATCTTCTAGCCATGCAATCGACTTCACACACTTCTAACTTTTCATAAATACCAGCTTCTGATTGTCTGGAAACAAGAAGTGAAATTCTCTCCAGCCATCATTTGGCATTCTTGGGAGATAGAATGGATAAAAATTGATGTTGAAATAAGACCACCATCATTTTTCAGTCTGCTCACCATGTACAGAGCTCAGGATGATTAGAAAATGTAAAACACATGTGAGTGGCTCAAACCCCTTTAGTTAAATCACATTTACATAGATCAGTTTTCCCAAGAGACATAAGTTAGCTGAACTTAAGCAATTAAAAAAAAAAAAAAAACTAAAACCTTTTGCTAAAGCCAAAAAACATGGATGAGTTAAACCATATCAGATGGAATGGTTTGTTTTGAGAAGTGTTTGGTTTGTTGCCTATATACATGCATGCTTTTTTAAAAGGCAGATAGAAAAGCAGAACTTTCAAGACCTTTAGCTGCCGAGGTGGAAAGCCGGTATTACTTCCACCACAGCAGTTGATATCATCGGTCTCACCAGCAGGTCACGGATTTGTTGCTTGCTTTCTATGACTTTCTTGAACCATCACAGGGACCATGGCAGATAGAGGGATGGTGAACAGGGCTTTAAACAAAACTGGACTCAATCTCGAGCTTGGTATTCCACTGAGAAGAGGTTTTCTGGGCCTTGAAATACCACCTCAGAGGGACCTTCCCTGATATTCTGCCATGTTGAGAACAAGAACAAACTTTTTGGCCCTGGAACCTCTTCCCTCCCAGTGCCAACATGTTCAATTTCATTTGCCCTTGGCTAAATGCAGCTTCCTGTTTCTAAGAAAAGAGGCAGAAAGGGGCTTTTGAAGGCCTCACAGACAGTCTCAGAAGGCTTCATGGGCAGCAAACAACTCTTAGCAAACAATAATTTGATGAGTTAAGTGTAAACGGCTCAGAGACATATGGATTACATTTTTTGCGAAATACACATGGGCTTACAATGTAAAACTGGGTAGTGTGGGGGTGGGGTGGAGAAGGGAATGCTTGGAAAAATGTGGTTTGGGTCTTGCCAATTGCAAAATATTTGAAACAAATAATTTGAGATGTTTTGCCCAACCTACAGCGCGGTTGGATTCGCCCTTTCCATCTATTTACGTGTCATTTTCAGACTCGGCTCACGTACCAATACTGGTTTGGGCCTTGAGTCGATTTTTAAAAATGCAGTTATTTTGAAAGGTCATGCCATGTGATTTCTGTGTAGCCTGTGAGCATAAAGGGTGGAGTGGTGGATGGGAAGAACTGGGCATTTAGAAACCTCTCTGCCTGTAGGCCAAACTGCTGCTCAGCTCTTCTGGTATATTCTACTTGTGGAGGTTCCAAATCCAGACTGTGCTAGTGAGATGCAGCAGCCTCAGTCTCCCCACCTGTAAAATAGGGACAGTAATACTTATCCCAGAACCCATGGCAATTGGGATGCTGTGTGGTATGGAGTTGGGAGTGTGGACCCTGGAGGCATATACCAGTGCATATCCCAGCTCTGCTGCTGGTGTGAGCTTGGGCAAGTTCTTCAGCCTCCCCGGGCTTTTGTTTCTTCATCTGTATAATGAGGAATATGTTAGCATCCACCACATAGGGTTACCTTGAGAATTATATGATTTAACCCAGTGCCCAGCACACAATAAGTATTCAGCAAATGCTAACAGTGGCTCTTGTTGTTTATAATTTCTCTTGTTCTATTAAGTATATGAATATAGTAGAAAATAAGGCAAGTTCACCTCCAGGCTGGGGAGAGGAATAGTCCCTTACCCAAACTGTGAGAGTCTCCTTCAGCTTACCTTCTTTTTCTTATTGTTTCAACTTATAGATTAATTATCTAATTTTGTGACCCAAAAATAAAAGGTAGATTCCTTGGTCTAAAATTAGATTCATCTTTTCCCTATCCTAGGAAGGATCCGTTTCTCCCTTCTATTTTACCACCATCTAGCACCCGGAGACGCTTGGTTCAAGAGGCCAGCTAGCTTGTACTGGAGTGTGAGGGAATTCTGAGGGCTCAGGTGGAAGGAAAGCATGATGCCAGAGTTTCGTTGGGTTAAAGCATTACTTCTCAACCCTTCCTGCACATTAGAATGAATTGAGAAGCATTACAAAAATCATAGAAGTGTTGTGTGTGGGGCTTGGGTATTAGTATATTTTTTAACTCTCCAGCTGCTTCTATTGTGCAGCCAGGACTGAGAACCACCCTGGCTAAGACATTCAGTGGCATTGCAGGTGCTTCCCTTGGTCGTTTCTGACTCGCCCCTTTTAACTCACTGGCCCGTCGGACTCTGATTTCTGCCCTTCATGCAGTGGGTGAGCTTTCCTCTGGGGCTTGCCTTGAGGTCTGCAGGAGCAAGGCCACTTCCTCTCTGAATCCTAGACACAGGCTTTGGGTCAGAACTGCCACCCATGTGGAACCCCCTTCTGCCCCTCTGCTCTGGGGGATCTTGTCTGAATCCATCCCTTCTTTGCCTGCCTTATGCCTTCTAGCTACTATTCTTCTGCCCCTCCTTTCTTAATCAGCACAGTTCTGCTGCTTTCAGTCCTTTTTTCACTAACCATTGACTGCCCTTTGCTCTGTCAAACATAGTTTTGGAGGCTGTGTAGTGAAAGAATAGGGAATTTGAGGTTGGACCTGGGTTTAACTCTCTCCTTGATTGCTGACAAGTTACTTAACCTCTCCTCATTTGTCAGCTAGGAATAATCTGACCTGGGTGAGACTGCTGTGAAGATGAACGAGATAAAGGAGGGGTGATGGTGTGGTAGTGGTGGCCTGGTGAGAATGACTAGGAGTGATGGTGATAATGAGAATGATGATAATGGCAATGGCAGTGTTGAGGTGAGATGAGGGTATTGATGTGGTGGTAGTGCTGATTTTGGTGGCAGGTGATGGCTAGAGTGATAGGGGTGGTGGTGATGATGGTGGTGGTAGTTGTAATGGTGACTGTGGTGGTGGTGGTGGTGATGATACTGGTGATAGCAGTAATGGTAGTGATGATGGTAATGATGGTGGTAATGATGGTGGTTTGGTGGTGGTGAATATGACAGTCGGGTGGTTGTAGTAATAACTATAATGATTTGGTGGCAGTGGTGGTGATGGTGGCAGTGGTTTAGTGGTAAAAGTTCTGTCAAGAAAGCAGAAGGCTGGAGGAAGCATCAGTGTTCTGATCAGAGGAACCACATGGGAAGCAGAGATAGAAGGTCTTTGCATTTGCTAAGGCCATGGGAGTAACTTGTATCAATTAGCGTTTGATCAGGAAATCAGAGCTACTCTGTATGACATGGAATAAGGGATTAATCATAGGGATTAGACTTACCCATTATGAAAACTAGTAAAAATGTCTAGGCAAGGCTATTGCCTCTGTATCTGGAGTTGAGTTTGACATTTTTTCAGGTCAGCAGGGCTTGCAGATGGGACAGAAAGCTGGATGGAAGCAGGAGAGCAAGAATGAACTGTACCATGTCTCTGACTCCTACAGTGGTAACACAGTGACCTACAGGAAAAGCCAATGCCTCTCATCACAGGGCTGGACATGCACCTGACTCAGGACTCTGGGCTGGAGGAGACCCAGGGAGTCAGAGATCCTGGAGCCCTGCTCCGTCAAGGTGAGGCAGCAGGTCTGAGATATGTGTGAGCTGCCGCTGCGCCGGGTCCCTAATTAAACCTCCTGAGTGGAATGGCTACTGCTTCCCTTCTGCCTTCCAATCCTCTCACAGATTTCTCTTGTTGCCAGCTTCAATCTGGAACTGTAGAGGAAGGAACTCTGGGAAATGTGGTTCCTGCTTAGTTCTGGTGGCACAGCACAAGTCACTGCTGAGGGGTCCCCATGTGGATTGGAAAAGCTTCAGCACCTGTAGTGGCCTGTGCTGTCTACTCACTCTGGCATTTCAAGCCTGGAGAGGCAAGGAGGACAAGATCTGAGCTGAGGGCCACGCCAGGGAACTGGACAAGAAAGAACTTGGCACTCTCAAGTCAGGGAATAGCCTTGCCATTTCATCTCATCCCTGGATGCTGGAGTACGTTGGTCTCCCCCTCTAACCTCTAACCACTGAAAGGGACCCTCTCTTCTGCCAATCCTTGACTTTGGAATCATGGGCTGAGTAAGGCTGAAACATTTGGCCATCTTTGGGACCCTGGTATGCCCCTAGTCTCACTTTGGTGTCTCTTCAAGTGGCTGTCTTTCATCGTGTTGACCCTACTCTCTGTTTCTAATATCTGCCTGCTACATTATCCAGCTGGACTTCTCAGGTCTCCCTGGTGACTGACCTCCTTAGACCAGGGGGCTCCCCTAGTGCCTCTAGTGCTGACAAAGTGCCACCTTGTGACAGTTTCTGCCCTCTTCCTGGTTCTCTGGCTTCTGAAGTCTTCATTTATCCACAAATAAAATTCTGATCGATGCTATTCTTACTCTTTCATTTGACAATTTTCCTCATCAGATATGCATTTAGAATTTAACTCTACTGTATTCTTTCCTATTTTGTCAGTCACTGCTGTAACTTACATGGAATCACAGTTGGGTGACAGGGACTGAAGTAGTTAGTTCTCACTTATTTACTGTGAAATGAGTAGTTTGAGATTCAGTCAGTAGTCAGAATGGTATTCTTCACTTCCTCCTTTTCTTTATTTACTATGCTACCTGGTTTGTGAACATTTTCTCCAGCTGCAAACAATTTACACAAACTGTAAACTCTGTATCCATTATAATCCCTGTAACTATGACTAGAGACTGGAAAATGACCAGTTGTCATTACATTCGGAAAAGCATAGAAAGGATCTCCTTACTTGTGGCCTCACACCTGATGCTTTTCAGATGGTGGATGAGTTATTAGGATGATTTGCACCTCAGTTTTCTTATCTGTAAAGTGGGAAGGTTGCCTTGCATTTCATTCTGTGTTCTTTGATGCCCTGTGGGGTTGCCAGAGGACTCACTGGGAATTTGGGGATGGGGAAGAGCATGTGTCTAGAGGGCCTCATCCCTCATTCAACTAGCAAAAAGCCACTTATTCCGTGTTATATATTTGGTTTCTATGATAGATTGGATTGTTGGTCAGCAATAAAAATTACTCCCTTCCTTCTTCCTCTTGGAGCAAACCATAACTCCCTTGTTCTACTGACTTTGGGCTTGGCTATGTGACTAACTTTGGCCAATGAAATGTGGGAGGATGGGATGTGAATAGAAGCTTTAAATGTACTTGCATTGTTTGGCCTACCTCTCATACTCTTCTGTTTACTGTGAGAATATGCTGTAGGGAGCCACTGGTCCAAGGAGAAGGGGAGGGGTATAGAACAGACCTAAATGCAACCTGTAGCCTGAAACAGAGCCGAGGCCAGCCTAGATCCACTTAGAGTCAACCTGTTGATCTGTTAGTACAAGAACACATGCTGCCATGAGCTGTTGTGTTTTGTTACACAGCTATAGCTGTCTAATACAGCTTACAAATAAGTTTTGTCCATAATCAGATTTTTTGGTTTAAAAAAGTTTGAAAAGCACTGAGTTTGCTGAGTTTTCAGCTTTCCCATCCACTTCTATTGTCCTGTTTTTTCTCTTTGTGTATTTAGGAGAGAGAGGGAGAAAGAAAGGGTTTTGGAAACAATATAGTCTTGTAGAAAGAAAGAAAAGATAATTTTTTCTTTTGAGGAAAGAGGGACTTAGGGAGCTGGGAGGAGAGATAGGCACATTCATAGCTAAAGTATGTTTTGTTTCTTTTTTGAATCCTCAAGTAAACATTTCTCCACTGACATTGTTTTGCACTGTTACATTATTTTGTTCACTTTTGTGTTCCATTTGTACAACCTCTGAAATTCCAGGAAGAAGGTGAAAGAATAACATTGCACATAGCCCTGGGTTGTGCTGTGTTTACTTCATGATGGACCGTTCACTCAGGCTTAACCTTAAACTGACCTTTCTGATTCCAGACAAGACAGCAAAGCTTTGCTCACAGATTCAAAATCAGGGAACAGAAACAGCTGACTTCCCTGGCCAAGGATGTTTTCCATTCTCATTATTTGTGTCCTTGGTCACAAATGAGATGCTAGGGAGGTAATTTTTAGGAATTCCTGGAGTACTTTACTGCTGATGTGCATGCACAGATACCCTGGGGTCTTATGCAATTGGTACCCAACCCCAAAGTCTGGATATATTCATTGTAGGATGAAGAGAGGGAGGAAGGAAGGAAGGCTGAGGAAGGTCTTTGGCTATTTTCAAGACCTTTTTTTGCTCCAGCAATTTGCAACATGGTTTTATTTTATGCTTATAAGTTTTGAGATCATCTCAAATATAAATATTAAACCACTGATCAAAGGCCAAGAATAAGAGATATTTAGATACCCTCTATTCCAATGAATAATTAAAGGTTACTATATCATGTGTAAAGGTATTCTCTTCAAGGATGAGCACTTTAGGTCAGATCATGGAAGCCTGGCTTTATTTATCAGAAAGAGTGTCTTTCTGGGGCTGGGAGGCCAACACGAGGAAGGCTGAGCTTTGTGTATGGCAGGAGCTGAGTTTGAGGCTATCTGTGCCATCAGCCTGTGCTCAGGTTGTGTCCCTACACTGATGGCCATCAGAATTTGGGTATCAAGTGATTCACTTGCTTGTACTAGATTGAGCTCCTTTGAGGACAACAGGAGCCATTAATATTTTAGAGCCAGAGGCCAGGCGCGGTGGCTCATGCCTGTAATCCCAGCACTTTGGGAGGCCGAGGCGGGCAGATCACAAGGTCAGGAGATAGAGACCATCCTGGCTAACACGGTGAAACCCCATGTCTACTAAAAATACAAAAAATTGGCTGGGTGTGGTGGCGTGCACCTGTAATCCCACCTACTCAGGGGGCTGAGGTGGGAGAATCACCTGAACCCGGGAGGCAGAGGTTGCAGTGAGCAGAGATCGCGCCATTGCATTCCATCCTGGGTGACAGAGTGAGATTCCGTCTCAAAATAATAATAATAATAATAATAAAGAACTTAGAATCTGGACTGGTATAAACCTTAATTCAAAGGCCATCTCTGCCCTGTACAAACTGCGTAACCTTGGGCAAATAACCAGTTCTTTGTTTCTTCATCTGTAAAATGGGGATAATTAGTACTTTTCTCATAGGGATGCTGTGAAGAGTCAAAGATATAATGGTTGTAGAGTGCTCAGGACATAGCCTGGAATGTCGTATCTGCTCATATATGTTAGCTATCACCATCATTGCTGCTGCTGCTGTTTTTATTAATCTAGTCCTGGTAATTTATATCAGGGAAAAAAGCCAAAAAAGTTATATGCATAAAAATGTGTATTGCATCCTGTCTATAGCAGTGAGAAATCAGAAACGATCTAAGTGTCTCATTCATTCAGCCAATTTAACAAATATTTTTTGAAGTCCTATTGTGTGCCAGGCACTGTATCTCACTGTTTGGGGTACATCACTGAATAAGAGAGACAAAGATCCCTGCTTTTGTGATGGAGAATGGGTAGCTAAACTATGGGGCAATAATTCAATGGAGTGTTATACAGCTATTAAAGCAGTAGCAGTGAAGACATGGGAAGTTGTTTGTTGTGTCATGTAAAATCAAAAAGCAGAAGAGGAAAACATAGATGCCTTAAAATATATATGTGGGTGGACAGAGACTAGAATGGAGCATTTGAAAATGCAAGTGGTTGTTAGAGTGATGGAATCATGTTTTTTGTTTTTCAGTAATGTTTGAAATGGTTTTACAACATTATGGAAGAAAATTATATATATGTGTATATATATATATGCATATGCATAAATAATTGAAAAAAATGAACTGGCCCTAAGAGAAGTTTCTTATGGTTTAGGAATCAAAGTAAGGCTTATAGGCAAAAGAGGAAATTGCCTAGGTAGCAAGGAAGGAAAAATTGCTATTTCAAACCAAAAATGACTGTTGCAGTTCCACTGTGCACTGGAAGCATGAAATTCATGCCAAGGATGTTAGTTCTTTGTTAAGGAAAACCTATTAAGCAGATGAGAAAAGAGGCCCTGAAGCCTCTGGAAAGAGGAGAGTTCAGACTTAAACGTCTTTGTATAATAAAGCACAGAAGATTTCCATTTTCCCTCAGCAATTTGGGGATGGAAGGGAGAAACAGAGATTCAGAGGCTGGAGAACTGGAAGAAGATGAGAAGGGAAAGAGCCAGCTAAAGAGGTTGGAAGAGATGAGGCCACAATAGCAACTTGAAGAACACTGATAACTAATACTCAATTTTAAGAGATTTCCTGTCCCAGGAGACCATATGTCCCCCTGCCTCTTGCCTTCCCTCAGGACTCTCCAGGAGGACACTGTACTCCCGTGGGATAGGGGCTGATATGGTTTGGATGTCCCCACCCTTATTGAATATAATCCCTAATGTTGGAGGTGGGGCCTGATGGAAGGTGTTGGGATCATGGGGGTGGATCCCTCATGAATGGCTTGGGCGATCCCCTTGGTGATAAGTGAGCTCTGGCTCTGAATTCACAGAAGATCTGGCCATTTAGTAGTGTGTGGCACCTGCCCCCACCCGTCTCTGTCTTGCTCTTGGTTTCACCATGTGATGTGCAAGCTCCCATTTTGCCTTCTGCCATAAGTGAAAGCTCCCTGAGGCCTCCCTAGAAGGTAAGCGGATGCCGGCACCATGCTTCTTGTACAGCTTGCAGCACTGTGAGCCTGAAACTTTTCTTTATAAATTACTGACTCTCAGGTATTTAAAACAATGCAAGAATGACCTAATACACGGGCTTGGGCCATTTTGTTTGGTTATTAAAAGAAGGCTGGTGTCATAGAATATTCAGGGTTCACCTACAGAGGGGGATCCGAGAGGTCAGAAGCTACCTGTTCCAAATTGACCACTTTTGGGGTCTGAAATGGCTGCATTGCCACCATTAGCAATATGATCTTTTGCAAATAGACAATCTAGGAGCCCTGATTTTTTAGGTGCAGCAAGGTCTGGGAGAAGTCTTGCTCTTCCATGAAGACCTTAAGGAGAATGATTTTGATGGATCATTGATCTGTTGAGGGAGGAGGCTGGGCAGGTTTTGATTAATGGGTGGAGAAGGGAACAGTGAGCACACAGGAGAGTGATGCTGGGGCTTGGAGACTGGGAGGCGGTGGGCAGGTGGTGGGAGGAAGCCTTCTGCAGCCTGAAGTCTTTTAGGACAACTGGGGGGTATTCTCTAGACTCTGAATCCTGCTCCCAGGAGACCCTGTGGCTGTGCCCCTTTTGGGAATGGTACTTAACTTAAAGGCCTCTAGAATAGTAAGCTTGTGTGGCCTTGGAGAACCAAGGTGGGGGTGGGGAGGAGCTGTCTGACCCAGGTGCAGGCTACATTTAAAAATACTAATAAAATAAAGTAAAACAAAATGCTTTTTATTATCACCTTATACCAACGGTCAGTGATAAACTACCCCTCCCTGCTGGGGCAGATGGTTTGGGCTGTCCCCATCCCCTAGTCTGGCCAGGCTGTGAGATGGCAAACAGCCCAAGTAGGGGATCCAGAAGGAGCACGTGCAGGAAGAAAACCCAGATTCCTCACACTGGTAAGTAAGAGGCTTCTCAGGACTGAACTTGAAAAACATGAGCCCCACCAAGGGCGGGACAAGAAAATCCTCAGAAGACGGCTGAGCAGAGGTTAAGCAAATATTGGTGCCAAGCTGGTGGCAGCTTGGTAAGCAGACGGCTCCCATCCTTGGCGAATGCTCAGGATTAGTGTCTTTTCAGAGAAAAGACTTAATCTGAGCTGTGGTGGGGAGAGAGGGCTAACTCCTCTTTTGTGAAAGATCACAGCCCCAGCAAGATCTTGAGACAATGTTCTAAAAACACGTGGCTGTCCTGCAACCCTGGGGGCACTTCGCAGGCTATGGGAAGGGAGGCAACCCAGATCCCTTCTAAATCCTAGTGTTTAGATGGGACTGAGGCCACTAAAGTTTAGACCAGCAGCATCAGCATCACATGGGAACTTGTTAGAAATGCAAATTCTCAGATCCTACCCCAGACCTACTGAATCAGAAACTCGGGCTGGGGCCGGCAATCTGTGTTTTCATTAGCCTTCCTGATGACTCTGATGCCTATAAAAGTTTGAGAACCAAATCCAGAGTGAACTCTGGGATTTGGTTCCCTCTGAAAGGTGGCAGCGTGAACTCCCTCTGCTCTCCTCCTTTCCAGGCACCCGGGGCTTGCGGGTCTGCAAAGCGCTATGATGGTGCTGTCACTGCAAAAGACACAGGCTGGCTGGGCGTGGTGTGTCGTGCCTGTAATCCCAGCACTTTGGGAGGTTAGGGCGGGAGGACTGCCTGAGCCCAGGAGCTTGAGACTGGCGTGGGCAACATGGCAAGACCCTCTCTCTACAAAAAATAAAAATAAATAAAAAATGCCAGATGTGGTGGTGCACACCTGTACTTCCAGCTACTGGAGAGGCTGAGGGGAGATGATTGCTTGAGTCCAGGAGGTCGAGGCTGCAGTGAGTTGTGATGGCACCATCGCACTCCAGCCTGGGCGACAGAGTAAGACCCGGCTTTTTTTTTTTTTTTTTAATTTCTAGAGAAGTCTGTGAATAACATTAGTTAATTACTGGGTCTGCAGCCTGCATTGTGAAATATTCTTAGGAAAGACAATTCAATAACCTTGCTCCTCTCATTCTTCTTATGTTTGGGAAATTTAATCCAATTATTTAAGCCAATCCTTAATGTGTGGGCAAGTTCTCCAACTGTCTAACCTAAATCCCTTTTACTGTATGTGCAACTCTAGAGGGAAATCTGTCCTAGACATGATAACTTTCATCACAGAGTTTTTGATCCCAAAGTTCATAGAAAGAATGGGAAATAGGAGGGAAAGGGCTGCCCAGAATTAACATCCCATTAGCTGGGCCCAGGCAGCCCTGTGTTTAGTAGACACTTCTGGTCACCTGGTAAGGTCCTGGGACTGTGTCATTGCACTCTTTTTTGGCTGTGTAGTGAGGCAGAAAGTACTTCATTTTTAAGAGGCTGGATTAAAACTTGGCTCTCCCGTGTATGAGCTCTGTGACACTGGGCAAGTTCTTTATCTACTCTAAGTTTGCTCATCTCAAAATTGGGGTAAACTCCACAGAGGGTTGTACCAAATGTTGAAGGTGAGGGTGTGATGTCATTGTTCCTTAAAACCAGAAGGCAGGGGCATGTGCTACAGAGGATGCTAGAGAGGTGGGCAGGAGCCAGATGTTGAGGGGCATCATATACCTCCCTTTACAAAACCGTCAGCCACAGTTATTTTGTATTTTGAACAGTTTGAATTTTACTCTAAGAACGTCCACATGTAGAGTCACCCAAATGCTTCACAGAGTAGGGAGATATTAGGTTGGTGCAGTAGTAATTGCAGTTTCTGCAAAGGAAATCTACTTTCAATTGCAAAAACCTTGGCCGGGCGTGGTGGCTCACGCCTATAATCCCAGCACTTTGGGAGCCCGAGGCGGGCGGATCACAAGGTCAGGAGATCGAGACCATCCTGGCTAACATGGTGAAACCCTGTCTGTACTAAAAATACAAAAAAATTAGCTGGGCATGGTGGTGGGTGCCTGTAGTCTCAACTACTTGGGAGGCTGAGGCAGGAGAATGACATAAACCTGGGAGGCAAAGCTTGTAGTGAGCCAAGATTGCGCCACTGGACTCCAGCCTGGATGACAGAGCGAGACTCTGTCTCAAAACAAACAAAAAAACCTCAATTACTTTTGCACCAACCTGATACTTCTGTAGGTTTCAACTCCTGGCATGAGGGGGTTGGTCAGCACAGTCACATCCCTCGGGCTTTTCCAGAGTCTTCCATGGCAATAGCTCCATACTTGCAAACTCATCACCACCTGCTGAAGGCCAAGGAACAATGTGGTGAGTAAAGGCAGCTCATGCTCTATGCTGAGGGTGGGTATAAAGAGTGGAAACTCGTGACCAGGAGGGTTATGTTTGAGAGTAAACCATCAGGCAGAAGGCAGATGTGAGTAATCTCAGGTCACTGAGTTCAAGACAGTTGGGAGAGCCCATTTCTTGGCCACATATTCATTTGTCACTTCCCACTGACTGCCTGCCATGCGTCAGACATTTGTTAAGAAGACAGGGGAGGTCCTGCCCTCAGCTTGCTCACAGTCCAAGACAGCTCCAGGCTAGAGCTGGAAAATGCCTGTGCTTCTGTCTGCAAGAATGATCTGAGGAAAGTTTTTGGCCTTATGGAGTGTGCCCCCCAACCCCCTCCAAAGTTGTTCACATCTTAATTCCTAGAACTTCTGATTACGTTACTTGTCATGGCAAAAGGAGTTTTGCAGATGGATTAAGTTAGGGACCTTGAGATGGGTTGTTCATGCTGGATTATCTGCGAGGACCCCATGAATCACAAGGGTTCTGAAAAGTGGAAAAGGAGGCAGAAGACAGTGGGAGGAAGATGGGACTATGGACAAAGAGTGATGCCTGCAAGGTTCAACCTGCTGTAACTGCCTCTGGAGATAGAGGGAGGGGGCCAAGAGGAAGGAATGCAGGTGGCCTCTAGGAGTTGGAAAGGCCAGGAAATGGATTCTCTACTAGAGCCTCCAGCAAGGAACGCCCCCCCTGCTGACCCCTTGATTCTAGCCCAACAGGAACCTTGTCAGACTTCTAACCTACAGAATTGAGAGATAATACATTTGTGTTGGTTTAAGTCACTAAATTCGTGAATTTGTTGTAATTGCCCCAGGAAACTAGTAAATGAAGCTCTGGACCTGTAGTCAGACCAAGACTAGCCATTTGTCTCCAACTCCAAGAAGTGTCCTGCTATCTCTGTACCTGAGGTCCTGGGTTGGGATGTGAGGACTGACTTCTTTGAGAGACTGGCTGCACTGAATCTCAGAAGGTCCTAGGTTGGATGTAGCAGGAAGTTCAGATTCAGGGGCAGGAGTGCTCATAGGCACTTGCAGGGATGCTCTCAGGATGCCACAGAATCCCAAGTGTCAATATGGTGGGCGGATGAAGAGATACAGCCTTGGCAAAGCTTGCCAGATCCGACTAAGTAACAACTCAGGCAGAAGAGGAGCCTCTTGTTTGGACTTGGCCTAAATATTGTATCTTTCTTGGGTTTTGGATATCCCTTGCTGTCATAGAGACAACACAGGATTCTCTTCCAGCCAGATCACTTACAGATTGTGCAACATTGGGCAAATTACTTAACTTCTCCAAACCCTAGTTTCCTCGTTTATAAATACGCACTTTGCTATGTTATTATGAGGAAGGTTGTTACAAAGTCTAAATAAAGCTGTGTAAAGCACCTGGCACATAATGGGACAATGACTCTTTCTGAAGAAGGATAGTTGTAGGATTCTCTCCAGCTTAGTGGATGGTTGTAGAACCAAGTGTGAGTACCTTTCTGCTGGATAGTCAGAATCATGGTTAGTCAGAGATTTGGGGCTGCTGGGAGTGTAGCCAAGCAGGCAATCCACCCCCCTGGCACCCTTTGAAATAAGATATACAGCTGGTCTTTTCAGCCAGGTTTTAGGGAAGGGCCATGTGACAGGAAACTGCATAGCCGAAGGCATTACTGGGTCTGGGTTCTTTGGGCGTTGATGGTGGCTCTAGCAGGGAAGACAATGAGAGCAGCTTGGTGAGTCTCGGAAAACACACCCATTCCCCCAGCCAGTGACTCTGCAGGAGAACAGGTATCTTCAGCTTCCTGCAGTCCCCTGGAAGGGCACTGCCTGGGCCTCCCCGGGCCTGATCTGTTTTCCTGACATTTTAGCATCCTTCTATAGCCAACGTACTCCGACAGGTCTGAGAAGAGGCAGAGGTCCTGAGGTCCAACTCTGACCCTAGGCTGCTCTTTTATACCTACCACCCCAGAGTGAGCTCAGTGTGGCAGGAGCCCGCTCTGAAGTTAAATGAAAGCCACCTGGGAAGGCAGCCCTGAACCTTCCCTGGCTTCTACTTCTTCCCACTTTCCTCCCCAAGCCTGTAGCCTCAGGCTGCTCAAAATTCCCTTGCTCTAGACCCTCACTCAGCAGACCCCTTCCTGGATATGTTTCTGAATAAGCAAGAGTTTACAATAGAATTTTGACATCCCAGAAGACTGTACTTTTCAGATCTTTCTGACCCCTCCAATACTTGAGAATAAAGAATAAGAGAATGTATGCATGATTCTTGTTTCCTCCTAATTCACATTTCCACTGAGTTGAATGCTTCTGTGTTTACCCTCATTTTGCTCATTAACTACAGTTCACTACCTTTCCAACTTCCCCTGCAGTTTTATCCCTCATTTGATGGCTATTTTTTTACACAGAAACAAATTTTAAAAGATCATTTGTCAGGCCAGTCATGGTGGTTCATGCCTGTGATCCCAGCACTTTGGGAGGCCAAGGTGGGCAGATCACTTGAGGCCAGGAGTTTGAGACCAGCCTGGCAAACATGGTGAAACCCTGTGTCTACTAAAAATACAAAAATCAGCTGGGCATTATGGTGCGTGCCTGTAATCCCAGCTACTTGGGAGGCTTGAGGCACGAGAATCACTTGAACCTGGGAGGTAGAGGTTGCAGTGAGCTGAAATCGCACCACTGCACTCTAGCCTGGGCAAGACTCTGTCTCAAAGACAACAACAACAACAACAACAACAACAACAACAACAACAACTAATTTGTCAGAGCTACTTTGTACACATCTTCGGCAAGTAGAGAACAATGGAACCTGGTACCTTACCAAAATTACAAATTGCTACATTCCCTAGACCTTTGGAATTACTTCAGAATGAGAGTTTGCCATGAAATAAAACTGGGATTGCTGAGCACTGAGGGCCTATTGCTCCTGTCTACCCCACCGAAACACTTTCTTCTCCACTAGCCACTGCTGGGTGCTAGGAAAGCAATCTGATTGTGCTAATCCAGGCGAATCCACCTTGGGATGTTTGTGCATTCATCAGGATGAATTTAAATTTGGTAAAGCATCAAATGTGAATGAGGTTTGTTTTTTTAAATTAACTTTTTTATTTGGGGGAGTTCTTTTTATTCTACATTTGTGTCCTTTGTGCACTCTTCAGACTGTGAATTTTTAAAAGAAGGACTACAATGATCATTAGGGAAAGAATACCTACTGTATACTAGAATAAACATGAAAGAAAGTTATTTGATTGTAAACCCAAAGCATTCAAAGTTTTATGAATTAATAAATTAACACTTATGAGTAATAAAGGATGTTTTAGTTATGTTAATTTCTAAGAAGATAGAGGGCAACTTTTTTTGTACTAATGAATGTGCTAGGTGCTAGAGAATACAACAATGAATTAAACAGATATCAATTATTTCTCTTTAAATCGCTAAGTCTTCCACCTTTCTCACCATTATGACAAATAATCATGCAGCTCAATGATGCTTATGTAGAGTCTTGAGCTGGTATCAGATGAACTTTGCTTTAAATCAGTGTTCTAAACTAGGGTAATTTTGCAACCCAGGGGACATTTGGCAATGTCTGGAGAACCAACTAGATGCTACTGGCACCTAGTGTGTAGGAAACAAGAACTCTGTGAAAAAAGAAGCCCCCAACAAAGAACTTCCTGCACCAAAATGTAAATAGTTCTGAGGTTTAGAAAGCTTTCTCTAAACAATAGATTCTCCACTTTTGAGAGCTTATGTACAATGGGAAATGTTACTGACGTGAGTGTGCTGAGCTTGGACCCGGAGTGGAGGCAGGAAGATCTGAGACCCTTCCTTCTGACGTGTGTGTAGATATACCACCAAGTTCTTTATACTGCCCTGTCATTACAGATGGTGTTCATGGTCGTTTCCTGTAACTTTCAAAAGAGTGAAAACAGAAATCAATTCTGATTCTGCTATTGACTAGCTGTGTGATCTCAGGTAGGTCACTTACACTCTCTGGACCTCAGCTTCCTCATATAAAGTGCAAAGTTTGCAATATATGATCTGTAAGGTATTGTGTAGCATTCTCATTCTGTACCCACAGAAGTATTTGCAACACTCAAAGGCTGTCCTTCCTGTCCTCTAGGTGTTTATAATCCAAGTCTCTTGGTCTGCCAATCCTTTTCAAATCAGATTGGCCTTTCCTCTTTCTACTACCATTACTTGATCAGTTTCTAGGCTCATTTTTATTGTAAAAAAATAAAATCGAATTCCTAAGGTTCCGGAGTTTCAAATAACTCTTGGTAAATTAGACCCCAATAAATATTTCATAGTTAAACCCAAAATAGCAACCTGGCTCCTCCCTAGTATTAAAGAGATTGAAAAAGTCTCCACGGTGGGAAGAGAATATCCCAGCAATTGAAGACATCTGTGGATATGGCAGTTTTACCCTCCTGGCTATATCAAAGAAACAGACTCCTAAAGTGTATTCAAGGGTACCCTGCCAATATCAGCACTTCGTCCAGATAAATTGCAAGGCCTGGAGTCGGAAGTAAAGTTTGCTTTTTGAAAAGGAGAGGCTGTACGTTCCCGGTCCTATGTGTAAATAAGCACTTGAATAAATCAGGACTCAATAATAAGCAGTGTCTAAATGAGTTTAATAACTGTCTCTGACTTGAATCCAAGTGTCAGGACTGGAAAAAGTTGGTTGAAACTGGTCCCTTCTGTGAAAGATAAAATGGGGGAAATAGAAATGTCCTTCTGAGAAGTTAAAAGCCTTCTTGTTTACAACTGGCCGGTGGAGACATTAATAAAGGCAGAGCTCCAAAATACCAACACATTACTAATCTTGAACACAGAAGTTTGTTCTTTACTGTAGATTTGTTAATGGTTGGTTAGCTCTGGCACTTGAATAGCGGTCAAAGGTGGACAGAGAAGTACTGAGGCATGAAGCAGAGGCAAGAAGGAGAGGAGAGGAGACTTTGAAAGGTACTGGATTGGGCCTGTTCCTACTGGCCTTTGCCCATCCAGAACCCATTCTCCTGCCCATCAAATTGTTTTGGGCAGGCTTCTCCCAGTCTGACCCATTCTGGAGAACTCTAAGAGAAAGCTGGCACTTGGAAACCCCAGTTTTATGAATGTCTCAGTTACAGATTTCTGGTCTTAATTACCGGGTTGGAGAAATGATGTGTGTTTTCTAAGATTAGCTTTTACACCAGCTACTGTAACTGGCTAGGCTTGAGCTCTTGCAGAAGTAACCTGGCAGTTGCAGAGAAATGGCTTTCTGTGAGGGGGCAAAGAGCCATCTGAGTGTTTGGGGAAGCCATTTACAGAAATATTTTTTTCCTTGTGTGGTTTATGTGTACTGGCTAAGGATTTTGACTTGGAAAAGAAAAAAGGTAAGTAAATGATAGCAATCGGTCAGTTATATTTGTAAAAGTTTGGAAGTTAATGATTTAATGATCCATTCTGAGGACTGTTACAGCCCAGGATCTGTCATGACCAGATGTTTCCTTCATCCGGCAGTGTATGTTATTGAGCACCTGTGACTGTCCCTGTGCTGTGCAAAGGGGACACAGTCGTGAATCACCCAACATAGTTTCTGTCCTACTACTAGACTTTGTAGTCTAGTCTTTGTCCAGTTGTTTTTACCTCATCTAAATTATTGCTATACAGTTATTTTAGCACTTGTATCGTTTATCTATTACCACAATAATACTGTGTAACAAACCACCCAGAAATGCAGTGACTGAAAGCAATGAGTATTTACTAAGGCCATGGTCTCAGGAGAGCACTTTAGGTTGGCCTGTCTAGGAAGTTCTTCTGGTCTTGATTGGGCCCATTAGTATGCCTGATAGTGGCCAGGATTGGCTGAATTAGGATGGACTCAGCTGGAGGTTCTTCTGGCTTCAAATGAGTCTGGCAGTTGACTGGCTGATGAGTGGGGCAGAGTCACTGGGCCATGTGTTGCTCATCCTCCAGTGGGCTAGCTTGGGCATGTTCACGTAGCAATCACAGACGAGCAAAAGTAGAAACACTTGAGTGCTTCCTTTTACGCTTTGGCTTCTGTTGAACTTGCCCACTGGTCAAAGCAAGTTGCAAACTGAGAGTCAAAGAGTGGGGATAGATACCCTATGTTTTGATAGGTGAAGCTGCCAAGTCACATTATAAAGCCTGAGGATCCAGAGAGGGATAAAAGATTGGAACCATTGGTGTCATCGGTCTATCACGGTACTTGATGATATGGGTGGCATTTTCTTTTTATTTGTAGAAAAGACAATTATATGTGTTTATTTAAATATATTATTGTTTTAATGAGGACTAAATACTAAGTATTGTCCCAACTAGGAAAAATAGCCAATAAATACTTTTTGAATGAATGCTTTTTTTTTTTTGAGATGGAGTGTCACTCTGTCGCCAGGCTGGAGTGCAGTGGCATGATCTTGGCTCACTGCAACCTCTACCTCCTGGGTTCAACTGACTCTCCTGCCTTAGCCTCCCAAGTAGCTGGGACTACAGGCACGTGCCACCATGCCCAGCTAATTTTTGTATTTTTAGTAGAGGGGGTTTCACCATGTTGGCCAGGATGGTTTCAATCTTTTGACCCTGTGATCCACCCACCTCGGCCTCCCAAAGTGCTGAAATTACAGGCGTGAGCCACCGCACCTGGCCTGAATACTTTTTAATGAAGAAAAAAGATATGGAAGAAAAAACGGTGGCTTTAGAAAGTTTTGGGATGGTGAGTGGACTTCCTAGCTTAGTGAAAGATAATTTGTTCTAGAGAGGCATGGAGAGAGGGAAATAAGGGTAAAAGTTAGGATGGAAACAGATTGTGATGGACCCTGACTTCCAAGCAGAGGTATCAGATCTTTTTCTTTTCATGTGAGTAATGGGAAAATATTAAAAATAATCTGAAAACAGGGATGAAAGTTGAAAGTGCCATCAGAGTTACATAATGTGAAAGTCTTGTAAATGAAAGAATCCTTGTCTGCTTGCTTGCTTTCTACGTTTATTGAAACAGTGTTGTCAATGAGTGGATGGAAATGCGGTTAGTGTGGGGATTCATTTGACTCAAGAACAGTTTACATGAAACAACCCCATCCACACCCCCCAGCCCCGCCCCTGCCGTTTCAATCTTCTGGTGAGTTGAATGGCTTTGCTCTTTTCTGTGACTTCTTAAATCCCGAGTGTGTGTTTGTTTGCAAGGAGGACCAGGTAAGTAAGTGTGGATAAGATGGACTGGTGATCATCTCTACTGCAGGAAAAACACGTTTAAATGCATATCTTACCACTAGCACAAGGTATATGGCTACATTATTATCTCTGTGTCTATATCTGTATAGCTATACTTATATCTAGCAAATGAGGCTATGCTTGAATATTCATTAGTGTGTTTAAATTTCATACTACTTTTCAGGGTTGAGGCTCATGCTCAGTCAAACCTCTTCTGGAGTTGATATTTGTAATTTATACAGAATATTTTTATCTTTTTTTTTTTGTCCCCAAACTGATAGGGAGCAAAGTTCCTTGAGTGAAGCTATGGTTCTCTACCTGGGCTACATTTGAGTCATCTAGGGAACTTGGAAAAAAAAAAAAAAAAAAATCCCTGTGCCTGCAATCACTGAGGTTGGGGCCCACACATGAGAATTTTTAAAAAGTCCTAGGTGTGTGCAGCCAAGGTTAAGGACCACTGCAATGGGTGCATGAACAGAATCTTAGTTTTTGAATATCCTGGTGTGAGCATTTTCTTTGTTGGGCTCTTCGCTTTCCCAGTGTGTTCTCTGCCAATGCCTCTGCACGGAAGAACCACCCTCCTCTGATTTTTAATCCTCCCTGTAGCTGTGGTTTTCCCGTGAAGCCACGACAAGCAAAACAAATTCCCTGCAACTGTGCTTTGCATTACCCTCTATTGGTTTCTGCTGCCCACCTAGTGGCTTTCCTGTGGGCCTCCACTTGTTTACCACCCAAGTGAAGCTAGGGGAGGAGCAATGCCTTGTTCTGGAAGGCCAGCACCCTGGGTGCTGTGACTGGGAGCTGATAGCCTTGCACCATGAGTCTGAATGAAAGAGACTCGTGGTGGGGGCCAAATTTCTAGGGTGTTGTGAGGAATAAACAGGACAATGCATGTGCAACCAGGGCATCAAATGAGCCGGAGGGGGTGGGGAAAAGCAGAAAGTCACATTCTTCTTCTTCAGCATGACTTTTTAAACAGGCTCTTTTCCTATTCCTGGCATAGTCCACAGGTGTCTGGTGACTTTCAGCCATTTTAGTTATGCTTTAAGGTTTTAAAAAAAACTGATACGAATTAAAATTTGGAGTTTTCTTCCAACTCAAAACTTCCAGGCTTGGGACTTGCTATGGGCGAGGGTAGGGCGTGCTTTGTCCTACGCTTTCTCTTCCTTGCTCCTTTGTTCCTCTTCTGCCCGTGACTGTGCTGCTGCTGCGGGTTCTCCATGGTTTTGGTCTGATGGTACGGCATTTGTTCTCTAGTGCTGGTACTCCCTGGGTTTCAGATAGCCAAACGCGGGCTTTCTTTCTCTTGGGGCGCTTTCATAGGTTTTTAGAATATCACGTTTCCTGAAAGGAATGTCAGGCACTGCCCACTGCCCTGTTCCCTGACTTGGGGGAGTGGGGTATAGTCTCCTGCTGACCACTTACAATTCTCCTCTCCCTGCTTCTCATCCCCCCATCCTGCACCTCATGCTTTTTGCTGCTGGGGTTACTTTGCCTACCAGAAAATTCTTTGGGATTGAATCCTTTCAAGGTGACCCAAGTATAGCTGCCTTTCATGGTGCCCACTGTTCTGGGAGGTATTTTGTATCTCCGTTCACCCCACTCTGGAAGGCAGGCTGTGCTCAAAGCTTTATATGCCCTGCTCTGGTTGCAGTGCTAAGTGGTTGTATGAGTTTCTGCTCCTTCACGGGCATCGGGCTTGGGGGCAATATGTCACTCTCTCTTTCAGGCAGATACACCCATTCTCTAGGCTTGTGTGCAGGTGGGGATGTGCATCCCTGCTCTCAACTGAAATGAGCAGGATTCTCTAAATACCAGCTCACAATTCTCTTTGGAGAAATCTTTATTCCCCAATTTTCCCTCAAATTTTTTCCCCTTATTTATTGGCTAAAAGTAAGTGATAGACCATAGGTCACAGAAACAGCCTTTGAAATAATCCCAAACTTAAAAAAAAAAAAAAAAAAAATGGAAGAAGAGTACAAAGAACTGTTTCCCCCTGTACCTTCTGAGAGTAAATTTCTAACCTGTATTCTATCACCCTAGAACACTGTAGGGAGTATAGGGTATTTCCTGTGTAACCACCATATAATCATCAAAATCAGGAAATTAACATTGACACCTTGCTATCATCTCATCCTTACTACCCCATTCAAGTTTTGCAAAATTGTCCTAATAACATCCTTGGAGCACAAAGGATATATTCCAGAATCACCTACTGTATTAAGATGTCATGTCTCTTAGGTATCCTTTAGTCTGAAACATTCTTTGATTTTTATCACCTTGACTCTTTGAAGTTTACAGGCCGATTATTTTGTAGCACATCCCTCAGTTTATATTTGTCTGATGTTTCCTCACGGTTATGTTCAGATTATGCATTTTTGGCAATGATTATCACAGAGGTTAGGTAATGTTCTTTTCATTGCATCCTATCAAGTAGTACAAATGTCTCTGTATGCCACTGCTGGTGGTGTTAGCTTTGATTACTTGATTAAGCTGGTATCTTCTAGGTTTTCCCACTGTAAAGCTACTCTTTCCCTGTGTAATTGATATGTATTTCATGGGGAGGTATTTTGAAACTCTATAAACATCTCATTCTGTATCAAACATTCAACTTATCTATTTATTTATGTCTGTTCAGACTCATGTTTTCCTATTATACTGAATGAATTTAAATTCTTATTATTTTGATGCTCAAATTTGTCAGTGGTTTGGCCAGTGGGATCCCATTCAAGCTGGCTTCTGTATTCCTTTTGTGTGAATATGAACCCCATCATTTTATGAGCATTTCCTGCCTTTCTGGCACAATAAGAGGCTCTAAGCTCATCTGTACTTTCTGTACTCCAGCCCTTGAATCAGCCATTTCTCCAAGGAGCCCTGGTCTGTTTTAGTAGAAAGTAGTATTTAGGAGCCAATATTTGAGTGCTAGGTGTGCTTGTTGCTAGTGAGCTGTCGCTGTTCTTGGGCTCATTCAATGGTCAGAGCTAGGGGATGTATGTGTGTGTGTGTATATATACATGTATATATACACATGTGTTAACTTCTCTATCGAAAACCTTGAGTTCACACAAGTCTCCAGTTCTAATCCAACCCCAGGGCCCATTGAGCCTTTTCCCTGTTATGTTAATTAGTTTGGCTCTGCTTAGGTGTGTTAACTCTCATAGAAGTCAGTGAAGTTTCACAGTGACACAGTAGCCAATTATATATGCTCAAATTCATAGTACATTGCGAGGCCCATCAATCATGTAGTTAATACTCACATAGGCAGTAGTAAAAGGGGGGTAATGAAGAAAAGCGATGGCTTGGGAGACCACCACACTAACAGACAAGTCAAGTGGGTCTAGAGGTCCTTTTGGATGCTAGTCATGGTGTAGGGGTAGAGTGAGGTGGGATGGGTGGGGGTTGGAGGGGGACATGGGTGTGGCTTTGTTGTTTTTCTCTCTCTCTACCCTATCATCCCTATCGCAGAGCCTCTGTTGGCAGCTTCCAGTCAGGAGAAGGCCTCAGTGTTCTCACAGGAAGAGCCTGCAAGGATGTCTTAAAGAAAGCTGGGTCCTGGCTGCTTTTATGATCCTTCCAGATGGGTCTGTTCTCATGATCTCAGCCACCTTTCACTTCCTATTTGTTCGCTGCAGGTCTTGGGTGGTCTTGTGCAGCAGCAGGTGTTATCACTTCAGTCTATTACATATATGTTTATCACTTTGAAGGGGGCAGCTTTACTGTTGGCTCAATGTTACTTGACATGAGTGACTCCATTTTAAGACATTAGGGACCGGGTGCAGTATGGCTTACGTTTGTAATCCCAGCACTTTGGGAGGCTGAGGCAGGTGTATCACCTGAGGATTCTGAGACCAGCATGACCAACATGGAAAAATCCTGCCTCTACTAAAAACACAAAATTACTCAGGCATGGTGGTGCATGCCTGTAATCCCAGCTACTTGGGAGGTTGAGGCAGGAGAATTGCTTGAACCCGAGAGGCAGAGGTTGTGGTGAGCTGAGATCATGCCATTGCACTCCAGCCTAGGCAGTAAGAGTGAAACTCCGTCTAAAAAAAAAAAAAAAAAAGACATTAGGATCACAAATTATGATGTATCACCCCCTTTCTGTATTTGTAATTCTCTTTTCCAACAGTGAGAAACTTGGCTTCCATTATTCCTAATATATTGATTTCATCAGTGCCCTTGTATATATCTGGTGCCACCGGCTCTTCTACAGGGCCACCTTCCTCACTCTGCATGAAATCTGATGCCCCACCCTGAGCCCCTGTGGATTCCTCCATCCCCACTGCAGAACTTAACTTGCTCTACCCCAGCTAATGATGTTAGGGCTGAATTGTTTAGGAAGGGAAGGAAAATACTAAGGATCTCTTAAACCAGTTTTGAGTCACCTGTTAGCAAGCCTCACCTCAATATTCTAGCATAAGGGTACTTAATCTGTCTGGTGTTTACAGACCCCAAAGATTGCATAAAATTCAGGGGATCTGCAAGCTTGGATGGGAAATAAATTACATGTTTACTTTTTCTAACTTCTAACTGAATCTTACCATTTCCTTTAATTATGAATGTAGGGAATAAATCACGGTATTAGCAGTGCCTGTGACTTTGTCAACAACAGAAGTCACACACATTTTCATATCACTTGTTGCAGAGACTATTATTTATGCTCATCACAACATTAACATTATGGTAGTTGTGAGATTCTTCCTTAGATCTTTTTATTGTGCTAATAAGTCTGCATATTATGATATTGCAACATTAAATTATTTTAATAATGATCTTCAACATATTTAATGTCCTTTATAATCCTATGTGTTTTGTTGTGTGCATTAAAAATAATTATCCTGAGAAGAGGTCCCCAGTCTTCACTAAATTGCCAAAGGGGTTCAAGGAAACAAACATGATTACAGCCTCTGGTTTAGCAGTTCTCTTTGGAATAGGAAGGTATTTCTCCCTATTATTTTAAAATTTGGTGCCTGAACTAGGTCAGAAAATTCCCGAATTAATCTCCTGTTAAATGTTTAAACTGCTTAGCACTGTGCTTGGTATGTAGTAAGTCCTCAACAAGTGACAGATAATATCTTATTGTTTTTACAATTTCCTTGTTGCACCAAATGGAGGGAGTAGTTGCTGGCACTTGTATGTTTTTGATTCCTCTCTTGGTACTTAGAGAGTTCCCTGACAATATGCCCAGGCTGGCCTGATGGAGGGAGATGGGAGACAAGTGGATGTGAGAGGCCACCTAGAGGGGAACCAGTCAACCTTGGCGAGCCCATTCTAGACGCTTTTACTCCCAGCTAACCCTGCTGGCACAGACCCACCAGCTGAGCACAGATGCATGACCAGTCCAGCACAGATCAGCCAAGCCTGGCCCAAATCAGCAGAACCTCCTGGCTGACATAAATGTTCATTGCTATTTTTGTTAACAAGTATGATGAAAATGAAACAACTAAGATGTATTTGTCAATCATGTGAGTGACTTCTTTGCAGAATCAGATAACAGTTTTTACAAACTGAAAAAATATTTTCCTATTACATTGTGGTATTTATAATGTGAGGATTATAAACATGACACAAAGTTTAATCTATGTTACTAATATTGTGTCCATCACTTTAAGTCTAACACGGCAGTATCTCAAGCCCTGACGCTGATTTCTATGGTGTAAATGGTGATAGTATTCCCACTATAGCTGACTTCTGGCTACCAATGTGATGTCACAGAATGTGGAATTGTATATGATGGAAGCATTGTATACTGAGGAGCATCTCTTCCCAGTTCCAAAAAGTTTTGAACCTTGGCACATTTTGGATTTTGGATTTTCAGATTAGGGATGCTTGACCTACATAACACAAGACACGTAAATAACATAAAAAGCATAAACAACAGAAAAATATAATTAGGATGTGATAAGTGAGTATCTTTGTCTTAAATATAATTTGTAAGTTTATAGAATTTAATTTTTAATAGGAGCTGTGCTTAACAGGCTCATAAAATTGGCTTTTTAAACAATTGACTCTTGGGTGTGGTCTCTGCTGGCTCCAGCATACCCCTGGTTATATAGCATGTTGTGGCAATAGCCAAATGATAGACTGGTGAAGGAGTGGGGAGGTGGGCAAGGGAAGGGAGGAAGGCTGATGAAGGGGATGTAACTGTGCAGATTTGCTTGTGCAGAAAACTGTGACTCAGTCCTGCTGGGACCCTCTAAGAAACTCTGTGGCATGGATCTTAAATTATCTCCCTGGTAGATTGAGGGTCACTTCTGGGGTATTAACTCTCAGGCACATCTGGCCTGTTCTGCCTGTAGGCTGAACATGCTGGCGGGGCCAGAGGACACCCTCAGGCAGAGGGTGCAGGAGGTCGTTGGTGGGTATGAGAACTGTCTGCAGGAGGCCTCTGGGTGAGTTGAGGGGATATGGGTGGGCCACCCTACACCCTTCTTTATGGGCTTCATCTCCCTCCCTCTAAAATGAGGAAGGACAGTCTCCAAGTCCCTTTTTGATCCTCTAATACAGTTTGAAGAATATTCTTGGCCCTGGAGAAGGACAGTGGGCACAACTAGAATGGAAGAATCCTGCGCTTTGTATCTTTTCAGGGTGGTAGGGTAGAATGTGTCACTCTGGGCCTTGCTTTAGCCTCACTCTCTCTTCCCTGAAGTGTCAAAGGAGAGGGGAGAGGAATTAAGGCCGCAGAGGTCCAATGTAGTGGCTGGTGGTCAGCCCATCCAGGGTGAATCTGCCCTTCCTCCTCCTCCGGGCCCCAGAAAGTCTGTTCTGCAAATGAGCTGTCCCGTGTCTGATTGCTACTCCCCAGGTTGGGTTTCTAGACCTTCATGACGCTCAGGTTACTGCATGGTCTGGTTCAGGGTATCACTTTCTGAGACATCCTCTCTGTAAAGCCTCTTCAATACTCTCTCCAGAGGCTCTTGACCCAGATACTCAGAGAATACTTGGTTCTTCTTGGCAGAAAAGCAACAAAGTGAGTTGGTAAAACAGGAGGTCCAGCAGAGGACTTCCAAGGGCTTTTTATCTCTAGTACTGGGACTCTATCGGTTTAACAAATATGTCAATTTATGCTGCCAAGTGGGTGTTGCCCGTCCAGGTGGCCATGTTGGAATTGATTAAAACATAAATGTAGCTACTTTTTTTCTTTCCAGAATTGTTTTTGTAAAGCTGGTCTATGAACCACAAAAGAGAATCATTCATATTACAACCACTTTATTTACCAGTTTTTGGTCCAGGTGGCTTTTTGATTATTTCAAAGTCTAATTCATCCACCAAGGTTGAAGGTAATAGATGCTATCCACACAGTACTTTCTGTATTCTAGCTACTATGCTAAGCACATTCCATGCATTTTCTTATCCACAATCCTGTGAAGTAGTTGCCATTTTTTTCTGTTTTTACAGATAGAAATGAGGTATAAAAAGTTAATAAACTTGCTCTAAGTCACATAGCTAGTAAAAGGTGAAGCTGAAATTCAAACCTAGTACTAAGACCACAGACTAGATTCTTAACTACCAATGAATTTCTTATTAATTAATTGATCCATTCAATAATATTATGTGTCAGACACTGTTTCAGGCATTGAGGAGTGATCAAAAACACAAGACAGGCAAAATTCCTGCTTTCTTAGAAGTTAAGTTCTATTGGAGGAGGCAGAAATAAAGAAATAGTATACTAGATGAATATATGATATAGTAGTTAGAATGTCATTTAAAAAACAAAAGGGCAAGGTTCAGGGGATTGGTTGGCTAGAAGGAGGTTGAAATTGTAAATGGAGTGGCCTGCATAGACCTTATGGGCAGATAATAATAGCTTTAGGAGCAGCAGAGGAACCAAGAGAATGTGTTTGGCAGAGAAAACAGTCACCAGTGTGGCTGCTTACCAAACTTCCAACAGAACCTTGGTACAGGAGTTCCATGAGAAGAAACTCTAGATTCAAACTAGCCTAAGAAAGGTCAAGAGAGGGCCTAAGGTAGGTTACAAGCTGCACATTTGGGAAGGTGGAGAAAAATGTAAACAGGAAGGAGCTGGTAGACTTGTGAAGGTTGGGTTTCTTTGATTCCACAGGCCTGCAGTAGATGAAGGTCTGTGTCAGGCAAGGGACAGAGGCAGAGTATGGCCAGAGACTGGCAGCCAAAAGTCCGGAATATAGGAAGGTGGAGCAAAATAGGAGTCCTAGTCTTTAGACATGACACAGGGTTTAGGATCCAAGGTTTGGAGAAACAACAGAGTGGAGCCATCAGCAAGCAGTACATCTGGACCATGAGAGTCAAGCTGTGACTCTGGTCTCTGTCCTGGCTTTCAGGGACTTTCCTTTGGACATGGCTTAACCCATGACACAAAGCATGATTCTGCAGAGCTCTTGTAGATAGTGTTACAACTCTACAATTCTTTTTTAGAAGAAGGTCAGTAAAGGCCTCCCCGGCTTATCAACCTCCCATGGTTTTCCCAGGTAGGTAAGAGATACCACTTTCTACCTAGCTGGTGGCTCAGGCTCTAAACCTAGGACTCATCCTCAATGCCTCTCTTTACCTTACCACCTATGTCCATTGCATGAACAAAGATCTGCAACTCAACCTAGACCAATTATTGTGAAACCATCCCCTTCGTTCCACCTCCTCTGCAACACTCTCCCTGCTACCCATCAGCCCAAGTCACCATCCTCTCTCCCTTGGACAACCACATGGTTTGATGCTACCCTTCTCCCTCCAACTCATTCTCCACACTGTAGCCAGACATATTTATTTGTTTTTGAGACAGAGTCTCACTCTTGTTGCCCAGGCTAGAGTGCAATGGGATGATCTCGGCTCACCGCAACCTCTGCCTCCCGGATTCAAGCAATTCTCCTGCCTCAGCCTCCTGAGTAGCTGGGATTACAGGTGTGCACCACCACGCCCAGCTAATTTTTTTGTATTTTTAGTGGAGATGGGGTTTCACCATGTTGGTCAGGCTGATCTTGAACTCCTGACCTCAGGTAATCCACATGCCTCGGCCTTCCAAAGTCCTAGGATTACAGGCGTGAGCCACCATGCGTGGCCCAGACAGATCTTTTAAAATATAAATCAGATTTGTCACTCACCCAGTTAACCCCCCACACCCTAATGGTTCCACATCACACCTAGAAAGAAGTCCAAGTTCCTGTGGACCCTTTTACTTCATTTTTCCACTCTCTACCTTCTTCTCTCTGCTCTAGCCGCATTGACCTTCTTGCTGTTCCATCTGCACTCTAAGCTTATCTAACTTACAGTGTTTAGAAAATAACAAGGAAATTTCCTTTCTAATGCCTCCTTCCTTCATACATAATTGGTCATTAAGAAGGGTGACCATTTGACCTGGTTTTCCTGGGCCAATATTAGCACTCCCTTTGACTCTCAAGGTTGTCCCAGTTTAGATAATAAATTTTTTGGTCATCATATAAGAGTTTGCCATAATCTGTATGTGGCTTTCCCCTCCCTCTCTTCCTTCCTTAAACATATGTAGAGTACATACTAGGGACCCGAGGTGTAGTAAGTGCTGGAAGATGGAGACACCTGAAAATAAACAAACCTGGTTATGCCCTCAAGGAAAGTTCAAACATCTGCACAAACACTGAAGAACAAAATAAAACAAAATCACAATGATGTGACCTAGACATTTTCTATTCTACAGACAAAATGGCTGGTTATTGGCTTAAACATTTTGCAGTTTACCCAGATGTTTGGCACCACCTAGACACTGACTTCCCTCTCCCCATCAGTTGATCTCAGCCCTCCTTTTCTTTCCTTCCCTGTTGTTCCCATTACTCAAGATTTGGCAGGTCTCATGCATGCACCATGCCAGAACTTCTTTACATGGAATATGATTAAGACCAAGGCCTCAGGTCTTTGCTGCCTTCTGACGATTCACTGCATAATTTTCTTGTTCTCTGTTCCTTCCAGACCCTATTCAGCCAGGCGGGATCTAAATTAGCTTCCTGATGGCCCTTGTATTGCTGCCAAAAGTGTTTTTGATTGCTTGGCCTCCAAGTTCCTGTACCCTGACTCCTTGGTGGTGCCCTGGGGGAAGCACATGAGGCTTGCTGGCCCCTGGAGTGCTGTTTGTCTGCTGGACTCCCTGACCACAGGGTGAGGAAGGCCACCCTCCATGTGGGAGTGAGAGAGGCTCCATGTGTGGTTTTGAGCGGGGTCAGGGGTTGGGGTGAAGATCAGGAACACTCAACCTTTTTGTAGAAGCATGTCCCTGTGGTCATCTATCCCCCCTGCTTTGTTGGGGAGGGAGTTGGTGACTCTTTGCACAGGATAGCATAAGACAACCGAAATATTACTGTACCCTATAATGGCTCCTTTTTGGCCTACACTGAATTCTTAGAACCTCACCTCTAATTTTACCTTGTATGGGTTTTATTCTTGATAAAGGGTAACCTTTTAGCTAGCAAATGCATCAGGTGATAATTACATTAACTGAGCCACATATCATTGCGCCTCACCTCTAGGGACATAGGACTCAAAAGACTGGCATATGTGTGGTGAGAGTAGAGAAGATTTCAGGAGAATTCATGATGATGGGGATCCACTGAGCATAGGGAGTGCCTCTGGGCTGAAGTTGGGAGATTGAGTGTGTGAGGGAGGGCCCTAGGAGAAATTCAGGAGTGCAGCTGGAACAGTGGAGACATTTAAGAACAACCACCTAGGGCATGACTAGAGTGTACCCTGCTGTTGTTTACTCAGTATGGCTGGGAAAGAGGTGGTGGCACTGTCAGTGGGAAAGTCATTCTTCCCTTTGTCTCTCAAGAAACCAAGGAAGCAGAGGGTGGAGAGAACATTCTGCCCTGTGCTCAGGAGAGCTTCTGTAGGCTAAGGAGAGATGGAGAATCAGGGCAACGCAGACTGCACACCTGGCTTCAGGAGAGTGGGCATATAGAGGACACAAATCCGTCACCAGATGCAGAATTCCCCACATTTTCTCAAGGGCAGCAGGGCCATGCTTATAGAAAAGTCAGACCTTAAATCCATATCCTCTTAAGAGACTCAGTAATGTAGGGAGACAGATGACTTCCACCATGAATACAGGGGCTGTGACTTGATCCCTGGCTGCAGGAGGTACTTTATTACAAGGCATTATTGGATCCAGATGTCACACGTCCCATGGAGGCTGCCTGCATGAGACTTCCCACCAAAATCTCCCCTCTACTAGGGCAGAGAAAGGCCCTCAGGAGAAAGGATTTGGATCCATAGAGACAGTCATGCAGGCCTGGGACAGGGCTGCCTTTGGATGTCTCCAGAGGAGGATGGTTTGAGTCATGGTTCTGCAAGAGTCAGAAGGACTGCCCTTTCCCAGCAATGGCAGGTAATCTGGTGGAGAATGGGGAAGGAGCTGAAGGTTTAGCATTTCTTTACTTGAGAAAGGAAACAAGGGGATAATAAACCATATAAATGGAAAACATGTTTCTTAAGACAAGGCTGTATGTCAGCAGCACATAGGGTTCATGAGACAAATTCTTTTGTGAGGATGAAGCTTCCCAAGAGTACATGCATGTACCGTTCACACACATGAACTGCTCCGTGCCCACAGACATGCACAGGGCCACATGGATACATCTAATATGGTTTGGATGTTTTGTTCCCTTCAAATTGTATGTTGAAATTAAATGTGACTTCCAATATGGTGCCTGGTGGGAGGTGTCTGGGTGTTGTAAGAGGATCCCTCATGAATGGCTTGGTGCTATCCTCAAGGTCATGAGTGAGCTCTCTGTGAGTTCACATGAGATCTGGTTGTTTAAAAGAGCCTGGCACCTCCTCACTTTCTCTCTTGCTCCCTCTCCCGCCATGTGATATGCTGACTTCCCCTTCTGCTGCTTCCATGGTTGTGAGCTTCCTGAGGCCTCGCCAGAAGCCAAGCAGATAGGAGTGCCATGCTTGTACAGCCTGCAGAAGTGTGAGCCAAATAAACCACCTTCCTTTACAAATTACCCAGCTTCAGATATTTATGTAGCAACACAAACAGACTAACACAACCTCCTTGTACATAGACATTATAGATCACTCTTATATTAACACATGAATGTTATACCTAGACACACATAATATTGGAGTTCCTTTGCTACATAAACGTGTTTATATGTATATATACATTCACACGTGTAATATGGAGACAGAAGCCAACTCCCAATTATCTACCATTATCCACTCTTTTTATCCAACATGTTTTTCACCTGAGAATGGCTCCTTTTTCTTACCAAGTATAATTTGGCAATCATCAGTTGATCTGTGCTTATGAAATGCAATTATATTGTAGTTGTCATTTACTCCTCTACCCCACAAAGTGCTAAAAATTGATTAACTGTGAAAGGAAAGAACAAAAACAACCGACCCCAATGTCAACCTGTATTATTCAATTTAAAGTCAGATAAAAACAAAGGTTGTAGAAATGTGTCATTTGGTTTATTTGCATCTCCTTGATGATTGGTACTAATACTTGTAAGTTGGCTGGGTTTCATTCTTCTTGGTTTTTTTCCCTGGCATAGATGAACTGACTTGGGCAAGTTGGGAGTATCCTTGACCTAACAGGCAGAGCCAGGTGTGGGTCATGGCTTATAATCCTCATACCCACTTTTGCTGTGTGTGTGTCTGCATACACACACACACAGACACACACACACAGACACACACACACACGCACACACACACACACACACTATACACTGTGTTTAAATGTGTGATTTTTTAGTCCTTGAAAACCTATAACAAAATTGAGGAGGATGTTTTCTCTGGTGGCAGAGTACTGTGAGGGATTCTACTAAGTCCATGAACTGGGGCTTGTGATTGAGGTTGGCACTTCATTTTTAATGCCAAAAAAGGTCTCCTTTTGGGGTGTGTATTCTGTTCCTCCAGACTGTAGGAGACATAACAAGTGGGAACTCTGATGTGACTTCTGGAAAGAAACTTGTGATTAAGCAGTCTCTCAGGCCTCCTGAAGCCAATGAACGATTTAACCTTGCAGAACCAAGCTCCTACTAGAGTTTGGGGTTTTTACTGGTAACTGACGCTTGAAAGAGAAACCCTGTCTCAACCATTTGGTTGAAAAGCTTGATCAAATGTGTTACCCTTTCTGGTAAATTCCAGTGACCACACTTGGATCTTTATTATTGAGGATCCTATAGAAAGAAAGACCAATACATCTGATAAACAGAAGATGAAGCTATAGAAGAAAGGAGATTCTTCATGCAACTGGGACTTTTTCCTTTCTTCGTAAATTCCTGATATCCATTTTCTTTCCTATTTAGGTGAGGATGATGATAATGAATTTGAAGACTTCAACTACTAACACTGACACCACTAAATGTCTTCTCCGTGCCTGGCACTGTGCTGAGATCTTTTACATGCAGCACCTCAGTAAGCCTCGCAACAACCCCTTTTATTTCTAAAGAAACTGAAGCTCAGAGAGGCTGAGTAACTTGCTCAGGGTCTCACAGTTAGCAGGCTGTGGAGTGCAAATCAATTCAGGTCTGTCTGACATGTGCTCTTAATTATTGGAGCTTTTGCTTCTTTTCCCAAAAGGGAGCATATTGAGGTTTTAGCAATTTAGGTTAATAGCTGCTTTATACTGTGTGTGTGTGTGTGTGTGTGTGTGTGTGTGTGTGTATTTAGATCCATTAAATATAAGCCCAAGTATTTACTAAACTTTTTTTTACTTGCCCCATCACAGAATTAAAATACTTGAACAGAGCTACAGTAACCAAAACAGCATGGTACAGGCATAAAAAGAGACACATAGACGGAAGAAACAGAATAGAGAACATTGAAACAAATCCACCCACCTACAGTGAAATCATTTTTCACAAAGGTGCCAAGAACATACACTGGGGAAAAGACAGTTTCTTCAATAAATAGCACTGGGAAAATGTAATATCCATATGCAGAAGAATGAAACTAGACCCCTATCTCTACCATATACAAAAAAATCAAATAAAATGGATTAAATAATTAAATCTAAGACCTCAAACTATGAAACTACTATAAGAAATATTGGGGAAACTCACCAGGACATTGGTCTGGGCAAAGATTTCTTGAGTAATATCCCAAAAACATAGGGAACCAAAGCAAAAATGAACAAAAGGGATCATATCATGTTAAAAAATAAAAAACCCTGCACTGCAAAGAAAACAATCAACAAAGTGAAGAGACAACCCACAGAATGGGAGAAAATGTTTGCAAACTACCCGTCTGACAAGGATTAGTATCCAGGATATATAAGGAGCTCAAACAACTCTATAGAAAAAAATCTAATAATCTGACTAAAACATTGGCAAAAGATTTGAACAGACGTTTCTCAAAAGACATGCAAATAGCAAACAGGTATATGAAAAGATGCTGAACATCACTGATCATCAGAGAAATGAGATGGCGTGGGCTGGTGGTCCAAGGGAAAAAAAAAAACCCAGAAAATGTCTGTCCTTCCAAAGAGAACACGTTTACAGAAAAATCTTACCAAAGAGCAAAGCCCAGACAAGGGTTCATCCTGATGGACCTCAAGGGGCAAGGCCACTAAAGGAGTCAGAACTGGCTCCGGATCAAAACTGCAATGAGATATCATTTCACCCCACTTAAAACGGCTTTTATCCAAAAGACAGGCAATAATAAATGCTGGTGAGGATGTGGATAGAAGGGAACCCTCATACACTGTTGGTGGGAATGTAAATTAGTACAACCACTATGGAGAACAGTTTGGAGATTCCTCAAAAAAAACAAAAATAGAGCTACCATATGATCCAGCAAACCTACTGCTGTCTATATACCCAAAAGAAAGGAAATCAATATGTTGAAGAGAGATTTGCACTCCCATGTTTGTTGCAGCATTGTTCATAATAGCCAAGATTTGGAAGCCACCTAAGTGTCCATCTACAGGTGAATGGATAAAGAAAATATACTTATGCACAATGGAATACTATTCAGCCATAAAAAAGAAGGCTATTCAGTCATTTGCAACAACATGGATGGAAATGGAGATCATTATATTAAGTAAACAAGTCAGGCACAGAAAGACAAATGTCGCATGTTCTCACTTATTTGTGGCATCTAAAAATCAAAATAATTGAACCCGTGGAGATAGAGAGTAGAAGGATGGTTACCAGAGACTGGGCAGGGTAGTTGGTGGGGGTGGGCAGGATGGTTAATGGGTACAAAATAATTGAATAAGGCCTAGTATTAGATAGCACAACAGGGTGACTAGTCAAAAATTTAATTGCATATTTAAAAATAACAAAGTATAACTGGATTGTTTGTAACACAAGGATAAATGCTTAAGGGAATGGATACCTCATCTTTCATGATGTGATTATTAGACATTGTAATCCTGTATCAAAACATCTCACATACACCATAAATATATATACACCTATATACCCACAAAAATTAGAAATTAAAACACAAAGCAAAATCCCTGCAAAAAATAAAATGTTTGAATAGGCTGATGATTTTACATCCTCTCTCCTGATTAAAAAAAAAATGCACGCTCTTGTACCCCTTTCGTTTTTCTTTTTGTTTTGGTGTTTCCTTTCCATTAACCTCCTGAAATTTTTTGAGTCAGCAGCTTTTGCAGTGCCTGTAGTCCTTTTGCTTATGGGTGAGTTTTGGAAACTTAAAGACTACCAAGAAGATATTTAAAGCTTCTGTCAATTTCTTTGAAAATAACAGAATTTAAAAAGTAGAATTTCCCTCTGTCAGTGGCTACTTTCTAGAGGAAACCTAACCTCTGGGGATCTTTGCCAAGAATAAATGGAGGGGGTATTATTTGCTGATCATTATCCTTGAGTTCAGACAGCCTCATCCTGTCTCCTGGCCCCAAGGTATAAATAGAGACACAGAGGAGACTGGCAGAGATCTTGCTGACAGCCCTTCCAAACTTCCAGAAAGGATGACTCTGCCTATAGGAGTCTGTCTCATGGGTGGGCAGCTCTCTTGTTGACAAAGATTCCTTTTCAGAACAGTGGCCCCTCTGGCTCCCCCTGGCATCTGTGCATCTGTCCATCCACCTGTTTCCTTGTAGGCATGTTTTTAGGTACTACAGATGAGAAAATCAGCAAGATCTGGCTTTTACCTTCCAGGAGTTCCAGTTTACTTGAGACAGATACATAACTAGATGACAATATGACACTAAGTCTTTGGAGAGTATGGATGAAGGCCATGGGAACAAGGAAGAAGGGGCTGTAGGCACTACCTGGGGGAGTCCAGGGAGGCCTCAGAGGAGGGGGCATTTGAACTGGACCCTGGGGTACAGGAAGGCGCTTATCAGATGGCACCAGCATAGGCAAGAGACCAGATTTGCTAAACCAGCTATGGTATGTATTTGGAAAAGGGTTAACAAGTGGAAGTAATTGATTCATTCTACCATCTATTTCCATACAGTTCGTAACTTATGTCATTGGATGAGAAGAGATAAGGACAATAGCGAATCCCATTCCCTGTCTAGCTTGGCAGCACTGCCCTTCTTGTTGAAAGCACTGATTTATTTGCCTTCCCCATCTGGCCTTCCAGGCTGAAGCACTAAACATTTCTACTCCTTTTTTTTTTTTAATATACATTATTCTTTTGGAAAACTGTTTTGGGGAATGTGAAAGACAAAGCTTCCACTTCATTTGTTTTCCTTAATCAAAAGCCTCTGCTGTCACTGGCAGTTCCACATTTCTTCCTCTCCTGTTTCCCCCAGAGGCACACTTGGAGATGGGAGATGGGCTGGAAGTGTCTCTTGTGCAATCCACGGAGACTGCGATTGCCTCCGGAGCCAGTTCTGACTCCTTTAGTGGCCTTGCCCCTTGAGGTCCATCAGGATGAACTCTTGTCTGGGCTTAGCTCTTTGGGAAGATTTTTCTGTCAATGTGTTCTCTTTGGAAGGACAGACATTTTCTGGGCTTTTTTTTTTTCCCTTGGACTGCCAGCCCACGCCATCCATTCTCCATCCACGATGTATTGTTTTCCATTGTGTTATCTCTGTTCCTTTGGATCCCTGATCTGGTGTCTGTGTGTGAGTAGAGGGTGAGGTGGGGGTCAGAGGGAGAGGATGGGGTTGTTTGGGATTGGGGGCCTGGACAGGAAGAAAATATAGATTTACAATATAATGAGAGTTTTGATGCCACTGACCACTAATTGTCAGTCTTCTTGGTAGGTACCCCTACTGTTAATAACTCAAAAGATGAGGCAGTTAAGCATTATTTGATTTTAAAATACTTTTTATTTATTTATTTTTTGAGACAGAGTCTCACTCTGTTGCCCAAGCTGGAGTACAGTGGTGTGATCTTAGCTCACTGCAACCTCTGCCTCCCGAGTTCAAGTGATTCTTGTGCCTCAGCCTCCTGAGTAGCTGGGATTACAAGCATGCACCACCATGCCCAGCTAATTTTTGGATTTTTAGTAGAGACGGGGTTTCATCATGTTGGCCAGGCTGGCCTGGAATCCTTGACCTCAGGTGATCCACCTGCCTCAGCCTCCCAAAGTGCTGGGATTACAGGAGTGAGCCACCACTCCCAGCTGATTTTAGAATACATTTCTTAATTGACCTTTGATTGCTTTATTGTTTGGTCAGGAACCATGAGAAATCTCAGGGTTTTAAAGAACATTAGTTCTGCTGCATTATTGTGAGGTGAGAAAATCAGGAAGCTGAAATCAGGTGGGAGAGCTGGAAAAGGCTAGGATTGCGTATCAACCCGACCATCCCAGACACAGGCTTTATTTTGGGCAAATCATTTGGCCCAGTCTTGTTTTGCTTAGGCATTCCTTATCAAGATATTTACCAGCTCTTTGGTTAGTTGCAAGCAACAACAGTCATGCTGCCATTCTTATGAAAACACACCCTCAGGCCCTACAGGTGGTTTCTTTACTGGGTGACAAAATGAAAATCCTATGACATAGCTCCCCTATTTTAGTAGACTCAGAATGTCAGGGGGATGAATGAGCCCAGAGGCCATCTGTTCTAACCCTCTGATGTCGATTGTTCAATGGCTTTTCTGATGATGTATGCCAAATGGCAGAAGTAGGACTAGAACCCTGGACTTGTTCATTTTTAGCCCTGTGCTATTTCTTCTTCACTGAACCACTTTCTGTGTATGTGAGTATTCCTTTAACCACCACCAAATTGATTGGGTTGATTCTAACCACGTAGTTTGAATTTCTGGTGCAGTGGTTCTCAACCCTGGCTATGCGTTAGAATCAGCAGGGGAGTGTTTCAAACATACTCACGCCCAGGTATCACTCCAGAACCTGAGTCTCTGGGTGTGGGGCCCCAGTATGAATATCTTAAACAACTTTGTGATCTAATTCTAAAATGCAGAAAGGATTAAGAACCCTTGTTCCAGTGTGGAGGAGGAAATAGAGACTTTCCTAAGAATTCTTAATTTGCTGACTGGACAACAGAGTTTGCTAAGACAAACCTGTTGTCATTGCTTGACCTGAGAAGACAGTTCTCTCCAGGGGCATGTTAAAGCCTAAAGCAGGCATTGTTTTTCTTACTCCAGATTTGCAAGTGATTCAAATATTCTCTGACTAATTTAGAAAGGAACATGGGGCTCAGAAACCCAACAGAAATACAGAGGTTTTCCTTTTTTTCAAAAGTGACTTGGAGGACCATCAGGAGGGCTAGAGATCCATCCTCCTGTGTCCTGCTCTACCCCCACTGAAATTTGAGAGTAAATTTGTTTTATATTAGCAATAATTAATGTCAGATCCTGGATCTAGTTGTTACAATAAGCAGCTGTTTATAATAGAAACAGCTCAGGCTTTCTCATACAACCTGTTTTTTCAAACTCCTGCAAAGGTGTCTAAAGGATAACAACTAAGGTCGTCACACACACCGCCCCCCCTTCTAGGATTGTTCCTGATTCCCCCTCTTTCTCTATTGAGGGGAAAGTGGGGGGCTTGGGGAGAGGTTGCTGTGGGACATACTGGAACTGCTGCTCAGGCTGGTTTGGGACAGCACCTCTTCCCCTCAGTGACTTCACACTGGTAGCCTGAAGTTGGCCGTGGTGGGAGTATTGACAGCACAGAAATCAGCAAATGCTACTAATTCGGGATTTTTTTTCCTCCTTGAAGAACATGTTGTTAAATGTTTACCACCACACCACATGTCACAGGTATTCTCTGGGGAGTTTCCAAATAAAAGATATGAGTGTTTTTATGACGGATTGTATTTAAAATTTTTCTCCAAAGAAGATTCTGGATGCCTGTAGGTATTAACATCACACTTTCATAAAGTATCTAAAAGCCAGTTCAAATATTTCATGCTTAAAATCAAACATCCAGATTCCTATCTCCCCCCAGCTCCAAATACGTTCCTTCCATAGTCTTTACCAGATCAGTAAATGAGAACTTCATCCTTCCATTTATTCCAGTGAAAAATCTTGGTGTCATCTTTCACTCATGCTCCACATGCTGTCCAGTAGCAAATCCTACTGACTTTGCCTTCAGAATACAGAACAGCCAGGACTTTCAGTTCCACCGTTGCCACTGGGTCCAAGCCACCGTCATCCCTCATCTGGGTGATTGCAACGGCCTCCTGACTGGTCTCCCTGCTTCTACTCTTGTCCCTACAAGTCTGTCTGCCACAGAGAGCAGTGAGGATCACTTTTTTAAGCATGTGTATCCTATTATGTTGCTCAGAACCCTCCGATGCCTTCCCATCTCAGAGTAAAAGCAAGGCTTTACCAGACCCTGGTGATCCTTCTGATTCTATCTCCTTCTACTGTCCCCACTTGGTGTCTCTCTCTCACTCTCTCCCTTTCCCGTTTCACCCCCTTGGCCATACTAGTTAATTTGCTTTTTTTTTTTTTTTTTTTTTTTTTTTTTTTTGCTTTTACCACTCCTAGAACATAAGCTCCAAGTGAGCAGGGCTTTGCTTTGCTTGCTGCTATATCTTCAGTGCCTAGAAGAATGCTTGGTGTATAGTAGCAATACTTACTGAATGAATAAATGTTTGTGACGGTGTATGCACAGTGAGTGTGCATGTGTGTGCATCACACCATATGAAATTGACAGTATGTGACCACTTTTGACAGTTGTTATTACTAGACAGTATGGAACCTCAACCATCATTTAGTTCATCTCTTCATTTTACAGTTGAGCCCCTTGAGACCATGAAAGGGCAGGTGACTTGCTCTAGGGACAGTTAGTGATGGGATCACATTTTCCTTTTATAAGCAAAATGTTTTTGCAAGCAGAACACCCAGATAATATCCGTGATGTTTGGGATATTGTCCTTCCCATTATGGTTTTTGTCTTCATCTCTGAGCAGGCTAGGAGAAATGCTTTCAAAGAGACTTTCCTCCCCTTTGGGTAGGATAATGCTTTCCGGAGCACTCAGAGAAGGCTCAGAGCTACTTCTGCATCACCATCAATAGAGTGTCCTTCTGCACCAGTTGAGTCAGGGCCAGGAAGCACCTTCTGCTTACTGCTTTGGGCCTTTGGCAAGGAAGGTTGCAGCTCAGTGACTTCAGCTGAGAAATCTGGACTTAACTATAAGACTTGAGATAGGAACACTTGGAGCACGCCTAGAGCCACGTGGCTTTTAAAATGCCAAAGTCCCAGCTCTGCAAGCATCCTCCTCCATATTGGTGCCAAGACCCCTTCCTGGGAGTCATGTCTTGAGGAGAAAAGATCTCAGTGGCCCTCCTCATGAAAAAATTTGAGGGGGGAATGCTGACTTCTTTGGTGTATCTACTGTATAGTAAAATTTGAATGGTTTCATCTGATGTTTCCCAATAAATAATGTTTGATGTGAATTTATTGCTTAATAAAATTTACCAGAAGGAAGAAGAGCTGGTGGGAAGACATTTGGATTGATTTTCAAATGAATCAGGATTTAAGAGCAATTCAGGATGAAAACTTTCATGCTGACACTGAACAATAGCAACAAAGCTTGAAGTTCTTTTTCTGTGATATTGTTACTCTGAATTATCTAAAGGTTACATTTGGCTTCACCTGGAGAGCCCTTTGCCCTTGGAATTCTTTAGCTACAGACTTGCATGCTTGGGTTTGAGTAGTTATGAATAATTTTCCTTAAAAATGGATGCAAAGCCTCCTAAATGGCAGGCTCAATTTGTTGAGATACATTTCACACATTTTCTTCCTGAACGTTGGATCATTGGACTTCTCAAGGCTACACCTGACATCGGGATAAGTAACCTTTCAGGTTGTCTGTACTAAAAACCCAGGGCTCTGTCTGCAGAGATGTGGAAAAGTTTTGCTAAATTCATTCTGTGCTTACAATTGTGCTAAGAGTTAGCTTTTCATAAGTCTTACTCAGTAGCCATGTCTATACTTGTGTGTGTGGCTACATAATTTCCTATCAGAGGTGCAGCAAACCACCATGGCACATGTTTACCTATGTAACAAAACTGCATACACCGCACATGTATCCCAGAACTTAAAATTACACACACACGCACACACACATACACGTAAAGAATTTCCTATCGGGATTTGGTCCTCTGTAGAAGCTGGGAACATGTGTATGGCTTCACTTCCTTGGTCAGCTCCCATATCCTCTGTTATGGGTTTTATCATATCTTTCTTACAGAAACTGGAAGAATTCCCAGCCTAAAATACTCCCAAAGCATGTGATCCACCTTCCTCACACTACAGTTTGAGCTTGTGAGTGCAGCTCTGGTGACTACTGCCTGGGTTCAAACCTCAGCTCTGTTAGCCATTAGACTTTGGAGCAAAATCCTCTCCTTGCTCCAGTTTCCTCATCTGTAAAATAAGAACAGTAATAATACTGCTGATCTTGCAGGGTTTTTGTAGGGATTAAGTAAGCCAATAAAGGTAAAGGATTTACAACCCAACACATAGCAAGCACTCAACAAATATCATTATGATTATACTATCCCACCATACCTACATTTAAACAGATTCCCTTGATCATCAATGACTCTCCCAGTACTATCTGCTTCTCCAAGATAATTACACGTCTGTTCAAATCATCTATTGGGTTGGATCATCCATATGGTCATGTTCTTCATTTTGTAAGTGCTATATGATGGCATTTTCCTTGAGTGACACTCTTTCTGTACTTCCAGAACTTTCTGGTTCATTCAGTAACAGCCTGGAAGTACTGTCATGGACTATCTCATCACCTTCCTTCCTATTCTAAAGAATTAAGGGTTTTTAATTTCTAATTAGACAATTAACCTATTTATAAACATACCCATGGCCATGTTATCTAGCTGTAAAGCAGTTTAATTAGAGACTGCTAATTGACAAGCCCTACAAGTGTTGGACTGGTATTCTCTCAGGAAAGGTGAAGCCACATATGCTTCGTGAACTATTCCTGTCACTTACGACAGGAGGTGGGAGCAGTACACGTTAGCAACCCTAGGACCAGGTGGAGGGCACCTGGACAACCACCTAGAGAATGTCAGATCCAGTCCAAGAGGCAAAGAAAGGCCGGAGGCTCAGGATTAAGTAAGCATTAGGACATCTGAATGGAAGCCACAGAAAGCCAGGAAGTAGAGTCCCAAAACTGTACCCTTGAAGCAGGAGCCCAAGGTCACTGCCTACAGGGTAGGAGCGGCAAGGCAGATATAGTGCAGGTGGTCAGTGAATGGGTGATGCAGTGAGTAATTTCTGAGACCTTGTTGGCTCAAGCCATGTTCCAAAGGCGAGGTGTGTACTTAACAGCTGCCCAATATCGAATCATTCCAGAACCACCTTTAGGTCTTGGCTTACCTGTGTAAAGGACAGATGGATATAAGCTTGTGTTATAATTCAATTATAGTTAAAGTCTCCATGCACATTTGAGTCCACTGCAAACAAGAACTTAGTAAACACCCCTCCCCGGTTTCCATGCAATGCTCTTCTCTGCTTCTCCTGCTACTACTTTGGTATTACCTTTGCGGTCTTCTTTGCAGGCTTCTCTTCATTTCCCTTTTAAATGTTGATGTTCCTCAGAATTCTTAGTATCCTTCTCTTCTCTTCTCTTCTCTTCTCTTCTCTTCTCTTCTCTTCTCTTCTCTTCTCTTCTCTTCTCTTCTCATTCTTCCCCTCCCTGTATAATCTTGTCTATGTTATTTCCTGTTTCTTAAAAAACTCTATTAAATATAGTCCTGAAAGACTTAAAATGTGAAAACCAATCTCCTACACCAACTACTCCTATCCTGTGTCCATTCTCACTCAGTGGAGACAATGATTTTTAATTATTTTGGTTGTTTCTTTTGATAGTTTGTCTCTTTATTTATATAATATTTTCTACTGTGAATTTTTTATTTATCAATTTCAGACAACTTCTGAAATTAACAAAATTCTTCTAACTTAGAGGAGGATTTCACTGTCTTGGATCTCCCAGCACTTCCCTCCCTGATACCCCAAGATGCTTATATTTTTGTTAAACCAAATATCAGCATTTATAATATCACAACTATATTCATACTATTCACTTTAAATTCAAGTAGAGGACTATGATAATATTTACTTTCCAGTATCTTTTTTATGTCTCCTGGAGTCAATCAATAGTCACTTCTAATTCTCATGGATTCTTCAAGGTAGTTATTCATTATTCCTCTTTTTTTTTTTTCTGAATGCTGCATAATATCTGTCACAAACCTATCAGTAGTTTTTTCTAAATGGTTGCTCATATCTGCTTATATTTCAGTTCTTCCCTTTTATCTCAGTCCCTTTCAGCCATAGCCCTCCCTTCTTTTACTCTGGCCAGATCCCTTGTTCTCAGAATCCATTGGCAAGAGTATTCCCACGTTTGGTAAAGAATACCGTCTGAAAGCTTCCAAAGAAAAGGTGCACGGGAGTTAAAATTCTTTGAGTCCTGTTTAGCTGAAAATGTCTTTAATTTGCTTTCATAATTGATTGGAAGTTTGGATGGGTCTGAAATTCTAGAATCAAAGCCATTTTTTTCTTGGAATTTTCAAAGCATTCCTTCATGGTGTTTTAGGTTCCAGTGTGGCACTTAACAAGTCTAATGCAGCTCTTTGTTTTTTTCTTATTTCTCTTTTTTAAAAAAGGCATAATCTTTTTAAAAAGGTCAAAATGTAAAGCAATTAATATTAAATTATAACTTGATGGACTTTTACAGATGTATTTGCCCATGTAACCCCATTCAGATCAGCAACCCAGAAGGTTCCTTTGTGCCTGTTTCCTGTCAATATCACCCCACCCCCATCCTAGAGATAACCACCTCTCTGACTTCTATCACCGCAGATTAGCTTTACCTGTTCTTGAACTTCAGCTGTGGAGCCATACTCTTTTGTGCCTGACTTCTTCTGCTCCATAAAGTACCTATGAGATTTATTCATATCATTGTGTGTATTAGCTGTTCATTTGTTCTTTTACCATGTACCATTCTAGAGTTTATCTGTTCTTCTGTTGATGGACGTTTGGGTTGTTTCCTGGTTTTGGCTACTATGAATACAGCAGCTATGAACACCTTTGTACATGTTTTTTGGAAGACACACACTCATTTCTCTCAAGTAAGTACCTGGGAGTGGAATTGCTATATACTAGAGTCAGAGATACTATCAGAGAGTTGGGCAGTTTCTCAAAGTAGATGAGCCACTTTTCACAATGTATTTGAGTTCCGGTTGCTCCATTTCCTCCCAACATGTGGTATCACCAGCCTGTTTAATTTTAGCCATTCTTGTGGGTGAGTAGTGATGTCTCACTTAAGTTGTCATTTGCATTTTCCTAATGCGTAATCATGTTAAACACTTTTTATATGTTTACTGGGAAGTTATCCTCTTTTGTGAAATGCCTATTCAAGTGTTTTGCCCACTAAAAATATTGAATTGTTTTCCTTATTAATTTGAAAGAACTTTTCATATATATTTGGGATGCAAGTCATTTTGATATATGTGTGGAGATTATCCTCTCATAGGCTATGATTTGCTTATTCACTTTGTTAGTGGTGAATTTAATTTTACCTAAGTCCAGTTTATTCATTTTTATGATATTGAGTGCATTTGGTGCTCTGTTTAAGAAATCTTTGGTTATGTCAAAGTCACAAAGATATTTTATGTTTTCCTTTGGAATCCTTATTTTATTACTTTTATATTTAGGTCTATAATCCACCTTCTGATATCATTATTATTTTCATTCCTTTGTATATGAAGTGCATTGTCCCCTCCCGAGAGATTGTGGTTATGTGTTTAACCTAATCTAGGTGTTTTGAAATTTCACTCTTACATGCTTTGATATAGGTCAGGATTTGGTCACTGGGTACATACTTGGAGGGTTTTTTCAATCCGAAAACTGGTTCTGCAATTCTGGAACATTTTGGGGGGGTATTATTTCTTGATAAGTTCCTTCATCCTCTTACCCTGTTTTGTTTCTAGAATTCCTATTAGCCTGCAGTTGGATCTCCAGGATTCATTGGCCAAGTCTTTAACCTTTCTGTTCTTGTTTTCCGTCTGACTTTTGCTACACTTTCTAGAAGATTTCTTCAACATCACTGTACTTCTTTCCTATTGATTGTTTTATTAGTTATCATTTTTAATTTCCAAGAGCATTTTAGTTTTTTAAGTGTTTCTTTGGGGGTCCAGGTCAGCTCCTCTGCAAGCACTTTATATTGAGCCTTTTCATTTAAAAATCAGTTTTCCCTCAGCCACTTTCTTCTGAATGTGTTGTTCACTGCTATCTACTTTTTGTGTGTGTTCACATCTTATTAAATACCTTAATATTATGCTGGTGTGGTCTTGGGAGGGAGAGGAGACGTATACTTGCCATCAACCTAGAATCTCTCCCATGGTTTCTGCTCCCTCTGTTTATTCCCAAGTTTATTTTTTCCGTGTATAACCAGCTCTTAAATTCCAGATACATCAAAATTCCTGTGGGAAAAATACTACCTCTAAGTAATTACATCAATGACAAAATGCGTCATCTCTACTTACCCCCTTCTTCCTTCTGAGTTATCAGTCTCAGTAAGTGGCAGAAAAAACAAGGAGTCATTTTTAACTTCTCTTGTTTCTTTACTCTCACACTGAATTCTCTCCAAGTTCTGTTGATTCTTTCAAATGCCTCTTTTATCTGTCCCTTCCTCTTCACTCTCACTGTGTGGTTTAGTTCTGTATTATTACTCATCTATACAATTGCAATAATTTCTTTCCTGATATCTTTGCTTCTCCTCTCAACCAATCTCTTCTAACCCATTCTCCATACTTTTCCACAGTGCCTTTCCTGACATTAGTATTTGAACTCCATGAGGGCAGGAACTTTGTCTTTATTCACCAATATATCTCCAACTCCTAAAACAGTGCTTTGCTCTTAGTAGGCGTATTACTCTGTTCTCACAGTGCTAATAAAGACATACCCAAGACTGGGTAATATATAAAGGAAAGAGGTTTAATTGATTCACAGTTCCATATGGCTGGGGAGGCCTCAAAATCCTGGCAGAAGGTGAATGAGGAGCAAAGTCACATCTTACGTGGAGGCAGGCAAGAGAGCCTGTGCAGGGGAACTCCCATTTATAAAACCATCAAATCTTGTGAGACTTATTCACATATGAGAAAAGTATGGGGGAAACTGCCCCCATGATTCAATTATCTCCACCTGGCCCCACCCTTGACACGTGGCGATTATTACAATTCAAGATGAGATTTGAGTGGTGACACAGCCAAACCATATCAGTGGGCCCTCAATAAATATTTGTCGACTAAATAGATGACCAAATAAATCTGACCCTGTCGCTTTCTTACTTGCGACCTTTCAGTGCTTTTACTCCCCCTCCCTCATCACCTGTTCAATAAAAGCTGAACTCTATCATGACATGATCTAGCACTGGTCCAACTTCATTTTCTACTTCTTCCCAACTCACCTGATATATTTTCTTTTCCTATTAACACTGATTAGCACTGAATAACCTGTTCACAGAGAGTGCTATAATTTATCAGGACTGTAAGCCTTTGCATATGCTGGAGTCCCTCTGCCTGGGACACCTTCCTGTTCCTTTGCCTGACAAGTTACTATTCATTTTTAAAATTTTATCACGAGTTACTTTCCTGAAAGAGGTTCTTCTGGACACTTGAGGCAACCTTAGGCTTTCCTTTCTTTATAATCTTATTACACATTTTGTACCTCCTTAAGTACTTTTATCATAAGTACTTTCATCAATCTCTGGTTTCACTCTACTTTTGGGTATGCAGGAAGATCATACTTTTTTGTCTCTTTGAAATTATGTATAGCCATGTGGCTTTATCTGGCCAGCAAAAAATAAGTGGAGTTGTTGTGCTGAAGCATACTTATAAGTGGGAGTGCAATTCTCCATTTCTTCTGCCATCTTCCAAGATAATCAGTTACATTCTATGTAATGGAGTCTCTGTTAGCCTGTGTCTCCAAATGTGGATGAAGTTGAGCAGAATCCCCAACCTGTGCATGATGGACATATAATATGAGCAAGAAACAAATCTTTATTGTTTTAAGCTATTGAGATGTTGAGATTGTTTATTACTGCAGTATAACCTAATCTCCTAATCTATCCTGACAAACATACTTCCACATAGTCATTACCCTATCTCTTAATAATAGCAGTTCACCATTTCTTTGAGGTCAAGGCAATATTATTACATTTCTTTTTAGATTAGGCACTTAAAATATTTGTTAGTACAATGCTAGAAAAAATATTTTTGGACACCTGCAATGTGCCTGGCACTGTACTAAGGATTTTACTCATGTTATTTAATCCTCAACAACCCTATGGGTAGGCATGATTCCCATTTTACTGACAGAGAAAGAAGCTCAGAGGGGTTGAGGTGACTTTCTCAATGTCACACCACTGGTGAGAAACAGAATCAGTCACCAACCAAGTAGTTCTGATTCTTCCGCTCACACTCATTCCGCTACGTGCTGCCCTGGGAGTAACAGATGAAGTATGTGCTGTCTGTGAGGAGGTTCCCATCCATGCAGACATACCTGTCTTAAACCTTGTACTGGACAACTAAACAAGCATCAAACAAATCTGAGTGTCAAGTAAGTGAATAAAAAAATTGGAAACATTTTTAGGATCTAATGGGAAATGGAGAATCCTTTGGATAACTTTTCAGTTCTTAAGGAAAAGCCAGTCGCATGCTGTGTGTTCAGTGAGAATCCCATCTGTGGCCCAGTACAGAAGTCAATTTCAGAGCATTGCCTGTTCGGCCCTGTTCTGGTTGGTGTGGCTGACTTCTGGAGCCATTTCCTTGGTGACATTTCTGAACGTGTACTAACAATCAATGAAAAGGCATGGTCACACAGTCCAGCCTCTAGCCTGGTATGGCATTCTCAGAACATATTTCCTCAAGAGTGTGTCAGCTGGGTCCTTAGGCAGCTGTTAGATGATGGGTTGAAGTAGACTGACAGTGAATGAAGACATACTGTAAGCCTCATGGAACTATAGCTTTGAGTACCGTGACCCATTGAAGGAAAAACCTCCACTAAGGGGCTGGTACTCAGGCTAGAGAGAGCTTCCAAGAAGGAGGGAATAGCAGCCTGAGAGATAAGTGGCTGCATGCCACTAAGTGCCCCATGGAGGGTTTTCCCATGTGTGGAGGGAGTAAGTTTTGAGAGAGCATCTCAAGGGATGGCTTCCTGGTTGATATGACCTTCAGAGTTGGACTTGGCCCTAGAAAATTCTCATTTCCTTTTAACTGTTATTCTTGCCACTCCATTGACTTTTATTTGCATTATTTGTGCATTCTTTCTACTCTGAACTTTGATAGTGTATAACATGCATTTGGTATTTTTCATGTATTATTATATTTAATATAATACATGTACATATTTGGGGAAGTTGAATGTCATTTGCACAATCAGTTTATATGTTTTTTGAAGACGGAGTGGGGCTTATATACTTTGGGCAGGCATCTAGTGTGGAGCTTCACACGTTTCCAGCTCTGTTATCTGACCCAATTTGTGCCACTTCTTTGGTGAAACAGCTGTTAGTGACCAACAGCATCTTTGATTCTGAGGGTATTAAGGAACCAGAATATGTAATACAACAATCCTTTGCTCATTTTTAGATCATTTAGATCCTGGTTTGAACAGCAAATTTTCTAAAGTTGTTTCCTGTGTTTTGGTAGAGTTAAGATACCAAGGGTGTTTCAATTGTACAGGGGTTTAATTTATAGAGGTGACTGGGTGACAACACAGACAGGTCAATGCCGTTGAAAGAAGAGTTTATTATTTTCAGTTTCCAGGAGGAGAGGACACACTCTGCCATACAGAGCCACCTGGGAAGTACCAGGGTCAGTCAGGAGGCAGAAAGCATGAGCACAGCCTTTATCATGGTTTCTGCAGGCAAGGCAGAGTATTTAGGATTGGCTGGTTCTGAGCTATAGTTTTGGTGGTTTCTAGTTATCTGGTACCTGGCCCTGGGGTGATTTAGGGCAGTGAAAGATTGGCTTTGTGTGTGAGAGTTGGATAAAGTAGATGGATGGGAATATGGACTTTGGATTTCTTGGTTTGCACAATAAACGTGTGCTCCAAGACAAGTTGTTTGGTATCTGTAGGAATTAGCTAATCCTGAGAGGGGCAGTCTCCCCCCAGCCAGCAAGGTCCCTAAGATATCAAAGCATCATAAAATACAGATAATAAGAAACATGATTAATACAAAAACTTATTTCTATAGAGACTGGACTAGAAAATTCTGAGAGGCTTTTCACCTGTACCAAGTCCTGGTTTACTCTTCCCAGCAGTACTATGAGGTGGGTTTTATCCCCATTTTACAGAGGAAGAAACTGAACCTTCTTGCCCAAGTCAGCCAGCCGGCAGCTGAGGGATTAGGGGCTTAATATCCAGTTCCGCCACTGCACCTTGGGGTTTATTAAACTACACAGAGAAGATAGTTTGGCTCCATCTGCTGCTTGAGGCAGCATTGAAGTTAAGGCCCTTGGAATGTGAATGGCAGTAATTAGGTCTCTGAGTTTAGGACCAGGCTGAGCAAAGAAAAGGAAGTTCATGTCTGGGCTAGTGCTCACAGGCCCTGCACTTCCTTTATTCAGCTGGGTAGTCAGTAGGAACGGTTGACTTTTTTATCTTAAGCTAAGCTTCCAATTTGGACATACATCACAATCCAAGGCGAGGCCTGAAACCTTGGGTGTCTGTTTAACATGTTTGTAGCTGCTTGAGGCTGCTTGATAGGCCAATGTCAAGGTTATGGGGGTGGCCAGGCTGTACCCATTGACACGTGTCTGTAGCTGGACACTCAAGCCAAACCCAGTGGAGAGTGGTCCCAGGAGTGGGGAGTCAGCCCCTGGCAAGGAGTGTGGTTGTCTTGAGAGGGGGTGAGCACAGTTTGATTCTGTGTTTCTTTCCTTCTCCACATGGACAGTTCTCTCATCTTCCTGTGCATGGGTGATACACCAGAGACTTAAAACTTTGCTACCTATCTATTTTAGATTGCGTGTTGAAAGCAGAATTGCTGAAAATATAATGTTGCTTCAATGACTGCCCAGTGGCACCCTTCCATTCCAAGTAGGATGCCTTTAAGTCATGTAACAAGGGCCAGCCAAGGGAGACTGCTCTTTGGGAGCAAGACCAGACACACTGTCCAGAGGAAAGTAGATGTGAAGTGTGTGGGGACTCTGGAGCTAGACCATGGGCCTTCTAATCTTACCATCGCCACTTCCTGACTGTGACCTCAGGCAAATGACTTAATAAGAACTAACACTTGACAGATTTGCAAAGCCCTTTACATAGAATAACTTGTCTAGTCCTCAAAATCAACTCTAAGGAAGGTGGAGTATTGCCTCCATTTACTGAAAAAGAAACTGAGGCAGAGGAGATTACATAACATGCAAAAGCCAGACCCTAATAAATGGCAGAACCAGTATTCAGATTCCTTCCTGCAGTCTGGCCTCTGTGTCCATGGCTTAACCACAATCACTACACTTTCCTATTGCACTTGAGCTTGCAGCCTGTTCATTTCCTCATCTGAGAAATGCATGTTATAATAACCCTTGCTGCATGGGGTTGCCGAGGGATGTATTGGGATAGCATGTAGAATGGGTTTGACACAGACTAAGTGTTCAGTAAGTGTTAGCTTTTATTATTCATTATAAGCTGCTGTGTCCTCCACTTTTTTGTATTGGTTGTTTCTCCTCGTGCTCCTTCTCTGGGGCTATAGAAAGTGAGAAGAACCCGAGGGCTTATATTCTTAGCTAAATTTAGAAAAAAAATCCTAGAGCATATAGTAGCTGTACTAATGTGCACTATACCTGCTGACCTTGGTAAACCTCTGATGGGTTCTCTCCCTGCACAGTCTCACTAGCCACACTCCCCACTGAGCCTGAGGCCTCGCATATGACAGGATAAATCAAGAGTTGTGAACATGCAGGAGCCCTGGTGGGACCTTGGGTGGCTGACCTGTGACAGCGCCTGGGTGCTGAGGAGGCTTCTTCTCTCAGGTGGGCTTATTGTTTGTGCTGTGTCTATTCCATTCTAGCCTGCCCCCACCTCCCAGTGCCACTGATGCTTGGAGAGGCACGATGATGGTCCCCCAGGGAGGAGAGGAGCAGAAAACTTCCTCTGGGTGGATTCTGTGCAACCAAAGGAGGAGACGGGAATGGAGGCAATGAGCCTGGCTAATTTTCTAGGTTTGTTCCCGTAATCTAAATGAACACTTTACATCTCTTAGCCCATCCCTAACCCGGACATTTTTCTCCCCTCAATTACCCTAAAAGGGTAAAACAGATTTATGTGACCACATAAAAGAGTGTAATTACATGTAAGGAAATATTCTTGTCTATAAAAGTGACTAAAAGATAATGAGAGGCTGAAAAGTCTCCATGACTTTAGAACCTTTAAAAAAAATAGTTTTCCTTAGCCAGGCATGGTGGCATGTGCCTGTAATCCCAGCTACTCAGGAGGCTGAGGCAGAAGAACTGCTTGAACCCAGAAGGCAGAGGTTGCAATTAGCTGAGATTGCACCACTGCACTCCAGCCTGGGCAACAGAGCGAGGCCTCTGTCTCAAAAAATCTCAAAAAAAAAAAAAAAAAATTTCCTAATTAGAAGAATATACATACAGTTCTATTTTGAAAATGTAAGAAAATATCAGTCAATTCTCCTTCCACATTCCAGAAACACTCTTCTAATATTTTGAAGTGCTTTTTAGACCTATTAAAAGTTACACATATGAATATGTATTTTTCCAAATATTGGGATTATTCTGTATTACAGAAATTGTCTTGCTTACATGTTATCTCGTAAGAATTCTCTCTTGTTATTATATATTTTTAGAAACACAGGAGCATGGTAAGTATGAGGGCAGGTAGGCTCTGGTCTTGCATGGGTTTGTAGCATGGAGTCAGGGTACTGGATCAGGAAACCTGTGTGGAAATCATCCTTTTTCTCTTTAGTGGACTGAGGCAAATCTAGTCTATTTAATAAATCAAATTTTAAATTAAAAGATTAATGTTATTACTTAAAGAAAATAAAATCTAGAAAAAAATTAACACTGTTTGTGCAATGCATGTTTCCATGATAAAATTCCAGCATTGATTTTGGAAGGTCATTTCTGAGTGTGGGCAGGGTGGGAAAGGCAAAGAAACAGAAAGGAACAGAGAAGGAAGGTTGTGAGAGTGCCTGATGGAGACCCACAAGGACCTGGGAGGTGGGAGAAGGGGCCTGGGGTCTGGTTCAAGAGGGACTGACAGCTCACTGGGCTTGAGGCATGCCCCTCAGCTGTGCAGGTAAGCTGAGAGAGCGTGTGGTGACAGTCAGTGCTGGTCACCAAATATTCCAGATCTACTTCCAGGCACATGGTAGGGTGGTGGCTCCTGGCTGCCTTGTGGTTTGTATGGCCTTGTGGCATGTTCTGGCCAGTGCAGTGTGAGTGGAAGTGCATCACTCTTAAGTAGAAGCTTTAAGAGCTGGTACAGGGCTTCCCATGTTCCCTCTGCCACTGTGTTTGGTAAGGCCCCAGAGGTGGCAGACATCTTTGGGTCCCAGAGCAAGGATGACACAGACCAGAGTCCATAACTGACCTGTAAGAGACACCTTTCCTTTGAAGGAGGCAGCATATACTTGTGGGTTCTTACAGGGAGCTGACTTGATATAGATGGGCACTCTGGTAATGGTATTTGGTCCTGTGGACCCAAATATTAATTCAAGACAAAAGATGGAAGAGACTGAGCTTCAGAAGAGGCTAGAGCAATTGTTCACAATAGAACCCACCAGAAAGAAGGTAACCCAAGGGTAATAGTGGGTTCCCAGAAGCCACAGGGAACAGACTTGATGTGGGCCAAAGTGGTAATGACCACACGACTAACTGCAGACTCTGGGGTAGGACCCAAGGGAAGACTACAGAAGTGTTGCAGAAGAAATTTCAGCCTTGGGTCAGTAGAGGGTGAGCTAGGGTTCTACCTGGAGTGGCTAATTTTATGTCTCATCCTGGCTATGGTGCCCAGTTCCAGTTGTTAGGTCAAACACCAGTCCAGATGTTGCTGTGAAGATATTTTTGTAGATGTACTTAATGTATACAATCACTTCACTTTAAGTAAAGAAGATTACTCTTGATAATGTGGGTGGACCTCATCTAATCAGTTGAAGGCCATAAGAGCAAACATGAGGGTTCCCAGGGATAATTAAAAAAAAAAAATTTCTTTCTGTTTATATATTTTTAATTACAGAAATTAATATATAATATATATTTCTATAATTATAAATATATAACAAATATATATCATATTTCCGTAATTAAAAAATATTTTCTGCAACCTTCTCAATGTCTGTTTTTAGCAATGCTTCTGTTCTTATTCAGTAAACCTCTTTAAAAAAACAAGAGATATGTGTGCATATTTTGGACACAGTCACTTGGGAAGAAATCAGGAGTCTAGCTTTTCTGAAGAGGGCCTTTGGGGAAGCAGAGCCCAGCTCCTGGAGCCTAGGGAAAGAAGGGGGATGGGAGGTGTGTGCTCTGGCTACAGAATGATAAAGCCCTGCTCTAAAGAAAGAGCCACTTAGTTTTTCGAAAACCTTCCTTTTGCCACACTTCTCATTCCCCTTAAATCATCAGACCTATTAACCAAAAGCCAAGTTGCTCTTCAGGGATTTGTTTTTCAGTTGACAAAAGTCTTTTCCCATCCCAAAGCTGTTCCATATGTGTATCAAGGAGCTATCAACTTGAGTTCACATTCTCGTGATCACATTCCTGGGGGGACAAACCACAGGACAGAAAACAAAATATTTATGGCAATTTTCCTTGGAAATCAAGTGGAAATTTTCAGGGGACTCTGTTCTGCAAACATGTAGCAGTTGAAGGTACCGTTGGGAATTGGGCCAATTTTGTAATTGCCTCCTCTCTGGGTGCCATCTTTCTCTCAGCTCTCCCCTCAGGCCCTCCCCTTCTCTCTTCCCTAAGGCCCCCCGACATGCCCTTTTGCTCCTTCAGCTTGCTGTAATCAGCCCCTCTATACCCACCAATGTCTGGACAGTCCTCTTCTCCCCCATTTCCTCCTTGAACTGTCAATCTTGCCTTGACTCTAGCCCCAAAGCCTTTGACTGGATTCATCACAATAGCGTATAAATACACCACTGCTAATGTGCTAGCTTCCTTCATCTAATTCAAGGAGTTACCTAGCCCCATTAAAAACCCTTGGTCCTTACTCACTTCCTAATGGAGATCTAGGATGGGAGCTGTCGCCTCGCAAATTACAGTCATCCACTGGTGTGCAGAGCTACCTCCCATGGGCTTATGAGAACTGGTAGTTAAATATTCAGAAACTTTGTAAGTTGGTCATTAAACTGTTGGTCATTTGAAATTATTCATTGTGAGAATATTTGTCCCCTTGGAAATTGGTAAATACCACAAATCAGAGCTTTCTTTTTAATTCAGAGAGCGAGCTTACCAATATGTCACTGCACTAACTCCTCATGGGCTATAAAGTGTCAAAGTGAAGTGTCACAAACAAATTTCACCAGCCACAGGGTGCGGGGTGTGAGTTGGAAATTGAAGTGGAAGAACTTCTTACCTCCTGTGTGGACAAGAAGTGCTTTTATTGTTTTTACCTTTTGTCTTCATTAAATTTTATGATTCTTTTTATGACTTTAATTTGTGATTATGACCTGCCATGTATTTCTTGTTTAAATAACCCTGTAATTGTTTCCTTCCCCTTTGGGGAAGATGATGTGTTTTATAATAAGAGAAATATTTCAGGAACAACGTACCACAATTAAAATTAACATATGCCAGGGTGAATCGTGGGACACCAAGGAAGACATGTTTTGGTTTATTGAATGTTAACTGGGTCTGAAGGAAACAACTGAAAGGTCAAAATGAGCCTGGAACACTTGTTTATTGAGCATCCAAAGAGAACCTCTCAGAGGCGGAGAGAGGTCAAGGCCAATTCTATTTTTTTAAGGCTTCTAGAATATAAAAAATGTGAGAAATGCCTTGTATATAGAAAGAGCCCTTTAAAAGGATGAGAGGTTGAGTTCTGGAGGAGCAGACATTCCTTTTCTAGAATCTATCATGGTTAGAACATAAAAACAATGACTTTTTGTAGAACAACTATTGGCCTGTCTACCGCTTCCCAGACTGTGGGCTCCCTGAGGACCAAGATTATATTCCACGCCTGTAATTCCAGTCTCTGGTATAGTGCCAGGCACTGAATCAGTGCTTCCATAAATGATGGTTTAAAAAAAGAAAGGTATGAATGAATGAATAGAAAGGGCAAGAGAGGATGTCATGCGGTGCTGAAGTTGGTGAGGTCTCCCATCTCCAGTCAGTGGTTCCTAGACTTTGAATTTCATGGGTGAGTGCATTTTCAAATAATTTTGAAGACTGATATAGGCCTTCCAGACTTCTTATTTTGTCAAATAAGTCAGTGGCGACTATCCCCTACGACTAATGTTTTATTAAGAGAAAAATATTTTAATATAAAAATTAGTAATTTTCTAAGAACAGAGATAGCAACTTTCTATTGATATCTATTGATAAATATATTGATATCCATCTATATTTTATACCTTTGGATATGTCTTTGGCATATATCCATGCTGGGTATTGGAAAACTTGAATCTTGAGGATCTCATCTGAGTCCAAAATCATTTTTAATCAGCCCTGCTTCTGATTAAAATAGCAAAGAAAAAAATTAGGTAATAATCATAGGCACCACTTATTGATTATCTGCTCATTAAGTGGATATAGATTATTCATTGTTTGGCATATGAAGCAACAAATTTGAAAGCCATCAAGGAGGTGTATGAGACTGGGCCACTCATTGAACATCTGCAAATCAAGTATGGTCTAGCCTTGGATTCTGAAGATATTGGTAGATGGGAGGGACAGTTCTGCTGCTTCTCTGCCCTTTGGGTTTATATGGATAAAGTCATCTTGGGTAATCTTAAATTTGAGGATTTCTGAGGGTTCTCAGGGTCAGCGTTATGCACAAAATGCACTTGGAGTTAGAGGTTAAAAACATCTTAGTCCTGGCAAAATGCCTCGGGGGCAGTGGGAGATCAGGCTGCATGGCTAAGGTCTGCTTTAAGAGTGTGGAATGCTGGGTGAAGGAGAACGGGCTGAAGTTCTCCATATAATTAGAAACATCAAATACTGCTTGTTGCTTTCTTTTCTTTTTTAAAAAAGGTAACATGATAAATGGAAGTCTTCCACTCTGTATAGACCCAGCTCTCTAATGGGATGGTGCTCATTTCCTTCAAATCTGAACATGTGCATCTGGATCACCAGACCCAGCTGGCAAGAATGGGATGGATTAGCTTGAATTCTTTGGCCACTGAGTTCATGCATCCTGGAGTTTAGGGCCTGAGTATAACTTCCGTGAGAGAGAGAGGATTGCTTTGAGCCTCTTTCACTCAATTTTGTCTTTAAAATTTCAGGAGAATTATTTTCCAGACAATGGGGGGGACAAGCCAGTATGTTTAGTAGCCATCCCATAAAAAAAAAAAAAAAGCTTTTTGCAATAGGAACAAATGGAGTGAAATTATTTGTGTGAGTTGAAGAAACTGCTTATTTCTGGGCTGGCTAATGCAAAACAGTTTGCCTCCTCCTATGGTGATTTTATCCCCCAAGGAGAATATTACTTACCTTTAGTGACAATACTTTAAAAATATTCTCATTTCAAACTCAGTATGAATAGCTGGAAATTGACATGTGACTGTGTAATTCTCTTGGGAGTTCAGATCCCCTAGATGAAGTACAGGAGGGAAAAGATACAAAAGAATGACAGCTTTAATTTCAGTAGTGCACTCATCATGAGTGCACATCAGAATCGCACCTTGCAGAACTCTTTGTGATTTTGAATCTTAAGTTTCTCATTAGTATGATCAGTTTGATCAAGCCTACATATATTTTTAAAATTACTATTTTCTTCTATTATTCTTCAGAGCAGCAATTGACATGTTTTATTTGAAAATTAGAATGAGTTGAGGCAGGGAGCAAAGCCCAAAGTGGGGCTTCTTTCGCCCCAAAGTGTGATGAAGATTCAATGACTAATTCTTTAAGACAGTAACGTTGAGATCGTGGCCACAGGATGGATCTCTCAAGCTGTCCTGTCAGGCAGTCCTGAGTGTAACAGGCTCAGTGACCACAGGCAAGGGTGACTTTATATACAGATAGGCAGAAGGTTGTGCCATGCAGGCAACTCTACCTGGTGCCTGGAATTCTTCATGCTCAGGAGATAGGGATTTCATGATGATGTCTGATCTAGAACACTTGACATATAATTGACCAAGCAGAGTGCAAGAGAAACCCAAGTAGAATGAGTGGAGGGCAGAGGAGAAAGACCCTGGGGACAGCATGACCGAGAGACTGGGCAACCCTCCCCTGAGTTTTAGACACACAGGAGGACTAGCAGGGTCAGAGGAGGGAGGTGTGGGCCACCAGGAGCTTTTGTGAAAGTTACCTTCTGATTCTGCCCCTTGCAGAAAATGCCCGTGACCACAGCCCCTCTTCCGCGATTTCTCTTTAATAGTGATTAAATGCGTTAGTCAGAAATATCATCAGATTCCTAGGTGGGTTCTGAAGTAGGAGCAAAGAAGGAAAATCTGAGTTGTTTTGCTAGAGGACTTCTAGAATAATCTGTTATTCTTGGTAATACACTTTTAGACTTTTCCTATAAGATGCCAAGTTTGTGATCTAGTTTTAAGTCCTTTTTAATTGACCCATCTAGTAATATTCCAGGCCCAGCAACATAGCTTTCACAAAACACAGAATTCTAAAATGTTACAGAAAGAAAATTCTTAGTCATCATCTGGCCCAAAGGTTTTTGAAGTGTTTTCTTTTTTTTTCCTTTTTAAAGCAGTGGAAGCTTTGCTTCAAAAAGAAACCAAATGAAAAAGTCCAACATAAAGTCATTAGAAAATGGAGCAGCTGTGGTTAACCCCAGTGGTTCTTCTGAAGTAGTTGAGAAAAGAGGATGAAATGATTTGCCTAGGGAGTGATTCAGCAGCCCCCAGAATCATGGATGCTGCTGTTCAACACTGTGTTCACAGCACCATGTGGTATTAAATAGTGAACTGACAAACAGTCCACAAGTCTGAGCTGGAGAACTGCTGGTGTGAAGGTTTAGTATGGTGTTGCTATTGTAAAGCTACAGAATATTTAGTCAGTATGTGTTTTTGTATACAGAGGAGGGAAAGATGATACCTAGGATGGGGAGTTTTCTTGTAGACCTGATTCTGGGGACATTGAGAGGACAAGAAATTCTTTCATATAATAGTGATGTTTCATTTTTGTTGGTTTGTACTCATAATGTTTTATACTTTTTGTACATATTAAAGAGTGTGGACAACATCGGTGTACAGTTTAAGAATAAAAGCATGAACATCCATGTATCTACCCCCACCCTTCTGAAGAATGACAATATTTCCAATAATATTGAACATCCCTGTGTGTGTCCTGGTCCTATTAAATCCTCTTGCCTCCTCTAGCCACTATGATAATTTTGCATGTATATATATTTGCTTTTCACAATAGTTTTAATGCCATATCTGCATCTCTAATCAATCTGTTGTTTAGTTTTGTCTGTATTTAACTTCACAGAAATGGAATCACTTATCTTGCTTCTTTTGGTCAACTTCATATTCTAGAACATTTCTATCATTGTAGAAAGTTCCGTTGGGCTGCATACCTCTAGATATTTGTCTGTGATGTTCAGTGGAGATTTATCATGATGTTGATCATTAGCATGTATTGCTGTATAATGTTCCACTGTTTGAGTAGCCACAATGCATTTATTCATTTTATAATTGCTGGATATTTGGTATATCCAAATATACCATTAGAGCATCCAATTAGGAATCCAATTCTATCTCCCCAGATGCTCATTTCCACCAAAATTACCTAGTTGAATCTACATTTTTGTTTTTTTCAAGGAATAGACCAAGCTATGCTAAACAATTTCTCAGAGTTAAATAACCAACAACATACTCCAACAAAATACTTCTGTTACTCCAACAAAATACTTCTCCAACAAAATACTTCTGTTAATAGTGTACCTGTCTTTTTTACTTCAACAAAATACTCCAACAAAATACTTTTTTTTACTCCAATAAAATACTTCTGTTAATAGTGTACCTGTCTTCTGGTGTAAGAACTTCTCTAAGGTTTATACTCAGGAGTAGACATGCTGGGTAAAGAGTGGGAACATGTTCAAATTTTACCGGGTAATAACTAACTCCCTATTTATTTGATGTCGTGTGCTTAGAATTGGATTAACACAATCCAGTTACATTAAATGCAACCCTTGGCTCTAGACACACTATCATCAGTGGAACAGGCAAGGTCGGTCGGTCTATCTATCTATCTATCTATCTATCTATCTATCTATCTTTCTTAGTGAACATACCATTCAACCAAGAATAGATCTTTATCAATTACTTAATAATTATTTGTGTCATCTTATCCTTTTGCTTCCTCGGTGGAGGTAACCACTATCCTGAATCTCATCATTTTTTCTTTAAAAAGAGTTATTTTCACATAGATGTATGTGGTAATATGTATGTGGTAATTATGATGTTAACAAATTAAGCCTTAGTAGCTTAAAACGACAATGATCACTTATTATCTTATAGTGTCTGTGGGTCAGGAATTCAGAGAAGGGACATTTGGGTTGCTTGTCTTTGCTCCACAATATCTGAGGTCTCATCTGAAGGCTTGACTGAAGCTGTAGGATCTACTGCCAAAGTAGCTTACTCACTTGGCTGGCAAGGTGGGGCTGGCAAGGGCTGGCAAGTTCCTTCCTCTCTATGTGGGCCTCTCTCCATGTGGGCTTCCCCACAGGGCTATTGAGTGTCTTCATTACATGACAGTTTGATTGAGGGGTTCAGTCATTATTTCTCTTAGCCTGGATTCCACTTTAGGGTGTAACATGATGCAAGTCATAACTTTTCTTCATTTTCTTGTTGAAGATATATAAAGGTCTTGAATTTTCGGTAAAATCTAAACTATTTGGGTGGTGATGATGACAGCAGTGGGTAGTTCATTCTTTTTTGCTAATAAGTGGAATGAGGGAGCCAGTTTCTCATGGTTGGTGGAAGTTACAGGGAATACTATAGGCTCACAAATCACTGCTGCTAGCCAAGTGACACTGGCCACCAAGTTTGAACTCTGGATGAAATAAACATCAAGACATAGAGTAAGAAAGAATAACCCCCCCATGCATTCGATTAAAAAATCCCTTCTTGCACACCAGTTCAGTTGTTTCCATAAAAAACCCAATATATCAATGAATAAGATTATTTTATATGTTTAATATGCAATGTCTGAAAATCCAGGGAATATTTTGTCTTGGATTTCCAGCTTCATTCTCTAAAAACACATACATCACTTAGCCATCTGAATCAGGGATCCAGGTGAATTCCAATCCAACAAACAAATTTCCGTAAATTATTTTACAAATGTTTGAAGCCACAAGAGCCTATAAATACAGGCAAGTTGATGTTTAAAAGAAATCTCTAGGCCCCAGGAGGGTAGCTACTATGTCTTTCTAGTTCTTCATCATGCTCTCTGGTATTTAGCTTAGTGCCTGGCACATAGTAGATGCACAAAATAATTGGATTACTATATTATTATGTACTAAAAGAGTGCCTTGGAGTTTTCTTTCTATTTATGGCTATGTGTATTAAGTGGAGCTATTGGGCTTTATGTCTTACTTTTCAATACCACCAATGGTTATTTAACTCTGAGAAATTGTTTAGCATAGCTTGGTCTGTTCCTTGGAAAAAACAAAAATGCAGATTCAACTAGGTAATTTTGGTGGAAATGAGCATCTGGGGAGATGGAATTGGATTCCTAATTGGATGCTCTAAGAACATTCATGCTTGAATTCTTCTGGGGTGAGAGAGTATCACCCTCCAGATCTTAAGAGTTCTTAAAAGGGAGGTGTAGTATTTCAGAAACAACCCTTTCAAGCCTTAATGCCTTTCATCAAAGGCTTTTAAAGCACTTTGCCTTTAACAGGGCCCATGCCTACCTCCTGCCCAGCTTATACACATGCTTCCCTTTGAGGTCAGTGGAGACTAATAGTGCTGAGAAAACAAGTGAGTACATGTAGTGGTAGTAGAGGCTGCAACCTTGTCGTATTTCAGTCTTGCATGTGAGTGTGCACCTGAGACTTCGGAGAAGTCAGCAGAGGCCAGAAGGAAATTAAGCATGAGCACCAAAGAAAACCAGATGCCCAATGAAGCGACCTCAGGTCTAATAATTGGAGCCCTCTCAAAATGGAACAGTTTACCACTGGAGGTAGTGAGGTCCTCATTCTTGGAGAGACTCAACCTGAGGCTGACTCACCACTTGGTGGCAATGCTGCAGTGGTGGGGGCGAGCAGGACCCACATGTGAGATAGGGGAACCAGTTTATGATCTATGAGAACTCTTACCCTCCATGTCTGAGTCTATAAAGTCAACTCTGCCTCTCCTTTCTGGAATGGGCCATCAGAAATCTCTGATTTACTTGGACCCTCACCTACTCACATTTCTCCTGCTACTCAAGTTTAGTGAGAAAGAGGCAAACGACTCCCATTGCCAAAAGTCTAGCTGGAATCAGATAGGAGTTCAAAAAGGAGCTTCCGGAATAGGTTTTGGGACTAGGGCATACTCACCACTGATGTTCTCAGCAAGGACCCTAGGCCCAGAGGAGTCTGAATCACCAGTGACTTGGTTGGTTTCCTACTGTGTGCTTGTCAAGGCAGGACATGAGCCTGGTAGATTTTATCATGGTTAATCAAGTCATTAACTGTCAGTGTTGAGTTTTCTTGGCCATCTGTGTCTGAATGTGTTTGCTTCAGGGGAATAACTGTGATTGCTTAGTCTAGTGAGTGGTTCTCAAACTTTTGCAGGCATAAGAATCGCCCCGCGGGCTTGTTTCAAGACAGACTGCTGGGCTCCACCCTCAGATTTTCTGATTCAGTGGGTCTGGGGTGCAGCCAGAGAATTTACCTTTTTAGCAGATTTCCAGGTATATTCGTTTTCAATTACTGCTGAAACAAATTACCACAACTCTGTGGTTTAAAACAACACAAATTTATTATTCTACAGTTCCGGAGGAGGGCAGAAGTCCAAAATGGGTCTCACTGGGCTAAAATCAAGGTGTTGGCTGGACAGAATTCCTTTCTGGAGGCTCTAGGGGAGAATCCATTTCCTTGCATTTGCTGGCTTCTAGAGGCTGCCTGAATTCCTTGGCTGATAGCCCCTTTTCATCTTCAAAGCCAGCAAAGGCTGACTGAGTCTTTTTCAGATGCCGTCTCTCTGGTTCAGACTGCCTACCTCCCTCTTCCTCATTTAACAATCCTTGTCTTTACACTGGGCTCACCTGGATAATACAGAATAATATCTTTATTTTAAAGCAAAATGACTAATAGCCTTAATGTCATCTGCAAACTTAATTCCTCCTTGTCATATAACAATATATTCACAAATTCCAGGGATTAGAATGAGGATATCTTTTGGCAACGGTCATTATTGTGCCTGTCACACCAGGTGATACTGATGTTACAGGTCTAGGGACCACACACTGAGGACCTCTGGTTTAGTGATATGAGGGACTGCCTAGAGGGTGCATAGTTATTGGGAGAATTGTTTGTCAATAAAAGTGAGCAAGAACGTGAATGTCTTATGGAAAGTTGGCATTTTGTATAGTTTAAGATTTTATCAAACTATTATGGAAAATACTGCTTTGTAAAATGTTAATCCCAAGATTCTTGTGGATAACCAAACTGAAGGACCAAAGGCCGATTTCTCATGACTCTAGCACGCTGCCCTTCAGTCGTCCCCCATCAGTCTCATTCAGCACTCGCACCTGATTGGCTTTGCTCTTGTGATGGTCACTACCTGCCATATTGTTCTCTTGCTCTTTACCTAGTGAGACCCTGCCCCTTTGGTTTGACACCTCTCCTGGCCATGATGCCTTCTCTGATTGCTCTACTTGAAAATTATCTTGTTTGCCAGTTTACTAGATATTCTCACACATGAAATCATTTGGTTCCCATAACAGTGCTATGAGGTGGACAGTCTGTCCATTTCATAGAGAGAACAAGGCCACAGCAAGTTTGAATGAGCTGCTCAGGTTCACCCAGCACTCACAGGTCTGGGGACTCAGCCTGTAGTGCCATGAGTCTGAATCCAAGCTTGTACAGCTTGGATGAAAGATGGGCATTTCAGGGGAACTCCCAGCTGGTGAGTTCCTGGTTAACTGACCAAGTCTTGGCCTCAGGTGAGCAGCATATCCTCTGGAGGACCTGACTTTCTCTTTAAGTTCTTTTCTTGTCCATCTATGTCCAAGGGCAATTCTCTCTTGTTATGGTGCTCTTTATTGGGTAGCTTAAAAAAAAAAAGAAGCCTCTTGTAAATGAAACTAGAGTTCCTTGCTTAGGAATTTAACTTGTCAAATATAAATGCTGTCATTTTAATTATTATGTGCAACTGAGATGAGCTGCTGTCATTCACAGCTTCTTTCCTGGAGTTTTAAGGAAAGAAACTCTCGGATAATGAGAACCACAGATTTAGGAAGAAGGTTTTTTTAAAACTCGGACATTAATAGCAGTGTGTTTTCTGTGATCTGTAAACCTTGTGTACCATGACACAGGTGGTCATTTCTTTTACTTTAAAGAAAATAATCATATGGCTGAATCTGGTCTGGGTGAAAGGTTATATGATTGGATTAGGTCCATGGGATAAGAGAAGCAAGAAGAGGGGCAGAGACCTATGAAAAATTATAGCCTGAGGGTAGTGATTTTGTAAAACAAATGTATGACTAGATGGTGATTCAGCCCATGTTTTTTTTTAAGCAAGTATTTAATTTACTGTTGGGTGAATGGGAGGGAAAACAGTGAATGAACATGGGATTAAGACACAGACCCTTACACCTTCTAATCTTTCCTATCACCTGTCATCCCTGGAAAACTCCCTGAGCTCTCTGCATTCATTTTTTTGAGACTGTGGATGGATAGGCTGGGACTGATGTTTACCTGCCTGTTTGGAAAGCTTGTTGGGTCAGTTCCCCTGAGTGGTCATGAGACAGTGCCCAGCCCAGCAGGTGTGTCGCTAAAGTGCATCTGTCATCAGAAAGGGAATTCCTCCTTGTTGCAAATGAAGTGTGATTGCTTGTCTGGTGAGTGAGCACCCGTGAGCCCTGGGTCCCTGCCAAACTTGTGTGGGTTTGGGCTGTTGGAAATATTGCGGGATGTAAGGGAACATTCCACTGTTAACCCAGGGAGTGAAAATTCACTATAGTGTGATTAATACAGTGATGAAAGATGCATTTCCTTCATATTCTTAGTTGATACTTTGAACGTTCAGAAGAAATGTTAAATTCATTGATGAAAATATAAAAATTTAACAGTTCTTAATGTACTCCACCATATCCTTAAGCACTGTCAGAACACAAAATTAACATGTTAAATCGCCTCCTGAGTAACAGCCAACAAACATCCTCAAAATAGGCTTCTTAATATTTCACTGGTTACTAAATCAAGATATTTCTAGAACAAAAGACCCAGTTTAAAGATCAATAGGGAGTAGCAACATTATGAGATGGTGTCCTCGCTCTGCCATGATGATATGATGATGATAAAGAAAATAAAATAATTCACATTTATGGAGTGTTATATACATGTATTATCACCTTTAATCCTCATGACAACCCAATGAGGTAGGTGCTATAATAGTCTTCATTATGCTAATCAGGAAACTGGGGCTTAGAAAGCTTAACAAACTTGCCCAAGATGACCCAGCTAGTGAGTTCCAAAATTGAGATTCAAACCACCAATCATTCAAGAAACAGTGCCTTATTTAGTTTTCTTTATTTTATTTTTATTTGATTATTATTTTCTGAGACAGGGTCTGGCTCTGTTGCCCAGGCTGGAGTACAGTGGGGCAATCTCGGCTCACTACAACCTTTGCTTTCCAGGCTCAAGCTATCCTCTCACCTCAGCCTTCTTAGTAGCTGGGACTACAGACGTGTGCCACCACGCCCAGCTAATTTTTGTATTTTTGTAGAGACAGAGTTTCACCATAATACCTAGGCTGGTCTTGAACCCCTGGGCTCAAGGGATCCACCCACATTGGCCTCCCAAAGTGTTGGGATTACCTGGCATGGCCACCGTGCCCAGCCTTATTTAGTTTTCTTATACTGCCAGGAGTCGTCACCTATTTTCTTCCTTCTTTCTTTCTTTCTTTCCCTCCCTCCCTCCCTCCCTCCCTCCCTCCCTCCCTCCCTCCTTCCTTCCTTCCTTCCTTCCTTCCTTCCTTCCTTCCTTCCTTCCTTCCTTCCTTCCTTCCTTCCTTCCTTCTTTTCTTTCCCTCTCTGTCTTCCTCCCTACAGACTTTGTTCTTTTCCATGTCTATTCATTCTTTTTTTCTATTATTTGGTTCTCCAGCCATTGAGTAAGCACTTGCTATGTGCTAGGCACATAGATGTTAAGAGGTAAGGATTTGAAGATGAGCAAGACTCAGATCCTATCTGCAAGAAATTTGCAAGTATCTTTGCTTCATCTCAACTTTCTCCACCTCTTCTTTCTCTTACCCCCTCCCCCTTATTTTCATCATCATTGGCACACATAGCAGATGACTGGGGCTACTCTGCCAAGACTTCTTAAGAATTTTCCCTTCCAGTGAATGCTACCTGCTGAAGGTGGAAAAAGCTAGAAGGCAACTATGTCCTAGTCAGAGGAATTCTGACAGAAGAAAGGCAGACCTGAAAGGAAATAGTGCCTAAAAACAAAACAAAACAAAACAAACATACAAAAAAACATGAGCAAGATGTAGACTGACTGGCAGCCAGAGGCTTCCAAATGAGAAAGTGCAAAGCTGGTGAAGGGAAAAATGGTGTTCAGTCCATGATCATTCCCAGGGTGATAGTGATCTTCTTGTAGGTGTCTAAAGGGTGTGTGCAGACAGGAAAAGAGGTGATTGGGCCAAGTTCTTCAGATTAATCTACCAAAGAGATAAAGAAAAATAAGGAGGGGAGGAAAGAAAATGATTGATCGCAATTTCTAAGTAGATTTTTTTTTTTTTAGTAGACATTATATATCGTTTCAGACTTGGGGCCTGCTCATGAAAATCCACGGGAGATGTCCTTGTTTGAACTACTTTTAGACATTCATTTTGCTTTTAATATCAGTTGAATTAGTTTATTTAAAAAACACAATGCCCAAGGGACCTAGAAAAACTCCTCTGCAGTCATATGGGCTTCAGTGGCAGAACACAACCTGGTTCTTCCCATGTTTTATTCCATTTATTTCACGTGTCCAGAATTTAATGGAAATGGATTCCATGAGAGGTACGGCCAGATCAAGTGAAATCATGCATGGAAAAGCCCATTCTAAATGATGAAAACTTGAAGTCACTTTAAGATCCTGACACCTGAAATCTTATCCTGTTTAATTATTTTCTTAAAATTGTCTGCTATGAGCATGTATTTGTAAGTAGAAGCTTTACAAATACTTCTAAAATGAGGGCTAAATGGGATTTCTGCATTTGTAGGTTTTTGCTTTTTAGGATTGGCTTGAACCAGTGTGTTCCTGGATGCTTCTTCCAGTGTAAGGCCTCATGAGAATCAAGAAGCTTCTCATCAGCTTCTGTTCCACTGCAGGGGCTGCAGTTCTCAGATGCTGCATTTGTCAGAGTTCTCCAGAGAACAGAATCCAGAAGATATCTATGTATATATACATCGATAGTGTATAATATGTATACATAATGGGATATATATGTATCTCCCCACGTACACCTACACACACACACACACACACACAGACAGAGAGGAGAGAGGCCGGGCATGGTGGCTCACACCTGTAATCCCAGCACTTTGGGAGGCTGAGGTAGATGGATCACCTGAGGTCAGGAATTCGAGACCAGCCTGGCCAACGTGGTGAAAACCTGTCTCTACTAAAAGTACAAAAATTAGCTGGGCATGGTGGTGGGTGTCTGTAATCCCAGCTACTCACAAGGCAGGAGAATCACTTGAACCTGGGAGGTAGACGTTGCAGTGAACTGAGATCGTGCCACTGCACTCTAGCCTGGGCAACAAGAGGGAGACTCCTCTGTCTAGAAAAAAAAAAAAAAAAAAAAAAAAAAAAAAAGGAGAGAGAGAAAGAGACAGAAGAGATTTATTAAGGAATTGGCTCATGATATCATGGTGGCCAGCAAGTTTGAAACCTGTAGGGCAGGCCAGCAGGCTGGAATCTCAGGCAGGGTTTCCATGTTGCAGTTTTGAGTCAGAATTTCTTCTTTGAGAAACTTGAGTCTTTGCTCTTAAATCCTTCAACTTATTAGATAAGGTCCAATCATAATGAAGGGTAATCTACTTTACTTAAATTCTATTGATTGTAAATGTTAATTATGTCTACCAAATACCTTCACAGCAACATTTAGATTAGTGGTTGACCAAATAATTGGGCACCATAGCTCAGCCAAGTTCACAAATGAATGAGCCATCACAGGTGTCAGGAGCCCAGGAGTTTCTAGGGATTTCATCCAGAGCAGAGGGCTGACAGGGCCTGTTTTAGAACTAAAGGCAAACCCATGTTGTGCAGTTGTGGGAGCATACCCTGCCTGATGATGACTTCTTGCCTAAATAATGCCCACTGTCATGGTGGATCAGCCTAGTTAATCCATGGAGCTTGGCCTAAAAGTGGGAGAGATGGAGCATGGGAGCTCCATTTGGCATCTTTGTCTATATTTTTAAAAGGCCCCCCTTCTTATTAATTCCCAGCCAGGATGTATGACTTGGCGAGCCCTGGACATTAGCCCCCTAAAATACCTTAGCCAGGTGTCCTCGTGCAGCGAACAGCCCTCCCAGCTGTACGTGTTGGCCTTGTCCAGAGAGAACCAAGCCACATTTCTTAGATGAGAACCTGAGCCTGGATATTGATGAACTTGCTGAATTGTGTGTCCTGGGTAATCTTTAATTGGGAATCCTAGATTCTAAAATTAGAGTCTGAGTGGCCTGACTACCCACGCTACATGTACCTTACTCCCTGGGTGAGGGAATCAGAGGAAGTATGCATGGGAAAAAACTGCCTATCCGAAGACTCCCTCTCCATACCTGTCAACTCACCAATTTCAGAATTAGTTGGATTGTAAAATAAAAATGCCTTCTGAGAGTGTTACCTTATCATATATTTAGCAAGAATGACTTCATTCAGATGATGATGATAACAATTATTTGTAAAACATCTAGTGGTTTCAAATACTCTTATTATTTGACCTCCAAAACCACAAGGACTTCATGGCTATTTAGGGCTTACTTGAGGAAATTTACATTTCATGATTTAATGAAGCACTATTTTTGTAAGCATAATTTTTATTAAGTGAAGCAAACATACAGAAAAGTGCATAAATCATAAGTATACAGTTCAATGAATCTTCACAAACTGAATATATCTATGTAACCCCTATCGAGATAAAGAAGTAGAATATTTCCAGTACCCCAGAAAACATCATCCTCTAAAAACTTTGATGCTAGACTCTGCCTAAAGAGCCAGTGTCTAAAGAAATCATTCCAAAATCAGGTCTCAAGGTGAAAATGAAAAATTATAGTCAAATCTGTGGATAAGGCCAGGATCATTAATCTTTGTTAGGCAAGTTGGGAATAAATGAAACAAGTACTAAATATTTCCTTGCCTTTATTGCTTTAAAACCTTCTCTAAACCTTAAATAATGTTTATATCCTTTGACCCAATGATTTTGTTTCTTGGAGTCTAGCGGAGATTCAGAGATTTCTGTGGGAGACAGAAATTGGATTCAACCTAAGTGCCCAGCAATGAGGGCTTGGTTAAATCTGTTTTTCACTGACTGATAGATAAATGGAATATTTCACAATTGTTAAAAAATCAGAACCCATGCTTAAATGTTCATGACACAGTGAAAAGTGAAATGGAAAGATATAAGAATTGTACACATATTAGGCAATATGAATTTTATTTTTGTTAAAAATGTCTGGATCGGGCATGGTGGCTCATGCCTATAATCCCAGCACTTTGGGAGGCTGAGGTGGGCAGATCCAAGGTCAAGAGATGGAGACCATCTTGGCCAACATGGTGAAACCCCATCTCTACTGAAAATACAGAAATTAGCCGGGCGTGATGGTGTGTGCCTGTAGTCCCAACTACTCAGGAGGCTGAGGCAGGAGAATCACTTGAACCTGGGAGGTGGAGGTTGCAGTGAGCCGAGATCACGCCACTGCACTCCACCCTGAAGACAGAGCAAGACTCTGTCTCAAAAAAAAAAAAAAGTCTGAAAATATTAGATAGAAATACATGAAACAAATAATGGTGGTCTCTAAGTGTGAAATTAAAGGCAATTATGATTTTATTTTCACGCTATTTGTTTTACTTACTGTTTATAACTTTAGAATTTTTAAATGAGTTAAATGAGTTTGTTACTTTAATAATATTCAGAACTTCTTTATAAAACCATTTTTACCTTTGATGTATGTTCACTTATTAAATAACTCTGTTTTGTCAAAAATAAATAAAAGGCAAACAATCATCCTTATTTTCTTATCAGGAAGAGGCACAGCAATAATCTATTTTCCCAAATTCCACACCCTTGACTGATGCTTTCAGCCTCACTTAAATTATTGCCTCGTTCTTTTGATTGCTACACAAACCTTTGAAAATAAACTGGAACAGCAAATGACATGGAGATAAACCAATGCCAGGTATTCTTGTTATTTTTGCCATTCCAAAATGCCTTAGGCACCATGAAGAAAGTATTCACTTACCTGCAGTATGGGTTTCAAAGGATGTGGGCTTCTGTTTTCTAATTTCTAATTGTTTCCAATTCTTCAAAAATTGATCATCCATACATCATATGCTTGATAATTTTCAATCAGAACATTCCATTTCTTAATTATTTTTGTTAAATAGGAGAAAGAGTTAAAATTTTTTTTTTTCCTTTGCACTTGAAATCCATACCCAGTATATAGCCAGTGCATGCTGAGGTGTATTTGTTCACTTGTTCAAGTGTGGTGGATGGGAAGGTCATGGACTTGGAGCTGGTTTTGCAACTTTGCAATCTTGAGAAAGAGAGCCAACTTCTTCACGCCTTTGTCTCTAGGAAATGAAAGCCCAGAGATGAGATGATTTTTAAGAGTTGAACTGAGCTGCAAGCATGTGGACCATGTAAGTGTTAACAGAGGCAGACAGAGAAGAGAGACCTGCCATGAAGTGCTATGGTGGGAGTTGTGTCAGTTCGGGAGTGGAGGAGTCCCAGGTGGCCCCAGAAGAAGAAGCCTCTGAACAAAGAAGACAATGCTTGGGTTATGGTGGAGGGGACATGGAAGGTGAGTGTTTTCTTCTTATAATTCTAGAATGGTAGGCCTCCAAGAGTCCTCAGCGATCTTCCAACCCAACAAACTCATTTGAAATATGGGAAAATGGAGTATACAACAAATTAGAGACTTGACCAGGAAAAAGGATCCAGTTAGCAACAGAGGTGGGATTTGAACAGGTTTTCCATTTCCAACCTCGCCATTCTTTCTCCTGTCTCTATTCCAAAGTGAATGACTCTCCAAGGGTACCAGTGGGAAGTAAGCTTCTTTTCCCCAAACCAGACACTTTTTCAGGTGGCACAGCCTTTCCTTAAGAGCTGTAGCTCATGTGCCAGTTTCAGATGCCAGTGTTAGCTGCTTACTCCTTGGGGTCTCCTAGGCCAGTCCCATAGTTTATTACACAGCCAGGCCAAGATTTGGAGAGACTAGTTGCTGAGAAATATAAGATTTGAGGGATATTTTGTGGTTTAGATTTCCCTCGAAGCAGAATCTGAAATGAGGAATTGAGAGAAAGTCGTTTATTTGGTAGGTGATCCTAGGAAATACCACCTGGGAAGTGAGACAGGGAAGAGGAGGGAGGAAACCAATAAATGATGTGTTATCAAACCAGTCACCACCATGGGCAACTGGACCTCGGTTCTGCTAGGGAATTCGAGGAGACCATGTAGAACAGATACCTTAGAGGAGGGTTTCACAAACTCGGCACTCTTGATATCTGGGGCTGGATAATTCTTGGTTTAGGGGATTGTCCTTTGTGCTGTCAGATGGTTAGTAGCATCTGGAACCGTACCCATTAGATGCAAGTCGCATCTCTTCCCCACCCCTCCTCCCACCTGTTGTGACAACCTAAAAGGTCTCTGAACATCGTCAAATGTCCCCTGGGGGAATCATTTGTGAAGGACTGAGAAACCACTGCCTTAGAGTTATCCCATTTAAGGGACAAGGAAGCTGGGGCATATTTATCCTCTGACTCCCTGTCTGCCACTGGTAGCAGGCTATTTCTTGGGAGCACTGACCCTCTGGAATTCATTGACCAGGCATGCTATCTTCATCAGAAAAAAAGTATTCAGGTCAAGATTTTCAGGAAAACAGCTCTTGGCATTTAGAGGAGAGTTCTGAATGTATATGTGTGGGGCAGAGAAAACACCTACGATTGTAGTCATTTGGGGATCTGCTTTATCATTCATTGATTTAACCATCATTTCTTTACCATTCTACAAATGTTTATTAAGGACCTACTGTGTGCTAGGTGCCAGGCACAACATAGGAGATTCAATGTTCAATGATGAGCAAAAAGTGGATACAGCTCCTGCCTTTATGCCTTTTGAAGTAATAGTCTAGAGGAGCAATGAACATTAATCAAGTAACAGAAATGAATTTTTAAATCATGTAGTGATAATGCTACACAGTACTGAAATAAGTCATAATACATTGGCTATTCTTCCAACACCCTGTCTTCAGGGCATTGGGAATTGTCATTCCCTGTATCAGGAACATTTTTCTTACAGGTAGCAGAGCTTGGTTTTTCTCTGTATTTAGGGTGTAGTTACATGGTCCCCTCTTCAGAGAAGCTTCAGAGACCACTTAACTTTGACCACTTTATCTAAAATAGTGCTTGGCCCTTTCACCCTTTACTTTGTTCGTTTCTTGTTCATAGCACCTGTCATACCTGACAGAGGTATTTTTATTGTTTATTTTTTGTCCCTCCCTAGCATGTCAATTGTCTCATTGCCTTTATGTTCCTACCAACTAGGTCAATGCCTGGAACTTAGTAGGTATTCAATAAATACTTGTTGTATGAGTAATCGAGAGAGATTGACTTGGTGAGGTCAGGGAAAACTTTTTTAAGGCAATAGCAATAAGCCAAGATCTAAAGACAGAAGGAATTACCTGGATGAAGGGGTTAGGGAAAAGCATTCTAGATAGCAGGAATAGCATGTGGAATGGCTCTGTGGATAGGAAGAAGCATAGAGATCCTAAATAACTAAAAGCAGGTCTGTGTACATGGAACAGAGAGAGCCTGGAGCCATTAGTTGGGATTTTAAGCTTCAGAGTAAAAACAACAGAAAGCCATTGATATGTTTTAAGCAATGGAAAGTTGTACATGGGAAGGTAGAAGAAGGGTGGAAAACACAACCAGATTTTTGTTTTAAAAAGATCATCTGGTTTCAGGGTCTGGAATGCTGGAAGGAGCCAAGAACAGACGCCATCTTGGTGATGTGTTTCATCTTCAGAGAGACCCATCTGGTCAAATATTTGTGTATATATGGAAAATTTTAGGTCATTTGTTAAAAGGAGCTCATGAATATATGTCCTTGACTTCCCAGGGATGGAAAAAACTATTTTCTCCCCCAAAGAACTTCCAAATATTGCTTCTAGCCTATGCTCCTCATCAGTGTCCATATCTCTCGGATGTCTCTAGTTTTGGTTGAGGAATGAGGAACTGTGGTTGTCTTCTTTTATTGGCTGATTCGTCTGCTGAGCTCCTAACTTCTTAGCTAATCTAGGTGAAACCAACCCTTGTCCTGGACCCTGGGCTTTTGTGGAGGACTGTCTTACTGTTCACAAATACTTTGCCTCTTCCATGGGAAGATAATCTATCCCTGCCTGTTGAAATTGGGCATGGACAATGACTTGCTTGGTTGTCTAATAAAATGTGAGCAGAAAGGATATGTGTCACTTCTGAGCCAAAAGTTTTCAGAGCTGTGCATGGTTGGCCATGTTTTCTCTTGCCTTTGTAGGCATGCAATAAATGTTTGTTGAAAAAAGATGAATAAAAGGAAAGAGCCCCAATTAGGAGCTGGGTTAGCTAAGGCCTATTCCCAGAGTTTCCACTAACTAGCTGTGGCATAATCATTTTGCTACTCTACTGGCTGTAAATGGTTCTTTGCTATTTTGAAATGGAGTCTCCCTCTGTCACCCAGGCTGGAGTGCAGTGGCACAGTCTCTGCTCACTGCAACCTCCATCTCCCGGGTTCAAGTGATTCTCCTGCCTCAGCCTCCCAAGTAGCTGGGATTACGGGCGCATACCACCATACCTGGCTAATTTTTATATTTTTAGTAGAGACCCTGTTTCACCAAATTGGCCAGGCTGGTCTGGAATTCCTGACCTCAAGTGATCTGCCAGCCTTGGGCTCCCAAAGTGCATAAATGGTTCTTAAGATTTCTTTGCTTTTTTGAGACGGGGGAGGGTCTTGCTATGTTGCCCAGGCTAGTCTTGAACTGCCGAGTTCAGGCGATACTCCTGCCTCAGCCTTGGAGTAGTTGGGATTACAGACGTGAGCCACCATGCCCAGCTCAGGATTCTTTCATTTCTAAAACCCTGTGCAGATATTGCGAAAGTAAAGTGATGATTTTTGGATGCTTATTGGAAGTCTTGTTCATGCTGGTGAATGGGGAAAAGCCTTGGGTGGGAGTAGGCAGCACTGATTGGCAAGTTATTTTGTGTTTTTAAAACAAAAATCGCTCTTCTGGGTGGTGCACTATTCCCAGATTTTCTCTGGAACCTGTGTTCCATCACCTTTCTCAGACTCCCCCCACACTCCCCCTCAGGACGTCAGAGGAAGGGCCCACGAATTCATTCTTGCAGCAAAGAGCCTCAGGACTCTCCTCAGACCAGGAAATGAGGGACCTGTTCCTACAAATTGCTGTCAAAATGTATTCTTAATATGTGTTTTGGTGACCTCAGTCCCTGGAGGCTCCTGCTGGGGGCGATAGAATGCCTTCAGAGGGGGAACTGACAGCCCTGTGTTGTGTCTGGGCTCGTGGGAGGCCATCGCTGTCTCCATTGGAGCCAGATGTTTTCCCAGTCCTTAACCTGCTGTGGTTTCTTAGCTCAACGTCTCCAGTGCGACTCTCCCACACACCCAGCGCCATCTTGTAGACGCGCTGATGCTTGCGGACCGCGGGCGCCCAGCCTAGAAGAGCGCTCCACACTGAAGAGGAAGGAAACTTCACACTTAATTCATCAAGTTCAAACTGAGCTGTGGTGAAAGGAATGGGGCGGAGTGAAAGGAACACCCACATGCCCCAGAAGACCCCAGGGCATCGCTGCCTTTCAGCTTCTTTTGCGCTTTGTGCATCTCGTGTCATATTCCAAAGACACTCAGCTCTGGGCACATGCACAGAGGGCCGCGTCTGTCCCGGGGCGTGTTACCTAAAACCAGGCACTGACCTCCAGGTCAGGAACTCTTGAGTATTTAATCTCTCTGCCATTCATGGCTACCTGGGTGGCCTCTGAAATATTACTTAATGTCTCTGGGTTCTGATTTCCTCAATTGTGTGGTACCCAGTGACCTCATGATGACATTACACTACCTACGAAAAATGGCGCCATCTGAATGTTTAGTCTTTACCTAGAAGTATGAGGAGGGGTTTCTTGCCTGGGAATGATCCTGTGAAGCTGGGGTCACATTTTATCTTCTCAATTAGGGCACGGATTAGTACCACAGAAGGTCATTCGTCAAGAAAAAGGAAAGCTTCTCCCTTTCCAAAAATGAAAGTAGTGAAACTTACATTTCTCACTTTTCCCTGATTGCTCAGAACTAAATATAAAATTTAATTGGCAAGTATATTAGCACTTATTTTTAACATGTTTTCTTTTGGTCATAATTTTTAATTTTATTAACCTTACTGATTTGACCATCAGGGTCAAATCTAAATAAATAATAAATTTTATTTATTATACAATAAATAAATTTCTGCATAGCTTGAAGGAACCTTGTGGATAGTTAAATCCAACTATGTAGTTTACAGATTAAGCAGTTAAGGTCTGCAGAGAAGGGACTGTCATCAGCTTGTTAGTTCCAAAGCTGGATGGGAAAAGCAGTTCTTCCTTCTGATTCTTAGACAAATAATTCATTCCTCCGTTCCATAATGACCATTCTTAGAACGTGACCTTACCTGTAACAATAGGGACAAAGCAAAACAATTGTCTTTGAGTTTCAGGAACAGACTTTTTAGAATTAAATAGTTTCAGGTACATGTCATAGGGAATTCAGTTGATTTGTCCTGGTTAGAAAACACTTTGGTCACACCTATGCTTGTGACTCTAGGTTATGGGTTCTTCTGGAGTCTTCTGAACCTGCCGGGCATTTCTGACTGGATGAAAATTAACAAAAGTCCATGGTCAAACTGATGAAAATTAGCAGCAGTTCATCTTAATTTAATTGCCACAGCATGCAGCTATGAGAGTACGTATATTTTCATTCATGTATTTGAAATATTTATGGATTGTCTGTTATATGACTAGTACTAGGGGTTCAATAAATTTACCCATATAATGTGTTTGTGTTAAATATTTATTATTAATATGGGTAAATGTAATATGTTTATATAGATAAATGTAATCTATTTGGTATGTAGATACACAAATTTAGAATATATAACAGATTTGTTTCTGTATAGACATATATTTTGGAGGCATTCTGTGTCTGGCTTCTTTATATTCCCATATGTGCTCAATTTCCATATTCCCTTTCCTGATTCATTGTTTTCTTCTAGTATTAAAGTAGAATAAAGGCAACTATGTATTGTGGAGCAGGGTGTACACAGCACAATTTTCAAGGACTCATTTCTACCTCTGCAGCCATGCACAGCAGCCTTGCAGTTCAAATCACGAAGCTACCACTCATCTGATGACATCTTGCTGTCCTAATCTGAAAGGGTAGCTTTAGGCAAAATGAACCATCTTTTGAGGGCTGAACTTGCAAATGTGTGTGTGTGTGTGTGTGTGTGTATACACACACATATATATATACACATATGTGTATATATATATATATACCAATTGGATCAAAAATATGAATCAAATTAATTGGTAATTTTTTCATCTAGAATTAGGCAAAATGACAAGACTGAATCCTCAGGAAAGATACTTAATTCTCCTTATTGGTGTTGCCCCTGAGGACATGCTGTGATGTGATGGTGTAAGAATAGCGATGTTATGTTGAAATTCTTTCAGTTCTCACTGATATGAAAATAGTTCTAAATGTATTCCAAGTTTTGAACTCTAGTAGATTGAAATATATCAAGACCACAGGGTAATTAACTTCTCTATAGTTTGGAAAATTCATTGGAGAAGACACTAAAAATTTTGCAGATAATCTCTCTTAAAGTTATATTGTAAACATTTAAGTATGATTAGCATTCTTAAGTATGGTTAACCATACTTAAGTGTGGTTAGCATAACAGTAATACATATATTTATATATCATCCTATCTCCAAGGAGCTCTTAGTAATTTACAAATTGTTTTCAAATATGGTTATAGCTCGCAGATTCTCTGGAAAGCAAGCAGGAACAAGTTCTATGAATACTACTTAAATCAAGGAGTTTGAGATTCTTTGAGTGGCAAATCCAGACTCATCCAGTGTGTCAGCATCTGAGTTAGACTCTCTTGGCACCCATGTCCTTCCTGTTTTGTGGTTTTCAGTGGGAGCCTAGACTCCTATTTGATCAATCTCTTCTTTCTAGCTTGCTTCCTAAACACCACCACACCACACTCCACTACATGAAGTTCCAGGCAATGTGGAATCTGTGCTGTTTTAGTGAGAGATTGAGACCTCTTCCTGTGCTCCCAGGAAATTTTGCCAAAATTGCAAACATGGTTCCAGGTGAATCTTTTTAAAATATTTGGTGGTTAGCAAAGAATAATGTTTCACTGGATTTTTTAATTTTACCAATGAAGGGAGGTGATGGGGTGCAGTGGATTAGACACTTGCCTGTGATTCAGGAACCTGGGTTCTAGTCTTCAGCCCTGAGGCACTTATATAAGTTTTGCCTGGGAGCTGAGCTGGGAACATGAGGACCTTCCTCAGGAGATGGGGCCTCAGGAAATGACCCTGGCTTATAAGGGAAGGTGAAACTGTGTCCTTTATTGCCAGATCCTTTCTATAAAAACACAGTTTTTCTCTCTTCTCCTGTTACTATCATAGACTTTTAGAAATTTGAAATACAAGGACAGACCTAGTAATAATTGCTGCCATTCTTGAGGTCTTCACTTGTGTGCAGTCATTACTCTCTTTCATCTTACAATCTAGGTTTTAACTGTGTGACCTTGGGCAAGTTACATAACCACTCTGGTTCTCAGTTTTATCAAATATCAAAAAGGAGGGATTTGACTAGATATAGTGGTTTTCAAATTGGGCCCTGTGAATCTCTAAGGATCAGGGGAGAACCCTTAGGAATTACTGAGTGCGTCAAAGAAACAGCTACATAGGCAGGTCTCCTCAAGCTAGCAATCCCTTCCCTTACTCTCAATCACAGAAGCTTTGCTTTTTATCTGTGTCAAATAGTGAAGTTATTTGAAAAAAAAGCTTCTCATGCTAAAAAAGTTTAGCTTTACTTCTGTCAAGATGGTATAAAAAGAGACTAGATTTATCCTTCTACCTAAAACAAACACATAATATATAAAATACAGTCGTGAGCCACATAATGACATTTCAGTCAATGATGGACCACATATATGACGGTGGTCTCATAGAATATAATAGAGCTGAAAAATTCCGATGACCTGGTGACATCGTTCATAATGTCATAGTGCAATGTATTACTCACAGGTTTGTGTTGATGCTGATGTAAACAAACTTACTGCACTACCAGTTGCGTAAAAGTCTAGAACATAAAGTTATGTAGAATACATAATACTTGATAATAAACTATGTTACTGGTTTATTGTATTATACTCATTATGGAGGTCTTTATAGAGTTTTAGAGTGTACTCCTTCTACTTATAAAAAAAGTTAACTGTAAAACAGCTGGTCCTTTAGAAGGTGTTCCAGAAGAAGGCATTGTTATCATAGGAGATGACAGTTCCATGCATGTTAATTGTCCTTGAAGACTTTCCAGTGGGACAAGATGTAGAGATTGAAGACTGTTATACTGATAATCCTGACCCTGTGTAGGCCTAGGCTAATGTGTGTTTGTGTCTTAGTTTTTAACAAAAAATTTAAAAAGTAAAAACAATACCAAAATTTTAAAGTAAATAAAGCTTATAAAATAAGAATATAAAGAAAGAAAATATTTTGGTATAGCTATACAATGTTTGTGGTCTTTTTTTTTTTTTTTGAGATGGAATTTCACTCTTATCACCCAGGCTGGAGTGCAATGGCACGATCTCAGCTCACTGCAACCTCTGCCTCCCAGGTTTAAGTGATTCTCCTGCCTCAGCCTCCTGAGTAGCTGGGATTACAGGCATGTGCCACCATGCCCGGCTAATTTTGAATTTTTAGTGGAGACGGGATTTCTCCATGTTGGTCAGGCTGGTCTTAAACTCCTGAACTCAGGTGATCCGCCCACCTCAACCTCTCAAAGTGCTAGGATTACAGGCATGAGCCACCATGCCTGGCACAATGTTTGTGTTTTAAGCTACATGTTAATACAAAAGAAGTCCAAAAAAATTTAAAAGTTTATGAAATAAAGTTACAACAAGCCAAGGTTAAGTTATTATTAAAAATGAAAACTATTTAAAAAATAAACTCAGTGTAGCCTCAGTGCACGGTGTTTCTAAAGTCGATGGTAGTGTACAGTAGTGTCTGAGGCCTTCACGTTTACTCACCACTCACTGACTAAACCAGAGCAACTTCTTGTCATGCAATTTCCATTCATGGTAAGTGTCCTAACAGGTTTGCCATTTTTTATCTTTTATAAAGTGTTTCTATAGTACCTTTTCTATGTTAGATATGTTTAGATACATAAATACTTACCATTGTGTTACAATTGCCTGAAGTATTTAGTACAGTGACATACTGTACAGGTTTGTAGCATAGGAGCAATAGGTTATACCACATAGACTAGGTATGTAGTAGGCTATATTGTCTAGGTTTGTGTAAATACACTATAATGTTTACACAACAATGAAGTCACCTGATGGCTCATTTCTCAGAAGGTATTTCCATGATCATTAAGCACTCGTGACTGTAACAGTAGACATTAGCCCATGCATATGAGGAAATGAACAGAGGCTAGGGAAATAACCACCCAAAAGAGTTAGAAAGAATGACATCTGGTACTTACACTGGGCCTGGAATAGTGCCTGTTCCCACCAGCCAGACTGGAAAACCTTACAATTCATGAAGCATTGGGTAGATTACTTAGAAAAGTCTTGTCTCAGTGGAGGGAAATAGCCTTAGGCTAAACACTGCTCTAGTCCTGCCTAACAAGACTTGAAAGCAAGAACAAAAAGGACCAAACTGTTTCTTTGTAATTTAACTGTATCTCAGAATAAAGCTTAAAATATTTATAGGAATACAAAAATGTCCAGTAACAAACATGGTGCAGTTTATAATGACTACAATCCAATAAAAAATTACCAGGCATGGAAAAAAGCAGGAAAATATAACCCACAATGAGGAAAAAAAATTAAAGTCAACCTATAATTTATACAGATGTTAGAATTAGTAAACAAGGACATTCATTATAACTATATTCCACGTTTAAAAAATAAAGTAGAGACATGGAAGATATTAAAAAGAGAAAAAAAGGTTCACATCAAACTGCTGGAGGTGAAAGCTATAATGTCAAAGGTGAAAAATATGTTACATGAGATTAATGGCAATTAGACATTGCAGAAGAAAAGATTAGTGAATTTGAAGATATAGCAATAGAAACTACCAAAAGTGAAACACACAGAGAAAGAAGAATTTTAAAAAATAAGCAGAGGATTAGTGAGCTATGGGACAACTTGGAGGCCTCATATGTATGGAATTGGAGTATTATTAGAAGAGAAAAGAGAGAAGAACAGAAAGTATTTGAAGAAATAATGGCTGAAAAATTTCCATATTTGATACAAACTATAAACCCACATGTATTAGTTTCCTGTTGTTGCTATACCAAAAATGTAGTGACTTAAAACAATACAAATTCATTATCGTATAGTTCTGGAGTTCAGAAGGCTGATATGGTTCTTACAAGCTAGTCAGCATGTAAGTTCAGCATAGCTACATTCCTTTTACAGGCTCTCGAGGTGAATCTGTCCTTTGCCTATCCTAGCCTTTCAAGGCTGTGTGGCATCCTTGGCTTGTGTCTGCATCGCTCTAATTTCTTTTTCCACTGTCACATCTCCTTTTCAGACTCTGATCTCTTGCCTCCCTCTTAGAAGGACCCTTGTGATTACACTGGTTTCACTAGATAAGGCTGGATACTCTTCCCATCTCAAGATCCTTAACCTAATCACACCCACAAAACTCCCTTTTGTGATGTATGGTAGTGTATTCTTAGATATTATGGGTTGAAATGTGCCTCACAAAAAGATATGTTGAAGCCCTAACCTGTGGCCCTTGTGAATGTGACCTTATTTGGAAATAGGGTCTTTGCAGATATAACTAACATAAATTAAGATGAGACCAACCTGGAGTAAAGTGAATCATTAATCCAATATGACTGGTGTCCTTATGAGAGAGAAGGGAAACACAAAGAGAGGAGAATACCGTGTGAAAACACAGACACAGACGGGAAGATGGCAGTGTGGCAGAGGTTGGAGTTACGCTGCCAAAGTCAAGGAATACCAAGTGCCGCCAGAAGCTGGATGAGGCAAGGAAGGATCATACCCTAGAGGTTTTAGCGGGAGCCTAGCCCCACCAGCACCCTTGATGTTGGTAGTTCTAGCCTCCAGAACTACGAGAGTATAAATTTGAAAAAAAATTACACAAAGACACATCAGAATTACATTGTCAAAAATCATCAATAAAGAGAAAAATCCTAAGAGCAGCCAGAGAAAAGAAGCTTACAGAGGAACAAAGAAGAATAACAGCTGATTTCTCATCAGTAACAATGCAAGTGAGAAGACAGTGGAACATCTTTAAAGTACTGAGAAAAAAAGCTGTCAACCTTGAATTCTATACCTAGTAAAAATGCCCTTTGAAAATTGTTGGGAATTGGCCTCCAAAATCTGGCCATAAGCTGTTCCCAAAACTGGCCATAAACAAAATCTCTGCAGCACTGTGACATGTTCATGGTGGCCATGACACCCATGCTGGAAGGTTGTGGGTTTACCAGAATGAGGGCAAGGAACACCTGGCCCACCCAGGGCAGAAAACCGCTTAAAGTCGTTCTTAAACCACAAACAATAGCATGAGCGATCTGTGCCTTAAGGACACTCTCCTGCTGCAGATAACTAGCCAAACCCATCCCTTTATTTTGGCCCATGCCTTTGTTTCCCATAAGGAATACTTTTAGTTAATCTATAATCTATAGAAACAATGCTTATCACTGGCTTGCTGTCAGTAAATATGTGGGTAAATCTCTGTTCGAGACTCTCAACTCTGAAGGCTGTGAGACCCCTGATTTTCCACTCTACACCTCTTTATTTCTGTGTGTGTGTGTTTAATTCCTCTAGCACTGTTGGGTTAGGGTCTCCCTGACTGAGCTGGTCTCAGCAGAAAATGAAAACAAATAGACATCTTCAGATGGAAGCTGAAAGCATTCATTACCAGCAGAACTTCACAACAAGAAATGTTAAAGTCCTTCAGATGGAAAGTGATACCAGATGGATCTACACCAAGGAATGAAGAGCACCAGTGATAATTAATTACATGAATAAATATGGCAGAATTTCTCCTTTATTGTTAATCTTTTCTAAAGAAAATTGTGAAAAATAATAATGCCATTACACATAAAATATGTAAAGGTAATGTGACAGCAGTAGCTCAAAGGCCAAAAGTGAAACATGGAAGTATGTCATTGTTAGGGTTCTTATGCAGTACTTGAGATGGTATAATATCACTTGAAGGTAGATTATGATAAAGAAGTACACTATATCCTAAAGCAACCACTAAAATAATAAACCAAAGATTTATAGCTAAAAATCCAATGAAGAAGGTCAAATGGAATCATAAAAAATAATTAATCCAAGATGATGGCTGTATAATAGTTGTATAGGAGAATGATCTTAATACTTACAAGATATTGCTGGAGAGTGAAACTTAAGGGTGCATGAAACTTACTCTCAAAGAGTTAAGGAAAATACATATGTAAAGAGAGTACACAAATTACAAAACAAATCAAGCAAAATGTGGATAGTAGGTCAATCTGGGTAAAGGATATATGGGTGTTTTTTGTCCATTCTGGCAAATTTTCTGTAAGTTTGAAATTCTTAAAAAGAAATTACCCATTCTGGGCAAAGAACTTGGAAAGAGATTTCTCAAAAGATGATACAAGTAGCCAACGAGCATATGAAAAGATGCTCAACATCACTAATCATCAGAGAAATAAGCCATAGTGAGATATCGTCTCACACTCAATATGACTACTATCAAAAAAACCAGAAACTAACAAGTGTTGGTGAGGATATGGAGAAACTGGAACACTTGTGCCTTGTTTGTGTGATTGTAACATGGTGCAACTACTATGGAAAACAGTATAGAGGTTCCTCAAAAAATTAAAAATATAATTACCATATGATCCATCAATTCCACTTCTGGGAATATATTCAAAAGAATTGACAGTAGAGTCTTGAAGAGATATTTGCACAGCCATGTTTATAGCTACATTATTCACAATAGCCAAGAGATGAAGAAACCTAAATAGCCATTGATAAATGAATGGATAAACAGAATGTGGCACACACATACATTAGAATATTTTTCAGCCTTAAAAAGGAAGGAAATCCTGTCACATGCTGCAACATGGATAAACCTTGAGGACACTGTGCTAAGTGAAATAAGCCAGTCATAAAAGGGCAAATATTGTATTCTACTTATATGAGGCACTAAAATAGTCAAATTATAAAAACAGAAGGTAAAAATGATGGTCACCAGGATATGGGAACAAAAGGGAGATTTTTTTTAATGGGTTTAGAATTTCACATTTGCAAGATGAAGTTCTGGAGATCTATTTCACAACAATGTAAATATACTTAACAATACTGAGCTGTACACTTAAAAATGTTTAAGATGGTAAATTTTATGTTATGTGTTTTTTACACAAAAATTTTTAAATAAAAAAGAAATGAACCCAAGTCAGAGAAAGAAGAGTTAGTAGATAAATTGTGGTATATCCTTACAGTAAAATACTACTCATCAATAAGCAGGAATAACAATTGATACATAGAACAACATGGATAAATTTCAAAACAATCGTGCTGAGTGAAAGACCAGAAAAATAGTGTATATACTATAGTATTTAATTTATATAAAATTCTAGAAAGTACAAATTATTCAACAGTGACACAAATTAAATCAATGGTTACCTAGAAATTGACAGAGTGAGGCAGGCGGGGTGGGAAGGAGGAACTGTAAAAGGATATAAGGAAACTTGTAGGATTATTGAATATGTTAACACTCTTGGTTGTGCTGAGGATTTCACAGGTGTAAACATATGTCAAAACTTATCAAGTCATATACTTTAAATAGGTACAGTTTGTTGTACATCAATTATACCTTTATAAAACTGTTCAAAAAAACCTTTTACCATTAGACTACTTGAAATATAACTTCTCTTTCTGTTCTAAACAATGAGCAAAATTTCTAATGAGGGAACTGCTGATAGTGGTATAAATTATTATAATCCTGTAGAAAGGAATATGGCAATATGTCAAGGTCTCTAAAAATGTTTATATGCTTTGCCCCAGAATCTCATTTTTGGCAATCTGGCCTAAAGAAATAATTGAAAAGACAAAACAAGTATTATAGGTAGCCTTACAACCTCTCCCTCTTACCCCAAATCCCTAGAAATTGGAAAAATACTGTCTTTAAAATCATGTTGGAAAACAATAAAGGAGTGTCAGTTGGCCAAAAATTTGATGAATTTCAGAAAGCTGGAAAATAGTTGGGATCAGATTGAAGAAGGAAATCACAACCCAATACTCTTACAGGAGAGAACATCTACAAGTGTGCAGGCAAGAAGTCCCCTGGAGCAACTGACTGGGTGATTAGTTGGTGTTCTGCAGTAGAAGAATCTAGGTTCACTCACCATCTGCACCCTCCCTCTCCTCTATTTCTTTCATGCCCAGCAATCAGCAACCAATGTGTCTGCTTTTAGGCAGGAACAGTCAGTGAGCAGAGGCTAGATGGGGCCTTTGGTGATCATGACACCAGGTGAACCAATGAGCCCAACATCAGGAGACTGACTGAATGCCTGCTCTGAGGAATAGCACATTCTGTTCCTCACCCAAATCACAGTAGACAGGCTAGGGGTCACACTGCCCTGAACGGCATGTCCTGCTGTCTCCAAGTAGGCTGAAGCCATACAGAGGTTGAAATGAAAGGAATGGAAAAACATGTAAAAAGGAAAATGCTAACCAAAATAGAACAAATTTGGCAATACTATTATCAGACAAAAGGGAATTCAAGGCAGATATTATTAAGAAGGCCAAAGAAAAATGTTTCAGAGTGATAGAAGGTTATGCCAATCAAATGAGCCTTCATTACTCTGACAACATAGCTTCTAAATATAGAGAGCAAAACCACATAGAAAATATGAGGATAAATGGATAGCTCTACTATCACAATGAACTTTAACATACATGTTTTAAAAATTAATAAATCAAGTACACTAAAGATAAATACAGATGTGTGGGATTTGAATACACAATGGATAAATTTGACATACATATGTAGTCAACAAGCAGCATCCATTTTTTTTTTCAAAAGCACATTAAACATTCAGAAAATGATCATATATTATAAAACGTTAACAAATTTTAAAAAAGAAATCACATGGGCAACATTCACTGCTCATGATTAATTAAAATTAGAAATACAGAAGAAACAGCAAAAACAAAACAAAAGTCAACTATACTCTTCGAAATTAAAAAAAAATCACTTCTTTGTGACACTTGGGTTAAAGAGGAAATAAAAAACAATTTAGCAAGTACACCATGTTAGAACCAATGGTATGGCCAAGACAGTATTTGGAGAAATATTTATTATCATAATTATATTTATCAGGAAAAACAAGGAAGACAAAAAATAAATGAACTAATCTTTGAAATCAAGACACTGGAATATATCTGAGAAAAATAAACTAAAAGAATGTGGGGTGATGGAATTAATGAAGATGAAAGTAAGAATTAATAATGCAGAAATTTAAAAATAAGTAACAGTGGAATTACTCTGTAAAACCAAAAGCCGTTTTTTTTTTGTTTTTTTGCAAAGGCCTTTGCATTCTGGTTTTGTCTTCCAGCCTTTCCCTCTGTGTCCATCCTTCCTCCTTCCAACCCCACCCCATCAACCTCAGTTACTAATGCTGAAACCCAGTGGACATACTTTACATCTCTGCTCAGAGGCCCTGCCGCCTGTACTTAACATATTTCATATGCTTGTAACAGGTGGCATTTATTGTTTTATTCTATTAAATGCTACACATGCTACGTTAGGAAATGTGAATACAGCCTGTGGAACTGTACACACTAGAGATTGTGTACAAATCTCAGCAATCTAGACCCTTTCTGAACCTACTATCAAAAATCCATATAAACAGAAGAATTCCATGGACTTTCCCATTTCTTTTTTTTTTTTTTTTGAGATGGAGTCTCACTCTGTCGCCCAGGCTGCAGTGCAGTGGCGCGATCTCGGCTCACTACAACCTCCACTTCTCAGGTTCAAGTGATTCTGCTGCCTCAGCCTCCCAAGTAGCTGGGACTACAGGCACATGCCACCACACCTGGCTAATTTTTTGTATTTTTAGTAGAGTCGGGGGTTTCACTATGTTAGCCAAGATGGTCTCGATCTCCTGACCTCATGATCTGCCAGCCTCAGCCTCCCAAAGTTCCCCATTTCTTTTGTGGGGGAGGCCCAAGGGAGGAATGTGCATTGCTTCAGTCTGTGAAGCCCTGCCAGTGTGGCCGTACATGCTGAGGTGAGGTGAGCACTCTTGCTTTTGTTTTTTTCCTAGGTATGTTGTGTCTCACTTCCACTTCTTGCTCTATAAAACAATAGGCCCTAGAAACATTTGTGAAGGTCACTGTTGCATGTGGTCACATTCCCAGCTCTTTTAGTACGAGTAAAGTACCTAACACTTCCCACTTTGATCCCACTGATGTAGGATGGGAACATAAATTCTTACCACTTCCTCCCCCATCTGAATTAATAGTCTTGTGACCTTATATCTCCAAGGTACTGATAACTAATTAGCTAAAATGATCCGAATGTAGAATTCCTGGGTTTTAAATGAGCCTGAGAAATAATCAAATTCACTGTCTTCAACTACTTTAAATCTGTACACTAAATTTAAATAGAGACCTTTCTCACCTCCATCTTTGGAACAGTCCTACTAGTCAGGAGGCTTTTGTAGAATTTTTTTTTTTTTTTTTTGTAGTGTTTGTGAATAAAACAATGGATGTAGGAACGCCCCTACCCTAATTCTGACGTGCTTTTCTCAGCAGGTCTGTTCTCTTGGGGGGAAATCACTGATACGTAGTGCGGTATGGGGGATTGTATTTTAGTATGTAATAGAAGCACAAATGCAGTGGCTTAACCAAATAAGGCTTCACTAAAAGGCTAGGTAATAAGTAGTCTGGAGGCAGAGAAGTTGGGGGAACAACTAACCTTCCCCTTCTAACTACAGCCTGCTGTTGAGAACTACCAAAAACGACATAATAGTTGTGCATGCAAAATGGTTTAGGCCAACTTACAATGCCTTTGATAAATATTTGTTTAATGAATACATGTTTCCAATCTTTGGAAATCAGCCCTATGGTTAGAGATGATCTCTGAGACCTCAGTAGGCCACTATACTGCTGATACTCCGGGAACATTTTACCATGTGGTTGGGCGTGATCTGGATACCGGATTCTCATCCTGAGTAACTTCATGTAACAGGGAATTTCTTAGAGCAGGTGTTTTACTTTAGATTTCCCTGTGAAGCAACTCTGAGAGGAGGATTTGGGTGCCATTAGTTTATTTGGGAGGTCATCCCAAGAGGATACAGAGTGGGAAGAGACAAACAAGGGAGAAATGCAAATAAAAGGAACATTAATGGTGCATTGCCACTTACGCAGTTAAGTCTTCTTGCAGGCCTTCTGAGGGTCTGGGTGGAACACACCAAGGATTGAGGTTTTCCATCAAGGAATAAGAACACCAAGGTATTCATTCATCAGCCTCCATGCCTCACTGGTTGTGAAAACCAAGTGTGCTCCTGAGTCCGGAGAAAAACCTTACACACAGAGAAATGCAGGGGCTTGAGGAAGGAAGCTTGGGCCTATCTGGGAACTGTCCACTGAAGCTTCAAATGACCTTCAAATGGGCTGAAGGAACATGGGCAGGGCCTGACCCACAGCGAAAAAGGCTGGCCTGCTTGCAGTAGCAGAGCCTTTCCAAGATCACAGCAAGCCCAATGGACTCCCCTCCTGGCAGGGTTGTACTGGAGGGAATGAGGAGGAGGTTGGCACCCCACTCCACCCTGCTTCATGGTAACCAGCCTGTACTGAGATGGGTGGGAACTGGACCCCAAGGTCGGGGAGACTGAAGGGAAATAGTAGTGAAGCTCTTGGCTAGTTCACTCCCTTTCCTTTCTGACTATGCTCCCAGTGGATTTGGGAGAGAATGTCGGCCTGTTGGGTCCTTACTACCACCACTTGTGCTTTGTGGGAAAGAGCAATTCAAGTGTGGTCTCAGAAATCTCCTGACTCTCACATGTTCTTTGAAACAGGGATGCCTGTGGCTTCAGTAAATCCCAAGTGCTGCCACTATAACTCCTTCCTCACACCTTGTGTCAACCACAGTGAAGAGCAGTCAAACTTTAAGGACAGCAGTGATGCAGTCCACGTGTTCAGCCTTTCCTCTCTTCAAGGAATAGCTGCTAACTTTTTATCTTAGCCTGCAATGGCCCCAGGCTATGGAAGGGCAAGAGGCCATCTTTAAAAAATACAAAATAGAAGAAATACCTCAGCAAACCAAGAAAGCTGTAGCAGTTGGCTGAGGTCAAATTATTTAAACGAATATCAGCTTCTCCATCATGAGGAAGAACGGAAAATTAAATCAGCCTAATAATAACCATTTGTTTCTCCCTCTGTGCATACTGGTTGGCAAAACTTCCATCTGCTTCCAACCAGGACATTTTATTCATTTCTGGTTGCATTCTTGTCATCCCAGTTCAATATGGACTTTTTTTTGTCCTGGAGCTAATTAGTTGCAGCTGATATTTACTCAGCATCAAAGTTTTTGGAGATAAATACAAGTTGACTAGCCAGTTGGTGTGATGGAGTCTGTTTTTTTTCTGTGTAAGTTTGTGCCGTCTTTACTATCTTCTCTTACTACATTTTTCTGCAGAGGCTGATAAAGAAAACTCAGATCTTATAAAAATCTATCAGCATAAAAGGACAAGAGCTTTACAAGATAGATAAGAGAAAAAAATCATTTGCCAAACCTCGGAGCAGGTTCTGAGGGAGAATGTACAGCTTTATTTCTATGGCAGGAATATATTTGCTGGATGAAAAAAAAAAGTCCTGCCTTGGCATCATGGGTACTGTTTGTAGCCTACAACTTGAGGTTTTTGTACTGGGGACCGAAAAAGTTGTCAGTGTTAATAAAAAGAAGTTTCCCTGAGAATGGCTTTGGTGCACTGTGTGCAAGCATGTACTAGTCCTAGTGTTTGGTTAAAAAGAGAGTATAATATGGAACGCATTATACAGAAGAGCCAGAAATAACATCTGTCTCACAAAGAAGGGGAACGATCTCATTTCATATCTCTTATTTGACAGCCTCTTTTTTTTCTTCACTGGAAAATTATAGTTTTGTATAGTTTACAGAAATAACATTTAAACATTGCATGTGATTTTAGACTCAAATGGGATCTACTTAATATAACACACAAGCAATTAGAGAACTTCGTTGTAATCACTTCTGAAACCCCAGAAGGTTCACATCTACCTGCTGAGATGCTGCCTTCCCAGCCTCTCCCATTTCAGAAGCTTAGTAAAAGAAATCGTCGCAGCCCACATTATGTATACAGATCATCTTTACCTAGCAGTGCAGATGTTTTTGAACTTTATGCTGCTACTGGTTGGGTGGATTTCTTGTTTCTCAAATAAAAATTATATTCACCAGGGATTCAAGTTTGGTGGACACAGAGGTTAAGCACATTTGGCAGCTTATCCCACAGATCTTTTTAGAGAGAGGAAAGAATGATTAGAAGGAAATTCCAGTTTTCTGTTTCTCATTTTAGGTAACAGAGGAGTTACCTGTTTCAGCTGTAAGCTAAGCCCACCTAGTTACATTTTTTTTAATGCTTCCAAGCATATGAATTAATCTTCAGGTCCAAATGTGCATATGTAAAGGCAGCTATTTTGGCAAATGTCTCTTGGTAGCTTGGGTATTTTCATTAGGATTTGTCTTGCTCTTGGATCCTATTCTGTGCTTCAGCTGTTTTGATCAAATGGGCCTCCATATTTCAGAAGGAGCTGGTGCTCCCTAGTATTATGACTGCTTGATGAACTACCAACCTTCAGTTATTATAATCGTTAGTGTTTGATTGGAGATCAAAGTCTTTGATTTCAGTGCTCACATCCGTTGGTTGAATCATCTCTTGAATGCCAAGAAAGAGTCTATTTGAAAAAGTAACAAATCTATTGCTTAAGTAATTCTGATGGTCTACAGTGAACAATTTTGAGTTTAGAGGTGGTAGTGGTCTGGTGGTGCTGATGATGGTGTTGAAGGTGGTGGTAGAGGTGTTGATGATGGTGTAGATATAATTGGTGATGAGAATAGTAGTCATGGGGATGGTAGTGATAGTTGAAAGGATGGTGGTAGAAAAGGTGGTGATGGGGTGGTGAGACTAGTTTTCCAGGCTCAGTCTTTAGAGGGAGTTACATGTAAGAGGCACTGAAGGCCTGCTGTTAGTGATGATGGTCAAAATCTTACTATTTAAAGTGTGGCCCACAGACCAGTGGCATTGGCCACCACCCAAGATTTGGTTAGAAATATAAAAGCTCAGGCTCCATCTCTGACCAACTGAAGAAGAATATGTATTTTAACAACATTCTCAGGTGATTTGTATACACATTAAAGTTACCAAAGCACTGGTCTAAAGGAGAAATAGCCACAAACTTACCTGTCGCCTTTGCGGCCCCATATTCCTGCCCCGACTCCTCCCATGAGGGAATCTCAACCCTTAGCTGTATATAAGATAAGAGGGGTCAGTTTTTAGTTGACAAGTGATGGTTATGTGGCCTAAACTCCAGGGTCTCGAGTCAGCTTTAAGTATGGATTCAAAAGAAAGCTGTTCATGTCCTGAAATTTAAGATTTCCCAACTAAAAGAAATATATCTTCTCTAAAGATTGCCATCATGCCTGAAGTTCTCATTGGCTTCACTTTTTAAAAGAAGCATAGGTTTTTAACAGGAATAAGACATTTAGGTGTCACACTGAGGCACTGATTGTTATCTGATTAATAAATTAGCATACAGTGAATCTTGGGACTGTGACATATGGGCTCCTTAGGGAAGTCTGCAAAGGGCTTGCCGATCTTACCTGATATACAGTGGCAACCTATGGCACCATGCTCACACAGACACACAGATGCACACACGCATGCACGCATGCATGCTCATTCACCGGGAATAAGCACATTAGCAGAAATTTCAGGGTAGTTAGTGGTTTGTGTATAAATTGTGTGAGGGTAGACAAAGTTGATTTTCACACGTATATTATGGTTATGTGTTGCTGTATATCAAACTACCACAAGACTTGGTGACTTAAAACAACAATCACTAATTTTTACTCATAAGTCTATTGTTTGAGCTGAGCTTGGTGAGGAAAGCTTGTCTCTGCTCATCACATAGTGTCAGCTATGTTGGCCTAAATGAGGCTGGAGAATATGCTTCCAAAATTGCTCTCACATGGCTGGCAGGTTTGTGCTCTGCTGGGGCTGTTCACTGTCCTTGGTTCCTCTCCAAATGGGCCCTTTGACTTGGGCTTCCTCAGAGCATGGTGGGTGAGTTCCCAGAGCAGATGTTCTAAGAGGCCTTGGTAGAATGGTGAAGTTTCTGAGGATCTACCTTCTGAAGCCCCAGATGTCACTTCTTTGTGATTAACATTCTTATGATAGGTTAGCTATCCTTTTATCGCAGTGGCTGGTGCATTTTTTGGACAGCACTAGTATGTCAATAGCTAAGGAATCTTCTATTAGCTATATGAGAATTTTTAACCTGGACTTCATCTACTTGCCTAGATACTGTAAAATGAGAAAAAAAAACCCTGCACAAATAATGAATAAGTAGGTTAAGCTGTGGAGTGCTCTAAAAGTTACACTGGACTTTGTGGAACAGGTTAGTCTGGAGGTCAAGAGGAGAGAAAGATCAGTAAGGTCTCTGGCTCAGGTTGAGCTTACAAAGATCAGGACCCTGACAGATCAAACTACACTTGCTCTCACAAGAAAACTGCATATGAAAATAGTGAGCAATATTAGAGGTAAAGTCACAGTTCCTTATGTCTGGGAATATTCCCCAAATAACACTTTCATCAGGACCTTCCAGAACATGAAAATCTATAATGGCTTCCTATTCCGATGCCTGTCTTTCAAAACTCCCCATAAATAGACCTCATGATAACTGTCCCACAATATTTCCCAAAATTTTTCAACATTTTTGGCCTAAGCCAACTCCATTCTCTTCAAGATCTCGATTTATCAAAACTCCAGCATTCTTCCTTGTCTTGCTTGGCTGTGCTGTTCCAACAACAACAACAACAACAACAGCAAATTCTCTTTGACTTTTCCACCTAATCAGATCACATTTCCTCAAGGTTTAGCTTCCATTTTCCTCCTCCCACAAAGCCTTTTCTGGCCACTCTAGCCATTAAGGACCAATTTGTTCTTTGAACTCTGATAGTCCTACAATCAGTGCAAAAACACTCCCAACCTTCTTCAACTTTCCATTTCCCCCACTTGGGGAAGGGTTCCCTTTTTCTCCACCACCTCTTCTCAGTATTGAACTTACTTCTGGGTCTTCTCTCTGTTAGTCCTAATCCAAACATCCTAACAAGAAACACCATTCACATGCAGGTATTCAGTGATGCGAAAGGTATATAGTGTTTTCTTTCTTAGGAATGTTTGCCTTGTAACTAGTGACTATATCCTTGTTTCACCTAAGTCAAACCAACATATATTTATTGAGTACCTATTATGTGCAAGGCAGTGAGGAGGGCTATAGAAATGTGAGATCAACAGTAGACATGACTTGTCCGCAAGGAACTTACATTTTAGCTGAATAGAAAAACCTAATATTAGAATGCCCTGTGTTCAAAATCGACAGTTAAGTTTTAAACCGGTATTTTTTTGCTCCATGGAGCTTCACCAGATCTCATATCTTTTCTTCTTGAAGGCACACAGCTAGACTAACTTTCCCTACCTCTTTTGCTCCATGGAGCAACAAAATACAAGTTTAAAACTAAACTGTTGATTTTGAACACAAGGCGTCTCATGAAGCAAGGTAGACTCACCACCAGGAAAAAAACATAAGGGGCAGCTGGAAGGTTATTCTTCTGCCACCAGCCTTGATCCTTCAAGGTGCTTAGTTCTGCTTGTGTAGTAGGAATGGTTGCAAGATCTCAGGGAAGCTGTGACTGAGAGATGTTTAGGGTGGAAGTGGCAGTGGTGGTGAATGGGGAAAACTGGTAAAACTTCTAACTCATTATGCTTTTGCAGATGCAGTCAGATGACTGAGGATATTATAAAGGAGATGTAAGGACATGGCAGATATCATTGAACTTCATTTTATTTAAATAGCCAGGTTTCTTTACTATGATCATATACTTTCTCTTGACATGGTGCTACTGGTGTTTGGAGGAAACAACAATTCTGATTTTCAGAGAATGGCAATCTGGATTGAGCCATGCTCGGAAACTGCTAGCAGGCATTTCTTCCCTTCTGTTCATCAGAGGGCAACAGAATATATGGTGGTAGGTCAGGAACTGAGGCAAGAAAAATAGTAGCACAGAGAATGGAAATAAGGGAAAACAGATTTGCAGAAAATAGAAGAGAATTAATAAGCAGGGAGGCATGTGGCATACATTTAAATGAGACAGTTTTCTAGCTTTTAAGACAAATTCTACCAACTTTTTATATATACAAGGAGACCACACAGTGTTTGTTATAAAATTCAACTAGAATGTATTTCTGGAGACCCGCACTTCCTCTTGTTCCCACCCTCTCAAAGAAACAAAAAGGAAGCCAAATTTGGGGGCTGGTAGGCAACACGACTACAGAAGAACACCACTAACTGCACGTGGAACTGGAACTGTGACATTTAATTCTAGGCCAGGCTGGCTGCCAAGTCCCGCAGAAAGCAAATGCACACCCAGTGTTTTAGCCACAAGTTAACACTGAAACAGCCCATTAGTGATTTGTAAATCAGTATTTCTACTGGTACAGTTACTATCTCATCTGGAGCTAGGTAGAGGCAATTCTAAGGGGGCTTGAATCAGTAGTTAACTGCTGATTCATTAATTCATTCATTCCTCCAGTCACAGTCTTTTCTTTGTGCTAGAGCTTTTCTTTGTGCTAGAGCATTCTGTGTATATTTTTCTTACAGTATTTATCACATTATATTGTTAGCTTCACCAGATCTCATTTCTTTTCTTCTTGAGGGCACACAACTAGACCAACTACCTCTTTTGCTAGAGTTCTGTCAAAAGGAATACGAGTGGATATAGTGTATTCCACATACAGCCTGACCCATAAGAAAACCTCTCACGTAAAATTATATGTGCACTTTTCTTCCAGCTGGCTGGAATGAATATAATGCCTGATGAAATTTTTTAATTTTCTTTTTTTTATAATGTCTTTATTTAGTTTTGATACTAAGGTTAGGCTGGTCTCATAAAATGAGTTGGAAAGTATTCCCTTTCCCTCTATTTTCTAAAAGAGTTTGTCTAAGACTGGAATTATTTATTCCATAAATATTTGATAGAATTCACCAGTGAAACCCTCTGGGCCTGGAGTTTTGTTTGTGAGAAGGGTTAAGTAATAGATTTAATTTACTTAATAGCTACAAGGCTATTCAAAATTTTTACTTCATTTTGTGTTTTTTGATGTTTGTAGAATCTGTGGTAATAACCCTTCTTCCATTCCTGATATTGGTTGTGTTCTTAATGTAACTTTGGAAACCAAGTGCGGAAGATGTTGAAGCCACAAGATGCAATGAACCTAGGTCCTTGGATCACCTTTTGGCAAAAACCAACCAACTGATCAGAAACGCCTGCATCATTTTGTTACATACACTAGAAATCAACATTAACTACATTAAGTCACTGAGATCTCGTGGGGGGTGGTTTGTTACAGCAGCCAGCGTAACCTGACGTATTGCAGATCGTCATTGCTGCTTTATGTGTTTATATTCCCTGCTAGCGAGGGCTCTTGGAGGACAAGGGGCCTGATAATCCTGCTCTTGGTTTTGTTTCAGTGCTTAGCACAATACTTGGTGAATATTAGGTTCTCAATAAATGTTACTTGAATGTAAATTAATGACTAAAATGTTTCCTATATATTTGGAATTAGAAGTTTTATTTTCCTGGAATGGATGACTCAACTCCATCCATTGGATGGAAGGCTCTGAACACTCAGTATTGGATTACTTAATCTTTTTCTTTCTCCATTCCCTTTCCCTGCTTTTCTCCTCCCTTCTCACTACTTTCTTTGTTTTTCCTTTGTTCAGAACTACATCTGCGCAGTTATCGTCAGGTACCTTTTACTAAGGTAAAATCTCTTCAATTCAGATCCCACTGAAAAGGCATTCAGGATAATAGACATGAGCTGGGCTTATGTCTACTTTTGCTTTCTTATCAAACCATACAGACGAAAATGCCAAACAACCCAACTATAACCATGACACTCAGAACTCTATGCAAGTGCTATATAAAAATGGGTCCCAGGGAGAGACATTGAGATTATTTGAAAGAACAAACTTTTAAAGGATTCTTCCAGTGACATCAGTTTAATCCTGTTGCATATAAACAATAGATTAATTACAAATTATATTTAAAGTAGTTATCAGGACCATATTTTGCTACACCTTAGTATATATTCCTATAAAATTATTCCTTCAATAATATTTTCTAATTCAGACATTCACTGAATTGGATCAGTCCTCTTAAACAACAAGATAGCATTGGTGAGGGGACCCCTGCACTAAGTGGGATGTTAACAAAAGTGGTGCAAATCACACACTCTGGACTCAGCCTCTTGCCACCATTGTTTCTTTGCCATAACCTAAAAAACATGACCAGCCTAGCTGCTAAAAGACTGTGAAAGACCCATGGAAAAGATTCAGGTTCTTTGAGGCCATCCAAGAAGAGTCAGCCTCCAGCCACCCTGCCAGGTGACCCCAGACACAAAAGTGAGCAAAGACATGATGGAGCTGAGCAAGGCCCACATCAGAAGAACTACCCAGCTGACCCCTAGACTAATGAGAAATAGTATATTGTTGTTGTTTTAAGCCACTGTGCTTTGGGATGTTTTGTTACATAGCAATAGCTAACTGATACAACTTCAATTGCAATAATAACTTTCACTACTTGTGATTCCCCATTTGAGTGCACATTCAGGCTTTTCAGCATAGTGGTTTAGGTTCTAGGCTCTGGAGCCAAACTGCCTGAGATTCAAACCCCAATTTTGAGCTCTCTTAACTTAATAATAGTGCCTGGCAACTAGGAAGCACTGTAAGCACGTTAAATAAAACGCTATGTTGCCAGTTCTGTGGCAAGCGTATACACAAGTGATCTCTCTCTAGCCCTTCAGTAACTCAGTGAGTAGATATATGATCCCTATTTAGTAGATATGAATACCAAGGCTCAGAGAAGCTAAGTAACTTGCATAATATCACAGTTAGTAAGTGACAGAGCCAAGTTTATGAACCCAGAGCTGACCATGTTTATAATCACTCTATTACACGGTCATAGCATCTTTGCCATTTTGTCCTTCTTTTAGAGATTTGGTCCCAAGTTGAACTTTGCCTCAAATAAATTTAAAAAAATAAATTCAGAAATATAAATAATATTAGCAGGGCAGGAAAGGATGTAGTGGAGAAAAAAATGTGGCCTGCGTCAAGTCCTGGGTATCTCCTGTTACCTGCTAAAGGTACTTTGACATTAAAATCCTGTGTATATGCATCAGTTTGGTCATGAGAAATGAAGACAAAGAGAAACTGCAATGGCTAAATCTCATTTATTTAGTATAGTAAACATGTTATTAAACCAGACTTATTATTGGGTATGAGGATAAAGTTGGGGAAAAAACCTAACTGAACTTACAGCATTTGCTATGGATTTATTTTTCAAAGAAATGTAGTTTTATTAGGTAAAGAATATTTCCATGGCAAAAATTGTTGTTTATAAATCCTACTGAGCAAATATAAGATAATAAGTTATATTTAGCCTTTACCTCTTCCCTATCCCCTGCTAAAGTATATGGAATTATAATGTAATAAATTGTTTAAACCCAGCCTCTAGTTTTTTTCATTGTTAAGTTCCTTGGAAAGACAACAATGATAGAATGAATCTTAAATTCTGAATTCTAGGATCTTTTTTACTGAGATTTTACAATTCCTTCATTCATCCGGATTTTCCCATCCAACTGGTTGATAATTGTCACCAAGCAACAAAACGAACATGTTAAGCTTGCCCCTTTCTGATACACATGGTAACAAGTCATTAAAAAGCCCAAAAACCCATTGGAGTCAATTCTCTGGGAGCAGACTTTGGAAAAAGTGGCCTGCATAACACGTAGCCTGGGTAATATGCCTCTACACTTTGGATTCTGTTCTGAATGTACTTTTCAAAGTGTTCAGTTTCTGTTTTCTTTTACTCTATCCAGTAAAGGAGAACCAAACTGCCATTTAACAGTTCATGCCTGGAACCAATCTTAAATGACCCAGGTTTTTCTGTCTTTTATCATGTACATCAGAATCATACCGTGCCTCCACCAAACATCTGAGAGGTGTAATCCACTGCAGGAGCACAAGACCAGTAACTTCACATGTGTAGTGTTAAACGTCTCTGCTAAGACTGATGGACAGCCTTCTATGTTGGGAGCTTCCTTGCTGAGAATCAGCTGTTGTTGCATGCACCCAAAGCCCCATCCCTGGGGATAGGCTAGTGGCCAAGTCCAGACTCATGGACAGACAATTATTATCACAGTAAAGTAACTTCAAAGATAGAGTGAAATTCTGTGGCTGTGAGATCACGGTAGATCTGAGTGCAACTTTTGTAGCGTTTCATTAGTTTTCCCCTGGAATAGTCCAGGAAGTGGCATGCATGAGGCTTTCTGGCTCACAGATTTGCTATGCTTCTGGCTGAAAAAGAAATATTGAAATCTTAAGAAATATGTTTATTGTGCCCATATCTTAAGAAGTTTTTACTTGATCTTGGCAGGGCGAGCACTGTTTGAACAATTGAAAACATCTTTTTTAACTGTTTCCAGAAAGCATTTGCAAACACCCTGAAGTAAGGTTACATACTTACAATTCAGCTCTAAGCCTCAATTAAGGCTGTTGTTGTATAGCGTTTGTTGCCTCTAACAGCCTGACCCCATAATAATATTATACAGTATCTTGAGATAATGAGAAGAATTCCTAACATCTGCTTATACTCAGAGAACAAAGCAGAAATGGAAGGATGCATCCGGCAACACTTACAAAACATTGCCTTTACTTGCTGGAGACGTAGGGTGGATTTTCCCAAGGATTATTTTTCTGCCATCCAGGGACAATGGCATAATGTTCAGAAAAAGCTTAACATAGGCCACTTGGGCTGGGGGCTCAGCAAGATTGACGTCATGAAGGAAACCATTTCTGAATTCCTCCAGAATAGTTAAAGATTATATTTTTAAGTTAGTTTATTAAAATAAGAGGAGCTGGTTTCAAGAGAGTGGAGAATACTCACTTGGATCTTTGTTCCAATCTTTCCTAACCTCTAATGCTGTCCTCTGCAACCAAGTGATGGGGAATGATAGTGTTATGCCCTTCTGATACTTTTAGCAACAGACTCACTTGCAAAGAAGTTTAAGGTGGACTTGCTTTATGCCGTGCTCTGCTCTCCTGGGGTCATACATTTTAGGAACAAGAGTCATCATTCTCATTATTCCTTAAGTAGGAACCTGAGATATATTGAAGAGAAATAACCTGCAAATGGAAACACAGCAGGTAGGAGAAGGAACAGCAGAAATGAAACTCAATGTGTATGCTTCCTGGCTTGTTAGGCAATTCTGTGCTCCTGTCTGTTTAACAACACTGTAGGAAAAAAACATGATTGGCTTATCCAACTGAGAAAGAGGGAACAGTAATTGACTATAGTGGACACTCATTGGTTGATTTTACAGTACTTTCTAGTTTTACCCTTTCTCTTTCCTAACAGAACTCTGAATTTCCTTCCTTGCAACTTACTTGGTCTTGTCCTGATCTGGATACTTCTGGAAGCAAATCTGACACACAGATTCAAGTAAAAGTAGTTTATTTGGCAGAAATACTGGTGGGGATTAGGGGAGTGAGACAGGGAGAGGAGAAAGTCAATAAAGAGTGTGTGCTATGGTCTGAATATTTGTGTACTTCCAAAATTCATATGTCAAAATCCTAACTCCCAAGGGGTTGGTGTTAGGAGGTAGGCCTTTGGGAGGTGATTAGGTCATGATGGTGGAGTCCTCATAAATGGGGTTAGGTCATGATGGTGGAGTCCTCATAAATGGGGTTAGTGCCCTTATAAAAGAGGCCCCAGAATGTGAGGACACAGCAAGAGGACGGCTGTCTATGAGGAAGCAGGTCCTCGCGAAACACTGGATCCACCCATGCCTTGGTCTTCTCAAACTCTAGAACTTTGAAACATAAAATTCTATTGGTTAGAATCCACCCAGTCTTTGATATTTTGATCTAGCAGTCTGAACGGACTTAGTGTGTTAACCAACCTCTATGAGCAACTGGAACTCAGAACCCCTGGGGAAACTCTGGAATACTCTGTAGAACACACCTCAGAGTTATCCCAGCTGAAGAGTGAGATTGCTGAGCTATTTATGTCTGTTAAGCATTAGTTGAGGACTGCCTCAGAGGGCATTGGTTCTGGAACTTTTAGCTGGTCCTGTTCATGGTCCAAGCATGTTGCTTGGGTGAGCAAATTGAGTGCAGCGAGGATGTGTGTGGGCACCAGCAGCTACTGTTGCAGTGCTCGACTCCTCCCCCATCCCAAGGGGCTGACCTTGATTGGCTTAAAGCAATCAGCTCAGTCCATCCCCTTGAACACTGCCATTGATTTGTTATTTGGGCATGTGACTCAAATCAGTCTCTATCAGGAAGGACACTCAAATCCCAGACTTTAAGTGGTCTTGCAAAAGTCATCTCTGTCTTCCCCATTAGATATGAAGATGCATGGAGGCTTGGAAATCGCTAGTGGCCATCTTGGAAACACATTAGAAGCACCACATGAGCCTGCTGACTCGTAGCCAAAACTGGAGATACAGAAATGGTCCCAATCATAGAATTTGAGCTTTGTTTCCCAGGGCTGTTGTAACACAGCACCCAAAACTAGGTGGCTTAAAACAATAGGCATTTGTTGTCTCACAGTTATGGAGGCAGGGGGTTGTCAGAACCATGCTCTCTCTGACGGCCTAGGAGAGACCTTCCTGCCTCTTCCAACTTCTGGTGCTTGCTGGCGATCCTTGGAGTTTCTTGGCTTGTAGATGCATCATTCTAATCATATGGCTGTCTTCTGCTGGTGCATCTTCAAGTTGTCTTCCTTCTGTGTCTGTCTGTCTCTGTGTCTATGTTTCCACTTTTTTTTTTTTTTTAGAGACAGAGTCTTGCTCTGTCACCCAGGCTGGAGTGCTGTGGCTCTATCTCGGCTCACTGCAACCTCTGCCTCCTGGGTTCAAGCAATTCTCATGCCTCAGCCTCCTGAGTTGCTGGGATTACAGGCGCGTGCCACCACACCCAGCTGATTTATTTTGTATTTTACTAGAGACGGGGTTTCACTGTGTTGCCCAGGCTGGTCTCGAACTCCTGAGCTCAGGCAATCCACCCGCCTCGGCCTCTCAAAGTGCTAGGATTATAGGCGTGAGCCACCGCACCCGGCCTCATGTTTCCACTTTTTATTTTTTATTTATTTATTTATTTATTTATTTATTTATTTATTTATTTATTTTTGAGACGGAGTCTCGCTCTGTCGCCCAGGCTTGAGTGCAGTGGCTGGATCTCAGCTCACTGCAAGCTCCGCCTCCCGGGTTCACGCCATTCTCCTGCCTCAGCCTCCCGAGTAGCTGGGACTACAGGCGCCCGCCACCTCGCCTGGCTAATTTTTTGTATTTTTTAGTAGAGACGGGGTTTCACCATGTTAGCCAGGATGGTCTCGATCTCCTGACCTCGTGATCCGCCCGTCTCGGCCTCCCAAAGTGCTGGGATTACAGGCTTGAGCCACCGCGCCCGGCCTCCACTTTTTATAAGGACACCAATCAGATTGAATTAGGGTCCACCCTAATGACTTCATTTTACCTTGATCACCTCCATCAAGACCTCACTTCCAGAAAAGGTCACCTTATGAAGTATTAAAAGGTAGGACTTCAATAAACATGTTTTGGGGACAAAATTCAACCCATCACAGAAGCCAAAACTATTTAACCATGATAGGAGAGAAAATTTATTTTTGGTTTAAAGGCATTTTGGTGGAGACTTCCCATTGCCTGCAGTGACATCTTGCATACCAATTCCTTGACCTTTGCTTATGAATGAAGCAAAACAAAAACACCCGAAGCAAGTGAGGCACTTTTTTGCTGAGAGCTCCCGTGGCTGGCATCATCAGAATGTGGGAGCAAGCACCAGAGTCAGCATATGTATTGCTAAGGTACTCAGTAAAGGTTTTAAAAAGAGCCTCCTTTCATTCATTGACTCAACAGGTATTTCCTGAAATCCTCTCCTCCCCATGTGTCAGGAACTGTTCTAGGCACTGGGAATACAACACTAATCAAAAAAGACACACTGCCCTTCCCTCAGGAAACTTAAATTCTGGTAGGGGAGACAGATAATAGACAAGAGAAATCAGTGAAATGTAGAGTATATTAGATAATGCTACAGGAATAGGAAATATCAGGGAGACTTGGAATTTTAAATAGTGTGGGTAAAGTAGGCCTCACTGGGAAGATGAAATTGCTTTCAAATGTCATCCCAAAGGAAGTGATGTAGTTATTCATGTAGGTGAGTCTAAATGGGAACATGGTATCCATTCTAGGTCTAACTGGATGCATAAAATGGGTGAAAAGCGAGAAAAGCTTATTCATAGAGGAGAGGCTCTCTGTCTCCTCTATGGGCTTATAAGTAGCAGCTTTTATATTTGGAAGGGAATTTGGTTTATTTTCACTTGGTCCATCTGGGCCAGCTAGAAAGCTCTACAAATCACTGCACCTACAGAAAACTAGTCATGGTAAAGGTTGAATCCAATTCATAGCCAATGACAGGCTAAATGTGGCTTTAAAAGCTGAGACAATCCTTGCCAGCTCTTACGAGTATTCTCTCTGACTTCAGGGTTTCAATACTGTGAAAATGGATGAGAAGGACCAAGTCTGTAATGTCCCCTGAAGTTAATTATTTTTAACAGCAAAATACTGACTTTCTAAAACACCCAAATATACAAGATGTGACTTGTATGAAGTGTGAAGGCCCAAGACTGATCCCCTAAGTACCCCATGAAAATAAGTTGTACTGCTTCTAGTTGTAGCCTCGCAAGTTCTTAGGGATGGACAACTGATATTGTACAATGTTTAGACCTAGTTGAAGATGCTATTTACAATAAGGACTCTTCATGCTCCAAAATGATGTCAAGAATGACAATTTGTCACTTTGCCAGTTTGTACTATGTAGTACAAATTTTTTATACAATTCCAAATTAAAACAGCAGCCATTAGTTAAGAAAAACAAACCATTTACTGCAGTGCAGTTGGTAAACATGGTTATATTCTACTACATTATTGCTGCTGGATAGTAGCTACATAAAGTGTAAGTTTCCTACATACATTGTGGTTGTAATGATAAATGCTTAGACACTTGAATAGGAAACTTAAAAATGTCCCCTCTGTAGGCAAAGTTAAGTTAGACGAATTTGCAATTGATGTAAGTTGTTAGGTAGTGTTTAAGTTCATACCTTAAAAAAAAGATGAGAGAGAACCCCAAACTCAGAAGCATAAACGAAAGACAAATGTGTGTTTTTTCTTTTTACTTTTTTTTTTTTTTTTGAGGCAGGGTCTGATTCTGTCACCAATGCTGGAGTGCAGTGATGCCATCATGGCTCACTGCAACCTCCACTTCCTGGGCTAAAGCCATCCTCCCACCTCAGTCTCCTGAGTAGCTGGGACTACAGACACATACAATAAACCCAGTAAATTTTTGTATTTTTTTGTAGAGACAGAGTTTTGTCATGTTGGTCAAGCTCTTCTCCAACTCCTGGGCTCAAGTGTTCTGCCAGCCTTGGCTTCCCAAAGTGCTGGGATTATAGGTGTGAGCCACTGTGGCTGGTGACAAAGGTTTTTCTGATGTAACAGTCTATAGACAGATGAGCAGTCCAGAGTGGAGAGGTGGCCCTGCTCCCTAAGTTTACCCAGGAACTAGATTTCTTTTGTTTTGTGGTTCTGCCATGCCTTAGGTTGCTGTCCTCATCTCCCTTGTTGAAGCTGGCTCACCACTGTTTTGTTTACTTTGCAGCCTTTAGGAAGGGGGAAACAGCAAATGGAAAAGAAGCTTCCTTTTTAATGACATGACCTGGAAGCTGCAAATATGTCTTCAACTCACATCCAATTGGCCAGAGCCTAGCTGCAAGAGAAGCTGGAAACATCTCTAGCTGTGTGGCCATGTTCTGGGGCTTCTGCATTCTCTCTCATGAGAAGGAATGAGATTGGAACTATAAGGCCTGATAAAATTTGGAAGTCATCATTTACTCAACAATCACCAGGTACCCAGGGCCTGCTGTTTTCCTCATAGTCTTATAGTCCAGTTGGAAAGATAGACAATTGAATAGAAATTAAAAATAAAGTGTGAAGATGTTGTATTGGGGAGACAAAGTACTGTAAGAACACAGGGCAGGAGAACCTAACCTCATCTAGCGACGAAAGGATCTGCAAGGCCTTCCTGGGGGCATTGATGCTGGGCTGAGACTTCTGTGAAAGGTATTGTTTGGGTAAAACGTGGAAATTTTCAAAGTGTGAGGATCAGAGACACTGTGTTTTCTAAGAAATCTTTCAAAGACAGAAATCATTTTACATGGCTGCTGCAAGAAATGTTACCCCAAGGCAGGAGCAAAGGGAAAGCTATGTAGAATTTATCCAGAAAGGAAGAAGGATTACTGAGCTGGAAAGAAATTTTCTTGGCACCAGTCTTATAGCAAAGTATAGAGTCATGATGAGCCCCAGATTCTGGTCATCTACAGTGATTTGAAACATGGACCTGGTTATTGTTTGGCTGCAAGCACCAATAAATCAATCAAACTTTTCAACAAGAATTAGAATATTCCTATAATTCTCCATTAATCACGTCTTTTGGAAAGGTAGGAAGTGGTAGGGATCACATCTGTTTGGTTGTTTGGCAACAAAGTATTAGCTCTCCTAGTGTTTATCTGGTGTTTTTTTTACTAAAAAAAAAGTTGTAAGTTTGAGTCATGATGAAATCTATTTTATTTGGAGAGTTGCTTTTGAGAATGGGTAGCAAATTGTCCCAGGGAAAAAACATGTTGAGGAAAAAAGTATTGTAAGATAATGATTGGGTAGGAGTACAGGAACTTACTTGAATGTTTCTTGCTAGTTTGGAACAAAACATCTAATCTTTTCCTACTTTGAAACAGGCTATCTCCCTTGTGGTGTAAATATTTTATTAGGTTTTGGTTGAAGGATGGATTCTGAGCTACTGCATAATTTTAATTTGAGCTTTCTTAAGATTATTCATGTATAAGCACTTATTGAGTACCTGCCTTGGTTAAGTGCTGCTAGGTATTGCTGGGAGTGGCAGGCCCTGGTTGTTGTTAGACACTAGGTGTTAAGGCTCTGAAGTTGAAAAAGGCAAGCCCGGTTCAGACAAAATAGAGACAGTGCTGGAAATTGAAGCACATTATACTTCAGCTTTACTTCTGAAATGCTGTATGTCTTTGGCTAGTTATCCTTTCTCCTGTAAAATTCTTTCTTTGTAATAAGAATGATCATAGTATTATCCTTTCCCTTTTCCTGCTTCATTTCTACCCTGTGGCCAAATTCCACCATTTCCACTTCTATCACTGTGGCTAGGGTATCATTCATATTTGACAAAACCAAGTATAAAACACCAAGAGTTTCCATTCTAAGACCATTTTGAGAAGAATGACTCAAATTATTTAATGGAAGGAGAGGTAACTTCTCCATCACAGACGTTTTATAGTTTTTTTGTTCATTTGTTTTGTTTTGTTGTGTTTTTGAGACGGAACCTTACTCTGTCGTCCAGGCTGGAGTGCAGTGGTCTGATCTTGGCTCACTGCAAACTTCACCTCTTGGGTTCAAGCAATTCTCCTGCCTCAGCCTCCCGAGTAGCTGGGACTACAGGTGTCTGCTGTCACGCCTGGCTAATTTTTGTATTTTTAGTAGAGACAAGGTTTCACTATGTTGGCCAGGCTGGTCTTGAACTCCTGACCTCAAATGATCCACCTGCCTTGGTCTCCCAAAGTGCTGGGATTACAGGCATGAGCTACCACACCCTGCTAGTTACTGTGTTTTTGTTGTTGTTTTTGTTTGTTTGTTCTTTTGAGATGGAGTTTCACTCTTGTTGCCCAGGCTGGAGTGCAATGGTGTGATCTCGGCTCACTGCAGCCTCTGCCCCCTGGGTTCAAGCAATTCTCCTGCCTCAGTCTCCCAAGTAGCTGGACTTACAGGTGCCCACCACCACACCCAGCTAGACCCTTCACATTTTTACTCAAAAGATACCAACTTAGGTATTTCTTGGAGTTCAGTGTCAAACTGAGGCCATTTCCATTGTCACACACATCAGACACATGCTAAGTAGAAGAATGGAATGTAGGAAGGTAATTTCTTCCAGCATCTGACAGGAGTAGTGACATGGAGTGGGTCTTAATGTTCATGATGATTATATGCTAGGCACTGTGTTGCATCTATTACCCCATTTTGTATAATGAACCACCCAACAGTCAAGCATTATTATTCCCATTATATAGATGAGGAGGTTGAGGGCCAGAGAGTCTGTGTACCAGCTGATCAAGTGCAGAGCAGGATCCAAACCCACATTTCCACATCTCCCAACTCCAATGTCCATGCTACCTCTCCTCAAAGTGTTTTTCCTTGAATCACTGAAATCCAGACACCTCATTAGCTTGGTCGGGTTAGCCCTGTTCCTTTTAGGAATTCAAGGTGGGTAAATTTAGGAATTTGGATGAGTAAACTTCTCCAAGGCTGGGGCAAAAAGAGACAGGTTGAGCTGAGAAAGGAAGTTGGCTGGAATACTATTGCTTAAGCTGCTGTCTTACTGGCAAGAACAGACCACTTTTGTTTAGCAAAATGATTGGAGTTCATCACCCTGTCTTTTCTTTAGGTGGGACTTAAAGACACTAAGAAAACATTTTCTTTTTAAAAAGTTTCTGGGGTTTTCAAAACTTGTTCCAAATTTATATCCCGACTAGGTGTCCAGAGAACATGCGTGATCACCTTACACAGAACAGAAGTTGTTCTTGCCCTGTACACTGTGTTATAGTAGTCTTTCTCATTAACTGTGGGCTTCCAGAGGGCAGGGAGTGGAACTTATTCCCTGAGAAATTCCCAGAATTCAGTGCAGTACTTGGTACATGGCTCAGTGAATGTCCACGGAAATTAACTAGTATCCTAATGTTTTTTGTTCATAATGAAAGGAATCTGTTTTAAATTCAAATAGACAAATGCCAATCAAGTCATTTCCAACTGTTTCTGTTGCTGGGGTAGTGTGAGTTTAGTTAAGTTTTAGTTTTACCCGTAGGGCTGTTATTGTCTTTGTGCCATATCCCACCTTCTTTAGGGGAAAGCCCTTCAGCTGTGAACACTGATTCCACAGGTACAACCCCTGGTGGTCCACCAAAGAATCTGACAAATGGGTAGTAACATTTGTAACATGTCCATTTTATCTGTGAATATAACTGTCAACTTTTTCAAGTGAGAAAGGAAATTTGGAGAGAAATTAGGGGAAGCCTGTAATAATCTTGAAATAGATTAAGTTTGGAGAGCTGTTTGGAAAATGGTTAAGTTTTCACTAGCACAGGAAGAGCAGAAAGCAGCACATGAATGAGGACAGCTGTTCTGTGGGTCTGAGAGGGGCTATTTGCATTTTTGCTGTTAGGGTAGCCATGGCCTTTTTACTAATGTTGGTAATGCTCTGGTGGTTAGCTTCAGTGATTTTCCTTATTGTGACTTGCAGATCAATCTCCTGCATGGTTGTATCATTTAACCTGTATTCCCTAGGTTATTTCTTAAAGCAATTTATTGAACATTATCCTAAATTGAACTGCATTTACTATCCCTTGGCCCAATTACCTAAATGGTCCACATCCATTTGATTTTGATTGTCTGCTCTCTTGCCATTTGCTTTCCCTCTAATTTTACGATTAGTTGCAAAAGAGACTGTTTAGTTCCGCAGTCCCTTCTTTCCCAAACCACTCTCTGTTTGAGCAGTGTAATTCATAAAGGCAGCTCTTCTAATTTGCAAAGTCCTAGTTCTTCCATATGAATATGGTTTATTTCAACAATTCAATTCTACAAAGATTTATGGAGTGCCTACTTTGTGATAGAACTTAGTTAAGAGCTATCTGCTTGCTCCGTGTCCTCTTTGGAGTGAGTTTGTGAGGCAAAGGTCTCTGATCTCTGATCAGGGTGTCTCAGCTCTGGTCCTGTCAGATGATTTTTCAGCAGCAGTTTCGACTCCTCTGGGTTCCTTTCAACACTCCTCTCACAGTGCACAGCAAATGTCCCCCAGGTTAGTTGACTGTAATCTTTGTGTGTTCATATATTTGTTAACTTCCAATTCATGAGCAAGCCTACTCCTCCAGGTGTTTCCCCGTCCTTAGAATGGTTTCTACTCTTTGTCTAATGATATTTGTATAATATACATGGTCCTGGTTCATGTCCTGAATTATTTTAAAAAATTAGTATCAATACAATTTGTCATTTCCCATTCTTAGGATTTTCTCTTTAAACTTCTGAACTCAGGCAAGATCCACCATCTTCCTACATTTCTCCTAACCTTTGTAAACCAGCACTGTGTTTTTATTGGCCTTCAAACTTGTTTAAGTGGAACTAGTGGTGAGAATGGAAATGATTTTCTCTGGGACACCTGATTATTTATACTGCATGAGTAAAGACATCTTTGAACAGGGTTCCCTTTTGGTCTTTTACGATTTCCACCCTGGTGTGAAAGTGACACTGTGTTAAGCTTTCCCATTATTTGCTAATTCCCTTCTCCATCTTCTGAGGTCAGTGCTGCTGCCCCCATTTTCCAAGGAGCCCATGGAGAGCCCAGTTGCAGGTAGAGTTCTCTCTTGAGGTGTTCGGCTTTACCGAGTCCCAATCAGCACAGACAGGATTTGACCTGTTCTCATGAGGTGGAGGAAAGATCTAGTCTGAAGTCACTTAGTTGCTCAGTGGCTGAATACCCAGAAATTCCAGATTTGGGGATATTTTCCCTGATTACTCAACCAAACCCTAGTTCAAGCCAAGGGTTATATTTTGAGTGACAGCGATTTGATTCAACCATGACATTGAACAGGAGATTGAATTACCAGGGTGTTGAGTTTACTGAAGGGAAAGACAAAACAAGGTAGAAAAATAGTGGCAATGGAAAGAGGCAGAATTTGGTGGCAAATGGAAAGAAATGGAATTAGTCTGCTATCTGAAAGAGCTGAGAGAGTGAGGATTATTCTCATGAGCCCATGAAGTGTTTTTGTAAGAACCATGTGCAATTCGGGTTCTCTATGAAATGCTTTCTGTGTCATGGCAAAAATAAGGCCCTGTTTCTTAGTCAAAAAGAAAGACAATGACACGTTAAAAAAGAAACAAACCTGTATGTTTGAAAATATGACCTTTGGTCTTAGAAATGCTTTTCCTTTTCTTTCTTTTTGGATTTGTTCTATAGTAAATGAAAGAGCAGGGTTTGATTACCTTCCTTTTATCCCTGCTCCCTTTTCTGGTAGTGTCTGGATTCCACTAGACTCTCTTACTGGAGTGAGGACACAGCCATTTGACACATAACTGGAGGAAATATGACTATTTTTTTGTTTGCAACTGTATTGTATTCCAAAAGGAAATGTGGTTCTATTAAAAGTTTGCTATAATCTTAAGTGTCTGGGCTCTAATATAACTGTGCACTCATAAAGAACGGGTCAAACAGTCTTTTGAACATTAGGTGCTAAATGTTCTTTTTATGGAATATGCTGATTTTCTCCATTTGAGATTCAAAACTTTGTGTAAAAATGTGCTTCTCCACCGAAGGATGGCTTTTTTCTCTCTTGAGAATTAAAGAGGAATATCTAATGTAAACACTTAGTCCAGTGTGAATAATTTTATCCTTGGCTGTAAGACACTTTTGAAATAGGTTCATGTGAAGGTTCAAAGTTAATTTTGTGTGTAAAATACGTTTCAGAACTTCCCAACCCTCATGTCAGGTACAGTATATTTGACAATAAGAGATCAATTTTCTCTATTCACTCTGTCAACTAAATATATTTCCCCTTCAATCTATTTGTTTCAATAGAATGAGACTGGCTACTTTTGGCATTTGGCATTCGTTAAGTAGCTTGTATTTTTTCCAGATGACTTTAGTGTATATGTCAGCACAACGTTCATAGAGCTATTTTTTTTTTAAAGCAGAATTTAGTTTAACTCTTTTATACAGAAGAAAATAAAGCCATATGGAAAGATTTCATTTTTCAAATGTACTTTTAGAGGACAGAAATTTTAAATTCTGCTTTTGTAGAAAGCAGGTTGAGTTTGTTTCATGTCATTTTCACTGTTGACTCTGAGTTTGCATTCAGAGCATTGCACTGACTCTTGGCTTCACATCTTGCTCAACATGTCTCTTGCCCTTGTGTTTAGGCAGACTTGAAGAGGAAGGGGGACTTGGGCAGATATTTCAGACAGCCAGGCAAAGTCAGACATTCTTGGAAACTGATGCAATCTAGGTTTCAGAAGAGATTGTAAAGCCCCAAAGACCTTTATCTGTTCCACAGTGGTGCACCGGGGAGGACTCCAGCCAAACAATGGCATATGCGGTGGATTGACACTTAAAGGCCAGCTAAAGTGGGAAACACTTTCCCAAGATAGCTGGACTGCCTTCACTTGGAGATCTGACCACTTTGTAGAATTTGAAGAAAACTCTCATGGAATCACGGAATAAAGATGTTAGCCAAAAGCCCTATATATGTGTGCAACAATCTGCTGTTTGAAAAACAAAAATCCTATGCAATGTGGCTTGCAAAGTACACTTTGCTTGAGAAAGATAATGATTATGACTAGAAATACATCTGGGTCCCTTTAAAATACCAAGCACAGTACTCATTTATCAATGTGTGAATGTTGATTGCAATTAACCATGATTAGGTGATATGTCTTCTCACCTCCAGCATGGGCTGGAGCAGGTTGGAGATTTTGAGAACACCTGTGATAGATGGAAGCCCCAAGGGGAAAAATAGATTCTAAAGGGAAAGGCCAGTTTTAAAAACACAGCTTAAAAAGGAGAATTTTAGGTGGTATTTTCTTTACCAGTAAGCTGCTCCTGGCTATTCCAATGAGAAGAGAGCAGTGGCTTGGATACTATGGAAAAAGCTGGGTAAGCATATTCAAAATTGTGCATTTCTTAACAAAGTGATTGGCAACAAGTGTAGATTAAAATGAAAGATTCAATAAAAATTGAATTGAAAGCAGCTGTAAAGTTATTAAAAATCAAACAAGAAGGGACAGTATACACTTGTTTTTAGCTGTTTCATTTTTTTTGTTCTGGATTCTTTTAATTTTGGTAATATCTAGTGGTTCCTAAATAAGACCTTGAGCTTTCCATCTTATTGTTGTAAATAAAATTAAAATATTTTTATATGTCAGAGTGTGTTTTCCTTTGGTATTTTTAGTATCTAATGTAGTATATTTTAAATTGCAGGTTGTAAGTGATTAGTAAGTAGGAGAATCTAACTTAGTGGCTTGTGACCAATATTTTTTCTTAACATTTTACTGAAGTATAACATACATACAGAAAAGTGCACATGCAATTTGATGCATTTTCATGAACTGAACACATCCCTGTAACCAGCATCCAGATCAAGAAACACCACTTCCCTAGAAGCCCCCTCATGACTCCTTTAAATTACTATCCCTCCAAAAATAACTCACTGGCCTGACTTCTAACAGGATAGATTAGTTTTGGCTGCTTTTGAACTTTATATAAATAGAATCATACGGTATGAACTCCTTTGTGTCTGATATGATGCATGGGATTCATCCATATTATTGCAAACAATTGTAGCACTCCACTCTGTGAACGTACCAACATTTATTTATCTATTCTCCTGTTGATGAGCCTTTGGATAGTTTCCAGTATTTGGCTTCATGAACATTGCTTCTGTTCATATTGCTTCTGTAAACATTCTAAAGCCCAGTGGTGGACACATGCACTTATTTCTCTTGAGTATGTACCTAAGAGTGAAATTGCTGGGTCATAGGATGTAGTATATTCAGCTTTAGTAGATGCTGGAAAAGAATTTCCCAAAGTGCTTGTATCAATTCAGAGTAAAATATGATAGAATAAATAGAAATAGAATAGAACTGAATGAAATGGAAAATAAAATGGAATGTCACATGCTATAGTGGTAACTGTTGTTTCTTCAAATCTTTGTTTCATTTATAGATATTTGTGTTTGTTGATCGTAGTATGAAATATACTCCTTTTAGAAGTTTTCTTTGTGTCCAATGTATTACACTTTTCTTTCTCTTACTACTTCATTTCAGTTTCCCCTGGAAAATGTCCTGGAAATGTATGGAATGAAAAATGGATGACTGGGTAGTGGTTACCCAACAATGTAAAAAAAAAAAAAAAAAGAAATATACCCCTTTTTCTGAGTTGCCATAAAAAAAGCTTAAAAAATACTTGTCTAATCTTAAGCCTCAAGTCCAGACAATTATATTGACTGTATTGCTTTAATGAGCAAATTGTCCTGGTGTCAGTGAGTAATAGAAAAGGCATAGTCAAGAGTTGGGAAATTATAAGCTCTTTTAGGATCTGGACCAACTTTCAACATTAATAATGTTTTAAAACATACTGTGATAAGAGCTACACAAAGAAATGAAAGCATAAGATCAAATAGTCATTTGATATTTTGAGACAGTCAAAACAGCAACCTGGATAATCTCATGCTGATATTTCCCATCCTGGGTGTGGAGAATGCTTGTGGAGGGTCCCTTAAAACCTTTCCTCACACTTAGCACAGTTCCAGCTCTCCTAGTTCCCCAACCAGGGAGATCAACCCCTCTTCAAGTCCAAGGCAAAGGGATGATTCCATCATAATAAGGAAAATGGATATGTCACATACAAAACATATATGTCCGAGTTTCCTGATTGACCACCTGAAATGGTTGGGACTCAATAAAGAATGTAACAGACATCATAAGAGAGGCTATAGTAGAGCTGACTGTCTGAGGTCATATCCTGGCCCCACTACTTACTACCAGTATTTCCTGATTTCCCCTCCCTCCCCTTCTGCTTCCCTCCTTCTGCTGTCTTTCTTTCCCTTTCCTTCCTTCCTTCCTTCCTTCCTTCCTTCCTTCCTTCCTTCCTTCCTTCCTTCCTTCCTTCTTCCCTCCCCTTTCTTTTCTTTTATTTTCTTTTTTCTTTTCTTTCTGTTCTGAGTATAAGGGTGGCACCTATTGCATAGTATAGTTCTATCTTTTAGGCTTGTAGTTCTATTAAAAGTGTAAATCGGATCATGTCATTCCCTTCCTTAATAACCTTCAATGTTCCCATTGCCTTTATGAAGACGTCTTCCTGTGGCTTAGAAGGCCATGTGCCTTCTGGCCTCTCCTAACTTCTCCAGGCCTGTTTACTGCCATTGCCCTTACTTTGAGCCATATTGAACTCCCTTTGGTTCTCTGAATGTGCCAGTATCACTTTACTTTTATGGACTTACCATGGGCTGTTTCCTTTCTGTATTTCGTGCCTGGCCAATTTCTGCTCATTTTTCAGGATGACATGTTCTCCAGAAGGCTTTTGCAAAGTGTGACTCATTTGCCCTCGCTCCCATGGATTCCTGTTCTTTTCTAAATATGCTGTCTTGTATTTGCTTGTTTAATTTTCTTCCCCACTGGATGTAGGCCCTGAAGGAGCAAGGACAATGTCTTTTTCATTCATCTTTGAATCTTTAAAACAGTATTCATCAAGACAATCATGAAACACAGGAGTAGTCTCTGAAGGGCAAAATTGCAGAAGGCTTTTTATTTTTGTCTTTCTACCTATCTATTGATATCAATTTTTCTACAGTGAGCATGCATTACCGGTATTATAAAATTATGAAAGTTTAAAATGAGTTAAATATCAAAATGTAAAATAAAAAAACTCAGATAACTGTAGGAAAAGGATAAAGGGTGGCAACACATTAGTGAATCTGTTGTCTGTGACTGGTGTTTAAAGAGTGGTAGAATTCAGGGCTCCTGCCTGCCCCCAGGTCCAATCCTATATTTGTTAATAGGACTTAGGGTGTGGTATTATAGGGTTCAGCTTTCTAAGGGCAGGTGGAATCAGAGAGGAAATGAATGTAGTTCAAGAGGAACAGGATCATGTAGGAGAGACAGATGGGACCAGCTGTGAAAGTTCTTTGGAAAACTGGGAGAAAAATAAAAGGGTTCCAAGTAGAATAAATATAAGAGCTGCAGAACCAGGAAATATGAGAAAAGGCAGGAGGAATAAGAAGCACAAAGCATATTAGAGAGAGAAAGAAGGGCTAAAGGAAAGAGAAAGAAAGTAAGAAAGGAATTGGGCTTAGTAAGGGAAAATATGTATCAGAAAGATATTTTAGGGGGCAAGTCAGGAAGGAACAGAAAGCAGGAATGTCCACATGCCCTACTCAGAGAAGCCTATGTGGCCTCCTGGTGGTAGTAGATCTGCCTCATCCAGCCCTCCAGGTGCAGCCATCATAGCCACAGGGTCCTGCAGGGATCTCTGAAAAGTCCCCTTGGGTCCCTCTTTTCTTCAGGAGGTTTTGTCTTCCTAACTTAAGTGCACTGGGCCTCTGGTGTGAGCCATTTATTTACATTTGAAATGCGAGTGTTCAATGTGAACTTTCCCTCCCCTGCTGTATCTGTGTGCCTGGGACAAAAGACATGACTGAGCTGTCAGTGCTCTGAAGTATGCAGCCTGCCTGGAGGTCAGGTCACAAAGCAAAGCTGCTTAAAACGTACGGGGTTCCTCTCGGGAGACAGCTCAGAGTCCATGCAGCATTTGTCAGCTGGGTTCAAGATGGAATTGAGGACGGAAAGAAACATCCAGAAGAACACTCTATGAATGGAAGGGCTCCATAAAGTGTTTTAAACTGGTATGAAGTCAGATTTGAAATGTGGAGGTCGCAGGGTAAGCTCTCTTTTCCCTGGAGCCTAAGTCATTCTCTGGCAGATTTTCAGAAAACGAGTTGTGGTAGGTACAAAATGGCTGCAATGAGACTCACTGGCCGTGAGTCAGCCTGCTAGTTTACCCAGGTGAAGAGTATAGATCAGGGTTTGAAGGTTGGTTTTAACTCAAGCACTGACTCCGACTGATTGACAGAGGCTCTCTGGGCCTCTGTTTTGAGAAGGATTCTAGGTCAAAGTCCGGTAGTGATCATGTTTCCTTGGGCTTAAGAGGGGCTAGTGGTCATACTGTATCACTTATTTTCTAATCCTGCCATAGATTATACTTTTAACCATGAATAATTGGTCTTAGAAATGTATAATCTTGGCCATTGTCTAGTGAGTCCATCTAATAAAACTGATCTTGAAGTCGAAAGGGCTAAGGCAGGAGGTGGTTAAATAGCCTCAGTGATGCCTGGGGAAGAACTTAGTCTTCATGAGATCATGAAATTCAATATAGGAACAACATGGGCTGAAGGATGGGAACTTGCTTTACGTTGTGGACTTGAATTTATTTATGAGGCCATAGAGATTATTATTGAAGTTGGTTGTTAAATTTGTAAACAGTTACAGAAAGTAAGGTTAGGCAGAGCTAGGTTGGCCCCTTGGCTTCAAGAACTCATCCTTTTTTGCCTCTGGCATAGATTTCAGAGAACTTTTCACTTTTTGGTGGTGTTCTCTCATTGGACTAATTCACATATAGTGTTACATTCTCCAGGTCAGAGTTCGAGTGTAATGTTTGATGACCCGTTGTGGAAACTATTCATTTTGCAGATCCACATGCTCAGATGATAAATATGGAGGGCCATTCAGTCTCTGTCTTTGGGAAACTATTACAATCTTGTAGAAATTGCATTGATTTGGGAGTGAGATAGTTCTAGCCTCAAGTCTGGACTCTGCCACACTAGAACATCTTTGACAAGTTATTTAACCTCATAGTTTCAGATTTATTTTAAACCTATAAAATGAAGATAGTAATGCCTTCTCATGCAATTGTGAATGTTATCTGTTAGGGTTCTTAACTGCAGATAACAGACTTTCCTTTAGCTAATTTAAGTAGAAAGAGATACATGCTCATAGATCATTGGAAATGCAGAAGGAATGGTTTCTAGGCTTGGCTTCCAAAATTTACACTGCAGAACTGGCCTGCTAGGCAAGTTGCTGCCACAGCGAGCGCCATAGCAGGTTGCCTCTGCCCTGATCAGAAACTGATAAATCAAAAGCTGTCCTTGCTGTTGCCAGTCCTGGAAGAGCCAAATGCCTCCACCTTCATGCTTACCAAAACATTTGGACCCACCTGAGTGGCCTCCACTTCTCATTGTGCACTTCCTTTCTTCTCCCACCCTCAGTCCTGATACGCTTTTCTTCAAAAAGTTATGGTCATTTTTACGAAGATGACCTCTAGATGCCACCAGGTAGTCCTTGTTTCTTTTGCTGCTACTTTGCTTTTCTCCTGCTCCTACTCATTACAATTTTTTAACTTAAAGACACAACTCAAGTTTTAACTGTTCCAAGCTTTATAGAATTAAGTTATCTCTCTCTCCTTTACATTTTAAAATGATAAATTATCTGATTACCTTTATTTCTTCTGGTATTGTCTTTGCCTGTTATCTTAAAATTTTATTCTGTAGTTTTTAAATGCATTTTTGAGCTGCTTTCCTCAACTAAACCATAAGTTTCTTGATAGTAAGGATATATATAAAATTAGGTGGTCTCTATGGTACTTAGCACATGGTATGTACTTAACAAATATTGGTTGCTAACAAGCCAACTGGAAGGTTAGCTGTTAGCATACTTGGAGCTGGCTCCATTTGGAACTGTGGTGGATGCTGTGATGAGCTATCCAGGTTTCCCTTTGGGATTTATTCCTCCAGCTATTTTACCTCAAGTTGGACAACTCTGAAACGATCAACCCAGATTCAGAGGCCCCTCTGGGGTTGGCTAAGGTGTTTGCTGAGACTGCATCAGCTCAACTTCTTCTTCTCAATTCTGCTTCTGTTTCTTTCCTTCATCAGGTGCTAATCTCAACAGCACTTGCTGGTAAACTTTCTTCATGCTAATCTCAGGGTGCTTTCTTGGGAATTCAACCTGCAACAGGAACCTTGTGATAAGATAAAAATAATGAATAGTTTTAAGGTTATGAGGTTGGTTAGATGTGTTTGGGAAAATAAAAATAAGTAGTTCAAGTTCTAGCAAGGTTTTTTACACCTCATATTTGAAATCGGAGCCATGTAATTATTATTATCATTTGCAAATGAGGATCCTAAACCAAATTAATGACTGACATGTGTCTTTGCATGCAGGTAGGATTTATCACCTTATTCAGAGTGATGTGTGAATCCACAAATAGATCTGTGTTCATATGTATATCTTATTTTTTATATGTTTGTCTTGCATGATGAAAAACTGAATAAATCATAATGTTAATAAAAGACTATTACTTGAGTTTTCCAAATGAGCATAGAAACAAATGAGGTGAACTAAAAATAAAAATAGAACAAATTTGCTTAAAAGTTGAATTTTTGAAGACTTACTACCAATTTAATATATAAATTGTTTTATTAATTATTGTTTTACAGTGAGGCTTATGCATTTTGGAAGATATTAACTGTTATTTTGTAACAATTCGATTTACAAATGAGACCATATTTATTATGGAATTTGTAATTATACTACATGTATAACATGGCTGTCTTTCCTCCTCTCCTCCCCTAAATCAGTCAGATAGTTAAAAGCAATTCTAGATTTCATCCAGTGAGTCTATGTCTCCTAGTTTACATATAAGGATAAAAGAGATGAAAAATCATGTCTAGAGTCAAGATCCATCTATCAGCCAAGGTAGGCACCTAATCCAGGATCCTCTAATTCCTCTCATTGTGTGTGGTAGTCTCTTCCCTACGGGGGATTAACTATGTAAATCCTCTCTCACTCAGTGCTGAAGGATGGTTTTTCTTACTCACATTTTTTTTATACCATGCTAAACAATTTGGAGCATTCACAGATCAGAGCATCTGAATTCCAGAAAAATTTAAAAACCCAAGCAAGTTTAATTCAGTCAAGAGACTGATTTTTTTTGGTTTCCCTGGTGCCCAGCAGGTGAGTGGACAGAAATATTTACTTCTCAAATTACGATTCTACCTAGTATGATGACACATGACTGCTTGATAGGAACACATATGTAGAAGATGAGGGTGGGGCCGTATCCTTCTCTACCTTAAAGATAATTAAGTCCAACTCAAAGGCTCAAGAATGAAAGGAAGTCTCCTCCCCATAAATCAGCTTTATACATCATCCTTGCTTGCCTACAGAAATCCCTGAACCTTAGGCTTATTCTTCTCACTTGAGATTGGGAAAATGTTGATTGGCCTTGGGCTTGTGGGGCTGTGTTTCTATATTTATTTACAAACTTGGAATCATTCTTAAACTTGCAGTAGGACAGAAGTAAAGTATGTCTATCAAGTTAGCCTGGAACCAAAGACTGAGCCAGTGTTAAGTACTGTAAGTGACGATTTAGCTTTTATTTGACTAATTTGCTTCTCTTAGATAACAAAATGATCATACAAAACAGAGTAAATGTTTTGACTATATTTGGTTGCCTTTATGAATCAAATCTACCAGGACAGAAGGAACTTGTTCTACTACTTCTAGAAAGGTGAGGGCTCACCAGGGCTGTTTTCCTACAATCTGTGTACCAAAAAGAAAAAAAAAACAAAATGAATAAACCTGATCTATAACCACAAAAAGAAAAGGAAAAGATGGAAGTAATGTATGTGAAATCCATTGTAAGAATAAACCTGATATTCGACTTCAATGGAGTTTCAGGTATCAGTACCTAAATTTCTTTGTCGGGGTTATAACACAATTTGGAAAAATAGATTTGGGGCTCTCTGTGACTTCCTCAACCCCAAACAGATCTTGCTTAAAATTGTTATGCATTAGATGATAGAAGTTTGGTTTCCCGATCCTGATCCTCTAGCAATAACTACCTTATTAAGCACAATTATTTCTTTTAGGTGAAATAAAATGTCAGCTTGAAATTGTGCAGTTGCAACCTGTCTTGGGAAGAGCTCATTCCCTAGTTCTCACGCAATGATGTTTATAGTTCTTCTCATTTCCCAACAGTTATTGATTACTGGCAGATAGATTCTTCCTGACATGCTAGCCAGAGTATATACGTCTACATATTCTTTCTGCCAGATGCAGTCTTCAAAGTTCTAATTTTTACCAGTAATACTCCATTATATTCAAAGATTATCATTATACATGGTGGGGTTTTGTGCTTGTACTTGTAAACCTCAATGTTGTACAAATTCCTTTTTTCTGAGGCCACTTCTATATTAGTACCGCTACTATTACTACAATGGCCATTCATTGAATGTTAACCATTGGCTAGGCTCTGTGATAGAGGCTTTGCATATACTATATTTAATCCTTTCTGTACCATTGCAAGTTGGGTATATTATACCCATTTTATATATGAACAAATTGAGGCCAGGAGGAGTGAAATAACTTACCTGGGGTCTTGCAGCTGGTTTCTAACAGACTTGGGATGCAAAGCCAGTTCTGTCTGGGTTCAAAGCTCTTGATTTTTCATTTTTTTTTTCACTAGGAAAATATACTCGTGTGATGCAAATAATCTGGAGATGAATTAACCTGCCCATTTTCCATATAATAGCTTAATACAGAAACATCCTACTCTTTTTCCTTTATTATAAATGCTGAGTCAGCCCCTTTGTCCATAGAACCTAACGTGGTAGTTGTAATGCTTAAATTGCAAGCTGTCTATGGTAGCGATAAAGAGCGCCTGAGTTTGAATCCCCTCTCCGCCACTTAGGAGCCATGTGACCCAGGTAAGTAATTCATCTTGGTCCCACAGGGAGCTCTGCAGCAGAAATTCCATGTTAGATTTGTCCTGCTGAGAAGCAAGGGGGTTGGGCGTTCATGCTGTCTCCTGACTCAGTCACTGGTTAACAGTCAGGAGATAGGGTGAAGAAGAGAAGATGCAAATGCTTGGCAATTTAAGCTCTCTGCACATGTGGCGGAGTGATGTGCTTGTGTTAGCCACAAAAGCACCAAGACACTGAGGAAGGCGGGTCACACTGAACTGGCAAATTGGGTCTGAGGGTTCTGGCCAGAGTGTAGGCAGAGTTCTTGCAGTGCAGGAACTATTTCACTCTTCATCTACTGCACTGCACACATGTCCTGTGCTGTTGGGATAGCTGCTCTGTGCCCAGAGCCGTGGTTCCTGCCACGCTTGAGGGCACGTGGGATCCCTTTCTCCCTGCCTCCTTTTTCTCCTCTTAAAGCCTGGTGCTGGGACACTGAGTATTGAAAGGGGTATGGTAAAATCCCTGCCATTTGTAGGGCTCACCATCTCATGAAGATACGATTGTACACAATTGGCTAAAATAATTCCTAAAGACAAGGAAACCAGGGCCATAAAGAAGTAAAAGCACTGTGCTATGGGAGCACAAGAGAAGTAGAGGATTCAGCTGAGGGCTATGAGGGAAGGCTTCCTGGAAGTGATGGCATGTCTGCTAAGCCTCGAAGGATAAATATCACCAAGATTTTGTGATGAGAAAGTAAAGGGGAGGGCACTGCAGATTGAAGGAACAGCATGAGCAATTACTGTAAGGAGTAAAGCGTGCAGTTTGCTCAGGGGCTAATGAATGTTCCACTGGTTAGCTGGGATACCTTGGAGGGACACAGGAGAAGCAGGGCCTTGGCACTATGGTGGCTTTTCCATCGGGACAGTTGTGTCCATAGTGGCCAGGTTCAGCAGCATCGTGCTGTTAATGCTGTGTCTTTGTCTTCTCACCCCAAATGTGTCCTTTGGTAAAGTGTTCTCCTGAATGACTGTATGTAACAAGAGGTTCAAATGGAAGTTTCTATTGAGGCCCAACAACAATAGAAATAACATTCTAAATGGAAACATAACACCATGATTTACAAAACAGGTAGTAAAAAAAACTTACACCCTTAAGTCCTTCACCTATATTGAGTGTATAAAAGGGTTGAGGAGAGGAAAACCTAAGAGGATTTGTGGGGAACGTTTTGGGGAGAGTGGATTCCAACCCAAATGTGCTCCCCCTAGAGGAGTTCTTCCTCATTGACTTCAAGCGAAGAGAGAGGGGCTTCCGGGACACTACTCTGGAGCTGTGTGTCTCTTTGAGCTTTAGGGGATGCAGTCAATACTCATGTCTGACTTCACCTGGAAAGTCCAAAAGGTGACCGATGGACTGGCTAGTTGCTCTGAGCTGAGGCGTGAAGGGGAGATGGCCGTGGTGGCGGGCTTGTCGGGCACTTTCAGGGCTGTCAGGCAGATGACTGGTGTTGCACCAAGAGATAGCTGGCACTGGGTCTCCTTATCTGGCAGGGCCTCATAGAAAACCCCTGCAGAGGGAAGCTGGAGGTACAGTGGGAGTTCTCAGGGCTGAGGAGGGAATAGGCTGCCAACTGGAAGAGAAATGCATTCTTCTGGTAGCAGATATGTAGCTACAGAGCATCTCCAAAGAACCCAGAAGAATGCCCATGAGAGAGGCATCCTTCTTAGACATCTACTCGGCCCATAGAGTGACAACACTGAAGTATCACAATAATATCCATCAAGTAAGAATGTACCTTCTCTACTTCCTTTACTTCTGCAGGAGTTCTAATTCAGAGGGCTCGGGATGCACATTTAGCAAGCTAAGAAAGGAAGAAGAAAAGTACTGAGCTATGGAAGAGGGAAGAAATTCTTTAGTCCATGTACTAACCTTAGGTTTCTTGTCTACAGCAGGTGCTAACTTGGTAAGGTAGGGGTAAACGGTGGAAGGAAGAAGTCTTAACTTTGTAGCAAGACAGAACTTCACATGGGTTTGGACATTGAAAATAATGGATTGAAGTCAGGCACGGTGGCTCACACCTGTAATCCCAACACTTTGGGAGGCTGAGATGGGAGGATTACTTGAGGTCAGGAGTTCGAGACCAGCCTGGCCAATATGGTGAAACCCCATCTCCACTAAAAGTACAAAAATTAGCCAGGCATGGTGGTACACGCCTGTAATTCCAGCTACTTGGGAGGCTGAGGCATGAGAATTGCTTGAACCTGGAAGCGAAGGTTGCAGTGAGCCAAGATCGAGCCACTGCACTCCAGCTTGGGTGACAGAATGAGGCTCTGTGTCACACACAAAAAAAGAAAGAAAAAAAAGGAAAAAATAGAAGATAATGGATTGAGTGCATTCATATTTTCTAAAGGTTATTATAAGGTCATGAGACTGCCCAGATTTTCATCCAGGAGTATCTACCAATTAAATCTCACTGAGCAAGTTGTTTTATGGCTAAATACCATGAGTTATGCTTGTTTAATGTAATGGTCACATTACTAATTAGTCTTAAAATTGTTTCCACGGGAAAAACTCATCCAGTTTCCCAAAGATGGAACACAGCACATGGACACTCCCTCGTGTTAGGTAATACCATGATGGTTACATGTATGCCAGACAATGAGTTAATAATTTTGATTTAAGAACCAAATAAGTGACTTCCAGACTCCTAGGATCTCCCCTAATGTAGAGCGAAATGATATACTGTCTTCAGTGGTCTGCTTAAAGTGACACCAGCATCAGATCTGTGGAATCTTGCCCCCAAGGCCCAGACCCTCACCTTTTTGTCTTCATGGCAAGCCGCAGACCCTCAGTTGGGTTCCTTAACAGAGACATGATTTTTTTCCCCCAGTGGGGTTTTGCTGGGCCTCTAAGACTTGAATAAAAGGCAACCCAGATGCTAATGCTCAGAGAGTGACTGCATTGGCTGAGCTCTTCAAAGAACTACATGCTAAGCATTTCTCAAAGAACCTGCATATTCTATTAAATTCCGCATAAGTTTTGTGGAACAAGTTTTCTTTTAAACTGGGATTGACAAACTTCGGTCCATGGGCCAAATCCAACCATCTGTGTTTTTCTGTGGCCTGTGAGCTAGTAAAGGTTTATTAAAATTTTAAATGTTTAGGGGAAAAATCAAAAAAAGAATAATACTTTGTGACATGTGAAAACTGTATGAAATTCACATTTTGGAGTACATGAATAAAGTTTTATTGGAACACAGCCACACTCATTCGTTTATATCTTGTCTGTGGCTACATTGAGAGTTAAATACTGGCAACCGAGACCAAATGGCCTGCAAAGCATAAACTGTTTACTCTCTGGCCGTTTATGGAAAAAAGTTTGCCAATTCCTGATCTAAACTATTATACTACCTTCTATTTATGACTTTATTTTGATCCAAGAAGGTTCTCTTTTCCATATATTAACCATTTTACTATGAACTCATACATTGTATAGTGATGGGGTTGCTGGTTTAGACAATGAATCTTCCTCCTCTAGTTGATTACAGTGTAACGTAATGGGCAAAGCATTCGACAGCGTTAGGACGCCTGGGGTTTAGGCTTGGTTCATTCTGTCATTAGCTAAGAGACGATAGGCAAGTCATTTCACCTTTTTGGGCTTTGAGAAATGAACTATTTCACAGGTTTTCAACCTGTGCTTGAAGGAGTCCTAGTTTACCTTTGAGTCTTTTCAGGATCAAATGGACAGAGGACTCCCACTACCCCACTATTGATCTTCAACCAGAGTCCCCCCAGTTGTGTGGATTTTACATATTGGACATTTGCATAAGATTTTAATGGTTACAAAGATTTGACAACTAAGAATTTTTTGAAAAGCCACAAAAACAGATCATCCCCAAGGTCCCTCATAGTCCCATGAGACGAAGAGGAAGGAAGAGCTTTTGGGATATGATACTACTCAGAGGTTTAAGCCATGGGCAGGAGATGCTGACCTTCAAATTCTAAATTCAGCTTGTTGGCATATTATGTAATAGTCCACCTGTTTTGCTTTTCCCATCTGGATAACAGAAGTAGTACATAACTGGGTTCTCTAAAACTTATGGTAGTCATGGCAATATACACTATTTGAAAAAGAAATGGTGGCCTAGCTAGCTTATTTCAGTTTTCGCCTTACTAAAAACTCACAGATGTAGATTCCACCAAGAAAGCTGAAAGGTAAGGAGCATCTTATTTATTTTATGTTAACCCTGGGGATTGACAGGGCTAAAAACAATTTGAACTCTGTATTGATTTTATACGCTCGAGTGTAGACCATTATGGTTTTGACTGGTGAAGTTCATTAGAAAACCTAAAAAGGGTAAATATAATAAGCCATCATTTTCCTTACTCCCTAATGTTGACATGACTGGATATTTTTAGATGCATTATCTTTGAGTTGATAAACATTTTCAGTTATTATCTTAAGAAGGCAAGCTTAACAGAATTTTCAGCCCACATTCCCTGTGTTTTATGCCCATTTGCAAATGACCATTCATCCGCCCACTTGAAATGATTAATGATAGAAGGCAAGCAAATTGCTTAAGATACAGATTTGATTTATTTTTTACTAAATATTGCCTAATGGCTGGTACATTGGGGAGATAATGTTGAAAGTTTTCTTCAGTCAAATTTTGGAAGTACGAGTGAGCGAAAAGAGGTAGAAGAGATGTTCAAAAGAACAATAGAGGAGTCCATTAAATTTTATTTAGATAGCCACACTCAATTTATTCAATAAAAGTTTATTGACCACCACCATCTCTCACGCAAAGTGGAGGGTAAGACAATGAATTAGGCAAAGATCTACTTTCAGGGGACCTACTATCTGGAGAGGAGGTCAGAGGCAAAGAGGAGATCCTCTCAACTCAGACAATCCACCAACTATTAGTGATTTGAAGCCCAGTTGGTGGAACTGGACTTAACTAAATGCAACTTAACTTAACGGAAACATTGCATGAAATGGTAATTCTCTCCCATCTTTTCTAATTTTCTTCCCCAAATTCTAGTTTTGACAGTTTGATTTATGTTTCAAATCTTCAGATAGTAGATTTGAAGAGGCTCTATGGGCTTACAATCCCATCCGTTCAGCATGAGGTTTGGAACAGTGTCTGCAATGTAACATTTGGGAATAGAACTGTGGAAGCTCTGAATCCAAATCTTCTAACTCTGAGATTTTGCTGTGCAGGTTCCCAGGGAAAGCCTGGAGTCCTACCCTTCGTCTGCAGTTGAGGCTGAACTGCTGGCTCTGCCCCCAGTCACTCTGTCACTCTTGGCCAATCACTTAAGTTCCTTCTCAGGTTTGTGGAGGGGGTTGGGAGTAGTGCTTTTTCTATCCACTCTTCCTCACAGCATTGTTTTGGTAATTCCCTGGCAGATAGCTCTTAACCACTTGACTTTCGTTGGACACTTCCATGAAGCAGGTGATCAAGATCGAAAAGGCATGGTGGAACAAAGTATCCCAATATTTACAGTCACAGTGGGGTGGCTGGAGGGATGTAGGGTGTATTTCAAAGCCTGTTCAATCTCCTGAGTTGAGAACTTTGAAAGGAACTTGGACTTTGGAGGGTTCAAATTTGTTAGTTCTTGGCCAAGCACAACTTTCCATTCCTAAGAAAGATGTCTATAAAAAGGCCATTTGGACTTCAAAGAGATGATATTTTGATGCATTAAGTGTACATATGAATCAGAAACATGTGGATTAAATTTCCCACTCAAACACATGGCCTTGAAAATTTCAGGGGAAAATGTTTGGCAAAGTATGCCTGGGATTTGGCTAAAGATGGAGCTTTTTTATGTTTGGGAAGTTTTATCTTCTTCCACATGGCCCCCTGTGATGTGACTGACATAGTCCTAATGTAAACCCAGAGGGTGGCAGGGAAAAAAAATTGCCTCTGACAAATACATATTGAGTTTACCAAAGGGGATGAGGATATAGACCTTCATTAAAAGGGTCACTGAAGTTTACAAAAACCCCAAACCCAATCAAATAATGTTTTCCTGGAATAAGGGCATGGGAAAACAGGACACCAATTACACTGGCGGCAAGTGCTGTGGGACAGCTGACTCTGTTTTAATGACTAGTGTCCTGCCCTTTCAGTCTAAGGCCACCATCAATATTAGTGGGACCTTTGCTAGACACCCCTTAAAGAGCTCAAGAGGAAAACCAGCCCTTCTGAGCTTGGCTACCTTCTCAGCTTGGCACTGGTCTCTGCACAAACTTTGGTTGTAGTGTTTATCTACAGTTCACTATAGGATTCACTATATAAAGTTCACTATCTATAGGATGCCTCCTTGGGTTCCTCTAGGAGAGACTGTCTGCATGCAAGAGAGGCTAGAACACTGCACCAATCAGTGTTGGGGAGCTCTCCAAAGTGAATGAATGATCACCTTCCATTCAAATACAAAAGGATACCCCATCTGTCCTTGAGATGAGTATGGAGACCAAATCATTGTTTGGTTGAAGGTTAGGCACAGCATTTTTTCTTTTTTTTGTTCTACAATAGTGTGTTTTCTTCTCTGAGTATAAATAATTCTTGCTAATTGTAGAAAACTTGAAAAAACACAGGACTATATAAAAATCATGATACTCCAATAACTCAGGCACTATTAACATGGACATTTTTTCATGCCATTAAGTATTTTTTGAAACATGACTTTTAATAGCCCCTTCCAATTCCACCATACAGCTGTCTCAGAATCTATTCAACCAGTCTCCTATTGTCAATGTTTAGTTTGTTTCCTTTATTTTTTTATTATGATAATGTGGTGATAAACATTCCTGAATATAAATCTGTGTTCCCATCTCTGATTATTTCCTTAAGGTAGATTCCTAGCAGGAAGATTTCTGATTTAGCATGTGTGAACATTTTTATACATTATGCCAAATAGGGTTCCAGGAAGGTTGCATTAATTTATACTCCCACCTGCAGAGTACTTCAGGGTCTCATCCATTCTTTGAAGCCATTACAGTGTTAGGGGACACCCTCTTTATTCATGAACAGTCTCACAGATGGGGCTATTTGTGAATCTTTGCCCTGCCGAGCCCTCCAGTAAGCATGGCAGTGACCATGGATGCTAACCACTGAGTCGTGGAGGAGGTGAGAGCCTTGAAGAGCATTTAGAAGGACCTTGGTGGCTTTAGGACATATTGGCTAAATTTTTCTTCTCCCCTAGCCCATCAGGGCTCAAATTATCCCCTCTCTGAGTTGTCTAAGAACCTGCATGGCTGCTTCCCTGGGGGCTTCCTTGGTTGGAGGCTCTTTTCTAAGTGTATTATAGGGTTTATCTCCCAAAGACAAGAGAATCACGCCCTTAACTTCCAAATCCAAAGGGGCCAAATGGGAGTAAGATCTGGGACAATTAGGCAGGATATAGCCCAAAGTCAAGAAGTTGTTCCCTGCATTGGCCAGGGAGGATTACCCACTCACTGATTACCAGTTTAGACCTGACCAAACTGTGTTGTCTCACCAATTTTTCCTGGCTTCAAAAACCAGTGGGTCTTAGCATCAGGGAATTGGCACTCCATAGGTATTATCCTGTCTCCCCAATTAAGCGGGGGCTGCCTTCGGGGATCTGTGATCCCAGCCCAACGGCCCTCTCCCTATACCATGTAGGCTCCTGTGTCATCTTCTCTCTTCTCTCATGGCTACTGTATGTTAGGAATGCAAATTAGCACTAATATTAGGTTAAGTAACCCATACTTTGGGAGAGTAAATTTTCTGTTAAGCAAACCAACAATTAACAAGTTTCAAAGTCAAAGACACAGATTTCACAGTCATTTTGTTGAATTATCCATGACCAAAATAATAATAATAATAAATCCACTCTCTTTGTTAATTTAGTACTTATAGTGTAATAGTAGAGTCTGTGGAAACATAAAAACAATACTTTTAAAACATTTAAAAACTAAAAACAAAACAAAAGAAAAAAGAAACCCTAAGTAAGACATTTTCATTTACTTTAGGCCGCATAGCATCCTGACAGGCATAATTAATGATATAATTTCCTGAGTGTCCATAGGACCTGTTTTTTAAAAAAAGCGTATAACACATATAACAAAAAACCAAACAGGTAATTAAAGTGCTTCCCATTTTTAACGAGTAGACCCTTCAGAAACCTGGCAGGCAGCATCCGGGCCCCACCTCCCACTCTTTATTAACTGACATGTCAAAGAAAAAAGCCATATCATTTTTATGTTCCCATGGCGCAGAAACTAATTTGGGGTATTTTAGGCCAGGGAGATTTATAGATCAGCATCAGAAACTTCTCTTCGGTTCCTGGGAGAGTAGTAACATTCCAGAGTTGGATGGATTTAGTAGCCGCCCTGTTTAAAATACGGGGTCCTGTCAAGCCTATGGGTATCCCTGAGTAACCTTCTATTATGGCCCAGCTGTTCCTTAAAAGAAGTCGTGGAAAATGTCAGGGCACTGTGGCGGGTCTGCCCTCCTTTGCAGGGTCACCTTGGGGAGTGAAGGTTGAGCAGCATTTCTACAGGAGGGTTTCTGAGGCTCACAGGAACATTGCCTGCCAAATGCTATTGATTATGGCCCTCGAGGTTGAACATTTAGTAGAAAGGAAGAGAAAGAGGACCTGGAAATCAGCATTGTGGGGTAAACAGCAGTGCTTTAGAGCAGCCTTTTCAGGGAGACTTGGGAAGGAGGAAATTGAAGTTTCAGAGCACAAGTGAAAAAATGATATAAGGTTAAATCAAGAATTTATTTGTTTAAATTTTTGGTGTTAAGAACAAATATTTGTTGTTCATTTATTGTCCAAGGAGAAATAAAGGTATAATTGTCATTTGACTGGGTTAACTACTTTTTGATAGCCACAAAAGGAAGCTTCTTTATTTTATTTTTCCATTAGTTATTGGGGTACAGGTGGTATTTGGTTACATGAGTAAGTTCTTGAGTGGTGATTTGTGAGATCATGGTGCACCCATCACCTGAGCAGTATACACTGCACCATATGTGTAGCTTTTTATCCCTCACCCTATTGTATCATTCTTATGCCTTTGTATCCTCATAGCTTAGCTCCCATGTATCAGTGAGAACATACGGTATTTAGTTTTCCATTCCTGAGTTACTTCACTTAGAATAATAGTCTCTAATCTCATCCAGGTCACTGGAAGTGCTGTTAATTCATTCCTTTTTATGGCTGAGTAGTATTCCATTTTATATATACATATCTATCTGTCTATTGATCGATCTATATATATATATATCACAGTTTCTTTATCCTCTTATTGACTGATGGGCATTTGGGTTGGTTCCATGATTTTGCAATTGCGAATTGTGCTGCTATAAACAGCATGTGCAAGTATCTTTTTTGAATAATGACCTCTTTTCCTCTGGGTAGACACCCAGTAGTGGGATTGCTGGATTAAATGGTAGTTCTATTTTTAGTTCTTTAAGGAATCTCCACACTGTTTTTGATAGTGGCTGTACTAGTTTACATTCCCACCAGCAGTGTAGAAGTGTGCCCTGATCGCTGTATCCACGGCAACATCTACGGTCTTTTGATTCTTTCGTTGTGGCCATTCTTGCAGGAGTAAGGTAGTATTGCATTGTGGTTAAAAGGAAGCTTTTAAAACCTTATATCCACCTGCACTATTTCCTCTTTATTCTGAGGAAGGTGATAACAACATATGTGTTCCACAAGGGCCTTAAGTTGTACAACTAGATTTTTAAGGAATACCTCATAGAGTAGGTTGCTTTAGAATCTGAGAGGCTTGCATCTGAATTCTTCTAAGCTGTGTGACTTGGGTCACATGTAAACCTCTCTGGGTCTGAACCCTAAGCTGAAAGTGAGGATAAGCACATTGACTATATAACATTGGTTCAGACCAGGCATAGTGGCTCACGCCTGTAATCCCAACACTTTGGGAGACCGAGGTGGGCAGATCATGAGGTCAAGAGATTGAGAGCATCCTGACCAACATGGTGAAACCTCATCTCTACTAAAAATACAAAAATTAGCTGGGCGTGGTGGTGTGTGCCTGTAGTCCCATCTACTTGGGAGGCTGAGGCAAGAGAATCACTTGAACCTGGGAGGCGGAGGTTGCAGTGAGCCGAGATTGCACCACTGCACTCCAACCTGGTGACAGAGCGAGACTCTGTCGCAAAAAAACAAAAAACAACGACAACAACAACAATAAAATTGGTTCAAAGCCATTAATAAATGGGAGCCCTTAGGAAGATTCTTGGAGAAGCACCAGGAACAATGGAAACAGATGACTAACTGGATGGACTACAAGAAGGGTGAAACCAAGGATGTGGAAACTGCCACCATTGGCTCTACAAAGAAATGTGATGGAAGTCTTGTCGTCTCTTAGAAAGCACCATGAGAACAGGTTCTGCACCTTGTTTTACTCACCACGTTTCCAGTGCCTGGAACATTGTGGTGCATAGAGTGTGACTATTTGGTGACTGAGTGAATGAATGAATGAACACTAAGTCCAAGTTCACGTCCCCATTTGTATTAGTTCGTTCTCGTGCTGCTAATAAGGACATACGCAAGACTGAGTAGTTTATAAAAGAAAGAGGTTTGACTGACTCACAGTTTGGCACGGCTGGGGAGGCCTCAGGAAACTTACAATCATGGTAAAAGGGTGAAGCAAACACGTCCTTCTTCTCATGCCTACGGCAAGAAGTGCAGAGCGAAGTTGGAGAAAAGCCCTTTATAAAACCATCAGATCTGGTGAGAAGCCACTCATGATCACAAGAAGAGCATGGAGGTAACTGCCCCCATGATTCAGTTACCTCCCACTAGGTCTCTCCCATGACACATGGGGATTATGGGAACTACAATTCAAGATGAGATTTGAGTGGTGACACAGCCAAACCATATCACCATTCTCCATGGAGATTTCTCTAATCCATTCTGATTCCTCTCTTTGTGTGTGTATGTGGAGTGTGTGTGTGTTGGGGGTGTGTGGGTGTGGGTGTGTGCAGTTTACTATCTGTAGATAGTACTATCTGTAGATAGTAAACTCTGGGAGGCAGGAGTTATGGCTTACACTTCTCTGGAGTCTTTCCCTGGCCTCCCCTCACCACTTTTGACACTTCAAACAAACACCATCCGTAGACACACATTAGTGACTGAACACATACACATTGAATTGGAATTGAAAACACTGCAGTGCCTTCATGGAGCAGAGTAAGCAAATGGAGTTATAGATTTGTGGAAATTCACCCTGTCCACAGTTCAGCTGAATTTTCTATGCTCTCCTAATCATTTCAGGAGTCTCAGGGCTTGGCAGAGGCTGGCTTGTCCTCTTCTGTAGAATGTCTGTACCAACCTAAGCAGGGTTGTCATGTGGTTAAATTTCCCTTATTGCCTTCCATGAGACATATATTCTCAGAAAGTCCCCAGTTTAACTTTGGTTGAACCAGTTTACAAATCTGTGCCAAGAGAGAAAATCCTTGGGCTTTCTCCATTTTTTGAACAGGCAACCTGAGGATAAATTCAGTTGTTTCTCCAGACTTTGTTTTCAAAGTTGAACAGGTATCAGAAATATGACTCCAGCCTGATCATATTTCATGGCCACCACAAGTGGCTGCTAAGAGATTTTGCTTAAGACTGCAGCTGGGGCTAGTTGGGTGCTTGCCAAGAGCAAGGGCATGATATATGTGTGTGGCGTATATGAAAGTCTGTTTTTATAGGTATAATATTCATATATATTGCTTTGGGATTAAGGGAAGGGTGTAAATACCTTGTGGATTTATTCTCCTTTCTGTCTGCTTGGCCTCCAGCTGGGTCCTAGAGATGACATATCCTCAGAAAAAGCCAGAACTTGATAGCTATGCCTTCAAAGAGGGCAATTCTGATGTCATTTGTAAGGCTAGGTTAGGTATTAGGCATAGTGATATTAAGATTTGTCAATGCACAGTTAAGTCACAAACAACCATCAATGTTCCCACATCTTTGTTGGGAGCTTCAGGTACTATTTTCACTCCTGTCCTCACTCATCATATGGCCTAATGTCTTAGACTGCGTATCTCCACTAAGGAAATGGCTCATGGAAGATTTCCAGCAGCACTCCTTCCCCTTCTTATTTAACAAAATTTCTATAAAGAAGATAGAATTTCAGGAACTGTTTGAAAAAGAAAAAGAGAGGCCTTTGTGACTTAAGTTTTCTATCTACCTCCATTTCCTAATTCTTTGACACAATTTTGCAGTCACCTTTAAAGCGCTTGACATGGTGTCTAGCTCAGTACGTTGCATATAGAGAGCACCCATTAAATATTTTTGAGCCTTCCTAGGTTTTAGGAATAAAAAATATCTTATATTGCAAGAATTTGTACTTTGTGTGTGTGTGCGCGTGTGTGCACGGTGGGGTCTCACTATGTTGCCCAGGCTGGAGTGCAGTGGCGTGAACTTAGCTCACTGCAACCTCCGCCTCCTGGGTTTAAGCAATTCTTCTGCCTCAGCATTTAGAGTAGCTGGGACTACAGGCACCTGCCACCATTCCTGGCTAATTTTTGTGTTTTTGTAGAGACTGATTTTTTCCCTGTTGGTCACGTTGGTCTCAAACTCCTGACCTTAGGTGACCCACCTGCTTCGGCCTCCCAAAGTGCTGGGACTACACGTGTGAGCCACCGTGCTTGGCCAGAATTTGTACTTTTCAGAGAACTAGAGGTTAGAGGACAGTGGAAGGAGACTGAGTGTGTATATGTGTGTGTGTTTCTGTGTGTGACTTAGATGCTGAGAAAACTGTGTGGCCGAAGGGGACAATAATAACCATGGTGCCCTGAGCTCTTACTCTGTGACAGGCACTGTCCCATGCATGGGCTTTGCCAGCATTATCTAAACTATTGCTCAAAAGTTTACAATGGCCACAAGGTAGGCACTATTTTGCAGATGAGGAATTGATGTTTTAAAAGGTGAGGTAACTTGTTCAAGGTCAAACAGCTAGTAAGTTGGGATCAGAACTCAGGTTTTTCCTGCCTCTGGAGCTGGAGTTCTTTGTAACATTACTCTTCTTGGAGTCCCTGAGAGGTCAAACACACAAACACCAACAGCTCTGAGGACTCGGGACTTTTCTCAGCTGTGGAAATGTTTAATGAACACCAGCTCCTTGAAAGCCTGAGTGAAACATGACTGTGGACTGGACTCAGAGGTTCAGGCTTTGTCAGTGGAGTGAACTTGTGAACCTCATCAGAGCTGGCCAGCGTGCTGCTCCTCAGGAGGTTGGGAATGACTTACAAAGAGGTCTGTGAGCCCAAAAGATGTGTTTTTTCTGGTGCTGCTCTCCTGACCCATCTGCAGGAACCAGTCCCATATCAGATTCTTGGACCTGGCCTGGGGGGGCTCCCCTCTGTGAGCTTGGGCTTTCAGGACATCCCCTTGTCTATGGATCTGCCTCCTCCTGAAGCTGCTCTAATTCCTTGTTGATGGAGTGGCTGTTAGATATTGAACACCCTGTTGGCAGGATGCCTCCTGAGTGTTTTGGAAAGAGGTATCTCATCTGTTGTGGATGAAGGGCTATTTGCCCAACAATGTCTGTTCTCTTTCTCATCCTCTTTCACTTTCCCCTCACAGTGTCTACAGAGCATCTTGATCTGTTTTTGAGGATTAGGTCTGTAGCCCTTAGACTACTAACTCAACTACCCCTGGCCCTAATCATCTTAGAAAAGAACCTGGGATCTGGATATTCAGCCTAGGGGCAGGAAGCCAGTTTAAAAACCTCAAAGAACAGCCAATCAAGTGATTAAAGAAACACTTTGCAAACTGAGATCGATATCCTAAGCTCAACCCTCACTTAAAGTCGCAACACCAATATAATCAATTTTAGGAGGCATTAGCTTGCTCCATCAAGGAGAATCAAGCCATGTTATCTTCATGTGGGCTGCATACATGATGCATAATAGGAATTTAAGTGAGTGAAATCTCAAAGAGAAGAGGAATTCCATGAATAGCTCATCAGTCAAAGATGACAATAAAATGTCTACCGGCTTAATGGAAAGGGTCACCTGCTGCTTCCAGGAAGCTGGTTAATTCAATTTGTCAGGCCAGGCAGACGCTAGGGACCCAGGCTCCTGTCTAGAACTCATAAGGAGCTATATTGAATTCTGATGCCTTTAGTTTCTCACTTCCTTTCAGCAGCATGTGCAACAGGATCCATTGGCCCCAAAAGTGGTATTAAGAGGAGGCTGCTCTGAACTGGCAAAGAATAAACTTAGTGCTGAAGAAATTTGGCTAAACTATGACTTCACATGTAATCACCCTCCTACCATCCTGGAACACCTTACTTGCTGCTAGGAGACCTTTGAGATATCCCTGTATGATGAAGCCACCAAGGAGTGATATCTGACTCTGACTCTGATGGTTACTTTCTTTTTTATCTTTTCTCTTTTTTTTTTTCCTTTTTTTTTTTGAAATGGAGTCTCGCTCTGTCACCAGGCTGGAGTGCAGTGGCGTGATCTCGGCTCACTGCAAGATGATTACTTTCTTATATAGAATTAAGGTTCATTTTGCCCCAAATTGAAACACATTTTCTTCTGTGTGTACATAAATTCCTTACTAAGTCTTCCTTGATTGTGGAAGAAAAGGTAGTAAATTTCCCATAAACCTACCCATTCTCGACAAAAAAAGACTCCGCTCGCTCTTCATGAATACATTATCCTACGATAATATTTACTTAGATATTTGCCTCTGCAGGATGTTGAGGTTGAGTGAATATTGCTCAGAGACATTTAGAAGATGCAGAAACAAAAAATCAGGCAATATCACTTGGTTTGGCATGTAGACATAAGAAATATAGTATAAGCATGGTGCTTTTTAGGGGGCAGACATATGCAGGCATAGCCTGAGTTTCTGACCAAAAAAAGTAAAAGTTCAGGACAGCAGGATGACTTTTGGGAATGCTCAGATCATTTGAGAGCATCTGTGTTTTGTGAATGACCTAGTTAGTATTCTTGGGGCTGCACAGCTACAGGCAATGGTCTCCAAAAGGTAGCTTTGAGTGCTTACAACAAGCAGGGTTATTTAAGAACTTTCCTGGGGCTCTGGGGCACTATTGAATATCAATAGCCGGTTCCAGGTTGGGAGTGAGAGCAGTGTACAGTTACAGGAGTGAGTGCCGACACTTTTCATGCCTGGCCTGCCATCCTAGCAAGCTGCTTGGGTAAACAACATCTAAATTTTACAGGCTTTGAACATATGGCACTCCACTTATATGGCAGGACATTTGAATTGACTGGTAATTTTGAATAAGCAAGATTTCTTGTTGAGTTCACTAGAATTTCTTTGTCATATGTTTTAGATTTTCAAAGCAGTGAACCAGGAGGTTTAGAGCTTCCAGTATTAGGGGAACCAAATCTGAACAATGCCAAAGACCAATATATTAGAAAATTAAATAATCTTTGTAACATGGGTAATGCTTATCACTTCAGAAGACGGAAGTCTTGCTGGGGGACTTTTGTGCAAAGTTAATTGAATCCAGCTGCTGACCTCCTCTGTCTGGATTGGACTTGATCTTGGTAGTGGTTTCATTTCTTACCATTTTGCTGCAAGTTTTATTTTTTAATTTAAAAAATTTTTTTATTATTTTAGAAAATCCTGTGTTGCTGTTGTCTTGTTCCTATCCTCATGCTCTCCATTTGCAAGTGGAAGGAAGGAAGGAAGGAAGGAAGGAAGGAAGGAAGGAAGGAAGGAAGGAAGGAAGGAAGGAAAGAAAAAGAATCTCCAATCCCTTCTAGATTAGTGATAATGGGACCCCTGTAGGTTTGACTTTATTTAGAGTTGGCATTACTCCAAACTAGAAGGCAAATCCCAAGGTCTGGAGATGAGGTCAATGGAAATGTGGAGAACTTAGAATTTTCCCATAGTAAGTGAAATGAGCAATCAGCTTAGACAACTCCCAAAGGCACTGTAGAATATGTGCTGTACAAGTGAATCTACACATCTTTGTACACAAAACACAACCTAGGATGCCCTGTTGAGTGCTGTTCCCAACCTCCCCTTTCCTTACACAAACTTAATTTACCCAGCGATTCCAGTCCCCTCCTCTGGATTCAAGTCATGCTTCTGTAATCCATGCAGTTTAGAACTCACGCCATCCCTGCATTGTCTTACGCATGTCTGTCTTCTTCATCACGATCAGAAGCTCGTCTCTGGGCTAATTGTCTAGAATGAGACAGGCACCATATTTTAGCCTACTTTTCTAAACCCCACAAATCAAACATACTGCTGGGCACATAATCATGTACGATAAATACTTACTGATTAATTTAATTTCTATAGTACATAGTGGAAAGGGACTAGAACCAAAAGAGCCAAGAGTTCTGGTCCTCATGTTTCAGTTTTTTCACCAATAGGCTGAGGGAGATGGATAAGATTCAGTGGTTTTCGAACTTTTTTTTTAACCATGGAATTTTTTTTCAAGTGAAGTCTTATTTTATCTAAAGCACCAGTAGGCAAGAATTTATTTTAAATGTCCTCTTTTGAAAGTTTACATTTATCCTGGTTACCGATTAGTCAATCAGTGTGTGTAAAGAGGTTTTCTTTATAAACAAAACATTGGAAATCAGGGTTTATGGTGGCAGCTGGTGTCTTACATCAGCCTCAGCACCTGATGTGTTTGGTTTAGGTTATACAATCCTAAGAAAACCCTGATTCACACAGAGGCTATTTGCAAATAAAGTTTTTCTTTTTTAAACAGGTCATCCTGTTATTTCAAGAAATCCACCAGTTAATCCTTTCCAGACATTACAAGAAGGAGGGGAGGACGTTTTCAATTATGTTTTAATTGCTATTGACTTCTAACACCAGACAATATTTATTATCTCATGAACATTAGATGAAAAAGTACATTAGATGAAAAAGTACCCATGTTTTATTCTGTGAAAATGATAAGATGTTTTTAACACGTCCTGCCGTGTTATCTGCTTATTTCTTGTTACACAGCTGACAAAAACGCTGCAGCAAGACACACACTTAGGACATGCCAAATCATTAATGTGAGTTTTATTAAAATATAAATATAAGCCTAAGGTGATTGGAAACTCATGGAGTGGTACATTTAAGATTTGCACATTTTATTCAGTGTAAATTTAGCCTAAAAAAGGAACAATGTTGAACTCTAGTTTAAAATATTCATTTCGATGTGTTTAGGGGTGAAGTATACTGATGTTTGCAACTTTGAATATATCAAAGAAATTAAATGGACTGAAGGATGGATAGAGCTGGGTAGTTGGACAGATATATGGTAAAGCAATATAGCAAAGTGTTCTTGTTCACTGTACAATTCTTTCAACTTTTCTGTATTTGACAATTTTTATAACAAACTATTGAGGAAAATGTAACTCAAAAGGCAAATCTTTATCTGAAGTGTATTTCAAACATATGTCATCTTGCATGATTTTAATTTTGCATCCAACATGGACGTCTTCCTGGTAAATGGAATTTCTCAAAACCGGGATGATTTTAAGCCATTCTCTGAGAGTGACAACCAACCAGCTGGTTCTAATGATGGCAGTGGGAGAGGTTTCATATCACTGATGTGATATCAGCCAAGAGAAAAAGCTGTAAGTTATGTTTTGTGATGCCTGGCACTTCAGGCTGTGTGACTGCCAGCACACAAATCACAACCTGTGAGCAGGCAGAGAATTCTACACTATTGCAGTGATTTCTGGTCCAGCTTGGGAAACAGCACTCACAGCAGGCAGGATCTCCCCGACCATGAACCTGATTCCTCCTCTCTTTATTTCCTAGAGAATGACTTACCTCACCCTCATCACCATAAGGGAATCAGTGGGGCTTTGCATTGCTGGAAACTAACACTCCAGTGAAGAGACACTGGGTGGAAGCTCAGGCACCTGGGAGAGTGGAGGTTGAAGCAGCTTTTCTGAGTCCCACTTCCAAGTAGGATTAGGCCCAGTATCTACTTGATGAAGCTTCCTATTCCTCAACATCACAGAGAATATTTCAGATGCTGAGGAAGGACACCAGAATGTATGTGCAGTCTCCAAATTGGTCTCCCTGCACCTTCCTTCTCCTTTCCCCTCAATCTACCCAATTTATACATCCAGTTTAATCATCTAAAATATCATCTAAAATATCACTTTTGCTCTTTTCCCCCTTAAAACTGTTCTCTTTCAAATGCTTTAGTGGCTTGCCATTACTTACAGGATAATGTATTATTAATATCTTTAACCTCTCACTTAAGGTCCTAATGAATATAGCTCTAATTTGTGTTTTTAGATTGTGGTTTTCTCAACTCTTTAGAAACTTCTGCTGCTGCCACTAGATTGGCATCCCACTGCCCCCCTCCATCCCTCCCACTTCCTACATATACTGTAAAAATTCTATTCTATATGAGAGGTTTGCATGCTTTGCTCCCTTCCACCTCATCCATCCAAATCCTGTCAGCTGTGGTCATTCTTTTTCCCTCTGGGTTTCTGTATCAGTTAGGATGCTTTGGACTGCAAGGAACAGAAAACAAGGAGCCAAGTATTTTCAATCAGTGGTTTTTAAGCTGTAGCATGCATTAAAATACCAGGAGGACTTGTGAAACCACAAATTGCTGCTCCCAACCCCCAAATTTTCTGATTAGGCAGGCAGGGGAAAAGCCCAAAAATTTGCATTTCAAACAAGTTCCCAGGTAAGGCTAATGCTGTTGGTCAGGGGGAACACACTTTGTGAACTACTGGCTTACAAATGGGAAATTGTCTCACTCAACAAGACATCTAGAGCGGTGGTTCTCAAACTTGGCTGCACAACATAACCACCTGGGGGTATTTTTAAAATCCTGATGATAACACTTCACCACTTACCAATGAAATGAGATCCTCTAGGGGTGAGACCCATGCATCCATATTTTAAAAAACACTCCAGGTGTTTACAGAATGCAATCAAGTTTTAGGTCCACTGGTCTAGAGGCAGGGAGGTTGCAGTTCTAGTTACTTCATTGGTCCAGCAGTGTCATCATAGACCCGTTTCCTTCCATCTTTCTCTTCCGCCTTCCTCTGGATATTAGCCCTTGTTGACTTTTCCTTTCACCATCGCACATTGCTTGCACCTGTTCAAACCTTCCTCCTTTAAAAACACTATCCAAAGCTTGGAAAACGAGAAAGCATGTACAGCTTCCTTTTGTCTTTTTAAACCATAGAAAATGTTCCTGGAAGCCTCCCGACACATCCACATATCTTTGACCTGAACTGAATCACATGACCGACCCTAAGCCAATCACTGAGAAGGGAATGAAATGTTGATTTAGACCATTGATCCCCAGCATTGGCAGTACATTACAATCACCCAGAGAAGTTTGAAAACGATTGGATTTTGGATTTTATGTCCGACCCATTAAATTAGAGTCTAGAGGTGGGGCCCAGTTATGGAAGTTTTAAACTACTCTCCAGGTGACTATAATGTGCAGGCAGAATTTGGAACCGGAGGCAGAGCTTGCAGTGAGCCGAGATTGCTCCACTGCACTCCAGCCTGGGCGACAGAGACTCCGTCTCAGAAAAAAAAAGAACCACTAGTTTTGAGCAATCAAGATTCATCCCTGACTGGGCGTGGTGGCTCATGCCTGGTAATCCCAGCACTTTGGGAGGCCCAGGCAGGCAGATCACTTGAGGTCACAGTTTGAGACCAGCCTGGCCAACATGGCAAAACCCCCTCTTTACTAAAAATACAAAAATTAGCTAGATGTGGTGGCTCATGCCTATAATCCCAGCTACTCAGGAGGCTGAGGCACGATAATTGCTTGAACCCGGGAGATGAACATTGCAGTGAGCTGAGAGGGCACCATTGCACTCCAGCCTAAGTGACAGAGCGAGACTCTGTCTTAAAAAAATAATAATTAAAAAAAATAAATTCATCCCCTAGACCCACGAAGCAGCTCAGCCCCTTAGGAAAACACGTAGCCACTTGGTGCTTGAACAAAATCAAAGTTCTCTTAGCCAGGGAGAAGGGGTAATGGCTATTGGAGAGACACCTGTCACTCATGGGACATCCATATGCTGTCATGTATGGCTAATTAGCAGTGTCTGGGTTTTCACCCCCATTGAGAGCAGAACTCTGGTCCATTTCTCTATGCTCCTAACAAGTTCTTATCTTAGTGCCTTGCACAGAATATGTATTCAGTACATATTTGTTTATTATTTATCACTTTGTGGATCTGTTGGCAGATTCATTGGCAGACTGAAGTTACTTTGCTTGGACATTTCATTCCATCGAAACCTGCCAGAAGGACTGCTTCGTCTCCCCCATCTTTGAAGCTGGAGAGGAGACACTGAAAGTTCCTGCTCTGCTCCTTGATTAGTGTATCTGCCTCTTGACCCTGCTGTGGTTTTATGTGACAGGGAAATTCCACACTCTCGGCATGAATATGTGGCCTGACCGGGGCCATGCCAGGAGCTGTCGCGGCATTTATGTGTGCCTGCTTTTGTCCTCAGGGTGGCGAGGGCCAAAGTTTGTCCCTCAAAGCAGTTTGGCAAATCAGCACTGGAGCTCTTTTGTGCAACAAGTACATTTAGATGCATAATTGAAGCACTTCTTCCTCCTCTGCAGAGAACTTGACATTTCCCTATCATGGTTAGAGGAAAAGGAAAGGTATTTGAAACTTGACAAGGTGAAGAGACAAGCCGCCAACTTTAAATTAAAGGGGTTGATGGGGAGAGGGGAAGGCTGATTGTGACTTTAGAAGCACAAACTCTCTTTTATTCAGCAAAATCCCATGCACAGCTCCTTATTTACAACTCCTACAGCAGGGAATGCTAAGGAGGGCCTGACCCAGTGGAGGTTTAATGGGCACATTAACCTGCAAAACTGTTTTATGTTGGGCTGAACAGAAAGGAGGCTCTGGGAGCAAGACCTGTGAGATAGACATTTGGAAATTTTTATTTCAAGATCGGGGAGATGTTGTTTGATAATTAATCATTCCCTTCCCTGTCATAAAGTCTGCAATAAAGACTTTATATTCTGTTACACAAAACCCTACTCGCAAGGAATGTTGCTCCTACTCATTTCTTTCCTTTCCAATCTCATAATTAGTCTGGCCACCCCCTATTAATGACTTCGTTCTAGGTAACCCAAGCCATATGTGAAGAGCTTCCTTGTGTATGCTTTCTTGTGTGGCTGTCTTTGCCCAATAGGCATTGGTATCAAGTTCACCTTCTGACACGCAGAAAATGACCATTTCTTTCCTATCATTTTGCCCTGATTTGAAAATCCTCGTGTCACTACCATCTTGTAGGTGAGAGATTTTACAAGTATTTTATTTCAGGGACAAAACTCTTCTCTTTTGGGAAGCAGGTGAACCCCAGTTGATAAAACTTTAGAGGTCCCTGGCTAGCAGTGGACTGAATGGTGTTGATTTCACTTTTGTTTTGAATCTCATTTTTTGGAGAGCTTTACAAAGCCAATAGCATAGCTTTATGGGGCTGGAGCAGAAGCTAACGTTTTCTCTGCCAATGCCGTCTCCTATAAATCTTGCAAAGCCCCTTGCCACACTGTTTACAAAGATGCAGCATCAGAGCGCCAGAGCAAGGCTCAAGTTTCTTTCCTGAAACTTCATTAAGTTGTAAGAAAAGCTCAGTGCAATTTTCGTCCTTCTCCCATGAAGAGTTATTGTAAAAAGTGAAAATTACCACATGTGGCTAAGGAAAGGAGCGGTGGAGAGTGTGTGTGTCCTGAGCCTGACACAAATGCCTTTAGTTTGCCAAGTGACAGTCATCCAAGCTCCCAAATAATATTTCAGCCCCCAATTATCATCATTTATTCCCTAAAAAATCCTATTCAAGTGTAAAATGAGTATAAATCTGTCTCAACTATTAAAAAACAACAACAAACAGCTTCAGTTGCTCTTCCCCCAGCAAATGTTCCACTGACACCTGGGGAGAGGTGGGGACAGTCTCCAGAATGGAGAATTTTCTGGTTCTTGGCCATACCTGCCTGGTGGCTGGGGTGGCAAAGAGGAGAGGGTTGTGTTACTACTCCGTTACTTCTTGGGAGGCAAGAGGAAGAGGAAGCGACAAAGTGACTCTTCCATCCCTTCCTCTTCCATCCCTGAACCAAACAGCTTCCCTGCCTGCCTGTCCAATTCTTCAGGCTTTAAGGGATGGAGGAGGTGGTTAAAATAGTACCTTGAAAATTTAAGGAACTCTTGGAGGATTTGCAAGCACTTCAGTCCTTGCCATTCTCTTAGAGATGGGAGTAGAAGAGACCTTCCTGGTGAATCTCCTAGTGTGGGGCAGGGGGAAGCAGGGACAGATGGTGGAGGTGAGTCTACGTCGGTGAAGCCGGAGTAGTTTCTGGAATCTTCAGCGAGTGTCTAGGAGCCTTGACAGGGAGCAGGCTGGTGGGTGTGGTTGTGGGAGACAAGGCTGAGGCCCGATTCTGGCACTCCCTGATACTGCAGGTGATGGTTGGATACCTTCCTTAGTCAACTTCTATCCTCACCTCTTGGTCTGGAAAATAGGGATGACACCATCAAACTACTCAGGATTTCCACCACTAACGACTACCTAGGAACTTGCAATAGGAAACGTTGACTGTTTTAACCATTCATAAGCCTGACTTCCCAGATCTGGGGGCTCGCCCAAATGTCTTCATTTACTAAGCTTTTTGCAGGCCCTTCCAGGGCCTGACAATGTTCTGACAAGACTTTCTGCAGGCTCGGCTAGTTCTTGTGGGACTATGAACATGCAAAGTGAAAGCAAATTGTACATTTGCAGTTTTGCTCCTTATAGAGAAGCCTGAGGTGTTAACTAGGAGAGAAATGGAAGAAACGTCTTAACTTTTTAGAAACTTGGCTTTCTCCCTGGTTGTTTCTTCCCTTTGGGTGTCAGTTGCCTTTTGGCTTTGTCAGCCAAAAGAAAAGATTCAATGTGTCAATTTGAAAAAAATCTTTGATAAGAAAAAAAGACAATTTTTATACTTCGTTATTTGCCTGTGAGTCAGATATCGTCTCTTAGCTGACTGCAATATTTACTGTTTCTACAGCAAATGTTCTGCCGCCTTGTGTGATTTAGCAACCGCCTTCCAATCTATTTGAGCATATTCTTTGCTGTTCTTTAACCATTGTCCTAAGAACCAAGCCCTTTGTTTGTCATTTGCATTTTTTTTTTTTCGAGACGGAGTTTCACTCTTGTTGCCCAGGCTGGAGTGCAATGGGGCTATTTCGGCTCACTGCAACCTCCAGTTCCTGAGTTCAAGTGATTCTCCTGCCTCAGCCTCCCTAGTAGCTGGGATTACAGGCACCCACCACTACATCTGGCTAATTTTTGTATTTTCAGTAGAGACAGGGTTTCACCATGTTAGCCAGGCTGGTCACGAACTCCTGACCTCAGGTGATCTGCCCGCCTTGGTCTCCCGAAGTGCTGGGATTACAGGCGGAAGCCATGGCGCCTGGCCAGTCATTTGCATTTTGGAGTACATTCTCTGTGTATATGGGCTCCCCTCCTCTTTTGCTCTCATAATTTCTGCTGATCCTGCCTTACTTGACCTGTTGGGCAGAAACCAACCTCATAAAGGAAATCAACAGCAGACATTTAATGCAACATTTTTATGATGCTTGGAGCAGGATTAACATCTCGCATAGATGGCTGAAGAGTGATTTTGCAAAACTGTGCTTTGTGTAGCTGCTGTTTGAATGTGCATGGCTTCCCATGCAGTGAGGGACACATGCACCAGGATGGGCTCCTGCTGCATTTGTGGATGTGTCCTCTCTTTCTAATGCTCAGTCTACTCCTAGCAGTGTGACCTTTGCTGCCTCTGCCATTCCACCCCCAACTCTGTTGGGGGAGTTAGATGAGGGTTCAGAATAAGAAAATGTCTCATTGTGTCCTATCTTCCTATCTTGTGTCCCTCCAAATAACAGGTTGCTAAAAATGTGGCAGTTCCCAGAAGTCAGAGTGTGGGAATGATGCTAATGGTGGAAATGCTCAAGACTCCTTGATTTCTCTCATTTTATCCAACCCTGCCTCCCTACTCCCATCCATCCCTGCATCCTGGTATAGCAAGGCTAAATTACAACATGGCAAGACAGGTCCTTCTGGGACTGTTTATAAGGCTGCATTACCAGGAGGATACTCAACATAGATCTAACCCAAGTGAGTACTCATTTTAATGAGTAATTTTACAGAGGAGGGAATGGGCTCTGAAGGGGTTAAATGGCTTGTCCAGGGTAGACACTGTCAGTTGTAGGCAGAGCTGGGCACATTTGACTCCCAGGCTTGTGATTCTTTTTCACAAAAAGTGTTCTTTTATTGTACCTCCTAACAAGTCAGGCTCTGTGCAACAGTTACCATGAGGCAAATTCAATTCCACTTGAGGGAAGTTCATTTTGTTTGGGTATCAGCAAAACTTGCAATATTAAGAGAAGCCTAGAAATGTAAGTTTGCATTAATTTAAAATGTTAAGCACTTTGGAAGGCTGAGGCAGCAGATCACTTGAGGTCAGGAGTTGGATACCAGCCTGGCCAACATGGCGATACCCTGTCTCTACTAAAAATTCAAAAATTAGCTGGGCATGGTGGTGCACACCTGTAATCCCAGTTCTCAGGAGGCTGAGGCAGGAGAATCGCTTGAGCCTGGGAGGCAGAGGTTGCAGTGAGCCTAGATGGTGCTACTGCACTCCAGCCTGGGTGGCAGAGTGAGACTGTCTCAAAAATAAATAAATAAATAATAAATAAAATGGTAAGCAACACTAACACTTCTAAGGAGCTCTGTGGTGCTCTTTGTGTTCATTACCATTTCTGCAAGCCTTGTATTTGAGTGGGATGGTTGTTTCATGCCTGAAGGGTGGTGTAACTTTGTGCGTCTATACCTCTAAAAAGAATGTACTGAGAGTTTGAAGCCTTTCTGGAATAAAAATTGAAGCCTTTCTACCCTATACATTATTTTCCTTCAGATACTATGGCCAGTGATGCCCATTCACCCTTTGCTTCTCCCTCCCTCCCTCCTTCCCTTCCTTCTCTCCTCCCTTCCTTCCATCTTCCTTTCTTCTTTCCTACCTTTTTCCTTTCCCTTCTTCCTTTCTTCTTCCCCCTCCTTCTCCTCTATCTCTTCTACTTCTTATCTTTCCTTTCTTTGATAAAGCAATGGTTGAGAGTGAATTGTCAAGACAAAGCCATAGAGTATGGTTCAATCAATGTTAACCACCCTCAAATAAAACACTATCTACTAATCTCCTAGATTAAACGAACAAAAAAACCCAACCTTGGAAAAGGAAGGTATGTAGCAAAGATATAAATAGGCATCTACCTAAGATTATAATGTTCTGAGTTCTTAAAGGCATTCTTGTGAAGAAAACATGAGCTTGGATGACATGATGATGAAGTAGACAAGATTTATATCTACCTTATTCCCATATCCCCTCAATTTTAAGTCCAGATCTGAGACTCCCATGGGTATAAAAATGTGCAGGGGAGTGATCTAGCTTCCCAAAATTCAAAAAACACAATAGCCAATCTAGGATGACATCTTTCCTAACTTTCCCTAAAAGTCTAGACATGGTCTCATAGGAGTGACACCAGTTGTTGTAGGCCCGAGGGCAAAACCCCGTTTGGATTTTATTGCTAAGATGCTTCAGGACAGAATTTGTTCTGGTCAGGCTGAAATAAGAAAAGGAATTAATACTAAAGAGTTGGAAGAGTGTAACTGAGCTTGCGTCTAAGGAAAACAAATACATTCCAGAGAGACTAAAAGATGCTAATTTTCTTGATGAAATGAGTCGTGGGACCTAATCCCCTTTTCAGCCAGGTTTATCACATAGAGGTAGGTGTGTGTGTGTGGCGGGGGGGTGTATGTGTTTTTTTTTTCTAGAAACCTCTTTTTTTTTTTTTTTGAGGTTAATTAAGACCACATTTGATAATATGAAAATAGCTCTAACTATGATGGTTTTCATCAATGTAGGGCCTTTCAAGATTCTCCTAGCACTCTGAGACTAAAGGTGTCATGATCGCCCTAAGCCATTTGGAAATTGTAGTGGCAAATTGTGCGGTAAGTACTTCCTTGTGAATTTAATGAATTTCATCAGATTTTGGAACACGCTGATCTGAGAGGTGAGGGCAGGGCTCCGAGCCTGACTGCTTCACTGCTCATCCGTGGCTTCCTTTTATCTTTCTTTCCAGTGCAGAGCTCCAAATAGTTTTTCAAACCCCATTAGACTTCCCAATGGCATTCTTAAGGAAGAAGGAAGAGTGTTTGTTTAGTTGAATTAGGGGAAGTCTCCTGTGGCCAGTGAAGTTTTATTGAAGCCATTTCTAGAAGAACTAAAAAAATCAAGTGGGCTTCTTTGTTTTGTGCTTTATTGTTTATTTACATTTGCTTGAAAAGGTAATCTGCACAGGTTTGACGTCAGCTGGGAAGTGGGACACCATTCATAAGACAGAGAAGAGGACTCTGGGGGAGAAAATATTTGGATAGACAGACCACTTGGTTGAAATGGAAAGAGGGAGTCAGAGAATTTCATTATGTCAGTTATGGGCTTTGGTGGCACTTTCTGAGTGTATAATGTGTCGGGTAGTGAAGGCTTGCTGGAGGGTCAAAGAAGGGATTGCCAGCAAAAGGAAGATGTGCCAGATGGAAAAAAACCACTGGGAGAAGATTAGTTAGCTTTATCAATAAGGAAAAGTTGGGATAGAACAAAAGCATAATAGTACTGTATCACATAGCCAAAATTATCATAGAGGTATAGATGTGTGTGTGCACGTGCGTGTGCGTGCATGAGTGCATGTATGCATGTGTGCAAATGCGTATTCACTATATATATGTGTGTGTGTGTGTGTGTATTGAACCTAACTTCCTGAATACTTGCCATGCACTGGGCACTGTTATGGAGTGGTTCGAATCTCATGACTGTTTGTCCTCCGAGTGGCACTTTGCTTTACGTAAGCACGTTTGAGCCTCAGGTGCAGGATTTCCCTTGCTTGCCTACAAGGGAATTTAAAGAAACAATAAAGCAGAAAGTCTACAACTCCACTTGGTATGGGATTTAAGGAAACTACTCTTATCAATCTCATTTTATAGAAACACAAATAAGTTAAGTTTGTCCAAAGTCACACGGTTAGTAAGTGGAATCGGTAGGATCTGCCCCAGAAAGTGCAGCGCCAGAACAGGGCTGTTTCGCCGCCGTAGTAGCACTTGCCCTCTCGACAGGCACTCCTTAGTTTTCTCTGTTTGTCAACATGCCAAAAGTGCACATAAAATGATGGTTGTGGGAGTATAATTTATATAGCACATTACTGGAAAATACCTGAATGTTCCACTACAGGGAATTGGTTAAATAAATTTTGGTATGTTCGTGTAAGAGGGCACTTTACAGATGTTAAAAATAATGTTCTCCAAGAATATATGTGACTACTAGGATTAACTAGGTTTTGTTACATGAAAAAAGCAGGCAGCAAATCTGTGTGTATAATTTGATGCTAATTTTGTTTTTTAAAACTACCGTGAAGGGAAAAATGGAGACAAGCTAACTATATATGAGAAGAATGAGTAATAAACTGTGGCTTAGTCATTCAATGGAATACTACATCTAGTTCAACTGAATGAAAATAATCTCCATGGATCAACATGGGTAAGTCTTAAAACATACTGCTGACTAAAAAAAGCAAGGTACAAAAGGATATACATGGCATTGTATCACTTATGCAAAAATCTAAAATGTACAAAAGTAATATACATTTTATGAATCTAATTGTATAGTAAAGGCCAGGTGCAGTGGCTCATGCCTGTAATCCCAGCACTTTGGGAGGCCGAGGTGGGCGGATCACTTGACGCCAGGAGTTTGAGATCAGCCTGGCCAACATGGCAAAACCCCGTCTCTACTAAAAATACAGAGAAAGTAGCCAGGCAGGGTGGCCCATGCCTGTAAGCCCAGCTACTCAGGTGGCTGAGACAGGAGAATTGCTGCAACCCAGGAGGTGGGGGTTGCAGTGAGCCAAGATTACGCCACTGCACTCCAGCCTGGGCAACAGAGTGAGACTATCTCTCTCGCTGTCTCTCTCTCTCTCTCTATATATATAGTAAAAGTACAAAAACATTTCTTTATATATCATATTACATATATAATATGATAAACCCATCTAATTCTTCTCATTCCTAAAGGAAATGAAGAAGTGCTATCCTAAAGCTGGTGTGTATAGATGCTGTGAATGTTTCTGTACTTTTACTATATATATATTTCTTCATTTCCTTTAGGAATGAGAAAGAACTAGATGGGTTTCAGCTGGATCCATTTTATTTCTACAGGAGAGAACTAAACAAATGTGGCAAAATGTTAACATTTGTTAAATCTGCGTGGTGCATCCCTAGGTTTCTTTTATACTGCTTTCTGTATGTTTACAACATTTTATAATTAAAATTTGTGTGATATATAATAAGGATACACACGTGGAAGAGGCTAGCGGGCACCAAGATATAAACAGCGACTATATTGGAAAAGTATAGCACAAACTTATTTTCTTTAAGCTTTTCTATATAAATTTTTAAAATGTATATGGTAAGTGTGATATAAGAAATAAAAACAGGACATGTCTTTTTAGGAAGCATCAATGTTGTAGGCAAAGAGTGCTGCAGTGGAATATGGAATCTGCTCCTATGTGACACTGGTTGATTCACGTAGGCACTTTGTGACAGTAGGTACTTTGCAGCAGTTTCCTCACCTGCACGGTGGTTTTATGGGCCACATGCTCACTAAACCGACTTATTCTTCCTGGTAACCTGCATACAGACCTCCCAGTCCCTGGTGTGAAGGTGGCTCTGTGACTAACTCTTGCTGATGGAATGGGAGGAGGCAGTTAGAAGTAAGTGAGCCTGCTCTGAAGTTTCTCTCTGCCTTCTGTCTGCTGTGTGGATGCAGTCTGGGGCATCCTGAAACCCTTTGTTGAGATGGTGGAGCCACAGCAGAGGAGGAGCCTGGATCCCCATGTGTCACCACTGGTGTGAGAGAGGCCCAGCCAGAAACATACCCCTTGAATTTTGTGAGAGCAAGAAGTAAACTTTTGGGCTTGTTTGTTACAGCAGTTATACTACTCTGACCAATACAGGCTCCATCTGTCAGATCTCTTCAAGTTTGATATTCTATGAATGCCAGAGGCGCTTGGTTTAAAGCTGTCTCTCCATTCATTTATCTCTTGATGAAGTTCACTAGTCTCAGGGACAAACTTATCTAAATCAGCAATTTGGACATGTCTGAAAGAAAGAAACTGGTGTTATAACAATTGAGTTGAAAAGATAAAGGACAGTGGCCAGAAGACCAGGGGAAAATCCAGAACTTAGTAAGTCTGGGCTGTGCATGGCTTGAGGCTAAGGACAAGAACTTGAACATTTTTGATCTCTTTATAACCCTCCAGTTTTACAGATTGTAGTCTCTTAATCAATACCTGTTGGATAAATGAATACATGTGTAGGAAGCTGCGATCAGTGATAGCCACATACCTTGAAAAGCCACTGCTGCTTAATTTCTAGAGTTACTGACCTTTTAGTTTCATGAAGTGAGTAAGAGCACATGATCTGGAGTCGGAGGGGTCAGGCAGGCTGGGTGAGAATCCCAGCTCTGCCTCTTCCTTAGCCTTTCCAAGCCTGTTTTCTTAGACATAAAATAGGGATAAAAATGCTATAAAACCCATAGTCATTTTGAGGATTAAAGGAGTTAGGTAATGCAGGTGAAGCACAGGCCTGCTCCACAGTTGAGTAACTTGGATTTATGACATGGATTCAAGGTGACCCTAAGTTAAATCAAGATAAGACTCCCACTGGGCTCAGTGGCTCATACCTGTAAACCCAGCACTTTGGGAAGCCAGGAGTTTGAGACCATTCTGGGCAACATAGCAAGACCCTGACTGTACAAAAAAAAAAAAAAATGTAAAAATTACTCAGGCATTGTGGTGTGCACTGTAATCCCAGCTACTTGGGAGGCTGAGGTGGGAGGATCACTTGAGCTCAGGAGTTTGAGGCTACAGTGAGTTATGATCATGCCACTGCACTCCAGCCTGGGTAACAAAGCAAGACCTCTGTCTCTAAAACAAAACAAAACAAAAACAAAAACAAAAAATATGACAACTGTCTACCTCTCCTTACCTAGTTCTCCCATAGGCACTAGCTAAGTCAGCACAGGTGTTGGCCTTGACAAGATTAGCATTGCATTGGTAGAATGCTCCAAAATGGCCTTCTTAAAGTATCATTACATCATCCTTGCTGAAGTAATCAATGATTCTCATAGAACAAGAGCACAGGAGGTGAGACAGCACTGTTTCCTAATGCAGATGCCCTTCACGGTCACTCCCTGGCTGAATGACCTAGAGAAGGGGACACAAATGCACCCGTTTCATTTTCTCATCTCTGAAGTCGGGGGAGAACACCTGCCTGCCATGCCGTTTACTGTGAGGGTGAAACCAGTGTTCCTGAAGCTCATGGCCTGGCACAGAAGGGAGCTCCTGGGTGTCAGTTCTCCCTCTTCATGTCACCTCTTTGAAACCCAGCCCTAGTTGAAGTTCAGATGATATTTCTCTAGTTTTTATGCAGAACACCGTCGTTTTGGTAAAATTCACCTACATTTTGGGAAGCATTCCCACCACCTCCCCATCCCCAACCTCCATTTACTTGAAGGGAAATGGAATCTATCTGGTTTTGATTCATTTACACTCCACTCATTAGCATTAGTTTGTAAGCATCAGCCAACATCCAAGTAACCCTTGGAACCTTGTTCTAAAGGCTGCATTTTCAAGTTTACAAAGTTTATTTTTCTTTGTTTCTTCTTTTTAAAAAAAAATGCTAAAAGGAAACTGGACTTCAGTACTAGTTTGAGTTTGGGTTTATTTTCTGTGTATGACTGGCTTCCAACAAATTTGGTTAAAAAAAATACTTTGCCATTCCAGGTTTTACAATTTCAGCTCAATTGAATTTACCCTCGAAAAAAGTTTTCATATTCTAACCCAAGGGGAAGTTTTTGTGTTCTGTTGCTGTTTTGCTGGATCATGGAATTGTTACCTTTTCAAGATCTTTGGTTTGCCCTCAAATGAAAAAAAAAATGAAGACCTTTACTGCATATTTGCATGATATTGGCTTTCTGTTGACCTTATCTTTATTTGATTTGGTAGAGGGTTTTGGTAGAAATTGGTAAGAAGTTTCATTCATGAAGACAGACTTGGGAAATTACATACAATTATCCAAGCCTATACTCAACAAGAGGAAAAACAGAAAGAAGTTGGATGCTTCCCTTGGAGTGGAGGGTTTCTCAGAGGTTTCTATTGAGCAGGACACTCACTCCCTACCATATCATTTTACCCACCAGGCCTGTATAATAAACACAACCTTAAGACAGTGCAGTCTACTTTCTGTCGTGTAGTAATAGACTTCATCTGCTATTTCTAGCTAACAATTGTTCATTGTTCATGCTGCCTCAAGGTTTAGAAACCAGAATTTCTCCCTGGTTCCCAGGAAATTAAAAACAAAGAAGGAGGTAATTTCCACGTGTTTAGCAGCCACTCCATTTGCTAAGGGTCTCACGCCGTGTATCTGTGTTTTTTAGATGAGTCTGTAACAGATTTGATTTTTGTGTAAATCTCAGACAGGAGATAAAGTCTTCTCCTGGATTTCCATTTAGGTTGTTTGAGGCTCAAATGAGCTTTCTGGACAGACTTGGTAAGTATTGTTAAGTTTGACTAAAGTACTCATTTCTGGATGAAGAAGATGCATTTGTGATTTCATAAGGGGATCAGTAAATCTTAATCTTCTAGTCCTCTACCTTGCTACTGTCCAGAGCCAGTGCATAAAATGTCACAGTGATAATTTTTATCTCCATCTTAATTATGAACATTTTAAGGTAAGGGAGACAGACTCATAAGTATCAAATTGGTTTTCTTTGTTCATATACCTAGATTTTCATATGGTCAGAATACCCACAGAATATATGAGTGGCAGCAGTAAACAATCCTTGAAGTTCTTGGTTGTTTAACTTGACTGTTGGTGATGCCCAAGGAGGCCCTGTCTGCTCCAAGCAAATTACATAAAAAAGATGTGAATAAAAGCACATCAAATACTAACAGAGGTGAGATCTGGGAGGAGTGGAATTACATTTATGATCTGTTTGTTTTCTTTTTCTTACTTTTCTGAATTTTTATACAGTGAGTGTATGTGTGTATATGAGTGTGTATTTTAAGTTTTTGTTTACAAAAAAGATGAGTATATATTTGTTTTTTAAAAAATCAAACTATATAGAAGTATGTAGAGTAAAATGAATAAGTTCTTTTTATTCATCCTCTAACCACATTCTGCTTTCTAGAGACCATAATTAGTTTGTGTGTAAATTTCCAGACCTTTTCTCTGTTTTATCTGTATAATTGTTAACATTATATTGAAAGAGTGAGACTCCATACAGTACAGGTAGAAAACAGTTTCCCTTGCTGTCTCTATAAATATAATATGCAGATTCGTTCTCACTCTCTTGGACAATCATGTAGAATAACAACTCCTCCAGTCCCTTCAAGTCCCACCCATCACCCCAGGCACTCTTTCTCTTGGTGCACCTAGTGGGTTCCGGCAGCTCGTGGGCAGCTGCTGACAGATGCAGGTGCTGGCTGGGGAGGGGAAAAGCTAGCCCTCCACCCAGTAGGTGTGTGTGTGAATGTGATCAAGAGATAGGAAGGTTGTGGGTGGAGTGTTGTCAACCTCTCTACGGGGGGGGCCCTTTCTAAGACCATCCTGGCTGGCTACCTTGCATATGGCCTACGGACAAGACTGATGCACTCTGGCTACTGCTGCTGGGAGGTGTGCAGTCTGCTGCACTGCAGCTCTCTCAGTGCCTGGGCCTCCGCACGCAATTTGCAGCCTCTTGCTATTAGACGATCTTTGGTCTTGAATTAAATCCCGGTCTATACTTGGCAGACTCCAGCATTCAGGGAAATCTCCTTGAAACTTCTTTTACTTAGAAAGAGGTAAATGTGGAAACACCACCACACCCCGAAAAATCATGCCAAAGAAATTCTCTCAGCATTTTCAGTTTCAGTCCTTTTACAGCCTTGCGGTGAGTGATGGGCTAATGGTTGCAGCTGTCTCCTTTGCAAGTCCTGTCTAGGTGGTCTAGAAACTCATTAAAGAATGTGAGACCACTAATTGCCTCTTGCTTTGTTCTGGGTCTTCTGGGGCCTTAGACAAAGCTGAAAAAGAGTCTCCTTTTCACATTTTGTTATAGACCTAGCTAAGTCATTGTTTTTCCATAAGTTAAACATATTAACATTCTGTAAGTTGTTATCTTAATTGTCAACATATCAGTCTTTTCATATCGGAAGATGTTGAATTGTCTCATTCTTTTTAATGACAGTGTAATAGTCCATTGGGTAGATAAACCAGAGTTTAGGTAACCATTTCTCTTTTGATAGGCTAATTCTAATTTTTTGCTTTTACAAGTAATGCTGCTATAAATAATTTTTAAATTCACATGCGTGTGTGTGTGTGTGTGTATGTGTGTACATGAAGTGTAGCCAATGGTAGGTACTAGAAAAATTTTACAAGATACTACCAAAGTGACTCCAGGAGAGTTGTATGAATTTCTGCTTTCTCCAGCAGTGCTTAAGAGTGAACATTTCCCCACACCTTCACTACATATTTCATTGTTTTCAATCTTTGCCATTTTAGAGGCTAACAATGATCTCATTATTTTATTCCATTATTTTCTTGATTATTAATGAGGTGAGACTTTTTTCTCACCTTTGTCCATTTGTATCTGTGCTCTGTGAATTGCCTATCACATATCCTTCATCCAGTTTGGGGTTCTGGGTCTTTCTCAGCCCCTTGTAGTTTAAATAAGGAGAAGATGGCAAAATAATGAAGCAGAGACAAATTGTAGTGACTTGCTGAGAACCCTGGTCCCACTCCACGGGGACAAGAAATGGTGGAAGTTCTACAGCTCAGACTGTATCACTTGTTCCCCTCAAAACTGTTTGCAAGTCTGAATCTGAAACATAGGCTAAGTCTTCTCTTCCTTCAAACTGACACATATACTTTTATTGATAACATTTTAACCAATTCCTTGTATTTGACTGAGAGTGTGTATGCAAACTTATTTTGAATCTGAAGCCTAATAGGTTGCATTTATGCCTCTTTGTCTCTTTTTAATTCTACACATATTAAAAATTACTAAAGGCATATCGTATTTCAAGAAAAAAACAAAGGAGATTTTTCAGAGCTCCTAGCAGCCATGGCAACATGCCTTTACAAGGGGCATGTACTCTGCTAAAAAATATTCCATTTACAGGTAATGACAGACATTTGCCAAACAGCCCCAAGCTAACCCAAGAAAGAATGGGCAGATGGTTTGAGGTGTGTCAGGAATAGGATTTACAAAACAAGATTATGGTTATGCTGGAAAGTAACAGCAATGGTTGTAAACAAATGGAACAGACTTACTTTTTGCCATGGGGCAGAAGAAGAAAGGGGTTCTGCATTGCTGCTTGTGAACTAGAGTTGGCTTGCTTAGATACACATCTCTCTGGGATTTTATGTATGTTGTTAGGCACTTGTGTAAGCCACATGACTGGGCCTCCAATTGAGTTTCTTCTAATCTGAAGCAGGGAAACTTCATTCTCGTTCTAGAAGCCCCTGCTGGTATTGGCCCTGTCTCGGTTGTGTCTGGCAAATGAATCTGCATCCTTCTCCACGTGAATTTAACTATCATATCAGTTACAGACCATCAGTTGAGAAGACACTGGAGAGAACCAGCCTGTTTATTCCTGCATGTATATTTTTGGCTGCGGGAATTAGAGTCATAACAGAGGAAGGTACAGAACACCTACCAATATGATAGATCTATTTGCTCAATCAGCCCAAATCCTGGACCTTGAAGTGGTAATGAATGAGTCTGCCTCTGCCCTGGATTAAAAAATCTCAGCTCTCTCTTTTCCAATTAAATTAAGATTTAGAAAGATAATGCTTCCTATCTGGGGAGCATTTGGGCATTTTCCAAGGAAACAGAGAGAGGGTTGTCAAAGGGGATTTGCTGACAATGACACGAGAAAAAGGCGATGACAAAGAAAGACTGAAGGTCTCAGACTTCGGGATGGGGTCGAAGCTGTCTCACCTGGTTAGGAACTATCACCATGCAAATGAAGGGTGGAATTTGGCTTTTAGAATACATTTCCATTAGCCCTGGAGTTTGACAGCTAGCTCCTGATGGCAGCAAAGCATGTGAGGCCTCCCAGTTGGCAAGGCTGATCTCTGACTAATGGGGAAAAATTACCCAATAAGAATTAGCAATCTTACATCACTGATCAGAATCCTTACATTGCCCTTCATGTGGGGAAAAGAACGAGACTTTCAAAAGGAGTTGGACTGGTTTTAACATGGCCTGTTGGTCACTGAGACAGGAAACATTTAACATGAATCAGATGCATTTGGAATTTGTTTGACTTATCTTGAGCCTAAGGTTTACAGGTATTAGTGGTATTGAGCACTCATTTAGTGCTTTTACGTATTTTTTAGAAAGTGCCCTCTCATTATTTCTAGGTAGATACAATTGGCCCTGTTTGATCTTGTTCTTTATTTGTACCAGATTTTTCAACTTAACACTTTCGGAGAAGTGGAATCTCTTGAGTGTTAAACTAAGAAAACTAGTGTTGGATGAGTGTTCCAAAAGAGAACAGTGTTGTTATCATAGGCTGAATTGATCCCAGATGGATTCTGGAATGAAAGGATTAACAATGATGTAAAAATGGCCTAAGCACATGATAGTATACAATGCTGACTCTTTGAAAGTAGGCTTGGCCACAGCCACATGTGTCTTCAGAATTGGAGGTTAGATACCATTTACTTTGGACTTTGGATGGCATATGGTGGTCAGAATGATTTAAAAATGTTAAGTTAGGCTGGTGTTGAAAGATGGCATAATTTGAGAACAGATGCAGCAAAACAAGGCAATGAACTTGCCTTCCTCATAAATGATGTCAGCAGTGAGAAGCTGAGGGCCATGGGCCAGGACAGAGGGGACTTAGCTTCTTTTTCTTGTCTTCTTAGATTGTGTTGAGAAATCCTGCTCTTGAGCATGTGCTACTGTGTCTTTTGGAAGACAATAATAGCTGGGCAGAGGAAAATGTTGTTGTGGCTTTTTGACCCCTCTCTGACCAGGACAACAAATATAATGACGATAATAAAAATACCCAGAGCACATCCTTATTTATCTCTTCATGGGAAGTCATAAGACTGAAAGGGGCTTTTATTTAGTGGGTTCTACCAGTGGGAAGATATTCAGACAACACTGAACCCACACATTTGACTCTGGACCAGAGGCTGCATGTGTTACCCCAGGTAAGTGGGGTATCCTGAGCAGACTGCATGGTTAGATGGAATGATCTCTTCTCTCTTGTCTTTTAAGAGGTATGTGATCTGTATACTTACAATGAAATTTTCAAGACACAGGCTACAAAATGCACTGGCTAAGAAATGACTAGGAACCAAGGGTAGAACGGGGATAAAGTGAATTCCAGCAAAATGCTGTCCCTTCAATAAGTCTTACTGGAAGGCCCAAGTGGCCAACTGGAACACCTCCATGGGATACAGCAAGTATGGGGCTTTGGGAAAACACACACACACACACACACACACACACACACACGGCCTACTTTAGCACAGACCCAGCCATTTGTGAATCAAGATTTCTTGGGGGAGATTTCTGAGTCTGAGACCAGTTGTTCATTATGCTAACCAGGTTGCACACTAGAATAATCTGGGAATATTTTGGCAAAAAAAAAAAAAAAAAACCCAAAAAAGCAAAAAACCATTTTCCCAGACCCTATCCCAGACCAATTCAATCATAATCTCAGGATTTCAGGGCACTGATAATTTTTTTATTTTTTTTATACAGTGTCTCACTCTGTCACCCAGGCTGGAGAGCATTGGCGTGATCTCAACTCACTGCAACCTCCACCTCCTGGGCTCAAGTGATTCTCTTGCCTCAGCGTCCCGAGTAGCTGGGATTAAAGGTGCATGCCACCATGTGTGGCTGATTTTTTTGTATTTTTAGTACAGATGGGGTTTCACCATGTTAGCCAGCCTCAAGTGATCCCCCTGCCCAGGCCTCCCAAAGTGATGAGATTACAGGCGTGAGCCATTGCTCCAGGCACTGATAATTATTTTTAAAGCTCCCAAAGTGATTTTAATGTGTGACCAGGAGAGAGAACCATTTTCTTGGTTAGCAGTTTGCTGAGATGGTTACAGACAGTCTCTCTTCTCTTCCAGATTCACTAGAAATTGCCATTAGACTCTAGGCTTCCTGAGGGAAGGATTCACCTTATACAGCATTTGATTTTCCACAGCATCTAATTTTCAAGGGATAATTGTGAATGTATTTGCATCAGAAAGAGGAATCTATTCATTGCTAGCAGTTTTCCAAGCTGTCGGTCAGGGCACTGGGTTCTATCATCAGCTTTCCCATTCATTAGGTGGAGGACCTAGGGGTAGGTCCAGATAAAATACAGGAAGCCCAGCTAAATTTGAATTTTAGATAAACAATCAATAATTGTTTTGTATGCATATGTCTCATACAGGATTTGAATATGTATTTTTATTTGCTCGATCTGGTAACCCTATCCCGGGATATCTTCTTAGTCTCAGATTATTCACTTGTAAACTAAAGAATGAAGTTGTCAGAGATTAAACAATTTCATTTGAAAAGAAAAAAATTTAAAGAAATTAGAATCACTTTTATAAACTTAAATTGAAGTTTGACAAATTCCTTGTTTGCACGCCATTTAGGATTTCCAAAAGCAGGTTTTTCAATGGAGTGTCTAGGTATTCATAATGGTGACCAGACAGGCATACACTAGAGTTATTATAAAGGCACTTATTTTTCTCCATTTAATGGTGTTTGTTTAGATTTCAAGGGAGTCTTTCAGGTTATTTAACACTGAAATGTGGTCTTTTCAGTTTCTTTAGCGGTTGGAGACATTTGATTTTGAAAAGTCCCTCTCTCATCAATTAGTATCTTCATTTCTAAGCACACAAGAGGGTCTCTAGTTAGCTAAAGGTATGTTTTTTTCACAAGCAAATGGAAATGTTTTGTCTTTCAGACCAAACTTAATGTGTATGTGTGTCTGCACTTGTGTGTGCGAAATTTGTCCCATTTTATTGAATGCCCCCATATGCAGCAGTTCTAGAGTTCTAAAACCTTATCACAAACTATATGTGTGTCCAGAATTCGTGGCTTCTTGGTCTTGCTGACTTCAAGAATGAAGCTGGAGACCGTCGCGGTGTTACAGCTCTTAAAGGTGGTGCATCTGGAGTTGTTTCTTCTGATGTTTGGATGCGTTCAGAGTTTATTCCTTCTGGTGGGTTCGTGGTCTTGCTGGCTTCAGGAGTGAAACTGCAGACCTTCGCGGTGAGTGTTGCAGCTCATGAAGAGGACGTGGACCCAAAGAGTGAGCAGCAGAAAGATTAATTGTAAAGAGGGAAAGAACAAAGCTTCCACAGCGTGAAAGGGAACCTCACCCAGTTGCCACTGCTGGCTTGGGCAGCCCGCTTTTATTCCCTTATCTGACCCCACCCACAACCTGCTGATTGGTCCATTTTACAGAGAGCTGATTGGTCCGTTTTGACAGAGTGCTGATTGGTGCGTTTACAATCCCTGAGCTAGACACAGAATTATGATTGGTGCGTTTACAATCCTTTAGCTAGACACAGAGTGCTAGACGGAAAAGTTCTCCAAGTCTCCACTAGATTAGCTAGATACAGAGTACTGACTGGTGTATTTACAAACCTTGAGCTAGACACAGGGTACTGTTTGGTGTATTTACAATCCCTTAGCTAGACATAAAGGTTCTCCAAGTCCCCACTAGACTCAGAAGCCTGGCTGGCTTCACCTAGTGGATCACACACCAGGGCCATGGGCAGAGCTGCCTGCCAGTCCCGGCACCTGCACTCCTCAGCCCTTGGGCGATCAATGGGACTGGGTGCCACGGAGCAGCGGGCAGAGCCCGTCCGGGAGGCTCGGGTGGGCATGGGAGCCCACAGCTGGGATAGGGGGGCTAGGGCACGGCGGGCTGCAGGTCCTGCCCCGCCAGGAGGTGGCTGAGGCCCACCGAGAATTCAAGGGCTGTGCGGGCGGGCGAGCAGTCCTGGGGAACCCGGCGGACCCTCTGCAGCTGCTGGCCCGAGTGCTAAGCCCCTCACTGCCCGGGCCCGGCAGCGCCGGCCGGCCGCTCAGAGTGCGGGGCCCGCCGAGCCTGCGCCTATCCGGAACTCGCGCTGGCCCGCAAGTGCCATGCGCAGCCCCAGTTGCTGCCCGCGCCTCTCCCTACACACCATCCCGCAAGCAGAGGGAGCCGGCTCCGGCCTCGGCCAGCCCAGAGAGGTGCTCCCACAGTGCAGTGGCGGGCTGAAAGGGTCCTCAAGCGTGGCCAGAGCGAACGTGGAGGTGGAGGAGGCGCTGAGAGCGAGCGAGGGCTGCCAGCACGTTGTCACCTCTCATATGCATATATACAATTGTCCAGTGCTAAGATGAAGGGAATAAGGTCTCTGTAAATTAGAGAATCATTAAAATTGGAATTTCCAAATGAGCTTTTCCATGTCTTAAATTTTGGTGAATGGAATGAGACAGATGTCCAAGGAAAGTAATTAACAGTTTACCTATTCTTTTAAAAACAATCTCACAACTTTTGCAAGACAAAGACATTCCTAGTTTCACTCCACATTTAATAAGCTGGAGTTGGGAAAGCTTTGAAGGACTGATGAGGGTGTTTTATATGGCGACCAGAGGGAAATCTGGGGAGTTTTTAGACCAAAAAATGCAGTTGCTATGGTTTAAATATGATTTGCTTCTACCAAAAACCGTATTGAGGCTTGGTTCCCAATGTGGCAGTGTTGGGAGGTGGTGCCTTAAAGAGGTGACTAGGTCTTTAAGATACATTAATGTCTTTCTCTGGAGATGGGGGGTTAGTTGTCTTGGGAATGGATTACTTCCCTCAAGAGCACGTTGTTATAAATTGAGGTTGCCACATGTGTCTTGCTCTTTTTTCCATGCACCTGGTTCCCCTTCCATTTCTCTGCCATGTTTGAGGCAGCATGAGGCTCTCATCAGAAGCCACCAGATGTGACTGCCAAATCTTGAACTTCTCAGCTTCTAGAACTGTGGGCTAAATAAACCTATTTAAAAAAAATAAATTACCCTATCTCAGATCTTCTTTTAGAACAACACAAAATGAACTAAAACAATGTCAACATTAAAAATGAGAGAAATGTTAAAATGTTTTAAAAATGATTTCTATAATACCTCTGAGAATCTGCCATTTTCTGTTATTTGAAGAGCCAGGCCAAAGGAAGAATAAAGGTCACTGAATCCACTGGATTGGAATGCCTTTACTGTCCTCCAGTCTCTCTTCCCTCCCATATGGAGAAACATTTAGGGAGTGTGCACTTTCTGATTACTCTCTTCTTCCCAGTGAGGGCGCTCAATGGTCAATGTTATATATCCCAACCTCTTCCTTGCCGTTTTCCCTCCCTGATGTTTCTTGGGACCAGATACCACAATCTGGCATAGCCTGCTCTTGTGGCTGGTTAACAAGTCTCTCAAAATATTCTACTCCTTGCTGTTTGTTTCTGCTTTAATACCTCCACTTCTAGCAAATTCTACTTCAAAAACATTATACAATACTATGTGCTGAGCCTTATGCCAAACATTTTATATGCGTGATCTCATTTAATCTTCTCAATAATCCTATGAAGTAGATATAACTCTCTTCAATTAATGGATGGGAATTCTGTGGCCTATAGAAGTTAAATACCTTCCTCAAGACCACAGAGGTCCTAAAAGGCACCAGTAGAATTTGAACCCAGGGCTCTGAAGCTTTTGATCACTATGTTATACTAAGTTAAGCTAGGGGCAGTGGCTCATGCCTGTAGTATCAGTAATTTGGGAGACTGCGGCAGGGGGATTACTTGAGGCCAGGAGTTCGAGACCAGCCTGGACAACATAGTAAGACCTTGGTCTCTACAACAGTAACAACAAAATTAGCCAGATATGGTGATGTGTGCCTGTAATACCAGCTACTTGATAGGCTGAGGTGGGAGGATCACTCGAGCCCAGGAGTTTGAGGCTGCAGTGAGCTGTAATTGTGCCACTGCACTCCAGCCTGGGCAACAGGTGAAACCCTGTCTACAAAAAATCCAAAACAAAACAAAACCTGAACTAAGATACTAGTTCTTTAATGAAAGTGGCATCATTTATTAATGACTAGTGATTATTATTTTTATGCAGCACTTATTGAGTACTTACTATGTGTCAGTCACTATGATAGGTGCTTTATTGATCATCTCATTTGTATCAGGTTTAAGCAGAACTATACTATATTCTAAAGATAAGGGATGAGACTCAAAATGTAACTTTTTCAAAGTCATGCAGTTGAAAAAAAGCAGACCTAGGAGCTCAGACCATAAGTATTTATTTCAGACTCTCGTGCTGTTCCCTTTCTAACCCTCTTCTTTAAGAGTCTTCTAGTTACTCCCAGTTACGGTGCAGAAGAATTTGAATCCAAGAGGCTGTTCTTCCACCAATGGCTTTCTGTCTGCCTTTCTTCTCTTTCAGGGCTGGAGTAGAATCATTGCAGAGGTATCTGCGCATGCTGTTGAGTGTGGCACTAATGCTGCCTGTCCTGAAATAAACTTGGATTGGCTATCCAAGATGGCATTAGCTACCCTTGAAATGAAATGACCTTTCCCTTGGACTCATTGAGTGAGGCCGTTGTTATCAATGAAGACTTGCTTGAGGCTGTGCTAAAGGAAGAATGCTCCACCTTCTTGGAGCCTGATGTGACCAACATGGTTCTACAAAAATATCAAGTCAAAGATTTGATCTTGAAGAGAAGGAATCTGATCTTAGCAAAACAAAAATGGTTCAGTAGGTGGCATCTAAAGATACTGTGAATCTTGTGAACTTGGTTGTTAAATGGGACATTTAGAAGGCGATATGGTGTATGGTGATCATATGTCCTGGTTGATGTCTGTTTTATTTCAATATAATTAACAGTGGTTATTCACTTTCATCCTCAATAGTGTCCTGGTTTGGATGATAAGCTATATGTTTCCCTGTCTAACAGAAGCAAAAAACTAAATGCTATAGTTTGTTCATCCATTCATTTATTCATTCAACAGATATTTATTGAGTTTCTACCTACTGTGTACTAGACACTGCTATGAAAGTTAAACAGATGAGGTGCCTGTCTTCACTGGAGATTAAAATTTAATAGTGGAGATTGAAAAGTAACAAGTAAACGAAGGAATAAATAGATTATTAGAAGCCGTGATAGGAATTATGATGGAAATATCTGTGAAGGAGAAAAGAGTGGCAGAGGTGGCCCCTCTGGAGAAATCTCGACCTGGGGAACTTGGAGGATGAGGAGGAACCAGCCATGGGATATGTGGGTGGGGTTAGACTGAAGAGCCTGCTTGACAGTCTGGAGTGGGATAGAGCTAGGTATATTCCCAGGATGGAAAGGATTGAGAATCTAGATCCATTTCAGGGAGTAAAGGAAGGCTTCAAGGAGAAGGCAGAAGGAAGCTTATCCACACACTCTTGAAAGATGACCTCGGGGCAGGCATTTCACTGAGCAGGGGCAGCATGAGAGAGGTGCAGGGTGGGTGGTTGAGCAGCAGGTGTTCTAGCCAGACTGCTCTGTGTGATCCCGTGGAAAGCAGTGGGAGAACATGCTAGAAGCTGAATTGAGCTGGCTTGGGGAGTTGCAATGTATAGTTTCCAGTTAGATGCTTCTAAGAAGATGGCCTGGACTCAAAGTTATGCCTATGCTAAATCTTAAATTCTGCTGCTTGGTTTCTATGTCAGTGTTCCAGTTGGTTAGTTAACAAAGTAAACAATCTGCTAGTTTTGTGATAGATGAGTCTTCCAGATGGAAGAGATGTCTTTGTTTCATTTTAGACTTAAGGTCAGACTTGGGCATTATGGAGGGACTTAAAAGGCACAGTCTATTTTAATGACCATAATTCTAGTTTGGGCATACTTTAAGATATAAGAAAAATATTACTTGAATTGCAGGTGCTCAATTCTGACACTCTTTCTCCCTCTGTCTCCTCCCTTATCCCCCAGCTCTCATCCTCAAATTTCATAGGGAATCTCTGAACCAATTCAATAGGCTCTAACAGGGCTTTAGAACTGCATTTCAGATATATCATCACTTCATGTAAAATTATGTTAAGGCTCAGATTTCTGCATTAAAATACCAATTTATTCCATGGGTTAAGTTGATATTTAGGAAGAATTCAGAGTGATTTGCAATTTATCTGAACCGTTATAGAGCTATTGACTATTTCATTCCCTCTCTTGCCATTCAAAGTGGCCCTTGTTCACTAACCCATATGATGCCTTGGTTCAATCTTCAAAAGGCATCTCTGCTTCCAACCCCACACTACACTGCACATTGGGCAAGAGGAATGTGGGCTGGATCTCAGCCTCCAGTCATCCTCCTGGCTGGGAGCCCTTGTGCAGTGAATAACCTGTACAGCAATATATAGCAGCCCTGACCATCTACTGTTGTAATTCCAAACATTTGGAAGATCTCAGCTTCTAGCAGAGGGTGGCAGTGGGCCTGAATATATTTCCCCAAGGCAATATTTTCAAAAACACACACTAACTTGAAAAAATATCGAGTAAACTTTGTTCTGCTTATAACAACTCAATTTGTGTTTTATTAGTGTGTATAGAGCCACTGGAGAAAGTTCACTTCTAAGAAACTCTTTAGAAAACCCCAAGTTTTCCATTACTATGTGTAGGGTCCAGCCGTGCGGGTCTTAGTGGGTGTTCTCCCTGTGTGCGGAGTTGAGAGATTGTAATAAATAAAGACACAAGACAAAGAGATAAAGAGAAAACAGCTGGGCCTGGGGGACCACTACCATCAAGACGTGGAGACTGATAGTGGCCCCGAAAGGCTGGGTGCACTGATGTTTATTGTATACAAGACAAGGGGGCACAGTAAAGAGGATGAATCTTCTAAGTGATTGACAAGGTGAAGCAAGTCACGTGATCACAGGACAGGGGGCCCTTCCCTCTTAGGTAGCCGAAGCAGAGAGAGAGAAGGCAGCATATGTCAGCGTTTTCTTCTATGCACTTATAAGAAAGATCAAAGACATCAAGACTTTCACTATTCCTTCGACCGTTATCTACTACGAACTTCAAAGAGGAACCAGGAGTACAGGAGGAACGTGAAAGTGGACAAGGAGCATGACCATTGAAGCACAGCACCACAGGGAGGGGTTTAGGCCTCTGGATGACTGTGGGCAGGCCTGGATAATATCCAGCCTTCCACAAGAAGCTGGTGGAGCAAGGTGTTCCCTGACTCCTCCAAGGAAAGGAGACTCCGTTTCATGGTCTGCTAAGTAACGGGTGACTTCCTAGACACTGGCATTACCGCTTTACCAAGGAGCCCTCAAGTGGCCCTTATGTGGGCGTGACAGAAGGCTCACCTCTTGCCTTCTAGGTCACTTCTCTCAAAGTCCCTTCAGCACCTGACCCTATACCCGCCGGTTATTCCTAGGTTGTATTAGTAATGCAACAAAGAGTGATATTAAAAGCTAATGATTAATAATGTTTATGCTAATGATTGATAATGTCCATGATCATCTCTATATCTAATTTGGATTATAACTATGCTTATTCTAACTATTTTCTTTATTATACTGAAACAGTTTGTACCTTCAGTCTCTTGCCTCGGCACCTAGGTAATCCTCTGCCGACAACTATGTTTTGGTGGGTAATTCTTGACCAGTCCTCATTCTACGGAACTCACAAAATCAAAGAGCTCATCAATATGTCCAGTGACAAAATGTTTAACTTGTTTGTAATTCCAATAGAAACTCATTCAGTGATCTGTATGATTCAATTCATATCTCCCTTGAAAGACACTTCGTGCATAGCAAAGTACTCAAGCAATGTGCAACTAAAGAGCCACACATCTTATTTCTGCCTGCGCTCTCAAGTGAATGACAGATTCAGCTCTAAAAGGTGAGGAAAACTGTCCCACCAACGTAGCATTCTGATTGGCTATGCTATTTGGATCTGTAGAGACTTGCAAAACAAAAGTCAGGGTATTTTCCCTCTTAAACCAGGTTTATAAATAGTTGCCTAACGCCCTGGGCAGGGTTGTTGCAGGGAAGGATTATTGCACTTTTTGTAGAGGCTCTTGGTCACTCTAATTTTGGATACATACCTTACTACATACAGGAGGCATGCAGGAATCAGCTCTCAGAAATGCCCCGGTTGACATGTCTCATAGCTTAATTATAGCAAAGTGCATCTACAGCACTAATGGCTTAAATATCAGCAATATCTATAATACATGCTGATGAGCCTTAGGTTTATAGGCAGTTCAGCCCAGAGATACGTACTGATATACTGCACAGTAATTACCACTTGGGTTCAATTGTCCTACTAGTAGAGTTAGTCAGACTCTTTGGGTTCTCAGTAAAATTATCTAGAAGTCTTATACCTTATCTGTTAACCCAGTGTTTTTCAGAGTGTGAGTTGCAACCCACTAGTAGATTATGCAGTCAATTTAACAGGTCATGGCCAGTGTTTGGGGGAGCTATGACTTTAAATAGAATAGAGGCAATAGAATAACATAGAGTACCAAATATCAAAATGGATTGTTCATAATAAAGGTTAGTATTGATGCTTGATATTCTACTCCATTATTTTATCCACTCTAAGGCATACATTTTTTTTTTGACTACAAATCTCTGAAATCAGGATGTCTTATAATTATAATAGGTAATTTTTTTTCTTTCTCAGTCAGTGATAAAATAATAGTATCTCTTGCGATCAATGTCTACTTAGATTTGGTATATGAGCGCATTGGGTTTTGATGTAAAATGTATCTCTTTTTGTGGTCATGGCCAAAAGAGCTTGAAGAAGACAGATTTGATTCAGTCTTTCCAAGTTTCCCTCTCCACTGGAAGTTGGATGGTTGGTCTTTTGCTGCCTGGAATCTTTGTGCAGAGTTTCTGACCCTCAATGTCACCCCATTTCCTGATGAGGAATGGCTGGGATCCCTCAACAGGGAATTACACATTCAAAAACTGTCATCTCTCTGCGGTCTCTCTTGGATGTTGAAGATGATTCAACCGGGATGGCAGTAATGTTAGGGGTCTCAGCTAATGGGTTTCCCTTGTGTGACCCTCCAGTTTGTTGTTCATACCAGTGCCTCCTGGAAGAGATTTCTTGGTGATGTAGAGCTTGGGAGGTGGCAGAGAGGGCTGCTTTTAGATTTTGGTTTTATGGGCACTATCTCATAAGCCTTCTTATGGTTTTTCCCATTAGCCAGGGCTTCCTGTGGCTACTATCACCAGTGAGGTTCACCAAAACAGTGGCCTTTTAAGGATCTTGATGTTTTTAATGTCTCAGTTGGCTTCTGCTTCTTTTTAAGGCTGATCACTCAGTGGGACTCCCAGCACCCTCCACCCGCAGAAGGTAAGTCATGGGTCTCTGCTGAACCCTCTAACTTGTATGCTTTTATATAAATATATACGGGAAACAGGTCTGTATTACGCCAGGGTGTCATACTCCTGCTTTTCTTCTGCTCTGTTCAGAAAAGGAAAGTTATTAACCCAAAGGAATGAGCCACTTATTGGAAATTTTAGATTCTGTGGCAATTGAGAAGAGGAGATATATTTCCCTGCCATTCATTGGGCCCTGTTCCTACCTTAAATCATCTTTAAACACTCATCTTATTAATTCCCCAAATACTACAAGCTAGCAACTTAAATGCTGCATAAAACCTTAAAAACATCTTGTGTCAGACTCAGAATTTAAATTTATTTTGTCTATAAATCCTGCCTGCTTTCCTTGAGTTAAATGGTTACCGTTCCTAAGAGTAAATTCTATCCTGACTTCCAAGAACATAGACTGATTTTGCCTGATTTTGTACTTTATATAAGTGGAGTTGTACAAAATGTACTCTTTTGTGTCTGGCTTCTTCTACACATCATCACCTTTATGAGATTCAGCTACATTTTTCTTGCTTTTTTTCTCTTTCTTTTATTTTTTTTTTTTTTAAATTATACTTTAAGTTCTAGGGTACATGTGCATAACGTGCAGGTTTGTTACATATGTATACTTGTGCCATGTTGGTGTGCTGCACCCATCAACTCGTCAGCACCCATCAATTCGTCATTTATATCAGGTATAACTCCAAATGCAATCCCTTCCCCTTCCCCCCTCCCCATGATAGGCCCCGGTGTGTGATGTTCCCCTTCCCGAGTCCAAGTGATCTCATTGTTCAGTTCCCACCTATGAGTGAGAACATGCGGTGTTTGGTTTTCTGTTCTTGTGATAGTTTGCTAAGAATGATGGTTTCCAGCTGCATCCATGTCCCTACAAAGGATGCAAACTCATCCTTTTTTATGGCTGCATAATATTCCATGGTGTATATGTGCCACATTTTCTTAATCCAGTCTGTCACAGATGGACATTTGGGTTGATTCCAAGTCTTTGCTATTGTGAATAGTGCCGCAATAAACATACGTGTGCATGTGTCTTTATAGCAGCATGATTTATAATCCTTTGGGTATATACCCAGTAGTGGGATGGCTGGGTCATATGGTACATCTAGTTCTAGATCCTTGAGGAATCGCCATACTGTTTTCCATAATGGTTGAACTAGTTTACAATCCCACCAACAGTGTAAAAGTGTTCCTATTTCTCCACATCCTCTCCAGCACCTGTTGTTTCCTGACTTTTTAATGATTACCATTCTAACTGGTGTGAGATGGTATCTCATTGTGGTTTTGCTTTGCATTTCTCTGATGGCCAGTGATGATGAGCATTTTTTCATGTGTCTGTTGGCTGTATGAATGTCTTCTTTTGAGAAATGTCTGCTCATATCCTTTGCCCACTTTTTGATGGGGTTGTTTGTTTTTTTCTTGTAAATTTGTTTGAGTTCTTTGTAGATTCTGGATATTAGCCCTTTGTCAGATGAGTAGATTGCGAAAATGTTCTCCCATTCTGTAGGTTGCCTGTTCACTCTGAAGGTAGTTTCTTTTGCTGTGCAGAAGCTCTTTAGTTTAATGAGATCTCATTTGTCAATTTTGGCTTTTGCTGCCGTTGCTTTTGGTGTTTTAGACATGAAGTCCTTGCCCATGCCTATGTCCTGAATGGTACTACCTAGGTTTTCTTCTAGGGTTTTTATGGTATTAGGTCTAACATTTAAGTCTCTAATCCATCTTGAATTAATTTTCGTATAAGGAGTAAGGAAAGGATCCAGTTTCAGCTTTCTACTTATGGCTAGCCAATTTTCCCAGAACCATTTATTAAATAGGGAATCCTTTCCCCATTTCTTGTTTCTCTCAGGTTTGTCAAAGATCAGATGGCTGTAGATGCGTGGTATTATTTCTGAGGACTCTGTTCTGTTCCATTGGTCTATATCTCTGTTTTGGTACCAGTACCATGCTGTTTTGGTTACTGTAGCCTTGTAGTATAGTTTGAAGTCAGGTAGCATGATGCCTCCAGCTTTGTTCTTATGACTTAGGATTGTCTTGGCAATGCGGGCTCTTTTTTGGTTCCATATGAACTTTAAAGCTGTTTTTTCCAATTCTGTGAAGAAACTCATTGGTAGCTTGATGGGGATGGCATTGAATCTATAAATAACCTTGGGCAGTATGGCCATTTTCACGATATTGATTCTTCCTATCCATGAGCATGGTATGTTCTTCCATTTGTTAGTGTCCTCTTTTATTTCACTGAGCAGTGGTTTGTAGTTCTCCTTGAAGAGGTCCTTTACATCCCTTGTAAGTTGGATTCCTAGGTATTTTATTCTCTTTGAAGCAATTGTGAATGGAAGTTCATTCCTGATTTGGCTCTCTGCTTGTCTGTTACTGGTGTATAAGAATGCTTGTGATTTTTGCACATTAATTTTGTATCCTGAGACTTTGCTGAAGTTGCTTATCAGCTTAAGGAGATTTTGGGCTGAGACAATGGGGTTTTCTAAATATACAATCATGTCATCTGCAAACAGGGACAATTTGACTTCTTCTTTTCCTAACTGGATACCCTTGATTTCTTTCTCTTGCCTGATTGCCCTAGCCAGAACTTCCAACACTATGTTGAATAGGAGTGGTGAGAGAGGGCATCCCTGTCTTGTGCCAGTTTTCAAAGGGAATTTTTCCAGTTTTTGCCCATTCAGTATGATATTAGCTGTGGGTTTGTCATAAATAGCTCTTATTATTTTGAGGTACGTTCCATCAATACCGAATTTATTGAGCGTTTTTAGCATGAAGGGCTGTTGAATTTTGTCAAAAGCCTTTTCTGCATCTATTGAGATAATCATGTGGTTCTTGTCTTTGGTTCTGTTTATATGCTGGATTATGTTTATTGATTTGTGAATGTTGAACCAGCCTTGCATCCCAGGGATGAAGCCTACTTGATCATGGTGGATAAGCTTTTTGATGTGCTGCTGAATCCGGTTTGCCAGTATTTTATTGAGGATTTTTGCATTGATGTTCATCAGGGACTATTGGTCTAAAATTTTCTTTTTTTTGTTGTGTCTCTGCCAGGCTTTGGTATCAGGATGATGTTGGCCTCATAAAATGAGTTAGGGAGGATTCCCTCTTTTTCAATTGATTGGAATAGTTTCAGAAGGAATGGTACCAGCTCCTCCTTGTACCTCTGGTAGAATTCAGCTGTGAATCCATCTGGTCCTGGACTTTTTTTGGTTGGTAGGCTATTAATTATTGCCTCAATTTCAGAGCCTGCTATTGGTCTATTCAGGGATTCAACTTCTTCCTGGTTTAGTCTTGGAAGAGTGTAAGTGTCCAGGAAATTATCCATTTCTTCTAGATTTTCTAGTTGATTTGTGTAGAGGTGTTTATAGTATTCTCTGATGGTAGTTTGTATTTCTATGGGGTCCGTGGTGATATCCCCTTTATCATTTTTTATTGCGTCTATTTGATTCTTCTCTCTTTTCTTCTTTATTAGTCTTGCTAGCAGTCTGTCAATTTTGTTGATTTTTTCAAAAAACCAACTCCTGGATTCATTGATTTTTTGGAAGGTTTTTTGTGTCTCTATCTCCTTCAGTTCTGCTCTGATCTTAGTTATTTCTTGCCTTCTGCTAGCTTTTGAATGTGTTTGCTCTTGCTTCTCCACTTCTTTTAATTGTGATGTTAGAGTGTCAATTTTAGATCTTTCCTGCTTTCTCTTGTGGGCATTTAGTGCTATAAATTTCCTTCTACACACTGCTTTAAATGTGTCCCAGAGATTCTGGTATGTTGTATCTTTGTTCTCATTGGTTTCAAAGAACATCTTTATTTCTGCCTTCATTTCGTCATGTACCCAGTAGTCATTCAGGAGCAGGTTGTTCAGTTTCCATGTAGTTGAGCGGTTTTGATTGAGTTTCTTAGTCCTGAGTTCTAGTTTGATTGCACTGTGGTCTGAGAGACAGTTTGTTATAATTTCTGTTCTTTTACATTTGCTGAGGAGTGCTTTACTTCCAATTATGTGGTTAATTTTGGAATAAGTGTGATGTGGTGCTGAGAAGAATGTATATTCTGTTGATTTGGGGTGGAGAGTTCTATAGATGTCTATTAGGTCCGCTTGGTGCAGAGATGAGTTCAATTCCTGGATATCCTTGTGAACTTTCTGTCTCGTTGATCTGTCTAATGTTGACAGTGGAGTGTTGAAGTCGCCCATTATTATTGTATGGGAGTCTAAGTCTCTTTGTAAGTCTCTAAGGACTTGCTTTATGAATCTGGGTGCTCCTGTATTGGGTGCATATATATTTAGGAGAGTTAGCTCTTCCTGTTGAATTGATCCCTTTACCATTATGTAATGGCCTTCTTTGTCTCTTTTGATCTTTGATGGTTTAAAGTCTATTTTATCAGAGACTAGGATTGCAACCCCTGCTTTTTTTTTGTTCTCCATTTGCTTGGTAGATCTTCCTCCATCCCTTTATTTTGAGCCTATGTATGTCTCTGCATGTGAGATGGGTCTCCTGAATATGGCAGACTGATGGGTCTTGACTCTTTATCCAGTTTGCCAGTCTGTGTCTTTTAATTGGAGCATTTAGTCCATTAACATTTAAGGTTAATATTGTTATGTGTGAACTTGATCCTGCCATTATGATATTAACTGGTTATTTTGCTCGTTAGTTGATGCAGTTTCTTCCTAGTCTCGAGGGTCTTTACATTTTGGCATGTTTTTGCAATGGCTGGTACCGGTTGTTCCTTTCCATGTTTAGGGCTTCCTTCAGGGTCTCTTGTAAGGCAGGCCTGGTGGTGACAAAATCTCTAAGCATTTGCTTATCTGTAAAGGATTTTATTTCTCCTTCACTGATGAAACTTAGTTTGGCTGGATATGAAATTCTGGGTTGAAAATTCTTTTCTTTAAGAATGTTGAATATTGGCCCCCATTCTCTTCTGGCTTGTAGAGTTTCTGCTGAGGGATCTGCTATTAGTCTGATGGGCTTCCCTTTGTGGGTAACCCGACCTTTCTCTCTGGCTGCCCTTAAGATTTTTTCCTTCATTTCAACTTTGGTGAATCTGGCAATTATGTGTCTTGGAGTTGCTCTTCTCGAGGAGTATCTTTGTGGTGTTCTCTGTATTTCCTGAATTTGAATGTTGGCCTGCCCTACTAGGTTGGGGAAGTTCTCCTGGATGATATCCTGAAGAGTGTTTTCCAACTTGGTTCCATTTCCCCCCTCACTTTCAGGCACCCCAATCAGACGTAGATTTGGTCTTTTTACATAATCCCATACTTCTTGTAGGCTTTGTTCATTTCTTTTTCTTCTTTTTTCTTTTGGTTTCTCTTTTTGCTTCATTTCATTCATTTGATCCTCAATCACTGATACTCTTTCTTCCAGTTGATCGAGTCGGTTACTGAAGCTTGTGGATTTGTCACATATTTCTCGTGTCATGGTTTTCATCTCTGTCATTTCGTTTATGACCTTCTCTGCATTAATTATTCTAGCTATCAATTCTTCCACTCTTTTTTCAAGACTTTTACTTTCTTTGCGCTGGGTACGTAATTCCTCTTTTAGCTCTGAGAAGTTTGATGGACTGAAGCCTTCTTCTCTCATCTCGTTAAAGTCATTCTCTGACCAGCTTTGATCCGTTGCTGGCGATGGGCTGCGCTCCTTTGCAGGGGGAGATGCGCTCTTATTTTCTGAATTTCCAGCTTTTCTGCCCTGCTTCTTCCCCATCTTTGTGGTTTTATCTGTCTCTGGTCTTTGATGATGGTGACGTACTGATGGGGTTTTGGTATAGGTGTTCTTCCTGTTTGATAGTTTTCCTTCTAATAGTCAGGACCCTCAGCTGTAGGTCTGTTGGAGATTGCTTGAGGTCCACTCCAGACCCTGTTTGCCTGGGTATCAGCAGCAGAGGCTGCAGAAGATAGAATATTGCTGAACAGCGAGTGTACCTGTCTGATTCTTACTTTGGAAGCTTCCTCTCAGGGGTGTACTCCACCCTGTGAGGTGTGGGGTGTCAGACTGGCCCTAGTGGGGGATGTCTCCCAGTTAGGCTACTCAGGGGTCAGGGACCCACTTGAGCAGGCTGTCTGTCCGTTCTCAGATCTCAAGCTCCATGTTGGGAGATCCACTGCTCTCTTCAAAGCTGTCAGACAGAGTCGTTCGCGTCTGCACAGGCCTCTGCTGCTTCCCCTTTTGTTGTTTAGCTGTGCCCTGTCCCCAGAGGTGGAGTCTACAGGGACAGGCAGGTTTCCTTGAGCTGCTGTGAGCTCCATCCAGTTCGAGCTTCCCAGCGGCTTTGTTTACCTACTTAAGCCTCAGCAATGGTGGGCGCCCCTCCCCCAGCCTCGCTGCTGCCTTGCGGTTAGATTGCTGCAGACTGCTGTGTTAACAATAAGGGAGGCTCCGTGGACATGGGACCCTCCCGGCCAGGTGAGGGATATATTCTTCTGGTGTGCCCGTTTGCTTAAAGCACAGTATTGGGGTGGGAATTACCCGATTTTTCAGGTGTTGTGTGTCTCAGTTCCCCTTGCTAGGAAAAGGGATTCCCTTCCCCCTTGGGCTTCCCAGGTGAGGCAATGCCTCGCCCTGCTTCAGCTCTCACTGGTTGGGCTGCTGCAGCAGCTGACCAGCACCAATTGTCTGGCACTCTCCAGTGAGATGACCCCAGTACCTCAGTTGAAAATGCAGAAATCACGGGTCTTCTGTGTCGCTCGCGCTGGGAGTTGGAGACTGGAGCTGTTCCTATTCGGCCATCTTGCTCCGCCCCCCACATTTTTCTTGCTTTTATAAATTATTTATTCTATTTGCTTATAAGTATATCACAATTTATTCCTCATCTCAACTGTTGAGAGTACTTGGGTAGTTTCTAGTGTTTGGCTATTACAAATAGTGTTATTATGAACATTGTAGTACCTCCTGGGATGTATACCTAGGAGCAGAATTCATGAGTCAGAGGGAATGTATATTCAGTTTTAGTACACTGTGCAAATGAACTTTTTTATTTCAGCCATTCTGGTAGGTGCGTAGTAGTATTTCACATGGTTTTATCTTGTGTTTCCCTGATGAGTAATAGAGCTGAGAGCCTTTTCATATGCTCATTGGTTATTTGGAAAGCTTATTTTGTGAATTGTCTGTACATCTTTTTGTTGGGTTGTCTGTAATTTTCTTATTGATTTATGAGTTTTTCTGGATATGAGTCCTTTATTAGATGCATGCATTGCAAGTATCATTATCATTGTATAGGATGCCTTAATGATGTCTGTTGATGAAAAGTTGTTTTTAATTTTAGTATTGTTTAATTTATCAACATTATATAATTAATGTTTTTGTATACTCTTGATAAAATCTTTGTCTGTTCCAAAATCATGAAAATATTCTCCTATATTTTAGCAGTTTTTTTAAAGGATCCATCCTTCTCTTCCTTCTCTTCTTTCTTTACTTGTCTTGCTTTCCATTGACTCCCCTTTTTCTGTTTCTCCCTTCCTTACTTTGTTTTTCCTTTTGGTTCTGTCGAAATAAGCAGCATAAGAAAATCTTTCATCTTTTCATTATGAAAACCACATTACTCCTCTGTTTGAAATACGTCTATGGACTTCCAAAGGTTTCTGAATAAAACTCAAATTTCTTGACTTGGGAAGCAAGGTCTCTAATGATCCCTCCCCGCCCACCTATCTCTCTAGGCTTCCCTATTTTCAGTTTCCCTTAAAAACATACTGTTTATTCCAATCACACAGCAGTACTGAACTTACTAAAGGTGTCTGCTTTTATATGAATCCATGCCTCCGCACATGCTGTTCTGTCTGCCTGGAATTCCCTTCCTCCTTTTCCATTTAACTAATTCCCATTCATCTTTCAAAACTCAGCTCAATCAACTTTTCTCTGGCAATCTTTCAGCTCCACATATCTGAGTGAGCTGTGTTTTCATTGTTCCCAAGGCACTTTGGGTACATCTAGATTATGGCACTCCTCACACTCAACTGTAATTGTTGATTTACTTGTTTTTCTTCCCCACTAGAGTTGCAAGATGCTTGAGAGCTAGGCATGTGTCTTATTTGACTTTATGCGTCCAATGTCTACCAGGCATATAGAAGGTGTTCAACACATTGAATAAGTACATTAAGGAGCAATGCTTCCCCATTTTTATGGATGAGGAAAAAGAGACTATGAAGTAATAAGCTCACCAAAATATACGAAGACATGCCACTTACTGAGGATACAATGCACTAGCGTTTTCTGTTATTAGGACCCCTTAATTGTGAGTTCTGTGTAAAGCTTTCCCATAGCATATTTTGTTTTGCTAGTAAGCTTTGCACTAGTCCTTTCTTTTATCTCTTCTTCCTGGAAGTTTGTGGCTCTTTTTAAAGACAGCTGACAAATGTTTAAATGCCTTGGAAACATCGTTGTGTTGGTTGCCTTTCTGTACTCAATATTTGGATAGTCTCCTAGCCATTCATCTATATTCAGGAAAGATAAATGAAATAACTCATGCCAGCTTGTGATTTTCATTTTTGTTACACTTTCATATAATATTTTTATGTATTTGATTATGAATATGCTATATATATATATATATATATACAATTTAAAATCAAAAGATACAGCAGGATATATAGTGAAAAGATTCTTGCTAAAAGTCTTCCTTTGACAATACCAAATGTTTGCAAAGATGTTGGGCAACTAACTGGAGCTCTCATACACACATGAGGGGAGTGTAAATTGGTACAAACACTTGGAAAAACTGCTCGGAAATAACTACTAAAACTAAACATACTTTTACCTTATGATCTAGTAATTTCTCAGAAGTGACTGCTTGTAGTTCTATGAAGACTTCTTCTGGGAAACAACTAGAGTACTCCTTGTGCTTTTATTCATGATATCCCCAACCTGAAAACAACTCAATGTCCTTCAGCAGTAGGTATGTACAAAAACCGTGGTACATTCATACAATGTAATAACACACAGTAATAGAAAAGAACTGCCATTTGCAATAACATGGATGAATCTCATAGGGAAAGAAGCCAGATGTGCAAAATTACACACTGTATGAATCCATTTATATAAAGTACAGAACAGAAAAAAAAATCTATTGCAATCTAGGTTAAAAGGAAGGTTATCTTTGGGATTTGGGTACTTGACTGAGTGAGAGTAGTGGGGAATCTTCTGGGGTTCTGGGAATGTTCTGCATTTTGATCAGAGTGGTGGTTACATGGGTGAATGTGTATGTAAAAATTCATTGAGCTGCTCACTTAAGACTTGAGTATTTACCTCAATAATATACTAAATAATAAGAAAAAAAAAACCTACACAAAACCTTTTTTTTTCTTTTTGAGACGGAGTCTTGCTTTGTCGCCCAGGCTGGAGTGCAGTGGCGCAACCTGGGCTCACTGCAAGCTCCGCCTCCTGGGTTCACGCCATTCTTCTGCCTCAGCCTCCTGAGTAGCTGGGACTACAGGCGCCCGCCACCGCACCCGGCTAATTTTTTGTATTTTTAGTAGAGAGGGGGTTTCACTGTATTAGCCAGGATGGTCTCAATCTCCTGACCTTGTGATCCGCCCACCTCGGCCTCCCAAAGTGCTGGGATTACAGGCGTGAGCCACCACGCCTGGCCGAAACATTTTTTAAAATTTCTCTCCTCTTCTTCTCCCCAGTCTGTAAGTTATTCTTTCTAGAGAAAATCAATGTTACCAGGTTTTTTGGTGAATCCTTCAAGGATATTTTATGCTTGTACAGGCAAATACATACATTTATACGTGTGTAAATACAAACGTGTGTAGTTTTTTCCATTTATTAACACATGGTCACTTTTCATACACATTGTTTTGTACCTTTCCTTCCCACCCCGCCCCAACCCCCCCACCGCCAATCTTGGATATTGTTGTCTTAGGTACATAAACATTGTGTATTATCACATAAATCACAGCCTGACTTATTATTTACCCTGACCAAAGGAGAATGTGATAAAAATAAATTGAATGATTATAGAAGTTATAAACCAGTAAAGTCTGCTTTTTGTTCATTTTCTCAGTGTTAATGGCAGTACCACCCTGTAACTAAAATTAGAGAAAGTTTAGACTTAAAATCAATTGACAATTTAAAAAATAACCGTTTCAGAAAGTTGTAATTTTCAGTGCTAGTTAAATGATTTATACTGTCATTCTTCAAATTGAAGTATGGAGTGATGTCTTTCTTAAGTAACAGGACTAACAGGAGATTAAAAACAATTTCCACACTTCCTAAGCCCAGAGACCAGAGGTTCAAGTTCACTCTGTAGGTCCAAATGAAAGTCATGAACCCATCAGACAAACAAATTTCTTGAGCACGTGCTATGCTAGGTGCTGCCTCATTATGAAGAGCTTGTTTCAAGTTTCCCTATTGGAACTGCTGGAGTTTTAGTGTGGGGAGGCTGTGTGGCTTTACACAGTGGTCTCCCGACCTTTGAAAAATCTGCAAATTTCCAGACCCCATCCACAGAGATTTTGATTTTGAGAGCATCTGAGGTGTGGTCTGGGAGTCTGTATTTTTAAGGAGCACTTCCAGGTAATTATGATAGAAGTTATTTGATACAAGGACCGGCTTAGGAAGCAGGAAAAACAGAAATAACGGAACCAGTATAGATTCCAGTTGGATCTACCTCTATCTGCCCTACAGTGTGATTTGGAGTTCATTTCTGTCTTTGTCATCTAGGGTTGCCATAACAAAGTATCATAGACTGGGTGGCTTAAACAACAGACATTTATTTCTCACAGTTCTGGAGAAGTCCCAGACCAAGGTGCCAGCCAGTTTGGTTTCTGGTGAGGCCTCTTTTCTTGGTTTGTAGATGGTCGCCTTCTCACTGTATCCTCACATGGCCTTCCTTCTGTGCACATGTGGGGAAGAGAGAGAGCACGAGCTCACTTCCTCTTCTTATAAGGTTACTATTCCTACTGGATTAGGGCCTCACCCTTATAACCTTATTTAACCTTAATTACCTCCTAAAGATCTTATCTCTAAATAAGTCACATTAGGGCTTAGGGAGTCAATATATGCATTACAAGGGAAGACGGTTCAGTTCATAGCAGTTACTAAACCTCTCTGAAACCTTGTTTCCTCACCTGTAAAATGAGGATAATAACACTTGGGTTAGTGGGAGAAGGATTGAATGATTATACTGGCATATGAAAGCTATCTGATGTTTGTTTTGTCTTTTAAACTTCTTTTGGAGAGAAATAATGAAAGTGAGGAATGTCATGACCCCGTGGCAATGTGTTGGTCCTATTGATAGAATCCTAAAGCCAGAAGGTGTCACAGAATTAAAATGACTTGTCCAAGATTGCCTAGTAAGTGAGAAAGTTAATAGGTTTACCTATTAAGTAAGAAACTGGACTGAACACTAGGCTTCAGGGCTGTGAGGCCTGTGTTATTCTACACTGTACGACTTATTTTACTTGGAGTTGACAAGAGTGGGTGTACTGCTCAGCAGGCTTAGATTTGTCTTGGGTATTTAAGAGCAATGCCGCCCCCAGACACATGCGGGCATTATGGGCTGAGTGGAACACTATGTGCCCTGTGTAAAGTTATCCTTTCTTTGGATTAGTGAGCTGGGGCGACCTCCTTTGCTATGCACTAGTCTGGCCTCACAGTATCTAGTTTCAGAAGAGCATGATTGGCCAGCACACAGGTCAGGGAGAAAAGGTTCTGTGGGGGTCACCAATGTCCTTGGGGAGAGGGGATCGTGCCTCTCACTGGGCAGGAGGCTCTGCACCAACTGCATTGTAAAGTGCACCAGCTCAAGCAGCTGAAATAATTTGCCCTCTCAGGGATTTGAGTTTTGAGGGGCAATATCTTCGATTGAATGACTGTCTTCAGCTGAACTCTGAGAGGATCCAGTTACCCCAATCATTCCAGCCTGCATAAACATTCTCTCTCTAGCTGTGGGTGACTGGGTTCATAATGCCAGGCTGGCTGGTGAGAGGGTGGTGAATGTGCTGTTTCCCAATTGATAGGATTTCAGGGGCAATGGCTGGGGCCCATCTTCCTTAAAGACCTCTCTGGTGGAGTAGCTCTATACCTGAACTCCCATTAGCAATGAACTCCTTTGTTTGCTGAGTGCTTTGGAGTCATTATAGTTCCTCTTTAAGACTTCAGAACCCATACTTGGGATGAAAGAAAGCCCCTCTGTAGTCTTGGTTGTTAGGAAGCTGACAAGGAGGCCGGTGGAGGAGTGACATAGAATAGCTAAGAAATGTTATAGCTGAAAGTCAACCCACCAGGAGCTCATCGGACCCCTTGATTTACAGTCAAGGATATCAAAGGAACAAAGCTTGTCTGAGGTCACACAGCTGGTTATGGCAGAACCAAGTCAGATGCCAGACTATTGGCTTCTACTTCTTTCCTATTTGTTTAGTATAAGCAATGATGAAGAAAGCAGATCGGCTACAGAAGGGCGAGCCCTGGAGCACAGGGAACGGGAAGGAGACCAAAGACAAACTCTGCCTTCCAGCTGTGCCTAAGACAGGCGCTGGTGTCAGCACTTGTGCAGGAAATCCCCTCTTATAAACAGAGGCATATCCCAAAAGTTCTTTCATATGTTTATTTCTTGAATCATGGAACTTGTTTTCTCATAGAAATAATATTTTAAATCTTTTAAATGGTGAGTTAAGTTACCCAAGATCCATCCACAAAAAACCTGTGTAACTGATGGAAGCCAGAAGGAGTAGTACCCATAGGTGTATTTCAATGAATCTTACCCAATGCTCATCACATTTACGATTTCTATGGGAGTATAATATACAGTGAGTTTTAAATCGGGTTGGAAGAAAGACTTCTCCTGCACAGGGCAGAGCAACTCTGCTAGTTCGGAGTCCAGAGGATGGGACAGGGTAGGGATTGGAGGGCTGGGTGGGAGGGCAGGCACCTTCTCTGAACCTCAGCTCTAAAATGAGAACACGGGGAATAATTCTGCCCTGCCCACTTCATAGAGTTGTGAGGACTGAGTGAGGTACTAGGTGGGAAAATGCTTTGAAAAGAAATAAAAGTAAGAAAGCCCTTTATACATTAATCACTCCCTAGATGTTTTGATGGGGTGGCTACGACAGACGCGTGTATTGTGGCAGTGCTATGCTACTGTGTCGAGGCCTCAGTTAGTACTAGTAGTGATGATAACAATAGGAGTGACAATAAGCCAATATTTACAGAGAGCTTTTTAGGTGTCAGGCATGATCCTCGATGCTTTGTAATGCCAATTTATCATACCCATTGTGACGATTATTGTGTCAGCTTGGCTAGGCCACAGTTCTCAGATAATCGGTAAAACACTAGTCTAGATGTTCTGTGAAGGTATTTTTTAGATGATGTTAGCATTAAAATCCGTAGACTTCGAGTGAAGCAGATTACCCTCCATGGTATGCATGGACCTCATTCAATCAGCTGAAAGTCTTTTTTTTTTTTTTTTTTTTTTTAGACGGAGTCTCGCTCTGTCACCCAGGCTGGAGTGCAGTGGCGCGATCTCGGCTCACTGCAAACTCCGCTTCTCGGGTTCACGCCATTCTCCTGCCTCAGCCTCCTGAGTAGCTGGGACTACAGGCGCCCGCCACCGCGCCCGGCTAATTTTTTGTATTTTTAGTAGAGACGGGGTTTCACCATGGTCTCGATCTCCTGACCTTGTGATCCGCCCGTCTCGGCCTCCCAAAGTGCTGGGATTACAGGCGTGAGCCACCGCGCCCGGCCCAATCAGCTGAAAGTCTTAAGAGAAAAAACTGACGTCCCTTGAGGAGGAAGAAAGTCTGCCTTTAAAGCCAAGCTGCAACATCACCTCTTCCCTCAGTCTCCAGTTTTCTGGTCTGCACTGCAGGTTTCAAACTTGCCAACCTCAATAACTATGTGAACCAATTCCTTAAGAGCTCTTCTCTCTCTCTCTCTCTCTCTCTCTCTCTCTCTCTCCTCCCCGCCCCCCGACACACACACACACACACAGAGAGATACTATTTGTTCTGTTTCTTTGGAGAACTCTGAAAAGTATACAGGGGAAGAAGCTAAAATACAGGTTGGGTAAGTAACTTTTTCAAGTAAGCAGCTATGGCAGAAAGAGACTGGTTAATTTTTCACCAAACTGTTTGCCTTTACCGTGTGTGCTTTGGGCATGCAGCTGGACTACACTTCCCAGCCTCCCTTGCAGATAGGTGTGACTGTGTAACTGAGGGCTGGTCCCTAGGATACTGGGTAAAAGTGATACACATACCTCCAAATCATGCTTACTCTCCCCTGTCCTGCTGACTCCAGGTCTTTGGGGATTGACAGGGCCATGGGATGGGAGGAGACTGAGTTCTTGAATGACCTTGTGGAGCAGAGCCTCTCAGCCTCAAGCACACTGTACAATGACCTGAGTGAGCAGAAAACCTGTGTTATGTTCAGTCTCTGAGATTTGGAGGTTTGTGCTTTTAATTATAGCACTTTCCCTGACAAATACAGTGATGCAGCTAGATTCAAATCCAGGCCACCAGCCTCCAGAGTCTGAACGCTTCATGTCTATACTGCTCATATGTCCCTTGCATTCACTAATTAAGAGCTCAAACTAGGAAATGTCTCCTTCACCTTTCTCTGCCTGCTCCTGAAAACCAAGGATACAAAGCACCCCATCTTAGAGCAGCATCGTAAACATCGTATTCTAGGATGCCCAAAGCTATGCAGAGGGGCATGAGCCTTGGGTATGCAGGAGAGTGGGAGAGGAGTGGGTAGAAGAGGATGAAGATGGGCCCAAGTAGGTACTCAGTCTGTTTCCCCATTTCCCTGGATGTGGCCTTTGTCTTCCCCAAGCAGAGGAGTTCCTGGCTCTTTACTAAATAGCAAGTGTGGTCTGTTTATGCTGGAGCAGACTGTGGAAATACACAGCCCGTTCTGCCCAGTGCCAACCATTCCTCACTCAGCAGTGCTTTCCCCAAGCTAAGTTCAACAAAGGAGGAAAGTGTGGCTGCAGCTCTGCTGGAGGAGGCTGGCGCAAAGGCAGCTTTCCACATAAAGGTTGCTATCTATAAACAAAATCAAGGTTCAGGGGAGAGGCGGCTGCTTTTCTTTTTCTCTGCATTTTGGATTGCTCAGCCACCTTAACCTATGCCAAATACTCTGTTCAGTCCAGGGCAGTGATACGCCCGGATTTGTCTATGGTCGGAAAAGCCTAGTTGGAAGGTGACAGATGGGCTGCTGTGACCAGATTCAAAGGAGATGACCAAGTCTCTCTACCCTGCAGAACAAAGGAATTCCTGGGAGCAAGTTTTGGATGAGAAAGGGATATGTTGATGTGTGTTTGTGTCTATCACGGCCAGCCCAGAAACTCTGCCCATGTTAGCTTTTGTATTGAAAGGTGACCGTGTATGCAAAGTCAGATACAAAATTTGAAACTTGAGGCATGTGTAGTCTAGCTGAGTGTACAGGAAAAATTGGTTTGGTTTAGGAAAACATGAAGTTAAATACAGTATTACAACTATATGAAGTCAAAAGACTATTTTGACAGATTTTTTTTTTTTTTTTTGCTTTTAAACTAGTGTTTAACTTTAGCTTCTGTCTAGTCCATTAGTTTGAAATAAAAAAATTAAAATGCATTTTTCTTTAGATTGACTGGTTAATTTCTATCATATAGAACACTGATTACCTTTGTTAAAATAAAGCAATGGTTGATTTTTCATGAGAAAAAACAAAGGTAAAGATCAGAAGCACTTGGGAAGCTCTGTCAAGCCACATACCCCCATCCCAAAAATTCTAACATGCTGGCTCAAAACACTTCAGTTCATGTAATATCCTCAGTTTTGCCTTTGGGCCCACAATGCCTCAAATATTTGCTCAATGACTCTTTAATAAAACGTTGGTCAACCCTGATCTACATCAGTGGCTCTGAAACTTTAGGGCACATCTGTCACTTAGAGAGCCTGCCTTCCAGGATTGGAAGAATTTGCGTCATGCTAAAGCTGTGATCTAGATAGTGGTTCCCAAATTCTGGTCCTTGGGTGTAGGACATGCCCAAGGGAGCTTGTTAATGGTACTGATGTCTGATGCCCTGGACTTGCTCAGAATCTCCAGGGATAAGGCCACTATTTCCGACATGCAGTCAGATGTAGGAAATATTGGTCTAGTTTAATTATTTCAGTCAGGAAGAGCAAATGATTAGATGACTCCTCGTGATTGGATTGATTTCTTGGGCCTCACCTGTCTGTGGGCGAAATCAAGGTAATTGGGGAATCCTGTTTTTCTTGTCAAGACTTGCGCTGGAGGAAAATCCCCCCAAAAATGTATGGTCTGAATTCATCCAAGGCCAGAGATCTTTGTTTAGGCTGTTCCATAATATTATGATCATTAAGTGGCTTGTCAGCAGCTCACGGGAATAAAGGACATACTGACTACAAACTCAATTGAAGCCAACAACGAGAAACATCTGCCGAGAGACCTCAGGCCCTGTGGGCTGCCTGGAGAGCCATTTAATATCCAGACCCCAGAAGGTCACAGTCCCTGGTAGTCTGGGCCCCATGTTCTGTGACTGCTGGCCCATTAAGCAGACTTTAAGAGAGACATTGAGAAACTGGAATATTTCCAGGGTAGAGGGATGAGGACCTCGAAATAATGCTCAAGGAAGAAGGATTGAGGGAGGGCTTATAAAATGGTGGACTGCAGGCCCTACCCAGCCACACGTGTTATGTTCAACAATCCTAATGGTCAAAACCATGCTGAATTTAAGTGCCGTTGGGCAAAGCCTTTACTCTCTCCAGTTCTACAACCTTTCCACTTCCTATCTATTGCTTCTCGGTATCCATAAGGGATTAGTTCCAGGACCCCCGAGGACACCAAAATCCAAGGACACTCAACTCCTTTATATAAAATGTGTAGCATTTGTATATAATCTACACACATCCTCCTTTATGCTTTACAACATCTCTAGGTTACTTATAATACCTAATACAATGTAAATGCTATTAGATAGTTATTATACTGTGTGCATTTTTTAAACTGTTGCATTGTTACTTTCCATTTTTATTTTTCAAATATTTTCGATCATGGTTGGTTGAATCTGAGGCTGCAGAACCTGCAGATACAGAGGGCTGACTGTCTTTGTACCAGCCCAGTTCAAAGAGATTTGTTATCTGCTTGTTCTCTGGGACTTTACAGTCTGAAACTCTCAGAAGGAATAAAGATATATAATCAGGTCACAGAAGGCTAAGAAGAGAATACTGGTTATTTTTAAATATCTAAAGGCATGCATTCCTGTATTAACTGGTTACATTTTTAACCATTAGGGTTGTTGAGTGTGAAATAATTAGAAATATATCGATTGGTCTCTGCATTTGATTCCGGACACAGAGCTCCTAAAACCCTTGTAGACAGGCATGCCAGAAGAATCTTTTGTTCTAATATTTGGTTTTTGATGCTGGTTCTTGACAGAGAGCTCCTAAGACCTTTGTAACTTCTCATGTGATGGGAGCACCTGACACAGAGCGGCTATATTCCTTGGGATTTTCTGGGTGATGGAGGCATCTTTTTTTCTAACGAGGTGACTCTTGGTGGGCTCCTGGATGGCTTCAGGATGGGCAGTGGATACCACCAGATAGACCAAGCCATAGTTTCAAGCTTGGAACCCTCAACTCCACCCCCCATCCTCTGGGGAGGGGAGAAATGGAATTAGTAAATTGTACCTATGTGATGAAGCCTCCATAAAAATCCCAATACTATGGAGTTTGGAGAACTTCCATTTGGTGAACACATTCATGGGCCCAGAGGGTGGCGCACCCCAACTCCATGGGGCAGAAGCTCCTGCACTCAGGATCCTTCCAGACCTCAGTCTATGTGTCCTTTCATCTGGCTGTTGATTTATATCCTTTAAAACATCCTTTGGAAGAAATCAGCAATAGTAAGTAAACTGTTTTCCTAGGTTCTATGAGCTGCTCTAGCAAATTATCAAACCCTGAAAAAGGGATCATGGGAACTTTTGATTTGTAGCCAAACAGGAAAAAAGTTGTGGATCACCTAGAGACTTCCTGCTTGTGATTGGTGTCTGAAGTAGAGGGTAGTCTTATAGGACTGAGCCTTTAACCTATAGGATCTGCGGTAACTCCAGATGGTATCAGAATTGAATTGAAGCTGGTGTCTGTCAGAGAATTGGTCAGTGTGGGAAAAAATCCCACGCATCTGGTGTCAGAAGTGAAGTATTGAGAGTGGTGGGAATATAGAGGAAAATGTTTGCTTTTGCTTTTCTTACCTCACACTTGTAGAACACCTCTGTGGCTGGATTGGGCCTGCAGTGGCTACTGCGTACCTAGAATGTGCCAGGGGCTGAGGCCACAGGCATAAATAAGACCACTCGACGTGACCCCTCTTACAACTAACATTTTGTTTTATGAAAAAGACATACATAAAACAATTCCAAATTGTGGTAAGCATTTTGAAAGAAACAGCAATGGCTTCAGTAGAGGACAATAAGGAGCGTCTCTGTTTGGATGGTGTCATCAGAGAAGTTGCTGGCAATGCTCAAGGTTGGGGAAGACCTGTCACGTGAGGGGGAGATGTGTTAATTCTGGCTTTCTTCAAAAGGTAGATAAGGAATCTTGAATGGATATTTGAAAAGAAGATTTTAGTTCAGTATAAGAAAGAGCGGCCGGGCACGGTGGCTCAAGCCTGTAATCCCAGCACTTTGGGAGGCCGAGACGGGCGGATCACGAGGTCAAGAGATCGAGACCATCCTGGCTAACACGGTGAAACCCCGTCTCTACTAAAAAATACAAAAAACTAGCCGGGCGAGGTGGTGGGCACCTGTAGTCCCAGCTACTTGGGAGGCAGGAGAATGGCGTAAACCCGGGAGATGGAGCTTGCAGTGAGGCTGAGATCCGGCCACTGCACTCCAGCCTGGGCGACAGAGCGAGACTCCATCTCAAAAAAAAAAAAAAGAAAGACAGAGCTTTTCAGTTTATATTCACCAGCTATGTGTTAAGGGGGCTTGGTGAGATTCAAGACAGTGGAAGTCACAGAGCTAAGCACAGATTTTCAGTAGACAGAGTCGTGAAGGTGGCGTGAGAGAATTCTGTCATCTCCAGAGAGATCACTTGCAATTCTAAGATTCTCTGAAGTGATATGTTGACAGCAGTGTAAAACCAGAAAAATCTTATTAGGGGCCCAGATTAAAGGTAATCTCTAATGGGATTATCTTCAAACTTCACAGGCAAACCAAATGCAAACAAAAGGAAAGAAATACATCTGTTGGACGCAGAACACAGTATGCAGAGGATACAAATAGGACCTTGATGTGGCAAATCCCTGAGGTACTAAACCAGTCTTTAGAAAAGTGATCAGCAGTTCCATATATCCATTGTTACAGTCAGTGTGGTTCTTCTGAAGGAATGGAAAAGGAAGGTACAGTTTCTCTTACCCTTAAAAAAAGCCACATAGGCTTTTTCAAACCACATCCAGATTATGGAAAATCCAGGTAGTCATTCCTAGTTGTTGTTTGCTTGTTTGTTTGTGTTGTGGATGTGAAGGGGCATCTTAGAATGAGACCTCTGAAGCCATCCAGTAAAAAAGGATATGGTGGTTTCGTTAATAGAAAAAAATCCTCTGAGGCTGAAACTTTTAGCAAAGGTGACCCTGGGACTGGTTGTCTGCCTCCTAATCAACTCAGCTCATGCCTCCTTCCACTGCTTCCCCTCAGGTGGTTGCCTCTCCATTCAGAATAACTACAGCAACTGGTTTTTAAGAGTTGCTTATGTGCCAGACACTGCTTCCCACATGTTATCTTCTTTGATGTTTTATAACAAACCTTTCTCAGTTTTACTGATAGGAAAATTTAGGCCAATAGAGTCAGGGATTACAGCCCAAGTTAAGGAGCAACTCACAGACATAGATAGGCCTTTTTCTTTCTTTCTTTCTTTCTTTCTTTCTTTCTTTTTTTTTTTTCTTGAGGAGTCTTGCTCTGTCGCCCAGGCTGGAGTGCAGTGGCGCGATCTCGGCTCACTGCAAGCTCCGCCTCCCAGGTTCACGCCATTCTCCTGGCTCAGCCTCCGGAGTAGCTGGGACTACAGGGGCCCGCCACCTCGCCCGGCTAATTTTTTGTATTTTTTTAGTAGAGACGGGGTTTCACCGTGTTAGCCAGGATGGTCCGATCTCCTGACCTCGTGATCCACCCATCTCGGCCTCCCAAAGTGCTGGGATTACAGGCTTGAGCCACCGCGCCCGGCCGATAGGCCTTTTTAAAACTGCCTTTTTTTTTTTTTTGGAATAGAGACAGGGTCTCACTGCATTGCTCAGCTGGGTCTCACTACATTGCCCAGGCTGGTCTCAAATTCCTGGGCTCAAGCTATCCTCCTGCCTTGGTCTCCCAAAGTGCTAGGATTACAGACAGTTTAGAATGTAAGCTTGCTCGACTCTTTCCATCAAGCTGTCCCTAATTATCTTTGGGGAAGATCACTGAAAACAGTTTTCACTAGGATGAAAATATTAAGAAATTCCACTTAGGTTGGTTCTACCAGTCAACAAACATACTCCATTGCTAGAGAGGGAATCTCTTAGGTCGTGTAAAGATTTATCTCTGGAGGAATCCTGTTCTCTCTGTGTCTGTTTTTAAAGTAAAACTTTAATAATTTGCTTAATTTCAGGTTACTTTTTGTACTCTTCCCTTGTATTGCGAAGTCATGTTTTTATAATAAATTCCATGTTCTGCACAGAAAATAGAATCTACAGTTGACTGTGTATGTTTATTCATGTGGTTAAGTATGTTTGCTCTTTTGATTTTTTTCCTCTTTCCTTTATTGAGGTATAATTTACATACAGCAAAATACATAGATCTAAGTATACAGTTGAATGGGTTTTGACATATATGTAGGTATTCTGTGTTGCCATTAATTTCCATTAACCAGAGAGGTCCTTGGTGCCACTTTCTAGTACATTCTCTTGTTCCCCCAGGAGCAACCCCTTTCTCATTTCTATCACCATGTATTAGTTTTGCTTATCCTTGACCTTAATGTAAATGGAATCATATAGTATGTACTCTTTCATGTCTAGGTTTTGTCTCTCAGCATTGTTGTACATATCTCTGGTTATTTTTTATTGCTGACTAGAATTCCATTATATGAATATATCACAATTGGTGTATTCATTCTCCTTTTGGTGGACATGTGGTTTTATAATTTTTGGCTGTTATGAATAAAACTGCTATGAACATTTGTACACAAGCCTTTTTGTAGGCATATGCTTTCGTTCCTCTTAAGTATATTCCCAGGAGGGAATCGCTGTACTGTAAGGGAAGGTATTCTAACTTTATAAAAATCTGTTAGACTATTTTCTGAAGTGATACACCTTTCTACATTCTCACTTAGTGATGTCGGGCAGTTTCAGTTGCTCCATATCCTCCTTAACACTTGATATGGTCAGTCTTTAATTTCAGCCAGATCTCATTATGGTTTTAATTTATACCTATCTTCCTGATAACCTATAATGTTAACCACCTTTTCATGGGTTTATTGGATAATCCTTTAGTCTTGAGAAAAATCTGTTCAAATCTTTTCTCCCTTTTTAATTGAGATATTGTCTAAATGTATTTATTAATTATAAAACTTTATATATTCTGGAAATGAAGCTATCTATCTATCTATCTATCTGGTCAATATTTTCTCATGGTCTGTAGCTTGTTTTTTTTCACCTTCTTAGTGGTATGTTTAATGAGCAGAAGCTTTTAATTTTGATGAAAGTAAACATTATTTTTCTCTCAGTTAGTGTTTTTGGTATTCTGACTAAAAAAAGTCTGACTATCCTAGTCTTGATGATATTCTTTTGTTTTTTTTCCTGGAAGTTTTAGACTTATTTTTGGCATTTAGATCTATAATCATCCCAAAATAATTTCTTGCATGCTATAATGTAGGATACTAACATCAGTTTTTTTCTATACAGATGTACATTTGTTCCAGCACCATTTGCTGTTATGGCACTATTGCTATTTTTGCAATGAATTACATTGAATTTTGTGGAAAATCAATTGATTATATGCAGATGAGTCTATTCACGGATGCTTTTTTTTCCATTAATCTATTCGCTTTTCCTTGTGACAACACATTATCTTAATTGATGCAACTTTACAAGTTTTAAAATCTGCAAAGAAACCTGCTGGGGTTTGATTGATATTACGTATAATCTATAGAGTAATTCGGAAATACAAATATCTTATCAATAATGAATTCTCCAATCTTTGCATGTGGTGTATTTCTCCACTTATTTAGGTCTTTTAAAATTCTCTCAGCAATGATTTTGTAGTTTACAAGCATAGAGGACTTGCATATATTTTTAAAATTTTATTCTTAGATGTCTGAAGAATTTTGAGCTATAAATGCCTAAAATGACTTAAAATCTTTTTCATTTTCCAATTTATTTTTGTTGCTAGGGTACAGAAGAAGCACAATGGGGCAGGTGTGGTGGTTCATACCTGTGATTCCCATGCTTTGGGAGACTGAAGAGGGAGGATCATTTGAGGCAGGAGTTTGAGATCAGACTGGGCAACACTGCTAGACCCCATCTTTACAGTAAAATGTCCAGTTGATTTTCATATATTCCCATCGTATCCCATGACCTGGCTAAATTCACTCAGTAATCCTGGTAGTCCTAGTAGTTTGTCGTTTCCTTTAGATTTTTGGCATATATAGTTATACTGTTTGCAAAAAGCTACTTTTATTTCTCTCTCATCAATCTTGATACCTTTTTTTCTTGGTTTTACATAATTCTTCTTTCCTGGTATATGCATTTAAAGCTATCACTTTTCCTCTAAGTACTGCTTCAGCTATCTCCCACAAATTTTGATATGCTCTGGTTTCATTATTACTCAGTACAAATTATTTTATAAATTCTCTTGTCATTTCTTCTTTGACCCAAGACTTATTTAGAAGTATATGGCTTAATTTCTAAATAATTGAGGATTTTCTACTCATCATTTTATTATTAATTTCTAATTGAATTCCATGTTGAAGAGAAAATGTATGCTGAGAGTTTCAGTTACATATTTATGTTAGTTCTTTTGCTATTAACCTATGTGTCTTTGACACTATGTTCAATATTTTAATTCTTTCTTCCTTTTGTACTTAACTTTGGTTATTTTTTATTGAGTTCCTGATCCTTCATGTTTCTAATCCTTCTTTTGCTTCCAGTCTGTTCTCAAGTTTATTCATTGCATTCTTTGTTCCAGAAAAATTTTTCTATTCTATAATTTCTCTTTGGGTCTTCTTTAGAGCTTCAGTTTCTCTAATAAAATTCTTCTCTGTTCACCTGTTATGTCCAACTTTACTTCTAAATTCTTTAACGTTTTAAAGATATTTATTTTAGAGATCTACTGACTGCAACATCCAGTCATCAGTGGGTCTGCCTCTATTGACTGTTTTCTTTTTTTGATTATGGGTCATATTTTCATTCTTCTTTACATGTCTCGTCGTGTGTGTGTGTGTGTGTGTGTGTGTGTGTGTGTGTGTGTGTGTATGTCAGACATTTTAAATGAGAGACCAATAGGGACTAGATTCTGTATTTTTGTTTTATTTTTCCTAGAGAGAACCTTCCCTTTCCTCAGTCCAAAAGCTTGGGAAAGAGGTTTTTATCCATATCCTATCATGGAGTTTAGCAGAGCTGAGACTGGGACAAAATATTAATTAATTTCAGTTTACTTCTTGCCAGTGAGATTAGGAAGATTTCTCTTGGCCTTTCAGCCTAACCCCCAACTTCTTGTTTCCCATCTGTCTAGAGGGCTAATCTATTTGGTCCTTTCAAGATTAGAACTAGAAGGGTATTCGGTATAGCGCTAGTGAGTTTAATTTCACCTCTAGATTCAACTTCAGAAACACTCTGGAATGTAAGCAGCACAAGGGTTGGGGTAGCTCTTTCTACTTTCCAGCTCTGCCCCAGCTGCCACTGATTCCGCAAAATTCCCATGGGGGAGAATTGTTGTTCCAAGAGATTTATTTTTGTGTTTGGGAGTCTTTCAGATTCCAGTATTTCACATTAGCCCACGCTATTGTTGAAAGTTTGGCTAATTTCTCCTCATTCCAGCAAACTTTCTCCCATGTCAGGGCTGCGCTTCCTCCTGTCCATACTCAAGTGAGGCAACTTGCCCCGAGTATGAAAAGAGTTACCACTTTTTGCTCTTCTTTGAAGGGTTTGCTCATTGCTGGAAGTGGTTTATTTAAACTTTGTGTGTGTGTGTGTCTATTGCTGTTTGATTACTTTAAAGATATACATAAATTTTAGCTTATTGTTTTCTTTTCTTATGATGAAAGTGACAATGTTTATGTCTTTCTATATCTTAACCAGAAAGAGGACTTCCATAGTTTCTTAGAATTTTGTCTTAGATTAGCTCTGGGAGGCAAGTGTGAGGCCTCAGAGCAACCTAAAATATTCACAATTCTGTCTTTAGACTTATTTGCACTTAGAATGCCAGTTGCCTGAGTCATGAGCAGTATTTGGCCTTGTGGAGTATTGCGGTTGTTTTAACCCCCCGACCCCAACAAGCAGTTACTTTTACTGCATAAGCCTATTCCATATACCCTTTTCTTTCTTCAAATCCAGTTCAAGTCATCATCATTTTTCCTTTGATCCATCTCCACTGGCACCATCCTGATCTAAACTCCCATCATTGCCAAGTAAAAGCAGTAGCTTATTCCTGACATACTGTGAGTTTCTCCATAACCCCTCTTGGCTCTTTCTAATCCAGTCCCCACACTACATCCAGACTGACGGTTACAAAACTGTAATTCTGATCATTTCACCCTCCTGTTTACAAACTCAGTGACTTCCCATTGCTTGTAAGGTGCAGACAAAACAAGTGTATGCTCTCCAGCCCTGTCTTGCATCTAACTCCTGTTAACAATGGGCTGTTAGTTTTCTTTTAATCTCTACGCTCTTTGCTTTCTCTTGCCATATAGTCTTTGTATATGCAGTTCCCTCTACCTGGAATATCACTTCTCCTCTTTACCTACTTAATGCCTGTCCTATTCCCCTTTCAAACCTAACCTATGCATCACTTCTTAGAGAAGACTTTCCTGATCTCCGTAGCTATTTCAGATACTCCTATCTGGTTTTATACCATTTGTAGCCACTTGACCCAGTGAAGAATTTTGTATTATTTATAAGATTATCTAATTATTGGCAATCTCTTCCGTGAGACTAGAAGCTCCAATGACAGCACAGAAAAAGCTACGTTTTCTGGATCATCACTTCATTCCAAATGCCTACAACAGTGACTGGCATTTAATAAAATGCTCAAATGCTACTGGCATCCCCTAGATGATTCAGGGTTGAGAGACTCACAAGTGTCTCAATCAGTGGCCTTGTCCTAGCACTTTAAATCTCAGGGATAGCACGCATGGCCACACCTTCTCACCACAGGTTTGAGATCCTATGCTGACCCCTCTTCTTACTCATGGTAAAGGTATTGCTTGAGCAAAAGCAAGAAGACATAATTAGACTGTCTGCTGACAGGAAGGAAGAGTCAGCTACACCCTGCCATATCTTCCTCTTCTTTTTTTTTTAATTTAAGAACAAGTAAGTAAGTTCAAGAAAGACCAGATTGTATCTTTAATACTTAATTTTCTTGGCATCTTAATATGATTAACTGGAATTGAGCCAATCTGGAATGGTTTAAAATGTCAAGAAATGCCGTTTGTGGTTTGTATAAGTGTGTGTGTGCACACATGAATCCATGTTACATATGTTGTAAAAGAGAATAATTACTCTGTGCTAGAACATGTTTCCAAAGAACACAGGTCTTAAGAAAATGGAATTATTTTTCTGATGGTCTACTAATTCCTAAGCATTTCCCCTCTTTTTAACATCTCTCTCTTCTACATTTGTGTAAACATGTGTGTTCTAGAACATGTTTCTTGTTCAAGAAACCATGAACAAAAATTTTATACTATTTTGTTAATTATATTCTTAAGGAATATGGTTAGTGAGGTTTTTATTCACTGCATATGAAATCCTCAGCCCTGTATGGACAGAAAGACAATATAATTTCTCAGTATTCACTAGTTCAGCAATTTCTTGAACACCTAATATGTTCAAGGTATTATATTAGGTGCTATTAATTTTCCATTAACATGGAGAAAAAATTATAATTTTCATTGAAAAATACCACTGGCCTCCTTTTCTCTAGGTCCCTCATATCTTGATTTCTTATGTTAGGCCCCTCAATGAAGGAGAGACTTTTGTGCCTTAAGATATTCCAAAGGTAATAATAAAAATAAAGTGTTAACAGTTACTTGGGATTATGTTCACTGTACTAAGTGACATATATATATATATATAATTTAATCCTCACAGCAGCTTTATGAGGATATAGCTATTATTATTCCCACTTTACAAATGAAGCAACTGAGGCAGAGAGATCAGGTAACTTGCCCAAGGTTCTATACCTAGTAAATGGCTGAGTTGAGACTGGACCAGGTGATATGTCTCGAGCTTGGTGATGAGACCTAATGTGTGCAACATTGACATGAGATACATAGGAAAGAAATGACTCCTAGTACCTTTAAGGGCAAGGAACCAAGGGATATTTTGAAGTCACAATTTCATTCTGCTTATTCCAGAAATATTTATATGAATCCCTTAAAAAGCAGAGAGGTTAAAGTAAACAGACTGATCAATAGAAGAGATAAAAAGTTCTGGGAACAGACCCACATATAGATCTTTATTTAGTACTTCACAAAAGTAATATCTCAAGAAGAGAAATGATAGGTCAATCAGTAAACAGTAGTAACACCATGCCTAACATCTACTATACTCCGGACAATATTTTATTTAAAAAAAATTTTTTAACTTTTAAGTTCAGGGGTACATGTGCAGGTTTGTTATATAAGTAAACTTGTGTCACAGGGGTTTGTTGTACAGATTATTTTGTCACCCAGGTATTAAGCATAGTACCCATTTGTTATTTTTCCTGATTCTCTCCCTCCTCCCACCCTCCACCCTCAAGTAGGCCCCAGTGTGTGTTGTTCCCTTCTATGTGTCCGTATGTTCTCATCATTTAGCTCCCACTTGTATGTGACAACATGCAGTATTTGGATTTCTGTTACTGTGTTAGTTTGCCAAGGATAATGGCTTCTGGGTTTCTGTTACTGTGTTAGTTTGCCAAGAATAATGGCTTCTAGCTCTATCAGTGTTCCTGCAAGGGATACGATCGCATTCTTTTTTGTGGCTGCATAGTATTTCATGGTGTATATGTACCACAGTCCAGTCTATCATTGATGGGTATTTAGATTGATTTCATGTCTTTGCTATTGTGAATAATACTGCAATGGACATAGGTGTGGATGTGTCTTTATAATAGAACAGTTTATATTCCTTTGGGTATATACCTAGTAATGAGATTGCTGGGTCAAATGGTATTTCTGTTTTTAGGTCTTTGAGAAATCACCACACTGCCTCCCACAATGGTTGAACTAATTTACTCTCCCACCAGCAGTGTAAAAGCATTCCTTTTTCTCCATAAACTCACCAGCATCTGTTATTTTTGACTTTTAGTAATAGCCATTCTGACTGGTGTGAGGTGGTATCTCATTGTGATTTGATTTGGATTTCTCTAATGATCAGTGATGTTGAGCTTTTTTCATTATGATTGTTGGCCACATGTATGTCTTCTTTTGAAAAGTGTCTGTTCATGTCCTTTGCCCACTTTTTGATGTTTTTCTTTTCCTGTAAATTTGTTTCATTCCTTATAGTGCTGAATATTAGACCTTTGTCAGATGTATAGTTTGCAAAAATTTTATCTCATTCTGTAGGTTGTCTGTTCACTCTGTTGATAGTTTCTTTTGCTGTACAGAACTACTTTAGTTTATTTAGATCTCATTTGTCAATTTTCGCTTTTGTTGTGATTGCTTTTGGCATCTTTGTCATGAAATCTTTGCCTGTTTCTATGTCCAGGATGGTATTGCCTAGGTTGTCTTCTAGGGTTTTTACTTTTGGATTTTACATGCAAGTCTTTAATTCATCTTGAGTTAATTTTTGTATATGGTATAAGGAAGGGTCCAATTTCAGTCTTCTACATATGACTAGCCAGTTATCCCAGCACCATTTATTGGATAGGAAATATTTGCCTCATTCCTTGTTTTTGTCAGGTTTGTTGAAGATCAGATAGTTGTAGCTGTGTGGCCTTATTTCTGGGTTCTTTATTCTGTTCCATTGTTCTATGTGTCTGTTCTTATACCAGTACCATGCTGTTTTGGTTACAGTAGCCAGGTAGTATACTTTGAAGTCAGGTAATTTTTTTTTTTTTTTTTTTTTTTTTTTTTTTTTTTTTTTTTTGTGAGAAGGAGTCTCGCTCTGTCACCCAGGCTGGAGTGCAGTGGCACAATCTTGGCTAACTGCAACCTCTGCCCCTTGGTTTCAAGCGATTCTCCTGCCTCAGCCTCCTGAGTAGCTGGGATTACAGGCACCTGCCACCCTGCCCAGTTAATTTTTATATTTTTAGTAGAGATGGGGTTTCACCATTTTGGCCAGGCTGGTCTTGAACTCCTGACCTCGTGATCCACCTGCCTTGGCCTCCCAAAGTAATGGGATTACAGGTGTGAGCCACTGTGCCTAGCCGAAGTCAGGTAATTTTTGTATGTGTATATTAACAAAGCTGTGATGCCTCCAGCTTTGTTCTTTTTGCCTAGGATTGTCTTGCCTATTCGAGCTTTTTGTTGTTGTTGTTCCATATGAACTTTAAAATAGTTTTTTCTAGTTCTGTGAAGAATGTCAGTGGTAGTTTAATAGGAATAGCACTGAATCTCTAAATTGCTTTAGGCTGTATGGCCGTTTTAATGATATTGATTCTTCCTATCCACGAGCATGGAATGTTTTCCCATTTGTTTGTGTCATCTCCGATTTCTTTGAGCAGTGTTTTGTAATTCACCTTGTAGAGATCTTTCACCTTCCTGGCTAGCTGTATTCCTAGGTATTTTATTCTTTTTGTGGCAATTGTGAATGGGATTGCATTCCTGATTTGACTCTTGGCTTGACTGCTGTTGGTGTATGGGAATGTTAGTGATTTTTGCACATGGGCTTTGTATCCTGAGACTTTGCTGAAGTTGTTTATCAGCTTAAGAAGCTTTTGGGCTGAGAGTATGGGGTGTTCTAGATACAGGATAATGTCATCTGCAAACAGGGATAGTTTGACTTCTTCTCTTCCTATGTGGATGTCCTTTATTTCTTTCTCCTGCATCCTTATCTTGTGCTAGTTTTCAAGGACAATGCTTTATTCTTTATGTGCTTTAACACGTTTCACCTTCAAAGCCACCCTACAGGGTAGGTACCCCTTATTTTCATCCCTAGTTTTTCAGATGAGACTTGAAAAAGAGGCCTAACTTTCAAAGGTACAAACCAACGAGTTCTGGCTCCAGAGCAAGGGATCCTAACCACCAGGATATATGAAATCTATATTAGACATCTTACTTAGCCATTTAGTAAAAGTTATAGCCTAACCTCATATCTTATTTTAAAATTCTAGATAACTCAAGGGTTTAAAAATAAAATATGAAACAATAAATATACTAAAAGAAAACTATTGAAATTGAAATAATTGAGATGGGAAGGTTATTACTAAAAAGAACATTTAAGATAGCAATCCAAAAGAAATACTTTATAATTTTGATAAAATTTAGAATGTCTGTATAGAAAAACAACAACTAAAGGACAAATGAAATCAAATGGAAAATGACATGAGAAAAAAATGATGACACCATCACAAACAAAATTTTACTATCTTTAATATGTAAAAATGTACAGTCAATTAAGAAATGAGCCAGGGATAGAAACAGATGACTAAATAGTAATAGATTTAAAAGTTAAATATCAGCTGGGTGTGGTGGCTCAGGCTTGTAATTCCAGCACTTTGGGAGACTGAGGTGCATGGATTGTTTGAGCTCAAGAGTTCAAGACCAGCCTGGGCAATATGGCTAAACTCTGTCTCTACTAAAAAATACAAAAATTAGCTGGATGTGGTGATGTGCATGTGTAGTCGCAGCTACTCCAGAGGCTGAGGTGGGAGGATTGCATGAGCCCAGGAGGTGGAGGTTGCAGTGAGTCGAGATCATGCCACTGCACTCCAGCCTGGGTGATAGACTGAGACCCTGTCTCAAAAAAGAAAAAAAATGTAAATATCAGTGGATAACTGATGTGAAAATAATTTTACCTTTACTAGTGCTCAAAAAGATATATATTTAAACAATGAGAAATTATTTTTGCCCGTTGAACTGGTGAATTATGTTATTTGTTGGTGTGATAGGTTATGAGAAACTGACATTACTATATACTGCTGCTGGAAGTATAACTTCTTACGAGGGCAATTTGGCAAGATGTGTAAAAACCTTAAATTATGTATATTTTTCAGCTCAACAATTCAATTTTTAGGAATTTATTCTAAGATCATCTTACATACAAGAATGTATGTACAATTGTGCCAGTTGAAGTATTGTTTCTAATAGTGGAATTGTGCAAATAACCAAAAAAAAGAAAAACAGTGAAAAGGAGATAGTTAAATAAATGAAGTCAAAAGATATTTGCACTGAAATCTATGCATCAAAATTTGGATATGCTCATTTCATAGTCATATTTTCTTTAACAATGATAAACATGGTTCCATGTTATGGTGAACATCTATTTTTGGGCAACCACATCTTTGCAATGACATCTCACAGGTCCTTTGGGAAATCACCACTTCTTCATATGGTTTAGGTGGAATTGACATTTACCCACCTCCAGTGACAGAAGCTGTTTGATTTAGGCAAATAATCCTATAATATCCTCCTGGCCACAGTGATAGGTGCAGAGGCGGACACATCATGTGAGAATCCTCCTATCAGAGTGTACTTCATGGCTTCCTGGGAACTGCTGGGACAAAGACTATCTTGCTTGTTTTATGAATGTTAATGTAGGAGCAATTGGTTTCAAAACCATTGGCAGACATATTCTTAAGAAGAGAGCCTGAGAATGAAGCCAATGGTGCTAAGCGGTAGAGCTGGAAAACAGAGAAATCTCTTTACACCATTGAGCCCTCATAAAGCCTTGTCTGAAGCAAATATTATGCACCATCTCAGACTCTTCAGTATATGAACCGATAAATGCTCTTCTCCTTCCCACTTTTCAAAGGCCTGTTTCGATAGGATGTCTGTTTCATGCAATTGAAAGCATCTTAACATATACACATTTCTCTGTCTTGACATATAATACATATACATTGGGAACACACCGATTCAATTCTGACTAAAAAGCAAATGGCTTAGGATTAAAATATGCATTCTGCTGAAGCAGAGGCTATAGCCAGAGATAACAATCATTTAAGGAACTGCTGGAGTATAGGAATAAATCTGAAATTCTATGCAAGTGTTTATTATTATGGTTTGATTGTTAATACTTAATAGTCAAATTTTAAAATGTTGTCATTACAACATAGGAGCAAAACAGTAGTTTCTCAGAGATGTCAACTGCTAGACAGCTTTTGCAGTCACTCTTCCGTACATCTCAGTACTAAAGAGAGGGTCACTTTCAACTGGCACATTTAATAATGTCACCAACCATTTGTGTACAAGAAACTATAATTCAGAAAAAGGTTTCAACAGTGTGTTTTCTAAAAGGAACTTCATACTTAAGATTCATAGATCTACCAAATCTCAAAATTCCTTTATCTTTGACTGCCAAAAATGAGTGGTAGCTATAGCAATAATTTCAATGAGCTTTTCATTTAAAATGATAGCTTCTATAAAGAATTGTCTTTGTAGAGAGTTCTTACGAAGTCTGTAATTTTGAAATTATATTAGTAAAAACAAATTGTGTCACGTGTGCCCATTTTTATCTAACAATTCAGTCTATGATTTATACTCTTTGTATTTCTTATTACTTCTGGATAAAAGATGGTTTATTGTGAATGTAATGGTCCGTAATTTGGTAAATTTTTTCTCTTGTGAGATTTTAAGGTAGTAAAGTTTACATGATAATTTAAATTTACCCTCAAAAAGGGTAAAAAATTCCCAAAAAAGCATTTTTTTCTTAAAAACCTTATGGCTAAAGAAAATTAAATAACTAAATATGAGTTTTATATTATTATTTAACTTTTTTATAAGTCCATTTTGGTTCAAAAAGATATGATCTTCTAAAGTTATCTAGCTAATTCATTCTCTATTAATATTTGCATTCGTTCATTATTAATATAGTATTAATAATTTAATGTTGGTAAACGATTCCCTTTTTGTTTAACCTTTTGAAAACTTAAAACATTATAGTACATGAAATGAATAACTTTGGTAATCATTTAAAATTATTGCAGCATTTTACTCTCAAATATATATACTTGGAATATTTCTACTAAAACTGTTAGAATTTAAATATAAAAAGCATATAAAGAGATTTTCACTTCAGGTTACATCTAAATGCTTATGTATATTTTTAGATGAGTATTCAGATTATGTCTTGTTCATATTACTGACATTATTGCTGGTTGGATGTGATGGTGATCTGTTCCACCAGCACAATCACTGGACAAGTTCAAGGTTGCCAGATGGTGAGGAAGTTGGCATTCAGCTATTCAGCTCTTATGCTTGCCAAGGCCAAGGCCAGAGATGAAATCGAAGAGCAGATTTTGGACAAACACAGAGGCCAAGGCCCAAAGTCTGTGTGTCACATATGTATCATTCTTAGCAGTTAAATTATGACTGGAGCAGCAGTTACTTAACCGATCTCCCAGAGAAAAATGTCTGAAAACACATGCCCTGGCATGACTCACCTGGGCCAGGTGGTGAAACTACAGATAATTTTCCTCATTGCTTATCGGTATTTTCCATGTTTTTCTATAATAAACATGCATTACTTGGGCAATAAAGAAAAAACAGGAAAGTTTAAATCATCTATAATTTACAATAAATAACAGCAACAACAAAAAGCAAATTTACAAAAACATCACATTAAAAAATAAAAATCCACACAAGTATACATATGTAACAAACCTGCACGTTATCCACATGTACGCTAGAACTTAAAGTATAATAAAAAATAAAAAATAAAAACAAAAGAAATTTGAAATGCAAAAAAAAAAAAAAGGAAAAAAAAAATAAAAAAATAAAAATAAATAAAAATCCTCAGAGAGGTACACTGGGCAATCCCCTTTGGTGAGACGTTGCCAGGCCTTATGCGAGTCAGGAAGTTTTCCCCAAGATGTATCCTCAATTCCTCTTGCTGTTAGTTAAGCCCTTTCATCAAAGGAGATGGGACAGCTGCTAATCCTCATCTAAATGTAACTTCAGGTCAGTATTGACTTCCTTCCCTCTGTCTTCTCACTTTTAGGCCAAACTTTTCTTGTAGTGTCCGTTCACCACACCCTCATTCTGAACAATTATAGAATTAAGAGGAAAGGAGCAAATTTCTCCTTCAAGAATGTGCCCCTATGCTGTCTGATTGCTTCAAGTCTCATTGGCAGAATAATTAAAAAAAAAAAAAAGCTTCTTAGTTGGAGATAGGCCCTGAAGCCCCAATTTATAGGGAAATCCTAGAACCTAGCAAATAAAGAGCACCGGAATGGTTAGTACTACTCAATCCTACTCTATACTGGAAAGCTCAGAGGTAGAAAAATCACAGGAGGAAAAGAGACTACTACATGCACACACACACACACATGCACACACACCCACACACACACACGCACATACACACTCACACATACATTATTTTCCATATATATTCTTTTCCATATTGTCTGCCAAAAAATGCAGGAAAATCATTGCCAAATTGTGTTAGGCTGTTCATTGGAAGGAAGCACAGCCTTTCTTGGTGTGGAAGCAGCAGAGGAGGCTCTTGGGGTCTGGCGAATCTTTCCAGTTAAGGCAGTTAGTTATTCATGGTCTAATCCAGGCAGTGCAAGTTCAAATTCTGGCCATGTCTGTAGAGTTTAAAAAACAAAGCAAAGCAAAAATGGTGATCAACTCCTTGTTTTCCAAAATTGTTCCCAGTGAGTGTGGACCTGAGCTTTGAGTATGCAGTTGGGCTTCAGGAAATAATTGTTGAGGTGTTCCTGGATCAGTTCTGCAAGCCAGTTGCCAGCAGAGAAGTCTTTGTGATGACCTCTAGGTACATACAGCTTGGAAGAAATTTAATAAATATTGTCTGTGTTTACTTGAAGTTTACCCCTTAGTTTAGTCCCTAACAGTATGGAGACAGGTGAAAGTTTGGGCAGGACATAGAGGGCTGAACACAGACATGGTGTTGCTATGTTCCTGGCTTAACTCATAAAATGGATATTTATGTAATATAAATTACATGTATAATCATGTAATTAATGAAGTGAACAACTAGTTGAATCAGTTACTCCATAACTGTGAAAGTGCATTGAATTATGACAATATACAATATTATGCTGCTGCTGATGGGGTTATGGAATGTTTGTGGATTGAAATCAAAGTTATAACTTTATTTGAAGCATTAAGGGTAAATAATTTTAATTGGAAAAATTCAGAGCACAAATACTATTCAGTGAATTTGTTTGGCATACACACTCCGTAACTTTAGACTGAGATCCTTTCCTTCTTTGAAATTAGAATTAGAAACCTTTGGGCACAATTTAAAAGAACTCAGAAACCTTCTTTCCAGTTCTTTGGTACATTGTTAGTTTTCTTAATTTATGTGGGGAGTATAGAGTATATTAATTTAAAGCTGCAATTGACTAGATCTAAGCCAGCTGTCAGATCTTGGGAAAAGATCACATCCAAAGCATTCTCCTTTGCTTTAAGCTTTAGACTCAATGCAGAAGCATGCAGGAGTGGAAAGGAAGATGAATCCATTCAAATCATCGAAGTTTGAGCAGCATTTTACTCAGAATGTTTTAGCCAAATGAATGCATCAGGTTGTCATTGGCCAGTGGGTTTGGTCCCAAGATAGGCTATACCCAAAGATGAGGCTGTGCCACCGATGGCTGTTATACCAAAACACAGTGAGATTGTGTCCAGGAACTGAGCTCCTGGTGCCCCTCAAGCCAACTTTGAAACGGCTCTGTGGTAACTGCTGTTGTCTACGGCCCTTAGCTTATTAATGTTACCAGGGTTGAGCATAACAAAGTCTCTATGCCTTTGCCAAGAGCAGGACGGTTGCTATGGGAGAGGCAGTCTGAGGAGAGGCTCCCAGCTCCTGCAGAATCTTCCAAGGGAAGGCTGATTAGAGTTGACATACCATTGTCCTCTAGAAACCTAACAAGATGCACATTTTTTTCCAGTAAGTGAGACAACTGTAGAATCCACATTTCATAGTTGTTCAAAAGGAGATCTCACACACACAAGAGAGTAAATTCATAACTAATAGCCCTTTGGGGGGAAAACTGTATTTTCAATTACCATACTCACATGGTCTTTCATTTAATCTTGGACACTGTTGTTGGAACTGGGCTAGATGCCAGTTCTCAAAATAGCATAAATGGGAAATATTTAGGCAAGCCTCGTGATATACACTAGATGTGTTTGGTTATTGTAACACATTTTCCTTTAGTGCTTTCAAAGTATGGATGATGGATTACAGGGGTTTGAGATTATTATAGTAGGTGTCACTTCCCTTATATGACATAAGTGGGCTAGAGGTCACAGGAATCAGAACTCACTACTAGCAAAATCAGGTTATATATGACTAATTTGGGGATTGTGCTCAAAAATAACAAAACCTTTAAGTGGCCTAGAATGCATAAACATTTACTTCATCTGTAAAATAGGGAGGGTTGATCTTTAAAGTTATTTGCAGCTCTAATATTGTATGACAGATAATTTTCAGCCTGTTAATTTCAGATTGTCTGTGAAACAGGGAAACTAATGATCACTACCTTGGGTAGCAACCTCAGCATTGACATGAGGATTACATGCATTAACATACAAAAATTACCTACACTGGTGCCTGGCTCAGGAAGTATTAGAGGCTGTGATTACTGTTTTTATTGGTATGTATTTTGAGACCTCCTTGAAACCAACACTACAGATCCTGCACTATGTATTCTATCTACAGTGCTTTACATACAGCCTGATAGAAAGCATACGTTTCTTCCAACAATGTTGCCATTGCTCAGTTATCTCTGATTTGTCTCTAAAATGAAGACAATTGCAGATAGAACTAAATCGATTGAGAAGGGGTATATGAGATTCTTTGTAAATAAAACAGGACAATTCAAGTACAACAAAAAGTTTTGGGTTGGCTTTTGCTAGCACAGATGCCCCCACATTGAAATCTCCCCAATATTCACTTGTTATAAAATGTAGGTTTTTTTTATTATTCAGGTATGGTGAGGCCAACAGATCAGGAGACAAATTGCCATTGAAAATATAGTTTGTGGCCAGGTACGGTGGCTCACACCTGTAATCCCAGCACTTTGGGAGTCCGAGGTGGGCAGATCACCTGAGATCAGGAGTTCGAGACCAGCCTGGCCAACATAGTGAAACCCCATCTCTATTAAAAATACAAAAATTAGCTGGGTGTGGTGGTGGACACCTGTAATTCCAGGTGCTCAGGAGGCTGAGGCAAGAGAATTGCTTAAACCTGGGAGGCAGAGGTTGCAGTGAGCCGAGATCATGCTATTGCACTCCAGTCTAGGCGACATGGGTCAGAGCCTCTTCTGTGATTTTTCTGGAAGGAATGGGCAAGGCAGGGTAAGCAGGCTAGGTGGGTTTAGGATTTGCTAGTTTGAATGATTTCTGTATGCTCTGAGGTATAGGGCCTGCCCGTGGTTGCCCAGTATCTGGCCTGGGGTAATTAGGGCAGAGGATAGGCTTAACATGCCAGAGCTCAGTAAAGGAGGCAGTTGGTGGGTGTGGGCTCTGGATTGGTCGGTTTGTGTGTGAGAGACGCACTCACAGGGGAGTCATCTGCTTTCTCCAGGAATTAGGTACACCTGGGAGGAGCAGTCTCTCCAGGATTAGCAAGGCCCCAGATGCCGGGCACCAAGAATGCAAATAATAAGAAAAGAATACATAAAATTAGAAAATACAGTTAATATGCTATTTCATATTCACAGCTTGTATATATATAGAAATTTAATATGTAATTTTTAATATAGAGATAGGATTTTGCCATGTTGCCCAGGCTGGACTCGAACTCTGAGGCTCAAGTGATCCTCTCACCTTGGCCTCCCAAAGTGCTGAGATTACAGGCATGAGCCACTATGCCCAGCCAGCTTCTTTGAATTTTTTTTTTTTTTTTTTTTTTTTTTGGTTTGTTACCTAGAGAAGGCCAACGAAGTTTGAGTAAGGTTGGAAACTGAGACATTTAGCTGGGGTAAAAGGCACCTGTCCTTACCAGTCCCCTGGGCTGATTTTAAAGTCCTTGTGCATAAAAGGGATAAGTAGCAGAATCAGACAAAACCTTCTTATCTAGTCACAAGAGATGCTTCCAGTTAGGTTGCAGTGAAAACCGTGGCATGGAGTTGGAGAGGAAACCACCCTCCTCCATCATGTCCCCTGGCCATATGGCTTGGCCCCATTCAGCTTCAAGAAGAATTAGAAAATCTGGAGCATCTTCAAGTGGCCTCTGTGGCACAGTTGGGTTTTGGTGTTCCCAGGATGGGCAGTGGGAGCCATAAGACTTCTTCAGTGGCCTTCCAGGCAGGTGTGAAGAAGTGGGAGCCAGGGTGAAGTGCAAACAAGACAGTCACATGTGAGGAATCTCTTTGCAGACTCCCAGGGACACTTAGAGGTGTACCTGAAGCCTCTGACCATGCCTCTGAACCAGTAGACGCTTAGGCCACACTGTGGGAGATGGCATTGTTTTATTTCAGGACCATTTTCACTCATTTGATAGTTACCTGATATTTGTCTATGGCCATACCACTTTGAAGGTGCCTGATTTCATCTGATAGTTAACCAATATTCACTGAGCTCTTTTTATCAGTTACACAAGAAAATTCATCGTACTCATTTTACAGCCAGTTGTAGCTTTTGCCTTGAACATGTATTAGATTGACCAGTCCCCTCTTTCACCAGATCTGGTGCTGTTGTCTAGATCCGCTGAGACAGACACCAAGATGGGATTAGATGAGCAAGGAAAAGCAGGAAGGAAGAAAGGCGAGAAAATACTGTATCACAGGTCTGGCATCTGTGGAAGGAGAGAGGGAAGGAAGGAAGGAAGGAAGGAAGGAAGGAAGGAAGGAAGGAAGGAAGGAAGGAAGGAAGGAAGGAAGGAAGGGTGGGTGGGATGACTCTCAGACTGCAACACAGTTCCAAGAAATGTTAGCCAAGGAGCCCTTGCATCCTATGTCTTGCTGGAAGGGGGCTGTCTTCAGACCCCTCCATGCTCAGTCATTGCTTGGAAGTCACACTGTGGAAGTGTGGTGGATCCCAGTGGGCAGCAGCTGTGGCCATCAGTTAATTATGCTCTAGCAGCAGGACATCTGTGTGGTACATTTTCATTTGGTAACATCTGGGATCAAAATAATTTTGGCTGCTTTGAACATCAAATTTAGGTTGAATATTTGAACATTTGCTACAATTGAGAATAGTGAATAAATGCCTGGAAGAGGTCTTATGAAAGGAGTTAAGTTTGAATTAAAGTAAATCCAGTGGGGCCACTGAGGATGGTTGAGCAGGTTGTGCATTACACAAGGGCATCTGCTAGATGGGGCTAAGGTCTATCCCCAGTTTGCTCATTAGTCTGTGTGACCTGGGCAGGGCTCCCTGTGCCCAAAGAGGTTGTTTTTTCTTATTTGCACAAGTGTCAGCCCCAGGACCTGGTGGCATTGTGTTTATTCAATCACATGTACTATAGAGCGACTTATAGAAAAAGGGGCATCTATGTCCACTTCATGGAAATCTATAAAAAAACAAAACAAAACAAAACAAAAAAACCTTCTTCATTTACCCATAAGACCGAAGACCTAGGCACATCTATGAAATAACCACCAGCCTCCACCCACTTCTTACTTCAGAGCTTTCTCCAGCCTGATGGAACTTCTCCCCCACCCCACAACCCCCACTCCTACCTTACAGTCCCTCTTCTATTGGTTCCACTTAGGGCTGCCCTGGTGTGCTACCCCTTCTGTACCAAGATTTACTTATGTGTGTCTCATCCTGCACCATCCTGCCAGCTAGCTCTTCAGTAGAAAAATTGTACCAAATAGCTCCACCTGGGGTGAAAGATTGACATCTCCCAAAGGAAGAGTAATAGATGATATTTATCCAACTTACTTTGCGCTACTGACTTCATCTGCAGAACAGTGGGAAGGGGTATTTTCATCCACATTTTTCAGGAGGAAACCAAGGCTTTAGGGGTTAAACAGCTCTGCTGGGGTCACACAGTTACTGAGTGGCTTGAGCCAGATTTCGAATCCAGGCCTTTTTACTACAGACTCCTTGCTCTTTACCACTGTCCAAGATTACTTCAGCTACAGTCTTCTCACACTGCCCCCTCTGTAAATCTGGAAGTAGGGAAAGCTTCTGGAAAAGAGAAGGGATTTTGCTTGATGGTTCTTACATTATGCCACGTAAGTCAGTGTTTTTCAAGACAGTTGTTCAAACAATATTTTTAAACCAACTTCACTGGTCATGAGCAGCATTTCAAACAATGAAAATACAATACAATGAAAAATGAAGATTCTGAAATAAGAAGTAAAAAATACAATGCAATTGAAGAAGAAATATCAGAGGGCATTGCACATAGACAATGTATTATTTCATGAAATTTTTGCTTCAGTTTAACGTATGTACATATTTATGCATATACTTATTAATGTACACACATATGTGTATTCATTTGTATGTGAGTACTGAGTTCTCTAAAACTGCACAAGCAATGTACTTTCTCTTAAGATTCTGCTACTTGCTTTTTGTTAAATCAGGACTTATTTTCACATGTTTTGTGTTTTATCGTCTCATGCTTCTTTTAAAAATCCTTTTTTTTTTCTCCTTCCTGGCCTTCTTTTGGATTAATAGAGCATTAACTATTCTGCCTACACCACCACCTTTTCTCCAATTGGCTTCTGGTTTAGAAACTATATTGTGTTTCTTATATTGTAATGGTTACTGAAAATTTTTTAGGTATACATACATATACCATCATGTATCACTTAACAACAGGGATGTGTTTTGAGAAATGTTTCATTAGGTAATTTTGTCATTGCACAAACATCATAGAGTGTATTCACACAGCCCTAGATGGTATAGCCTACAACATACCCAGGCTATAGCCTGCTGCTCCTACGCTACAAACCTAGCAATGTACTTTTAACTATGGGTCAAAGTCCAGTGAGTTTGTCTCACATTCACATGGGTGCTGGCTTAATTTGCTTCCTCACTTATCTGGCCCTAGTGAAACAGAGAGCTAAGTAGAGAGCTACATTGGTCTGAGCTCACCCAGCTGTCTGCTCCTGGCTCTTGCCCTGACTTTTAGGGAAAGAGAGACCCTGCAGTCAAAGCTAGACTCCCAGGGAATGTTCTCTTCCTTCGCTTTCCTATCTGTCCTTTAAGCACACCCTGAAGGCAGTGTAGCCACTAGGCTAGCCTAACCAGGTCTTACCCCTGGGGAGTGGGTAGCCCATAAATTTACAGGGTATAAAAAATGTGAAATAATTTCTTTTAGAAAGACTGTGTAATTTAAATATTAGTAGCCTTAACATGAGCTTTTCAGCAGATAGGAGCAACTGAAATGCCAGTTAACAAGAAGAATTTGTTAAATTAGAACACAAGATAACATTGTCATTTAGACCAATCTGTGAGCAGTATTGTGAATTGCAAAGTGAATTTAAGAAAATAAGAGGGTAAGAGCACACTCTTTGTCCTAACCATCAACATTCCTTAGTTATGATTCAGTCCATAAGTTTTTTTTTTTTTTTTTTTTTTTTTTTTTTTTTTTTGGAGACAGAGTCTTACTCTGTTGCCCAGGCTGGAGTGCAGTGGCATGATCTCAGCTTACTGCAACCTCTGCTTCCCAAGATCAAGGGATTCTCCTACCTCAGCCTCCCCAGTAGCTGAGATTATAGGCACACACCACCACGTCCAGCTAATTTTTGTTTTTTTTTAGTAGAGATGGGGCTTTGCCATGTTGGCCAGGCTGGTCTCGAACTCCTGACCTCAGGCGATCTGCCCACCTCGGCCTCCCAAAGTGCTGAGATTACAGGTGTGAGCCACTGCGCCTGGCCCATAAGATATTCAGGACTATTGCTGCTGTGTTTGGTCCTTGGTCAATAATCATGAAAGGTAACGTTGGTTAGTACATGGTAACTTATCAAATGAAGACATTCTGGTAAACTCTTTGACATAGGTCAATACATAGATAATCCTAACCATCTTATAACTTAGATTTTACTATTATCTCCATTTTTTTCAGATAGGGAAATTGAGGCTCAGAGGTTAAGTAACTTGTTCATGGTCATACACTTGAGAAGCTAGAGCAATTCTATTTGTTGGTGTGATAGATTGACTGTGAAAATGGCCTCAGTTCTTTCTCAGCTGGTTCCACACCCCCTGACTTTGTCACTCCTTCTGTAGAGGAGTGGAGTCTATTTTCCCTCCCCTTGTGTCAGGGCTGGCCTTGTGACTGTCTATGGCTAATAGATGTGGTGGAAAGTGACTGTGTGTGGTGCCTAGGCTTCAGGAGACCGTGCTGTCTTCTGCTTTCCAGCCCCTGCCTCCTTCATGGAAACAAGCCTGGGCTGCTCTGCTGGAGGATGAGAAGTCACAAGGAGCCAAGATAAGTCATCCCAGCTGAGGTCATCCGACACCAGCCAGCCCCCAGCCAATCCACCAACCAACTGACTGCAAATGCATGAGCAAGCCCCGCCACGACTGGCTGAGCCTGGGCCAGATCAGCAGAACTGTCCAGCCAATACACAGATTAATGAGAAAATAATCAACTGGTTTTTTGGCCACTGAGTTTTGGGGTGATATTCTGCTCCGTTACAGTGGCAATAGATAACAGAGAAAGTTGCGTACCCACAGTCATTTCTTCTCTTTTCTTTGAGGCCAAGTAGACTTCCCATAATGGAGGTTTAACTGACATACATTCACTTTTCCATCTTTCTTTGCAGTTAGGGTGATGTAGTTCTGGCAGATGTACAGGGAAGTCAGCTTTATGTGGTGGAGGGTGGTGGGTGATGGGCCAGAGGGTCATGGTTCTGAGAAACGTTTTCCTTTCTGAAAGGAAAGAGTCTAGCCATGAGACAGAGGCCTTCGCCTTTCCTCCCTATCTGCTTTGGATGCTATCATTAAAAATGGACACTTGAGCAACAGCAGCTGTCTTGTGACCATGAGGCAACAAGCCTATAAACAGCAATTTAACACATCAGGCATGGCAGAATGAAAAGCTAAAAAGAGCCTAGCTTCCTGACCACATCATTCAGCTGTGGGAACAATTCTAGAACTGCTTTACCTTCTGACTTCTTCACTATTGAAGCTACTGTGTGTTGATTATTCTGAGTGACACAGTGCAGGAACCTAGTCCAACCCTAAGCAACCTCATTTGTAATCATGATGCTGTACTCAGAAGCATTGAGCACCGTTAAGATTAAGAGAACTCTGGGCTTTAGAGGCCCAAGTGAGTATGAATGTGGGCATTGACAAGGCTTAGCATTGGTAAATACTGGAGTAGAGTCTGGCTCCAAACCAGGGTGTGGGCTGGCACAGTCCCTGGCAAGGGTCCTCAGCCTCTTCGATGACAGCACCACTGAGGCCAGAGCACAAGCTTTCATGGGAGAAGTCAAGAGGATCCCAAAGTCTTTCTAAAGAATCAGAAGCAGCCAAGTGACAGGAGAAACCACAAACTCAGCTTTAACACTCTGCTCTGCCTTTGTCCCTGAGTCTGATCTCCAGTGTCAATGGAAACCTTTCTAAATTTAAAATTTCCTTCATATTGTTTTGATTCATTAAATTGCCATATTTTGTAATGTTTGTTTTATCTCAAAATTATTTTGTTATGAATCAAATATCTTGAATCATATAGATCCAATGAATTAAGAAAGACAGACTTTCTATACACAGAGGAGCCCATATCAGACTTGGCCCTGGGTCCCACGTTTACTGGTTCTACCATCTCTCCAAAGCTAAGCCCAGGGACATTTCTGCCCCGGCATTCTGTCTGACTTTCTCACTATTTTATACAGGCATACCTTGTTTATTGCACTTCATTTTATCGCACATTGCAGATACTATGTTTCAGACAAATTGAAGGCTTGTGGCAATCTTGCATTAAGCAACTCTATTGACACCATTTTTCCAACAGCATATGCTCACTTTTTTGTGTCATATTTTGGTCATTCTCACAACATTTCAAACTTTTTCATTATTATCATATTTGTTATAGCGATATGTGATCAGTGATCTTCAATGTTACTATTGTAATCATCTTGGAGTGCCATGAACCATGCCTGTATAAGATGGTGCACTTAATTGAAACATGTTATGTGTGTTTTGACTGCTCCACCCATCAGCTGTTTTCCCATCTTTCTCCCTCTCCTTGGGCCTCCCTATTCCCTGAGACACAAAAATATTGAAATTTGGTCATTTAATAACCCTGGAATAGCCTCTTAGTATTCAAGTTAAAGGCAAAGTCGCATGCCTCTCTCTTTCAATCAAAAGCTAGAAATGATTAAGCTTATGAGAAAGGCCCATCAAAAACTGAACTGGACTGAAAGGAAGGCTCTTGCACCAAAGAGTTAGCCAAGTGGTGAATGCAAAGGAAAATTTATTGATGGAAGTTAAAAGTGCTACTCCAGAACACATAGTAAGAAACTGAAACAGTTTTATTGCTGTTACAGAGAAAGTTTTAGTAATCTGAGTAAAGAATCAAACCAGCCGCAATATTCCCTTAAGCCAAAGCCAAATCCAGAGCAAGCCCTCAACTCTCTTCAATTATCTGAAGGCTGAGAGACGTGAGGAAACTGCAGAAGAAAAGCTGGAAGCTAGCAAAGGTTAGTTCATGATGTTTAAAGAAAGAAGTCATCTCCATAACATAAAAGCGCATGATAAAACAGCAGGTTCTGATGTAGAAGCTGCAGCAAGTTATCCAGAAGACCTAGCTAGATTTTCAACATAGATGGGAAGAGCCTTACAATGGAAGGAGTTGCCATCTAGGACTTTCATAGCTAGAGAGGAGAAGTCAATGCCTGGCTTCAAAGCTTCAAAGGACAGGCTCTTGTTAGAGGCTAATGAAACTGGTGAGTTAAAGTTGATCATTCAAATATCCTAGGGCCCTTAAGAAGTATGTGACATCTACACTGCCTGTGCTTTATAAATGGAACAACAAAGCCTGAATGATGGCACATCTGTTAATAACATGGTTTTATTGAATATTTAAAGCCCACTGTTAAGACTCACTGCTCAGAAAAAAAAAAAAAGATTCCTTTAAAGATCTTACTGCTCATTGACAATGCACCCAGTAATCCATGAGCTCTGGTGGAGATGTACAAGGAGATTCATGTTTCCATGCCCACTAACACAGCATCCATTCTGTAGCCCATGGATCCAGGAGTCATTTCGACTTTCAAGTCTTATTGTTTAAGAAATACATTTCATAAGGCTATAGTGGTCATAGATAGTGATTCCTCTGATGAATCTGGGTAGAGTAAATTGAAAATCCTCTGGAAAAGATTCACCATTTATGACTAAATTCACCATTAAAACATTTATGATTTAGGTGAGGAGGTCAAAATATTAACATTAATAGGAATTTAAAGAAGTTTATTCCAACCCTCATGAATGACTTTGAGGAGTTCAAGACCAATGGCAAAAGTCACTGCAGATGTGGTGGAAATAACATAAGAATCAAACTTGGAAGTGGAGCCCGAAGATGTGACTGAATTGCTGTAATCTCATGATGAAAATTTAATGGATAAGGAGTTGCTACTTATGGATGAGTAAATAAACAGGTTTGTGAAATGGAAACTACTCCTGGTAAAGATGCTGTGAACATGGTTGAAATAACGACAAAGGATTTAGAATATTACATAAACTCAGTTGATAAAACAGAGGCAGGGTTTAAGAGGACTGACTCCAATTTTGAAAGAAGTTCTACTGTGGGTAAAATGCTATCAAACAACATTGCATTCTACAGAGAAATCTTTTGTGATAAGGAAAGTCCATTGATGTGGCAAACTTCATTTTTGTCTTACTTTTAGAAATTGCCAGAGCCACCCAGCCGCCAGGAACCACCACCCTGATCAGTCAGCCATCAGCAACCACCACCCTGATCAGTCAGCAGCCATGAACACTGAGGCAAGACCCTCTACCAGCAAAAATCCTCCACCTCAGTGGCAAAAAATCCCTGCCACTGAGGCAAGACCCTCTACTACTTGCCAAAGGCTCAGATGATTATTAGAGTGTTTACAAAATAAAGTATTATAAGTCAAAGTATACTTTTTTGTCATGATAGCCTACTATTATGTACATTAGTTTTGTTAGACATAATGCTATTGCATACTTAATAGATTAAAGTGTGGTGTAAACATAACCATTATATGCACTAGGAAATCAAAAATTTTGTGTGACTTGCTTTATCTCAATATTTGCAATGGTCTGGAATGGGACCTGCAATATCTCAGAGGTCTACCTGTCTCTTCCCAGGTGTGGTCAGGTCTTTTGATCCAGCCTCCGTTCTTGCTTCCTTGGAATGTAATTTTTATTGACTTTCTCCTGGGAGCAATGAGTCTCTCAGCCTCCAGCTTTTCCTGTGTTATAGACCCTGATCTGCCTCACACACACCTGTGTAATCCCAACTCCTTGTATGGGTCCCTCTGGCCAACCCTGTCTTTTTCCACCCACAACTGAAGTATTTCCATTGATGTACTCATTTATCCCTTTTCTTCTTATATAGCTGGAGAAAATCTTGGGTAGATCAAGCACTGTTTTTGTGTTTTAAAAAATATACTCCTTCCATCGCCCTTCTTTCCCACATCTGACTCCACAACTTACATAAGAACTCCAGCATGAAAGTTGGAGATGGAAAAAATTGAGAGGATGTCCAGATGGATGTAAATTTTTGGAAAACACTGAACACTCTGTGTTTATCTTCTTGCAGGACGAAGGACTTAGAGAGAGAGCTGTCGTGCATATTGTTATCAGCACTCAGGATTAAAATCTGAACCCCTTCCTCCAAGACATTCCACCTGCCTGACAAACTGTTGTTATTTTTAAGTAGAAAAGGCTTCCTTGATCCTGAAGATAAATTCATAGCTTGTGGTTGGAAGTACTTGTAGGAACACAGTTTGTTTGGGCATTTTGAGGAAATGGCTTCCCTTTTATGTATTACCTGTGAAATGCTAACTGGGCTTTTTCAGAGATAAAAATGCTCAGTTATCAGCTGGAGTTTTACCAAAAAAGAGAAGCAAAAAGGTGAGAGGAGCATTAAACTGCAGACTAGTGGCTTCTCAAAGGCTGGACACAATGATATTGTCGTGATTTGGGCATCGTAATTGCCCTGCCAAAGAGTATTTTCCCTTGCAATAAGAGAGTCTACCTTCCTGGGCCATCTGGAGGGCATGCAAACGACATCCATATGGCAAGTGAGGTGAAACACACCAGAGTCTTCCAATCTGCTACATACCATTTTTTTGTTGTTGTTGTTTCAAAATGGAAAAAGCTATGTAGATGTAGATACTCACCAGGAGAAGGCCAGCTTGATGTCTCCCGTGGGCCTGCATTGGTGAATTTCATGTATGGTGTTCTCAGCCTTGCAGGTTCAGATACCCAAAGGTCAGTTCCCCCTAGAGATGTGGCTTTCAGACGTGGGATCAGGTCAGCCAAGTTCATATGACTGACATGTGAAACTGGTCACTAGTTAACATATTTATAATGAAAAATAATTGTCATGGTGACCAGAATACTCATATCAGCAGATCTTCCACATTATCTCCCAATAGGAAGACTTACAATACAAGGAAGTCAAGTTATGATTAGCATATCTCTAGGCCAGCCCAAACCAACTGATTGAATGCTTGAATAGCAGGAGGCAAAGGTGGCCCATCACACCTCACTCCATTTCAGGGATAATCTTGCCAATGGGACCAGAAATCTTAAAATCCATAGACAAAGGTGCCCTTCTCCTTGGATAGTGCTCTCTTTTGTTCTGTTTCTTAGGCTGGTTGACACTTTCCTTAGTTATGTTCATATCCATAGTCAGGTCACACCATCTTGTCAGATAGACCTGAGAGCCACTCTGATCATGCAGGTGGCAATGCATATTTCTGTTCTGATCTATTGTATAATGATTTCAAAATGTAAAATGTTAGAGACACTTTGATTTCTCTCCTTTTCAAGTTCTTAGGGGATACCTTGTCATACCATCAAGTACTTTCAACAGTTCACCCCCCTGCCTGGAGTTAGATGTATGGTCCTCAGTGTCCCCTGGTTCTATGATTTTGATTATCTGTGTTTTTATTGTATTCTTGGGCCTTTTCACAATTCTGTAACTTCACAGAAAGACCAGTGTCCCTAATATTTCAATGGCTGTTAGAGATTCTCAACACCCAGATGTAGCTAGAGAAGTTCTAAGAGTTCTGGTAATTGGATCCACTGGCATTTCAATTGTATCCTTACTACTACTCGATAATTATTTTATTCAACTCTTGATGCTTCTGCATAGCCTTCTCCTCTGAAGAGTTTCCAAGCATGTTTCATTTTCCTCTAGTCCTCAAACTAGCATCTCTGCCTTTGTGTCTCAATGGAATATTAAAGGTACCTGAACATGAGCTTTCATACCCTAAAATTTTCATCATCTGCTCCCTCTTGTTTTTCTTAGATGAAGAAGTGTCCCCCCTCCTTTCAAACACCAGTCCCACACTATGTGCCTTTGATCCCACATTTTCTTAGTTTTTCCAAGGTTTTTCCCCTTTTCTTATTCCCTGTTTCTTACAAACAAAGGAAGTCCTCTCCATTAAAATTTTTTTTCTAACCCCATTGCCCTATTGAGTTAGCATCCATTCTCCAGGTCCTGTTGTTGAATCCTAGCATTTTGAAGTGGAGTCGACATCACCTGATTCCATGTCGTCATTGCTATTTTCTCCTAATCCTTTCTAGTCTGTCATCCCCATTGCTCTACTAAAACTGCCCTCTTGAGGGGAGCAAGATCAAGAAAACAAATAAATGAGCTGTATAATGTGTTGAGAAGTAAATCTGTTAGATCACAAATTTATTTTTAAAAATAGGTTTTTGAAGAGAAAAGTAAGACAAAAGTTCTGCCCCATAGATAATAGTGAGTTAGAATACACAATTCATATGTTCATAGTCACCTTCAACACAGAACTGGTGTATACATTGTAATGTAGAAGAGTAAATTCCTCATTTACTACACAAACATATTCTAGCAAAAATTATTTTTATAATAAACATAAAGTGTCCAAATATAATTTTTACAACAATCATGTAAAGGAAGATATGCAGCGATCATAGCTTTGTAGTCGAGGTTTACATTCCATGGGAGATAACTATAAAACATTTGTGGTTCAGAGCACAAAAATAATCACAGGAGAGCTTCTTGCCTTTTTCAATAAACAATTCAATTTTATGAAGACAAGACACAGAGTATGTACAGATTTAACTTAAACAGGAACTTTCCCGCACCTGCCTAACACTTGTTTGTTATGCCTGATGGTTACTGGTATGTTAAATTCTCTGACTGGCTTTCTTATTTTTACAACCAAAAGTAATTCTAATCCAGAACCTTGATATCTTTAAAGTGCTTTTGTTAACATTCTTTTTCTGTTCAAATTGCTCTTTCTTTATTAGTTCCTACCTGTTATCTTACACACAAACTCAGGTCTCTAACTCCTAAAAAGACGGAACATCTTATCTCAACCATCTTGGATTAGCATCTTACGCCTGCCTTTCCTGCTAGAAATCTTGAAGGTCAAGCTACACTGTTTACCTCTACCCAGCGGTTTCTTAGTAATCATTGTGATCCATGACATATGGATTCCACAATGGTTTTAAATGAGTTTGAATTAAATTTTTAGGGGCTTATAATATTTTTATTTTCCTAGAACTAAATTTCTTCAGCACCAGCCGCACATCAATCAGGTACTTTGCATATGCTGTCATACTTAATAATCACAACTGTACTGAGGTGGGTACTATTGCTTTCATTTAAGTCAAGGAAAAAAATGTTGAAGAACATTGTACAACCTGGTCACAGTCACCCATTGAGTGTGGAGCTTGGATTCAACAGTCAGGGCTCCTGTTGCAAGCAGCAGAGATTTAGGCTGGCTGATTTCAACAGAGAATGAATTGATTGTATTGTTAGTTCACAGAACCCCAGGCCAGTCTAGAGAAATAGATTAAGGCTGTATTGCTAGGTGTGATCTTCAACCAAGTGAATGGGTGAGGACACTTCTGGAAGCTCTGGACATTGTAGCTTTTATTGCTGACATGCCAGATGGACACTGGATACCCTCACCAGCACTATTCTCATCACTGCCCCTAAAGACTTAATATTTCAGCAACTCTTCCTACCATCAGAGAGTTCTTGTGGTCCCTTGATATGAGGTCGGTGTGTCTGACTGGCAGAACGAGGGTCATGAACCTGTACCCAAGCTGCAAGATTTCTTGGGAGAATGAGTTTCTGGAAGTTTCCATGTCTCTAGTCGGAGACAGGTTTTGTCTCCCTTCAAGAATCATAATGTGTGTGTTTGTGTATGTGTTAGGAATTGGGGGCAGTGAGAATTCTCAAATAAGGGAAATTGGTTTCATATATTGGATGGTCAAAAAGAATAGCAGATTCCATTACCATAACTCAATGTGTCTGACCTCAAGTCTTTATACCAGGAAGCCTCTTGAAAGTCACCAATGACCTCTGATTTGCAAATTTTAATGACTTTAACTTCATCCTTTTTGTTAATAGGTATGAAGATTTGACATGATTAAACATCTCTCTTGCCTTCCTTTCCTCATGCGTTTGTTCATTCTTTCCTAAAAAGAAATCAACGTACTGTTTTTGCAAAATCAAAAAAGTAGAAGGAAGGAAAAAATAAAGAGAAGAGCAAAATTCAATGGAATAGAAAATAAGCAAACAAATAGAGAATGTCAACTGGTTCTTTAGAAAGTATTAATAAAATTAATAAACCTGCAGGAAGACTGATGAAAAAAACAGAGAAACACAAATGAGGTGACATCTATATACATCCTATGACATTAAGAGGATGATAAGAGGCCGGGCGTGATGGCTCACGCCTGTAATCCCAGCTCTCAGGGAGGCAGAGGCAGGAGGAGAGCTTGAGCCCAGGAGTTCGAGACCTGCCTGGGTAGTATAGCGAGACCTCGTTCTCCACAAAAAGGAAAAAAAAAAAAAAATAATAAGCGCAAGAGGATGATAAAAGGGATATTATAATCAATTTTATGTTAATACATTTGACAACTTAGAACAATGGACAATTTTCTTGAAAAAGACAACTTTCTGAAGTCATCACAAGAAAAAGATAGAAAATGTAAATGTTCCTGTATTTGTTAAATAAGTCAAATCCATAATTAGAAATCTTCCCACAAAGGAAAGCCCAGACCCAAGTGATTTCATTTGTTAATATTACCAAACACTGAAGTAAGAAATAATACAAATATTAAAATATTTTCAGAGAATAAAGGAAGAGGAAATGCTTTCTTATGCATTTTATGAGGCCAGTAAAACCCTGCTACCAAAACTCAACAAGGAGAATACACAAAAGAGAACAATAGACCCACATCCCTCATGAACATTGATTTAAAAAATTTAACAACTGTGAGCAAAAGTAGTATCTAAATAAGATAAAACATCGTGACCCAGTAGGGTCATGCAAGTGTGGTACAGCCTTCAAAAATCAATCAATATAATTTAACACATTAAAAATAAAGGGTAGAAATTGTGTTATATTGTTAGATACAGAAAAAGAATTTGATAAAACTCAACACCTGTTCATGATAAAAACTCTCAGCAAACCAGGAATAGAAGAGGACTTCCCCAACTTAATGAAAGCGTTTACAAAAAAAAACTAGAGCTAACCTAGGATCTGGTGGAGAACTACTAAGTATTTCCATTTAAAGCAAAAATGTTTCATCTCGTCACTTTAATTTAACATTGTACTGGAGGTTATAGCCAGCACAATGAGGCAAGAATAAGAAATATAAGGTATAATCACAAGAAGGAAGGGGTAGAACGATCTTAATTCACAGATGACACACTGGTGTACACAGAAAATCCAATGTGGGCTGGGCACAGTGGTTCACACCTGTAATCCCAGCACTTTGGGAGGCCGAGGCGGGCAGATCAAGAGGTCAGGGGTTCGAGACCATCCTGGCCAACATGATGAAACCCCATTTCTACTAAAAATACCCCAAAAAATTAGCCGGGCCTGGTGGCGGGCACCTGTAGTCCCAGCTGCTCTGGGAGGCCGAAGCAGGAGAATCATTTGAACCCGGGAGGCAGAGTTCGCAGTGAGCCGAGATTGCGACATTGCACTCCAGCCTGGGTGACAGAGTGAGACTCTGTCTCCAAAAGAAAAAAAAAAAAGAAAATCCAATGTGATCTACAAAAAATTTAAAACCACTGCAACTAAAAAGCAAATTTATGAAGTTCAAGAAACACAAAGTCAATATATAAAAACCACTTACACCTCTACATACTCGTAACAAATAATTGGATAATTTTTTAAATACCATTTATATATACCTAGGAATACATTAGTGAAATTTGTGCATGTCCTGTATATTGGAAATGACGATACATTGCTGGTAGAAATTTTAAAATATAATTGGAAAGATAAATGATTGGAGTCCTAATATCAGATTGAAAAACTCAATATTGTTAAGTTGTTAATTCTCCTTAAACTTATTGACTGAATACAATTTCAATCAGAATCCCAGCAGACATTCTGGAGAAATTGACAAGCTGATTCTAAAGTTTATGTGAAAATGCAATGACTTATAATAGTCCTTGAAAAGGAAGAACAAAATGGAAGGATTCACACTATCAATGTTCAAGACTTACTGAAAACTATAGTAATTAAGACAGTATAGTTGATGTAAGGGTAGACAAATTAGTGAAATAGAAAAGAGAATCTGAAGTAGTTCTACACATACAAAGTTTATTAGTTTTTTAAACAGGGCAAATTAAATCCAGTGGGGGAAACAAAAGTAGTTTCAATAAATGATAATGGAACAACTGGACATCTGTAAGTAAAAAATGAACTTTGACTCTTACCTTATGTAATGCATGACAATTCAACTGTGAAAGCTAAATTTATAAAGCTTGATAAAGAAAATGTAGGAAAAGAATATTTTTACAATCTTGTGGCAGAGAAAGATTTCGCAGGACACATAAAGCACCAATCACAGAAAAATAATAATAAATAAAACTTCATCAACATTAAAACTTATGTTCATCAAAAGTTACTGTTAAGAAAGTGAAAAGTCAAGCCATAGTCTGGAAGAAATATTCATAAACATATAGATGATAAAGGACTGATATCCTAGATGTAGATGAATTCCTATGAATCACATTTTAAAGACAACTGACATAAAAAATGAGCAAATACTTGAACAGGCGCCTCACAAAAGAAGATATATGAATGCCTGATAACATAGGAAAAGGTGCTCAACATCATTAGTCATCAGGGAAATGCAAACTACAACTATAATGAGATACTAGAATGATTAAACAGAATGCTGTTGTGCATGTGGAGAAATTGAAATTCTCATACATTGCTTGTGGGAGTATAAAATAATAAAACCACTTTGGAAAACTGTTTCTCAGTCTTCAGTAAAGTGAAACATAGATCTATCCTGTGACCAAGGATTTCCATTCCTAACTGTATTGCCAAAAGAAAGGAATGTATCTATCTTACAAAAAGACTCATAACTCTTATGAATGTTCATAACAGTTTTATTTATAAGAGTCCTAAACTGGAAACAACCCAAATGTCCATCAACATGAAAATGGAAAAGGTGTAGTATACTACTGAGCAATAAAAAAGAACTACTGACACATATCACAATATGGATAAAACACAAAAACACTATTTTGAACTAATGAAGCTAGATAAAATAGTAATATCATATGATTTCATTTACATGAATTTTTAGAACAGGCGAAATTAATCTATGGCAATAGAGGTCAGAAAAGAGTATGGGAATATTTACTGGAAAGGGATGCCAGGACACTTTTTTAAGTGATTGAAATATTCTTAATCTTGATCAGGGTGATGGTTAACACAGGTCACAATTCATTAAGCAGTACACTAAAATTTATGAAATTTATGAATACTCATATATCTTATTAATACCTCAAATTGAGAGAGAACCTTACTGAGAAGTTAACTCTACAAATAGGAAGTCATAGCAACTGTTGGAACAGAGTTGAAGTGATCAATGGGTTATATATTTCCTAGTGGCATTGAAGGCTCCAAGACTGAACGTGAAATTGAGGTATAAATTAAAAGTTTGAAGGTATTCTCCTATAGGACTAGAATGCAAATCTATTCTATATAGATTATATCAGAATCATGTATTCTAAGCATGTATTCTTCACATTCAAAAATCAAAATAGGAAAAATGCAGAAGAGTTCCATTGTAATTTTTTAAAAACATCTGTATTAAGATATAATTGACAAGTAAAAATATAAATATTTACAGTATACAACTTAATATTTGTAAATTTGTTTTACATTTGAAAATCTCTGGCTATTACTCAAGGTTTTGCCTAGTTCTGATCTTACTGAGACACACTATTGTTTATCTCAGAATCTTGCAGACATTTTAAAATTATCTTCTGGCATCAATGTTGCTGTGGAGAAGACTGCAGTGAATTTCATATTTCCTGTTTCCACCCTTGAGGTGTTTGGCTTTCATCCTGTCTAGATATCTGAGAATTACATTCTTTATCCTTGAAATTCATTATCTTGGCTGTATAAGTGGTTTCCATTAATTTTTTAAACACAGAGTAGTATGACTTGCAGGCTGAATTATTTTTTTCATTCCAGTAAAATTTGCTTGTATTATAGCCTTTGTTGCTTTTTGTTATTCCATTTGTTGACTACTTTCAGGAACAGTAATTAGTGATTTTTGACTTTCAGGAACACTAATTATTTATTTTGTCCTGTAGATTAATTAGCTCTCTTTAACTGCATTTTTCTCTTTGTGTGTTTTTTTTAATTACTTTCCTATATATGGGTAAGTTTAAAGGTAAGTCTAATCTATTTCTTAAAGTCTCAAATTTAATCATAGTCATATATGGATGTTTTCTCCCTCCATCTGTTTTCCAAGTTTGTAATTTTCCTATTTATTTTCTGTTGTTTAATCATCTTGACTATGGGTCCTTATGTTATTACATTTATCTTATTAATTAATTTTTTTTTTACCATAGCTCAAGGCACTTGTAAAGAACTTCCTTCTGATTTTCAGTTGTTTTGCACCTAAGTTGGTTTATTTTTTGCATTCTAGAGCATGTGTGTGTGTGCACGCGCACGCGCGCACACACACACATACACACACACACATACACAGTTGCCAGGGTGGTAATTTTTGTCTTTCTCAACTGTCCTCTTGATGCAGACCTATTATTTGCCCTAATGTTGTGTAGGTGTCTTCTCATCTCTCTTCCTATTTGAGACCCATTTGTTTTCCTGACAAACCACGATTTTAGAGTTTGTTTTTTTGTGTTCTTTCCACTTACCCTATAGTCTGAAAGAATGGCAGGGAAGGACAGAAGTCGAGGTATTGTGCAGACTTTGGTAGAGTATCAGGACTTGGCAGTCATTTCTGAAGTGTTTGTTAATTGCTTATTCAGTGCATGAGGGCTTTCTTCGCTGAGTTGAAGGATTGTATTCTAGTCCTATGGGAGAATACTCTCAAACTTTGAATCTGTTCTTCAGTTATCAATGCCATGAGAGAAGATATAACTCACTGTTCATTTCCACTGTCTTCTGACAGTTTCTCTGACTTCCTGTTTGTAGAGTTAGCATCTCAGTAAAGTTCTCTCTCAATTTAGAGATATGAAAAAGATATTCCTGGATTTCGTTGATGCCACCTGTGTGGCTTCTGGGGATCTGGGTAGAGCTAGGAGACTTGCCATGGTGAGCTATGCTACTCCACTGTGGAATTTGCTTTTTCATCAGCCAATACTTTTTTGGAAGTTTATGGCATGGGGCGGTGCCCTTCTCTGGTTTGGTGGCTGCTATGGGATTTGGGGGGCATGCTTTTTCAACGTCTCACTGTTGTGATTTCACGATGTATTGGGAGAAGGATATTGTTCCCAGGTGGCTGCCTTCTGCTTGAGCGACCTTGTTCCTCTCAGCTTCCTTTTAAAGCTGTTGTCCTGCTCCTCACTTCCCTTTCTCACTGCCCTTGAGTCTCCTTTCTGGCTTCTTTGTCGTTATCCACTTAATAAGGTATTTTCAAAGATGATTTCACACCCTTCTTCTCTTTCTCATTCTTTTAAATTAAATTATTAAATTAAATTAAATTAAAAGAATTTAAATTTCCATCCCATCTACTCTTTCAATATACTCTTTGATAACCTCCTATTTCACATCCATGCTCATTAGTAATGGCTAGGCAGATATCTTCCAAATTGCTATTTTATGCCCTGACCCATCTTCCATGAGCTGGTCTCATTTTTGCTGAATGTTTTACTGTATGACACTTTGCTGGATGTTATGCTGTATGACAATCCTATGACAACTTTAAACTTAAAATATCTAAAAACAAGCTTATGGTGTTCTGTTTCAACCCAAAACTTTCCCCTGTCTTCTGTATCCTCTCAGTCTTTGAGACACAGAAGCCTGGAGTCTTTTTAATTCTTTCCTTTTTTGGCCCCCTCTATCCAATGAATTAATAAATTATTTCAAGTAGACTTTTCCTTCTCTTTGTTTCCACTACCATTACCCTAAAATAAATTTGTATTTTTCTCATTTGAGCTTTATAAGAGCCCCTTACCTGGTCTCTCTCCTCTAATATCTTCTTCCTCTAATCAGTGCTCCACATAGCTCCTGAGACATCTTGCTCTAAAATCTGCCGTGGGGACCTAATACCTTTTCCTGGTATTCAAGGACCTCCATAACCTGAACTCAATTTACAACTTGAAGCTTATTTTCCACTGTGCTCCACTGCATGCCCTAAATTTCAACTGCAGCCACTTGTTAAGCATGCCCTGTTCATTCCTATGTAGAAAACCCTTTGTTGAATTCCCCTTATCCTGTCTTTATCTCTCCAAGTTTTATCGGTTTTTCAAAATCCTGACCAAATTTTACCTCCCCCATGAACTCTTCCTAACCAACTGCTTTAGAAGTGACTGGTCCCACCCCACTTGGAACTCCTGGTTTTCCTTACTACTCATCACATCACCTTTCAATCATCGCACACATGTGTTAGCTTGCCCTAAGGTTGTCAATTTCTTGTGGAGACAGGGGAACAGGTTATGGGAAGCTGTGATGCTTATGGCAAGCTGTGATGCTTAAGGAAAGTTGTAATATAGTAAACTTGGACTTAGTACCACAGAGCTGAAATCAAGCTCAGTTTTAACCACTATGGGTGGTTGGGCAAGTCACTTACCCTCTCGGAGATTTGTCGTGTTTAAAGAGGTTGTTGTAAATGTTAAATGGAATAACATGTGTGAAAGTGCTTTATAAGTGTAGATTTATGTATACACATACACAGGCATATATATCTATGCATGCATACATAGATAGATAAATAAAATGTAGATTAAGATATTGCTGGTTTCTTCAAAATCTCCACGGTACCATGCCTAATGTAATAGTTTACACACAAAATGTTCATAAATGTGTATTTCTAGCTGCAATTATACCTACCTGCAGAACACCAAGGAGAGGCTAATGGGTAAGGGCAAATGTACAGAAAGTGGGTAGTTTGTGTGGCTACGCCAACAATTTGCCAAACTGGAGAACTACTTAACTGCATCATCTAAGATTTCATGCGTAGTGCAGAGGACCTGCCTAAATGGAGGCAAATGATTAGGTGGTTTGTTTCAGTCCTTCTAGCCCTTGACGAATAGTTTTTCACAGAACAATACATAATAGATATCATATGTAAAAGAGAAATGTTTGCTTATCAGTAGCTATTGAATATACACATTTCAGATGTGAGTTTATGTTAAATGCATTTCATGTAAACATAGATATTTATCTCCATAAATGTTTCCTTATATAGTTTTTGTTGCCATTCATTCAATCACCACTGTTACTCTTTTCCAAACTCCCAGTTTTCTGGTTGTATTTCATCTATAATCACAGGCACCAAACTGGTATATCTACATCAAAGTCGGATAGAGGGTGACAACAAGGACATGAGAATGACCATTAAGTAATTCTCTTAATAGTTGAAATCATCTGGATCGGATCTTGTGCATGTTCAGATTTTCCATGACAGCTTTTTCTGTTTTTTGTCCAGAGTCACATATCCCATGTTTAAAAAATACTGTAATTTTATGGGGTTTTTAAAAATCATTTTGCCGAAAACTATCCTGTTAGAAGGGGTCATAATAGAAGCCAAATATGTATTCTGAGACTCTGCTTGTGACATGATAGATTTAAGACAGTGTTTGCAATGTGTGACTGAATGTTCACATTCATTTTGCACCTGAATTGGGCAAAAATGTGAGTAAACTTTCTTGTCCCAGGCTGAGCCTAAGGTAGATTCCTGAATTAAATATTTTGAACAGTGCCGCTAGCAGCACATTTGTAGGAGCCCACATGCAAGGGATGAGAATACTTTCTAAGAAATAATTTAGTCTAAGGGGAGAATAGCACAACAGTGGCCATGGAGAAGCCTGGCTCTTTAACCAGTGGCAGCTATCTGCCAGTCGCTCCATGAAATCATGTCTAAGTCCTGGAAGAAGACACTGGTTGTCAAAACTCTGGAAGACACACAGGCAAAGCCATGTTGTGTGGGAGGGAAGGCAATGTTTCCACCTCACCACAGCAGAAACCCTGCCACCTCCTAAACCTCTGCACACGAGCATCGGTTGAAATGGAAGCACCCGGAGGGAGTGGTAGCAGCACCTGTGTTGGGAGCAGCTCCAGCAGAGGCCATGGTGCATAGGGAGGTGGCAGAGGTAGCCTAACTCAGCAGACACCAGTGTGCACAATGGTGGGGACTTGTCTTTGGGCCCTGGAGACAGGGACAAGCTACTTTCATACAGCTTAGCAGCCTTGGCAGGGATGTCAATCACAGAGCCAGAGTGGTAGAAGAGAAAAAGTTGTTTAAATATATATTCATTTGAAAAGTGTCCATGATGTATAACATGTTCATGAAAGTTTACTCAGGGACGGAGAGAGAAAAGACCATGACAAATCTTTGAAGACGTTTATCAAGTGTCTAACAATTTCTGCTTTATTCATTCCTTTTCAAAAAGGTACTTATTGAAAGTATTGTCTCAAATGAGATACAACCTGAATCTATTTAGGTAGTTTAGGTAATTAAATGCATCATAAATACTTTATTGACGGTTTTCAAAGAAAGTCAAGTGCATGACTTTCAATTTCATCATAAAACAGATTTTATTAACCGAATGGCTATTAAAGACATCTTACCTAATTGCAAATTTTAAAGAGAAAACTCTTACCATTGTTACAGATTATCAGATTATGGGGCTGAGTATCCTACCAAGGGCAAGGAGAGGTGGCGTCATTTATGATGAAAATGGAAGAAAAAGTGAAAACAAGGAGTAGAAATTTTACAAAGATGGAGACATGACAAAGAAGAGGGTTGCTGAATACAGTTCTTAAGGACATCAATCAATTAGCCAAGCTTAGTCCTCTAAAGAGATCCTGCTTATCTGAGTTACCACGACTAATGACAACCTATATTCTCATGATCTGACCACCGTTTGTCACTAAGGACCAGTGAAAATCCTTAACCAACTGCATTCTGCTTCACTGGACAGAGGATGTAAACTGGTAATGTGAATGAAACGTGCTGAAGGTTAGGATAGAGGGGTGCACAGGACTTGGAAAGATATAAAGGAAGGGCACTATTCAAACTAGGAGTTCAGGGAAAGCCCTCAGAGATAAAGCTTGCGTCTTACAGGAGAAGTCACTCAGGCAAACAGAGGTAGGAAGGGTATTCTGGCAAGAGCAAAGGCACAGCAGCATGGAATCATGTGGTGAGTGTGTGCATGTATGCATGCATGTGTGTGTTGGGGTGAGGCAGAAGGTAGTACAATAGTGCAGCCATAGCAATCAAGGGGCAATTGGTGTGAGAGCTCAAGATAAAGGGAGCAGAATACTGGGGTAAACTGATGCCACTCATGCCGAAAACAGATTCTAGAAGACTAACAAAGAAGAGAAAAACTACATATTTGGCTTGACTGTATAATGTCAATTAAAGTCATGCAAGTGACCCACTATTTAATTGTATTATTTTATTTAATTTTATTTATTTAATTATTGAGACAGGGTCTCACTCTGTTGCCCAGGTTGGAGTACAGTAGCGTAATCATAACTCACTGCAGCCTTGAACTCCTGGGCTCAAGCGATCCTCCTGCTTCAGCCTCCCAAGTAGCTACAACTACAGGCGTGTACCACCATGCCCAGCTAATTTTTAAAATTGTTTGTAGAAATGGGGTCTCACTATGTTGCCCAGGCTAATCTCCTAGGCTCAAGTGATACACCTGCCTTAGCCTCCCAAAAATGCTGGAATTATACTACTAACTTTTTTGTCTAATTTTTGTGCTGCTCAGTAAGATGTGTGTATATAAAATATACACAGATATAAGTTTCATATCATATAATCACTAGATTTGTTTATTCTATATATAACTATATATCTGTATGTAATTACTTAATTTGATGTTATGTAGCATATCACACATATTACATATACAAACACATATAATCACTAAATTTGTCAAGTTAAATTTATTGTAAATTTGATTGAAATGCCACAATGCACACCATACTTACAGGCCAGTGTTCGTTATTTTAGGTTAGTTAAGTGGCATTGTTGCCTACTCAGGCATCATCATTATTTTCTCAGTTTAAACACTTACATGGACTATTACAAGCTCTAATGCCTTTTGTCTTGTATGATGAATGTTTTCATATTGTTTCTTTTTCGTGAGCAGAGGCAGTCTGCTAGTTGAGAAGTCAAAAGGCCTGTCTCGCACCTATGCTCTGTCCCAAGTCGCTGTGAGGCCTCAGAATCTTCTATGCCTTTGTTTTCTCATTTCTCATAGGTGGGCTTTGGGATGAATGCTCCCTGGCTGCCCTTCAGGGGTGGCACAGTTTGTTGACAGAAGGATGGAACCAGGACCCAGGACCCAGGACCCAGGACCCGTGGCTGGCGGCTCTGACTCTCCACTGTGTGCCACTTGACAAGGAGATTGGGACTCAGTCCTGTCACCTGTTGAATGGGGAAAGTAATACCCAAACAGGACGGGGAGACCCGCTCTGCTCGTTTCATTAGGTGTCACGAGGATTGAATGAGATCGTGTGTGGACGTGTTTGTTAAAAGTAAAGTACTTTGCAATATCAGGCTGGGCGTAGTGGTTCCCGCCTGTAATCCCAGCACTTTAGGAGGCTGAGGCAGGCTGTTCACCTGAGGTCAGGAGTTCAAGACCAGCCTGGCCAACATGGTGAAACCATTTGTGTCTACTAAAAATACAAAAAAACTACCCATACATGGTGGTACGCCCCCGTAACCCCAGCTACTCAGGAGGCTGAGGCACGAGAATTGCTTGAACCCAAGAGGCAGAGGTTTCAGTGAGATGAGATCACACTGCTATACTCCAGCCTAGGCAACAAGTGATTTTGCCAGAGAGTCTTATTTTTTCTAGTTTCTTCCTGTTCTTTTAGATGAATGTTTTAGGGTTAATATATTAATATGTCTGTAATACATACAATAGTAATATTTAATATAGTATTAGTCATTCTACAAACTTATCAGCATACCATAATATTCAATACTATTTCCAGGAGGCAAAAAAAGTCCTTTACTGTATCAGTTGAAGTGTGGTTTACCAAAAGGACAAAGCAAAACCATATTTGCTTTAGGTAGCACAATGGCAGGCCTTTAGTAGGGTCTTTTGTGGTACTGGGATAAATAAACGAATGAATAAAGAAAACACCACTTTCAGAATAGTGGTCACGTACTTACCCTTGAACCATTTGAGTGGGGAGAGGTGAGACTGAATCAGGAAATTAAATTAAAAAGTAAATGATGGCAGACCCTGATCCCGTCATCATTTCTCACCAAAACCAATAAGACTTTGAAAGGAGGACTCTGTGGAATTCATTTTAAGTCTTGAGGAAACAATACGCAATTTAAATATCTGCACATAAAAATGTTGGGGGTGATTGGGGGGGTCAGGAGGTATCAGACGGCACTGGGATCACAACCTCACTCCCCAGACCTTTCCCTATTAAATACAATTATATGTGGTTGGCCCTGATGGTGACAATGCTATGATTGGCAGTTCCTGAAACTACCTATTTGAGGGAGAGTTTTCTTTTGGATGTGGCAAACCAAGGTTGTCAGTATTTTTCAAAATTTATTTAGCTAGCAGGAAAAAATATATTGTATTTGAGTTAGGCTATTAGTTTTAGAGACTTTCACATTTAAAGCTCTCTTTTTTCAAGTAAAGGACAAGACCTAGAGAGGTGAAGGGACCTACTGGACCATCCCACCAGTTAGGAGTGGAGTGGAAAATGGAAATGCTAAGTCCAGCTGGTTGTTTTACTCTTTTCTTTCTTTTCTTGCCTTTCCTCCCTCCTCCCTTTCCTTCTTTCTTTCTCATTCCACAAATATTTATTCAGCTTCTCTGTTATGGAAGGCACTTTACTAACACTGTAGGAATACAAAGTTAAAAATAAGGCCCCCCAGGAAGCCTCCAGTAGAGACAGTATGTAAGTAAACTACCCAAGGCAGGGTGAGATGAGCTCATTCCCCATGACCTGAACAACCTATTGGGGAGCCTAAAAGAAAGATCGCTGGACAATGAGACTTCAAGGGAGAGAAAGCTTTTGAGAAGAGCCTGAAAATGTGGCAGAATTTTGAAAAATAAATAGCGCTGGGCATGTCAGAAGCATTTGAACCAGAGCGACTCCATCTTAAATAGAGACTGGGTAAAATGAGGCTGAGACCTTCTAGGGTGCATTCCCAGGAGGTTAGGCGTTCAAAGTCACAGGGTGAGATAGAAGGTCAGCACAAGATACAGGTTACAAAGACTTTGCTTATAAAACAGCATGCAGTAAAGAAGCCAGCCAAAACCCACTAAAACCAAGATGCTGACAAGAGTGACCCCTGGTTGTCCTCACTGCTCATTATATGCTAATTACAATGCATTAGCATGCTAAGAGACATTCCCACCAGCACCCTGACAGTTTACAAATGCCATGGAAGTGTCAGGAAGTTACCCTATATGGTCAAAAAAGGGGAAGAACCCTCAGTTCTGGGAATTGCCCACTCCTTTCCCAGAAAACTTACGAATAATCCACCCCTTACTTAACATATCATCAAGAAGTAACAATAGGTATAAGCAGCTGAGAAGCTCATGTTGCTGCTCTTCCTATGGAGTGGCCATTCTTTATTCCTTTACTTTCTTAATAAATTTGCTTTCACTTTACTCTGTAGACTTGCCTAGAATTCTTTCTTGCCCGAGATCCAAGAACCCTCTCTTGGGGTCTGGAACGGGACCCCTTTCTGGCAACAGATGGGAAATTATCAAAAGTGTCCAAGTGTGAAAACAATGTGTCTTTACAGTTCGGCAGGAGAATGGCGGCATGGTGAGAGATAGCAGGCTGTGTCCTTGTTGACAAAGGATTTGTGCTGGGCTCTGGAGTGTGTGTTTCAGTTGGTAGCCCCCAACAAGCCACTGAAGACTTCATCTGAGGACTGAAATGACTGCAGAGTTTGCTGATGGGAAAGGGAAGGCTGGGTGTTGGGTAAGCAGGATGGAGTGTAAGCAGGGATAATGTGGGAGTGAACTGGGACACTGGTAATGGGAATGGAACCTGAAAGGAAGAGAACAATTTTTAAATTATTATGGAGATAAAATCAACAGGACAGGCACCTTAGTTAGATGAATGGGTGGAGAAAGAAGATGTAGGTTCTGGCCTCAAGGATTGCAAGAGAACAGTCCCACATAGATGGATTAAAATGATGAGTGATGAATGCCCTTGGAAAATGCTGCAAGAAGAGAGTTTCTGCAGCACAAAGCAGATGCCAGCGGAGTGAACAGCAGGCCGCTGTATTGATTTGGTTTTCTCCGGTGAAATTCAGCGACTCTTGATGGGAAATGCAGAATAGAGAGCTGAGGGGTCCCTCAGGAATTAGGACAAGACTAGGGAAGGGCCTAGAGAGGTAGGCAGGGCATGATTGAAAGAATTGACTTGGACTTCAGGCTGGATAGGGATAGGAATGAAATCTGAGAGGCTAAAAGGATAAGAATAGAAGAGTAGGGAGGGACCCGGGTGAGAGAAGGGTAGGCTCAGTAGGAATCAAGGAGTGAGAAAGAGGTGGCATCTGTGAGGAGGACTCCAGAGGTGGGGATTTCGACGTTTTGAGTGATGATAAAAACTAACGTGGGATTGGGTTGTTGGCGTGGGCAAAGACCAAAATTATGGATGTCAAGGAACCATGAGGCTGAGTTGATAAGAAAGTCCTCCCCCCAAAAATATTAGAAAGTGTGTGGAATGCATGTATAGAGTGTGTGTGTGTGTGTGCACGTCTCTGTGTATGTGCATGTGTGTTTTGGGAGAATTGCTGTATTTATATCTCACATTTTTATTGCTGTCTTCTTAATTCTTTACGAATTGGGCCAACTTGGAACTTACTCTTATTTTATATAACTCATGTGTTTTCTCATGACTTTCTTTTATATTTATTTGTTAATCCTGTTTCTGGGGAAACATCTACTGCAATGTGTCCTGCCAACTTATATTTTATATTTTTCTGAAATTAATCTTTGCTAGCTCTCCAAGGTTAACTTAAATACCTCACAACTGGCCTGAAATCTCCAATTTCATTTCTCTGGCTGAAATAGCAAAGAAGGAAGACAAGTAAGAGAGGCTTCACCTGGGAGGGGGTGACGAAGAAGGCAGCAAACAGATTTTAAACAATGGTGGAGGCCACTATTTCTGTCTTCAGCATTTGTAACCAATAGTAAACCCAGGGTTGGTTGTTTTTTGTTTGACTGGTTGTGTTAAAAGACAAAATTACAAATAAATCCAAACTTACAAAAAATAAATTCAGTTTTACAGATCGTAATTGACTTTGTGATTCTAGAATCGGGCAGCAGTAAAAACCAAAAATGGTTCCAAATGCCCTGCCTCACTACATGTGTGGTGTTAAAAACTTTAGACAAATTAAATGTAACGGACTTTTATTGAGCAAAGAATGATTTGTGAATCGGACAGCCCGCAAACCAGAATAGGTTCCAAGAAACCCTGGTACTGCCTCTCGGTCAGAGAAGATTTATGGGCTGAAAAAGAAAAGTGATGTACAGAACACAGAAGTGAGGTACAGAAACCTCCGGATTGGTTACCCCTTGGCGTTTGCCTTATCTGAACAGGATTTGAACAGTTGGCTGCCTCTGATTGGCTGAAACTTGATGAATGACACAGGAATAGGTTATAGGCTGATTACACATCCAGTTAGGTTACAGGTCACTGTGTACGAAGAAACCTTTAGGCCGAGCCTAAAACATGTAAGGAAGCAGCTTTAGGTTAAATTTACTGTAACTGTGGATTATATTTATAGTCAGAGAAAAGGAAATGATTTACAGAAAACTGAAGTGAGGGCCAGAGATAGTTTGATTAGTTACCATTGGTTACAGCTCAGGCATCTGTCTTATTTTAACACAGTTTGAGCGGTTGGGCCCCTGTGATTGGCTGAACCCTGGCTGCTATGATTGGCCGAGACTCAGCTTTCTGTTACAAAAGCATACTCATAAAATTGGTTTTCAGTCAGTTTACCTATAAATTAGGTTGCAGTTTACTATGTGTGGATAAACCTTTAGGCGAAACCTAAATGATGTATGGAGTCATCTTTAGGCCAAACTGAATTCAGTTTAACCTTTGGTAGGGTTTTTTCCTCGCTCAAATGGTCCTGGGAGATAAGTCAGGAGGTAAACGCAAAATTTTGTCTGGACAGGAATGTGAATTAAGAGGGGAACAAGAAAAACCAAGACAGACTTTATGTTTTCCTTTGGGCCTACAATGCTAAAGTTCTGTACTAAACTGCAGTTAGAACCTTTTCTAAAGTCCATGTGTGTAGAAAAAGTAAGGACCTCTGTATGTCTCAAAGCCCCTTTTGAGATGGTATCAGGCCCTCTGCAGTAATGATCCCCTCTTGGGCCACCTTTCCAGTTTCCCGGTGAGCAAGAGTGGCGGAAACTCCAGGAATGTAAATTAAACTAATAAACCCACTCATAAAAGAAAGTTTGCACCATTTTGTCTATCTTCGAAGCTCTATCCCATTCTAAATCCTCTGGGAAGATGTAATCGTAGAAGGGGAGTTGGAATGACAGTTTGGTCCTACTCTCATTTCTCTAAGCATCATCCCTGGTAGAACTAGAAGGATAAAGCTGATTTTTTGCTGCTGACCCAAAAGTAGTCCCCCTTGGGGGTGGCGAAGCATTGGTGCAGGAGTGCTGGTCAAGTGCAGTGCTCATCGCCACCAGTGAGTCACTGCCTGAAAGCCAAGAGGCAAATTGATGACAGATAGAAGTGGTTTCCAGTGAAGAGACCTTGGCAGCGGGAAAAAGTCAAAATCTGAGCCCTGGAACTTTCTGTTTGAAGGTTGTACTCTGGCTTTAACAACTGAAATCTTAACTGAATGCAAATAAAGAACATTAATTTTGTTCCCTCCCTCCCTTCCTTCCTTCCTTCCTTCCTTCCTTCCTTCCTTCCTTCCTTCCTTCCTTCCTTCCTTCCTTCTTTCCTTCCTTCTTTCCTTCCTTCCTTCCTTCTTTCTTCCTTCCTTCCTTCCTTCCTTCCTTCCTTCCTTCCTTCCTTCCTTCCTTCCTTCCTTCCTTCCTTCTTTCCTTCTTCCTTCCTTCCTTCCTTCCTTCCTTCCTTCCTTCCTTCCTTCCTTCCTTCCTTCCTTCCTTCCTTCCTTCTTTCCTTCCTTCTTTCCTTCCTTCTTTCTTTTTCTCTCTCTCTTTCTCTCTCTCTTTCTTCCTTCCTTCCTTCCTTTCTTTCTTCCCTCCCTCCCTCCCTCCCTCCCTCCCTCCCTCCCTCCCTCCCTCCCTCTTCCTTCCTTCCTTCCTTCCTTCCTTCCTTCCTTCCTTCCTTCCTTCCTTCCTTCCTTCCTTCCTGAGTTTCACTCTTGTTGCCCAGGCTAGAGTGCAATGGCACGATCTCAGCTCACCGCAACTTCTGTCTCCAGGGCACGATCTCAGCTCACCGCAACTTCTGTCTCCAGGGCTCAAGCGATTCTCCTGCCTCAGCCTCCCGAGTAACTGGGATTACAGGCATGTGCCACCATCCTTGACTCATTTCGTATTTTTAGCAGAGACGGGGTTTCTCCGTGTTGGTCAGGATGGTCTCGATCTTCTGACCTCAGGTGATCTGCCCACCTCGGCCTCCCAAAGTGCTGGGATTACAGGTGTGAGCCACCGCACCTGGCCAAATTTCGTTCTTTCTTTGTAACATTCTGCAGTTTTTAAGGGAAGAGGAACACTGGAGAAACTAATTGCTGCTAAAACATGCAATAGAGCCATGACTTAAACCTCATTGTTTAAATTCTTTAAGACGATTTTTCCCTTACTGATTGCAAGGTTAGGTGTTTTTGTTTTGTTTTGTTTTGTTTGGTGTTTCATAGTAATTAAATATCTTTCTATTTATCTTTCATAAGACCACGTTTCATCACTTATAAATGGGATTTGCTCTGGTCAGTTGAATTTGAGTAACTTAACCTTTGAAAGGTGGAGAAATGGACATTTTTTTAAAAAACAGAAAACCTGTACTGGCTGCACTTACACACACACACACACACATACACACACACACACAACTTTTCTTTCACCTGGAGACCACCAAGATTGTACGGGTGGTGAAGAGCTGGTCTGGTTTTTGTTTGGATTGGGTATTTTTTATTTTTAATATTTGTCTTCTGAGTCAGAAGTGGTTATCACTTAAAAGAAAAATTTGATGGCTTGAAAGCTGCGTGTTTGTGCTTTCCTCTCTGAAATGTTAACATTTAGGTAGCCTTCGGCATGCTTCAAAGTTAGCACCCTACTAAGATAAATTAGTGACCTGCCCTCCCACCCCACCCAACCCCCATGCACTCCTGCTATATTACCTCCCTGAGGAAGGCTGGGAGCCCCCTCTGGCCTGAAATGGGGATTCTATAGGAGACTAGGTCAATCTGGGTGGCATGAATGCTTTGCCAGGACAATGGTGGCTTTTCATGAAGATTTAGTCATCTGAAGAATGCAGCAGCCTGTCCTTGAGAGGAACCTGCTTCTGTTGATATGTTTATGTGGTTTCCGGAGGTGGGGGGTCGGGGGAGGGGGTAGGGTGGGGAGTGATATGTGGATTGCCTGGAAATTTACAAGTCAGTTTGAACCTGATTTATTGGGACTTTATGAAAAGTTAAAAAAAAAAAAGTCACCTATCCAGTTTCCTGACAATCCTAGGTTAAAGATTGATGAAAACAGGCTTTTCTGTTTCAAACACTGACCCTGATGACTGACTCTACTGCTTTCACAACATGTTTCATGGGAGTTTTGAACATCTTTTTCTAAAATCTGAACCTCTCTCTCCCTTTGTCTTGTCTGTCTGCTGATTTAGACAAGCTGTGTCATATATTTTTTGTCATTGTGGATATTTGTCGCTTGTGTCATCTATTCCAGCAGTGGTGGCAATGGGGCCAAGTTTGGTCTCTATTAACTTGCTTTATCAGCCACCATGGGAAATGGGGGACGTGCCTGCATTCCACCTTGCCAGTGTGTGCTGTGCAGGAGAAAATGTGAGTGGTTCTATGCACATCTATCCACATTGCCTGAAATGCAATTCAACTTAGATGATCTCCCAGAAGGATCTGCAGGGCACTATCTTTTCACATGATGGCAACCCTTGTTTTTGCAATTCAAGAACAGAACAAATCAACCTGTCCTCTGGCCCAAACCTCCAGTGGACAACTCTCTCTACAGGAATCTGCAGGCACTACCATCCCAGGGCCTGGTATAAAGACAAAGGTTATTGGTAGTGGAGTTGAACAGAACTGGATTCAACAGATTTCAGTTCAACTAATCTCTTACCTTCTCTGAGTCTCATTTTTCTTGTCTGTAAAAATAAGATTTATCCATATTAAATGACTTTTAACTTTAAATAAGATAGCAAAGTAACTCTCCTAGCATACTGGCTGGCAAAAAGTAGGTGCCAGATACATGTTAGTGAGATCAACATGTTGAACAAGCACAACTTGTGATGTATTTAAGACAACTTTATTTTTACTTCCCATGGTGCCTTTGAACTCTGTTCTGGGGTTGTTCTGGGAATATTCTCTTGACCCAGATGAAAGTGTCAGGCAAGCCCATGACTTTTATGCTTTTTCCCAGGAAAGTGACATCGTTGACCCCCTTGAAGTCAAATAATCTTGAATCAGAAGACAGAATTCTTACACTGGTAATAATAAATATTCTACACTTGATCTAACAGCAAATCTCCCCTCCATCTTCAATGCCTCCCGGTGGTCCTGGGGCCACTGTGGCCTCTGCTGTCTTCTTACCCCACTCACCAATGACTTGTTCTTCTCCCCTGCCAGGGTGATGGAGATAGGATGGGGTGGGGGAAAGAGATAAGGGGCACAGGAGATCCTAATCAAATTCTTGGGGCCTGGCAGATGGCTGAGGCTTTCCCTCGTGGGTGCGCCTATGCAACCCTTGGTGGCTTCCAGTAGGGCTTCTTATTCCCTCAGCAACCTGGACCCAAGTGGTGTCATCTCTATTCCAAATCACTTTGTGCTGTCTTCATCGGTCCAGGGCAGCTGTTGGTCCGCAGCGGCTGGCAGTACACTTCCGGGCTCCTTCAGGTGAAGCCACCTGGCTTCCTCATGTCTCTCCACAGGCTCCCTCTTTGTCAAGGCCCACAGCCCCTCCAACAGCAGGGATGCATTGAGCTTTAGGAAGGGGGTCCAGGAAAGACCCTTAATGAGGTATTTCCCCATCCCTTTGGAAAACCGAGAGAATTCAGAGCACAGTTTTTTTGTTTTTTGTTTTTTTGCAGATTTCCTCACAAAATTTTCTTCTCTCCATTCTCTGGTCCCTGTTTTATACTCTAAGTTCTCAGAGCCGTGTGTGCGTGCGTGTGTGTGCGTGTGTGTGCGTGTGTGTGTGTGTGTGTGTGTGTGTGTGATGGTGGGGGACTCTGTCTCATATCTGCCTTGTTATCCTGATATTTATCATATTGACACCTCAGTCTAAATTGAGGCAGGAAATTTCCCCCCTCCCACATAAACACATTGGCCATAACTTACCATAAAAGAAACTGTAACTGATGACAAAGCTGTAGCTGTGTGAGACACTAGCAACGATTAAAAGCTAGTGCCCCTAGTGTAGCCAAAGCACGTGTTTAGGGCAGCTGAAAAGATACTGGTATTTGATGTTTTAAAAGAACATCAGAGTCATGATGTTGAGAAAAAATTAGCGCTTTGTTGGGTTTCTTTTGATGTATAATCTAGTGTTATTTTTTATGTTGAATTTCATTAGTGTTGGGGGGAGTAACACTGCATGGAGCATCTACTATTCTTAGAAGGTCCTGAGCATCTGAGAAGGTTCCAGATTTCAGGGACATAATGGGGGAGGTTCTACTCTGAGAGGGGCTTGGTTCTGGCCAGCCACACCCTCCTGTACACATAAGCCCTCTTGTGGGGTTTGCGTAGCTCATGGGCATTGGGTTCTGGACTCTGACTTGACTTGTGTGCTCTGCCCTCTAGTCTAGTGCCCACCCACCAGCTACCGACCTGGAGAAGCCTAGGCGGACACTACGTACCCAAAAGGAGGCCTGGGAAGGATCTTCGTGCAGCCAGCAAGCAGCATTTTCTCCCTCAGGCCCTACCCTTACACATTACTCCCTAATTGTTTGATCACGCCAGCCACAAGAGGTCAAGGCTTGGAGGCACAATGACCTGGGTTCAAGTCCTAATCCGACTGCATACTGGTTGTGTGGCCTGGGGCATGCTACCCAACTTCCCTCAGCCTCCATTTTCTCATCTCTGAAATGAGAAGAGTGTAAAGAGCATCAGCCATGTGGAGTTGGTGGGAGACTTCAGTGAGGCAAGACCTGACAGCGGTTAGCTAATGAGCTCAGTGCTTGCCACACAGTAAACGCTGACAAATAATGAGGTTTCATTAAGCTCATTATTTTGTGAAAAAGGCAGTTCCCTGGCCCCAGCTCAGGAGATTCTGATTCTGGAATCTGGTGAGCCAGTTTGGAAGTGTTGTCAAAGCCCTGCTCTGCCGGGTACTAATAGTGAGTACCTAGGAAGGTTACCTCCCTGAGCCTGTTTCCTCCTGTGTAAAATGGGTACAATAATGGTGCTGCCTCATGAGATGCTCTGCGAATTCCATGAGTTACCATATGCAAAGAGCTTAAAGAAACCCCTGACACGCAGTAAACACTCAAGAAATGTTAGCTACCTCTAGGTCTGCTCATTTGGGGCACTTACACTCTTAGGATGTCTTATAAACTCTTAACAAAACTTTGAATTCTTTAAAAAATTATTTCATTAGCTAGTTAATTATTAAGTAATATATAAACCACAATTCTAAATATGAGCAATCCAAAATTTCAGAATTTTAATAATAATGAAATATTAAATAACTAGATGTTAAATGAAAATAACTGTAAAACAATTTAAAAATCTAAAACAGAAAGTCCTGCTACATATATTAATAGTTCTCTGACTTTAATGTTGCTTTTCTTCTCATTTAAACTCGTTCATGGCTTTAATTTAATAAAGTCTTTTCTTTGTTCCTCTCGCTTTCCTTAAATTTGTAGCACCTGTAAGTTCATCGCTAAATATTTTTTGATGTCGTCTTTTAAGATTAGCTTTCACTAGATGTTCTAATTTAAAAAATCATCATTTAAAATAAAAATTGAAGGTGATGGAAATTTTTTGTAATATTTTTGGTTGCACTTGTCCACAAAAGAATCGTAGAGGTTATCAAAGAGACTTTCACTTTAGAGGAAAACTGAACAGGGCCTAAACAATTCAAATGCCTTGCTTCTCTTGCTCTTCATTTTGCATAATCCATAAACTCCCTATAAATCCCAGAATTAAGTAAAATTCAATTCATAATTGTTTGATGTTTGTACTTAGAATCAGTCCATAACCTGAGTTTAAAATGCCACAATCAGTAGCAACAGTAAGTTTATGGATTCAAAACATCTTTGCATATACCTTTGATTATTTCTTAGCATAAATGATTAGAAGTGGAATTGCTGGATCAAAAGTATGTCCCTTATGAAGGTTTTATTGCATATCATCAAACCGTATTCCTCCAAATCTGAACCAGTTCAGACTCCCACTAGCAATATGCAAGAATGGTCATTTCCCAAGCACTCTTATCAATGCTCATTAATATCATTTGCCAGTTAAATAAGTTACAATGGTATCATATAGTTTAAATATACAATTTTATGCACTTTGCTAGTGAAGTTGAACATTTTAAATCTATTTATTGACCACTTATATTTCTTACCTTATGACTTATATGCTCATTTTCCTTGACTATTTTTTGTTTTCCTCTTTTCTTAATTTATAAAGCTCTTTATATATTAAAGAATCACGTCATCTCAAACATTTTGCAAAATATTTCCTAGTTTGTTCTTCATTTTTTATATCTCTTTTAATATGTTCAACATCATTTGATACACTGTTTTTTGAATGTGTAGAAATTTTAAAACATTTTTGGAATTTAAAATTTTCCTTTATGATTTTTCCTTTTCTTTTATGATAGGCCTTACTAACCTTAGGTTTACATCAATATTGTTTTAAAAATATCTCTTTTAGGGGCTAGGTGTGGTGGCTCACACCTGTAACCCCAGCACTTTGGGAGGCCGAGGTGGGCGGATCACTTGTCAGAAGTTTGAGACCAGCCTGGCCAACATGGTGAAACCTGTCTCTACTAAAAAAATACAAAAATTACCCAGGTGTGGTGGTGTGTGCCTGTAATCCCAGCTACTTGGGAGGCTGAGGCAGGAGAATCACTTGAACCCGGGAGGTGGAGGTTGCAGTGAGCCGAGATTGTGCCACTACACTCCAGCCTGGGTGACAGAGCAAGACTCCATCTCAGAACAAAACAAAAGAAAACAAAATAAAACTCTTATAAATTAGGCATTTATTTACTTTGCTTTTCCAAATAGTTGAACATTTATCCCAGTACCATGTATAAATCACACCAAGAATAGTTCTTAGTATATAACAGAAACTCAAAACATGTTTAAAACAAATAAATAAATAATTCAGCTAACTTTCTTATGTAGGAATTTATTCCTTTCATCTAGCATTTCCTTATATTTGGGGAATCAAGAACAAACTGAAATATTCATGTATATTGCAAAAGATCACAAACTTTGAATAAGAAACTATGGATAAATAGGTATCGTGGAGTCATTTCTTCATATGGCAAGAGCCACCAGTTGTCCAATGCACCATCACCTATCATAAGTGAGACTGTTTTGACAAGTATGGAAGGCTCTGTTGGCTGCCCACTGCATGGCCACTCCCACATTTTCCTTAGGAATAGAAACTCTGATTTTTATTTAGGCATGGGATAGCAACATGCTCCATGAAGGAAGTCCCAGAACAAAAATATAAATCATCTTCTGTCTTTTTTGGTCAGTAATTGGCTTAGAGGTGAGCAAGTAACTCAGTTCTGGCTAATGAAACCTGAGAGAAAGTCCACTGGAGGCCCCTGGGAAATATCTACTCTCCTAGAAAAAGAAAGATGTGCAAAGGGAATTTCCCCTCCTGACAGTCCTCAACACACACACGCACACATGCACATGCACACACACACATGCACGTACATGCACACACGCACACATGCACACACATGCACATGCACATGCATGCACATGCACACACATGTTCTTCCTCCCTTTGGATAGTGACAGATGAGAATGTGATAGTTGGGGCTGTGAGCAACCATCATGCCAACACGAGGGAGGGGTCTGTGTCTTGACAGTGTGGAGTTTCAAAATAGTCTACTCTCTAGACTCCTTGCCGTGTGGGATGATTAAGCCCTATTTTAAAAAACATTTTTAGTGTCCTTTTGATTTTTAAACTATGGCATCTAATACTGCTCTCTTGGGTAAGTTACTCAACCTTTCTGGGCTTTGTTTCTTTGAAATAGTGAGCTGGCTGATTGTCATGGTCCTATCCAGGTTTAAAGCTCTGTGATTCTAATGGATGCCTAATTGCCCTCTATAGGGTCTTTCTCATCTTTTCTAAGAAAAAAAATCCTTTAAAATCCTGAAATACAGAGAATGATAACATCCACAGTATGCATTTCACATACATTATCTCTGGTAATCTTTGTAACAACTCTGAGAACTAGGTAGACCCATTTTTCAGATAAGAAAATTGAGGCCCAAAGAGGTTAATGATATATCCAAGGTCCCTCTGGTAAGTTGGCTGAGTTGAGATTCAAACAAACTCAGCATCTCCAGCTCCAGTGCCTTTCCTCCTTTTCCTGTGCCTCACAGCCACAGGCACCATTGTCTCTGGTTGGTTTATATAGCAGCAGAGAAACCTCCAACGTGATTAATATCCCCCTGCCGTCCACATGATCACCGATCACTCTGAGAACAATTCTATGGACAGCTGGAGAGTCCAAAAGGAATTTTTGCCACCCACCATTGGATTCTTTTTTTAAAAATGAACTTACAGGGTCAGACTCTGATGTTTATATGAAAGGAGATAAAGCACACCTGTCCTTCTGGGAACCTACTTTAAGGAAAGGAGAATATATGACTTATTTTGGATAGGATATTTATAACCTACTAATCTATAAACTAAATGATGAATTACTGAAAGCTGGAGGTCTGCAGGCCCTGGCAGAATGTAGTTTGCACCCTGATCCTGCATTCTCAAGGCTGTGGAAGAGGAGAGAGATGCTTATGACACATGGGGATGGGCTGTGTGCTCATCATAACCTATTTCTGATGAGTAACTGCTGCAGAGACTGGAGGACATGGACCTGCTGTTTCCATCTCTGAAGAATATAGCCTGTACAGTTAGAAGGGAGGTTGGCATTATCTAGGCCCCCCAAACTCATTTTGCAGGTCAGGAAATCGCTCTTATACTCTTATCCTGAGTATCTAGAACAGAATCGGGCCCATAACAGGCACCCAGTAAGTATTTTCTGCATCCTGTCGTTGAGTAATAAAGTTGGGCTCTAAAGAGGTGAAGTGACTTCAGAGTAAAATAACTAATAAATGACAAGCCCAGACTTTTGGTCTCCTCTGTCTCATCTGAAAGATTTAACTCCAGTAAAACTGGAAATATGGACTTTGTTGGGAGGTCAAAAATATACACATGGGAAACTCATTTTTTTTTTTTTTCATTCTGTCTCAAAATGTCTGGGATCCAATATAAATACGTCATTTATTTAAAGAGAGGCCAACTATGACTTCCTGATGAGTAGTGATGTGGGTAGGATGACTGGAATAGCTCTGGGAGTATTTAGTTGTGGACATAGGCCTGTCCCTTAGGGCCACTTGGAGGGCCCAAGGGAGTGCCTGGTCAACTTGTGCAATCCCTTTTCTGTGGCTGGCATAACAACAGCCACCTTCAGAAAGACACCCGTAGAGCCGCAAGGGTAGATTTCTTACCAGCACCTCAATCTATAGATACATGCTGATGACTTAAATATGATCCAGTGAGCCACCTTGAAGGGTAAGAAAGGTGCATACTGGAAACAGATTCTGAAGAGGTCCTGTCAAAGGAGAATAGTAAGGTTCAGCTGCTTTGACTTGGTAATGGAGAGGAGGAAAAGAGAAAGGACTCTCCTTGAAGGTAGAGACTGAATAATGTTCATTGTATGGGGCGCACAGCAGGCAAATATTTGCTGAATAACTGAAAATTGCAGTTTGATATGAGTATGCATATATCACATGCATGCATGCATGCACACACATGTGTGTGTATCATCCATTGATGGAGCAAGTCCTACCTTCCTGGTCTCTGCTACCTGATCATGCTGTCTATCTTTCTGGATCTGACAGTAACTCAGGGTCTGCCAAACACAGAGCCTGACATAATCAGTCCAGTTGGTCCCACCCTATGGCTCTGACTGGTAGAGAAGGTGACATCCACATATGTCACAAGATGTTTTCTGAGGGCTACTGGTGAATAAGTTTCCTGTCTCTTCTATGGATGCCACTTGAAGGGATTCTCTTTCTGGTGGACAAAGCCATTGCCTTGCATAAATCCAGGTGGTGCCATTTGCTTTATGTTTAATTCAGTTCAATGAATTGCATACCCTAGAGTTATGCAATATGGTGGCCCTACCAGTGGACATGGGTGAGGAAGCATGTATTTTTCAGAAGCTTCTGGCAGCTATCTTCTGGCCATAAGGGAAGCCAGCCTAGGATTCAACACAACATGTGGATAATAGGAAATACAGGATGGAGCTGGGTATTTGGTGACATTGTTGAATCACGGGAACCAACCTTGCTGAACCTTTCTACTTCATTGCTTAAATCTGTTTGAATCAGGTTTTATATCACTTGCAACCAAAAAGTTATGAACAGATACACACAGAGCAATGGATATCTTAGATTTGTAGCACTAGTCTCATCAGTGTAGATACCCAGGTCAGACCACTTGGATGTCAGAGAGGCTATTTTGTTCTGAGTGTCCAATTTCACACCCTATTTATAGTCACCAGATAATTACCAAGTGTCTGTTTCAGCTTGGAATAGACATGAGAGCGTTCATAGACATTCAATAATTCTCTTCAACAAACTTTTGCAAAACTTCCTTTACATCAGGCATTTTGCTAAGCACAAGGTCATAAAATATGAATGAAAAAATTAAACATACTTAAAATGTGGACCAGACAAGAACCCGTTCTTTAGGAACTCACAGTTTCCTGGACCATCTGGGTTTGTTGGGGAGGTAGGAGAAACAGGAGGCCACAAATGCCTCCTGTAATACAAAGCACAATTGTTAAATGTAAAAAGTGAAGGGCAAATACGTCACCTAGGAGGGAGAAACTAGTTCCAAGTTGGGGCATCAGTAAAGGGGTCAAGAATAAGTGTGCCTCTGAGTTGGACTTGAAGAATTCACAGAATTTCCATGGCTAGAAATGAGGATAAGGGCATCCTAGGCAACAAAGGGTAAGCAAAGGCCAGGAGGCAGGAAATTACAGCTGAATAATCTAGCCAGGCAAATGCTGGTGTGTGGGAGTAGGGTAGTAAAGGATTAGGCTGGAAGGCAGGAAGGAGTCAGAGTGTGGCAGGCCCGGATGACCTTTTTAAGGAGTTAGACTCTATTTTAAATGACCGAATATTATTGATACAAATAATAATAGCAAATAGACATGGTGCTTAGTTTGTGCAAGGAATTGGTCTAAGGAGTTTCTTAACTACTTCAGTGATTCTAACAACTTAATGGAGTAAGCACCATAATTTTTCTTCTTATGCTACAGATAAGGAAATCGAAGCACAGAGAGGCAAGGTTAGTTGTCCAAGATCATTTTGCTAGAAAATGCTGGAGGTGTGAATCAAACCCAGGCAGCTGATTCTAAGGTCTGAGTACTCCAAGGTGCCCAAACTAGGAGTGGTTTGAATACTGATGACGTGGGTTGACTGTGGAGAACAAATGGCAGACAGGCTGTCCCAGTAGCTCATGTGAGAAACAAGGGTCGCTGAGGTCAGCCGCAGAGACTAAAGGAGAGGAGATGGAATTGAGAGAGAAAAACAAAGGCAGGAGATCCCATACAAAGGTTAGAAATGAGTGCATTGACCCTGGCAGTTTGCCCTGCAGTGTTTGAAAAATGGAGCTTCCAAACGCGTTTTGATGGAGGATGTATTCTGTGTTTCTCCAAGATCACACCCAGACTCTTCCCACATTTCCCTCTGAAGCCTGACTTTTGAAAGCTAATACATTGATGAGTCCTCTTTCATGGAATTTGATGGTAGGGATAAAGGAAATGAATTAGAAATGTCTAACTTGGATGTAGTGTGATTATAGTGACATCAATGACATGACATTGCATAGGAAGAGGCCAGGAAGAGAGGACCAGTGGGACAGTCTAGGGTATGTGGAGCTGAGAGATTTAGAGAACACACTTGCAGATGGCCAATGGGCTTCTGGAAACACAGCCTGGAGTTGGGGAGCTAGAAATGATTTTAGTTTTGGAGGAAGAGAAACTAGTTAAAGTCACATGAGGGCTGAATTCACATGTCTGAAATGACTGAGTCTTTTGCACAGACAGGGAAGTCATTTTCATCAGTTTAAATCATCGAGTTAGAGCCCACCATACTCAGTAGGCTGTAATCACAGAGATTAAATCTACAGGAACGCTAGACCAGTGGTTTGGACTCTGGCTATACATTAAAATCCCCAGGGGAGCTGTACAAATGCTGATTCCAGGCTTCCCCTCTCTCCACTCGTGAATTAAATTAGAATCACCTGGGCATGGGTACAATTTTAAAGCTCCTTGTGTCCTAACAGGCAATCTGACAGGCAAGCAGCACCTGGAAAGTGTATCACTAGGTCAAACCTTTGTGTTAGAGAAAAAGGAAATGGAAGAGGCATGCCAAAACCCCAGTTCTAGAGATGCTGTGGTCTTGTGCCCATTACCTTGCCCAGGGCAAAAGGAAGAGCCAGATGTTTGGCTAAGCAGGGCAAAGCAGATTACTGGAGCTGTGTGATGTCTGAGGTGGACAATAGCAAGGCTTAATGCTCAGACCCTAAATGTTGAATGGAGCCTAGTTCAACCCTTTCTTCTAAAGCCAGGAGTGGCCCCAGGACAGAGGTGGGACTGAGCTGCTGGCAAGTGAGGCAACTGTGAGAGTAGATGAGATCAAGGTGCCAGGAAACTGCTGGAACATTAGTGCTTTTTAATGAGCACATGCTGAACTTAGCTCTTCTTTGACTCTAGGAAAGTAAGTCAGCATCAAGGCAAAAACAATAAGTAGACAGATAAGTAGATAAAAGTGACTTTAATGTGAAGCCAGGTGGAGGCCACTACCCCAAACTATCTGATTGAACTGCATTTCATTAACTAAGGGTGAACACAAGTAAAACAAGAGTCTACCTTATTCTAATTACTTAAAATAACATAAGGGTTTTTGCTATAAAAGTAATGCAATGAAAATTTTGAAATTGAAAAGAGAATTTGAAGAAAATAAAAATACTCAAAATCTTACTACTGCACATAACCGTTTTATGTCTCTCCATTCATTTTTAAGTGCACACATATATGATGTGTAGTTGACATTAGGCTATATTTATAATTTTATAGAGTTTTATTTTTCATTTGACATTATAGCATAAGCATTTCTCTATGTCATTAAAATGTCTTTGGAAACACAATTTTAAATGGCTTCATAATTTTTAATTTGTTTGACTGAAACATAAGATACTCAATTATTTCCCAATCTTTGAGCACTTAGACTTTTTGCCTTTTTATATTAGAAGTGATCCCGGTATTCTTTGTGTCCAAAATTCAGACTAATTCCGTAGACCAGATTCCTAAGGTGGAAACACTGAGTCAAGGAATACAAACATTTTAAAGGTTCACAACTCTGACTGGTTATGCAAAAATGGAGATGATTGGAAGGACCTAGGAGTAGCCCTTTGAGTAGGCATGGTAGATAATCACATATCAGGAAGGGGTGACCCAGGAGGTTCTCCAGGCATTTAGTTTCCCTGCCTCCCCACTGCTGAGAGTCTGCTTGGCTGAAGTCAGATCTTGGCTCAATCAACACTTAACAGTCTCTCATACGCACAAGGTCATCGGGAGGCATTGTGAGCACAGCATCTAGCTCTAATTGGGTCTACCATACAAAAGTTCCTTAAGATGGAATTTCTGGGTTAAAAAAGTATGTGTCTTTTCACTGTTCTTAATAGACATGTCATATTTCTTGCCAGAAATGTACCAATTTAGACTCCCACAAAGTCTGTGTATCACAATCCTATATCTGGCATGGTTTTATACACACACACACACACACACACACACACAGACACATATACAGTCATTCACTGCTTAATATGGGGATATGTGCTGAGAAATGCATCATTAGGTGGTTTCATTATGCCAAAATAATAGAATCTACTTACATAAAGCTAGAGAGTATAGCCTACAATATACCTGGCTATATGGTATGGCCTATTGCTCCTGGGCTACAAATCTGTACAGCATGTTACTGTATTGAATACTGTAGGCAGTTGTAACACAATGGTAAGTATTTGGGTATCTAAACATATAAAAGTTACGGTAAAAATACAGTATACTCTTATGGGACCACCGTCGTATATGCAGTCTGTTTTTGACCAAAATGTTAAGTGGTGCATTGCTGTATGTGTGAATATATGTATATGTATGTTTAGTTCCTTCAAAATTTGATAGGTGAAAATCCTTATATTTTTTCATTTTAATTTACTTTTTTAAATTACAAGGATATCTGAACATAATAGTGAACAAATATTTGTATTTGCCCTTCTGTAAATGGAATCTTGGTTTCTATCACTCACGTATGGATAAGGTTATTGGCTATGAGAATTATTCAAAAGTATCTTCTCTACTCTCTCACTTTAAAACTCCTCACTAGGTTCTGCAATAGCCTTGTAGTAAAGTGAAAGCATTTGTTTCCTCAAATAATGCAAATGGTTTCAGTTTAGACTTCATGTGCCTCATCTGTGTGCCAAAGATTTGAATCTTTTTCCAAAAGAATGTTTTAAAAAACGCAAAAGCTTCATATAAAAGCCTTAAAATTTCCCTTTATTAAACACAATTTAAAGGCTTTTGATTTGTAAAGTATTAAAACAATCCCTTTGCCTTGTGTGGGAGTTGGGGACACTGTCTTTCACTAGCTGCTGGTTGATTGGGACTTGGAGAAGTAAAATACTTTCCTCATGTAGGCAGAGAAATAAACCTATCCAAGACTAGCTATCAGAGTGCATGGCCTAAACTGTTAATGGGCAGGTCAAGAAAGATATCAAAATTATGGGGTTTTTCATTATCATTAAATAACTCTTGATGTGCCAAGTCAGGAGGTCCTTGGTTTTATGTTTCTAATGAAAAATCATTTGAGGCTAAGCTTTCTTGGCTCCTTAGAACTTGAGAGATCATCACCTTAATCAGGAGAAAAAAAAAATCTGTTAAAAAAACAAAACAAAACAAAACATAGCAAAAAAAACATCACCATGAATCATGAATGATTATTTCATTGTGACTGTGTAAGCAAAAGAAGGCATTAAGGATCCAATGAAAACAAGACTAAGATATCCTCCTTTCAGACGCTCATTCCACTTTCTCCTCTACCCTTACCATTCTGTGAGTTTACATGACCAGATGTTTCTCATTCATAGTGCTTATCGCAAATGTCCTTTTTGCACAGGTTTGATAAGTCCAGAAAAGGACTTGTTTGTTGAGTCTGAGGCCTGGAAACATTTTCAGTGATTTAGTCAGTTCTTAGAATCGTGATGAGCTTGTAAAATAGCTGACCCTCTCAGGGGCATCATAGAGATACGCACTATTTGAATTCATGTCTGTCCCATCCCAAGGTTGGCTATCCAGCTTTATAGACTGGAGGAGGAAAGGGGGCACAGGGAGAGAAGAGAGCTGCATGTGGGATTTACCTTCACTAACCTGGCCCACCTGGGCTGCCCAACATGGTGGACATTTGCAATTAATTCAAATACATATTTTTCTCACATCACAAAAAGCTTAAAAAGAAAAGTCTCCAAGGTAAGTTTAATGGCTCAAGGATGTTGTCAAGGATGCATATTCCTTCTGTCTTTGTTCTCTGCCATCCTCTGTTTGTGAGCTACTTTTCCCTCACGGCCACGAGATGGCTGCATGGCTCCAAAATCATGTTCTTCACTTGACAACTCCCCAAATAGGAAGGCAGAGAAGTGGGCAAAATACTTTCCTTCTGTGGTTGGCTACTTTCTGACAAGAAAAGAAAATTATTCCCAGAAGTCCCCAGGCAATTTTTATATCTCACAGGGTCACCTGACCTACAACTGGGTGACTTGACTGCCACTGGCCTCACAGGTGGCCTGCCACAATGGCATTCATCCCCCAGGGTTGAGCATATTGCTATCTGGACAAAACTGGGACTCAACTAGCAAAGGACAGTGAGGAGGGCGGTCCTCGTGCAGTTATAATGACACCTTCCATTAGTAAATCACTTTGCAAAGTAAACTCAGTATGTGGCATGACACCATGTTGCACAATTAAAAATGAGAGAAAAAACATGTATCTGGTGGGTGGTGCTGAGACTAAGAAAAGAGAAGATCTTGTGCATCAACCCAAAGCAAATACACAGATTTTTACTAACTACCTGTTATGTGTCTGGCATAGTGCTAGGCTAGTGTCACATTGAAAAGCCCTAGGAGTATGTGATGTGACCCTTATTGCAAGGAAATCGCAGTCTGTAGGCAGGGGTTAGACAATCCCGGTATCAATGAAAGAACAAAAGGAATCAGAGCATTACTAAGGCCCAAAATGTGAGGTGGAAAAAATGACTAGAGGAGATCAGGGTGGGGAGACATTATTACACATTGGAGACTGGAATGGGCTCTGAAGAAGCTGTGGGTTTCTGGTCGAGTGGAATTTAGATGAGCAGAGAGGAGTAGAGAGGACATTCCAGGTGGGAGAACATTCCAGATCTGGGGGCAGGCCATGTGCAGAGGCTGAAACAAGAACAAACTTTATTTGGGGGTGGGAGACTCAGGAAACCTGAGTGTGGTATGGATTTGGACAGCTGCTGCTAGAGTTTGTGGAATGTTAATGGTCAAAAGTGTACCTCTGAGAGCAAAATGGTGTCTAAGTGAGTTTTACCATATGAATTTTCCTGGAAGAACGTTTTTGCTGTTTTTGGTTGCATGGTCTTGCCTGTAATGCCTACAGATAGGCGTCCTTCAGGTCATGAGTGGAAAACAGTACTAATGGGGGATAGGGCTGGACTGCCTCCTTTGGGGGACAAATGACCATTTGTCCATTGAATATGTAACTTGCACAAAATCAGACATTCCCTGTAGCTCTCCCTTTACACAGTGTTGCATTCAGAGAAATAGCAGTCCTGCTGCAGCCTTCCTTGGAGAGTTACATCAGTCTTTATAATAGGTTTCTTTAATGCATGTCTGATAATGTTTTAGACATCTTGCCTTTATCCCAAAGCTCCCCCTCACAGTGACTGCTGAAACTCCTCCCTGTCTACCCTCAAAACAATATGTTTCTATGCTGTTGACCCCCAGCCCTTGCTCATACACATCACAACTCCCAGAAGCCTGTACCCTCTGTGTACAAAGATCCTCAAGAAGAAACTGGACTCAAAAAATCTACCCAGGAAAGAAGAGTTGGGGAGCCAAGATAATGGGGCTGGCTGCAGTGGGTGAGGGTGGGATAGTCACTGTGAAACTCATATAGAAATCATTTCGATCCCTGTTCACGTCTGGTCCAGAAACCTACAGGCTTAAAAATTATATATATATATATGTAAAATATACGTAACATACAATTTTCCATTTTGACCATTTTATATGTCTAATTCAATGGCATGAATCACACTGCTGTGCAACCATCACCACTATTTCCAAAACATTACCCCAAACAGAAAATCTGTACCCATTAAGCAACAACTCCCAACTTCTCTCTCTCTCCAGCCCTTGGTAACCTCTAATCTACTTTCTGTCTCTCTGAATTTGCTTATTCTAGACATTTTGTATAAGCAGAAATGTACATTATTTGCTTTTTTCTTAGCTTAATGTTATCAAGGTTCTTCCATGTTGCAGCATGTATCAGGGTTTTGTTTCTTTTTAGGGCTGAATAATATTCCATTGCATGTATATACCATACTTTGTTTATCCATTCTTCTGTTGATGGACAATTAGTTGGCTTCTACTTTTTGGCTATTGTAAATAATGCTCCTGTGAACATTGGCATATATCTGTCTGAACTCTTCAATTAATTTAGGTATATACTTAGGAATGGAATTGCTGGTAATTCTACATTTAACTTTTTGAGGAACTACCAGACTGTTTTCCATGTGACTGCACCATTTTACTCTCCTACTAGCAATGTACAAGGGTTTCCATTTCTCCACCTCCTCACCAACACTTGTTATTTTCTGTTTTTGTCTTTTTCTGTTATAGCCATCTTAGTGGGTGTGAAGTGGCATCTCACTGTGGTTTTGACTTGCATTTCCCTAATGATTAATGATGTTACACCTTTTTCATGTGCTTATTGCCATTTGCATATCTTCCTTAGAAAATGTTCAAGTCCTTTGTCCATTTTTTAATTGGGCCGTTTATCTTTTTATTGTTGAATTGTAGCTGTTAATGTATTCTGGATATTAATCCCTTATCAGAGACATGATTTGCAAGTGTTTTTTCTTTTCTATGTTTTTTTTTTTTCACTTTCAATAGTGTCCTTTGATATACAAAAGTTTCAAATTTTAATGAAGTTCAATTTACCTATTTTTGTGGTTGTTGTCTATGCTTTAGGTGTTACATTTAAGAAGCCATCACCAATTCCAAAGTCATGAAGATATTCCCCTATGTTTCCTCTAAGAGTCTTACAGTTTCAGCTCTTAAATTCAAGTCTTTGATCTATCTTGAGTTAACTTTTGCCTACAGTATGATGTAAGGTTTCAACTTCATTCTATTGCACATATATAATTTTCCCAGCACCATTTGATAAAAATACTATCCCTTCCCCTTAAATGGTATTGGCACCCTAGTTGAAAATTAATTGACCATAGATGTGAGGGCTTCTTTCTGGGCTGCCAGTTCTATTCCATTGGTCTGTATGTCTCTTCTTACACTGGTGCCATACTGTTTTGATTACTGTAGCTGTGTAGTTTTAAAGTTGAGAATCTACAGATTTTTAGGTGCAAAGGAGACTTTCTCCATTTTGAAAAGTCATACCTTCTCTCTCGTTAGAAATTGTTCCTGCATCAAGTATAGACAGCTTGTGGAATTCTCTCCCTTTCCCAACATTGACTCTAGTTTAGGTCATAGTTTAGCAGAGAAAGCCCTTCATTTTTAAGTTGGCAGGGGCAGAACCAATGAAAGCCTGAAATAAATACTCTGAATTCCTCCCATGGGAGCTAGGTTTTTTGTTTGTTTGTTTGTTTGTTTGTTTGTTTTCCCAGGCAGTGTCAAGGAACGGGGGATTCATACCAATCCTTATTAGGGAGCCAATATTCATTGCAAAACATGAGTATCTATCATGTTCTAATCAGAAACATAAAAACCACATCTAATATTGTCACAGAGAGAACTGAATTTAGGAAAAAATTACAAAGGGATGGATAAATGAAGAAGAATAGAGAAACAAAAAATAGTAACCCAAAGATGAGAAAGAGTTGGAAATCCACTGCCACCCCCTAAGCCATATGGGAAAAAGAAAGAAGCAATGTTCCCAAGTATATTAGTCTATTCTCACACTGCTATGAAGAAATACCCAAAACTGAATAATTTATAAAGGAAAGAAGTTTAATTGACTCACAGTTCTGCATGGCTGGGGAGGCCTCAGGAAACTTACAATCACTGCAGAAGGCAAAGGAAAAGCAGGCACCTCTTCACAGGGCAGCAGGATAGAGTGAATGCAAGCAGGGGAAATGCCAGACACTTATAAAACCATCAGAGTTTGTGAGACTCACTCATTATCACAAAAACAGCATGGAGGAAACTCCCCCTATGATCCAATTATCTCCGCTTGGTCCTGCCCTTGACACATGAGGATTATGGGGATTACAGTTTAAGATTAGATGGGTGGGGATACAGACAAACCATATAATTCTACCCCTGACCCATCCCAAATCTCATGTCCTCACATTTCAAAGCACAATCATGCCTTTCCAACAGTCCCCCAAAGTCTTAACTCATTCCAGCATTAATCCAAAAGTCCAAGTCCAAAGTTTCATCTGAGACAAGGCAAGTATCTTCCACCTAGGAGCCTGTAAAATCAAAAAGAAGTTGAGACCCAAAGTGGTTGGATCATCTGAGGTCAGAAGTTTGAGACCAGCCTGGCCAACATGGTGAAACCCCATCTCTACCAAAAATACAGAAAAATTTGCTGGGCGTGGTGGCACACACCTATAATCCCAGCTACTCAGGAGGCTGAGGCCGGAGAATCACTTGAACCAGGGAGGCAGAGGTTGTAGTGAGCTGAGATTGTGCCATTGCACTCCAGCCTGGGTGACAAGGATGAAACTCCACCTCAAAAAAAAAAAAAAGTTAGACACTTCCTAGATACAATGGGAGTACAGGCATTGGGTAAATATACTCATTCTAAATAAGAAAAATTGGCCAAAACAAAGGAGCTACAGGCCCCATGCAAGTCCAAAATCCAATAGGGCAGTTATTAAACCTTAAAGTTCCAAGGTTATCTCCTTCAATTCGATGTCTCACATTCAAGTTGTCCTGATCCAAGAAATGGGCTCCCATAGCCTTCACAGCTCTGCCCTTTGGCTTTGCAGGGTACAGCCCCCCTCCTGGCTGGTTTCACAGGCGGGTGTTGAGTGACTGTGGCTTTTCCAGGTGCATGGTGCAAGCTGTCAGTAGATCTACCATTCTGGGGTCTGGAGGATGGTGGCCCTCTTCTCACAGCTCCACTAGGCAGTGTTCCCATGGGGACTTTGTGTGGGGGCTCCAACTCAACATTTTCCTTCTGCATTGCTCTAGCAGAGGTTCTCCTTGAGGGCTCCACTCCTTCAGCAAACTTCTGCCTGGTTATCCAGGTGTTTCCATACATTCTCTGAAATCTAAGCAGAGGTTCCCAAACCTCAATTCTTGACTTCTGTGCACCTGCAGGCTCAACACCATATGGAAGCCACCAAGACTTGGGGCTTGCACCCTCTAAAACAATGGCTTGAGCTGTACCTTTGCCCCTTTTAGCCATTGCTGGAGCTGAAGCCACTGAATGCAGGGCACCATGTTCTGAGGCTGCATAGAACAGGGCCCAGACCATTTTTCCCTTTTAGGCCTCTGGGCCTGTGATGAGAGAGGCTGCTATGAAGGTCTGTGATATGCCCTGGAGATGTTTTCCCCATTTCTCAGTGGTTAACATTCAACTCCTCTTTATTTAAGTAAATTTCTGCAGCTGGCTTGAATTTCTCTGCAGAAAATAGGTTTTTCTTTTCTATTGCATCATAAGGCTGCAAGTTTTCCAAACTTTTGTAGTCTGCTTCCTCTTGGATGATTTGCTGCTTAGAAATTTCTTCCACCAGATACCCTAAATCATCTCTCTCAAGTTAAAAGTTCCATAGATCTCTAGGACGGGGCAAAATGCTGTCAGTCTCTTTGGGAAAGCATAGCAAGAGTCACCTTTGCTCCAGTCCCCAAGAAGTTCCTTATCTCCATCTGAAACCACCTTGGCCTGGACTTCATTGTCCAATCACTATCAGCATTTTGGTCCAAACCATTCATCAAGTCTCTAGAAGATCCAAACTTTTCCACATCTTCCTGTCTTCTGAGCCCTCCAAACTGTTCCAACCTCTGCCTGTTACCCAGTTCCTAAGTCGCTTCCACATTTTCGAGTATGTTTACAGCAGTGGCCCCACTACCTCAGTACCAATTTACTGTATTAGTCTGTTCTCACACTGCTATGAAAAATACCCCAGACTGGGTAATTTATAAAGGAACGAGGTTTAATTGACTCACAGTTCTGCATTGCTGGGAAGGCCTTAGGAAACTTACACTCATAGCAGAAGGCAAAGGAGAAGCAGGCACCTTCTTTACAGGGTAGCAGGATGGAGTGAGTGCAAGCAGAGGAAATGCCAGATGCTTATAAAATTATCAGATCTTGTGAGAAACACTCATTATCATGAGAACAGCATGGGGGAAACCACCCTCATGATCCAATTACCTCCACCTGGTCCCACCCTTGACACAAGATTATGGGGATTACAATTCAAGATGAGATTTTGAGTGGGGACACAGCCAGACCATCTCACCAAGTCCTAAGGATGAGGATCATTCAATGAAAGCTGGGGACCATAAGGCAGGAGCTAGAGCCCCAGGGAAGATGCGGCCTCTGCAAGAATGCCACCCAGATAAAGCAGGAAGGGAAGAAATACCCTGGCTTCTCCCCTACCTTCCCTCTGGGTGAAGCCATTCAAAGTCACTTGTCCTGGGAGCCCCAGGAGATGCAGTCTCTTCTTTTATGTTGGGGAGCAGAACAGAGAAGGATACAGAATGGACCTAAGGCAATATAGGCCCAGGAATTACATACAATGAAAACAGGACCCTCTAACACTGGCATGTGGGAATCTGATTTGGGGTGGGCTGTTAAAAATAATAAAATCAGTAATGACAACAGAAGTGCAATTACTGAGTATGAGATAAATGAGAGGCAAATATGCAGGCTCTTTACAGGTTACCTAGCTGAAATTCATGACAAGGCTCAGTGAAGTCAATACAATTGAATAGTTTTAAAGACAGGGAGAATGAGGCTTAGTGAAGTGGCTTCTTCAAGCTTGTAACTGACAGAGTCAGAACTGGCTTCAAGGCACCTCTCTCTCTCTCTCTCTCAGTCTGTGCTCCTAACCATGAGGTCTGCTGCTTTTTAGCAAAGAAAAGCAAGACTACAAGTTCTGTGAGACAACAGAAAGGAAGGCTGACCCTGATGTGCTGTTTTTCACCTGGCTGACTGTGGCCCTGGAATGCCACAGAAATGTGAGTCCCTTCCAGCCAAAGTGCCATGGAGAAGATGGGAGGAAAGGGGTAAGGAAAGGGAAGAGGGGCAAAGGGAAATATGAAGAACATTCTGCCCTCTGGGTCAGCTTGTCATTCCTTGTAGAATTTTGCCTGCTCTCCAAAATGAAGAAAGAATGAGTAACCATGTTGAGAACTCCTGCCATTCCTTTAAGACAAGGGCCACACGACTCAGCTAGATGGCAGGAGCAAGCAAGAACTGCCCCAGGAGACCCCCCAGGCAGCCTGCAGAGCCTACTACCAGGCTGCAGGGGTGGAAGATCTGGGGGGTTCTGAGGCGCCTCATATGTGGTTCAACCTGTATATTTGGCTTCTCCAAATGCCTCCATCCCTTTGTAATCAGTTTCCCTATGTAAAATTCTCCCTGTGGTAGGTGACTTGGGGAGTTCTTAAGGAATGAGATCAGCTGATCCACCAAAGTGTACCCAGGGTAAAGGGAAATGCTCTCATTTCGTGAGCAACTCAGGGACAGGTCCAGTGGAATCTGTTCCCATCACCCTTCCCCCAACTTCACCTTTCTGACTGCATTTAATACTCTCTTCCTGGTTCACTTTCCTCAGCTATATTGACCTCTTTGCTGTTCCCTGTATTGCCAAATGCCAGGGGCTCAGCCTAGGTCCAGTTGCCAGTCACTCATATGATGAGTTATGCCAGGGAAGAAAGGCTTCATTTCAGGCGACATCAGCTGGAGAGAAGGGAGACAAACCTCCAACTCACCTTTCCTAGGCCTGACTAAAGTTAGGAGCTTATATAGTGGGGAAGAAACACAGAAGCTGCAAGGAAGAGTTGCTCAACAGGCGGCAGGTGGTCAGATGAAAGGTCTGGTATCTGATGTCTCACTGTAATCATGTGCAGGAAAATAGGAATTAAGGAGGGGGTGAGAAAGAGGAGTTGGTCAACAGGCAGGTGCATCTTATCGCCCAAGTGCGGTGATCTGAAAAGCCTCAGTTCCTGAATAGTATCTGGGAGGTCTGATGGTAGGTTTCCTGAGAAAGGAACTTAGATACAACAGGTGTAAATTTATCAAGCTTCACTTCTATGGAAGAATTGGGCTGGTTGCACTTGTACACATTAAGCACGATCCAGCCTCAGGGACTTTGCACTTGCCACTCTATCTGCCTGGAACACTCTTCACTCATATATCTGCATCATTCTCTTCCTTATCTCTTTTAGGTGCTCTGCTCAAAAGTCACCCATAGCAATGCAATCTTTTCCTAATTATTCTATTTGAAATAAGAAACATTCTTCTCCATGATGATGTACTTCTTGCCTGCTTTTTCTCCATAGCATTTATCACCTATACCAAAGGTCCTCACACTTTTATCAGGTATCAGAATCACCTGGGGTGGGAGGAGGCAGGTTCAAACCCAGATTCCTGGCCCTAGTCCCAGTTTCTGATTGAGTAGGTCTGGGAAGGAGCCTGAGAATTTGCATTTTCCGGAAGTTCCCAGGCGATGCTGGTCCCAGGATCACATTTGTATGTATTTGGGTGTATGTGTCATGTATATAGAGATAAGCAAATAATACCTTATCTCTATATACATGACATCTATATACTATATATACTGTATTATACTGTAATACTTTTAAAAACTCTAGTATTGCTATAATTTTATTCTATTTCTGCTATATATTTCATTTATTTGTAATCCTTGCTGCCCATTCTTTAATGAGTCATACGGGCTTTCCAAAAGACTGGCTTTCATTTTTCATATTCGTTATTCTCTTTCTCTTTGTCTATCCCAGTGTTTACATCCCTTATCTCTTTTCTTCTTGTTTCATTATGTAGGTTTCATTACTCTTTACCTTCTTGGGTTAAATAGCTCATTTTCCACCGTTCCTGGTTTCTGTTCCTGTATTTAAAGCTCTCCATAATCCTATAAGCACTGCTCTAGCTGCATCCCACTAACTTTGAAATGCAATGCTTTTCTTGCCACAAAGCTTTATGTATTTTACCACTTTTCTATCTGATTTTCTCTTGAAATCAAATATTGTTCAGTGGTATCTTTATTGGTGCCTAGACATATGGAATTTTACAAAAACTACCATTTTATAGGTTTCTAATTTTATTGCACTATGGTCAGAGAATTTAGTCTGAATGACATTGACTCCTTGAAATGTTTTGAATCTTTTTGCAGCCAAGAACATGTCCAATTTTTGTGAAGTCTCTGTGAGCTTGAAAAGAAAATGAATCTTGTTGGGGATGAAGAGATGTATATGTATGATTTATTGTATATAATAACACTTATGTTAATATATATTAGCACTTGCTAATCATGCTGTTCCAATCTTTCACACTTGTGGTTGGTTGGTGTCTGCTTGGCCCACCATTTCCTTCCTTCCATTTATTCTCATTTTTCCTTCTGGGATCCTATTAGAAAATGTTGACTCTTCTATGTCTGTCTTCCATATCTCTTAACTCTTCTGTCATTCTCTTCCTTTCTTCCTTCTTTCTTGATGCCTACTGGAATAATTCTTTAAGCTGAACATTCAGCTTGCCAATTAAGACTTGGTATCCATTAAGCCTTCATTCACACACAGATAATTTGCTGCTCCCTGGCCCACGGTAAAGATGGAATAGGAATCAGGCCAGGGAATGTAAGGGAGAGAAAATGACAAAAATACAGTTATCTCTCAGAGGAGGCTGGCCTGGGCTTCAGTTGTCCCCTCGGGCTCTCTCTAGCATAAGGTCACCATCGCCTCACTCCCCTTTCCAACCTCACCTCCCCTCAGCCAACGGGGTCCCAACCAAGACTGTTACAGAGAGTTCCTTAAAATGTTTGTGTTATTTGAGCACACTTGAGAGCCATCAACCTCCGCGTCTTTTCTGTAGAATCTGCAGCTCTGGGTTCCATCTGGGAGCCAGCAGTCCGTGAATAGTCATTTCATGTGCATTCTGACTTATCTGTGAGTCCCCGTTCCCTGTTTTTATAGCCACTGCTTGCCTTAATTTTACTCTTTTCAAAATAATACAAGAAAGTACCAAGAAGTTTGGGATCATTTTATTAGCAACAAATGTCTGTCAATATTAATTTATCCCATGTGTGAAATATGAGTGAGATAAATGCCAAACTATTAAATTCAACAGGAACAGCAAAGAATGAACTGAAATTCTTGGCTAGTAGAGTAGCCACATTTTTCTAACAGACTTGACCTGCTGAAGTTCAGAGATCGGGAGTGAAAAACTTTAACAGAGGTCAAGACAGGTACTGAATCTGGGAGGATACATTTCTCAGGATAAATTCCCCAGGATTTTAGCAGAGTGGTTTCTCCATTTAGTTGCCAGACTTAGCAAATAAAAATATAGGACACCTAGTTAAACTCGAAAAATAGTTTTAACTGCTGCATTTTGGTAATTTATTTTAAAAATAGTGGAGTACAGGACATTCAAGGAGTCCCAGCAAAGTGAATACATGACACAGGACAAAATTATTAAATACAGGACGTATATGTATGAGTCACCTGGCAACTCAATTTCTCCATCCACTGGCATTAGTAGACTTGCACAGGCCCTGTAGTTGTTCAAGACCATGATGAGAAAGGCCTTCCTTCCAAAAGTATGATCCACGACCATCTTGGGAGAGAATAGTTGATATCAGGATCATTCGGGAAATTTCAGGACAAGTATTTGCATAACAATAGGCTTGATTTAGAGGAGAGGTTCTTAAGCCTGGATGTACATTAGCATCACCTGGGGACTGGGTTGACAAATTAAATACAGGATGCTCAGTTAAACTTACATTTCAGATAAACACAAATAATTTCTTAATGTCTGCCTCAAATATTGTATATAATATGCACAGTATTTATATGTACAGTAAAAAAAAATTCTATCTGAAATTCACATTTAACTGGGCATTCTGTATTTTCACTTGCTATGTTTGCCAACCCTAGCTGGGTGGCGGCGGCTAAAACATACCCCTGCCTGGGCCACACCCCAGAAAAATTCAATCACAGACTAATGGTGGGCCAGTTACGAATCTCTCCAGGTGATTCTGTTAGACAACCAGGGTTGACAGTCCCTCCTCTGGAGTTTAGAGCTGAGCATTTGGGTTCACGTGGCCCACCTGGGATTTGTTCAAGTGCAGATACAGCGATCTGGGGTGGGGTGTGAGGTTCTGCATTTCTAAAAAGTTCCCAGGTGACACAGTACCATAAGTCGGAGCACTTATTTGTTTAACAAGCATTTCTGAGCCCTGAGGGTCAGAGTCAGGTGGGATGAGTGTAGAGGCCCGCAGTCATTGAAGGGGTATAAGCTCCCCTCACAGTTCATGGCTGTTCGTCCGTGATAGGCGTTTGGCGCATTTTCCAGGTCTTTTCCTCACTAGCACTGCAGTAGGACCACGTGACATGAGCATTTCCTCGGCCCAGCTTGTCTGATAAGTTCCTAATGGTTTCCTCTTTGAGTAAACGATGTACCTGGCTGCAAGGGGGAAGCCCTATTGTGTATTTGGGTGTGTGTGTATTCCAGTGGAGGCAGGGTGATCAGAAAGCAACCCCTTCCCCTGAGGACTTGTGCTCAGACACTCCCTGACCTAGCAGCTTCTCCTGGCCTGATTGAAGCAGGAGTTTGTTCTCTAGAAATAATCTGACCCAGAAAGTGTTTTAGACCCCTTACAGTAGCCATGATAGTCCTGCAGAAAATCATGAGATTTTTGCATTGGTGCATATGTGTGGAATGAAAGGTGTGGGATGAATGTGGTTATGCACATGGCAACAGAGTCATGGAAGGAAGTCAGGCAGGGTCCACAGCACCAGGTGGGCACCCTTCAGCTTTCTTATGTTACTAAGTGAAGTTCCAGAGGTCCTTGTTCCTTCTATATCCCAGCTCCTACCCCGCACTGCTTCATGTCTGTTGTACACAAACAAACACATGAGTGCTCGCACACATGTACAAACACACTTTTTTTTTCAACACTTAGAGAAGATCCAAAAGTTTAGGTCACTGTTAAGATCACTAGGAAAATGTTGGCTTGTTCCTCTGGGGTTGTCTAACGAAGGTTATGATCTTTAAAGGAATACACACGAGCCAGTCACTAGCTAATGCTGTCAAGTGTGGAGACTGAAAAATCATTTTGAAAGCTACGAGGTACTGCCATGTGCCAGAACCGCCCTGAGAATACTCCATAGAAATAGGGCAGGGCAGGTCCTTATTCCTGTCCCTCCAAAGAGGTGGGGCAGATTAGTTGGAAAAGCAATGCTGCCTGGAGAATGAGAAGATCTGATCCCATTTCAGTTTTGGGATCTAATGGTGATGTGACTTTAGACAAGACGCTTGAGTGGTTTGATTCTCCATTTCCTCCTAATAGCTGGGCTAGTCATACTTGAAAGAGCTGCTGGCGGTTAATGAGAGAAGCTGCATGACAGCACCACACACAGGCCCTGGCACGAGGGAAGTGTAGATCCCTGTCAGCCAGTCCTGCTTACAGGGAGAGATGCTGATTCTTTCCACTATAACTTCATAACTTTTGCCTCTCCATTTCTTATTCCCAGACATTTGCTCTGTGGCAAGAAGGCCGTAGAAAGCAGCAAAGCTGCAGTTCAAAAAGAACTGCAAAGCCATGCATCAGCAGCCCAGCTCATATTTACAAGGAATGGCATTTATAGCTGAGCATTTTCCAGGGTAGCATATTTCAATAACACAAAACAAATCACACCAAAATACCAGCACACACACACACACGCCTTTAAAAAGTATTTACTATCAATTTTATAAGAAGTTGACGGAACTGTTGAAAGAATGTTGAAATGAAAAGCCACTTCTGAAACACCCCTTCATGCGTTGAAACATTCTGGTGTGTTATTAGTATTGTTCTTTTTTATCTGGAGGCTCTTGGCCACCCCCGCCTGTGTGACGGAATGAGGAAATGCTCAGTTTGAAGAGCAGGAATATCGCTGGTTATCCGCTCGGTGAACATTTGTTGATTCCAAATGAATCATCACCTGCAGAAATTAAGACATGCCATTTACCTCTTAGACCCAACAGGATTGCACTCAGCGAACTAATTATTGGACAAAATGTGCTAATTGTTTCAGAGGACAGAGATGTCCTGACTTTTTTTTTTTTTTTTTTTTTTTTTTTTTAGTTTGTGATTGAAAAAAAATCAGTTCAACTCCTCCTTTTTTTTAACTTTTATTTTAGGTTCAGGGGTACATGTGAAGTAAGCTCCTCACTTTTAAATGCTGCAAAGTGAGCAAACACTGACCAGTGTGGCCAGACATAGACAATGGTGTTTTTGTGAGTAATGACCAAATTCAGACAATCTACTGTAAATATATTTTTGTCTGTGTATATACATATGGGTGTATATATTAGAACATTAATATAAATTACACATGTGTGTATGTTGAATAAACTGCAAAAAATACATTCTCTCTCCATATTTGTATGTATGTACATATGACCACTGTCTGACTCCTAAAAATGAGGCAATTAAAGAATATTTGATGATAAAGAGAAATATTAAAATATTAAGTTGAAAAGTTTTGGAAACAATTATCATACAGCATAATCCCATTTTGGAAAATTTATATTTATACACATATATATATATAAAACATGTGTAGAAAAAATGAAGGTATGTAACAGTATGTGACCCGTGGCTATGTCCATGTGGTAGAACTATTGGTGATTTGTTTTCTTTCTGCTTTTTTTGTTTTTGCATTTCTTCAATAAACATGTATTATTTTTATAGTCAGAAAAAAATCCCATGACAAATGTGAATTATTGGTGATTTGTTTTTTTTCTGGTCTCTTTTTTTTTTGCATTTCTTCGATAAACATGTATTATTTTTATAGTCAGAAAAATATCCCATGACAAATGTTATTTTTAGGAAATAAAAATTTAAAAAACCTGGTCTTTTCTGTGGCCTCTGCTCAGTAAGCTGCCCTAGCATTGCTGCTTTTGCAGCTGAGAACTCACAGTTTCCTTGACTGGTCTGGCAAAGGCTAAAGAGAGAAACCTCCAGCAAGATGGCAGAGCTCAAAGAGTTACCTGCACAGCACTATGTCATCGGAGGAAGAAGTAGGGGCCTCGTAGCCTTCAGGCTTTGTATTTGAGGGTAGAGGCATCCCTGAAGCCAGGAAGTGAAGCTCCAAAGAGCCCTACTCTTGGCAGATCCCCTGTTGTTGCCATGTTAAAAGTCTTATTTATTTTTTTTTTTTGAGACAGAGTTTCACTTTTGTTGCCCAGGCTGGAGTACAATGGTGCAATCTCAGCTCGGTGCAACCTCCGTCTCCTGGGTTCAAGTGATTCTCCTGCCTCAGCCTCCTGAGTAGCAGGGATTACAGGCATGTGCCACCACACCTGGCTAGTTTTTTTTTTTGTAGTTTTAGTAGAGACAGGGTTTCGCAATGTTGTTCAGGCTGGTCTCAAACTCCTGACCTCAGGTGATCCACCTGCCTTGGCCAAAGTACTGGGATTACAGGCATGAGCCACTGTGCCAGGCCAAAAGTCTTAATAATTTTTGAACAAGGAGACTTGCATTTTCATTTTTCACTGGGATCTGCAAATTGTGTGGCTGGTGTTGTCTGACACTCTGACCTCTCAAAGCAGAGTCAAAGAAAAACATAAAGAATAAAACAATAGCTTATTTTACACTGCTTTGAATGTCTGGTCTTCAGGAACACCACCCAAGTTGAGTTTGCCTGGAACATTTTCTTTCTTCCATAGAATTTCACACCATTTCTGTTTATTAAAAACACAACGCAAACAATCTCAACAGTGCTGGAGGCTGGCACTGGCATTCACTCAGCTCAGTGATGTCGTTTCTCTAGAGTGTGGCTCTGCAAGGGGACTTCTTGGCCAAGTGTTGTTCTCATGGGGCCGCCTGTGGCATGCGTGCACCCCTTCTTTCAAAGAGGCAGACATTTCTGAGCTGCTCTGGTGTTGGTAGACCCTGGGAAAGGCTGTCCTATTTGCCAGGCTCTTGGCCTGAAAACGTGTGCCCTAAGATAATGTGTTTTGTTTTCCTAACTCAACTCCAAAAAGTACAGTCAATAAAATTCACCTGCCGTGTTAGGTTGGTGCACTTCTTAAAAGAAGAAGAAGAAGACGAAGAGGAAGAAAAAGAAAAGTTTGCATTTCACTCTGAATGCCTTTTAAGGAAACCAAAAATTTGAAACAGGAGACAAACAGGATCATTACTGACTTTTCAAGCATTTGAAAGAAAGAGGCAGAAAATCATTAGTAAAGTCTCCTCCATGTCTGCTGATATTTTTGGTTTGCAAAATGTTGAAAACTGCGTTTTCAATGGAAAACATAAATATGTTAATAAATTAATCATATATAAGTATTTGATTTATGGAATAAAATGAAAGCCTTCAGTGTGCTACACATTGCACGCGTTGCCTCCTGATGCTGGGATGCAGCTCTGTTTTAGCCACTCCCAAGGCCCTTGGGGTCCGCGTGGGCCTCTCGTGGCTGCCCTCTGCCTGCATTCCCTGATGAGCTGCCAACTTGTCATCTCCGCGTGGGTTAACCCAGCTCCGGCACGCTGGCCTCATCACAGCCTGCCCTGATTAATCTTGGTCTCACTCGACCCTGTCCCAGAAATGGCTTCTCTTATTACAAAGTATCATCCTACCTCAGCTGTTGAAACCTGGTCATTTCGCACCTGCTTCGATGAATTCTGAGCGACTTGTGTTTTTGATGAGCTGCTCACTTCATAAATTCACCCCTCTCCAGTTATCAGCACTTGGTCACCGCCTGAGTGTGTACTCGCTCAGCCTTCTCAGCAGCACCAGCAAGAGGCCTCTTTGAAAGCCTCTGCTGGCATGAAGATTCCCAACTAATGACTTTAAGTCTGTCTGAAAACTTGAAATACCTAACTGACGGAGGATAAAAGTTAGATCCACAGCTTGACTCTACGGACGCCAGTCTTCCCGTCATTGTCCCACGTACCAGCAAGCGATCTGGACAGATGAAACGTAGAATTGAACATTTTCCTGAAATAAAAGTAAAAATATGACTTACCTTCTCACCCTTGCGTAGGCATTTGTTTGTTATTTCTTTCATGAAATCACTGCCTAGGTTTTCTTTTCTCCCTACAGATTTTTCAACACCACTAATTGCTGGAAATACCAAAATGCCAGGAGCTCCAGGGCACTTCTGGCATTTTAGGGCCAGCTCAGACCAGGAAATACTTCGAGTCTGGTTAGGGAACCTGATCGCTTGAGGTTCCCAGCCCGGATAGTTTTGGTATCCGAACCCTCACCAGCGTTGCTGAGACAATGCAGCCTTCCTCCCTTTGTCTCTTGCTGAAAAATGATCCCCTCAGGTCTGATTCAAAGGGATCGGTATCAGCTCTCCTCTCTAGAGGAGCGTTGGCAATCTATGTGGTTTGTGGTATCTGATTACTAGTGTGTGTGTTTATAGGTGGGCATCTGAGTGTGCATGTTCAGCGTGTACTGAGGGTTCAACAATCTTACAAATAATAAACTCACTAGGTTTACACCCACAACCCCAGTGGAGAGTTCAAAAGGCAGGCAGTCACCCAAGCTGGCTCTTCTGTGATTCACAACCCCAGCGATTAATAGTTTGAGAACTCCTTTCCTGCCCCTCAGGTGTCCTTTTCAGCTCCTTCCAGAGAGAACTGGAAAGGCTCAGACTCACACCTTGGGTAGAATATGCCAAGACTGGTAAAAACTCAGTCCCGAGTGTCTCTCTTCCCAAGCAAGCCCCTGACAGGGACCAGCCCCAGAAGCACCTCCAGGCTTAAACTCCCCACCCTGGCTGTACTCTTAGCCCTTACTCTGCGGCCTTGCCTGCCTGCCGATGGAAGGAGGTGCACACCATTTAGGGCTCATAGTCATCTCCGGGATTTGCTTCCTTTGTTTAAATCCAGGCTTCCAACTCTTGGCTCTGTCCATTTAGGATCCCTTTGAGGATTTGCCCTTCTGAGCTACAATGCCGTCCATCTATGGGATTTTAGCTCATAGTTGCCTCGCTGGCTCCTCTTCCCTCTGGGGACTCAGAACCCACCCTTGGCTGCAGCTGCTGGGATGGGATTTTGATCACTTAGGTGGGATTCAGAGAAAGGAAGTTTGCTCCTTCTTCAACATGAGAAATAACCATCCTCCTATTGCCACTACCACCACTGTTGGCTCTGGCCTTTGGAGATTTTGCCCTCCTGGAAACAGCTGTCCAGTTGGCTTCTGCCCCCAACTGTGGCCCTTCTCAGAACTCCCTCTCCAGGAGGAGCCACCTAATACTGTCCCTTGGGGTTCCACGTCAGAGATGGTCAGCACCGCGGTACCTGCCTTTGCCTCTGTGGCCCCAGAGGAACTGAGCTGGGGAGACAACACTCATGGTTCTTCCCAACCCTGCCAGGTAGAATCAGCCAGCATCTCAGTCCTCCCCTTGGCTTCACCACCCAGGCCCCAGTGTACATGGTGGATCTTTCATTTTCATTTACCCAAAGAGCCACAGTTCAAGTCCTCTTGTAGGGGGCTCAGCTCAGTGTAATGAGCACAACAGGTTTACACCTTAAACTAGGCCTGGTGTGTATACCCTGGCCCATTTCAAATAAGTTCAGGGTTCTTGCTTCTAGGAGAGTAAGACAACTGCTGCCTATTCTCTGCAAAATTATTGTTTCTTCCTTGCTAGACTGTTTCCCTAATTGGCCTCCCTTACTGCTGTAGCTGGGATATGCATGCAAGCAACCTCTGGGGCGTATATCGCTGAGCTCGCCCACTCTTTTCTCCAGAGGGTGGCCAGGCTCAGACATATACTCCAGGCTTGACAGCAGAGTCTCTGTGTCACAGCACACCACACTCACCTTGTCCCTCATTATACATGCATACTCCTTTATTCCATTCCTAGACATTCCAATATGGTGGCTTTGAAGTGGGCAGGGTGTCTCGATAATTAGAAAGCCACTCCCTCACCCAGATGATTCTGATGCAGGTGGCTCATAGACATCATTTTTACAGTCTTTGGATTACATCCTCGTTAAAAATAAATAATTACTAGGTAGTATTATTATCAAAATAAGTGGTGACGACATCCTGAGTTTCTGTGTTAATTGCCATTTTGGAGAAGTCTGAAATTCTTTTGGCTGAACTATCTGCTATTGTCTCTGCACTTGGATCTGTGAATCCTGGGACTCTAGAGAGGAGACCAAGAAGGTAGTAAGTGGTTAAAACCTGGCTACATGGATGAAATGAAATATTATCATATCATGCAAAAATAACAGACTATTTTTTCAAGATATGTTTGGAGTTACCTGCCTCGAGTGTACAAAACAGGCACTTTAAAATCTCCCAAAGAAAGGACATCAAAGAGATGAATGGTCATCTTCCAGATCTACTGAAACTGTGATGAAGAAGCAACTGGTCAAGACCTGCCACTTATATTAACATCTCATGGGTGATACAGACAGTGACAAGTGTTTTTGAGGATGTGGAGAAATTGGAGCCTTCCTGTATCACCAATGGGATTGTAAAACAGTGTGGATGCCATGGAAAACAGCCTGCAGGTCCTCAAAATGATAATCATAGATTTACCATATAACCCAGAAATTCTACTCCAAGATGTCTACCCAAGATAGATGAAAAGGTATGTCCACACAAAGCCTTGTATGTGAACATTCATAGCAGCATTATTATTCATACTAGCCCTAAAGTAGAAGCAACCCAAATGATCACCCAATGATGAATGGATAAACAAGATGTGATATACTGTACCATGGAATATTATTTGGCAGTAAAAAGGAATGAAGTACTGATATATGCTACAAGATGGATAAACCTTGAAAATGTTATGCTAATTGTAAAAGCCAATCACAAAAGACCTTATGTTGTATGGTTCTATTTCTACGAAATGTCCAGAATAAGCAATTCTATAGAGACGGAAACTAGATTAGTAGTTGCTTAGGGCTGTGATTGGTGGGGATGAAGAGTAATTATTAATGGGTACATTTCTCTGGGGGGTGATGAAAATGTTCTAATAATAGATGATGGTGATGGTTGTGTAACTCTGACCATACCAAAAAACATTTAATTTTATATTATACTTTAAATGGGTAAATTTTATAATGTATGAAATTACTTTAAGTAAAATAAAGTAAAGCTACTTTTTAAAAAAGACACCATTTTGTAAGCCCAAAATAAAAAAATCACAAAGACAGATCCTTTGAATTGCAAGTGTTCATATGAGGTAGAGCCGCTCCTGTGGGCAGCTCTAAAACCTTGGTGCAAGGTTTTTATTTAATCGTGGTTAAACATCCTGCCAAGCAATGCCAAGTTCACAGCTGGTCTGGGAGAGTGAGTTATCTGGTGACAGGTTTCCTGAACTGAGAGGCTCAATGTCCCTGAGTGCTTGGACCTCAGTGTCCCTGAGGGTAAGCACCCCCTGCAGCTTAAGCATACACTTTAGGGCAAAGTTTCAACAGTTCCATGCTGAGCTTAGAGACTTTTGCCTCTGACATGTTAGCTAAATCTGGCACAGGCAACAAGCCATGATCCAAAGAGGATCTTTGTTAAAACTACATTTCTTGTATAAAAACCTTTTCATTTTGAAAAATTGCTCCTTGTCCACCTGCATTTGTAACTTTATTTGGGTCACTTGGCTGGAAAATGGATGGAATTTTTCAACATGACCATTTTACAGCTTGAAAGATAAACTTTTTTGTTTTGTTTTGTTCTGCTTCAAATATTCCACTTGTTGCTAAGACTCTGCCAATGCAAGTTGAACTTCACCTTTAGAGTTATTTACACTGTCTTCTATAATTCACTCTGGGTATTGTCATAACCTTAGACATGGAACCTCTAATTCCGCAACTTCATACTCTTGAGTTGTAACAACCTATTTTTGTTCCATCTCATGATGTTTCCCTACTCCTCGTCGAAGAACCTGAAAGAAGAGTCTAACAACTTCTTAGCTTCAGCCTTATTGCTAGACTGTGACTTTTGTTGACAACATTTTATTTTAATTTGATTAATTAAAAATGAAATATCATTGCTGAATGGAATGTTAGGGAGTTCATGGTTTGACGCCTTCATCCTACAGATCAGGGCAAGGCTTCTTCGGAAGGCTGTGACCAAGTCACAGAGTTATTTATTTCAGATCTTGGTTTGCTCATCTTTAAAATGAGATGGATAACATTTTCCCCTTAGTATTGCTTCATTCATAAAAGTGTTATAAGGATAAAATAAGATCATCTTTGTGGGTGTGTTTTGAAAAAACTGTCCAGGGAAATAGTATTTTTAATAAACACATGCAAATTCAATTTTATTCTGAGAAGGTTATTATCTCCTCTCAGAAAAACTGAAATCCTAAGTGAAGTCACATCTTTAGAGTGGACACATATTGACCTAGTCTGAAAAATACTGTCTGATGAGAATAAAAGAGTTAAATCATTTTTTTCATGTCTTGGAGGGAAGCTATATTTAATAAACTGTGTCCACATATCTTTTAAATATTCATCAGCTTAGTAATTTTTAAATTAGATTAGTTTGTAAGAATTGGAGCATTGAGGGTAAAAGTTTGATTTTACCTTCAAAGTAAAGGTGAAATGATTTCCTAAAGAGGAAGAAGAAGGCTTCAAGTGAAATCATGTTGCTACATTGCCAATATGAGAGTTTCTTAAATCAGCTACAGGAAAGGTGTTGAGAGAAGGAGCGAGTTGATTTCAAAAAATGATACTGGAAAACTGGAAATAGATGTAGATTGCTGACCTGAATAGGGGAAGATAGGAAGATTTAGATGTGCTTGGTTTTGACTTGAATTGAGACACTATTTCTAGGATTATGTGATATTATGGTAGCAATAACAGATTTCCAAGGCAAGGCAATCATCTAAATTGTGTCAAAGGCACCCATAACTATGTGGAGTGGTGTGTCTTAGGCGAAATCAGGCTGAAGAACTTTAGAAATACACAAAGGGACTTCCAGATAGAAAGCACATGGAATTAAATTGAATGCAGCTAAGACTGATACATCCTTAAAAAGCAAAAGCCAGATACTCTTGTCATGCGCATTGATGCTAGTTTGCCTTAGAGGACCAAGCAGGACTCAGAATGAACTGCAACTTTGCTTCCAACTAGGAGAGATAAATGCATTTGCACTGATAGATTTTCTGCAAAGTTGAGTGAGGTTTAGGACTAGACTGTTCTCTTTATACTAAAGCTCACAACTAAAAATGTTTTCTGTTCAGTTTAAGTGAAGAAAAAACTTGGAGGTGCCTGCACATGCCATCCTCTCTCGAGAATGTCTCCTCTCCCCATCCTTAGGGTGGGCTCCTGTGCCATCTTTACGGTGTAACTTCTCCCTCAGAGTCAAAGCTGGTAGGATCTCTGGTGGACATCCAGCCCGGGCTGAACCAATCAAATCTTTTTGACTCAGAATCCAGAATCAAGAATCTAAGATATTGGCCAGATCTTGCTGAAGTTTTGAGCCAGACTATAATGCAAAATTGGACCTTTGGTAGTGATATGCTTGGAGGAGCAGAGAAGCGTAATCAGGAAAGAAAAAATAGGATACAGATGTTCAGGCGAAAGCAGAAGCAAGAAGCTGTGAGCTCCCAGAGAGATGGGGAAACGGATGGGTTCTGACAGCTTTACAGTTTCTAGTCTAATTCCTGGAGACGCCCAGTTAAACTTCTTGGCCTGAGATGCACACATTTGCTTAAGCTAGTTGCGGTGGGTATTTGTTATCTTCAGCTTAACAAGCCTTAATGAAAATCTCACAGACATTGTAAAAGGGACAAGAATGGATTGTTCTTTTTTGTTATAAAATATCCTTCTCGGTAGGAGAATGATTTTTCTTAAGTATGTCATTTTAGGAAACTTTAACTATGACACATTTTTTTAAATGCCATTTGGACATCACTCACATTATTACACACAAATGCCACTCTAGCCAGGGAAGACACAAATTCTAGCATTGTAGCTGCTCACTAAACAGCTGTTAAATGAATAAATGTTTCTTAGATAGGTATTTACTAACTATTCCAGCACTGAGCTAAATCACATATGAATCCTATGTTTCCAGAATTAATGATTAGTGTCCTTGGAAGACTGCTGCACCTTTCATCAAAACATAAATGAAACATTTTTTATGGATTTGCTAGAACACGTGGCCTACATATGCCATGCAGTTAATTTGTATTATTTCCGTATAAGAGAGATTTATTGCCTCATAATAGCAATTAGGAGAGGAAAAGTGGTGTTGGGTCTTTGAAGACAGTTTATAGAAAGAACCAGTGGTTGAATTTTCTACATGTGGTAAGTTTAGTGGAAAATTTATTCATTTCCATTGCTGAGATGCCGTGTAGATGGCTAAATTTAAGGTTAAAATTTTTTTCCTTCATTTTAGAGTTAGACTTGGAATCAATTCTTGTTCTGTGTCTGGGGAGATGAATTTAATGCCTCTCTAAATTGCAAGACATCATTTTCAGAAGTACCTTGAAATTGTTTGTGAACATGCTAATAAGAATGATCTCAATTGCCCAGGAGGAGGGAAGAAGTTGATCTCCATTGGAGACCTTCTCATTAAGGAGTGACTCTACCTGAGGTTGATTTACAGGGACCCTAAAGAACACAGGTGGGTTTCATTGCCCTCAGTTGGCCATCCAGGCTGACTAGTCCAGCCGGTTGATGGGATAAATGGTGGTCTTGGTTGTTCCCACATTAACTACACAGCCTTTTGGCCTAGAAACTTTCTGAAAGTTAATTTGGCAAGAGATATTTCCTGAAATAGCCCATTACAGTGGCCCATTTTGAGCCCCAAATTGATGTTGAAATAGCTTATATGATTTTATAAGGATAGGTACTTTATATTTTCTAAAGCCATAGGACATCCGAAAGTTTTCCATATGCCTGGATTTATGTAAGAAATTGTTGGCCGAGTGCGGTGGCTCATGCATGTAATCCCCATACTTTGGGAGCCGAGGCGGGCAGATTGCCTGAGCTTGGGAATTCAAAACCAGCCTGGGCAACATGACGAAACCCTGTCTCTACTAAAAATACAAAAAGTTAGCCAGGTGTGGTGGGCACCTGTAGTCCCAGCTACTCGGGAGGTTGAGGCAGGAGAATCACTTGAACTCAGGAGGTGGAGGTTGCAGTGAGCCGAGGTCGCACCACTACACTCCAGCCTGGGCAACAGAGCGAGACTCTGTCTCAACAAAAAAAGAAAAGAAAAATAAACTGTGTGATTTTCATGAGCAATGTTATTCCTGTTAAATAAAATTCAATGTAAGTAACAATCAAAATAAGAGGAGTGTAATGGGTTACTTTAGAGACATGAAGGAAAAATCACAAACAAAGGTAGTTTATTTTGCTTTTTTTCTAAGATGCAGAGTCAAATTTTCATTTAGTCCAGCAAATTGCTAGAGAAATAAGTCTGTATTTTGTCACTAGTCATGGCTGCAAAGATGTTTATGAAAAGCACGGACAATCCCCCTGATCTGTGTCAGGAAATGTATTCAGCTACAAGTAACAAAAGCCCCAAACAGTGGATTACGCAAATTAGGGTTTTTATTTTTCTCACCTTTCAAAAAGTCCAGAGGTCAATGGCTAATGGTTTTGCCTCAGTGGCTTACAGATACCAAGGCCAAGGTACCTGGGAAAATCTGAGAAGAGCAAAGAGGGAAATGATGCAGGCCTGCTAGATCTGCCCTCCTGTATGGCCCACCCACAAAACTTTTGCTCACATTTCGTGGCTCCGAACTCTGCCAAAGGTGCTGGCTTTGAGCGAGACACATTAAACTTCCCAACAAAGTTAAGGTCTGTGAGAAAGAGGGGCAGGTGACCAGCTGGTCGGCCCCAGTATCACGGCAAACTGAAAGCGAGGACGGTGTCCTCAACACCTCTGGAAATGAACATCTTGCTATGGATGGATCCATCTGAATATATCTCAAACCTATTTAAATCTATTTACATTTTCAGCCGGTCTACATTTTTCAGGGAACAGTCAACAATGTTAGAAACAAACAAACAAACTCAAAAGGTTTATTTTCAAGTTAGCCTTTCCCATAGCAGATAAAGAAGAGCCCAGTGGGCAGACAGCTGCTAAACATCACGGTTTGGGTGTTCCCCGCTCTCTCCCAAAGAGCAACATGGGAACTGCTAATACTTGGAGACTCCCTCCTTTCCCTACTCATCATTCCTCCATATGCATACGTGCATTCAGGCCAGTCATGTAGACCAAGCTTCCATCAAGCCCCACTGGGCACCAGCGTACTGTGTGTGAGTGTGTATATATCTACATTTTATATATTACTTACTATATATTATGATGTTTTTTACATCTTAAAAACACTTTCTGCCTGGGGAGAGACTGCATGTCTCTGGGCTAACCAATTCTTACAGATAGCAAAGGGCTCAAAGGGGAGTATGTCCTTGATATGCAAGCTAAGCAATCTAGAGACGTCCTCCTCTATTTGGCAATATAGCCTGGCTAAAGTTAAGCTCAGATATGGAATTATCTGTGTTGCAGTGGAAATGGTTAAGTTGTACATAAATCATTGATTCATCTGAACTCTTGGGTGAGTTGGCTGTACTTTGGGATGAGATGAGGTGTTTTCTTTTTTAAACTAAGCCTTCAGTGCTTCTACATGGGAGGCACCATATGGGTAGAAGGTGCCCAGTGCAAAGGATAGGCATTCTGGCTGATGAGTAGTTCTTCCAGAACAACATGGGGCTCCTGCCCCGTCCTGGGTGAGGAATATAATGTGCGCCACTTCTTCAGTAGCCGTGAAGAACTTCCATTCCAATATTCATATTCACATTCCAAATCTATTTGAGTTCTGCTGTGAGTCTGTGCACCCTAAGAACAGGGAAGATGAATCTGTGGTAGCAGCACCACTAGGAACAGCCTCCATTTGTAGCATATAGGGACATTTGAGAGGGAGGACATACTCGACAAATCTTAGTAATGAGTTGAAAGTTGCCCACCTCCTTCCAAAAGTCTTTGAGTTGCATCTGCTCTACATTTCTCTTTCCTCTTTCTCTTTTTCCTTTCTGCCTAGAGCCTCCCATTATCCTGAGCTTTGCTGTGAAATCACTGAAGGTTCATAGTTACCTAAACCTACTCTAGGCTGGGCCCATGTTCCTCTGATGTACTGTACTGTGTTCTCTGAATTGTAAAATATGTTCATAATTAACCGAAAACTAGACTCAAAGTACCTATGATTGGAGGGGGAAAAAGAAGACAAAAGGTCATTTCTTAAAAGGGTAGCTGGAGGCTGGAGAGGAGAATGCTGTGACAAGGGGCTGTGTGGAGGAAAACTCCCCCAAGGTGCCAAGAGCTCCTAGGGCAGGGGTGGAGAGATGGGAGGGACCACGCCCTCCATCAGAAATGCCCATGGCAGTGTCTGAGCACTGCCCTTCCTGTCGTCCCTACATGTCCCCCTTGATCCCAAGGACTAGAAGCTGCTATATATGCTGCCTGCCTCAGAAAACAGATGCCAGGCATTGCTATTGAAGTGCTTATAATTATATTAGAACTTGACTTTTGGGCTGAGACCTCTGGGGTTGTGTGTGGTAGACATGATGGAAAGAAGGGGATGCAATCCTATCATTTCTCATCAAGATCAAGAACAGTATCTATGTAATAGAAAGATAATGTGAGCCACATGGCTCATCTTCATTTTTCTAGTAGCCCTATTAAGAACTTAAAAAGATACAGGTGAAATAAATTTTAATAATGTAGTTATTTAATCCTATATAGCCAAAATATTATTTTAACATGTAATCCATATAAAATGTTGAGATACTTTGTAAATTTTTTTGGTACAAAATCTTCAAAATCTGCTGTGTATTTTGTACTCACAGCACACTGTAGTTTAGACCAGCTACATTTCAAGTGTTCACTAGCCACACGTGGCTGGTGGCTGCTGTATTGATCAGCACCACTCTAGGAAGATCCATTGCTTCAATATATCATGACTGCTTTCATCCATCTTCGTTCTGCCTCGCTGTCTGACCATTCTGTAACCTCTCCCTTCCTTCCTTCTTTCCACTTGCCCCCATTTTCCCTAACTCCTTTCCCAGCACTCCCCACTCTTCTTTTGCTCCTTTTCTTTCTTATGTCAGTGACTTTCTCACTAGATGGTAGGGCCAGAAAGAAAGGAACAAAAAGAGCTTACTTTTGTGCTAGAATAGAAGAGATACAGGGCAAACAGTATGTAGTTCTATCCCAAACCATACCAAATCAAGTTCTAGGAAGAAATAACATTTCTAAGTAAATTTTGTTTGGAAAGGAGGTCACTAAATTAATTTAATTCATAATAAAATAAGAAACACTAACTATTCTCTATGATTTAATGACTCTATGCGCACGTGTATCAAATTTTCCAACAGTATCCATACCAGATTTCTTTCCGTGGCATAGAATTTATTTAATTGCTCAATCTTTGTAAACTAGCATCCAAGCTCATGCAGAATATGTGGGAAGCATTCTCAGATGTTACACTTCTCTTTGCCACCGAAAGCCTCGCCGACTCAAATCCCTGTTTCTCAGAAACAGGAATAAGGAGATACAGTCACACACTGCATAATGATGTTTTGGCCAATGATGGTCCACATATAGGACGGTGGTCCCATATAAAAAAAACCAGTAGGGAGCAGTGGCATGTGCCTGTAATCCCAGCTACTCAGGGGACTGACATGGGAGGAACACCTGAGCTCAGAAGTTTGAGGCTACAATGAACCACAACTGTGCCACTGCACTCCAGCCTGGGTGACAGAGCAAAACTCCGTCTCAAAGAGAAAAAAAAAAAATAGGAAAAGAAAGTCTAGCACAACTATTATGCATTGTACATGTACATAATACTTAAAAATAATAATGAAAACAACGTTACTGACTTATACATACTTTTCATCACTATTTTAGAGTACTCCTTTTACTTATTAAAAAAAAAACAAAAAACAAAAACGCCTCAGGAAGGTCCTTTAGGAGGGATTCCAGAAGAAGGCATTGTTATCATAGGAGACGACAGCTTCATGCGTGTTATTACCTCTGAAGACCTTCCAGTGGGACAAGATGTGGAGGTGGAAGACAGTGATATTGATGATCCTGACACTGCGTAGGCCTAGGCTAATGTTTGCATTTATGTCTTAGTTTTTAACAATAAAGTTTAAAAAGTGAAAAAAATTAATAGAAAAAAGCTTATAGAGTAAAGATACAAAGAAATAAAATATTTTTGTACAGCTGTGCAATGTATTAGTGTTTTAAGCTAAATGTTATTACGAAAGAGTCAAAAAGTTAAAAAAAATTAAAAAGTTTATAAAGTAAAAAAGTTTCAGTAAGCTAAGGGTAATTTATTATTGAAGAAAGAAAAAAATTTTAAATAAATGTAGTATAGCCTAAGTGTCCAGTGTTTATAAAGTCTGTGGTTGTATACAGTGGTGTCCTAGGCCTTCGCGTTCACTCACAGCTCACTCACTGACTCACCCAGAACATCCTCCAGGCCTGCAAGCTCCAATCGTGGTAAGCGCCCTATACAAGGGTACCCTTTTTAATGTTTTATACTGTATTTTTACTGTACCTTTTCTATGTTTAGATTCAAAAATGTTTACCATTGTGGTATAATTGCCTATAATATTGAGTACAATAACACGATGTACAGGTTTGTAGTGTCGGAGCAATAGGCTATACCTTATATCCTAGGTGTATAGTAGGCCATATCATCTAGGTTTGTGTAAGTACACGATGATGTTCACACAAGTGCAAAGTCGCCAAATGATGCATTTCAGAAGGAATGTATCCCTACCATTAAGTGACATATGACAATAGTTTCTTTTCCTCTCTTCCCTCCTCTTTGGTGTTGAAGAATGGCTTGGCAGAGCCTGGAGGTCAGTCACATAATGAAATGGTTGACTCCTAACTCTAAGATGTGGATTTCTTTGGTACAGAGAGCTGTTCTTCAAAGTCTTAAATATATAAGAATCCAAGCTTGGGCTCCCAGAGATATCATGGTTTTTTTTTTTCTCATTTCCTTATTTCCCTCTTGTTCAATAGTATTCACTATTCCATTGTGAAGTCTCCCCCAGGTCATTTTTGGTTGATTCTGGGCATCTTTCTTGATCATCCCAGCTCTTCCCTCTGGTTGGGATATACTAGGTGCATTTCCAAAATTTGATCTTGGGCTCTGCTCTACTGGCATGCTGTCTCAAACTGACATTCCCTTGACTTACCATAAGTCAATTCCATTGTCCAGCTTCTTAAATAGAAATCATTTGGTTGTTTTAATATTTTGACTGCTCATTCCTGCGTTTATATATAATTATGCTTAGACTGCCTTCTTCTACCATGTGCAAATTCGACATGAAAACACTTCTCTCTTGAGCTTTAACCTCACTAGCTATGCTGAGCCAAAGCTTTTGTTGTTTTCTGTCTAGCTTATCCACCACCCACTTCATTTGACCTTATAAACATGTTTAAATAGATTTCTCGGATAATGACCATTCTAGCTGGCAACTTCCCGTTTAGATATTATAGCAGGCACAGTGCAAATTAGAGGGCAGAGCAAAAGCACTAAGAATCATGAGACCCTGGATAAATATAGTAGACCCGCTCAGGCTCATAGGACAAGGCTGGGTTCTTACCCCAGTTTACCCACTGACTCAGGGGGTGACTCTGGGGAAGGCAGAGTAAAACAATCATTGGTTTCATCTACTGGTGACTCAGGCATGTTGATCTCGATAAATGGGGTCAAAAGAAGGAGTCTGCTGTCACGGAGACACCTCATTTCCATCCTGGGTGTTTCACTGTTCCCTGGGTTGGCCTCTGAGTTCACTGGGAGGAAAACAAAGATGCCCTTTGTGCACTATTGAAGGCAGGCTGGGTGCTTATGGGGCAACTGGCCGTATCAGCAATGAGAGGAATCTTTTAAAGGTTAGCAGATGGGCAAATAGGAAGAGCTGTTCAACCTGATATTAAAAGGTTGCCTTTCAAATGTGGCTTTGTTCAATTCAGTGTTATCTTGCTTTAATATTTTCCACTGCTCTGCGATTTTGCTAATAGACCAGTCCACCAGTGATGGGAGCATTCAGTGAGAGCCTGGTGTTCTGCTCAGTACCAAGTGCAGCACTTTCACATACTTGATGCTCAGTGAATGTTGAAAGAGACAGTGAAAGGATACAGAGCTGAATGAGTAGGTATGGTTACATTGTAAATGGCCTTGCTCACATTCTTTGACAGCAGCTTTCTTTGCTGACTTGATTTTCCAAATGTCAGAATTGTCAAATCCGAGCTTCTTCAAGTCTTCTTCTTTTCTTGATTTTTAGAGTAAGGGTTGATTTAGTAGCATTTTCAGGGACTCTCTGGCCATCTGATGGGTCTTTTAGATTCAGCTATTTGCAGGAGATCATACTTTTGTGACCTAGAAGGGAAATTTTTTTGGATAACTTTTCATGAGTCTTTATTAAATAAACTTAGCATATCCTCCCTCCTTATTCCACAGAAATAGATCTCCATAGTTTCTGAGTTGGAATAAGGAAATGAAATAATATAATATATAAAGTTGTACAGCAATTTGATGAGCAACTAGATTAATTGTTCTTCAAAATGTAGAAAATAAACCTCTATACTAAAGGAAAAATGTAACTTGCAAAATAAATTACTATATAAAAAAATTAAAAAATTCATTATTTTTTCCTTTGAGGGAGAAGAAGCAACTTCAAATGGGTGAATGGCATCACTGTTGACTAGTTAATAAAATCATCTTATATAATATAGTTCTTATACACTTTTTTTGTTGTGCTGAATACCTTTGTGTCCTGATAAAAATTGCTTGAGGCATGAGAAACAAGTGTTCGGCACTCTTTGAAGAGAGGTGGTAACTAAGCATTGGGGCTTGGCCTTGTTGCCTAAGATCACACAATTTGAAGCTGAACTGAAATTAGAAACCAGGGATGCTGGATCAGAGTTCAGTACTCTTTAGAATATTATAAAGAAGGAAAGTCAGCCAGGTGTGGTGGCTCACATCTGTAATCCCAGCTCTTTGGGAGGCCAAGGCGGGTGGATCCCTTGAGGTCAGGAGTTTGAGACCAGCCTGGCCAACATGGTGAAACCCTGTCTCTACTAAAAATACAAAAATTAGCCAGGAGTGCTAGCACATGCCTATAATCCCAGCTACTTGGGAGGCTGAGGCAGGAGAACTGCTTGAACCTAGGAGGTGGAGGTTGCAGTGAGCCGAGATTGGGCCATTGCATTCCAGCCTGAGTGAAGAAGTGAGACTCCATCTCAAAAAAAAAAAAAAAAAAGAAAGAAAGAAAGAAAGAAAGAAGGAAAGTCAGATGCACAAAATATGAATGGAAGAAGAGCTAATAATAATGAAATATTTTTGGTAGGGTTTACCTCAATGAAAAGCAAAATCACCTCCACTATTTTCTCCTGATTGACTGAAAGTTCTAAGTATCAATCTAGGAGTTCCATAAAAGCAAGGACTGTACCTCTTTCAGATCTCCTGGACCTAACCCAGTTTCTCATGCTTGATGAATGAATAGATAACTTTCCACAATGTCTTCTATTGTTAGCTCCTTCTGTTATCCCTTAATAATTGATTCACATATTTTCTCCCTCTGGGTGGAGCATAAGTCAACTTCGAGATTGGACATGTGGCATAACATCATTGTGAATACATGTTGATTGAGCACAGTGAGGAAGCAAAAGTTGAAGCAAGGGTTATATTTGTCTTCTTGGATTGCACTCCTTCATAAATAAAGAAACACAACTAGTAGAACTTTTGGGGTTGAAGAGACTTTAGAGATCATGCAGTATATTTCCTTCAGCTGAAGCACAAAAGTATGAAATGGCTAAGGAAGGCCTCATGAGGAGATGGGAGCAGTGCTGACATGAGATTGGCATCTCCCAAATTCCAGTCCTGTGTTCTTTCTAATGCACCACCTCTTACCTGTCTGATGCATGTGTATATGTGTATATATCTATATCCATATTCGTATCTATAGCTATCTTCAAATGGGCTGGTCATTCTTGTCTAAACTTGAGTAACATCAAGGTCTCTGAAATTGAACAGAATGGGTAACATATATTGAAAATGGTCTCTTTTCAATGAAATATGTTTTTGATTAGTATCTTATCAACAGTTTTCATAAGCAGTATAAGAAAATGAAGATGATCACAAAGCACTAGTTGGACATTCACTTTGACTACTTGTCAATCATTAAGTGTTCATTCACATGCTATGACGGACTGTAGGGCACCCTGGTGGATGCTGGAGGAGGAGGGGTAAGAAGAAGGATGAGGCAAAATCCCTGTCTTCAACGATCGTGCAGTCTGTTTGGAAAATTAATATTTATATAAAAATGAATAACATGAGTGTTCATTAAATGGTAGAAGTTTGGGTAATAGTGCTACCATCTCACTGTATTAGGGAGGCCTTTCTGGAGGAGGATGTATTTATGCATATAAAGGATTGGCCAAGCTAAAACAAGTGAAGGAGACTACTTTGGTGGGTCAGGGATGCAGAGAAAATGACAAAATCAAATGCCAATAATTCTAATGGTTTTCAAGATTCCTTAAAATATTTTGGCCATCAGTTTTCAAATATAGACTATAATTTGCACTAGGTATGTACTAATCCTATTGTATTTAGGTTTTAGCATGACTCTCACAAAACCATAATCTGAAATGTTCCTGAGACAGGCATTGACAGCTATATAGAACAACCTTTGGCTAAAGGATGGGCATCTCTGACCAGTAGCATAGTGGCCACTTCTCTGCTCTTCTCACATCCCCTCAGATCCATTTTGCCATGTTGGTGTGCCTTTCCTCTAGCTTCTGTGTGATTTTTTTTTCTAGGTTCACCCTTGTGACTCTCTCAGATGACTGCCCCTTTGTCTACAAACCTGAAAACCAGAAGTGCCTAAGGGGTTGCTCCCTGCACAGCCCTTAGCCAATGACTGGCAAAGGAGAGGGAAAGCCTGGATTCATTGCCTCCTTTGGGAAAAACTCAGAGACATGATTCACACTCCAGAGTTCCCCTGCAGGATCAGGCCTACATCCCCTTTCTGAAATTTCTCATAAACTACAGTCCCCTGCTTGACTTTTTCCCCTTCCCTGCCCATCATCCATCTTCCTCTACTTCCCTCTTTCATTTCAGAACCTGCATCTGAGAAAACTGCCCTAAGATAAGGAATATGCCTATCTTCCAATTTGAGTTCTATAAACAAGAGCCAAGAGAGCAGGGGTGATGATACAGCTGAGCCACAATCAAGTTTCTTATTATTTTCCGGGCACAGAAGATTCCAGTCCACATCCTGTCTTCCCTTCATTCCTAAGATATAGCAATAGAAGTCTGAAGATGGTAAACTCTAATAACTGTTCTCTGAATAGAAAATAACAAGCCTTCCCCTCCATGCCTAACAGTCCCCAATACAATTGGTGTTCATAATATGCAGTTTGAAGGCAATGATGACCAATGACCAAAGGCATAATCAGAATCACAGACCTATATCAGCGCTCTGGACCCACACATCCTCTTGCTCACCCAGTGATGTTTACCAGGAGGCATCTTGCCAGAAAGGAAATCAGCTGTGGGGGCTGTATGTTCCAGGAGCCAGCCCATCAAGAAGGCATTTGTGAGTTTCAGGGCGTGGGGGTACAGTGGAACAAAAGTGGTGCCTGTTTGCTTGCATCATGGAAGCAGCATTGGAAGAAATCACTCCTGACCAACCGATGCCAGTTGGTGGAGCCTAGATATTTAAAACTAGATGGTTGCCCATCAGTAAGGATGTCCAAGGGGCGAACCCACCAGCATGACTCTCTCCCTCCCTCTGTTTGATATTTTCAGGAGTGCTACTCTGTGATAGGCTGCACTCATGTGATGATTACTGTATTGTGCATTTGCTGACTCTCACGATGTACAGACTTTCCAAAGCTCAGCTGCTTTATAACATCCAAATTAATACCAAGAGCATTTCTGGGAAGAGGAAGGGAACTACTGTGACATATGGACCAAATCTAATGATTCATATAAAACTCATCAGTTACATTTTTACCTTCTTTGTCCCCTTCTAGTCCTTTAAGAAATAAGAATCAATCATTGTCACATTGTCTAGTTATGTATACTGTACTTACCCAAAAAGGTAAGTTTACTTCTCATGAATTTTGACTTATTGAGAAGAAATCCAATCTCAGTCATGGATTGAGACTGTTCTTGTTGTTATTAATGAAAACTGAATTATAAACTGTTTTGTACAAAAAGTATTATTGAAAGAAATGTCACACTAAAAGACATATCAAAAGCCTTGATAAAATTAAGGTTCATTGTGTTTAGCATTATTCAGTCATCCATCATTCTGGGAGAAGGCATATTAAAATCAACAAGGTTATTTTGACATAATTTACTCTTTGTGATTCTTCACAATTCCTCCAGGATGGCAGATAGGACTTTGTAATCATAGCTGAAAAAGGCTCATCAATTAATAGTTAAATTAATGAATGAACAAAATATAATGTCATTCATCTATCAATTTATTCATCATCCTACTTAGTACTTCTTTTTAACAATGCTTCCTAAAATGCTATTTACACTGTGAATTGGTTTTACAAGATTCTTTTAATCAAAGATGAAATTTATAACACAGAAACAGAAAACCAAATACTGCTTATTCTCACTTATAAGTGGGAGCTAAACACTGGGTACACATTGACCCAAAGATGGGAAAAACAGTCACTGGGGACTACAGGAGGGGGCGGGAGGGGACAAGGTTTGAAAAACTTCCTATTGGGAAATTTACCTCAGTAAGCTCATTACCTGGATGATGGGTTCAATTGTACTCTAAAACTCAGCGTCACACAATATACCCTTGTAACAAACCTTCACATATACCCCAAGTCTAAAATAAAAGTTGGAAAAAAGATGAAATTCAGTTCAGCCACAGTCTTACAGAAAACATCAAATTAGTAAAATCTAAAGTTATGAGATTTGATAGTTTTACGGTAGTTGACATCTATAGAACAGACAATCTGGACTTTACATGATCTATAGGACATCTAGAGGATGTCCAGCAGAAGACAGACTGCCTTTTCTGTGGATCTTTTTTAATAAGTAAGGATATCTTCTTAGAACCCCCCAGACAGGCTTCTTTCTGAACCAATCACTGACATGAGAAATGAAACAGCTACTTAAGATTAATGAAGATTTGCTCTTTGAGTCATGTAAAGGAGAGGTGAAGACCTGAACAAAAAGTAAAGGAAGAGAGAAACGCCTGGTGGCCAATAAACCAACAGTGTCTGCTTCAGCTACCTTTCCAGGAGCCAGCTTCTTCTACGATGGTGAGAAGTGTGTTGAGGGGTCATGAAGTGACTTTTTGCAAGGGTGGCTGTTGCTTGTAAGTGAAGACACGATGGCCATGAGGTATGATTGATGGAGGAACATTCTCACCTTCCCCAAAATACCTCATGAATGCATCTTCTGAAAAGTCCCACATTATGACTTCAGGTTATTTTATCTGGAATTAAAATACCTATTAAAATGCATGTTTATAATTTTAGAGTGGGATAGCATAGTAAATAAACACCTTAGGATATTTTCTTCAGCAACTCTTTTTTAAGCGCCTAAGAGCAAGGCACTCTGCTAGGTGGGAGATGCAGGAATACTTCACAGATAGCCCTCTATTCTGACAGCCTATCAATTTGAGTGAACTACATGCACAAGGACTATAGTAGAAAGTGGTGGCCGGGCGCGGTGGCTCAAGCCTGTAATCCCAGCACTTTGGGAGGCCGAGATGGGCGGATCACAAGGTCAGGAGATCGAGACCATCCTGGCTAACACGGTGAAACCCCGTCTCTACTAAAAAATACAAACAACTAGCTGGGCGAGGTGGCGGGCGCCTGTAGTCCCAGCTACTGGGGAGGCTGAGGCAGGAGAATGGCATGAACCCAGGAGGCGGAGCTTGCAGTGAGCTGAGTTCCGGCCACTGCGTTCCAGCCTGGGCGACAGAATGAGACTCCGTCTCAAAAAAAAAAAAAAAAAAAAAAAAGTAAGTGGTATCATCGAGATGTGGCTGACCTTGGAGTTCAAAGGTAGGAAATAACTTCTGAATGATGTATTCATTCAGAAGAAGGATGTATTCATTCGGAAGAAGGGAGAATGGTGAAGAAGGTGGTGTTAGAGTGGGCTGTGAACGACTCTAAAATGCAGATACAGAAAAAGACAATCAAGGCTAACGTGTTCCATAGGGGTGTGGAGAAGCACAGGAAGCACGCAGGGGAAACAGAAAGATTGCCTTTACTTGGAGCAAAATGATGGCAATCCACGGTTGATAAGATGAGAAACAACTCTTAGAGGCGCTTGATGCCAGGTTAAGGAGTTCGGAATTTGTTACAGATACAGAGAGGATCCTTCAAAGGTATTAGAAAAAGAGTTGTTATTAGGGAAATTGTCTGGTTTTGATGGGCGAATAAATTGAATGGGAGGAGGTAATAATGGACCTTGGTGGTGGGAAGGGCAGTTATATATCTACTAATTATTTGCAGTGACTTAGAGAAGAAAAGATAAAATATTTCAGGAAAAATAGCGTGGTCAGAGAAGTTCAGGTTCATACAAGTCACCTCCCTGTCTTGGATATCCAAGAGACAATATAAGGCCACTAGGGCCCCCAAGGAGTTTCTGGTGGGGGCAGGGGTTATACTGAAGTCCAACAGCAATGTTTGCCACGCTCAGCATTTGGCCCAGTGCAGAGATTTCTCCCAAGCACTGACAAGCTTTTTCTCATTTATGGAGACTGGGTTCCCAACAACTGTGTCTGCAGCCCCTGGTTATTCCCTGAATTGGCACCAACCATTGTCTAAATGTTCCCCTTTGTTCTTAACTTTCTAAATGACTCATCAGATTCCCACTTGTGTTGTCTGAGTTGATTTATGAAACCCTAATGTGACAGATGAGACCTAATTCCCTTGGGGATTATTATTTCTCTAGGTAGTTTCCCATTATGGCAGTTTCAATTACATGTGTATTTCTGCCAACAATGCTTAGTTCTCTCTTTTGTACTTTAAAGATTCTTGACATCAGGTCCAGACTTCTGGAATTCACTTCCCCAGCTATTTTGACTATGTTTGAGTAGAAGTTCTGGCAGGGATTTTTATGAAGCCATGCTATATAGGATAGATTCTAATTGAAGAGTGAGATGTAGAAGATATTGCAAAAGCTAAGGGTTGCTGCTGGCTGCAGTAATGATGGGAAACCAGATAATTCAGCCAGCCTGCTAGGTAGACCCACCTCTATTAACCTGAATTATCTATCTATCTATCTATCTATCTATCTATCTATCTATCTACCTACCTACTAATGAGCATTTCACAATTACAGGGCAAAGTTGCACCAAGAAGCCATTAGCAAATGTATTTATTCAATAACAAAAAGAGTCCAAAGAAATAGAGTTACTAAAGTACAATGTAACATTTGTTATTTTTATCAGCATTCTCACCATTGTATAATCCAACTGAATTTTTTCAACCTAGTTGGCCTGTCAGGTTATCCTGATCAGCAAGGATTAATTCATTAGACCATATCCCTATCTGTATGCAAGAAGTATAATTGTTAGGACATTCACGATTAGGACTGACTTTCATCTGGTGCGCACTGGTAGACCATATCGGACAGCACCCATTATCTTTAATTGTAAGGGTCCATGTGATTAATAAATTATTAGACTGTTACCCTTGCACAAATTGCTGAATTATAAATATAAAGAATTATAAAATAAGATAAAAATAGCTTGTTAAGGAAACCTAAACCTCTGACTTTAATGCTTCCATGCTGATACATCCTGTGTCAGATATGGCACCTATAAGTGATTTTACAACCGCAGGTTATTAAGCACCAATGTACACACCAAGGAGGAAAATAATGTAGTTCTGAAAACTAAGTAGTACATTCAGAGGGTCCTTTGGCTTACGAAACATTCGTCTCAACAAGAGTTTACAGTTCAGAAAAATCAAAAAAGTTGCAGGAACGAAATAAACATCAGGATGGGTATATTAATTTCCTACTGCTGCTGTAACAAATTACTGTAGATTTCATAGCTTAAAACAACACAAATATATTTTCTCGTAGTTATGGACATCAGAAGTCTGAAATGGGCTTTAATGGGCTTAAATCAAGATGCTGGCAGGCTGCATTTATTCCAGAGGCTCCAGGGAAGAACCTGTTTCCTTCCATTCTCAACTTCTAGAGTTTGCCGGTATTTCTTGGCTCATGGCCCCCTTTCATATTTAAAGCCAACAGTGGCCAGTCAGCTTTTTCTCACAATGTATCGCTCTGACAGTAATTCTCCTCTCTTTTCCACATTTAAAGAACACTTGTGATTCCATTGAGCCTATCTGGACAATCCAGGAAAATCTCTCCACTTCAAGATCATTAACTTACATCCACAAAGTCCCTTTGGCCATGTAAGGTAACATATTCACAGGTTCCAGAAATTAGAACGTGAATAACTTTGGAAGGTCACTGTTCTGCCCACCACAAAGTGCTTCCAAATGTCATAGTGGTCACGGTTAGTGTTTGATCTTGGACATCACAGTCTCAGACTCAGAAAACCTTGTTTTCTCCCTGAAGTTTGCAACTGAAAGACTGAGTTGTTCTGCCTATAGGAATAAAATAGATGGTGGAGTTGAGATGAAAGATGGGAGTAAATATAAAAAGAAAAATGGAATGATGAAAAGATGGAAAATATGGAAGATGGAAATCAATCAAGAAATATTTATCAAATGTGCTTTATGCTGAGCTCTGTAGGCAGCAAAAAATGGAAGAAAATACACTTAGCCTCATTTGCTTGAAGGACTAGACTTTCTTGTGCTCTCAAGGTAAAGCATTTTGCTCATGGGCTACAGCATGTTTTGGAATCCCTTCTGTGCTTTGCCCTAAACAGTGTGCCCTGAACACTCAGGAGTGTCCCAGAGACAATCAGCCAGTCAGTTTGGCTGGAGCTGAGGGAGCATATCTTCCTTAAAACCAGATGAGGAGGGGCCCCAAATGTCTGTTAATGGGGAGCAGTTAGCACACGAATGACCTCACCAGGAATCTCTTGTCCTTCCTGCTGTACTGCCCTCTCCAGGTTTGGTGAGTTGGAGTGCTCAAGAGCTGGCCAGTACTGATGCTTGCAGCTAAGCTTCCCTTTTGAGGTTTCATTGCTACCACTTTACAATATCCAGGTTTTGTAAGTGGTTACAAGCAACAGTATTGTATCAGCTTAGAGGAAAGCTCCATTCTAAGCAGAGATGTGTAACTTCCATGTCCATTCCTTGAGCATAGTTCCACTTGGAAACACCTTAGTTCTAGTACAGTTATGTCATCTTGGAGAAACAGTTTCATTCCTCTAGTCTCATTGATTTTGTCCTTGTTCCTCTTTGATGTCAAAGTTAGGCTGGATTATTCCAGTTTATTGTCTTCAATTCTTCAACCAATGCCGTTAAGCAGGCTTTTAGAGTAAGATGTGTACAAACTTCAAACCAACAGGGAAATTGTCCTGAGATGCAAATAAAATGGTCCATGGTAATAAGACATTGGAAGTGGGTAGGAGGGTTCTTCCTCCCCTGCTGCTTCTCTATACTCCTAAGCCCCCATCTGTTTCCTCGGTATAGATGAATTAAGATGAAAAATTTATCTTCCAAATCTTGGTCCAGCTCAAATGTTAACGTACAATTATTTCTTATGTTTTCCTCCCAGAATTACAAAAACACAAGCTGTAATATAAGGAAACAACTAGAAAGAAAAAAAACATAAATTCCAAAAGCAGTTCTTTGAAAAGTTGGACAAAATAGAAAAAGAAAAAGAAAAAAAAGTTGTAAGCCTGATCAAAGGAAGAAAAGAGCAAAAAAGGTTAAGAATGAGAATGGAGGCAGGAGGCATAATATAGATACCAAAAAAGTGAAAGTAATTATGAGAAAATGACCCTATAGTGATAAAGTTGAAAACCTAAAGCAAATATATGGTCTGGTTTTGCTCAGAGTAGGGACAAGTAAGCTTACCAGACTAACCTCAAACTATAAACAAAATAAAAATAAAACTATTTGAGAGAACTGGAAAGGTAGATTCTAGGGGCAGATTCTGGACTGTCATTTAGAAGAAAGAAACAGTGTGGGGAGACTTCCCTCCCTGTTTTGGGACACAGATTGCTTTTAAAAAGCAATCCAAAAGCAACAGCATACAGGGCTTTAAAAACAGGAAGAAACCCTCGATCTTTTTTTATAGCACGATTTACTGGATATTTATTTATTTATTTATTGTACTTTAAGTTCTGGGATACATGTGCAGAATGTTCAGATTTGTTACACAGGTATACATGTGCCATGGTGATTTGCTACACCCATCAACCCGTCATCTAGGTTTTAAGCCCCACAGGCCTTAGGTATTTGTCCTAGTGCTCTCCCTCCCCTTGTCCTCCCCCACCCCGATAGGCCCCAGTGTGTGATGTTCCCCTCCCTGTGTCCATGTGTTCTCATTGTTCCATTTCCACTTATGAGTGAGAACATGCGGTGTTTGGTTTTCTGTTCCTGTGTTAGTTTGCTGAGAATAATGGAGAAACCCTCAATCTTATTGGCTCATAGAGCCAGAAGACAGGGCAACCAGAGCCATGAGAAAGTAAGGATGTCCTTGGAGAAAGCCAGAAAGGGAAAGCTACAAATTCTGTGTATAAACTCTGCTCAGATTTCTGGCTAACACCTGATTTATGAATGCACAGAACAGACTCTAAAAGTCCCTTCTAAAGCCAAAGAAATAGAGCTGAGATTTGAGGTGCCAGCCAAATGTTAGAGTTTACAGCTGGAATCCAACCAAGTTAATTGCCTGCTAAAACAAAAAAGTTTACAGTTTGGGGGAAAATATAACAGAATGTAGAGTATCTGGAATTTAACACTACAATGTTCCAGATACAAGCAAAATTACTTGATATATAAAGAAATGAGCACGTGACCCATTCTTAAGAGAAAGAAGGATTTTAAGACAGCTTGGATGTTGGACTTAGCAGACAAAGATTTAAAGCAGCAACTATAAATATGTTAAGTGATATGAAGAAAAGCACATTCAAAATTAGTGAAAAGATAGGATATCTCAGCAGAGAAACAGAAACCATAAAAAGGAATCAAAGCAACAGTATCTGAAATAAAACAATTATTGAAGGAAATTCAAAGCCAAATGGAGATGACAGAGGAAAGAACCCATGGATGGAAAGATAGATCAATAGAAACTATCCAATTTGAAGAAAAAAGAGAAAAAATAGAGAAGAAAATGAAGAGACTTGAGAACCTAAAGAACAATATCAAAAGATTTTACACATGTGTAACCAGAGTCTCACAGAGTAGAGAGATAATGGGATGAAAAAAATATTTGAAGAAAAACTGGCTGAAGAGTTCCTAACTTTGACAGAAGTAGAAAGTGTCCAGATTTATCCAGCTAAGCTCAAGTGGCATAAACACGAAGAAAACTATGCCTAGGCACATCAGCCTTCTGGAAGTTAAAGATAAAGGGAAAATCTTGAAAACAGCTAGAGGAAAGTGGCACGTTACATACAAGAAAACAATGCTTTGAATGAATAATGAATGAATAAAGTTTCTGCCCTCTTCTCAGAAACTTGAAGGCAAGAGCACAGTGAGACAAAAATCTTTAAAGTGTTGAAAGAAAAACAACCACTGCAACCACCACCCATCAAGCCAGAAATCTATATCCAGTGAAATATTCTTTGAGAATAAAAGTGTAATAAAGATAATTTCAGATCAGAGAAAACAAAGGTGATTTGTCATCAGCAGATCTGCTCTACAGGAATGAAGGAAAGGAGCTCATTAGACTGGAGGGAAATGATACCAGAGGCAAACCTGGATCTTTAGGAATGAATGAAGAGCATCAGAAATGGTAAATATCTGGGTAAATATAAAAAGTCGTCTTCTCGGCCGGGCGCAGGTGGCTCAAGCCTGTAATCCCAGCACTTTGGGAGGCCGAGACGGGCGGATCACGAGGTCAGGAGATCGAGACCATCCTGGCTAACACCGTGAAACCCCGTCTCTACTAAAAAATACAAAAAACTAGCCAGGCGAGGTGGCGGGCGCCTGTAGTCCCAGCTACTCAGGAGGCTGAGGCAGGAGAATGGTGTAAACCCGGGAGGCAGAGCTTGCAGTGAGCTGAGATCCGGCCACTGCACTCCAGCCTGGGCCACAGAGCGAGACTCCGTCTCAAAAAAAAAAAAAGTTGTCTCCTCCTAATTTCTTTAGAAGACATATGACTGGTTAAAGCAAAAATTACAACATTTTCACATTGTCTTGTGAGATGTATAACACAGGTAGGTAAATAGATATGACAACTATATCATAAAGTACAGAGTGGGAGAAAATTGACCTGTATACAGTTGCAATGTACAATAGTAACTCTAAGGAGTTACTCTGCAGTAGCTCTGGAGACCCATGTCTATGCTGTAACCCAACATAGATCAGCCGGTCTTGTATCCTGAATTAGGCTGAGCTAAATTATTATTATTATTATTATTCATCTTTTTTTGTTTTTGTTTTTTTGTTTTTTTGCTTTTTGTTTTTTGAGACAGAGTCTCGCTCTGTCACGCAGGCTGGAGTGCAATGGCGTGATCTCGGCTCACTGCAAGCTCCGCCTCTTGGATTCAGGCGATTTTTCTGCCTCAGCCTCCTGAGTAGCTGGGATTACAGGCATATACCACCATGCCTAGATAATTTTTGTATTTTTAGTAGAGACAAGGTTTCGCCATTTTGGCCATGCTGGTCTCGAACTCCTGACCTCACGAAATATTAACATTATGCATCTTGGTCCATAGAGAAACCATTTAAAAATATAATAATGCAAACAGGTACAGCTAAAAAGTATGCAGATAAATTCTAGAAAAATATAAAGTTTCCACAATAACCCAAAATGAGATGAAAACTTGTATGTGTAGAAAATTTACCATGAGGATATTAGGGAAGTAATTAAAATTTTCCATTAAAATGTTATCATGACAAAACAGTTTCATAGTTGATTTCTAGTGAGCTTATTTTAAAATAAGAGATAACTGTAATGATATTTACATTCGTTATGACTTCAGAAAAAGAAGAAAACCTCCCTGTAAAGTCAGCATAGTTTCCACACAGTTCCACATCTCTCCCTAAAATTCCCACAACAATTAGCATTTGGAAATATGGGGATCACTAGTCTGATATCTCATTTTTGAAAAGTTATTTATCCCTAGAATAACTGATAATTTTGTTTGTCAGGCAGAAAGGGAGGGAAGGAGGGAGGGCAGAAGGAGGGAAGTAATAGACTCCAATAGCCTGATATGTGCCAGTCAATTCACCAAGTGTTCTTCAACACTCCTAGGAGATCATCAATATTACTCCCCCTTTTATAGACTCTGAGAATCAGAAATACTTTAAAAAATACAAGCGGCCAGGCACGGTGGCTCACGCCTGTAATCCCAACACTTTGGGAGTCTGAGGCAGGCGGATCACGAGGTCAAGCGATCGAGACCATCCTGGCCAACATGGTGAAACCTCGTCTCTACTAAAAATACAAAAATAAGCTGGGCGTGGTGGCATGTACCTGTAGTCCCAGCTACTTGGGAGACTGAGGCAGGAGAATGGCGTGAACCAGGGAGGCAGAGGTTGCAGTGAACCGAGATTGCGCCGCTGCACTCCAGCCTGGGCAACACAGCGAGACTCCATCTCAAAACAAAAACAAAAACAAAAACAAACAGGAAAAAAGCTCCCTCCTTCTGTGAGGTCGCATAGTTAATAATGGCAGGTGTGAGATTTGAAGGTCGAGCTCTCTGATTTCAGGACATGTTGTTTTCTGTTTCTTCCAACTGCCAGATGGACTTTTTGAAATGCTTAATAGGAAATTTTCTGTTTGTATTCAGTTTCTTCTAGAAACTTGAAGAGGCATGTCTTTTTTTCAGTCCTAATGTAGCATCTGCCCTTCTTCCAAGAGATCAGCCCTTTCCTGTTAGCAACATCATGAGAGTAACAAGCAGCTGAATTTTCTATGAAAGGAGACTTGCTCTTCTGTAATGACCTAGAGCTTACTTCCCCTCTCTGTGCTTTCCAGTCCCTTGTCTTTAATCTCATCTCTGGCTCTCACTAAGGTGGAATTTAGAGTCACTAACACTTTTATTTTCATTCAACAACACCAACGATGAATTTGTACGTCAACTACTTTTTGTGCCAAGCACAGTGGGAAGCTTGGGAATGCTGTGCTGTATTTCTTGGCCTCCTGGTGCTTCCATTCTAGTAGAATCAAATACTGTAACGCAGGGGTTCTTAGCCCTGGCTATATGGTAGAAACACTTGGTAAAGTTTTTGCTTTTGTTTTTTTGTTAATGCCTGGGCTCCTCCCAGAGGTTCTAATTTTTTGGGTCTGGGGTGAGGGCTGGGTATCAGCATTCTTAACCTTCCCCTACCTCCGCACCCCTAAGACAATTCCAATGGGCAGCTTGGGTTAGTAGCTACTGACATAATGTGTTTCCCATCAAAGGAATTAATAAAAGGATGTTTGGGACAGCTGCCAAAGGAATGTATCCCGAATGTGGAATTCCAGATATTATGGCTTTTAGATAAAGGACATACTCTGGAGCTGAACGTCCTTCCCACCATCCCTCAAGTACACGCCATGTAGCAAGCGAAAGCTCTGTCAATTGCTAACGTCAACTTGGCCCCAAAGCTTTCTGGATCAAAATTCCTCATGTATCCTACCTGAAGATTATACGGTAGCATTAGTTACCATTCACTAAGTGCTACCTGCACGTTACCCTACTGAATTCTCACAGTTATCTTTTGAAGCAGGCATTCTGAGTTTTGTTTTACAAATGAAGTCTCCGGGAGAGTCAGCAGCAGCTGGAGGTCACATAGCTAGAAAGTGAGACGGCCAGCGCCAGTCATCAGCTCTCACCCATGACACTGCATCCCAGAGACCAAGCCTGTGATGTTGAGCAGATTAGTTTGAGAAAGGTGCCAGGAGAAATAATAATTCAGTCTCAGACCTGCTCAGCCCATAGGCTCTGCAGACCCATGTCTATGCTGTAACCCAACTTAGATCAGCTGGTCTTTTATTCTGAATTAGGCTGAGCTAAATTATTATTTTTATTTATTTATTTATTGAGACAGAGTCTCACTCTGTTGCCCAGGCTGGAGTGCAAGGGCGTGATCTCGGCTCACTGCAACCTCTGCTTCCCGGATTCAAGCGATTCTTCTGCCTCAGCCTCCTGAGTAGCTGGTAGCTGGGATTACAGGCACATACCACCACGCCCGGCTAATTTTTGTATTTTTAGTAGAGACAAGGTTTCACCATATTGGCTATGCTGGTCTCGAACTCCTGACCTCATGATCCACCCGCCTTGGCCTCCCAAAGTGCTTGGATTACAGGTGTGAGCCATTGTGCCCAGCTGGCTGAGCCAAATTACGTGTAATTCCCTTCCTCCCTTCTCAACGTTGTCACTCTTGGAACACAGCACCATCTCTATTCTTAACTATCTTTTCAAAACCAAGAGTGAAAGAAAGACTTTGTTCTTCACATCTTCCTTTCCCCCTTTTGCCTGCTCTGTCAAGTTAGCCACAGGTATTTAGGGGTAGGCAAAACTGGAAAGTGACTGATACATGTTTTCATCATCATTACCCTCTCCCTTCTGTATTTTCTTCCTCTTTGTGGAATCTAGACCTTTAGGCTTCTTAATTGAAACTTTCTCGGAAAGGGTAGAATAAATTCATTACACTACAGTGTGAATGACTGATAGGATTTCATATGCCACCTTTCCCAGGGACAGGCACATTTTAACAGGGGACAAAGAGTTTAATTTGGGAGTCCAATACATGTGAATTTAAATCTCAGGCTGTCTTCTGGTTATGTAATGCTTGGCAAGTAACCTAACCTATCTTAGCTTCAATTTCCTCATCTCTAAAAAGAGAATAATACTTCAGAGGGTTGTGATGAGGATTAAAAAGATTTGAGACTGCCTAACACAGTGCCTGGCACATAGTAGGTGTCTGTTAAATGTTTACCCCCTTTTCCTTTCACCTTAATGGCAGAATTCATGCATCAGGCAGGAGTAAAAGTTATTTGGGACATGTTGTTTCAGAAATCTCTCAACAGCACATGGCCTCCTACTTCCTCTACTCTGTAGACACAGGCATTGTTGAGGAACACATTGAACTTTTCCCCAGTAAGTCACATTAACTCACACATGCTCCAGGACCATGGTCGTCAGATATAGGCATTTCATGTAGGAAGGCCATGGCTATATTTTACATCAAGGTTTCTTGTCTGCCCTTTCTTATAAGCCTGAAGCCCCCCTAAAACACAGGTATGAATTCACAGATTAGCATCTAATCTCCAGTGCACTAAATGTTTGCATAGTGCCAGCATTTTGGAAGAAACAGCTACCTCTTGGTCTTTCTTTCTACAGAAGTTGAAATGCAGTTCCTCTGAATGAAAATCTAGAGATTGTGTTCACTCAAGAGTGTGGCTGAAATGCAAATATATTTCAGAGCTTGCGCCTTTATCCCAATGCAGTAAAAAGGTGACTGTTATTAAAGAACAATGCAAAGCCTTTAATTACCAAGCTTTCAAGGAAGCTTTATGCACTGGTTTGACTTTCATTATCTGTCTTTGTCATCCTTGTAAAATATCCCATTAGACTTTCCACTAAGGCAGAGAAACCAGACTGACAATGGAAACTAAGTTGTTTAATTGCTATTACCTTTCAAAGTTTGAAGTGCAGTTTTATTTTTATTTTTTATTTTGTTTTGTAATTTTTTTCAGGAAAAGAAGCTTGGATTTGAGGACTAGGTTGAGTGAGTTAAGGATTGAAATAAAGCCTGCTGTTGGATCCCAATTCTTCTGATATTGTAGATCCTGACCAGTTACAGTAGGATTCTGGCTTCACCTTGACTGGGTGCACAGACCAGGCTTGAAGCTCCAGTGGTCTTGGTTGAAAGCCTGACTAGGCCACTTACTGAATGGTAGACCTTGGCAAGTTCTGTAATCTCTCCACGTCCCAGTTGCCTCATCATTAAAATCAGCAGAATGACAGTATCGCAAAGTGTCTTTGCGAAGGTTAACAACGGACTTAGGTAACACACTATCACACTGACCAGAGAAGAGTCAACAAATGCTACTTCCCTTTCTCCTCTGGATGCAATCAAAAGTAGTTAGTCCAGAACAGTGACATCTGATAAAATCAAAGTGGACATCATGGGCAATGTTGGAAGAAAATCAAAGAGAAGTCATAGTGGGAAAATGGGAAGATACCCTCCAGTGTGTGTGTGTGTGTGTGTGTGTGTGTGTGTAAGCCCCAGTCTTTGAAACTCAAAGTGTTACCTATAAAAATTCCAATATATTTGGATATGTACCTTATAATGAGGGGTGCAAACATGAGTCGCGGCACGGAAACAGGCAAGGGGTGCCATTTACTTGGTGTGACGATGTTAGCTGCCAGCAAATGTCATGTTCGTAGCAGAGGATTTGATGAGTTAATTCAATCCAAGTCCAGACACTAAATATCTTGCAGAATAAAAAACAATGGGTCATGCATTTTTGAGACATGTTTTCTGTGCCCCCCCACCCCACCCAGCTTCTTAAAACTAAAGTAGTCTTTCCTGGCTCCTGAACACAAGCTGTCTTCATCTATTTCCTAAGATAATCCATTATAAATTATGACAGGCTCCCCAGATCCTGGCGGGTGGCGCAGCCCGATGTGCTGCCCAGGTCTCACTTTTCTGTCCTGGTCATCTCCGACAAGTTCCATGCGTGACCAGTCAGGAGACGGCTAATTCCAGTCCACGCATTTTTCAGATGAGCTTCATTTTATTTTTAATTTCCCCACAAATGCACTCCAGGCGCAGATTTCGTCAGTTACAGACATAGCTCTCTAATCTGTGCCGCCCTTCCGTAGCTCATACTACCAAATGAATTAAGGTCCAGTTACATATAAAAGTGATTATGATCAGCGAAATGTCTGCCCAGAGTCGCCTCCCAAAAAAGGACAAAGATTCGAGGCTCTGACACTCCCCTTTGGCCATCTTAGGGCCATGCACTGTACAATAAAAATGATCCCATCAACAACTTTCTAAAACATGCACTGCCTTCAGATTTTACAGCTCCAGACCCTCTGGCCCCCACGGAACAGATAAACAAATAGCTTTCCTCTGTTGGGGGAAATTATTTGTTTTCTGTCTTCATCCAACGAGATTTCTTTTAGAGAGATCTGATCTCATCCTTGTGAGAGCTTCCTATTTCACCTCTGCAGGCATCTGGCTTTCGCTTGGAGGCAGGTGACTTCTTCCAAATCCTGACATTTGAGGGGCAGGACTCTACGTCATCTTTGGGATTTGGGAAAGGCTCATGGGACGATTCTCAGGATAGTGTCTGTGTGGACTGTATTTTCCCCTTAAATCGGCAAAGCAGCTCATGGAGTAGGCACTGCATGGAGACTTGTAAAGTTAAATCAGACCAGGGAGCAAAGAAATAAAGGCCATCTTCCTCTGTTCTTAGAGTTTCCAATATAACTCAGGGGCGAGGAAATAGTCCTAAGGACACATTCAATTATTGAAAGTTATCTTCTTCATAAGTTAATAGATACAAAGAAGACCAAGAGAACAAGGAGCAATTTAACGGAAAGAGTATTAGGGACCAAGAGGCTGGGTTTTGCCACCAAAGAAGTATGTGATCCTGTATACTTCTCTGCCTCTTTCTGGTGCTGGTCCCCACAAATATAAAATCTAGAATATTCTGGACTTCTATGACAAATGGCAAAAGAGTTAGGGGAGATTGGGAAAGCTTTCCTCGTTTCCACCAATGTTTCTAGAATAATTATTACAAAGCATAACCAGTCGGGGCCTGAGGGGGATGGTGATGTAGTCCTCCCATGAGGCCTCTTACTGGGGATTTTTCCAACTTGCTGTGCAGACCCCAAAGCTGATGAGGTCAAATGTGCTCAGCCTTTTGATATGGTTCTTGTTGGGGTGGAACCAACTCGACAAACGGTCCAAGAATCTCTCCTAGATCTGACCTCTGAACAGAGCCCGAGGTGGGGTGGTGAAGGCAGAGAAATGCTGCCCCACATGGCAGAAGCCAGCCAATGCCTGCTGCCCCACCGCCCGCCAGGCCATGGCCCTGCTGCCCTCTGAGACAAGCCAACCTTGGTAGTCACCCAACTTGAGAATCTTTTGAGCTCTTCCTGTCGCCATGCCCTGCCCCATCCCATTCCACCCTGGCCTCTTTTTTCTCCTCCCTGGCAGCCACTGTGTTTTCAGATGTTTATCCAGGTCCTCAGTGGCTGTGGTGAGGCCTGGGGGAGGGGAGTGCCCTGAAAGAGGGGTTCTTCTGGGCTTCCAGGGCCCATCACATGGATGCCCATGTATGTGTGTGTGTGTGTGTGTGTGTGTGTGTGTGTGCATGTGCACATGTGTATACGTGTATTTCACTGGTTGACAGTGGTCTGTATCTCTGGATTGCAATGTCATTAGTCCTAGATGAGCCCACGTTGGATGCCTTTTTTGGGAACACTGGGATCCTCTGTGCTCTGAATGCTCCATCTCAGTGGTCTCAATTTGATCAGGACATCCGGATTTTGTAACATCATTTTCTAACTGTTCCCCCGACCCTGATTCCATCCTTCAGAGCTCTGAGGACATGTAACTAGAAGCCACTCCAATTACGCTCCCCCTCTGTGGTGGACCCGTGTCACCTGCCGCCCTGGCATCATCACCCAGGCATGCACTGTCACACTCCCAACCGGAATGTCAGCTTGCTGTTTGAGATTCACACCGACACTCGGTCCCCAGAGGGCTCCTCCTGGAGCCAGGGTGGCCTGCGCTTGGGAACACATAAAAGCACAGGAGTCCCCTCGCTTTTTGGCAGCACTTCAAGCACTAGCCCAGTGAAGAGATCTTGACAGCATACTTGTAAACTCCACAGGCCCCAAGGGCTCAAACACCACGATATTTATGCTCACGGGTGGGGAGCCAAAACAGTTGGGTTGTTATGCAGACCTGGATCTCTTACTCAGACCAGCATTTCTGACACCTGTTAATTGGCATTTGAAAGAACTGAGTTGAGGGGGGTGGGGGCCTCGGGAGCTGCTGCCAACCTGTACCTGAACTGCGGGGAGTCCTGCAAGGTGTTGGCCCCTCCAGCTGGTCAGAGATTCCCTGGAGAGATGAGCAAGTGAGTCCCAGGGTTGCCAGAAAGGATCATCAGAGAAGGAAGAAAATAGGAAGGAGGGTGAGAAGAAAAGAGACCAAGAGGGAAAGAAAAAACTAGAGAGGGCGGGTATTTTTAGATTTGCTAGCGCAGAGCTTTGTGCCTGCAGCACCCGGGTCCCTGCCTCTGCAGCACCAGTTCTGCTGGCCCAGGGTAGGATATGCCCATCTTCTCCCCCTCCCCGCTGGGGCGAGAAGTCTCGCCTGTCTTTGAAGGCTAGAGACTAGCTCCTCCAAAGAGCCTTCTCTGAAAACCCCAGACAGCCACTCTCCTCTTCCTTCAGGAGTTCTTATTGTAACATACAGTTTAGAGCTTCAAACATTCTTGGGGGTGTCTTGTGTGTCTCCCTGACAATTGCCTCCACATGGCCAATTTTTAACTCCTTGGGATCGTATTAGAGACTTTTTCTGGCCCACCGTGCCCAGCACAGTCCTAGTTTCAAAGTAGATTCTCAGTATCCACAGCTGATGGATTGATTTTCCCCCTCTGGATGTCTTTTTCTCTTTTTGGGTTCCAGATCTCCCCGCCTCAACTTCCACTCAATCTGTCCCCACATAGCTTCAAGCCGACTAGCTGGGCTCTGTGCGTCTCCTTCTCTGCACCTGTCTCAAGGTGTGGATGGCCCATAGTTTGACCTTACGTGAGACTAGGTTTAAATGATGTAGCAAAAATAGTTTCTATATTTCATTATTTGTACTCAAAAAATATTCATCAAGTCTCTCTTTATGAACTGACTTCTGTTCCAAAAGTCAGCTTGTGTTTTAGTTTCAATCCAGAAGTCTGTAGAAACAACATTATAAATGAATTCCTTCATTCATTTCTTCAACAAATACATCTTGAGCACTACTACAAGTCCTGCATTATTCTATGTGCTGGGAAATCTGCAGGGAACAAAGCACGTACAAACCCTTGTCCTCAGGGAGCTTATATTCTGGTCAGGGGAGACAGACAACCCCCAAAGAAGCAAGTAAAATACATGACATGTCAGATGATCCTAAATGCTAAACGCCATAGAAGGGAATAAAATAGGAAAGGGGAATAGAGTGTCAGACAGGGCTGGGATTGTACAAGAGGGAACTTAGTGCTCCCTCTTGTATAATCAAGAAGCCAGAGTAGCTCAAGCAGAATGAGTACTGGGGTGAGGAAAGTACTGGGTGGTTTTTCTGGCCAGCCCACTGATAGTCTACCTAGCCCATAAGAAGTCTGAACTGCAATTCGAATTCAACCGCAAACATTTACTGCATGCCTATACTACGACAGGGATTAGTGCTAGGTGTTGGTACTAATTCTTCAACTGCCCTTAACCATGTTTCTATGGGAACATCCCTTCTTTGTGTCAGCTAGAGAGGCAATTTAGGACATTTAGAACCATTTCTTGATTTAGAGCCTCAGGCATTGGATTTGCTGCTGAGTGTTGCTTTTTATCCTTGGGCAAGTTGCATATCCTTCCCAGTTCTTGATTTTCTGCAGATGATAATGACGGTTTGGCTTTTGTGTGCATGGTGTGTGTGTGTGTGTGTGTGTGTGTGTGTGTGTGTGTGTGTGAAAATTAAATGAGGTTAGTGTACATGAGAGAGCCTTGTAAAACATCAAACAGTCTACCGATGTGAGTTGTCATGATTTTAGGTGAATTGTTCTGTCTCCTACATCGGGGAATTAAGGGACAAAGACTCAGAAACAGACATCTCTAGTGACTCCTCCATACACAGAAGTTTTGGGTAAGTTTTATGTTAGCCATCTGATCTCTTCTGAAAAGGGTAATGAGGCCAGCCAGTTTCAAGATGGTGAATAACTCAGCTAAAAGTGTCAAGTGGGAGAAGAAACAGGTCAACAAAGACTGCCTGACTCTAGGGAAGGTTGTAGAGTAGAATTTAAGGAAAGGTTTATAGTTCATTTCAAAAATGACAAGCAAGAAGACAGACCCAAACAAATCATTACACAGGTAAAATCACATTTCCCCTCTGGACACTGTTCGTTTCTCTCCATTTTCCTGTATCCTTCATGGCCCGTTTTCTATAGCGTTTAAGCTGCCCCAAGTAACCCAGATCCCACCACTCTGATTCCAGCCATCCAGTTGCTCCCAAGCCTGCCTACTTTCCCTCCCATGCTCTTTAGAATGGGGGACTCTGTAGAGGCAGATCTTTTATTGAGAGAGAACTCACTTCCTTATTAGAAGGCAGGCTGTTCATTCCGGAAAGCCCTTGTTATTAGAATGTTCTTTCTGAAAGCCGCTTAGAATCTGCTTCCCTGTGCCTTCTCCTAAGTCCTGGGTCACCTCTGAGGTCCTCAGAAGCACCCTAACTCCTCTTCCAAGACCCAGCTTTTCAGGTATCTGAGGATCAGTCCCTATCCCACTGCGCAAACCCCAACACACTCAGTTTAAAATTTTCTCCTTGGCCGAGCAAGGTGGTACATGCCTGTAATCCTAGCACTTTGGGAGGCTAAGGCAGGTGGATCACCTGAGATCAGGAATTCGAGACCAGCCTGACCAATATAGTGAAACCCCATCTCTAATACAAAAACTAGCTGGCTGTGGGGGCAGGCGCCTGTAGTCCCAGCTACTCAAGAGGCTGAGACAGGAGAATTGCTTGAACCCGGAAGGCGGAGATTACAGTGAGCTGAGATCAAGCCACTGCACTCCAGCCTGGGCAACAGAGCGAGACTCTGTCTAACAACAAAAAACAAAAAATTAAACATTTTAAAAAATAAAATAAAAAACGATTTTCTCCTTATCCTTGGTGTTCTTCAATGCTGCTGTGAAATATTGAGGGGTTTTGTTGTCGTTTTGTTGTCATTCTGTTTTTTTGTTGCTTTTTAATCCTGCTTCACAGTAAACACAGAAAACACAGTATGTGCTTTCTTTCCACTCTAAGAATTCATGATCTTCTTCAGTCATGAAGTCTTAAAAATTCTTTTTTAATTTTAATTTTTTTTTTTTTTTTTTGAGACAATCTTGCTCTGTTGCCCAGGCTGGAGTGCAGTGGCACCTTCTTGGCTCACTGCAACCTCTGCTTTCTGGGTTCAAGTGATTCTCATCTCAGCCTTCTGAGTAGCTGGGATTACAGGCGCACACCACCATATTTTTAGCAGAGATGTGGTTTCACCATGTGGGCCAGGCTGGTCTTGAACTGCTGAACTCAGGTGATTTGCCCGCCTCAGCCTCCCAAAATTCTGGGATTACAGGCATGAGCCACCATGCCCAGTCTTTTTTATTTTTAATTTAATTTTATTTTTACGTTTTAGAGATGGAGTACTGCTCTGTTGCCCAGACTGGAGTGCACGGTACAACCATAGGTTACTGCATCTTTGAACTCCTGGGCCCAAGCGATCCTCCAGCCTCTGCTTCCTAAGTAGCTGGTACTATAGGCATGTGCCACCACAACTGTCTCAGTTCTTAAAAATGTTTAGCCATTTCTTCTTCAAGTATCATCAGTCTATCTTCCAGTTTTCTTAACGACACTTTTCTCTCTCTATTTCTCTGAGCTGTGAAATTCATTAGAACCGTCTTTCAATTCACAATTTCTCTCTTTGATGATGACTAATGTAGTGTTTACCTAATATCGTTTTCTTTAATTCTATGTATGTATTTTAATTCCATACTACTCCTTAGAAGCTGAACTCTAGTCTGCCTCTCTTGCTCCAGGATTTGACTTCTTGTTCTGGATTACTTTCCCTTTCTTTCTTCTTCTTCTTCTTCTTTTTTTTTTTTTAATTTACCCAAGATAATACTTCAGAACATTTCTATTAAATTTCTATTGCACAGAAATGCCTATCTTAACGTACTGCTCTTCCTTTTTTCCCTTTTTTATATTTTAGTGTGATTACGTTTTCAGAACATGGTTATGTTTTCTCAAAATGGAAGCTTAACTCTGTCTTGACTCTGTCCCTACTGTCCTTGAACTGCCCTCATGTGCCTGATCGCCTGAGCTTTCCTTAGCAGTATTGCTCTCTGTGATACCCAGAACTGAATGCAGAGGACTCCAGCAGGTGTCCTGAAGGCCAGTCTTAGGGACAGAGAACACTGAGCAAACAGGATTTCTAACAACACATGTTCTTTTACAGAAATATCTATAAGAGGATAAAAGGCAGACACCAAAGGAATTTCCTTGAAGTAATTAATGAGTGGGCCTAACCTGTGTAGGGGTTGGGGTCATCTGTAAGGGCTACAGTAAACAGCCTCTGATAAACAATACCTCTTGATCCAGATGAGATCAGGCCAAATTCCAGGTAAAAAGAAGCCTCCAAGGGGAAAAGAAGTCATCGAAGGCCAGGCTGGGGGCCTTTGTAGAACTAGGAGACCCATCCATGCTTTGGCATTAGAGATAAGAGTGGTTCAGAAAAATCAAATCAAACACATCCATATGGACCTCAGGTGCTTCTTGACACCACATTAATCACCTCCCTCATGTTTACTGTTACTCCATCATGGTCTGACTATAGGTGAGGTTGACTGGAGAGCAATTGGAGAGAGGAAGTAAACCTCTATTCACAGGTTGCAAGAGTTCTCCTTGTTTACGGCAGAGAATGCACTTGATAGGAAAAAATAATCATAGGTCATTATGATTATTCTTCAGTTTGTCAAAACATCCCATCTGGTAGAAGAGCATGAAGTGCCCACAATTATTAGCCCTTTTCAAAATTGTGTGTGGAGTTGTCTGCTAAAAACGGTATGTGAGTTCTGAATTCCAAGCTTTCGAATCTCAGCTTTATCACCTACTAGCTGTGTGATGTTAGGGTGGTTTCTTAACTTCTCTGAGATTCAACTTTTACTAAATCATACCTATTTTATTTTAATTGGGGATGAAATTAAATATTGCATATAAAGGGCATAGATTAAGCTCAATAAACATTTGTATGCCCTCTCCTTTGATCGAGTGTCATTTGACAGAGCTAGGGGTGAGGAAGAAAGGAAGAAAGCAAAAAAAAATAGAAGAATTTGTTTAAGAATGGGAGGAATTGTTAAGGGCTGTTGCAAAAGGACATAAAGCCACTTTGGCCATTAGCAGTTGATGGAATCTAGTGATAAATGTCAGTTGCACCCAACAATTAGAGGCGGGTGGAACTGTATATCTTCTTCCCCAACAACCTGGCTACTTGGTGGTAACAAGGAAAGCAAGTCTCAGACCCAATTCTACCTTATTCTACCCCATTCTGACATTGACCAGCAGTCAGGTCCCCAAACAATACAAGCTGATCCTGTAATCTTCGAGTGTCCCACTCTCAGTCATTTAAGGCAATCTCCAGTGCATGAGAAATTTACAGTAAGGCATATGCACCAAACATTCTGACAGCAGAGTCAGTGCCCACATTCTTCACCATGCATGAGGTACAGAGAATAAATGAACTCCCAGGCCTGGAGCACCACTCTGAAGGTAGCAGGCTGTTGGGCTCACCAGATTCTTATACTCCTTTCATGCCAGGACAGAGGTGTCTTTACAAATTTTCTAGCCAGTCATTTAGAGTGAACACCACTTATTTCACCAACAAAAAAGTGTTTTACCATTCTTTATGCTAATTAACTAACTCTCAGATACGGGCTTAGAATTGAGAGAGCTGTAGTATTTTCTATTTCTTCCTTTATGGCATACATTCCCAAATGAAGGTCTTTCAGTGTTCACTAATGTAGATTACAGTTAACTTGCATTCACATATATACATCACACAACCAACACTGAAGTATTTGAAGGGAAATTACAGGCACTATAACAAGACAGTCAGAAGACTGGAAAGGACTATATTATCTTTAAGTGAAAGCTGAAGAAAAATGGGAAATTGCAGTCACTTGTTTAGACAGGAACAGACAGTACTCCCTCAGATCTGAATGATTTCCATTTCATGGTTTGTTTATTATAATCCTGTTTTTTGGCCAGAAAATGACTTAGTTCCCACTCAAATTTGCTCATTCCACCACCATCCCCTTCAGTCCTCAAGAGACATTTCTGATACAAAAAAGTCCCCACTAGACTTGAAGCTTCAGAGCTAGGATAGCAAGAATCCATAAAGACCATGAAATTGTATACCTACATCTGCATGTCTTTCAAATTCTAGTTTGCTAGGTACACTTGGATAGCTAACATTCCACCTTAGGTAACACTTTTCTCAGCCTCTACTCTCCCTCTAACTTTCCCCATTAGCTTGGCAGAAAGACCTTGGGCTTCATCTATAGGCAGATTTTGAACAAAGCATGGGGGTGTTGGGATTGGAAGCCAGCACACACACTGAACGTCTCAGTATAGCCAAAGGTGATGGAGACACTAGTAGATGTAGACGTCACTCTCCCTCCATTGCATAGTCAAACACCTGCATTTAATTATTTTCATTTAGCTGCCTATCATGAAAAAACACACTAGGTTAGGAGCCAAACGCCTGGATTCAAGCTCCAGTTCTGTCATTCACAGCTGGGTGTGTTTGGCGAAATCACCCAAGGCTTCTCAAGCCCAATTTACTAATCTGTCAAATGGGGCTAGTGAGTCCACCCTGACTCACAGGGTAGTCATTGGATTGAATGGCAGATCAGGCAGATTTTGCTTTGTAAATTATAAAGGGATTTATGGGTACAAAAAAGCATTTGTATCAATTATGTACACATGCTCAATTATTTCTTGTGAACATACCTTTTCAAGTAGATTTTAAGATTCTAGAAAGAGTCTAGATTTTAAGAGTCTAGAAGACTACAAGCTGTATACTTTGCAGTAACTAACAGTGCCATGCGCCTACTGGTACTTAATGTATAAATGAAATAATGAGATTCTTTATTCTGAAAATAAGGCAGGGACTTGGCTTAATATCTTCTAGTATGCCTAGGAAAAACATTCAACATAATTATTCATCAAAAAGTTATTGAAGACCTATTGCATTTAAAGTTCTGTGTAAGGCCTTGAACATAGGATAAGTAAGATGTGCCTCTACCTTCAGAAAATTAAGTGGAATAAAGGGCTAAAAGAGGTAAGAGGAAAGTCCATACTAAACACAAAGAAAAGGTTGCCAATTCACCCCATAAAGTGTTGGGGGTGGACATGAGGAGAGGAAGGAAGAGCTTCATACAGAAGGTGACATATGAACTGAGTCTTGAAAGATGAAAGAGTACTAGGTCTAAATGTTTAGCTTTCAACCAAAGCTTATAGGTTGAAACTGAATCCCTACGTGATGGTATTAAGGGGTAGGCATTTGGGGTGTGACTAGGTCGTGGGGGTAAAGATCCCATGAATGGAATTAATGCAGTTATAAAAGAGGCCCACAGGGCCTGTTCATCCTTCCCCCATGTAAGGATGCAGTGGGAAGGTGCCACATAGTCTATGAGAAAGAAGGTTCTTACCAAACCCTGCAGGCACCTTGATCTTGGACTTCCCAGCCTTCAGAACCTTGAGGAATAAGTTTCTGTTGTAACAGCAGCCCAAACAGACTTAGACAGAGGGCATTTAACAGCAAGGCATCATGTTCTCACTCATAAGTGGGAGTTGAACAATGCAAGCACAAGGACACAGGGAAGGGAACATCACACACTGGGGCCTGTTGGGGGGTGGGGGAGCTGAGGGAGGGATAGCATTAGGAGAAATACCTAATGTAGATGATGGGTTGATGGGTGCAGCAAACCACCATGGCACGTGTATACCTATGTAACAAACCTCCATGTTCTGCACATGTACCCCAAAACTTAAAGTATAAAAAAAAATCACTAAGGCATCCAGAGGGCAAAGGCGCTCTGTTCCAGAGGAATAATTGGAGCACAAAAGAAACAGAGTGAGGCCAAAGGGTTACCAATTATTTGTACAGTCAATGAGTAGGGAGTAAGGCGGGGTGTGGTCTGAAAGAGGTGAAACTAGAAAAGAAAATCTTTTCCCACTCTTAGTTTCTAAGAAAGAAGAGTTTTCCTACTCACACTCCTGACTTTCTTCCCCTTTATTTTCTCCACCCTTAAGGAGGTGCAGTGACTTCTGCCTGGCAAACTGGGAAAGAGTAGATGGGCATGTTCTGCTCAGCCCCATCCTCCTTCTTTCTCTTGGGCTTGGGAACGTCTGCCACATGGAAGCCTCTTCTCAGTGCCCCAGTCCATATGCCTAGGACAGCAGGTGACTCTGCCTAATTTAGGGGGTCAGGTAACCAGCCCATTAAAGTTGTGTTCTCCAGTGTAGCCTGGATCTGTAATAAAGTTGATGATGTGGCCCAGTTGTCACCCTTTGTTTTATTTTGCAGTTCATTCAGAGCCCCTGTGTGTTGGGTGCCTCCCAGGTAGATCAAGGCCGGAATATGGAGGGCTTGGAATGTTCTGCCCAGGAGAGTCCAGAATCACGTGGCATAAAAAGTCTCCACCATGATGAGCATAAGACGAGATGCCTGCAAAAGGAAATAATACCGGCAGCCTTAGTAGAAAGAGCATGGACTTGGGTTTCAGGAGAACCGGGAGCCAGTCCTAGCTCTGCCGCTAACCATCTGCATGACTTTGGGCAAGTCACTTAAATTTTCCAGCCTTTTCTCCTCACCTGTATGGTGAGTTGGGTTATCAAAATCACTAAGGGCCCTCTCAAATTATATAAACTTTTAAAAAGGGAGAATTTCCCAACAGGAGGAAGTTTTGACACCATTGAACACTGGGACAGATTGTGGAATTTCTTTCCTTAAAGATGTGGAAGAAGCAGGTGGTTTAGGCTCCCACGTAGATGAGCAATTTAACACATATGTTTGTCAGGTCCTCTATTATGAACGTATCACACTATCTCATTTCATCCTCATGCAAACCCATGAAATAGACAACGTTATCATTCAAATTTTACCAAGAAAGAAACTGAGGCTCAGAGGAGTTAAATAACTTGTCTAGAGCCTACAAATAATAAGCGCCAGTACTAGGTTTTAAACATGGGCAGTCTGGCACCACAGCAGCACTCGCTAGCACTACATTGCACCACCTTGTGCTTAGGGGCAGCTCTGGGTCCTCTCCCAAGAGCCCATCGTGATCCATGGTGTCTCTGGAGGGACCCGTTTGCAGCTTCTCAGACACGTGCAAAAGGCAGGTGCTTGGCTAGTGTGAGAAACCAAACTCTTTTGGCTCTCTCTTAGCTCTGTGCCCTACATTTTGACATTCAAGGGTAAGAAGCATGTGTTTGGCAATTAATAATGCACTGCCTTGTTACATCTCTTGTTTGGATGTCTTTATTGTTTTTCAGTTTCTATGTGCTTATGATTTTTCTCCTTCCTTAATATTGATTGTGTATTGATCACATGTCAGGCACTGTTCTACATGCTTTAAATATGTTATTTCACTTAACACTCACAATAACACTTCAGGATAGATACTATTATTATTCCCAATTTACAGTTGAGAAAACTAAGGTGCAGAGGGAAAGATATTATTATACTGCCCGTAGGACAATGACATTGACAGCATATACTTGGCCTTCAATAAATATTTGCAAATGGATTGATTGAGTCAAGGGTCATATATTTCAAGGATTCCCTTTGCCCAGATCCTTCCATAGTCTTCTATTTATTCTCTGCTTACTCCAGTTTTTACTATGTTTCCTTTACAGACTATGTCTAAGATGCCAATTGAAGACTAGAACAGCCATTTGAATGTGGGGTATTCCTGGAAACCTGTTCTAGTAGGCACTGGAGAAGCCACAGAAGCCTGTCAATATAGAATAGACACACTTTTTGCTCAATAATAATTCACTAATTGGCGAATATATTGATGGAGTGTTGGTTTGCTTCACAATCTGCTGGTAAAAACATATGCATTTTTAGATGAATCAGGTCTTACAGGTAAAATTTGTTTTTGCTTTTTCCACTTTGTTTCAATCCCCTAACTTTTGGCTTTCTTTGCCACTTAGAAGCAGAAGTGGGAGAAATACAATCAGCAGAATGAGGGCTGCATGCAGGTAGACACACTTTCTGAACATGTGTGTGTGTGTGTGTTTGCGTGTGTACACACATACATATTTCTTAGGTTGGAGAAAAATACCTTTCCCCTCTAACTCTTGGACATCCTATGAACTGTATCTCAATTCCAAACCCACAATTCCCATTTTTCCTTTGGGATCTGATGAGAGTTTCATCTTCTTCAGTGGGAATGCATCCACTGTGGACATGCCAGTCTTCCCTAGCAATACACTTTGTAAACCAACACAATCTGACTGTAGCTGGGACAATAATCTACAGTGATAATAGCAGCAACTCACACAAATTAGGACTAGAGAGATTTTCAAATTGATGTCCATCCTACGCCCAGCACTTCTTGTATCCTGGCATACAAGCGCCTCTTCTATTAGCAATTTAACATGTATGTATGAACTTGTATCAAAGGACACAGGCACCTCTTGTATCCCTTGTGGACAAACTCCTTAGTTTTTAATTTAAAACGTTAAGCAAGAATTAACACAATAGGCTTTTTGCCTCTTCATTGTTGATCTTCTTTGGTGAACACTCTGCTCCAAGTTGTAGTTAAAGAAATCTCAAATTCAATCTTGGGCATATTTCCTTTGGCTTCACTTGTGGCATGTCTCTAAATAAATATCAGCATTTTGCAACTTTAAAAAATATCAGGAATGCACATTTCTCCATAAAACCCAGGAAATTCTAAGTATTAGAGCCTAATAACTTCATAACTCCATGACCCTTTATGTGGAGGATTAGTGGGCATGGCCTCCCTCCAGTGCATGCTTAGGCCTCTCCATATCGGGTGGTACACATGGCCATCTGGATAAAGGCAACATCGGCTTAGCAGCAACTGCTGTGAGAACTCTGAATTTCAACTCTCTGATGGGAGACTCACATTTTTGAACAGTACATTGCCCTGGAATGCACACTCATGCCACCTGCACTGGCTGGTATGAAGGAAACATGGGTACATTGAATGCACTAAGGAAAGGTGATCCTCGCCCACACAGTCTTGTGGCACAAGTGGGAGCTATGTTAGAAATTTTTCAAGAATGCAGTTCACAGCGATGAGATCTGGTCAGGCAATCTATGTCTTTCCTGGGATAGAGCATAAATACAGTCCCCCCATGGTAGAAATCAGAGGCAGGCAAAAAATAATGAAGAAGTCCTTCACAGAGGAGGAAGCACAAATAGCTGCTAAACATGTGACAAAATGAACAATCACAGTGGTTATCAGGGAAATTTTAGGGAAAACTGCAATAGGTTACCATTTTATGCCAAAATGTGTGAATGGGCATTACATGTCTGATACTACCAAGTGATGGCACGGATGTTGAATAATGGGAAATCTTATACCCTGCTAATGGGAGTACACATTGGTTCAATTACTTTAGAGAAAAAAATTGGCATTATTTAGTCAAGGTGCAAATGCACATTCGCTATGCTCCAGGTAGTTTTTCTATTAGAGCAAATCCCACACAAGCACGCAAGGAGATATATACATGGATATTTGGAGAAAGACTGTTAAAACAAAACAATGAAAACAACCTAGTGTTCATCAACAACGCATACCAAAACTGTAATTAAGTGTTACAACGGGGGTCGGGGGAAAGCGAGGGGAAATGAACAAGTGCTATGTGCATCAACGAGGATGAAGCTCACAAAATGTTAGAAAAAAATCTACTTGTAGACTAATAAATACAATATTTTATTTCTAATATGAAATTTAAAAGTAGACAAAATATATATTTCTCTCACACATGCACATATATATAATAAAAAGCATAAATATATATATGAGAATAAAAAACACAAAATTCAGAATGATGAGTTCTTCTGGCATGGAGAGCACACCTGGGGAAGGATACACGGAAAGTTATCCACTACACTGATGACTTCTATTTCTTAAGCTAGGTGGGTATTCACTGTATTCTTCTTTATATCATTTTGTATGTCTTAAATATTTTATAATGCACTTTAAAACGTTATTTTGAGATGTCCAAGAATTTCAGAGCTAGAAAGGCTTTAGAAATCATCTAGTTCAACAAATTCATTTTAAACACAATGACAAAGAACTAAAATCAGCAAAGAGGAGGTACAACTGATGCCATAGAAACACAAAGGATTATAAAGGCTATTATTCACATTTACATACCAGCAAATTAGATAACCTAGAAACAGATACATTCTTAGAAACAGGTTATATAAGGTTAAATTCTTATAACCTACCCAGACTCGATCATGAGGAAATAGAAAATCTGTACAGACTTATAATTAGTAAGGAGATTGAGTCAGTAATCAAAAATCTCCCAACAAAGAAAAGCCCAAACAAGATGGCTTCATGGGAGAATTCTAGCAAACATTCAAAGAAGAATTAACACCAATCCTTGTCAAACTCTTCCAAAATATTGAAGAAAAGGAAACACTTCCAAACTGATGTTATGAGGCCAGCATTACCCTAATACCAAAGCCAGACAAGGATGCTACCAGAAAAAAAACTACAGGCTGGTATCTCTGATGGATATTGACGTAAAAACTCACAAGAAAATACTAGAGAATGGGATACAATAGCACATTTAAAGGAATACGTGGGATTTATCTGTGGGATGCAAAGATAGTTCAATATAAAAAAATTGATAAATATAATACACCACATCAAAAGAACAGAGGACAAAAATGACATGATTATCTCAGTTAATCCAGAAAAAACATTTCACAAAATTTAACACCTTCCATGATAAAAAAGACATTCAACACACTAGTAATAGAGGAAAACTACTTCAACATAATAAAGTCATATATAAAAAGCCCACAGCTAACATCATACTCAATAGTGGATACATAGAGAACTCCTACAACTCAATAACAAAACCCAAATAACCTTAAAAAATGATCAAAGGACTTCAGCAGACATTTGTCTAAAGAAAATAAACAAATGACCAACAGCATATTCACAGATGCTCAACATCGCTAATCATTAGAAAAATGCAAAGCAAAACCAGAGTGAGATATTACCTCACCCTCATTAGGATGGCCACCATCATAAAAACCCCAAAAAAACAAATGTTGATGAGGATGTAGAGTAATTGGAACCTTTGCTCCAATTGTAACAGGAGAAAAAACATGGCTTTACCAGTGCAGTCCTGAAGACAAAGCACTGTTGGTGGGATTGTAAAATGGTGTGGCATGATGGAAAACAGCATAGAGATTACTTGAAAAATTAAAAATAGAATTAGCATATGATTCAGCAATCCCACTTCTGAGAATTTTTCCAAAAGAACTGAAAACAGGATCTCAAAGAGACATTTGCACACCCATATTCATTGTAGCATTCTTCATAATTACCAAGATGTGGAAGCAAGCTAAATGCCATTGATAGAATGAATGGATAAGAAAATGTGGCATACACACACAATGGAATATCATTCAGCTTTTCAAAAGAAGGAAATCCTAGCATATGCTACAAGGTTCACACCTTAAAGATATTATGTTCAATGAAATAAGCCAATCACAAAAAAAGACAAATATTGCCTGATTCCACTTCTGTGAAGTGTCTAAAGTAATCAAACTCATTGAAACAGAAAGTCAAATGGTGGTTGCCAGAGGCTGGGGACACAGGGAACCAGGAGCTATTCAATGGGTATAGGGTTTCAGTCATGCTGGATGAACATTCTAGAGCTTTGTTTGTTATACAACAATGTGCATAGCATATAGTTAACAATACTGTACACTAGAAAATGATTAAGAGGGTAAGCTTATGTGTTTTCTGGCTGCAATTTAGACAAACAAAAAACACGATGAAAGGAAGGGCCAGAGTGACAGGACAATATGCCCACCATCAGGAAGCTGGCCAAATCCAGATCACTGGCCGTTTTCCTGCTTCTTGCCACCTCCTCTTGTCCTGATTTCTGTTTTATTTGTAACAGCATTTCAGAAATGTGAGATGGGCTTTAGAGATGATTGCTCTAGAAGAGAATCAATTCTTTGTTGAACCATGATGTCTCCACTTGAAATGTTTACCTATATCTTTGTGGTTTGCTCCTTACACTTCAACTAGCTTTTTAAATTGAGTTTGTGGTTTTATTGTAAATAGTTATACATTAATATTGCACTCGGCTTTACTGCCTTTCAAACACGGAGCTCAAGGTCCTTCTGAGGCAGTTAAAATTCAGGATTTGCTTACCGGATGAAATGGAAGCTACATTATGGGGAGAAAAATTTGAGACCTAGAAAGGGTAAAGAACTTATCTAACATTTCAATGCCATTTTTGTTTGGAGGGGAACAAGTTTCAAGTTTAAATTATTTAAAGCTTCTCCACCCGCCCCTCATGTCACAGAATGACGATTTGCTTCACACTGTAGCTGTAGAAAGTAATTAAAATGTAGGAAATAGAGAAGTTTTAATACCAGTGGGCCCACCTTTTGCCCTTGGAAATGACTTCCTCCCCACCAGACTGTGTCCTGCTCTGACCACATTTCCCTAGTTCTGACACCTTTCTGCATATTTTCATAACTTTGGAGCAACTGAGACTTTGAGATGAGCGGGAGCATGGGAAGCAGTCGCCAGAGGAGGAATTTCTGGTTGTTGAAAATGAGAAGTGCCCACAAATGGAAGTTAACAGCAAAAGGTGTCCTGAGTCATCATTCAGTTCTTGCTGTGGCAGTCATAATTCATGATTTCCTGAGCCCTACATAGGTTCCTGAGAATAACGATGGCAGCCTCCTTAGGCACCCATTTGCCAAGCACGGGGCACCGCTGGGCAGACAGCCCCCCTCTGGGAATTGGAGCTGGGCACCTGGTCAGCTGGCCTCCTGGTTCTGCTCAGGTTCTTGGCTGAGAAAACAGAGGCTGCCAGTTCTTTATACCATCTTCCCTGATGATTTGCTTTTTTTTCAGTGAACACGTCTAAGCAGGGTTCCGGAAAAAAAATGTTAACTCTGCAACACACAGAGAGGGCTGACAGCTAGCGCAGGGGGTCTGGGCTGGAGGCTTCTCCAAGGCCCTGCTGCCTAGCCACAGACAAGCGGCCTGAGTCCCCCGACCCCTGGGCCTCTGAGGGATGTCTGCCGGGTGTCTGTTGAGCTCCTGGATCTGTGTTTGGGGCTCCCTCCTGGCTGGGGACTCTCGCCTTGCATTCCTTGCCCTCGGTTGTGTTGATCCCCCTCTGGGCCTCCTGTCTGACCTCTGGGGCCTGGGTGTTGGCCCGGATTTATGACCCTGAGCTTCTTTTTATCTCTTCGGGAAGTAAACGTTTTGGTTGGGAAGTTTTTCAATTTCCTCCTGGCCTGGACCAAACTGCTCATATTTCCAAGGGCAAGCTTCCCCTCTCCTCACAGGTCCTTGTGCCCTGAAGTGTAATTAGGAGCCTCACTCCACCTGCAGACAGGCTCCTGCAAATGCTTTGATGGTGGTGACCGCGACAAAGACAGCAGGCTGCTCTATGCTTACCCAAACCTCACATTCGCGGAGTAGAGTTATTGGTTTGGTTTGGTTTGGTTTTTGATTTTTTAGCAGCTGTAGACACAAGCCACTCCCCTGCAGGCCTCCTCCTCTGATTCCCAAAGGAAAAGACCTTTCCAAAATGTATATGAGGTGCAGGGGCACAAGTTCTTGAAGCTGGATGACCGTTGATTGCCGTCCCCTAAGTGTGCCCTACAAGACAATTACAAACTCTCCTGAGCCACTGTCTCTTAGGAGAGGACCAGAAACCAACACTTTTACCGAGTGCCCCAGGTCCTTCTGCTGCACCCAAAAGCTTTAGAACCACTGCTGTAGAAACTGTGCAGCAGATGGAATGGGGCGAAGTGAATCTTAGTCCTCTTGCTTTTAATCCCCTTGAAACCCTATAGCATTGTTCTCAAGAAAAGAACATGAACCCAGGATAGTCCAACCGTGTCACATATTGGGCCTCTCACCAATAACAGTGCTCCATGGTTTTTTGTTTTTTTTTTTTTTTGCCAAAAAGTTTTCATCCAATTACACACACACCCCCTTTTTTTTTCCTCCACAGTGTCCCGTCCTTCCAACTCCCATACTCACCCTCCCAAGCAGTTTCCCTCTTAGCCTGGTCCCCGACACGATGTCATTTGAAAGTCAGGGCATCCCTTTTATACCGTCGTGAATATCTTCCAATCTGATGGGTCCTTTTATCCTGAAACTCTTCACCCGCTTTCCACCCCAGCATAACTTCACCCACCACTGAAGTACCGCCAGCCGGCTCAGGAGGGTGAGCGGCAGCTGTTGCCCTGTTTAGGGCAGGAAGTGAAGAAGAACATGATATTCAATTAAAACTGCAGGGGGAATTCAGTGAGACAGCAGGGTCTAATGGAGACTGATGGCCTGGGAGACCAGCCGGTCTGAGTTCCATTCCCATCTCTGCCACCGGCTCACAGGGGTGACCTTGGGTCTGTCACTAAAACTTTCTGGGCCTTCGTTTCATCTGAAAAATGGTAGTGATGATACCTGCATCCTCACAGGAATAGTTATGAGGATTAGGGAGATTAGAAAAATACACAGGGCTCTTTTGATCCCTTCAAAGTCAGCAGTGAAGGATGGATGGATGCAGAAAGCAGTCTTAGGCTAAGTAGAATTGGCTGCCAACAACAGGATGTGATTTGAGGTGTAATCAAAAGTCGGCCGGCACTGAGATAGCTCCCCTAGTAGACTGAGCTGCTCTGAAATCCCACTGCTGGACTGGAGAGCCAGGTTAAAACACAAGCATGACGAGTCGCAGCAATAACATACCATCAGCCTTTGCATGAGTTAGCTGGAGTAGGTTGCTGGTTTCCCAGGAGAGAAAAAAAAAAAGGGCCCTGAGTGATTGAGGCCCTAGAACAGGTAACTATGACTGGCAGAGAGTTTAGATACAAAGAATGCAAGAACTCAGAGTCAGGGGAACTGTGGTTAGGGACTTTGTGGGTAGGGGAGTGGTATGAGGAGAGTGCCAGAGCCATGGAGAGTGTTAATTACAGAAGCTGATTTTCAAAGTACTACAATAGGCCCAGCACAGTGGCTCACACCTGTAATCCTAGCACTTTGGGAGGCCGAGGCAGGCAGATCTCTTGAGGCCAAGAGTTCAAAGCCAGCCTGGCCAAATGGCAAAATCCTGTCTCTACTAAAAATACAAAAATTAGCTGGGCGTGGTGGCACGTACCTGCGATCCCAACTACTCGGGAGGCTGAGGCAGGAGCATAGCTTGAACCTGGAAGGCACAGGTTGCAGTGAGCCAAGATTGTGCCATTGCACTCCAGCCTGGGTGACAGAGCAAGACTCTGTCTAAAAAAAAAAAAAAATCTACAATAAATGATAGATCATTCATCCCAGTAAGAGCCTTCCCTAGGTAATATCTGATGTCTGACTTTCCTGTAAGACACTGTAGGTATCACTTCTTGATAACTTTTGCTCTTTATAAAACTGGCTATGCTCTATTACATGTTCATGACACCAACAAAAAGCATTGCCCTCGTGAAAGTGCTGTGATGCTGATGATTGCAGCTGTGCTGACCAATATTATTTCAATTTCAGTCGGTACCCATTTGTTGGGTGTCATCACACTAGGGAGCATGGTGGGGGAGGAACAGCATGGGATTTGGCGTCCTGGGGCTTGGGTTGGATTCCCAGCTCTGTCACTTTGTTCTGGAACCTTGGATACTTAAGCTTTCAGAGACCCAGTTTCAGCTGGTAAATTGGGATAACAGACCTACCTCACATGCTTTCCAGAGGATCAAATGAGGTGATGCAGTGTGAAAAAGCCATGCTGGATGTGACAGAGGGCTACACAAAGGCGAGCTGCTGTCTCAATCAGGACAGGCTGGGGTGTGCTGCTGTAACAAATAAATAATAACCTGACATTTCAATGGCTGCGTGTCAGCCACAAGTCAGCCTAAGGTGTGCTCTGCTTATCAGAGTCACACAGAGACACAGGCTCCTGGAGGAGCCCTTAGCAGCTAGGTCAGGGGAAAAAATCATGGTAGAGTCTGCATTGGCTCTGAAAGCTTCTGCTTATCTTTCATGAGCCACAGAATGTCACACGGCCACACTGACTTCCAGTGAGCAGGGAAGTGCCATTCTATTATGTGTCAGAAGGAGACAGAGTTGGAATATTTATTCACAGCCTATGACCCAAACAGTTGTTACTCGACAAGGCTGGATAAGAGGTCTTTGTCCTCAAGATGCTTATCAGAGCTCAACTCAAGATCCCTACCCAGGAGTTTTGGAAACATCTCTAGGAAAGTGTACCCTCTTCTTTCTGCCATGGATCCCTGCCCCTGCCTCCCCACCACGCAGCCAGGGCCTCATCACTTTTAGCTACCACATTAACGGCTTTGCTAAAGGCAGCTAGAACACCCACCTGCTTCCCTGGCCTCTGCCACTCTGGCTGTAAAATAACCTCCAAGGCCTCTCTTTCGGAGTTGAGTCTTCCCTATGTCCTTCACCCAGATGTCAAGGAGAGGTGCCCAGGTGGCCAGGTTCGCGACGACTCCCTCAGGCTGCAGCTAATTGCACCATGCTTCAATGCAGCTAGGAGGAACAGCTCTTCGCTTGCCCAGAGCCCTTCTTGTACCAGATGCCTGCTGACCTTCCCATGGCCCAAGATCAGGTCTTTCTGCCTTTAGGGAAAGAAAGAAACAGGAAAGCTTAGCTCATTTGGCCTCTCTCACCCCAGGCTAGAACCATCTTTCTGTTCTTCTGCTGGAGCAGAGACATCTCTGTAGCTCCCTTCTCCATCACCCAGAGAGTCCTAGCGTGGCCTGAGACTCACCAAAACCTTTTTCTTCCTTCCTCTTGAGTGGTGTGCCTTCTCCTCGGACACTTTAGTTGGAGTCCTGAGAGACAGAATGAAAGAGTTTAATGTAATACTATTAGTAATAGCAGTAAATATAATAGGTTACCATGTGCTAGGCTCTGTTCTGAGTGCCTTGCATATATTAACTCATTAAATGTTCACAAGAAGCCTATGAAATCGGTATTATTAATAGCCCCACTTTAGAAATGAGGATGAAATGGGCTCAGAGAGGTTAAGTAGGTTGTTCGAGGTCACACAGCTAGTATGTGGCAGAGCTGAGATTTAACCAAGACCGTGTGACTACAAAGCTCATACAGATCTGTTTTTATCATGGCAATTAGGTTTACAGTGGTTGAGAGACATGGTTGAAGTTACGGATTGCAAGGGCGCCTTTGCTCCTGGTGCTCGCAAGATGGCATTCCTGGTGTATTAGGAGGTCGTGCCTGCCCTCTGCTGGTCGCGAATGAGCATTGCCACTCAGAGTATGTGGACGAGAACCCGCCGGGGAAGCACTTCATAGATATTTCAAAGAGAGTAAACTGGCAAATAAACTTGCAGCTTACATGCAGCAGTGGCATATTGACTATTTCTTTCCCTCTGGTTTTGTGTGTTTTACATTTATTTTCTTTCTCCTGGAAAAAAGAAAAAGAGGAAAAAAAGCAAACAGGCAGCTCTCCACCTCTGAGAACAAGCAGAAGAAAACCACAATTATGCAACTATCAAATAACAAATCGATGTGTTTATTGTCATGGAGATTGCAGTGTAGTACTAGATGCCCAAAATGTCATCCTACACAGATGTAAAGGCACATTTTCAGTCGTTCATAACTAAAGGTAAAATAGTTTCCTAAATTAATCAGGGTATTCTTCCACTATCGAACGTTGCATGCAAAAAGATTCTTCTTTTAAAAGTTCAGCCGTTTTGAATTATCTATGCTCAAATAGAAATTTTGTGTCACTTTCTGATTTGCTGTAGAAAGACAAAGGTGGCTGTCTCTGACTAGGCTTCAATGCAAGTCAGCTGGAGACAGAGCACATAGCATTACAGGGACGCAAGGTTTTTGGGCTCGTAGGAGTGACTACTCTTAAGGGGACAATCTGGCTTCTTTGAAGGCCCCCAACCAAGAGGATCCCTTCAGACAAGGTCAGTCCTGCCCACTAAATCTTTATGGGGAGGGGAGTAGAAGGGAGAGGAAACACTGATGCAAAAATCTAATCCTGAAAGCTGTCCCTGGGGATTAACCAGCTGAAGCCTAGTATTAGTCAGTTCTCACAGTGCTATAAAGAACACCTGAGATTGGGTAATTTGTAAAGGAAAGAGGTTTAATTGACTCACAGTTCCACATGGCTGGGAAGGTCCCAGGAAACTTACAATCACCACAGGAGGTGAAGGGGAAGCAAGGCACGTCTTACTTGCTGGCAGGAGAGGGAGAGAGAGAGGAAACTTACAATCACAGCAGGAAGTGAAGGGGAAGCAAGGCACTTCTTAACTTGGCAGCAGGAGAGAGAGAGAGAGCAAATGGGGAAGTGCTACTTTTAAACAGATCTCGTGAGAACTCACTCATGATTACAAGAACACCATGGGGGAAATCTCCCCCACGACCCAATCACCTCCTACTGGGTCCCTCCTTGGATTACAATTTGAGATGATATTTGGGTGGAGACACAGAGCCAAACCATATCAAGCCTCTTGTAACAGGTACGTGGCCTGAGGAGTCGTGGCCTGAGGACTGATGGCCTCTGAAGGTTGGATCTTCCGCTCCCAGACAGAGAATTGTCCGCATTTATAGTTCTTAACTTGGATATTTAAAGTTTCCCTCCCTGAGAAGTTTGAACAAGTTACAGGACATAGGTCACACCCACAGCAAAACTTTCATTGATCAGGACTCGCGTGTATTTTTCACCCCCTGCCAACACACGCTACTTAAGTAAATGCAAAAGCCTCAAGAAAACTGCTGATCAGAAGATTTAGTAAAGCAGACCTACTTTCAGGACATACCTTAGGATCTGTGCATATTCAGATATCCTGCATACCATGCTTGGACCAGGTACATTTATATCATGACCTTGGCTAACTTTTTCTCATCTATGCTCACTGCTTCAAATAATCGCCTCAACATGGGACACTTGCAAGTCTACTTCCTTGCTACTGCCTCTGTCCTGGGATCTGAATTGGCATTTCCAATGACCTGATGGGTAGCTCCATCTAGATGTCCCCCCAGGACCCACACGCGGCATGTCCAGAGCTGACCCAAGCATTCCATCCCTGAAAGTCCCCTTGACTGTTTTATTTCTTTTAATGTCATCGCAATTCTCTTTGGGATTCCAGCTCAAAGCCCCAAACTCCTCCACTTTGCCTCACACTCTGTCCCACCCAATGGACCTGACCAGTTGCCAGTCTCTCTTACCTCTGTGCCTTCTTGACCTTCCCCCGTCATGACTCCCTCCTGGCATGACATCCTGGACAAGGGGGAGTTTCAGAGCCAGACATGGGTTCAAATCCCAGCTCCATTATTTATTACATACCTGAATGTGGACTTTTTCCCTTAATTTATTTGAACCTCATCTGTAAAATTGAAACAAATATGTACCTCATAAGAGTAATTGTGAGATCAATCAGATAATAAAGATTAAATGCCTGGTATAGGGTGAATGTTAAATATACGTTATTTTTCTACCCTCTCATCCAGGCCTCATTATTTCTCACTGGGGCTAACTTTGAGTAGCCTCCTAATTCATCCTTGCCTCTTTGCTCTCCATCACAAGCATTGATTGCATACCCACTACTTACCAGGCACTGGGCTAGTCACCTGGAAGAGAAACATTAAAGAAGTCCACAAGGCCCTGCCCCTGTGAGGCTTACAATTCAATGGAGAAAGTAACATTCTCTCCTTCCTGTGATTTATTTTCACTCTTGTACCTGATGGATCTTGCTTAAGCACAGGTTACATGTCATTTTTCTACTCAAGACTGTCAGTGGCAGCCCGTTTCCCATCTCATGAGATATATCTTTCTTTGGCTGGCATTTAAGCCCTTCTGAATTAATAAAGTTCTCATTTGCTTTTGTAGCCCAATTTCCTTCCACTGCCCCTATGTATATCCTCCTTTCTGTCCAAGTAGAATGACTTGTCAATCCCAGTATAATGGACATTTGTCTTTTTAAAAACTACTGATCCTTGTGACATCTTTTCTGTTTCAGAGAAATCTCCATGAGTGAGTCTTGGTGAAAGGCAGAAACTCACAGTCCTTCTCTTCACTGGGTGGATACTAGGATGTAAGCAAATAAACCAGGCTCAGCCAGTCAAAAACTCTACTCAAGATTCTGAGTTTTGGGAAGGTGGCATAGTATCAGAAGATACACGCAGAGTATTTAACTCGAGAGATTATAGTGAAGAGAATGTTTACAGAGGTATAGTCAGGGTTAGAAGAACAAACAAAAGATGGTGAAGTTCCTTTGTCCCAGAACTAGCAATGCCCTTGGGGTTCACTTATAAAGATGCATGTTGATAAAAGCTTATGTACCGAAACAAAACAGAAAATTGTGGTACTTTTCTCATTTTATCTGTAACAGTCTAGGGAGTCACATAAGAATGTAGTCTCAGGCCAGGTGAGGTGGCTCACGCCTATAACCCCAGCACTTTGGGAGGCCGAGGCAGGCGGATCACTTGAGGCCAGGAGTCAAGACCAGCCTGGCCAAAATGGTGAAACCTCGTCTCTACTAAAAATATAAAAACTAGCCGGGTGTGGTGGCACACCCCTGCAATCCCAGCCACTTGGGAAGCTGAGGCACGAGAATTGCTTGAGCCTGGGACATGGAGGCTGCAGTGAACCGAGATCGCACCACTGCACTCCAGTCTTGACACCAGAGAGAGACTCTATCTCAAAAAAAAAAAAAAAAAAAGAGAGAGAATGTTTTCCCAGGTTGTCTGGCCAAGGAGGGAAGTGCATGATTTTAGCCTGGACTGGACTTACCAGTGCAGGTGCAACTACCGGTTACTTTAGTTCTAGCATTTGAAAGTGATCTCAGTTGTTGGCTTGGTGAATAGATTGAAGCCACTAAGTGATATTACGAGATCAATTTCTTAGCATTAAGTAGAAAAAGAAGTCAAAAGATTTTGAGAGATGGGAATGCTGGAGTGAATTTAGCCTGTTTGACCAGGACCTATCCCTCTGAGTTTCTGGAGAGAATCCAGACAGGCCTTTGCTAAGGCCTTTGGGAATAACACTGGAGAGGAGACCTGCCATCTTTGAACAGTGCTTTCAAGGCTGTTCGGGGTAGGCTGGGTATGCTAGCAGAAGGTACTACCATTGAAACAGGTTCCCTGTTTCCAGTGGGGTTGAGGGAACTGGTTGGGAAGTGATGGGGGTGGAGGAGAAGCACTTATCCAGCAGAGACAATGGGGGTGTATTTACTGTGGTAGGCAGCAGAGTTGACTTGGTAATGGGAATTATTTAGCTAGCAAGGATCTTTGGCAGAAGCTAAGTGATCCTGAAGGTCCATGGGTATATGAGTAATTCATCAAGTTCCTACTTGATTTGCATAGCTAAAAAGAACTCTCAGGGTGAGAGGCTGTGGATTTGCCAAAATTTGTGTAGTATAAACTCATGGCCAAGGAAGAAGAACACTAAAACAGCCACCACCCTCTGAATCCCTGACTTCCATGAGGAAATGAGAGGCTTGAGGACTGTGGATAGCAGTGCCACTTGCACACGGGTGATGATTAAACACTGAGAGGCATCGGGCCATACTTGACCCTACCTGCACTTCAGCAAAACCGAAATATTCAAATTACTGAGGTGGAGCAGCTGTGATCAATGGAGAACATAAAGTGCTTAATTTAAATGGGTAATGTGGAAAATGCCTATTTTTTTCCTTGATTTTACATTTGTGTGTCTAACTAAAATAATCAATTTTAGTGATAAAATTGAGAACTTAGACCAATAAACACTGAAGTGATACCATGCCCTGTCGATTCACAGTTTACCCAGTTAGTATGAAGTCCCACCTCTCTAACAAAGAGGACTGGAGCCCTGGGAAAATTCATTTCTTTCGGATTTTACCCACCAGATCTCAAAGTACTATGGTGATGTATCTGGAGAACTCAGGCCACAGTCTTAGAGGTTTCTTCACTATTGATGAAAAAGGAATCCAAAGGCAGCTTAGAAGGGATGACCCTCCTGTTAGCAGAGTAGTGAATAAAATACTGTACTGGGGTCAAGTGTCCCCATACACTGACCAGTATGGAAAAGTCTGTCCTGTTGGAAACCTGGTGGTAAAACAAAAATCTCCTACTTCAAAGTATTTTGACAAATGAAACTGAAAAACTCAATAGAAAACTTCACTTTCAGGCCCTGATGCCTAATTTGAAAATTAACAGTAACTTCATCCCACATGATATTAAATAGACACACAATTTCCAGATTATGTGACTATGTGTCTGATGGAAGCTAAGCCACTATGACAGAAAGTGACAACAGATAGGGCCCTGGGCAGTACATAAAGAAGTTGGACCACCAAGGTAGGACTGCCATAATACCTCAAGGACAAGATACGATCCTTCCTCCTATTTTTCCAAAGATAACTGAAGACCACTTACCATGGTAACTGAGTACCAGGGAAAGATTATTTTGACATTAACTCTAAGCTAACAAATTGTTAGAGACTGGAGAAGGGGCTTATGGAGACCGTGAGATTAGTGATGTTTTGCCCAAATCCACTTCAAATATGGCTTCATGAGATGCCCATCATACCTGGTTGTTTCACCAGTCCCTAGGCATATAGTTAAAATCAGTATTTAACAATTAGAAGAATCCTCACTTGTGGAGAAAGATATTTCACGACAGGAAGGACCCAAAGAAAATGGCTGGAGGGCTCTACCAAAATATTTTAAATAATAATAATAATAATAAAGCAAACATCTCTGGGAAGGGGAGGAAGGAGGAAGGTACCCATGCAGATTAGTGCTACTTGGCAGGTACAGGCCGGGCGCGGTGGCTCACACCTGTAGTCCCAGCACTTTGGGAGGCCAAGGTGGGCAGATCACGAGGTCAGGAGATCGAGACCATCCTGGCTAACACAGTGAAACCCTGTCTCTACTAAAAATACAAAAAATTAGCTGGGCGTGGTGGTGAGGGCCTGTAGCCCCAGCTACTCGGGAGGGTGAGGCAGGAGAATGGAGAGAACCCAGGAGGCGGAGCCTGCAGTGAGCCGAGATTGCCCCACTGCACTACAGCCTGGGCGACAGAGTGAGACTCCGTCTCAAAAAAAAAAAAAAAAAAAGAAAGAAAGAAAGAAAGAAAAGAAAAAGAGAAGGAAGGTACAGGGGTGGTGACCCTTCAAAATAAGGATAGTAATGTTGTTTATCTCATAGAGCTATTGTGATGATTAAATGAGTTAATACATGCACAATGCAAATAATAATCGCAAAACAAATGCTAGCTACTCTTTTTACAATTACTATACTTGTAACTCCTATTTAACCCTGCATAGGGGTATGCAGAAGATAAATGATCTTCAAGAATTATTATAGGTTATTTTAAGCTTAAGCAGGTGTGATAAGATTCAGTACCTAGAGAGTAGAGGAATAATCCTCCTCCCCAAATACAAGGTCTTTTTACCTCAATTTGCTTGGGAAATTCAATGGTCTAGGGCATGTCAATGTATCTCTTCCTGGGTGAAGGCACATCCCTGTACCCGACACCTCCTACCAAGAGGCAAAATGCTAGGCAAGCCTCTTTGGATTTTAAGTGGGATGTGAGTTATATTTGCATTGTGCTGCTCTGAATCACTTTTAGTTAATTTAATTTAGTGTAAGATACCCAACCAAGAGACAGTTCTCCATCTGGTCTAGCAGTACCACTCAACTTTCTGATTCAGGAGATCAGTGGATCTTGAAGTATTTGAAGCAGTTTGACTTTCTGTGAGGAACCTATGGCAACCCTCAGCAGGAGATCACAGCAAAGGTCCTAAGAGTCTTTGAGCAAAGCTATTCTATTTCAACCAATAACTATTTCCTTTTGAGGACTTGTTATGGAGCCTTAGTGGAAAGTGAACCCCTGATGACAAAACATTGAGTGGCCATGTAACCTGGCTATGTATCATGAACTAACTGTGTTACTTGATCCAACTAGTCATAAAGTCAGTTGTGCCCAGCAGTGTGGGCACGAAACATCAGGTGGCCATGTAACCTGGCTACCTATCACGAACTGTTATTTCATGCAACAAACCATAAAGTCAGATGTACCCAGCAGTGCTTCACCATCAAATGCAAGTCGTAGATATGGGACTAGGCCTCAGCAGCTTCTGAAGGCACAAGGAATTTGCAGAAGGGGGCAGTTCACACTGCCAGCTTGCTGGAATCTACATGACCCTCAGCTCACACCTCTGATGTCATGGGGAGTTTGCTAAGAACAGGCCACTACAGAAACATGAACCACTGGTTTATAGCTGGTGCATATGATGTGCAGGTCCTGGTTATACAGAGATGGTTGTGACTTTAAAACCCCACTTGGTGTGGCCCTGAAGGACAATAGGGAAGGAAAGTCTTTCTGGGAGCAAAACTTAAGGCTGCACATAACCATGTCATTCATTTTGCCTGGAAGAAGAGAGAGCTTGAATTATGATTACAAACCAATATGTGAACAGAGGCTAAAGCAACTCACGAGCAGCAGTTAATAATTTGTCCAGATTTGAGACTTGATAAGTGTAAGATTGGAAGGTTGGTAACAATGAGGTTGGGTATGTGTCTCCTGAACTGGGCCTGGAATGTGAGAGTACTTGTCTCCAGTGATGATGGTCACAAAAGGACTTCCTGCCAAGGTGGGTCCTTCCCCAGCCACCTCAATGCTTGTTTAATCAGTTCCTGAACTTGTAACTATGGCAGCAGGCATGGAAGCTATGCAGGGACTCCCTGAAGGGATCAACCCTCTGTCTGTCCAGGTAGATTACACCAAGCCCTTTTTAAGATGGAAGAGCTAGTGATTGTCTTCACTGGAATATATGCTTTTCTGAATTTGCATTTGCTCCTCTTGATAGATTCTGAACAAACTTGCATCTACAAGTGTCATCATCCGTGGGCATACTGAGTAACTCATGATCTTCCACATTGTAGTGCTTTTGACAAAAAGGAACTTACTTCTCAGTGGAGAAAGTAAAGTAATGACAGAGGCTCAAGGGACTCTCTAGTTGTGGTAGATTGGGTGGCTCTCCACCAATTTTAGTGTCCCTCTTTGCCTGATGATTACACTGCACACCCTGTTAAACCCATGGAAGGCCATGTGACTTGCTTTGGCCAATAAAATGTGAGTGTGAGTGGAAGTAATGTGTGTCACTTTCAAGCAGCAGCTCTTGAGCATATGGATTCCTGTCATGAGACCAACAATGCTCCAGAAAAAGGCTGCTCCATCCACCTGTGTCCCAGAGTAAAAATGTCATGAAGCAGAAGTGAACAGTCCCATGCACAGTGAATGAGAAAGAAATATCCATTGCTTATTACTGCAGCATGACTTGTCTATGCAGACTACTCATGCTCTCCTCTTTTTCTTTCTTTATTTTTCTCATTTCTTTCTCTTTCTTCTCTTTTCTTCTTTCTCTCTCTCTCTTTCTTTCTCTCTCTCTCTTTCTCTCTCTCTCTCTCCCCCTCTCCTTTTTTCTTTCTTTTTCTTTCTTTCTTTCTTTCTTTCTTTCTTTCTTTCTTTCTTTCTTTCTTTCTTTCTTTCTTTCTTTCTTTCTTTCTTTCTTTCTTTCTTTCTTTCTTTCTCTTCCTCCTTTATTTCTTTCCCCTTAATTTCCCTTTCTTTCTCTTGTTTCTCATTTCTACTAGCAGTTACTAGTAGACTCTATGCTCTGGTCTTTGGCAGACAGAGCATGGAGCCTTCTTCCTGGTCCCAGCACTAGCCACACCATGCCCTGCCTGGCAAACTAGTGCTGTCATCTGATGCTGCCTATCAGGGGTGCTCCAGGACTGTGGTTCCAAGACAGTGCTCTATGGTTCCAGAAGTGTCCCCGGTGGCAGCCCCTCTTTGGCAGTCCCAGATAGCTGGGTGGCATTCCTGAAAGTGCCACAGAATGAGCTGTGGCGTGGAACCACCTGATCTTTGTTTCCTCATTTGTACGGATGGGAGTATCTTCCTTCAGATACTTATCTCTGGATTAGGCAACCCAGAGCCCTTCAGGCTTTGCTTACTTCGCCCAGTCATTGTTTTGGTAACTAATTCCTGGAATTAAATCCTTCATGTTAGAAGCATTTAGCTTGCTTTCTTGATTGAACCTGAACAAGGCATGCCCCTTTCTTTAAAGCACATCCCTAATGCCTTTTCCTCCATGAAGTCTTATCCGAGCTCTTATCTAGAGGTCATCTTTTAACTATTTACAATTATTTGACATTTTTAGACATTTTTTTTTGACATTTGTAACTCCATTTCGTATGAAATTCATTTATTTTGTCCTGCCCAACTTCCATTAGATTATGAACACATTGAAAGCAGTCACTGCATCTTCATCATGGCTGTGTTTTCTATAGCAATTAGCTCAGTCCCGAAAACTCGGTTGATATTCTCAGCACACACGGGTTTTTTCAAATAGAAACCCACAGTCTTAACAATATCTTCAGCTTTCAAAAATTCTATTTGTTTTCTATGCTGTAATAGATTAAATCAGAAGTAAAACAAAAATAACTGGGTGAATTGCAGAAAATGTTTTGTTCAATGATTTCCCAAAGAGCAATGAAAATATTTGCACATCCTATTTCCCACACACACTCATTCATCCACTTAAAATGATGCTTTCCAATTTATAAAGCATTTTCACAAACATTATCTCATTTAAACCTCACACTGAGAATGTAGAATAGAAATGAAAGCCCTCACTTCACACAGTCTTAAATGGCAGAGCTGAGTTCCTACCCCAGACCTTCTAACTCAAAAGTCCAGCACTCAGCTTACCTTTTGCTTGAAGCTGGGGTTCTGGTCAGCCAAGAATTACAGTTCTCTAATTCGTTTCTCACTGTTAAGAAATGCCATTAGACATGCAGACTTCCCTGTTTTGTACAAAAGTCCAAAATCAGAGATTATCTCTGATTCCTTTTTCATATGAAATAAAGGGGAAAATGACCATTTTATTCCCTTGGCTTAGAGAATATGGACAGTCATGTTTTCAATTTCACAGTTCATTGCACCTACATTTATTAGATTAGCGCTGGTTTAGAAACTCACCATGGAACCTCCCAATAACTTGGCAGTCACTTTTTGATTGCTTCTCAGAATTGTACTGTCTTGTTCTCCCAAGACTCTGACCAAGGTTTAGTGACTCAAAACTGAAACGCTGCAGGCATAAATTGATTCCAGCCCTGGCAAGGCTCAAGTTATTACTTTTCTCCACCTGATTATTATTCTGGTTTTCACTGGTGTCACTTCTTATCTCAGGGGCTGATGTTATAGAAGCAGATGTCCCTTCCAGGCTAGGAGACTAACAGTGACATGTGTGCCCTGGTTTAGAGGGGAGCCTCATTCTATTACTCTTCTGCATTGGACCCCAAACACCTGAAAATATAGCCCCAGCAAGCTTATTTTACATTTGGGTAGAAAAAAGAATTGTTCCATGGCCAGCTATATGAGGTGTTATTTGAAGGGTATTGGAAAGGTCCAGGCATAGATGTCATTCCCTGCACCATACCACTTATCTTGCACTGCAGTTGATGTCTAAATTCCACCCAAAATAAGTCATTTTTTCATTTCCATCTGGTTTTTAAATCACATATTCCTGAGAAGTTTAACATGATTGATTGTTTATCTGACTTTATCTGATCTAATTTTCTGATCAGTTTTGGCTCCAGAACTTTAACCACTCTTAACCACTCCCCTATTTTGCTTCTTTAATGTTGGGCAAAATACTTACAATACTGGTTGGTGCATAAGTCCTTAGTCATTGGTAGTTTTACTGTTGTTATTATTATGTTATGTGTTTTACTAGCCTAATGAGTTAATAATAATAGCTAATATTTCTTGAACACATGCTAAAGATTGTTCTAGGCCCTTAGTTTGTTAGTTATTTAATTATTGCAACCATCCCAGGAAGTAGGTACTATTTTCTGCCTCATTTTAAGGATGAGGAAATGGAATCAGAGAGGTAAAACAACTTTCCCAACATCAAAGGGATACAGAGCGACAACACCAATATTCAACAGTGATCACCAATAGTGGAGAAATTGAAGGGAGAGGAAGAAGGAGGATTCCAACAAAACCAGCCACCTACCCCAGTGATGGCTGAAAGATAGGACTGATCTCAATAACATTTAATTGAATTTTTCAGACAAAATGAAGAATTTAAAGACTTGTACCATTGAGGAATAGCATGGGCTCTCTTTCTTCTAGGAACTTTCAGAGTTGGGTACACGGGTATATAGTATCTGGAAGGTACTGAACTTCGTTTGCCTGGAGGCAGAAGATACATTACAAATGAGGCTCTCACCCTTTTTTTGTTCATATCAGATTTATATGGTAGGTGATCTCCGTGGGGTGTGCTCAGGTTTGTTTGTGCATGACTCCCAGCCTTGACCTGTTTGTCTCGCCTTTGCTCCTTCACTCAGGAAAGCATTTTGAAAATTAAGAGAATGAAAGTGATGTCTCCGGGCCACACAACTTTGATGAGCATTATTCTGGTGCCCTGAATGGGCTATCTCCAAGGGAAAACCCATGGAGAGGGCTTTGAGGCAATCTGTTACCCTGACCTTCCCATGCCCTTACAGGATGTCTGTGGGTACAGTCATGCCTAGGATTTGAGAGCTGGAGACTTCTTGACAGAAAAATAGAAGTGAGGAAAAGGATATAGGTAGGGCAGGCAAACCAAGATCTTGCAAACACAGTTCAGACATGGTAGAGAAAAAGGTGGTCATGCCATCTAGCCAGCTCTCTGCAAACCCATGGAGCGCTCCCAGACACGGCCAGCAGAAGGAAGTCCAGCCCAACCATGGGTCTGGGACACTTGATTGGGGGTGCATTGAGCCTGGATTGGCAACTAGGAGTACAAGGCAGCTGGTGGGACAGCATCATTCCCTAATTTCTTGTGCCTGTCCTGGCCCCTCTTTCTCCTGCTTTCCCCTTTCCCTGTTCTCCCATCCTACCGTTCCTATTCTCATCACCTTTCATCTCAATAGCCACTTTTCAGTATCACCAGTGTTGGCAGTGGGGAAGCAGTGAGTAGGAGCCCATACTCCCCATGTTATAACCTGCCAAGTCCCAACATAACATGCCAAGGTGGGCAATTATGGCTCAAGCCTGTAATCCCAGCACTTTGGGAGGCCGAGATGGGTGGATCACGAGGTCAGGAGATCGAGACCATCCTGGCTAACACAGTGAAACCCCATCTCTACTAAAAATACAAAAACTAGCCGGGCGAGGTGGCGGGCGCCTGTAGTCCCAGCTACTCGGGAGGCTGAGGCGGGAGAATGGCGCAAACCCAGGAGGCGGAGTTTGCAGTGAGCTGAGATCCGGCCACTGCACTCCAGTCCGGGCGACAGAGCGAGACTCCGCCTCAAAAAAAAATAAAAAATAATAAATAAACAAATAAATAAATAAATAAATAACTGTTTGAAGTGTACTGCAACATGAAATACAAGAGGTCTTCAAAAAGTTCATGGAAAAAAATTTAAAATTATGCACGGATTTCATTTTTTTTTTTTTTTTGCCAAAATAAGCTTCTAGTAACTTGTCATAACATGTCTAAAGGGGATCTAGTTTGAGGCACTAAGAAGTATAAGACACCAATTTGAAAGGACCCCCTATCAGAGCAACATGATTCCTGCTAAAATAAAGCAAAAAGAAACATTACACTTGTGCTGGAACTTGGGTGAAAGAATAGTGAAATAACTGATGCTGTGTGAAAAGTTTGTGGGAACAATTCCCCAAAGAAACAGCAGTTCACAAGTGGATAACTTGCTGTAAGAAGGGACAAGATGATATTGAAGATGAAGCCCACAGCACCAGACCATTCACATCAATTCACAAGGAAAAAATTCATTGTGTTTATGCTCTAATTGAAGAGGACCGACAGTGTTGACAACACAAACAATAGCCAACACCACGGACATCTCAGCTGGTTCAGCTTACACAAGTCTGTCTGAAAAATTAAAGTTGAGGAAACTTTCCACTTGATTGGCGCCAAAACCACATACCCAGATCAGATCAGCTGCAGACAAGAGCAGAGCTTTTAATGTAAAGTTTAAGTGAGTGGCTTCAAGGTCCTGAAGCATTTCTTTGAAGAACTGTAACAGGAGATGAAACACAGTTTCAGCAGTATGGTCCTGAAGACAAAGCACAATCAAAGCAGTGGATTCCAAGAGGTGGAAGGGGTCCCGTTAAAGAAAAAGCATCAAAGAGCAAAGATCTTGCCAACAGATTTTGGGAATGCTCAAGGCAGTTTGCTTGTTGACTTTCTGGAGGGCCAAAGAGAAGTAACATTTGCCTATTATAAGGGCGTTTTGATTCCAGCACTTTGGGATGCCAAGGCGGGCAGATCATGAGGTCAGGAGATCAAGATCATGATCATCTGGCCAACATGATGAAACTCCGTCTCTACTAAAATACAAAAAGTTAGCCTGGTGTGGTGGCACGCACCTCTAGTCCCAGCTACTTGGGAGACTGAGGCAGGGGAATCACTTGAAACCCTGGAGGTGGAGGTTGCAGTGAGCCGAGATCGTGCCACTGCATTCCAGCCTGGTGACAGAGCAAGACTCTGTCTTAAAAAAAAAAAAAAAGAAAAGCGTTTTGAGGAAGTAGTTAGCCAAAGCTTTAGCAGAAAAATACCTATGAAAGCTTCACCAGAGAGTCCTTCTCCACGATGACAATGCTCCTCCTCTCCCCTCTTGTCAATAAGGGCAACTTTGCAAGAGTTTCAATGGGAAATCCTTAGGCATCCACCTTGCATTTCTAATTTACCTCCTTCTAACTTCTTTCTGTTTTCTAGTCCTGAAAACCTTTAAAGGCCACCTATTTTCCTTCAGTTTTAAGGTAAAAAAAGATTGTATTGACATGGTTAAGTCCCAAAGACTCTCAGTTCTTCGGGGATGGACTAAATGGCTGATATCATTGCTTACAAAGTGTCTTGAGCTTGACGGAGCTTATCTTGAGAAATAAAGCTTATCTTTTCAATTTTTATCTTTTCATCCCATTTTCTACAAACTGTTTGAAGAATTCTCATATAGAAGTACATGAAATCAGCTACATAAATTGTGAAATACAGTTTAGAAATGTAGTCCTTATGTTACATATGCATTTTGTTTGCCTAACAGATACGTGTATGGGTGGTGTACATGTGTGTGCTTGTGTGTGTCCATGGAGTGGAGAGAAACCTCTCCCCCCCAATCATTCTCGCCATTCCAACTCCCTGGATTTTCCATGAGAACTCTCGTCCTCCTTCCCTTTCTGCCGTGGCTTCCTTTATCCTTTTCTTATTTTCCCTCCCACTAGCATCCACCCTCTTCCCCATCTCCTCTCTCTCCTTTTTTCCCTAGATTTCTTCCTTTTCCTCATACTCGTACTTTTCTGCTACTCTTTATCTCATTTGTCTTTTACAGCTACTGTATGATGGAAAATAAAAATGACAAACCAAAACTCTGAGTAACAATTAATCTCTCCCTTCTAACATTTTTTTTTTGTCAGAGAGTTAGAACGTGCATGCAAAATTTTTGTCTTCTTACAAGGCTTGTGCATTTTTTTGTTGGAAATGGTGACATGCCATCACAAAGCTTTGATAAGCAGAAGCTATTAACTGAGTCCTCAATTATCTACAGATTTTGTGGTGCTCTATTTTTAGGTGAAAGCTAAATGACAAGAGAGCAAGCACAATGAGTTTTGAAAGGATACCCCCGAATAGTAAGCTATCGCCGTAAAAATTCTCTATGACAAATAACCTCAAAACTCAGTGGAATAAATAAACTTGGTTTTTTTTCTTCCACACAGTTGCAGGTCAGCCGAGGGGTGGCTGATCCAGGCTGGGCTGGGCTGGGCTCTAAGCTGCTGGTTGATTCCAGGTCTGTCCCATGAGTCTATCTCCCCTCATCCTTGGATTAGTAGGATTCTAGGAACATCTTCTCATAGAGAGGATAAAAGTTGAACCATGGAGGTACAATTCAGGTCTTTGATTGCATCACATCTTCTAACATTTAACTGGGCAAAGCAAGTCACATGGCCAAGTCCAAAGTCAAGGGGTGGAGAAGTACATTTTGCTTCCAGTAGGAGGAACTGTAAAGTTACCTAACAAAGGATGTGACTATGGGGCAGGATGAAGCATTGGGGCCTTTAAATTTAAATTGCCACATCCCCAGGTCCTGGGACAGGAACTGCTGCATTTAAAGCCACTAACAGCCAGCACCCTTGGATAAAACCTTCACTTTAGTAAACTGATGGCATAAGGGTCCCTTTCTTGAGGCTGAGACAGTGGGGTGGAAAGGAAAGTAGGCATGGGGATGGCTCATGGTAACGGGGCACCAAGAGAATACTCTTTACTTTTCACAAGGGAGCATGTCCCAGGGTATGATCTGTCTCTTTTCATAACCTTGAGGCTGCTGCTTATCTACTTTGAGCCTCTTTCCTACCTGTAGAAGGGACACATTGGAAATGGACTGTATGACCTCAGAAGATTTCTTTCAGACTTTGAAGGGGTTTGAGATTTTTACGTACACACCATAGAACATTATCATTAATACTTCCCTTGCCCCTTTCTCCCAAAATTGTATTCACCTAGCAAGACCTGACAGGGGCATTCATGGATCAGACCACTTGCGAAGTTCACATAACAGGAGCAAGAAGTAAACCTTTGTGTGGTGTATGCCACAGAAGTATTGGAGTGACTTGTTACTGTGCATAGCCTAGTAAAAGCTGACTAATATACCTTTCCTTTTAGCTTATCAGACTAATGCATACAATGAAGGCAACTTTGTAAGTAAGGTTTCACTGTCTCAAGTAGAAAGACCTATATTTGACATCTAGATCTGACATTGGATTTATTACCTTGGATAAACCACTTGACTTCCAGATCTTATTTTCCTTGTTTTAAAATGGAAGTAGTAAAATATTATGTTTTTTCTTATAGTTGTTACTTTTATGCTGCAACGATTAATAATCATTGCAACCACTTTTCTCTCTTCCTCTTGAGCTTGTATCAGTCCCTGGAGCTCAGCATCTTCCATGGGTGGGATATTCACCACAATTTCACGAGGCAGGTTAATTATTCCCATCTTATAGATTTAGTACTCAAGGTCTTGCAACATCAAGCAATCTGCCCATGGTCACACAGCAGACAAGAGTAGACATACAATGTTTGCTCAAGCAAAGTGTGTTGAATTTAGCAAGGGTCTCAATTATACAATTTAGGTATTTAATTTTTTTTGTTCTTAATTGCAGTACCTAACGTAACATCATGCATAGGTGAGAGCTATACTACCTTTGATTGTTTCCAGATTTTAAAAATTTTTTCTTGCTTTTTGCCACAAGATGGCACCCAAAGCCAACAAGCTCTAACAAGCTCCCGGGTCCTGCCCCGAGTCAGTTCCCAGCATGGCTTTGTCAGATAGGTTTGCAAACAGGCCTCACACCTTGCTCAGACCAGGGGGCCCAACCTGGCAGACCTGATCAGTGTCCGCTTGGGTTCCAGACATCTGGACACTTCGGCCAACTCTGGAACCACATTTGGAATCTTTCCCCATAGATTTCACATTTTTCCAGATCAAATAACTTCACCTTGGAAACTTTGACCAAATCCTCTTGTTTTTAGAAATTCCAGACGTCCTCTTCCAGAAATGACCTATCTGCCCACCTCTGGCCTAGTTGTATTATTACAAATGTTGCCATTTAATGCAATAAAATAGATATTTAATGTAACTAAAGCTTTTGAGCTTACTGTTACATTAAACATCCCACCATACTACCCAACCATGGCCCATGGGACTGTATTGCAGGCCCAGCCTGGAAGCTTATTAGAAACACAGAAGTTTAGGATCTGCTCCTGACCCACCGGATCAAAATCTGCACTTAAACAAGATTCCACTGGTGATTCATATGACATTAGAGTTTGGGAAGCTACACAAGAGCCACTGGCCCACAGGTGATTTTCCTATAAATTAAAAAAGTGCTTCCTGGATTTACATCAATGCAGTATCTAAAAGAGTCAAATCCATAGACTCAGAGAACGGAATGGTGGGGCTATGGGAGAGGGGAGAGGCGGACTTACTAAACAACTGGTGAACCTTTCAGTCAAGCAAGATGAACATGCTCTAGAGATCTGCTGCACGATGTTGTACCTGTAATCAGCACTCACGCATGACACGCTTACACATTTAGTAAGAGGGTGTACCTCACGTTAAGTGTTCCCACCACAGTTTTTTTAAAGTGCTTTCCTAAGGACAAATGCTGCCACAAACTGGTGAGCATAGCAGGATTTCAGGTCATATTGTGCATATTCTCTCTCTCTTTCTTCCTCTGTCTTCCCTCTCCCTCCTTCTCCCTTTCTCTTTCCCTCCCACCTTCCATTTCCCGCTCTGTCTATGGTGTATATACCCACAGATTCACCATCATATACACATATATTTGTTCAACTGAAACACAACAGCTTATCTTGCAAATATGTCTGCAAAAATCACTTTTTAATATTCAGGTACTTGGGATATTGGTGTCACATCCATTAGTCCCGGTAATCAAAAATTTGTTATTCTCTGAATCCTGGGATAAACGTACCCCCTCACAAGCTCACACTGCAAACACCATAACAAGAATTGATTATGCATCCATATCTCTCCCATCACATTCACACCAACCCAATACAACTTGTGCATGTTTAAAATGTTTTAGGATCTTTTTTCAAATATAATAACAAAATATTCTTGATGATTTTTGCTTTATTTCTCATCTTGTTCTCCTTAAGCCTCTTCTGTCTGATGCCCAGTGTCTGAGGAATTAAGTTAAATCTCTCTGGAAAGTCCTGAGCTGGGCCAAGCTTCCCCTTCCTTTATTACCAGAGACAGCAATGTCCTTGATTTCAGGTGCTGTCAACAGAGCTATGTGTCACCCAAAAGAAGGATTACAAAATGGCAAAAAGAGGATCTGCAGGAGCAGAGAGAAGGAGGCAGAGATGGAGAAACAGAGGAGGCAATAGGGAGGAGTGAGAAAGGAGTAAGCAGGTGGAAAAGTGAAGAATCAGTGAGCAAAAGAAAAAAGGGCACTGATGGCACAGAATAATAATAATTATTATTATAATAAATGATACTAATAATGTTTCTCAACTCATGCAGAATTAGATCCAAAGTCTCTACCAAGGCACATCCCTGTCCTCTTCAGATTCTTCTCAACTCTCCACTTTACCTCCCTCAGAAATCACCTCTTCCACCCTGCACCGCCATGACCACACCCGCTTCACCACAGGATCTACCCACAGGCTCTGGCCTCAGGGACTTTGCACGGGTGCTGCAACATGCTTCCCTGCACCTGCATGACTTTCTTCCTCCCTTCATGAAGTCTTCAGCTCAAAATCTTCTCCCTGACCCACCCTACATAAAACTTCCTAAACTCACCTCTTCTAGCCACCCTTTAACCCTGCACGATTCTCCTTTTCAGCCCTAATCACTTCCTGATAGCTTACATGTGTTTGTTTCTTTGGTTGTCTGACTTACTGGATCAGAATATCAGTTCCAGGAGAGCAGGAGTTGTGTTCTGTTTGCAACTGAACCTCCAGCACCTAGGACAGTGGCTGATGCTCAGTAAGGGGAAATCACCGTTCATGGAGGTGAATGGGGGGCTTACCGGGTGCCAGACACTCTTCTAAGTGCATTGCATGTATCAGCTTTTTCAGTTCACCATCACCCTACAAGGTGGGCTTTTGACTGTAGAGGAAACCAGGGCACACTAATGTTTCTTTGTTTCCCTTCTTCTCAGACTTTCCCTTAAGCAGCGTTTCCCCACTGAAGAATGCTCGAGAACAGGGGCTGGCAAACAGCTCGCTGGCCAAATCCATTCTGCTGTGTGTTTTTGCAAAGAATGTTGTAGTGGAACATAGTTGTGCCTATTTGTTTAGATATTATCTGTAGCTGTTTTTGTGCTGCAATGGCATAGTCGATTAGTTGTGACAGAAACCATATGGTCTGCAAAGCCAAAAGTGTTTACTGTCTGATCCTTTACAGAAAGAGATTGCTGAGCACTGCTCTAGAAGATAACCCAACATGAAAACAAAGTAAAACTCTTGTCCTATAGTGAAGGCGGTGGTTTGACTCTGTCTTTTCACAATCCAACGGGTATGATTATGTCTTTTCTATGCATTAGGACGAGTTGAGAGAAAAATACTCCCATCTTGAATTCAATAAATGTGTGTTCTCATCTTCATTGTGTTCCTAATTAGCTGTGTGATCTTAGGTAATCGTTTCATACCCCTCGATATGTTTTCCCTCTTGTCACAATAATAATTGTGTAGTAATGGCAATAATTATAATAGTAATAGTAATAATGGCTCTTATTAAATGCCAGGCTCTGCTCTTGGCATTTTACTGTAAAATAATAGTGTATGATACTCTAAATTCCTATTGGATTGTGAAAAGACATAGTCAAACCACTGCCTTCACTACAGGACCACAAGAGTTTTGCTTTGTTTTCATGTTGGATTATCATCTAGATAGTCTAAATTAATTACTTGGGCTTTTCATAAATATTCTGGTTCTGTTCTTATAGGCACGTGGTAGAATTGTGTGTCCAGTCCCACTTGTAGGCAAATGTGGCCATGGGGCTTGCTTTGGGGAACAAAGTGTTAGAGGAAGTGATACCTGTAACTTCTGACCAAACCTTAATGGCCAGGGTACACACATTCCCCATTCTCTTTACCCATCTTTCCTTCCATTGCGGCAACCAGAATTGTTCCGGAAAGTGGGAGCTTTGTCAGCTGGGTCTCAGACTATGAGCAATGCAGAACAGAATTCCCAACTGAAACCTCATGGTGCCTAAACATTAAATATACCTTTTTTAAGAAGCCAGTAAGATTTGGGGCTATTTGTTACTGAAGCACCAGCTAGCTTATCCTGACTAGTAAGATATCCACTGAGATTCTCGTCCTGTTCTAATTCTAGAGTTTTAAGAATACAAAGACCTCTTCTTCCTCAGGGGTGGGACCCTCTTTGTTTTTGCCATGGGAAGACATTACCCCATGATGTGCAGATGAAGAAGTGATAGGTGACCCTGTTAGTCATATGTAGCATATTTAATTAGGGTACAGAGGAGAGGTCAGGAGATGGACAAGGTTTTTTTTTCAGTGAAGACAGTAACAATCCAGTTCACCCTGTTGTTATTTCAGTTACAGTTTTAGGCAATCTTATGCCCAAATATCTGCACTTGTGGCTATTTTAAAATTTCATCCCTGCTGATTCCTTTGGGTTAAGGTTCTAATGGATCTTATTTAAGTGTCTATGAATGCACTTGCATGCAGGTGTATGATTTTAGGAAGGGCAGTACATTAAGTTATTAGTAATCATAAATAAAAACCAATGCATCAGGTATTATTCATTGGAAGGTAAATGAATGGGGCCTAAGAAAGATACATTTTGGAAAGGAAAAGTCTCATAGATGAAGATTCCCTGGAAATGAAGAACCCAAAACAGCTGAGGTTCAAGATGCCTGAAGTTATTTAAAGACATGAACAAATACTTTTCAAAAGAAGACATACATGTGGCCAAAAGCATATGAGAAAAAGTTCAACATCACTGATCATTAGAGAAATGCAAATCAAAACCACCATGAGATACCAACTCACACCAGTCGTCAGAATGGCTATTATTAAAAAGTCAAAAGATAACCTAGCAATCCCATTACTGGGTGTATACCCAAAGTAATATAAATCATTCTATTATAAAGACACATGCACACAAATGTTCACTGCAGCACTATTCACAAAAGCAAATACATGGAATCAACCCAAATATCCATCAATGATAGACTGGATAAAGAAAATGTGGTGCATATATACCATGGACTACTATGCAGCCATAAAAAAGAGTGAGATAATGTCCTTTCCAGGGACATGGATTGAGCTGAAGGCCATTATTCTTAGCAAATGAATGCAGGAACAGAAAACTAGATACTGCATTTTCTCATTTGTAAGTGGGAGCTAAATAATGAGAACACATGGACACATAGAGGGAAACAACACACACTGAGACCTATCAGAGGGTGTAGGGTGGGAAGTGGGGGGAGGATGAGGAGAAGTAGCTAATAGATACCAGGCTTAATACCTAGGTGATGAAATGATTGGTACAACAAAACTGTGTGACACACATTTACCTGTGTAACAAACCTGCACCTCCTGCACAGGTACCCCTAAACTGGAAATAAAAGCTAAAAAAATAAATAAATAAAGACAAGGTGCCTAGGGTCAAGGGAGGACTGAAAGAGAAAAGAGAATGAGGAGGGAACAGAAAGAATTGTTAATCACTTTAACCCAACTTTAAATGTCAGTCATACCTAGGATTGGTGTGAGTGTTTCATCATTTTTTTGTTCAGTCAATGATAAAAAAAATCAACTTGGCACAAATAAAGGCGTAATGGGAATTATTTGAATAATAAGCATGATGAGTACATAAGCCATGTACTTTTTTCCCTATGCATTTTTCATCGGAATACTTTCAAGACTGCATGCTTCAATTTCAGTGCAGGACATTTGATGTGTAACGTGGTCCTCTGGCTCAGACTGACACTTTCACTACATGTAGGCATTGGCTGGAATTATTTTGAAATTATTATTATTTGGAATTAATTATTTGGAGATTATTTCACATCATTCCAGAATGGGCAATTAGGATCTGTTTTGAGATAAGCTGTGGGTCAATCTAAGGTATGAGTGGCCTTTTGTGTGACCAGCAAAGACAAAGTTGAGTGTCAGCCACCACAGAAGAGGGCCTGCATCTGAGCAGGAAATGTGCCACATGACTGTGTGAGATGTGGCCCTTACCGCCAACAGCAACAGCAAGCCTGAGTGCCCACTCTGCCAGGCCCACACAATCCTCCTCTGAGAACGCTGGCCACCAGACTGCCATGTTGCACAGCTCCTGCGGTGCCATCCACTCCTGCTGTGACTGTGAGGGCTTTCTTCATATAAATACAGCATGAGTGTGCTCCAGGGAGTTGTACAAAGTTGTGGCCTTCTTGGCCCCTAAATTTTGTGAGCATGTTACCTCTGATGCCATGGAGATTGACAAACTTTTACAAGGCATGGGCCAAGTTTCCAAAGCTAAATCTTCTGAGGTCAAGGCAGTGGGAAGTGGGGACTCCCAAGAAGCTAGTGGGTGACAGGAGATGGAGTATGACTTTGAGCTCATGTGGTGTATTGGAGCCAAAGAAGGCCCTGGTGCTAGAATAGGATTAGGAACTTTGAAAAGTGTCAGAACCCCTTCCTTTGCTGGGCAGAGCCAGATAAGGAGCGGTCCTCCTGGGACAAGTCTCAAGAGTCAGGATGGTGTATTTCAAGGTGCCTGAAGGAATGGGACCCATCATTTACACATCACAGGAGTTTAGAGGATGAGAGGGTTAGGTGGGCTAAGTGATGCCATTTCTCCCAGTGTGCTTTTCTTTATTTTCTTTGACTTTGAGCATATATTTATTTTATAATCACTGCCTTAGTCAGCTCAGAATGCTATAACAAATTGTCATAGACTCCTGGGTGAGTTAAACAATAGCAATTAATTTCTCACAGTTCTGGAGGTTGGAATTCCAAAAGCAGGACACCAGCCTGATTGGGTTCTTTATGAAGGCCATGTTCTTGTTTCCTCCCCAGAGGCTGGAGAGCAGGAAGAGAGAAAAGAAGCCTCTCCTGACCCTTCTTATAAGGACACAAATCCCATTCATGATGACTCCACTCTCATGACCTAATTACCTCTGAAAGGACCCAGCTCCTGAGACCATCACATTGGGGTGTTAGGATTTTTACATATCAATTTTGGGAGGACACAAATATTCAGTTCATAATAATAAAAGAAAATAATATCTATTTCTTTTTTGGCAAACTTAGCTCAAGCACATTGATAAAAGAAGTGGCAACTCTATAAATACACACCATGAATTTACTATTTATTATCTACATTAAGTCACAATAATGACAATAAATTACATACATACAGTTATGTTATAATTATAATTTAAAATAATTTATTCACACTAATTATTCATGGTCCTAAGGATTAATGAGCATCAACAATGGCATGGACTTGGTCATCTCTCTCCAGATGGATGTCTAAGGACAGAGGATGTTTCCAGCATCCAGACCATCAAGACACATGAGCTTCTTGTGCCCAAAATTTGGGCATGTCATCTTAACACCTGTGCTTGGTATATCTAATCCCTTAGTAATTATTAACTGAATTTAAAATTTTCATATCAAGTACACCTCTGGTTTGAGGCAAGGTTTTTATTACAGAAATTCATTTCCCTGACCCACCAGTATTACTTTGATGTGTTCTGGTTTGAGAGTTAGAAACCTAAATGCTATCCATGTTTCCAAGCTTAAAATTTTTGTAACAGCCACTATATCCATTTGAAAATGTGGACTTTCAAATTAATTGGTTTGTGCCTCAGTTGTTTGAACTCTAAATAGCAAAGAGAAGTCACATCACATCTGAAGGTCTAGGCAGGTGGGACTTTTAGCCCACATTATTCTGTAGTGGGAGGGGGATTTCTTTATGCCAGTATACGTATGCAAAATGTGAAAAAATTCACATTTTGTATCCTTTCTTCCTTGTATGTTCCTCAACATCCTTTCTCCCCTCTTTCTATGATTCCATAGTTGTATTACTTACAGAAGCTCTGTAAAATGCTTACAGGTATGGTTTATAAGAAAGATGTCATATAAGATGAAGGTGTCGTGTACATAGCTGTACCATGTCAATGTGAAGCATTTTGGGGCATGAGACATAGAATTCTCAGCAGCAAATGAAAATGAAATGAACAAAACATTTTTCAGTTCATTGGAAAGTGATTTCCTGTAGTATCCATGAGGTCAGAAAAGACATTTAGTTTCCTCTAGGAGATGAATCAGAAATGCAAAAATAAATATTAGGTCTAAAATGGTGGTAACTTCTAAACTTGGACCTAAAAGAAAGCTTGAATTCATTAAACTTATTTATAGGTGAGAATATTGATACCTAGATAAATTAAAAGGCTTGCAGAAGGTCTCCCAGGCAGCAGAAGAACCAAGCTCAGAACCCTGGTACCTATCTCCCAGTCAAGTGTCTGTTTCTGTAGACCTTGGGTGTTCATTCTTTTAACTTACCCGGGCCACACTGAAAGATGAAGAATTATCTTGGGCCACACATAAAATATGCTAGCATGAATGATAGCTGATGAGTTAAAAAAAAATTGCAATCTCATAATGTTTTAAGAAAGTTTACCAATTTGTGTTGGGCTACATTCAGAGCCATCCTGGGCTGCATGCAGCCTGCAGGTTGGACAAGCTTGCTGCAGACTATATTGTCTTGCTCTTTCTCCACCAAAGGGTTGACTTTATATGACCTCTGTCTTCCAGTCAGATGTGCTTCATTATAGAATCAGAATTTGGGTGCCATCTGGACACAAACCAGTCTTCCTCCCAATCACTATAAGTGGTATAAGGAGCACTGGAAAAAGAAGGACCATTCTACTGGCTAACTCCACTTGATTAAAAAAAAAAAGGCAACAATTATGAAAAAATTAAGAACCGGACTTTAAAAAGCACTGATATGAAAGCTTTGATTCATGCTCATGAGCAGTTCTAAGCAAATTTTTCGTTCCCAATGCTACATCTTCAGAAACTGAAATGTTCACCAGTTGGAGTTCATTTCAAAGTGAAAATTCCAATTCAGTGAAGTCGAGATGAAGATCTGAGTTGACTTTTGTTTTATGATGACCTAAGTTTCCTATCCATGCCAACTTTTTCCTTTTTCTTTTTCATATATTAATGATGTCTCTTTTTCTTCCTCGAAGTTTTAGCTCCATAAAACACCATATTTAACTGTTCTACTTGTCACATTCTAAACAATTCTCCAATCAAATAGTTCTGCCTAGCACAATACCTCCTCTCAGAAAGCCAAAAACATAGATATGGAGAGAACAAAGTGCAACTGTGTTAAAGTTGTTTAATAGCCCGCCAATAAGTAGCCCACCAATAAGGGGGGCACAGGAGAGACGGTGGGGATGGAGGGGAAAGCATAGACATCCAAATCAAAAGCACAAATTTTGTCTTCAGAAACAAAGTTAAATAATATCTTTTTGAAAAGGATCCTCGGGATAAGAATGCAAAGTGTGACCTAATAGTATAGGCTACAGCATCAGCGTGTCTCAGGAAGAGAAAGCTGTCTTATCAGGAGAAGTTAGATAGATGGATAACTGTTACCATGGAGGTTGTTAGCTGCCCACAGAGAAGCTCTCTGAAAGTTACCATGCATTTTGGGGTGCCCATTAGACAGATAAGGACATCTCACCAGTCCAGTGAGACCAAAGGAGTCCCATTGGTGTGGCCAGAGAGTCTTAACATCCTTGAAAATGGTTGCTCATCTTCAAGTTGCTCCTTATTCTTTAGTGGTCGGAAAAAACAAAGGAATTTTGGTTGGGGGCAGGGGAATATGGAGGCGTCTGGTAAAAAGGGCCTGAAGCTAAGGAAGAGAGTTTAACAATAAGCCATTGATGATGAAGAATTTCAGAGATGAGGCAGAGAAGATACTAATGGAAATCATGGATGGATTTGAGGCAAAGCAGAATGGGATCAGATCAAGGGGCCCCAATAGAAACAGCATTCTGGCTTTTCATCTTTAGGCTTCTATGGAAATATGTGCACCCCGACTGTCGCATGTGCAAATCAGCTGAATGTCACAGAAAGAGATGTGTTCCCTTTTCTATTGAGTTCTATGAAGCACTAGATGGAGGGATGTTTTGAAGCAAAACTAAGGCTTTTCATTTGGTAAGATTCGCTTGTCGAAAATGACAATGACATAACCTGTAATATGTTGCTGCATAGTGTGTCAAGGGTAAAAATGGAAGCCTTGGAGATTTAATTCATTGTTTCTAAATTATGCTCTTATTTGGAGGGAAATTTAGATCTTCATTTTTCATTCATTGTTAGAGTATCTTTCCTCTGCATTTCATGAGCTCTGTCCAGATGACACACAGATATTTGTGACCCTTCTGCTGGTTTCATATTTCTAATCCAGACCTCACTTTACAAACCAGAGTTAGTTTCATTGTCTCTTTGGGTAATTTTCAAATATTGGAGTACATAGGTATGCAGTGAAAGCCTGTACTCTTAAACCCTGCTCACAGAGATTCTGATTAAGAAGATGTGGGATCTGGGAACTTGCATTTGTGACCAACGCTCTAGGTAATTCTGACTCTGATGTAGTTGGCCCACCAGAGGCTTTGAGAAAGTCTGCCTTGCCTCATCCCCTTCCAGTCTCTGTTTACTACTGCTCATCCTGCACTCCCTTTAATTCCCACTGACACATAGGACTCTTCAGGGTCCAAAAGGGGAAAACCTAAGCGCTTCAAACTTTCTCAGAGTCTATGCCATATGCCAACAGCACCCAATAATTCCAATAAATGCCCAACGATTCCAGCTCCAATGCTTCTATTCTTTGGAATCAATTTCTAATTCCACCTGCTCTAGAACATCTTCCTGATCAGGCAAAGTGAGAGAGAGCTCAGCAATAGCTGTTCTTTAGGCAAATCACAATCACCTCTTTAGCCCTTTGCTCCATCAACTACAAAACTAGACAGATGGACAAGATCAATGGTTCTCAGATCTGTTGGGGAAGCAGAGTACCTAGAAGTCTTTGTGAAATGCTGTAGAATATAGAACCATTTACTGACTTCTAGGATATGAACCAGAATCAATTTTACTAAGAGAAAACTTTGGATTTGGCATGGTGGCTCATGCCTGTAATCCCAGCACTTTGGGAGGCCGAGGCTGGCAGATCACAAGGTCAGGAGTTCAAGACCAGTCTGGCCAATATGGTGAAACCCCATCTCTACTAAAAATACAAAAATTAGCCGGCGTGGTGGCATATGCCTATAATCCCAGCTACTTGGGAGGCTGAGGCAGGAGAATCACTTGAACCTGGGATGTGGAGGTTGCAGTAAGGCAAGATGGCACCACTGCACTTCAGCCTAGGTGACAGAGGGAGACTGTATCTCAAAAAATTAAAAAAAAAATAAAGAAAGAAAATTTGACCATGCAATATAAAATAACAGCCATGACTATCTGAATGGCAGATTTCTTTCCCAAAGATGGCATACCCACCTGTATATCCTATCTCACATCTCCATCTTATAATGTGACTGACATTCCTTTTATTGAGAGGTTTCTTTATATTCCCACTCCTTTAATCTGAACAGGAACTTGTAACTGCCCTGATCCACAGAGTATAGTGAAAATGATAGTTTGTGACCTCCAAGGCTAGGTCATAAAAAGAATACAGCTTCCATCTGTGCCACCACCACTGCCTGCTTCTCCGATGGGAAATGGTTGGAGACATTTTAGAGAAAAGGCATGACATTATTTGTGTTTTTAAAAAATAACTTTGGGCCGGGCGTGGTGGCTCACGCCTGTAATCCCTGCACTTTGTGAGGCAGAGGCGGGTGGATCACGAGGTCAGGAGATTGAGATCATCCTGACTAAGATGCTGAAACCCCATCTCTACTAAAAATACAAAAAATTAGCCAGGTGTGGTGGCGGGTGCTTGTAGTCCCAGCTACTCGGGAGGCTGAGGCAGGAGAATGGCGTGAACCCGGGAGGTGGAGCTTGCAGTGAGCGGAGATGGCGCCACCGCACTCCAGCCTGGGCAACTCAGCGAGACTCTGTCTCAAAAATAAAATAAAATAAAATAAAATAAAATAAAATAAAATAAAATAAAATAAAAATAACTTTGACGGGTTAGTGAAGAATGGCTTGTATGGACAAACATGGGATCTGGGAGGCCTGCAGGAGTTATTTTAGGAAATAAGTTGTAAAGATTTGGAGAAAAGTATTATAGTAATATTAGATATAAAGATAAGTGGATAGACTTGGAATATGCCTTAGAGTGAGAGTTGACAGGATTTGTCAGTGGATTTGTTATGGGAGGAGGTGGTGAGAAAGAGGATTCTCTTACCTTTTTTGTCTTGATCATCTGGTCAGAAAACAGAATCATCTACTGAGGTCGTTATGGTAAAGGAAGGAGTAACTTTGGGTTGGGGAAATAGTTTGGTTTTGAGATCCTACTCGTCATCCAAGCAGATACTTCAAATCCAAGGAAAGGTACACAAGTCTGGAGTAGAGGAGATAGGTCAAGTCTAGACATGTATATATAGCATCCTTGGACTGGATGAGATCAAGGAAAGAATTGGAGTTAGGAAAGAGAAGTGGGTAGAGGCAAAGCCCTGGACAATCCCTGCTTGGAGAATTGGTAGAGAAGGTGTAAAGGAGTAAAAGTAAAGGAGTGTAAAGGAGAAGGAATATATTTTCCTTACCAATTGCCAGGGTCTTGGCTGACACTCCTGTAACAAAAGATAGATTAACAAGAGAAAAGCATAATAAATTTATTTAACCCAAGTTTTACATGACACAAGAGCCTGGAGTAATGAAGACCCCCAAACCCAGGGAAAACTCTATTTTTATGCTTAGGTTTAATGAAGAATGGACAGCCCTGTAGAAGTACGATTGGACAAAATGGGTCTGATTTAATGGGAACAAACTGAGGAAGAATCCAGCAAGGCTTACCTGTTCAGATGGATCTGTGGCTTCCAGGTATAGGGTAGGATGACTGTCACATGATGGCCTTATGCCCTATTTTTAGGTAAGATAGGTCATGGAATTCCTTCATGGCCAGCTCTTACACAGAAAAGCAGAGAAAGGTCAGAGAGTGACCTTTCTGCTTTTGCTGTCTTCTCAATTTCCAAGGTGTCATATTTTGAGGTTGAGTATTCTGAGCTTCAACACCAGCAAAGGAGGCCGAGAAAGACATCATTGACGTCAGAGAACCAAGAGAGCCGGCATGTTTATATGCTGATAAGAATAAATGAATACAGAGAAGAAAGGCTGCAGAAGAAAGAAAGAACCATAGAAACATAGTCCTTAAGAAGGTGAGGGAGGAGAGAGTCAGAGTGGAAATGGAGGGCTGATCTTTCAGAGGAAGGAAGACCATCTGCGTAACCAGAGGAGAGACAGACCATACGTGTGCAGAGGCTGCAGTTGGTAGACCTGACGTGGAAAGATGAGAGAGTTTGGGTGAGTCCTTTCTCTAAACCCACTTGTGTGTCCTTATGTTCTTACGGAAAACCTGTTTGTCAAACTCAGGTGGTCCTTGGAGAGTTCCATTTGGCAACAATTGAAGGTGTCTGGATTGCAGAGTTAATGAACTTAGAGCTAAAACTGTCACTGGGTAAATGACAAGGTAGATAATGCTTATCTTTAGAAATGCTCCCTCCCCCACTCTCCCACCTCCTCATCTCTTTGTTCAGTGTTCTCAATGTCCTTTGGTAATTCAAGTCAAAAAAGAAATCATTAGAAAGACTTCTGTATACCAAGCTGCAAGGACAAAGTGTCACCCTTCCCGGCATTGTTTGCCTTTTTAAAGAGAGTTCTGGGAAAAGAGAAGACAGTTCCTAATGCAAGTCCCCAGTGGAAGAAATTCAGGCATGGGGAAGATTTGGAGGGAGTGGCTTTTCAACTTCCAATCCCGTAGGGACAAGGATCATCAAAGACTTACAGGATTAAGAAACAAAACATCAATCAACTGTATACAAATCTGATTACTATGCACAGATGCCTTCTGTTTTATCTTTCAAGTATTTAACTTTGACATTCTGTGAACCATCATGAAAGAGAGGAGAAGGAGAAAGGAGGAGGGAGAAGGAAGAAAGGGAGGAAAGGAAATATTAGCATAGTTGATTGACTCTAGCTAGCTATGTCATAATACCTCTCTAAGAGTCAATTTATATATTTAGTTGTAACTCTGGTTAGAGTATTCAAACATTGTAATTATAATGCGTTCTAGATCAGAATGGACTTGGTATAAAGGTTGGTTTTGTTGTCACCACTAGTCATTGCACTTGTCTTGAATAATAAGGTATAAAATTCCAGATAAAGCATTTATGTGTGTTGTATCAGAGGCAAAGTGAAAAACTATAACTTGGCTATTTCATAATAGGGAGAAAAGCAGAATAATTCTAACAATAACAATAATAATGATGACAATACCAGTAACTCTCATATTGAGGACCTACTACGTGCTTCGCACACTGTTAGGTAATTAATATTATCCCATTTATTTATTTATTTTGAGACAGAGTTTCATTCTTGTCGCCCAGGCTGGAGTGCAAGTGTGTGATCTTGGCTCACTGTAACCTCTGCCTCCCGGGTTCGAGCAATTCTCCTGACTCAGCCTTCTGAGTAGCTGAGACTACAGGTGTGCACTGCTACACTCAGCTAATTTTATATTTTTAATAGAGATGAGGTTTCGCCCGCCATGTTGGCCAGGCTGGTCTCAAACTCCTGATCTCAGGTGATCCACCCACCTCGGCCTCCCAAAGTGCTGGGTTTATAGGCATGAGCCACCATGCCCAGGCTGTATTATCCCATTTAATTATTCTCATTTCACTTGTAGATTTTTTTTAAAAGTTCATGATTTCATAAAATAAGTACTCATAAAGACTGGTGAGAAATAATGTGGCCCTCCAGACTTGTGAAGGCCAGAGGACAGTGGTGTTTAACAGCAGGATTGGTCAAGTGCAAAGTATGTGTGTTCACTGTGTTGATTTCTGCAACAACGGTCCTTTCTCCACTCAGGTCAAATGAAACAACATACTTACCCTCTGCATTTACACTTTTTTTTTTTTTTTGAGCCAGGGTCTTGATCTATTGTCCAGGCTAGAGTTCAGTGGGTGATCATGGCTCACTGCAGCCTCAAAATTCTGGGCTCAAGTGATTTTCCTGCTTCAGCCTCACAGGTAACTGGGACTACAGACACATGCCACCATGCCTGGTTAATTTGTTTTTTCATTACTTTTAGAGACGGGGTCTTGCTACATTGCCCAAGCTGGTCTCAAGCTCCTGGCCTCAAGTGTACCTCCGGCTTTAGCCTTCCAAAGCTCTGGGATTATAGACGTGAGTCATCGGCCCTGGCCTTGCCTTTTTGTCTCAGTTCTGAATCTTTGAATTTTTCCCAGATTCTTCACTGATGGTGAATGCTAGGGACTGGAAATAGTATGTAGGTCAAACTACCTTTATGGCAGAGTGGCAGAGTGTGCTCACCCAACATAAACCTGCAGCTGGCCTCTTGCTATTAACCAACAACCAACACTGAAGAATATTTTAGCATCTTTGATGCACAGAAGCCAATAGCATCTGAGTCACAAAACCTGAGTTTGGATCTCACTTCTGTTATTTATTAGTTGTGTAGCCTTGTGCAAGTTCCTTAGCCTCTCTGATACTCAATTTCCCTATTAGTAAATTACGGGAATTCTGACGTTCTTGTGAGAATCAAATTAGAGAATGTATATGAGCACCACAGTTTATAATTGAAAGAGACAATGAATTTGCTTGGTTTTAGTACCTTTCTGATTTGGAAGGAAGAGAGAGAGAAAGGGATGGGGGGAGAAGGAGGAAGAAGTGATGGAGGACTGGGAAATGTTTTGTACATATGAGAAATGTTTGATTACTGGTTATAATGATGAATCAGTTTCAATTAAAATAATCACAATAAATAGCTAACAGTTTTCTCTTCCCTCACTCCCAATAATTTCCAATGTCTGTCCCACCAACACTTGTGTAAGGAAGTAAGATTATAGATTACAGTATCACCTTCCCAGGGTAAATCTTAATAAGGAGGAAAAAGAAAGCAACATGGAGTTTTGGGATGATTCAAAAACTGAACAGTCAGCCCCCGAATATCTGAGAACTGGCTCCTTCTGCAGTGTTGCCACATGCTAGTTAGCGAGCTGGCTGGTGGAGAGCACACACGGGCATGATGCACCCAACACCCTCACCCAGCGCCAAACACAGGCAGGGGTACTTGACCATGACTTCTTAAAATCTAAGAAGGTTTTAAGTTCCGGAACAGTCTGCTCTGCATTTGGTGCAGTATACCCTGGGTATGCTCATTGTGTATGCTTCATACATGTTTAAAATATAGGTCTGCCATGCTTTCTAATGACTGAGGGGAAAATGGGGCTACTTGTCTGCAAACATCACTTAGTTGAAGCAGAGTTAAGAAAATATTTCTACTAGAAATTCTGAAAAAGTGTCCGTGGGATGATGTTTAGGCTATGAGTTTAGAAACAAGCAATAATATAATTAATAAGTGAAATATATTTACGTTTTGCTGGGGTTTGTTTTGCCACTTTGAATTCTGAATAAACTGGTGTCTGAACTCCCAGAAGAACCAGCAAAAATAAATAAATAAATAACAGCTTTCATTTGTGTATTGTTCTGGATGCTACTGCAATGGAATAAATAATGCTATCAATCAATGCTTGTGATATAAAGGCTGTGATTTCCTTTACTCTCCAGCGGAAACCACATGCCTGGGGGCCCATTAGTACAGGGCAGATGCCGATACAATTTAAGAAGAATGTGGCATGGAGAATTAAATGCTTTCCGAGAATGAATGAGATCAGCAGCTATCATATACATTTACAGACGCTTGGCCTTTCTCTTCAGTCTGCAAATGGAGTCAGGTGGTTTTCCCAGAGGTCACTCTGTCACCTTCTTCATCACACAGGAGGTGAGAACTTGGCCCTCATCCAGGCATCAATGTAGGAGTGGGCACCTTGAACTGCTTCAAATATTGGTGTGAGGCTGTGGGCTGAAGATTCCTGTGAACTCAGCCCGTATCCCTTGCTGGGCTCTGTCACCTCATTGAACCTGGCTAATTCTTTTCTTTTATAATTTGTCAGGTTATGGGGGGTGTGTCACCTTTGGAAATAGCAAAATGAATGTTCGGATCGATTTGCTGAAGTCTGTCTTCAGGCATGCATGAGTGCAGGAGGTGCCATGGGGGGATAAGGATGGGGCAGGACACAGGGTCTGGCTATTTGAAACGGAGCCAGTGTGCTTGTTGTAGAAGGACATCTCTGTTGTTTTGATTCAGAGTTAACAGGGAGCTGAAATCCTAATGCCCAGAGCAGACGCCTGTTCTTAGGGTCATGACCCGGCTTTATCCACATATATTCCTGAGATCAGAATCATGCTGTCTCCGTGAATTAGCCTAGAGGGAATTGCTAAACATTCAGAATGTAAAAGACTCAATGACCAAAAGCGCACGTGTTCCCTCACTGTGAGAACGTGAAGGGAAAGCCTTCAGGTTTCATCTTCAAAACAGCTCAACACCCTGGCCCACTCTGCCCAGTGACCCATCATGTGTTATTTCTTTTAGGTCATCAGGTTCTGCCAAAGTGCAGGGCAGGGAAGGAGAATCAAAGGAAGACTCAGCAGCAGTGGGGGTGAGGATGGGACTGGGGAGGGCGAGTTAAGAGCAGCCCGGAATGAGTAGTGCAAGGCTGAACCTTTCTCCTGGGGCTCAGATTTTTTTAAATGGTCTCTTGGTATTGAAATGACTGCTTTGAGGGTGAATTTTTCTTTTTTTTTCCCCTGAATTTCATTCATGTAAAATTATTTCCCTACAAAGTATCTAGAAAAGAGGCTTGTTGTTGTTAGAGGAATGTTTCCTTTCTGAATGTTCAGTAAGCACAATTTCACTACTCTCTTCAGCCATGAAGTCTTCTAGGTTAGAGACTGTGCAATTGTTCACCAAACCATTTCCCATTTTCTCCTGGACACACACTACACTGCACTTCCCATCTTTCTTTGCAGGGAGGTACAACCATAAAACTGAGTTCTGTTCAATGGAATGTGGGCAGGAACGATGTTCACCACCACAATCGCCACCAGACCTGGCCCATAAAACCTCCTTTGCAGTCCTCTGGATTCCCTTGTTGCTGTCTGGGAGCAGAAGAGCCAGGGGATAATGTGGGAGGGAGCCGGGGGAAGGTCTAACCTGAGTCCTCAGACCTCAGAGATCTGTGGACAGAATTCAGGAATCTGAGACTTTGAATGGGGAAAAAATGAATCTTTCGGCCGGGCACGGTGGCTCATGCCTGTAATCCCAGCACTTTGGGAGGCCGGGGCGGGCAGATCACGAGGTCAGGAGATCGAGGCCATCCTGGCTAACACGGTGAAACCCTATCTCTACTAAAAATACAAAAAGTTAGCCGGGCGTGGTGGCGGGCTCCTGTAGTCCCAGCTACTGGGGAGGCTGAGGCAGGAGAATCACTTGAACCCGGGAGGCGGAGCTTGCAGTAAGCTGAGATGGCACCACTGCACTCCAGCCTGGGTGAAAGAGCGAGAATCTGTCTAAAAAAAAAGGCATCTTTCCCCTGGTAAACTGAAATCTAGTATATTTTTTCTATTACAAATGAAAGCCACAAACTACAGCAGAATTAATAGTACCTGTCACCTATAGACTTTGGCACCAATAGAAATAACAGGTACTTTCATAACACATTACAGTTGTTTGATAAGATCACAAAATGCTGTGTGATTATCCCTACTGGGACATTGTGGTTATTACTTATACTTGCCTCTGGATCTTATTCTAATAAGGCAGCACCTATATCACAATTTCTTAAATATTTAGATAACAATATTTGAATATCATTGGTTTTGTAGTGCCAAGCAATTCATGTTATACATTTAAATATATTATTCTGAGGGTGGTCCTTAAGCTTCATCAGGCTGTTAAATGAGTCCCTAGCACAAAAAAGTTTGACTCCCTGTCTTGGAGTTGGTGGGGCCACAAAACAGAGGAATCCTGGATGCTTGAATGACTGCTTAGGGCAGGCTTCTTTCCCTCCCTTTCCCACTCTCCCATCAATCTGCATTAAACTCAGACATGAGTGAGAAATAACCAGACATTTGCAATGGCTTATTCCAGCAGTGAGTCTACGACTGACACAATCCTAGAGGAAGATGAGTAGGGAAGAAGTTAACATTGTGAATGTTGATGTGAACATTTTGAAACTCAATTTTCTAACTCTAACTTTCATGCATTTGCCTGCTGGGCCTTCACCTTTGTGTCCTCAGTGATGAGTCATTTATGGTTCAGCAGAATGAAAGCAACTTATTCCCCAAGAGCGTTATACCAAGCACTCTTACAGCTGCATCAAAGTTCAGCTTGAGAAGGGACACACAATCGAGCTCGTGTGATTCAAGGACAGGATTTTAATTGTTCATAAAGCTAGCATGCAGTAGTATCTGTCTACGTACACCACAGTTGTGTAAAAAGACAGCTAACCAGCTCTGCCAGAGAATACTAAAGAGCACTCTAGCATTTTCCATTCAAAATTAATATTTCTTTCAAAGCAGAAGCCATGACATCTAAAAAATGCAAATTTATTTTTAAAATTGTCTTTAACACTAAAAAGACATTTAGTAATTAAATGAGTTAGGAGAGTGTGATTAGCAGTGGCTGAGCATATGCCTTTTGTTATAAGTTTAGTGGGAAATTGCTTTTTCATTCCTTTTCTTTTCTTGATTCGTTTAACAGAACATTTTCCCGTAGTTCTATTTTAATGAGCTCCTAATGATGTTCTAAGTGTTCCCTTGTACATTATTATAAAGCAATGGGTTTATAAACCTAATCAGGTTTGATGATTTAAAAAATTCAAATCAATGTCACATTTGTAATATATACAGTTTATGTCTAACCTCAGTCTTTCTGTTGATAGCTAATGCATCAATAGTGTTTAACTTTTAGCTTTTTACTTAGGTATATGGGCAAACAAAATACTGTAACTAGCACTTCTAGGTTCCCGACACTTAAATTTCAAGGAATCATCTAACACTTAAAATTGACTTTGTTCTTGAGCAGCCCAAATATCTTAAAAACATCTTATCTTTCAGTTTTCTAAATAAATTTTTGTATAAGTAGATAATACAATGCCTATAATATCCAAACAAAATAAAAGAACATCCAATGAAAAAGCAAGTCTTCTTTCTCTCTTGACGTCTAGAAACCTAGTTTTCTTCTCTGGAAGCTACCACTGTTAACAATTTATTTTATATCTTTTCAAAGTATTCTGTGCATATATAAATAAACATGTACATATTTCATGTTTCCATACAAATATATTAGACTATAAATACTCTTTGGAACTCTTCTTTTTAAACCTAACAATAACATCTATAAGATCTTTCCATATCCATATATAAAGAACTTCCTCCCTTTTCCATATAGTATTCCAGTTTATGGATGTGCCATGTGCTATTTAATGGGACCCTATTAATGGATATGTAGGTCGTTTCCAAACTCTTGCCATCACAGTGTTTTAATGAGTGGCTTTGCCCAATAATGTCATTTTGCACACATGAGCATGCATATCTGTTAACCAAATACCAATGAACACAAGATATGAGCATTTCTAATGTGATAGATATCATAAAGGATTATTATTGTATAATAAATTCTTTGCAACAACTAATGTCGGACTTCTCCACTAGGGAGGAATTCTCCCAAAGAATTCCAGTGATGCAAGGTCCCAGCAACTTTCTTGACCTCCCTGGTCCTGCAGAAGGGCTAAGTAGATAGAATAGTCTGTACTTAAACATGCTGAACAGAAACAAATTTGTAAGATACCGAAGTGTTTGGGCTTGGAGTAAGGAGGTGAGAGAGGAGTGAGAGAGGCTGGGCGGGGTGAGACAATGATATTTAGAATTAAGACCAGCCTGGCTGAAGATGCCAGGACATGCACACATAAGAGAAGGGGGGCGGTACCTGGAAAAGTTCATTGTGCAACTGTGGCAAGAGAAAGAGCGAGAACATGGGACCTGGAATCAGAAAAACTGCTTTCGAGTTCTGCCTCCATCACTTAACTACAGCTGTGTGATCTTGGGTAAATTAGGATAGCAATCCTTCTTTGCAAGGTTGTCATAAGGAATAAAGAGACAATGCATGTAAAAATGCCAGGTAAGCCGAGTGAACTTGAGAAATGCTAGTAGAATCTAAATAAATTTAAGTTTCAACATGTGTAGGTACAAAGGAATCCTAACTACTGAAAGTTCACCAGAACATCAACTCCATAAGAGCTGGGGCTGTGTCTGGCTTCTTTACTGCGTTATCCCCTGTGCAGAGTTGACATTGAATAGATGTCCCATGAATATCTATGTAATGAGTGAAGTTTGGACCAACTCTACAAAACTGGAGAAGGAAATGAAAATGCAAAGAAAGAGGCCGGTTAAAGATGGAGATAGAGCTTTGGGAATTCTATGCTTATAATTATCATCTTAATCATTATGAGGAATACCTAATCATGTATTTTATTAAAATGTATTGATTGGATAAACAAGTGAATGAATAAACTCTTTAAGGTGCTTTCCAAAATTATTTCATGAAGTGAGTAGGCTCCCGAAACCCTAGAGAAGGAAAGGGAAAGGATATTTTTATTTGAAATATTTGTATTATAGTGATTTGAACTGTTGACAAAGTTCCTCTCTATTTTATTTTTCTGTGATTTTAAGCTATTTTTTTGACCCATGTTTTGGTTGGAATAAAGCATTCTAGTTGCCTGTTATTGGCTACATGATTCTAAAATCTGCTATATTAATGTTGCTTCTGTCTCCATATGGAAATGTATAAATAAGAAGATAAGTTCTCAAGCTTTCTCAATGATCAGTCATGAGATGAGGGAATTAAATGAGAGAAGTTAGGTCAGATGATCTTGCAGGCCCTTTTCTGCCCTAAAATTGTAGAATTTTGTGAATAAAAGCACAATGGGAAGAGCAGGGGATTAATTTAAAAAAAAACAAAAAACCTGGATCCTTATGAGACAGAAGCCACATTACATGTAGAAGATTATCATAAACACCTCACATTTATAGAGTGTTTACAAAGGGGCAAACTCTACATACCTGTTTCACTTAATCCTTACAATCCCTGTAAAAGAATTTTTGGAAATTTTGTCTGTTATCAAGCAGCTGGAAAGGAGGCAATCTTTCTAAGCACATACCACAGTTTAAAGCAGCAAAGTTGCCAACAATAACCGGCTTTGTAAAAATAATTGCTGCTCCAAATCAAAGAACTGTCTTCCACTGAGTTGAAAGGGCTATTAATCTGGGGGTGGTCTTCCAGCCACAGAGACATGCAGAGATAATGTCATCTTTGACTCAGAAGCACAGAGTTCTGTGTGACATGGAAGCCTGAGTGGTTATGATTTCATGGGACAGGGCTTCTTTGCTTGGCTTGTTCTCCTTTCTAGAATGAGTTATACCCTCAATTGGTGGTACTCTTTCTCTTTTTTATTTTCTACTTCTATTGTGAACTGGCCTAAGCACTTTAGCAGCACAGAGTTCCTAGATTCCCTTTATTAATATTGGATATACACCAATAGTCAGTGATAGGTGAGGAACACAGCTCTCCAAGCCCATGACCACACTACAGGCAATAAAAGCAAGATGCAGACAAACTCTACAACCACACATTTATTGACAAGAAAGCATAAAAGTATGCAACTCAACGGCTCCAGGTATTTGCCCTTTTAGATGTTCTGATCACTCCCTGTTTGAATGACACATTTGGGGCACATGTAATAATATCCTAGGGGCAGGGTTCAGCTAGCCTTATGTTGCCAGCAGGTAAGCAGAATTCTCCAAACCAGTGGTAGACTTAGTACTATTTTGGAAACCATCTGATATGGTTTGGCTATGTCCCCCCCCAAATCTCATATTGAATTATAATTCCTATAGTGTGGGGACCTGGTTGGAGGTAATTTAATCATGGGGCGGTTACCCTTATGCTGCTCATGCTGTTCTTAGGATAGTGAATGAGTTCTCACAAGATCTGAGGGTTTTATAAGGGGCTTCCCCCTTCCCCCTGTTCTCATTCTTCTCCCTCTTGCCGCCATGTGAAGGTCATGTTTGCTTCCTCTTCCACCATGATTGTAAGTTTCCTGGGGCCTCCTCAGACATGCAGAACTATAAGTCAATTAAACCTCTTTCATTTATAAGTTACCTAGCCTTGGGTATGTCTTCATAGCTAGATGAAAACAAATTAATACAGTACATTGGTACTGGGTAGTGGGAAGCTACTGTAAAAATATCCAAAAATGTGGAAGCAACTTTGGAACTGGGTAACAGACAGAGGTTGGAACAGTTTGGAGAACTCAGAAGAAGGCAGGAAGATGTGCAAAAGTTTGGAACTTCCTAGAGACTTGTGGAATGGCTTTGACCAAAATGCTGATAGTGATATGGACAATGAAGTTCAGGCTGAGGTGGTCTCAGATGGAGATGAGGAACTTGTCGGGAACTGGCATAAAGGTGACTTTTGCTATGCTTTAGCAAAGAGACTGGTGACATTTTGCCCCTCCCCTAGATATCTGTGAAACTTTGAACTTGAAAGAGATGACTTAGGGTATCTGGTGGAAGAAATTTCTAAGCAGCAAAGCATTCAAGATATGACTTGGGTGCTGTTAAAGCAATTAGTTTTATGCATTCACAAATATATGGCTTGAAATTGGAACTTATGTTTAAAAGGGAAGCAGAGCATGAAAGTTTGGAAAATTTGCAGCCTGATGATGCAATAGAAAAGAAAAACCCAGTTTTCTGGGGAGAAATTCAAGCTTTCTGCAGATATTTGCATAAGTAACAAGGAGCCCAATATTAATCTCCAAGACAATGGAGAAAATGTCTCCATGACATGTCAGAAGTCTCTATGGTAGCCCCTCCCATCACAAGTCCAGAAGCCTAGGAGGAATAAATGGTTTCCTGGGCTGGGTCCAGTGCCTTGCTGCTTTGTGCAGTCTCAGAACTTGGTGCCCTGTGTCCCAAACATGGCTAAAAGGGGCCAAAATACAGCTCAGCTGTTACTTCAGAGGGTGCAAGCTCCAAACCTTGGAAGCTTACACCTGGTATTGGGCTTGCTGGTTCACAGAAATCAAGAACTGTGGTTTGGGAACCTCCACCTAGATTTTAGAGGATGTATGGAAATGCCTGGATGTCCAGGCAGAAGTTTGCTGCAGGGGTGGAACTCTCATGGAGAACTTCTGCTGGTGTACTGCAGAAGGGAAATGTGGGGTTGAAGCCCCCAGACAGAGTCCCCACTGGGGCACTGCCTAGTGCAGCTGTGAGAAGAGGCCCACCATCCTCCAGACTCCAGAATGGTAGATCCACCAACAGCTTCCACTGTGACCCTGGAAAAACCTTGGGCACTCAATGTCAGCCTGTGAAAGCAGCGAGGAGCGGGGGGCTATACCCTGCAAAGCCACAGGGGTGGAGCTGCCCAAGGCCGTGGGAGCCCACCTCTTGCATCAGTGTGACCTTGATCTGAGACATGGAATCAAAGGAGATTATTTTGGAGCTTTAAGGTTTAATTGCTGCCTTGTTGGATTTTTGACTTGCATGGGGTCTGTAGCCCCTTTGTTTTGGCCAATTTCTCTTATTTGGAATGGGTGTATTTACCCAATGCTTGTACCCCCATTCTATCTAGGAAGTAACTAACTTGCTTTTGATTTTACAGGCTCATAGGTGGAAGGAACTTGTCTTACCTCAGATGATACTTTGGACTTAGACTTTTGAATTAACGCCGGAATGAGTTAAGACTTTGGGTGACTGTTAGAAAGGTATGATTATGTTTTGAAATGTGAGGACATAAGATTTTGGAGAGGCCTGGTGGGGGAGAATGATATTGTTTGGCTGTGCCCACCCAAATCTCATCTTGAATTGTAGTTCCTATAGTCCCCATGTGTCATGGGAGAGACCTGGTTGGAGGTAATTTTATCATGGGGGCAGTTACCCTCATGCTGCTCATGCTGTTATTGTGATAGTGAATGAGTTCTCATAAGATCTGATGGTTTTATAAGGAGTTTCCCTCTTCACTCTGCTCTCATTCTTCTCACTCCTGCCACCATGTGAAGAAGGACTTGTGTGTTTCCCCTTCCACCGTGATTGTAAGTTTCCTGAGGCCTCCCGAACCACGTGGAACTGTAAGTCAATTAACAATCTTTCCTTTACAAATTACCCAGCCTCGGGTATTTCTTCATAGCAGTGTGAAAACGAACTAATACGCCAACCTTGGGAACTATCTTACTGTGTGAAGAGGTTTATATTCTTAAACCCTATTTATTCAAGGACAGACAGGGTTTCTAAGCTACTCTAGGCCAAGGGGTGGCAAACTATGGTGCATAGACCAAATATAGCCTGTATCTGTTTTTGTAAATAAAGTTTCATTGGAACACAGCCATGCCAGTTTGTTTACATATTGTCTATGACTGGTTTTATACTACAATGGCAGAGTGAGTGGTTATCATAGAAGCCTTATGGCTCACAAAGCCAAAAATACTATCTGGTCCTTTATGGAAAGAGTTAGCTAACTCCTGCACTAGCCAATCCACATGTATTAAGCACTATTATTTTCGCCAATGAAAACCCATTTCTAGCATTCATTATGCTAATTAGAAAAACCTGTAGTGTGGATCACAAAGATAGCCAAAGTGCTTACAGTGATTACCTCTGCAGTGTGGTCTTCTGATTAAATGTCAGATGACATCCCTGGAATGGGCATGTCCTGCTAGGACAGTAATCGCCTTAGAGTATTATTAAAACTAACATACATTTATGGAATATTGTTTATTTTAATTGTTTATTTGAGACACGGTCTCTCTCTGTCACCCAGGCTGGAGTGTAATGATACAATCACATCTCACTAACCTAGAACTCCTGGGCTCAAGTGATCCTCTAATCTCAGCCTCATGCCTAGCACTACAGGCATGCACCACCAGGCCAAGCTAATTTTTTTTTTAAAGAGACAGAGTCTCACTTTGTTCCTCAGGCCAGTCTTGAACCCCTGACTTCAAGCAATCCTCCCACCTTGGCATCCCAAAGTGCTGGGATTACAGGTGTGAGCCACTGCACCTGGACAATTTTGAATATTTTTGAGAGTCAATTGTAGGCATCATAATATTTCCCTTTATTGCTTCTCATAACCCATTTTCCTTCATGATTAGGGTTAAACTTTCAGACACTCTCATATCAATAACAATATCAAGCCCAGAGTTTGAAGAGTATAATATCCAATTAGATCTCAATGCAATAGCTAAGTTAGAGCAAGTTTATTAGTATCCTCATTTTCCAAGATAGAAAAAGCTAATGCTTAAAAGTATCCCTAATCTTCACACTTGCAGAACTGGTGAGTGATAGAGTGAGACTTGAATCTGAAGCTTTTCATTTTCTGAGTCTTAGAGTCTCCTCCTCTACACAGTAGTAACTTCCCAGTAACAATGACTCATTGATCAGGGTTTTTTGAGAAAGCTTAGTGGAGTTTAACTTCCATCAACAGAAATGAGTCTCTCTTCAGAAAAAAAAAATAGCCTTCTTATAGCCTTCTTGACAATTTTGCAAAAGAACTTTATCTCCTTTCTTTACATTTTTTATTCTTAAAGTTGAAGAGTCACCACTAAGTAGTGAAATTGATTACTAGAGGTGGGAGAAATTTCCCAGAGGAATAAAAAGAATGAAGGTAAATGCTTAAAAATGGGTCTGTTTCATCAATTAAAGAATAAAAGGAGTGTCTGAAGGATCAGCAGACTTAGATATGTCTAGCTTGAACACAGTGTTACAGGCTCCAGTGCTGGTCATATAATCAATCATACATGTTAGAAGAGGAAGAGGCTCATTATTAGGTCAACAAGTTCACTTCACTTGACCTTTGCAATGCTAGGTTGTTCTCTCTGCTGTGTCTCTTTCAATATGAAGAGTTCATTTATTGTGCATTGGCCAGGGGTTATTGGAGCTGTGTGGTGTCTCAAGTCCCTTCTCAGCCACTTTTCCCAGTGACTCAGACCCTCAGCTTTCCACAGTCTATTCTTCCTCAACCCATGGCATTATCTTGGCCAGATTTTAGCCCATAATTGAGGCTGATACATTTTGCTTCTTCCACCTTCAGGTTCTGACTTGGAGATAGAAGAGCCCTTCTTCTAAGATGGTCCCTTCATATACCATAGGCTCCAGTGGGCCTCTGAGGAAGAAGGAAAAGGGGAAGATATTATATTCAAGAGAAAGAACGTTAGGATATGAGCCTGGGAAGGAAGTTAGGGGTCATCTCTGCAGATGCCAGAGTGATTAACTATCAGTGAATTAGATCACAGGTCATAACCATGCAGATTCTAACAGCAATGGAGTCCTCTATTGGAGACTTTTAAAAAGTTGAAACAATCTTAAGGCAACAACTCAACAGCATAAAGAGACAACTTAAAATGAGCTCAAGTGTGAGTCAACTGGTAGATGTTACAGCAGCTGTCATGTTAGAAGAAGAACTCCCACTGCATGTCTTGAGAAGACCTGAGTCTGTTAAAGGTAGCTACTCATTTCTGAACATTGGGAAAACTTTCCATGTGATTCTTCTAGTTGACATTTTATGATGTCATCGAAAATGTTATTGAAAATAACATTATCAATGTTGGGAGCAAAACAAGACTTTTGAGAGTTTGAGTTTAAAATTAAATATGACCTAGCCTTAGTAGAAAACAGAAAAGATCAATGAGCTCTTGAATACAATTTTGGGGGAGAAAACTTATTCCTCTTTTAAAGATAATTTACTTTTCTTTTCACAGAATATAACTTTAGGGTTCTATAGGGAGTCATTTAGGAAGGGTTAGATTATCCTATGGTAACACACAACCTCAATCTCAGAGGCTTACAACAACCAGTCTATTTGTTATCTACATTACATATCCATTGTGAGTGTTGTCCTCTCTCTAAGATCCAGGATTGTAGAATTTCCACTCTCTGGAACATTGTTGGTCACTGCGGCAGAAAACGAGAGCTTTGAAATAGCTCGAAGTAGCAATTGACGGCTCCAGCTCCAAAGTAACATTTGTTCAAAACTCATTTGGCCAGCATGGGTCACATGCCCCTACTCAATCACAAGGGGCTAGGAAATGTAATTCTACCAAGTGCCTGGAAAGCAGAGAGCTGGAAATATTTGGAAAACAGTGCTAAAGACTTCCATATGTCATTACATTTGAAACGACAAAATTTAATCTGGTGTATGTTCAAAATCAGGCATGTCCCATGCTGCCTGTAATGTTGGTAAGTTGACTTTTTTAGAGTGAACATTCAAAATAGCAAAAGCCTCTACCCATCAATTCTGTGCACTTGGAGAGTGACCTTTGGAATCTCCTGGGAAGCTTAAAAAACAACAGTGCCTGGGTCCCACTCTAGGGATTGTAATTTAATTAGTCTGAGGTGCAGTTTAGGCATCAGAATTTTTTTCAAACTCCCCAAAGTGATGCTAGTGTACAACTAGAGCAGAAAGTCACTGGTTTATTCTGAGGGTCTGGGTTTTAGCATGATTTTATTTCTTTTTTTAATTGTATTTATTTATTTATTTACTTACTTATTTATTTAGAGACGGAACTTTACTCTGTTGCCCAGGCTAGAGTGCAGTGGCCCAATCCTCAGCTCACTGCAACCTCCATTTCCTGAGTTCAAGAGATTCTCCTGCCTCAGCCTCCAGATCTGCTAGGATTAAAGGCACCCACCACCACGCCTGGCTAGTTTTTTTTATTTTTAGTAGAGACAAGGTTTCACCATGTTAGCCAGGCTGGTCTCAAACTCCTGACCTCAAGTGATCCGCTCGCCTCGGCCTCCCAAAGTGCTGGGATTACAGGCGTGAGCCACCGCGCCTAGACTTTAGGGTGATTTTCAACTCCAATACCATCTCTCTATCTGTGTGGTCTTCAACAAATCAATTAACCTCTTTGGGCCTCAGTTTTATCATCTGTAAAATTAGGGGTGGGATATGTACTTTTCCACAGACCCTTCCAGCCTTAAAAATCTCTCATAGACTTCTATTTAGAAAATGTTTCAGAGCTCAGGTTAATGTATAAGTGCAGCCAAGTGACTTTGTAAGTTAATCTGCACAAACTCTTATAAGGGCAATAATTGGAAAGGGTCTTTACCAAGTAACTAGATGTCTTTTTTCCCTAAACTGGGAAGCCAGGCCAGACGTGGGGGAAAAGTCACGAAAAAGATAGTGACAAAGAAAGATAAAAAGTTAACTTGATCTTTTGGTTCTCTGTGAACTTCTGAGTCTAAAATGAAAAAATTGTATTACCTAAGGCCATTCAGATAAAAATAAATTTAAAAAAGCCGTTTCCCTCAATTCTTCTTGCTGAAAATGAAAAAGTTAAAGGTTTCACAATTTCTTCTTCATGTAATCCTATCTCAGTGCTGTCAGCATCTTAATAGTGTATTGATTGGCTCACACTCCTGCTATCTTTAAAGAAGCATTATTACTCTGTTGGGCCAAACATGAAAAACTGTGTTTAAAGACTTTTTTAAGGGTTTTTTGATTTTCCAAAAGCTTCTTGGGGGCTTATTGAGTTTCTCTGGCAGCTAGAATTAACTCTACAACGCTCTTTCTCTATTTCTGAGACAGTGAATTTATCTGAAGCCGGCAAGTTATCAATGACTCCAAGACAGGGAAGATAACGGGGCTCTCAAGATAAATTAATGTGGTAATTAGTTACCTGGACACCTGTAAATTTAGATTAGTGAGAGCATTTTTGCTGCCATCGCATTGGAAATTCATGATAATTTTCAATAGTCATTTAAATATGTGAGGCTGACTCCAGCGTCAAGGGGTAGGGAGTATGAAGAAAAGAAGATGGATTGTAAAAATTAAAACTTTTAGTACATAAAATAGCATTATACTGTTGTTCAATTATCAAAATGCCTGGCAAGCTGAAATATGACCAAAATCTTCATTTATAGCCCCACTGTACAATATTTATTTGATATCTATAATTCTTTTCTCAATTATTAGAAAAAAGCATCAGAATAATTTTTATTGAATGTTTAGAAAAATATTTGATGATCATACACTAAAATGTTATCACTTTGGGTGATGGTTTGTGCTTGGGTCTTCTGTCTTTGCTTTCTGGATTTTTTTGTGTGTTTCACCAGTTTTCTCTACTGAACATATATTCTTTTGGACCCAGATTTCGTTCCTCACTGTACTCTTGGAAAAATTACTTAACCATCCTGAGCCTCATTCTGCCATCTCAAAGTGAAGATAATAATAGTATCTACGTCAAAGGGTCATGGTAACTATTAGATTAAACCATCTGAAATGGCTGATATTTTACTGCCTTTTGACCTATAAAGATGGCGATATGAAATAGCTCAACATAATATTAAGTAAGTATTTAACATTGCATCTGGCAAATACTAAGCACTCAGGAAATATTAGCTATAGAAGTGCATTAAGGAAATAGAGAACTAGTTCAGAAATGGAGAAGATACCATATACAATTTTTAAAGTCAGATTTATTGAAAATAAGTTACATTTAGTATATAGTTCTATAAATTTTGACAAACACATACAACTGGGTAACTATAAACTATAGAATGATTTAATCAGCTCCCTCAAAATCTACTGTACCCCCTTGTAATCAGCTCCTACCCTCCCCTCCCCCTCTATCAACCACTGATCTTTTCTCTGTCCCTATAGTATTGCCTTTAATAACAATTGTTTCCCCTTACTTTAATTATCCAGATGTGTTCATTTGCCTTTTTCCTATGTGGACAGATACCTACTCCCACAGAGGCAGAAGAGACACCCCATCCCTTTGGTCAACCACTAATTCAGTTACTTCCCAGAAAGCCTGGTTTAATTAGCACTGGGGAGTGAAGGATGCTAGACTCCAGGGTGTGTAGCAAGCAGGGGAAGACATTTGCTGAGTGTTTATTTTATTCAGAGTTCACAGCTCCATGTGAATGGAGGTGAGAGTGTGATCAGGTCGACCTTTTGGGCTACTTTACCTATTATCAAACAAGGTTTTAGACTCTATGATTTTGCTGTTGATTAAAACATACACACCTGGCCAGGCACGGTGGCTCAGGTCTGTAATCTCAGCCCTTAGGGAGGCAAAGGCGGGCAGATTGCCTGAGCTCAGGAGTTTGAGACTAGCCTGGGCAACATAGTGAAACCCCATCTCTAGTAAAATCAGAAAAAATTAGCTGGGTGTAGTTGTGCACGCCTGTAATCCCAGCTTCTCCAGAGGCTGAGGCATGAGAATTGCTTGAACCCAGGAGGCAGAGATTACAGTGAGCAGAGATTGCACCACTGCACTCCAGCCTGGATGACAGAGCGAAACTCTGTCTCAAAACAAACCAACAAACAAAAAACATACACACCTGCTTGTCAGAGGGCTTTTTAGCTAAAGATCAATTTAAATTCCAGATCTTCAAATAGCATTTAACAAAGATCTGTTCTTGGTGCAGCTCTCCTTTTAGAAAAATGCCTAACCCGTGGATGTAGGCAAAGACCTCCTTTCTTGGAGGCCAGGGCATGCCTAGCAGGATCTCGTTCGTGTTTCATGCTCTTTGAGTTACATTTTTCCTGCCCGTTGTCACTTTTTCATCATGGTATTACTTTGCGTGAATATAATTTGCTACAACATCCAAATGACTGATCTTTATAATCTTGAAATCCACATGTGTCTCCCTGTTACAAGCCTTCAGTTCTCTTCCATTGTTTACAGGATGAAATCTGAACTCCTTTGCCTTTCAGATAAGCCCTTTATCATCTGATCCCATCTAGATTTGAATAATTCAGATAATAAGTTTGGTTTATTTGATGCAAATTGGAACCAGTACCTACCAAGTAGAGAACCTGGAACATTTACAAACATAGGTCACTTATTAGCCATAAAACAAATTTCAACAAATTTCAAAGTGTTGGTATCATAGACAGAGGCTGTTTCACACAGTGGAAAAGTTCATAGCCTTAGGAACCCACTTGCCTTTCTTTGGCTCCCGACCACTCCTGGTAGCAGCTCTGTGACCTTGGTCTGGTTCCTTAACCTCTCTGTGCCTCTGTTTCCTCTTTTGTGACTCTCAAAGACTTTGGTGAGGAAAACTGTCCTTCCTCCATCATAGCACACTCTCCCAGGCTTCTCTGCCTTTGCACTTGCTGTTTCTGCAACTGGACATGCCTTCTCCATGCTGAGTCCATCTGAAAACGTCCATCATTCTTGGAGTTTCAGAATGAAATCCCTGACTTCCTTAGTTAGCCTCTGGGCTCCTTAGGCCTTTCTGAACAGCCAGGAAATCCATTTTGCAGATTTATTATATGAAAGCTGTTGGGATCTCTGTCTTCCCACTGATCTGTAAACTCCCTAAAGTAGAAAGAGCATCTAATACTTAATGAATAGTGAGCGAGTGCTTATTGCAAGCAAGGCACCATTCTACACTTTTTCGTATATCAATTCATTTATCTCTAGTACAACTCTATGAGCTGGCTACTATTATTTTGCCTACTTTACAGATGAGGAGACTGAGACACAGAAAACTGTGTAATTTGCCTAAATTCACCCAGCTAGGGAGTGGTTAAGATGGAATTCAAACCTAAGAAATGTAGCTCCAGCATCCACATTTTTAATCATTATGCTGTATCAAGAGTATGACTGACTAAGTAAAAGCTATAAGTCAATGCTTCTCAACCTAATTGTGCATAGGAATCACCTGGACATCCTGTGAAAATACAGATTCTGACTCAGTATATCTGAGGTGGCACTGAGATCTGCCTTTTTAACAGACTCCCAGGCAATGCTACTGGTCTACGGACCACACTTTCAGAAGCAAGGCCCTAGACCAGTGGTTCAAAGCTTTGCTTTCTTTTGTCTCAAGACGCTTTTACATTCTTAAATATTGTTGAGGATGGCAAAAAGCTTTTGCATACATATGTTATATCTGCCAATATTTACCATAATAAAAATTAAAACTAAGAAATTTTAAATTATTTAAAATAGTTAACTAAGCCCATTACATGTTAATGTAAAAAGGATAGTTCTTCATTCAATCCATTGTGAATAACATGACATGGAGTCTCTGGAAAACTCCATGGTATAATCATGAGAGAATTTGAGCCAAAAAGTTAGATGACATCTTATTATTATTATAAGAAAATTATAACAGTACAGAGCCCCTGAACAGGTCTTAGAGAGCCCACCAGTGTCCCCAGTCCATACTTTGAGAACTACTACTTTCGATTACTAAAGAATCCTAGAGTATTGTGAAAGTTGTAGTATATTCATTGTGGAATTAAGCTTTAGTGCTTTGTAAAATGTCTGACTTGCAAAATTCTGTAAGAATATTCTAACTCTAGATTCTGTCTCTTTTTCTAGTTGCAAGTTACACCCTCATCTTCATCTTCTTTTTATCATTATTACTATTATTATTATTTTTTTGACACAGTCTGCTCTTGTTGCCCAGGCTGGAGTGCAATGATGTGATCTCAGCTCACCGCAACCCTCTCCTCCCAGGTTCAAGCGATTCTCCTCCTTCAGCCTCCCGAGTAGCTGGGATTACAGGCATGCACTACCACACCTGGCTCATTTTTTGTACTTTTAGTAGAGACGGGGTTTCTCCATGTTGATTAGGCTGGTCTCGAACTCCCAACCTCAGGTGATCTGCCTGCCTTGGCCTCTCAAAGTGCTGGGATTACAGGCATGAGCCACTGTGCCTGGCCTCATCTTCATCTTATACTGGTGCATAATAATGGGCTCAGCAGAGATAAGAATCTCTTCTGAAAACCAACAGCCTAAAAGTGTTACCCGCTCCAGACAGAAAATTTGATAAAGAAGATCATTAAAAGGAAAAACACACATTTTATCAAGTCCCTAAAAGATTTTAAAAATTGCTTTAGAATAAATCATCCCAATGTAACACGTTGACTTCAAGTTAATATGATTTTCCTTTGTATGCATTTACTACATTTATGTTTAAAGTTTTTGTCCAAATATGGTTCCACAATTTAAAAAATATAAAATGTAGAACGTTTGAAATCATTTGATATGTTTAAATATCACACATTCCCTTCTCTTTCCTACCTTTTCAGACCTTACTCTTATGACTGTATTTCTAAGCTTACACCAACTCTATGCAGGAGCACATCTGAATAGGCTCATCGGTTCCTTGAGCTGAACTTCCCTTTGAGCTCTGAATTGTTTCCTTAGAACATCTGCTTCTCTGCTAAGTGTGTATCAACCTGACTCCTCAACTGTACGTAGGGAGTTATTCTCCTTGCCAAACTTGTTTATTGTCATGTCAGGGCTTGACAGATATCATATTGCAAATTCAAGCCTCCAGGTTCTCTCTCTGGAAACTTACCTCCCCAAGCCTGATGCTTTCAATTCATAGAATCATAGAACCTCAGGATTTGTAAGGATCTTTGAGGTCATCTGGACCCTTGCCACTCAAATGTGGGCTTCAGATCAGCAGCCCGGGCATCATCAGGGAGCCTGCTAACAATGCAGAATCTCAAGAGCACCCCGACTGCTGAATCAGAATCTGCATTTTAACAAGATCCCAAGAGATGAGTGTGTACATGAAAGTTGCAGAAGGGCTGCTCCAGACCAGCTTCCCGCCTGAGGCAGAAGTCTTGTCTGCAGCATCCTCCTCCCAGCTACCCGTAAGTGCTCATCAACCTTCACATTCCAGCTCCAAGACATCACTCTAGATGTCCTTTCCTTCTAGAACGATGGTTCCCAACTTTGATTGCACATTAAAATCACTTGGGGAGATTTGAAAAGTCCCAGTGCTGAGGCCTCATCCCTGACTAATTTAACTGGAATCTCTGCAGATGGAACCTAGGCATTGGTATTTTATGAAGTTCCCCCAAGTGATTCGAATATGCAGCCAAGCTTTGAACTACTGATCCAGAGCCATCTATTTGCATCTTAGGCTATCTACTTTTTCCTTTGCTTTGATTTCCTGTGAAATGCAAATATGCCCTCAGAAAGGCAAAACTGTTATCTCCCATTTACACTTTGCTTGGAAATAGGTTTTTTTTTTTTTTATCAGCATAAACAATTTATTGCTAACTCTCTAATATCATATACTAAAGGCTTGGCAATTGACATAGTATTCTGGGATGGGAAAGCCAGAAGTTAGGAAATGAGATGAGAGCGGAGGATGTGAAGACAGTTGCTAAGGGGCAGACTTCATGCCTTCTGGTGACCAGCTCTTGGTCAATCAAGCTGCCTTGGGCAGGAAGGAACTGGGCTGGGCCAAGAACCTGAAGCTCTCCTGTGGCCAACCCACTGCAGGTTTCCAGCACTTTCTTCCGCTTCCTTATTCATGGTGCTGTGGGGTGAGGAAAGTGGGGAGAGGTAAGACACTCTATAGCTGCTGCAGTTGTGGGCTCTGTCAGCTGAGCGTGGGGTCCCCAGTCTAGTCCTTGGCCTGATAGAGCTAAGAGAAGTTTTGTTAATGATATAATCTTGCTGGCCACAAAAGCTACTTGCTGTTTTCCTCAACTCAATAATCCTTTTGAGTAATATGCCTTTTTGTTTGTGACATTACTGCTTAACAAACTGAAATCTGGATATTTTTGCAAGATTTAGAAGAATATAATTTTGTGAACACATTATTAGCTTTTAAATTAGCTAGCTTTATTTAGGTAAAGCTACATTAGAATAATTGTTGTTTGGGAATACATTCATAATGTTAACAGGTAATTCTGAACCGACTAAACACATAATCAGCTGAAAATTTAGGGAGAAGGAGAAAATGTTATTTTAAAGGGAAAATTAATAGTACATAATTATATATTAATTTGCTATTAATAAAAATATAACACAAAATAAAACCTTAATATAAATTTGGAAGCTTTTAACATTTTAGATTCTAATGAGTATCATTCACATACTAAAATTTAGAAAATGCATAGTTTGGAGCCGGGTGCGGTGGCTCATGCCTATAATCCCAGCACTTTGGGAGGCTGAGGCAGGTGGATCTCGAGGTCAGGAGTTCAAGACCAGCCTGGTCAACATGGTGAAACCCCATCTCTACTAAATATGCAAAAATTAGCTGGGCATGGTGGCACACGCCTGTAGTCCCAGCTACTCAGGAAGCTGAGGCAGAAAAATCACTTGAACCTGGGAGGCAGAGGTTGTAGTGAACCGAGATCATGCCACTGCACTCCAGCCTGGGCAACAGAGCAAGACTCTATCAAAAAAAGAAAAGAAAAAAAGAAAATGTATACCTTACAAACTCACCTTCATGCATATTTATTTTGCAAACTAAATAATTTTGCAAAATAAATAAATCTGATTAATTTAGATTTTGAGAATAAAATCCCATCACATCTTCTATCTCCCATTTCCTGCTAAATCTGGATAAACCTTCAAATCTGGATAAACACATTAGAGTGTTAAGAATGAATCAGACACATTTGACAGATTTATAGATGCTTTGGGGATTTGAAAAGTTGACTATCAGTTCTTTAAATGACCCAACAGGTAATTTTTAGAGATAATGTGCTATTAAAGTTTACTCTTTAGACTACGCAAGTATTGTAGGCAGAAGGAATTGTGTTTTGGGTGCCTGAAGAGGTGCGAAGAGGCTTAGAGTATTTATTTTCTTTTTCTTTTATGTAAAAATTAACTTTCTGATTGTACTAAGAACACTTGTGATCTTAACAAAGTTTTAAATGTACAGCACAGTATTATCATTTATAGACACAATGCTGTACAGTAGATCTAAGAACTTGCTTAACTAAGTGAAGCTTTGTACTCATTGATTAGCAATTCTCTATTTCCTCTTCCCCTCATCCCCTGGCAACCACCATTATATTCTCTGCTTCTAAGAGTTGACTATTTTAGATACCTCATATAAGTGGAATTCTGCAGTATTTGTTCTGCTGTGATTGGTTTATTTCACTTAGCAGAACATCCTCTAGGTTTAGCCTTGTCTCACAGACTGCAGGATTCCCTGCTAAGGCTGAATTGTTAATAATATTCCAGTGTATGTACATATATACCACATTTTCCTTATCCATTCATTTGCTGATGGATGTTTAGGCTGCTTCCACCTCCTGGCTATTGTGAGCAGCACTGCCATGAACGTGAGCGTGCTCATGGAGTATTTCTGCTCTCCATCACTGAACCCGCAGCTTGTCTTCCCAAGAAAATGTGAGAGGGGAAGATGAAGAACATTTTAAGAGAGCTTTTTTTCTAAGTATGATGGTTTTCTTTAAATAATATAATGTTTGCATTTTTAATTAAATCTCAATTTTGGTACATATATTCTACTTTTTTTACCAGCTTATATTTTCATTTCAATAATGCTTTATCTTTCTATTTGAAGATACAGAAATTGAAATTTAAGCTAACATTTTAGCTTAAGTGTCTATTCTACTCTCAAGTCAAAAACACTTGGAAAAGTCGTCCTGTAGTGATTACTTCCCTAAGATTTAAGAAAAATTATTTTAAAATCCCAATCATTTCCCAAAAGAATCTTTTATATAAATTCAGATTTCTTAAAAAAGGGCACACCTAGAAGGAGCCACCAGTTTGGACTGGCAACTTTGCTTATCTACTTGACTTGTCATTAAAATGCTAAATAGTTAAAATTTGAGACCAATCTATCGAACCGGTGAGCAAATTCTGTGGGCTTTCTGGAATACAGGTGACAATGTTCTTCCTGCTATCTACATCTTCTACTTTTGTCCCTTTCTCCACTTCCAATCTCTTTTCTTTTTTCATTTTTTAATGGGAGATCTGGATTTTATTATTACTCAAATCAGCCTCCCCAAGCATTTGGGGATCAGAGTTTTTAAGGATAATTTGGTGGGTGGAAGGCCAGTGAGTCGGGGGTGCTACTAATCTTTTTCTTGACATCGGGGATATTTTCTCATCTTCATTTCCCTCCATATAGTCCTATACTGCTTGGGAAAGCCCAGGTGTGCACACATACATGTACACATACAGGGGTACACATACATATACCAGTACTTTCGTTTGCATTAGAAATAAAAGTCATTATTTTTCCAGTGTCTGCTTTTTACCCCGATGAAAGTGGATAGCTTGAACTGTGTGTTTTTTTGTTTTTGTTTTTTTCAATGAAACCCCATGATTATGAAAGAGCTTGGGACCAGAGAATGATTAAAGCCATACTTTTCTGTTCATCAAACAAATACTTACAGGCTTGCCTACTACACACAAGCCAACATCTCCACATTCTGAGTTTTCTTCATGGGTTTTTCCATCATCTAGACTCAGCGATCACATTAATGTATTCCTTCAGCTCTGACATCGGAGTTTTAATGTTAATAGCATTTCTCAAGGATAAGTAGTTGGGACCTGGGCACAACTGAGAAGAATGTGTCTGGGCTGCCACGCCCAAACATAGACACAAGGATGTCTGAGCTGAGAAGGATCCTGTGCTCTACCAGTTAAGCCCAGGAAACTCATGTCAGATAGGCAATGTGACTCATCTAAAGACGTATAACAAGTAACAAACAAAGATTAGAAACAGGGAACATGAAAAACAGGCATACTGGATAAATTAAGAGGCACTAAAGCAAAAGGAAAATATGAATGGGCTAGCTGTTCCCAGGAGCAGCCAGGACTTAATGGTGACTCCTACGAGTTGTAGGTGTATCCTGTATGCATTTTCCTTTCTTTAGATGGCTCGGCCGTGATTCCTACCCCAAAGAATCCCCTTCTGGTATTTCATTATCTTTTGGGGGAGATCATTCATTGTTCCAAAATGCAATGCTTGATTTTCCATTATTTCCAGTTCCTGTACAAAGTGTCTGGGTCAAAGCTTCATCTTTGGCCTTAAGTCTCATGTGCCATCCAAGTAATAATCTACTAGTGCTTCTGGGGTTTAACTTTGGAGAGGACTTAGCTTGTCTCTGTGATAGATGTGACTGATGGAATGATAAAGCCAACCCACATTCAGTGACGGTCAAGGGTGTGGCATGAGCAGTGCCTTGGATTATCCTATCTGATGGGCACACCCTTTAAAGTAGGTGTTACATTTCATTGCAGGAGGGAGATCAAATCTGTTTCCTCCTCCTCCTTAACTGTTGATCTTTCTTCATATTGTCAATTAATTTTAAAATAGGAATCTAAGCCATTCCCTCCCACTAAGGAATTTCCTTTAACGTTATTCCGTTCTTATTTCCTGTCACCAGCACTGCCATTCTGACGTGCCGCCCACCTTCTTCTCTGGCTTGAACCCTTTTCTCTCACACCCTTCCTTCCCTGGGACTGGGTACCAACCTAACCATAGCTAGCTAACCATAACGTAGCTAACCTTAACTCAGCTACTTGTCATCTTCTTGACACCTTCTACTTGGCGACACTCACCGATCAGACTGTACTTACAAATCCTTCAGTCCCCTTTGTCCTACTTCCCCCTTTAAGAAAAATGCATGGACATAAAGATGGGAACAACAGACACTGGGAACTACTAGAAGGGGCGGGGAGGCAGGAGGGTGTGGGCTGAAAAACTATCTATTGGGTACTATGTTCAATACTGGGGTAATCATCCGTACCTCAGCCATACCTCAAACCTTAGCATCACGCAAAGTACCCATTTAACAAACCTGCACACGTACCCCCAAATCTAAAATAAAAGTCAAAAACACTTTTTTAAAGAAAAACACAGAAAAATATCAAACTCAGACTGAAAAACTGGCCTCTTGCTTCTTTTTACAGGTTTTTTCTTGGCATCAGAAAATCTGCATTTGTTTGTACCATTGCAGAAGAAGCCAGAAATGGAGCCAGCATTTCTCGGCTTCCTACGCTCACCTCCCCACAGGAGTCTTCCTTGCCCTCCCTTCTCATGCCTCCCATTTCCGCTCTCTGGATGGACTACATAGGGCTGGCTTGGAAACTGTGAGTCAAGCTCCCTACAACCATCTCAGAGGCAAGGCATTGCTTTTGTCCTCCCATCTTTGTGTGTGTGTGTGTGTTGTGTGTGTGTGTGTATTAAATGCTGCATTTTATTTTGTTTTGTTTTCATTTCACTTTTTTGGCTAGAGACTTGCTTTCCAACCTCAAAGATTTTCCTGATAAAAAAACTTTTATAAGACTCTTTTGTGTTTAACAAGTGACATCTGCCTGTCCTGGGAAAAGGAAAGCAGCTCTGTCATGAAAGTGGAGACTGTGAGCCCTGGGACAGACTGAGATGGCATTTTATCTGACATCTTCAATTCCCAGAGGAGAAGAATAAGGGATAGAGTGGTTGATGGAATTGCTAAAGTCCCACTGTCAATAGTGACAGAGATGGAATGAGAGTGCAGATCTCCTGACCTCTACTCCGTGGAGATCTCCTTGCTGCCGTGCCATTTCACAAACTAGCCCTACGTTTGAAATTGTGTGTGAGTCTCCAAATAGATGCCTGTTAGTATGGTATGCAGTTGCATGTGGCCACTTTGGGGCTCTCTCGTTCTGTTGCGTCCTGTGTAGTTCACGGTTAGATGGAGGTCACAGGACCCTGAAGAATCCCTCACATCTTCAAAACATGCACAATACAGGGGGTCTCCCTGTATTTTCAGGAAGACAATGGCTTCTCCATATTCCTGAAAATACACGGAGAGACCCTGTTGTGTGCATGTCTATCTTTCTTTCTCATCCAGTCTGGCAGCTCTAGACAGAACCATATAACTTGTGAGGTCTGCTTTTCATGCCCACGTCCCCCTTGGGAGTGCTGGTCTCCATCTCTTCATCTTCTCTTTCTCCTAAAGTGTTCAGGATCTATATCTCATCTCTTGGTTTTTCAGATCCCATCATTCTTCCTGTCCCACCAAGCACTCCACCTAGACTGCCCTATATTCTTTTAACATTCATTCATATTTTCTTTTTAACCCAAATAGACTTTCCTGTGATTAAAAACATAAGCAGTGAAAACTAACACAATGCTAATTTTCCCCGATTCACCTCAGACACTCCAGTCCTCTTCTCACACTCCATTAACACATTTGCACTGTCCAAATTTGCTGGATTCACTTTGTTCCTTGCAGCACATGAAGCTCTAAGCAGACTTATTTTTTAGTTTTGAGATGGAGTTTTGCTCTGTTGACTAGGCTGGAGTGCAGTGGCATGATTTAGGCTTGCTGCAACCTCTGTCTCCTAGATTCAGGCAATTCTCCTGCCTCAGACTCCCAAATAGCTGGGACTACAGGCGCCTGCCACCACGCCCAACTAATATTTGTATTTTTAGTAGAGACAGAGTTTCACCACATTGGCCAGGCTGGTCTCGAATTCTTGACCTCAAGTGATCCACCCGCCTGGGCCTCCCAGAGTGCTGGGATTACAGGCATAAGCCACCCACCGCACCCAGCCAAAGCCCATCTTTTTAAAACAGCTGCAGAGTGCTCTACTGCATTCCACAATTTATTTTACCAGTCTCTTCTCCAATGATGGTTGCCTTTATTGCTTTCAGGGTTTTGCTATTACTAACAATCCATATCCCAGATTCTGAAAATTTTCCTTCCCAAATTACTATTAAACTCATATATTATTCTACTTGCTGTAGACCCTGGAGCTGCTGTCCTAGGTGACAGCTAAATGAGCTAATAAATGAGTCCCCACTGTGTTAACAGGCACAGTATTCATGAGTCCTTCCTTCCCCTTCAGGAAACATATGTCCATTTTAAGAGGGACCACCTGGATAAAAGTTCTTAAAACATTTCTCTCCCATGATTTTTGGAATAGAAGGGCTATAAGTCATAAATAAGTCATAGTTTTAACCCATGGGAGTATTTCAAATGACAGAAATTTCACGAAGACATTTGTAAAATACTTAATTAAGTGAGATATTTGGGGGCAGATCGGCTTTGTTGAAAACACATAGATGCAGGGTGGCAAACTAGAAGGCTTATCCCAGGTGAGATGTGTAGTCCCAGCTTTAGCCCTGAGCCTCATCTTGGCTGACGCTGGCAGAGAAGATACAGCACAGAAGCCACAACCTGCAAACCACAACTCCTTCCTGTGGAGATGCAGCTGCCCATATCAAAATCAGGAGGGAGCATTCAGTTAAAAAGGCTGTGAGCACTACCTCACATCATACATAAAAATCTATTGCAGATCTAAATGTAGAAGGTAAGCAATAAAGCTTTTCAAAGAAAACATGGGATAATGTCTTTGTGACCTGGGGCAAATTGCTAGTCGTAAATGAAGAAAATGGATCAATCATACTACATTAAAACTAGGGTTTCTGTTCATTAAAAGTCATCAGGAGAGTTAAAAGACAAGACAGAGTGGAGAAAATATTACCAATGTATTCAACTACAACAGAAATCTCCTCTTAATTGTATCCAGAATATATGAAGAACTTCCACAAATCAATAAGAAATAAGTAGACAACCCAACAGAAAAATGGGCAAAAGAATGAATCGACACCTTATGAAATAGGATATACAGTAACCAATAAAGAAGTGACAAGGTGCTTGACTTGTTTTCAAGGAAACACAAGTCAAAACCACAGTGTGGTATTATTAACATGCACCAAAATGGCTAAAATGAAAAAGACAAACAACATCAAGTGTTGGTATGATTTTTGAATGACTAGAACTCTCATATACTTTGATGGGAGTGTAAATGAATATAGCCACTTTGGAAAAGTCTGACAATACCTTCCAAACCTAAACATATGCCTATCATATAACCTGATAATTCTGCTCACAGGTATACACAGCAGATACACATACATGCATCTGCCAAAGACACATACAACAACATCTTTGTTCACAGCAACATCTTTGGTTGTAGTTCCAAACTAGAAACAACCCAAATGTCTATCAGGAGTAAAATGGATAAACAAATTGTGATACATTTATATAATGGAATACTACACAGCAATGAACATGAAAAACTACACAACTTGGATGAATTTTTCAAACATAATATTGAATAAAAGAGGCATAAATGATTACATTGCTGCATGATTCCATCTATATAAAGTTCAAAACCAGGCCAAAATAATCTAGGTGCTAGAAATCAGGAAAATTGTTACCTATTTGGTTGTGGGGTAGGTTATGGTTAGTAGGAAGAATGAAAGGCTTTTGGGGTGCTGGTATTGTTTTATGTCTTGATCTGGGGGCTTATTACACACATTTGTTTTGTCAGTCCATTGATTACATACTTAAGTATAATCAAGTATAAGCAAGGAGGACATAATGCATAGCAGATGACTATGCATTATGCAGTATATTATTATATATGTTATCATTTGTAATACAGGGTCTTTGTCACTCAACCCAACAGCACATTATTTGCACTCTTATTTAGGGCTTCCTTTGTTCTGCTTTATGGAATAATTGGCAGTGCAACTGTCTTCATCTCCCAACAAATTTGTAGTCTTCTTGAGTGCAAAAAACATTGCTGCATTTTCTCTAATATATTATTTCTGCTCTTAGCACAGAGCCTTACACATAATGGGATTCAGTCTCAATATTTGTTTTACATTGGAGTAGGGAAAGTGTTTACTTATTTTTACTGATCTACTTTTATTTGTGTGTTTTACTTAAAAGTAAATGGGAAGTTTGAATTCTCATCCCTCATCCTTCTTCAAAAATATACACTTCTAGAGAGGAAGCATGAGGAGGGCTTTGTGGGGGTGCTGGTCATATCCTATTCCTTGATCTGGGCAGTAGTTAATAAAAGTTATACAAGTGTTCTCGCTTTGCTATAATTCATCAAGTGGTACACTTACTATTTGATACTTTTGTATGTTGTATGTTGATTAAAATGTAACATATAAATACATGTATATTTATGTTTCTAGTCTGATAAGACACTATGTTGGTGAGAGTTCATGGAATTAGTTAGGCACATATTCTGCTTATTGGGGTGTAAATTAGTACAACCTCCTTGGGAGGAAATTTAGGCAAATTATCAAAATTGAAAAGGCATTTACTGTTTGACCGAGCATGGTTAGTCTAGAAATGAACCCTACAGTCTATTATAACATGTGCAACCTATCACACATTCAGCGTCATTCATGCCATGCTGTTTATAATAATTGGAAACAACAGAAGAAAGAACAAATAAATTATACATCACACAGTAGAATATTCAGCAGTTAGTAAGGAGGCAGATCTGTATTTGCCGATTTGGAAGGATCATCAGGTTAAGAAGTGTGTAGAAGATGCTCTTGGTTGTGTTAAATATATGTGTATATAATTAGCCTGTCCATTCATAGACCATCTCTGGAAGGATATCCAAGAAACTGGTGATGGTAGAAGGAAGAAAAGGAAACTTACTTTTCACTATACACTCTGCCTGATCCACATTTCAAATTTTACATGTACCTATAACCAATTTAGAAAAATAAATCAAAAAATGATTCTTGGCTGCTGCCTCTTTGTCACTTTCACTTAGAGTCTTAATAAACATTCTATAATTGATAAGTTTGCCTTTACTTTCTTCTACCAGCCTCTAAATCTATTCCATGCAGGAAAGGTCAGATTCTTCTTCCATGATAATGAGCAAAGTAGGCAGGTCACTCTTCTGCTGGTGACCTTATTAATTGAGTTTAGACCTCCAGTGAATTTGAACAGATTTTTTTTTTTAATGAAACATTCAAAGCCTCTTGGCCCCTCTTTAGTTCTCCTCCTCTCAGAAAGCAGGAAGAGAGTGAAAGGCAAGTGTTCTATTTGTCTTTAGTCACATTTACAAATGCCATAGTTGGTTATCAAACTGGAAGGAGAGGGAATCTTGCAGGATGCGATTTGAACTGCAAAGGAAGGGAATAAGTTTGATGCAACATGTGCCCTAGATTTGAAGCGGATTTTGTGAAATAAGGTCTTATCTCAATAGCCTGATAATCCAGAGTGTTTGCAGGCCCTCAGAGGTAAAGTACAACAATATAATCTAATATAATGCCCCCAAGGAAGAAACAAGAGGGGCCTCTGAAGAAACCAAACCTGTTTCCCAAGTCACCTATGGCCATCTGCAAAAAATGGAAGGGAGGCACAGGGCCAGGGATGCCGAGGTGGTGTGGGCACATGTGGAGGACATCAGCAAGAAGGCTGAAGCCCAGGCTTGCGAAATTTGCAATGGGCAATTTGCACAGGTCTTTCAAAAGGCACATTCAGCGTAAAGGTAGCTTAGATTAGATGGTGCTGTTTTATCAGCTAATAAAGAGAAAGTAAAACCTGGAATTTACTGATTGTTTCATCCAGCCCATTCATTTTTACCAAGGCACACTATACGCAGAGCCTAGGATTAAACACCCATATCTCCTGATCCTCTCGGTCCACTGCTGTGTTTACTTTCCACATTGTCCTCTTAAAAGCCTGAAGTCTGGAACCAGACCCCGCTGCATGCGAGCTGCATGACCTTGGGCAAGTTTCTTAATCTTTCCATGCTTCAGCTGCCTCATCTGTAAAAGGCGAGAATAGTAATAACAGTATCTTCCTGGTATGGTTGTTATTGGGATTAAAATGCACTTCAAAGAGGGTTTGGTACATAGAAGATGTTAAATAAATGGTAGGCATAAAATCAATGATTATTATTACCTCCAGTTTCTGCATCACAGAGAATCATTTTTAAGTGGGAAAGCCTGCATGGGAGGCATCTGCATTGCAACACTCGCTTGGTTCTGGGTGCCACATTAAGTCTGAGATAAGAAAACACTTTCGCATAAAGAAAGGCCTCCAACAACTTCCCAGCTGGCGCTGGAGGCTGGAGGAGCTCTCTGACACAGGTGGAGTTCAAAGGGAGGTGACGCCACCCACCACCAATGCTGAAAGCAGATCCTGTGTGGAGTGGAGGCAGGGCCTAGATGACCTTTAGGGCTCCTGGTAATGCTAAAAGGTCTATGATTTTGGTACCTTAGAGACTAGTAGCTTCGGAAGCAGTCACTTTGCTTAGCTTAGTGACCGGCTTTATGGTCACCTTGGAAGTGAAGAGCATAGTCCTGTCTGAACTTTGCTCCAGTTCTGTGTAAGAGGACAAGCTCTGGTGTCACAGCTAAGGCTTCCAAATACTCAAGTTGGAGGGGACTTTGAATTTATTTGTGAACAGACAGTTGCACACTTGAAAATGCCAACACATAAGGGAACATACTCAGCTTTGTTAACTGACAAGATTGAGCTCATTACAAACTCTCCAGCCAGGGGATATTTCATTCTTAAAAGAGGAGTAGAAATCTTGCGTGTTTGGGGGGCTGGGGAGGGGAGAAGAATATATCAGTCAGCATTGTTTCCTCCGGCGCTCCCAAACATAGGCTAACTGTGAAGAACCAGGACGCTCACCGAGTCCTGGCAGCGCTGCAAGGTGGGGCGGGGGCGGGCGCGGTTCTCTCGCTGGTGACTGCAGATTTCCTCTGCGGGGCACTTCCTAGGGCCTTTGATCTTTTCCCAGGAACTGGCGAGGGCCGCGTTTGCCTCTAAGTTTATTCCCTCTTGGTTTATTTATTGTATCTGTTTTCTCTTCTCGCTGGTTTGGAGGTCAGAATGCCAGTATGTAACGGGACGTGGGTCCCAAGGTTTCCCCTCTCCGGTCACTACCGCAAAATCTGGCAAAAGGTACATTTTACTGAGTTCTGGGGCAGCAAATTCAGCGGAAGAGAAAGAGTCTTTCTCCTCTCAGGGAGACAACCCAGGAAGCCCGATCCCGGGATCAGAGGCCAGGACCCCGCCCTGGCCCCCTGCCCCAGCCCCATCTGGGCGCCGCCGGGTGCTCTTCTCAGTACGCCAGAGGACTCGAGCTCGCGTCCCTCCCTGAGAAGCCAGGCTTAACTTGGAGTTTCATCTCCTCCCCAGGAGGGTCTCAAGTTGCCTTCGTCTGCCGGTAAGGGCTCCCACTCCCCCGCTCCGGGCCCTAATCTCCACCTGGCGTCCGCGTCTGAGCCGCCGGGCCTCAGCTCTCCATCTGCGCGCCTTAAATCCCATTTATCTTCTTAGCGCCTCAGACCCGGCCGGCCCCGCCCCTCTTCCTCTCACCCCCCCACCCCACTTGCAAATCACAGACCCTAGTCTACCCCTCGCTCTTCCAAGTGCGCTGGACAAACTATAGCAACCTTTGAGGTGTTAAAAAAAAGTCGCCAGGCTGGGTGGAGGCGACCTAGAGGGGCGCGGCAGGAGGAGGGCCCAGGTGGAGTGGGAGGCGTCCCAAGATTTCAGGGTGAGGACCGCGGAGGGTCCTCGACCCGCAGTCGCCTAACTCCTGCCTTGCGTCTCCAGTGCTTGAAGTCGGTCCCTCCCAGGCCCCCAATCTAGGTCACCAGCGGGGAAGGGCTGCGCTGGGGGTCGCTAGAGAGGGTGAGGGGCGGTCTGTCTGCTTCCGAGGTGGGCAAGGAGTGAACGTTTCAGGGCCTGCCCCTCTCAATTCCACTCGATTGTAATTTCATCCCCGGGCCGGTCGAGCCTCCCTCCCTCCCGCGGCCAGCCCTTCCCTCCCGGTCGGCCTCCTTCGTCGCCCCCGCCCCCGCGAAAAGCCCTGCAGCTTGCAGCAGGCTTCACTCCCGCACGCCGATCTCCCGGCTGCAGTCCTGCCTCCTGTAACTGCCCGGTGGTTCCGGGCCCAGACCCCGAAACCCCCCACCTCCTCGCGCTGGCCCGGGGATCCGCGGGAGTTGCGTCCCCAACGCGCCCCCGGAGACGCCCTTTCCCTTTGCGCCCGGGACTTGGTGAAACTTTGCAGGCGCCGGCGGCAAAATGGATTTAATCCTAGGCGTCTTGCTCCGGCTCCTGCTCCTGGCTTCCAGCCTCGGACCCGGCGCTGTGTCGCTCCGAGCGGCCCTCCGAAAACCAGGTAATGCGCTCCTCAGCCTGGAGCCACCACGCCCCGAGCGCCCCTGCTGGGCTCCCGGGCGAGGACCTAGAGCCTGCAGCGCACCGCCTCCTTCTTCCCGACCAGCGTCGGCTTAACTCGCTTCAGCTCTGCCAGGAGCTGAGAAAAGACGCGAACCTCGCCCTCCCCCGCGCCCGGGCAGCTCTAGGGATATTTATTTGTTAAAAGAATGATCAGTTTTCCAGACACAGTAGAGGTGGTGGTCCCCGTGTTTGACCGCAGAGAGCTGAGAGTTGGGACAGCGATCCTGCTGTCTCAATTACACAGGATGGCAACCGTGCAGAGGAGTCAAACCAGCCCCTCCTGCGTCTCCAAACATCTTACTGAATTCATAGTGTCCAGAGCTCAGCCATTTCCTGTTAAGTGTCTTAAGGGCTGCCTGGAGCCCCCTCTGCCCATCTCCGGTCCTGCCCACGCACCGTGCAGGGATGTGGACTCTGCTCTTAGCATCCACTTCCACTCTGGGGCCGTTTGTTCAGAAAGAAGCACCCAGTGGGTTAATTTTACCGTGTTTTGAACTTCTGTCTTTGCTCTGCTATTTAAACAAAGATATGTGTGTTGCAGCTTGTTATAAGGGATTGAGGATTGGGGGAGAACTTGAAACCATAATAACGTGTATTTCCTCTAGCTGCATATAGGTAAAAAGTCTTCGTTTATTTTGGTCTACTTTGATTTGGCCTATGTTGTGAGATTATTCAAAGTAGAACATTCTGAACAATGAAGTTCTAAACACTGTTTCCCAAATAACGATTTTTATTATTTTCTGCTGGGACCATATTTAGAATTCTGAAAAATCTGTTTTGTCTTAGCTTACTTTGTAAGGGAGGTTGTCTTATGGGATTAATTATATCTTATGAACAATGGAAAACAATGTAACTTTTATTTAAATGCAGTCTGCAAAACCTCACAGAAAGTGCAGTTTGTCTTCACAAACATTTCTGTAAGAAAGAGACAAAGCTAGGAAAATTTATCAGAGGGCAAAGAAAATCGTCTTAGCGGGATCCCATGTGGATGCTTAAATCTTTTCGCATTGGAACTCTCTATCTGGAAATATGACTTGTTGCATTTCGGCTCTGGAAACGCCCTCAGTCTTTGCGCTGTATCTCTTATTACCAGCACTTGTTACCTGCCTTGAAATCTAAGGTCGTTATCATAATCTACACCATATTTAACTTATGAGCCATTCCATTGATGAGCTCTTCAATTCATTTTGGAGATAATAGCTTCAGTCCAAAGTAATATCACATTAAACTGTTTCTCTTCCTGCATGCACACATACACACACCTTCAAGGATTTCAGTGAAGGGCTTCTTTCTAACTTTCCTCCTTAAGATAACCACATCACGATCAATTGCATTTTGCAGATTTATTCACATGAAATAACCCATTAATTGTCACAATTTTTAAACAAAGCGTAGTTATATCTATAGTTTTAAAGCATGAACATTGTATGCAATGCTTTTTTAAGGATATATTTTAATCCATTTAAGGGGAATTTTTAAGAAGTATTTTATAAAAACCTGTAGTATAATACTACTCATATGGGTCACCATATTTTCTTTCTTAGTTTTTGTAGTTCTTCTCCTAAAAAGATTTGCTACCTGGTTCATTCAGGGTCTCATTCTGATATTCATATCAGGTATATGCCATGCTGACCTCTTTGGTTTCATTTGAAGCATAGATAGGGTTTTGATAGTGGAAACACCACCTCTTAAATACTTTGGCATATTAATTACATAAAATTTGAGATAGAAGTGTTTAGGTTCAACCTAGAAGAGTTTTATTTTTATTACTTTATACTTTTATCCAGACACTGGCTTTCAGGTTGGAAAACTTCTCAGATTAAAATGACGGCTACTTCATAAACTTCAGGGGAAATTTCCCTCCTGGGCTCATTTACATCCCTTGGAAAGCCTAGTTTTTGATCCGGAAAATTGGTCCAGATTAAAAAACTGAATGTGCCCTGCTTGGCTCTGATGTGAGCAGCAACCAGCTAATTTATAATTTTCCCCAGACACTAGCAAATCCTGCTAGTATCCATATGGGAGTTTCTTCGTACCTTGTTTCCTCAACAGAAATTGGTTCATATATAGTACTTTGAAGGTATCGTGACCACTGTGCAGGCATACTGGAGCGCTTCTGTTTTATTTGGATGACCCTCCCTGTCTTCTCATACTCCTAAGTCTACTTTTGATAAGTACAACATTGTTGGAGAAGTCTTGGATTCAAAATCAACCTGCAAATTCCCCATCCCCACCTACCTCTGGTGAGAAAAAAACGAGTAGCAGCTTCAAGTCTGAGTCTAGTTTGGGTTCAACACAAGCAACCTTTCTCTTCACCCCAAGATAGCTCCTCTTTTGACACTGAACATTAATAAAGAAACCTCTGCATTTGCCAAGACTTACAAGAAATGACAGTTTTCAAATTAAGTTAAATTAAATCGTAATAACGAACACTAAGTGCTTGCTACACTGTTCTAAGAACTGGATGCATAGTGATTTATTTAATCAACCCAATAGCCCTGGGAGATGGGGACTATTATTATCCCTTTCTTTCTGAAGGAGAAATTGTGGTTTAGAGAGGTTAAATATCTCACCCAAGGTCACACAACTAGTAAGTGGTGGAATGGAAATTTAAGCTCCGATATTCAGGACCAGAAACTGAGTCCAGAACACCGTGTTTGCAGAGGTGTGTAGCATGTCTTGTAGGGTGTCTTCCTGGAGGTTGAAGAGTGGAGCTCCGGTGGGTCAGATACTGGAGGCTAGGTGGAGGCTGCTGTTTTGTGTGGGGATCCTGTGTTGCTCTTAAACATTTGTAAATGGGATATGCTCATGGCTCCTAACACAACAGAGTGCGTATGATACTGAAAAAGTTTTGGAAGCTACTATCTACTGGCCTCATTTATACGAATCACAGCGTGTGGCCTTATGGTGTGATGATGAACCACTTGCTTCTCTTGTTGAACTCCTGAGGATTAAGGCTTGTGAGGGCCAGAGGGCCCACTAGAGTACCTGAAGGTAGAAAAAGGGGTCACCGAAGAATGGAAGGGTTTAGGGCCCTGTCCTTTCCCCAGACCTTCACGGTGTGGAAACACAATGTGTTGGATAGCCTTCATTCCTTTTCAGACTACAAGTTAGAATCATAGGCCTAGAAGGAAGTGAAAAATCCTCATTTTGCAGTGAGGTTGAGGGTGACTCAGTGACTTGCTCCAGTTAACATCAGAAGCTGAACTGGAACTAGCACCTAGACCTCCCACCCTCCTGAGTGGTCTCTAGCCTAGTGCTTGTCCCATCACCTGAGTCTCACCAGAAAGTGCAGGAGGACTGCCATTCTTCTGTGGTGGGGCAGGAAGAAGGGAGGGGGAAATCCAGACAACTGCGGGAACCAGCATGCAACAAGTCACTTCATTCCCGCAGGCATAATGCTAACTCTTGTCCTTATTATCATTTTAAAGTCAGATTTATTGAGGTATAATTTATATACAATAAATTTCATCAAGTCTACAGTTTGATGAGCCCTAACAAACATACACAGCAATGTAATCACCACCAGAATAGAAATATATAGAACATTTCCATCATCCTTACATATTCCCTTGTGTCCCTTTGTAGAAAAATGACTCCTTCCCAGCGCCTGGTAACCACTGATCTAACTTTTATCCCTGCAGTTTTGCTTCTTCCAGAATGTCATATTTTGCGTCCGGAAGACGCATCCATGTTTTTGCATATATTGGAAGTTTGTTCCTTTCTTATTGTTGAGTAGTGGTGCGTTGTATGGACCATGGAATTCCAGTTTGTTTAACCATTTGCTAGTTAGTGGACTTTTAAGTTGTTTTCAGTTTTAGGCTATTATGAATAAAGTTCCTAGACACGTGCACATATAAGTCTTTGGAAGATATATGTTTCCATTTCTCTTGGTAAACAGAAGGAGTGGGATCACTGCATCACATGGCAGGTGTATGTTGAACTAGATAAGAAATCACCAAACTGTTTTCCAAAGTGACTGTACCATCTTACATTCATACAATGTATGAATGTTCTAGCTGCTCCTAATCCTCTACAACACTTGGTAGAGTTGTTTTTTCAGGTTTTGTTTTAGCAATTCTATTATAAAAAGCATGTAATAGTATGTCATCACAGTTTTAATTTGCATTTCTCTAATGACTAATTATATTCAACATTTAAAAAATTATTTATCTGCCATATTTTCTTTGGTGAAATCTGTTTAAATCTTTGGCTGATTTTTAAAAATTGGGATGTTTGCCAGGCTTGGTGGCCCATGCCTGTAATCCCAGTACTTTGGAAGGCCAAGGTGGGCAGATCACTTGAAGCCAGGAGTTTGAGACCAGCCTGACCAACATGGCGAAACTCCAGCTCTACAAAAAATACAAAAATTAGCCGGGCTTGGTGGTGCATGCCTGTAGTCCCAGCTACTTGGGAGACTGAGGCACGAGAATCGCTTTACCCTCGGAGACGGAGATTACCGTGCGCCAAGATTGTGCCACTGCACTTCAGCCTGGGTGACAAAGGAAGACTGTCTCAAAAAAAAGAAAGAAAAAAAAATTGGGATGTTTATTTTCTTATGATTAGTTTTGAGTGTTTTTTTGTATATTCTGGATGCAAGTCCTTTATGAGATCTGTGTTTTGTGAATCTCAGCTTCTAGTATGTGGCTTGTCTTTTTATTTTCTTAATGGTGTCTTTCAAAATGCAGAAGATTTACATTTTGATAAGGTCTAATTTATCGGTTTTTTAAATCACTCATGCTGTTTTTTTGAAAGCTTAACCCGTGGCTGCAAAGATGTTTCCCTATGTTTTATTGCAGAAGTTTTTTAGGTTTTACGTTTAGGTCTAAAATTCATTTTGAGTTAATTTTATATGAGGTGTGAGATAAAAGTCGAGGTTTATTTGCTTTTGTATGGATATCTTGGCTTTATTTTCTAAGCACTCTTATGCTTGGTGGTGGGAGGTGGTACGTCAGAGGCAAAGAGATCTCCAGCATGGAAGACTTGCTGTAGCTCTCAAGCCACAGTGGCTGGCGCCATTAAGACATCCTCATTTCTATGCAGTAGATAGGGTATAGATCTTTTGTCTCTCTACAAGGTTCTGTCAGTGAAGTCAGACTTAGGGCTGACTGCCATGGCATGTCTGGGAAGGGTTCCTGGGGTTAAAGACCGGTGCTCCCAGGCCTAGAGCCTGGGGCTGCTCTTTGTTTATTTAGACAAGTCTCCTGACATTTATTAACTCTCTGGCACTAGAGGGGCTGGAGAACTGCACCGGTCCTGCCTTTTCTCCTGCCTGTCCAGTTTGCCTGAGGTCCCAGGGTCAGTGGGAGAAGGTCAAATCAGCGTTCAGAGTTCAAGATTTTCCCTGGAGGATCTGGGCGTCCACAATCATCCTTAGCAAGATGCAGTTCTCTCATCTTTTTCTTTCCACTTTCTCAACATTTCTCTAGTGGTATAATCAAACTAGAATAAAGATGTAAGGAAAGTCAGGAAGCAAAAAGAAAAGGCTGGAAGAGAAGAGTTAGCTTATGGGCAATACACCTTGTTGGTTGCTGGTAGAGATACATGCACCTCTAGTGGCATTCTGCTGCTGCTAGTGTGAGACTGAATGGCTAACGGTCAGTGGCCAGGGATCAGGGGTCACCCTGGTCTACTTCCCCAATGCCACCTTGATCCACCTGGAATTCACAAGAGACTGGTTACTTCCTCGCTTATAGCTTTCATCTAAGCCCTCTTCCCAAAGCATGGCATTTGGGGGAGATTCTGTCATCCGTGTGTTCCTTCCTATCCCCTTTCCAGTCCACTGTACTCCATATTGCAGTGCTGATTCAGGCTGTCTCATTTCTCCAGGAACTCTCTAGCTCACAAAAGCTATGGGGCACTAGAAGCTAGGTGCTAGGGACGTAGCACACGCATCCCCAGCACCCAACTCCTAGCGCCCCAAGCAGTTCAGGTAGACAGACATGTTTTCCTCTGATTCTTCACTCCGTCAGCCTGCCTCCCCTCCTATTGGTTTCAACATCGTGTTTAATCCTCATAAGGAAACACCTCTCTCTCTGACTCCATCTCTCATTGTTTGTCTCACTCTTTCTTTTCATTAATTCTCTGTGAGGTAAAGAGACAGAGAAGTCAAGGTCAGGAGTAAGTGTAGTTTAATGTGAGGCAAGACTTGTTTTTCTGAATTCCTTCTCAAGGAAGAGTGGCTTGGCCAGAAAGGAGCTGAGTGGTGCTTTTTGTTTTTCTTACCCAGAGCTGAGGGCTTTAATAACCTTAGCATTCTTTGGGGAATAGTTGTCCATCTGTTCACGGCTTACTACAGCCCAAAAGTAGTCTAGTAATTTTGGCTAGATTTCTGGAAGACTGGGACTCAGCATCTGAGGCTGAGGTGGGACCCCAGCTTGACCAGAGCTATCCTGTGGCTACCTTGTGTTCTCATGCCTCACACCCTGGCAAGCCGGACTGTAGTGTTTCCCAGCTGACTGAATGATGTGATGTCTTGATTGCAGCAGAAAATCTTTTGAGTTGCTAAAGGCCCGTGTGCCTTGCCTTTGTTTTTACATGTCAAGCTGCACATCTTAGAGATGCACCTGCTATTTCAGGTATCGTAAAAGGGAAAAGGTGAGGAGATATGGCAGCTTTTAGAGGAAATTCCCCCAAACCATCTTTGATTGTGGACCTCCCCTTCAAGGAAGGACGCCAGGATGTAACTTCAGCCTCCTGAAATGAGCGGGGGTACTTTTGCTTCCTTGCAGAACTCCTCATGGGTTCTCATGTAGAGTGGCTTAGGTGAGTCAAACAAAATTTCTGCCAGCAGAGGGCGCACGTTCCAGAGCTGGCTCTGCGCGGATCTCCGCCCTTAGCAGTAATTCCTGCAGTAAGTGGATGTGAATTTTTAGAGTGCAAGGCCAGGCACCCGCCTTTTTAAACAAGAACCTCAGATGACTTGATGCACACTTTGAGACATGCCAAAAGAGAGTTTGCACTCCCTTACTGCCTTCCTCTCCTTGGTACCTCGAACCAGGTATTCTGTATTATGCTGATCGTCTCCACTTCCTACCACCACGCCCAGCTGTAACTCCTGACGACCACACGTTGCTCTGGGCATCTCTAACCAGAACAACCCTGCCCTTAGACTCTAAGTTGACTGGTCAAAGAGGGAAACCTTGCAATGGCGTTAACAAAAAAGCCGCGCTGTTCTCTATATAACCAACGTTTTCCCCCCTTACCTCCCATCACCCCCAATCCCAAGCTTGTTCTTTCAGCCTTCAAGGCTGGTTTCTCTTGGTGGAGCATGAAGGCTTGCGTGAGAGCACATATTCTGATATTACACACATTTGGGTTCAAGTTCTGACACTTTACAGCTACATGGTGACAGCGGGTCAGTTATATATGCTCCATAATCCTCAGTTTACTCATCTGTAAAAATAGCATAAAGAAAGACCCTACCATATAGTGTTCCAGGGAAGATCCAATACGGTAATGTACCAGGGCATTAAAAAGGATTAGAAGACTGACATTTGAAGGCAATGTTTAAGAAATTGGGATTGTTTAATCTGGACAAAGAAGAAAAACCTGAAAGAATTTCTAATTTCCAGGCATCAGAAGTAATAAACACAGACATTTATGATTTTATGTACTTTTATTCTTTTCCATATGTATTAAGGTATGGCTACACGTGATGTAATTTGTATTGAATTGTAACATTTTTCAGACAAATGAATTAACAAATTAGAAAGACTCTCTGGTCAACCACATGCCTTGATTTTTGGTTTGGAAAATAAGGATGATTTTTGCCTGGTAATTGTCTTGGGGGAGGTTTTGCAGGATATGGTAGGGCAGCAGCTGTTCCTAAACAGAATTATCCAAACTGATATGTTACTGGGAGTCAGTGGAAGTCTCCGTAAAGCCAGAGAGCTAAGAAATGGTCCAGGTTTTGCTCACTGATAAGTTGGTTGGAGTAATTCAGGAAGCACTACTAGGGACATGGAAACATAGACCAGGCTCACTTAGTCCATTTCCTATTGATGTTTCCTTAGCTGGAAAAAGCCCCCACTTATCCAAAGCAGACTAGTGCTTTGAAAGAGCTGAAGTGCTACCTAAGGACAGAAGATGATCTAACAATAGTCATAGTAATTATTATTACTTTCACCAGCCAGACCAAGCAAGGATATACATCCCAGTGCTTTGATCTCATTTCCAGTATCCCCCATCTCTATTCCCCTAAAGACACTTGACAATTCTTTCTTGTCTGACTCTGCAAGTCCTGAGCAATTTAAATTTTAACACTTGTGTTTGCTGACAGGGCAACAAAATCCCGAATCAGATTTAATGCAATGTTAATGCTATTTATTTTTCTTGGTGCAATAAGTTTATATTAGCCATTTAGTGACTTACATTGTGCAAAAGGAGTTGTATCAGCAGGCACTTTTCTGTAACATCTGGGCACTTGGAAACATAATACTTAAATACAACCTGAGTTTAAAGACTTCCACGGACAGATGGCCAATTTTATTGATCTAATCTTTCAGTTAGGAATAGATCCCATGATCCTTTGCTTGTACTTCTTGGAGTGAGCAGAGAAGTAAATAAAATGGGTGATGGCTGTGAATTAGGCACCTGTTATATTGTCTGTGATTTATTTTTAAAATACTTCAATATAAACAGTGACTGTATGAATTACTTTAATCTCTGCCCTAGGGGATCTTAGTTAACACTTGAAGTAATCCAGGCTAGAAGGTACCACTCTGGCATAAGAATTTACATCTATTTTCATCTCTTGGTGATTGTGCCATGCCAGTGGTTAAATATTTGGAACTTCACCTCTGTCTTAGGCAGGAATTCAGACTGGTTAGTGATTATTTGAAGAACTTTATTATGACGTTCAAAGTGGCAGCAAAAAGACTTAAAATGATGTTATCAGATAGTTACACTAGAGGGTTTGTTAATTGGCATAAATTATGTTAGATGCAATGTTTTTATTGGTGAAATATGTGATTAACTAGAAAGATTATTCATGTCCCTCTATTTTTACATGGACAAAGAGTAAGAATCCAGCAACTCCAGAAATCAAGCTACTTTGGAGCGGCTGAATACAGCTAGAGTTCCATTCATTTCTGCATTTCCCTTACACAATAGTAGTCATTTGCCTGGCCCTACCCAGCAAGATGGTTTGCTGATTTTGCCATTAGAATATTGATGTATCTCTCTCAGCAGATACAAGCAGGTGCTTGTATTAATTAGGGTAATTAGCATTACCTATTGTAACAAATCCAAATCTTGGTGGCTTGACACAAAATTTATTTTTTGGACTTAGTCTATAGTCCAAAGTGGATGTTTCTTTCTAGGCAGCCCACCTCAGCTGTCTTCCTCTAAAGGGTGACTTGAAGACTCGAGTCATTCTGTCTTTAATATCACCATCTTATAACACCACCATCTTTAAAATGGACCTCCAGGGTGGGAGGTAAAGAAAAAGAAGTCTTGTTAGAGATTTTCTGTGCCAAATCAGAATGTGGTCATGTTGCCCCAACCCAACTGTAAGGTTTCTGGGAAATGTGATTCAGTAATGTGCACAGGAAGAAAAAGAACCACATGTGGTAGATTGTCTCTGATGCAGTGCTTTGGAGTTCCTGAAAGGACAAAGAGGAGACATCACCAAATTTACAGCAGCAGGTTGTATGATAATTTTTGTGGCTTCTTGCCCATGGATATTTGTATATGTGGCAGAATTTGACTTGGAATTTGCTTTCGTTGTAGTGTACAACCTGGTTCAAAAGCAAATAGTTACCATCTATTTTTACTTGCTGGAGGCCACCACAATTTTAAAAAGGAATCTAAAAACCAAGCCGTCAAATTGATTTAGGCCAGTTTGCAGTAAGGTTCAAAAATATGTATATGGGTAAGTGCATATGTGCTATATGTTACTATATGTTTCCCACATTTTACAAAGGTAAAATTAATCCCTTTAAAAAAAAAGTTGGCCAGGCTCAGTGTCTCATGCCTGTAATCCTAGCACTTTGGGAGGCTGAAGTGGTGGGTGGATTGCTTGAGCCTAGGGGTTTGAGACCAGCCTGGGCCACATGGCGAAACCCCATCTCTACTAAAATACGAAAAATTAGCCAGTCGTGGTGATGTGCACACTTATAGTCCCAGCTACTCAGGAGGCTGAGGTGGGAGGATCACCTGAGCTCAGGAAGTCGAGGCTGCAGTGAAACATGATCCTGCCGCTGCACTCCAGACTGGGTGATGGGAGCAAGACCCTGTCTCAACAGCAACAACAACAAAAACAGCCAAAAAGTCACTACCCAGTGGATTAAATAGAGTGAGTTTCTAAGGCATATCAACTAGAACTCTAGTCCCTCCCACCCCTAGTTTACTAGAAACTCCTTCTGTTTGTGTCCCATAACAAAAAGGACTGGACTATTCATGGTAGAATATTCAGTGAGAGTTTCTTCTTAAATTATAAAAAAATCTTTTTTTTAGACACCACAGCCTTCTTTGATGAAGATGAAGATGGTATAGGCTGATCTCAACAAAAACAAATTGATACAGTTGGTTGAACCACTGTGCACTTTTCAAAGCACTTCTAAAAATGATCTCATTTGATCTTTGCAATCCTTGCCCTACCAGGAAGTCAGGGCAGATGACTTAACAAAAAGGAAACAGGAGAGCCAGGACATGAACCTAGGTCATCCAGTCCTCTAGCCCTTGTTGCTTCCCATCAACCCAGAGGTGTTTCTGCAGCTAATGGATGAGAGTGTGATTATTGCTATGTGCTTGAGTCTAGCTCTGTAGCCAGGAGGGACCTCATCAAGAAGACACGCTCCTCATCCAGGCTTCACGTAGAAAGACTCCATGTGTGTCGTGGGACACTCTGTAGAGTGACCTGGGACAGCTTTCAGTCATGCTCCTCACTGGTTGGTATGTGGGGAAAGTGGCTTATTTTACAAAATGCTGGATGACTGCAGGTCTGTTTGCAACTGAGAAGCAGCTGTAGCAGCTGGAGGATATCCCCAAAATCTTTTCAGATGTCTTCTATGGAAAACTCTCTTGGGATCTCAAGGACCACCGAGATGACACAGCTTGGCTCTGAAGCTTTCCATCCCTCCACAATTTAGCCATCCTCCTTAGTAGCAAATGATATTTGTTAGACCTTCAGTGTGTCATATTTCAAGGTTTATCATTCCAGTCTCAAGGCTTCTGTTAGTTTCTCAAACATCTCTTTGATGTTCTGGGAATTCCTAATTGGTGTAGTTAAATAAACCATTAGTTTGAAAAAAAAAAAAAAAAAACAAGCATTCATTTGATAGTTGTTTTTAAGTAATTGACAAGCTTAGCCACAACCTATACCCGTAATACGCATCCCTTCACCTTGGAGGAACTATAGTAAGACTCCAGTCAGACAGACCTGGGTTTGAATTTTAGCTTTAAAATGTATTGCTGTCTGATTCCAGATAGAATAGTTTCTTTATGCCTTATATATTTCATCTGAAATTTAAGGTCCATAATATGTACTACAAAGGTTTTGTATGATAAATAAATGAGAAACTATGATGACAGAAGATATACCTGCGAAAGTACCTAAACATTTGGTACATAATGGGCACTCCAATGTTAGTGCATATTAATTAGATTCATTGCGGTTTATAGAGTTTATATAGTGGTAGAGATGTTAACTTTTCTATATTTATTGTAACCCCAAATATTGACAACATTGACATAAATGTATAATTGAGCTTAGGCATCCACGAAAGTGGAAATGAAAATAATTTCATTTCCTTAATTTCATACCATGAATTATTAGAGTTTATTTCCTCAGATGAAGACTTTTGGTGTTTATATTCCTCATAAAGTTACTGATATTGATGAAAGAGTTGGAGTCAGCTTTGAGTTTAATAAAAACACCTCACATTTGTTTTGGACTTTGTACAAAATCAAGAAGAAAGGATCAGGCCACAGTAGTAGTAATAGATTTTTCAGGCATCAGCTGCATGGTTCCCTACCCTGAAAGACATTATTTGCAGTTAGAATATCAACATTTCTTTAGCTACTTTTTTACTGTGATATTAAGAGAATAAATGTAAAAGATGCTATTTCTATGATGTGTTCTCCATCTTCATTTTGCTTCAACCATACTCTACCAGAATAATATTCCCAAAATGAAGTTCCGATCCTATCACTGTTGAATTTAATATTCTTTTCTGGCTTACTACTGCTTTCCAAACGCTAAAGCTGGGCCTCTGAAATCTGTCACAATATAGCCCCAACTCACTTTCCTGTCTTTTCACTGAACACATGCCTGCATTCCAACCAGGATAGACTATTTGCTAATCCAAAGACCTCCTCTTCACTTTCTCAATGCCAAATGTTGTCCACATGTTGGTCTGATCCCTTGGAATATCCTTCCCTTATCTCTACCCAAGGAAACACAAGCTTCAAAGCATGTCCCAGTTACCTCCAGTTCTATGAAGTCTTTGTAACATCCAGCCAGAAGCCATTCCTCTCTTCTCCCTTTCTACTTTATATTATCTGTATACCTGACTCATGTCTTCTGTTAGATATGTAACTTGGTCAAGAAAAGCACCATGGCTTCTCTACTGTTGTATCCTCTTCATTGCCTAATGGATTATCTTACATATGGTTGGCCCTTCACAGACAGTTATGGAATGGAAAACAGTGGCTTCATTTGGGGAAAATACATTTTCACATTGTGTGATTAATTTGATCCTACTCCCAGCTTCTGAGTTCATTTCATACAGAAAAAATGTCACTTCCATGTGCCAACATTTTTGCACAACATATGCAGACATTTGAAAACCCACATTTCGGTATGATTCAGAGAAGTGAATGCCCCAGAGAGTCACTCTGAAGCAATATATACTTTAAATCCCACCTACATGCTGCCAAAAGCTATTGGAATAGTGGGGTTTTAAGGAGACTCTGATTGAGTCTGTGCTGTGAAATATCTCATCTTCAATACCTAGAGAACAGGTAGAGCTTGAAGTAATGCATGGGGCCACCTCAGACTTGCTTTATCATGTCTTTGGAGGCTAAGAAGCAAAGGCAATACCGTTTACTCATACATTGAAAAGTAGTAGGTGGGGAGGGATTAAAATAGTCCAATGTTCAACAATTCTCCTTCCCCCATTTGTCTTTAAAACCAAAGGAGAGAGAGGCTTGTGTGGGAATGGCATGGGAGGCATGATTGAAAAGGCCAAGTTGCAGGAGAAGGGATAAAGCTAGTCCAATCTACCATAATGAGATCTGACTGTGAGGTCATAAGTAAAACAGTACTCCAGTTCTTCAACATTCTTCTTCAATTTTATTGTACTGACCCTGGCTTGCTTTATGAAGATCAATTCCGTATTCCTTTGAAAGCAAAGCAGCCAAAAGCTAGAGTGTTTGCAAAGGATTTTTCATTCTTTGTTTTTTAAGAACCAACATGCCTGATACAGATGAATGCTCCTGGTAAGTCCTATTGAAAACAACCAATTGACTGGCCGGGCGCGGTGGCTCAAGCCTGTAATCCCAGCACTTTGGGGGGCCGAGACGGGCGGATCACGAGGTCAGGAGATCGAGACCATCCTGGCTAACATGGTGAAACCCCGTCTCTACTAAAAAATACAAAAAACTAGCTGGGCGAGGTGGCAGGCGCCTGTAGTCCCAGCTACTCGGGAGGCTGAGGCAGGAGAAGGGCGTAAACCCGGGAGGCGGAGCTTGCAGTGAGCTGAGATCCGGCCACTGCATTCCAGCCCCGGCGACACTGCATTCCAGCCCCGGCGACAGAGCGAGACTCCGTCTCAAAAAAAAAAAAAAAGAAAAAAGAAAACAACCAATTGACTGGAACATTCATCAGTTGACATTTTGAGACGGGTGTGTGTGTGTGTGTGTGTGTGTCTGTGTCATGTATAACCTAAAATAAACCTAAAAAAAAACCTGTGTCGTGTATAACCTAAAAAAAACCTGCATTACAATAGCAATTAAAAATAAACTAAGTAATTTGTTTTGAATTGGTGAAGTATTAGTGATAGGTGTACCAACATCTGAAATTTACTTTGAAATACATTTAAAAAAATAAGATTTAGAAGAGGAGGATGGTGTAAGATGGTGGAATAGGACTCTCCAGCAATCATTCCCCTGCATAAACATCTATTTGAATAACTATCCACGCATGAAAATACTTCCCAAGAGCTAGAGAAACCAGGTTGGAGATCACTGTACCTAGTTATAGCCTAACAATAAGAAAAGACACATTGAAGAAGGTAGGAAGGACAGTTATACATTACCCATGTCACCGCTTCCCCAGCAATAGGCAGCACAGCATAGAGAGACATACCCATACACTTGAGAGAAAGAAAGAGAAATAAGCATAGGACTTTGCTTTGCACTCCAATACTAGGCCCACCACAGTAAAACCCAGCGCTGGAAAGTCCTACACAGCCTGATGTCAGGCTGATACCCACAGACATAGCCCCTAGACCTATCCCAACACCAGATGGGAACACATAGCCCCTGCAAGATGGACTCAGGTTCTGGTCTGCATCACTGCTGGCTAACTACAGAGGCTTTGGACTCCAAATAATCCCTAGTGACAGGAAGACCTCAGAAGCTGTGAGTTTTGGGCATGCCCCAGTGCTGTACTAGCTTCAGTGACCATGGGCTTTGGGTTACACCTCACCACTGCAGCAGTCTCAGCAGCCATGAGATTCTAGCCTTGTGCTGTGACAGCTTTAGCAGCCATGGGACTTCAGCTTGGCACTGTGCTAGCTGTGACAGACCTGGGCTTAGAGGGCCCCTTTGCACTGCAATGTGTGCAGTAGTCACAGTCTTGGGGACCACACCCTGACAACCTGCCCAAAATCTCTAGATAGGCTTACTATTGAAGGACATTCTTTGACAAAGCTAGACTGTGAACACTGGAATAAGTATCTGCTTCATCAATGTGTAGACACTGACACATGACCAAAATGATCAGGAACAATTAGGGAAACATGACATCATCAGATGAATAAAATAAGGTGCCAGTGACAAGCCCTGAAGAAATGGAGTGCTATGAACTTCCTGACAAAAAAACTCAAAGTAGGTGTTTTAAGGAAGTTCAATGAACTTCAATAAAATGCAGAGAAACAGTTAATGAAATGAAGAAAAGAATAAATGACCAGAATGAGAAATTTAATAGAGAAATATTTTAAAAAATCAAATATTGTAACTGAAAAATACAATGAACAAAATGAAAAATATATCAACAGCAAAGTTGATTAAACAGAAGAAACAATCTGTGAACTTGAAGATATTTGAAAATATACAGTGAGGATTAAAAAGAGAAAATGAAAAAGGAATGAAGAAAGCTTAAATGGTTTATGGGATAGCATCAAAAGAGCAAATGTTTGAGTCATTGGCATTCAAGAGGGAGTAGAAGAAAGACAAAGGGGTAGAAAGCTTATTTAAAGAAATAATAGCAGAAAACTTTTCAAACGTGGAGAAAGATATAAATATCAAATTACAGGAATGCCAAAGGTCCCTAATCAGATTAAATCCAAATAAGGCTATCTCAGGACATATTACAATCAAACTGTCAAAGATCAAAGACAAAGAGAGGATCCTGAAAGCAGCAAGAGAAAAGAAGCAAATAACATATAAGGGATTTCCAATATGCCTAGCAGCAGACTTCTCTGGAAAAAACTTACAGCCAAGAGAGGGTGGGATGATATATTCAGTTTTGAAGGACAAAAACTGCCAGCTGGGAATACTGTACCCAAGAAAGCTGTCCTTCAGAAATTAAGGATAGATAAAGACTTTCCCAGACAAACAAAAGCTGAGGAAATTTATCACCACCAGACCTGTCTTACAAGAAGTGCTAAAGGTAGTTCCTCAGGCTGAAAGAAAAGGGTACCAATGAGTAATACAAAAACATCTGAGAGTATGAAACTGAATGGTAAAAGTAAGTACACAGTCAAATTCAGAATACTCTAATACTGTAATGGTGGTATATAAATCACTTACATCCTTAGTATTAAGGTTAAAAGACAAACTGTTAATAGTAATAACTACAATCATTTGTTAAGGGATATGCAACATAAAAATGTAAATTGTGACATCAAATATTCAAAATATGGAGGGGGAATGGAGCTAAAGTGTAGAGGTTTTTTTTTTTTTTTTTTTTTTTCCCCAATGAAAGTTAAGTTATTAGCTTAAAATAACCTGTTATAACTGTAAGATGTTTTCTGTAAGGCTCGTGGTAACCACAGAGCAAAACCTATAATATACACACTAAAAGCAAAAGACAAGGAATCAAAAATACTACCAGGGAAAACTGCTTAACCAGAAAGAAATATGGTAAGAAAGAATGAAAAGATCTACTAGAAAACAATTTTAAAATAGTGGTAATAAGTGTGTACCTATCAATAATTACTTTCAATATAAATTGATCAAATTCGCCAATTAGAAGACATAGAGTGGCTTGAAAAAGAAGACCCATCTATACACTGCCTATAAGAGGCTCACTTCACCTATAAAGACAAATGTAGTCTGAAAGTGAATGGATGTAAAAAGATATTCTGTGGAAATGGAAACCAAAAGGAAACAGTAGTAACTATACTTATATCAGATAAAATAGACTTTAAGTCAAAAACTATAAAAAGAGACAAAAAAGATCAGTATATGATGATAAAAGAGTCAGTTCAGCAAGAGGACATAACAGTTGTAAATATGTGTATAACCAACATCAGAGTACATAAATATATAAAGCAAATATATATGAACTGAAGGGAGAGATAGATTACAATACAGCAATATGAATAGTAAGGGATATCGATCCCCCACTTTCATCAATGGGCAGACAGAAAATCAGCAAAGAAACACTGGATTTAAACTGCATTCGAGACCAACTGAACCTAACAAACACATACAGAATATTCTATCTAACAGTTGCAGAATACACACTTTTCTCAACTGCACATGGAACATTCTTCAGGATACATTATATATTAGGCCACAAACCAAGTCTTAACAAATTTAAGAGGATTGAAATTATATTAAGTATCTTTCAGACCACAATGGCATAAAACTAGACATCAATAACAGGAGGAACATTGGGAAAATCACAAATACATGGAAATTAAACAACTTACTCCTGAACAACCAATGGGTCAATTAAAAAATTAAAAGATAATTTATTAGTTCATTTTCTCGCTGCTGATAAAGACATACCTGAGACTGGGAAGAAAAAGATTTAAGGGACTTACAGTTCCACATGACTGGGGAAACCTCATAATCATGGGGGAAGGCAAGGAGGAGCAAGTCACGTATTACATGAATGGCGGCAGGCAAGAAGAGTTTGTGCAGGGAAACTCCCCTTTTTAAAACCATCAGATCTTATGAGACGTACTCACTATCATGAGAACAACATGGGAAAGACCTGTCCCCATGATTCAGTTATCTCCCACTGGGTCCCTCCCATAACACATGGGAATTACAGAAGCAAGAAGATGAGATTTGGGTAGGGATGAAGAGCCAAACCAATCAGATAAATTAAAAAATTTCTTGAGAAAAATGAAAATAGAATTACAACATATCAAAGCCTATGGGATAAAGCAAAAGCAATTCTAAGAGGGAATATTTTAGCAATAAATGCCTAATAAAAAAGGAAGAAAGATATCAATTAAATAACCTAACATTGTACCTCAAGGAACTAGAAGAACAAGAAAATAAACTAAACTCAAAATTAGTAGAAGAGAATAATAAAGACCAGATCAGAAATAAATGAAATATAAACCAGGAAAACAATAAAAAGATCAACAAAACAAAGAGTTGGTTTTTTAAAAAGAGAAATAGAATTGACAAACTTTTAGCTAGACTAAAAACAAAGAGAAGAGTAAATAAATAAAAATCAGGATGAAAAAGGATGTATTACCGTGATACCACAGAAACACAAAGATCACAAGAGACTCCTATAAATAATTATACACCGACAAATTGGATAATATAGAAGAAATGGATAAATGCTTGGACACATACAACCTATCAAGACTGAATTATAAAGAAATAGAAAATCTGAGCATACCAACAATGAGTAAAGAGATTGAATCAGTAATCAAAAGTCTCCCATCAAAGAAAAGCACAGGACCTGATGGTGTCACTAGTGAATTCTACCATACATTTAAAGAAGAACTAATACTTATTTTTCTCAAACTCCTCTAAAAGAATTTAAGAGGAGGGAATACTTCCAAACTCATTATCCAAGGCTAGCAGTACCCTGATACCAAAAATCAGATAAGGATATAACAAGAAAGAAAACTACAGGCCAATATACCCAGCAAACTTGAATATAGAAATCTTCAACAAAAAATTAACAAACCAAATTCAACAGTGTATTAAAAAATCATTCACCATGATCAAGTAGGATTCATCGCAGGGGTGCAAGGATGGTTCAACATATATAAATCGATAAATGTGATACCTCACATCAACAGAATGAAGGATGAACACTATATGATCATCTCAACAAATGCAGGAAAGGCATTTGATGAAGTTCAACATTCCTTCATGATAAAAAGTCTCAACAAATTAGGTATAGATGGAATGTACCTTAACATAATAGAGGCTGTATATGACAAACCCACAGCCAATATACTGAACATGAAAAAGTTGAAAGCTTTTTTTCTAAGATCTGGAATGAGATAAAGATGTCCATTTTCCCTACTCTTATTCAACATTGTACTAGAAGTTCTAGCCAGAGCAATTAGGCAAGATAAAGAAATAAAATGCTCTAAGTTGGAAAGAAGAAGTCAAACTGTCCCTCTTTGCAGATGACATGATCTTATGTATAGAGAAGACTGTAGATGCCACCAAAAAACTGTTAGAACTGATAAAAAAAAATCAGTAAAGTTGCTGGATACAAAATTAACATGCAAAATCAGTAGCATTTCTAGCAAACTCTCTGAAAAACAGTCAAGAAGACAATCTTGTGTATAATAGATACCAAAATTGAAATACTGAGGAATACATTTAAGCAAAGAGGTGACAGATCTCTACACTGAAAAACTATAAAATATTTATGAAAGAAATTGAAGAAGACACAAACAAATGGAAAGATATTCAATATGCACAGATTAGAAGAAAGAATGTTGTTAAAATGTCCATAGTACCCAAAGCAATCTACAGATTCACTACAATCCCTATCAAAATACCAATGACATTCTTCATAGAAATAGAAAAAAAATCCTAAAATTTGTATGGAACCACAAAAGGCCCCAAATAACCAAAGCAATCTTGAACAAAAAGAACAAAGCTGGAGGCATCACACTACCTGACTTCAAAATACACTAAAAAGCTATAGTAATGAAAACAGCCTGGTAGTGGCATAAAAACAGACACATAGACCAATGGAACAGAATAGAGAGTCCAAAAGTAAATCCACACATTTATAGCCAGCTGATTTTTGACACAAGTAGTAAGAACACTCTTTGAGAAAAGGATAGTGTATTCAATAAATATGCCAGGAAAATTGGACATCTACATGCAGAAGAATGAAATTAAACCCTTATCTCTCATGATATACAAAAATCAACTCAAACTGGATTAAAGACTTAAAGCTAAGACCAAAAACTATTAAATTACTAGAAGAAAACATAGGCAAAGAGCTCTATAGCATTGATCTGGTCAATGATTTTTTTTTTTTTTTTTCTGTCACCCAGGCTGGAGTGCACTGGCATGAATTCAGCTCACTGCAACCTCCACCTCCTGTTTCAAGTAATTCTCCTGCCTCAGCCTCCCAAGTAGCTGGGATTACAGGTGTGTACCACCACACCCAGCTAATTTTTGAATTTTTAGTAGAGACAGGGTTTCACCATGTTGGCCAGGCTGGTCTCGAACTCTGACCTAAAATGATCCACCTGGCTCGGTCTCCCAAAGTGCTGGGATTACAGGTGTGAGCCACTGTGCCTGACCTCTGGTCAATGACTTTTTTGGATATAATTTTTGGGATAAAGCACAGGCAACAAAAAGAAAAAGACATATGGGATCCATCAAACTAAAAGTTTCTGCACGTCAAAGGGAACAATCATTCAACAGAGTGAATAGACAAACTACAGAATAGGAGAAAATATTTGCAAACTATATATCTGATAAGGGGCTAATATCAAAAATATATAAGGAACTAAAACAATTCAATAGTGAGAAACCAAATAGCACAATTAAAAAGTAGGCAAAAGATCTGAATAGACATTTCTCAAAAGAAGACATACAAATGGCCAACAGGAATATGAAAAAATGCTCAATAATATCACTAATCACCAGAGAAATGCAAATCAAAATTACAATGAGATATCATCTTACCCCAGTTAGAATGGCTGTTATCAAAAAGGCAAAAGATAACAAGTGTTGGTGAGGATGTGGAGAAAAGAGAGTTTTTATGCACTATTGGTAGGAATGTAAATTAGAACAGCCATTATGGAAAGCAGTATGGAGGTTTATCTAAAAATTAATAGAACTACCATATGATCCAGCAATCCCACTAATGGGCATACATCAAAAAGAAATGAAATCAGTACCTTGAAGAGATATCTGCACTCCCATGTTTATTGCAGCACTAGTCTCACTAGCCAAGATAATGGCATCAACCTAAGAGTTCATCAACAGATAAGGAAAATGTGGTGCATATCCACAATGAGATATTATTCAGCCATAATAAAAAGAAGGAGATCATGTCATTTGCAACAACATAGACGAAAAAAGTTGAAAAAAGTTGATTTCATAGCACTAGAGATTAGAATGGTGGTAACCAGAGGCTGGGTGGTTAGTGGGGAAGGGAGTTAGGGTAATGTTGACTAAAGGATATGTAACTACAGTTAGATGGAATAAGTTCAAGAGATCTATTATACAGCTTGCTGAGTATAGTTAATGATGATATATTGTATTATTGAAAAATGCTAAGAGTAGATGTTAAGTGGGCCTAACAAAGTGATAACTATGTGAAGTAATGCATTTGTTGATTAGCTAGATTTAACCATTCCACAATGTATGCATACTTTAAAACATCATGTTGTACACAATAAATACACACAATTTGATCTTTCAAATAACAAAAATTTTAAAGAAGCTAATAAAGCAAGATATACTGATGATGAAGAAAGGGAGAGATTGTTGGATAGATATATGATAAAGCCAGTATAGATTCTACCAGTTGGTGCATATACACATATTCACTTGAAAATTATTTTTCTTTTCTGTATGCTTGAATATTTTTATAACAAAATGATGATGGAAAAATATGAACTACCAACAAAAGAAACTACCAGTTTGAAGACATAAATGACTACAAATCTTTACCCATAGTGAGTTTCTGGCATGTTCTGTTGTGCACCCACATACTGGTGGGTTTGCTATGATTGTCCTGCTTTTCACTCCACAGTTACTGTCAGCTCTTCTCTGCCCAGCTCAGTGTTCTGTGGGGCCTGACCTCACCAGCTGTGTCACTTACTCCTTTGTCCCCTGGCTTCTTTGGGTTCAGCCAATGGGAGGCACCTGAAGGAGATCCAAGGAAAGCAGGGGAGAGAATTTGTTTCTTTTCCCTGCTTCCCCCCAATTCCTCTCTCCTTTGGTACAGCTTCACTGCCCACGGCCATGTCTCTCTACAACTACATACAGCTCCTGGCCCTCCATGGCTTCCAACTCTGGCAGGCTCCATGACATTACTCCCCGTTGTACTCTTAGCCCTGGGTAGTAACAATGTCTTATTGGTGCTGGGTCTCTGGGTGCCTCAGTGTCCCTAGTTGTTCCTTAAAGCTGCTCACACCTCTGTAAGTAGTTTTCTAATTGAAATCTTTCTTTGATTAAGTAAATTCCTCTTCCTGCTGGGATCCTAATTGATACCTTTGGTACTACTGCTTTGTAATATATACCTATTTATATTTTCCTCCTTAGGCATAAGCATTAGGTTTTGATTTGTGTTTAGTTTGCATTCAGAACTCTCTGAGAATTAGGTCTGGTCTAGCTGAAGGATGCCTGCTGTAAATTCATGCAGTAACTACAGTGTAAGGGAAACCGTGATCTTTGAGGATGCACTAGTCCCCTGGGCCCAAATCTGACCACTTGGATAAGGGGATATTAAGACTGACATAGGGATAGCTGTGTGGTGTTGCGAAATGATTGCAGTGGTATCCAGGACTCAGTAGAAATTCTACGAATAAGTTCTAGAGATCCCTTATACAACCTTGTGCCTAGAGTCAGCAACATTGTATTTTATACTGAATCTGTTAAGAGGGTAGACCTTCTTAGGTTCTCTTACCCCAAATATTTGTAAAAACTTAGTCCTGTTACACATATTATGCTAAGTTTTGATTAAAGTATGAACTAAATAAAGAGATAAGCTAAGCATCATATCTAGTGTTGCCAGATAAAATACAGGATGTCCAGCCAAATTTGAATTTCAGATAAACAACAAATAATTTTATGAAAAAAATCATTGGATCAAACAAATAAGTTTTAATGTAGAGCTATCCAAAATATTGCATGGGACGTATTTATACGAGAAAAGAAATCATTATTTATCTGAAGTTCAAATTTAACTGGACATTCTGTGTTTCTGTTTGCTAAATCTGCAAACTCTAATCATATAATACTTACAGTAATGTGTCATATTATGTTTTCTCAGTCTCGATGCCTCTTGTGCCTGATGGTAATAGCCATATGTCTTTTGTGGAAGTGGCACAGGGGGAAATTGAGCATGACGTTTGGAAGAGGACTGATAGGTATTTGAATCTGGACTCTATCATTACTAGCTAGGTGAAATGGGGCCAGAAAATTAACCTTCTACAGGATTTACCACCTTTCCCCAGTAAAATGGGTTTACTACACAAGACTCGCAGATTCTGTAAGATTGGCCAACAGTAAATTGACTGTGCTTGATACCCTGTAGCTGCTAAAGAAGATAAAGTTATTTTATTGTTCTACTTATTCTAATAAAAATAATTTAACTGGAAACATAATTCTAAGAATCCAAAGGTTTCTGGACGCATATGAAATAAAAGGAAGAGAATTCTTCATCTCCTGAGAGTCATCATGAACCCAAACTAACCTCATATTACTTTAGTGAGTTTTACCTAAAAGGAAAGATTACTGTAAGCTTGGATTCTTTTCCACTTCTGTTTAGGTTTAGCTTTTTGCTGATTTTTATGGTCTCAATATGTTTTAGACTCTTCTGATTTCTTGGCTGTCAGTATCTTATACTTTCTATTTTACTGATTAGTAGAGGTGAAAATGATTATTCGTCAAGCTAAAAATTTAGAGTTAATTAGGTCACCTCCATTGTCTCAGTTTGGATTTCCCAGAAACAGAACTTACGACAAAGATTTGAATGAAAATAGTTTATTTGAAAGGTGCAAACAAAACAAGTAAGGGGAGGGAAAAGTGAGACAAGGAGTCAATGAAGATTTTCTTATCAAGCAGTTTACATGTGGATGATTAGAACCTAAATTCATGGGAGAAACTCTAGAACATGGTATAGAACAAGCAGCTCAGTTATCCCACCTGAGGGGTGAAGCTGGGGTATTGATATCAATGCTATCAGTCACTGGGGGGAGGGCTGTGGGAAGGTAGGTGTTAATTCCCTGGCACTCCCAGGCTAATAGGCAGAGCAGTTTCTGTGTCTTCTGAGAAAACCCTCAGGCAAAAAGTTGCAGATCCTGGTAGCTGGAAATGGTGAGGCCCCAGAGGTTATGGCAAGCACTCACATTTTGGCTATACCTATAATTGCTAACTTCATTTAGAAACTTAAGACTGAATGCCATTTACCATTTTGATAGACAACTGTTTCCTCCTCCTACCAGGTTTATACACTGTATATAATCATGGGAAGAAGGCAAAATACATTAGGAAACTTCAAATCCTGAATCCCAGTTCTCATTCCCAACCTGCATTAAGATTTTCTTTCTTTCTTTCTTTCTTTTAAATTTATGAGACAGGGTCTTCTTCTGTCACCCAGGTTGAGTTCAGTGGTGCAATCAGGGCTCACTGCAGCCTCGGCCTCTCAGACTCAAGTGATCCTCCCACCTCAGCCCCCTGAATAACTGGGACTACAGACATGTATCACCACACCAGGCTGTTTTTGAATTTTTCGTTGAGACAAGGTCTCACTATGTTGCCCAGAGCTCAAGTGATCTGCCCACCTAGGCCTCTCAAAGTGCTGGGATTATAGGTGTTAGCCACCATGCCTGGCCTGGGATTTTCAATGGGGAAGAAAAAAATCTACATCACAGTACAATCTACAGCCTTTGATTGAATGACCAGTTCTCCAATTGGAGATATTCTGGAAGGGCTTGGGATTTGGATACAAGAACTACCTCCAACAATTAATGTGGGGGAAAAAAAAAAAACTTTATTCATTTGTGCTGAGAAGAAGACCAGTAGAAGTTACAGTCTTCATTGCTTATGGTTACACCCTGTTGTTGTAAATTGCTTCTAGATCATTCATTGTTATAGTGGAAAAGAATCCATGTTTACATTTAAAGGCATGCATTGTGCCTTTACATAATGATAATGATAATTAACATTTATATAGTGCCTGCTATGTGCCAGGCACTGGTGGTAACAGCATAGCCTCCTAAGGCTGGCATGGTACAATCTTAGCATTTTAGCACTAGAAGGGACTTTAGGGGTAACTGTCCGACCCTGCCTGGTCTAGGGCAGACAAGTCACTTGTCTGAGTTCATGCAGCTAGTTAGTGGTAGAATCAGGATGAGGACCCAAGTCTTCTGACCCCTAGTCTAGAGCTGTCTCTGCTAGATCCACCACCTCTCTGACTCCATGGGGTAGGCAGAAGAAACACATATGTAGTGGAGCTTCTGTTTTCATTAAGTAGTTCTTGCCTTTTGAATTTAGTCTTTGCTTCTACATTTAGAGGCAATGAACCCTGAGCCCAGGTTTGTAAGACGGTTCCATGCCTGCAGAAACAAATGACCTGTGGAGAGTTTGTCCTTGCTCTCTAGTCACAGCCAAACCTACCTTCTCAGCTCTTCATAAGCTCCAAACTACAGGGTCTGTAAGAGGCACCAACTTGTAAGCCACAGACACCTGCAAGTAAAAGGTGGGGGTGTCAGTGTAGATGTGAAGACAGTGCATTTGTACAGTGTCAAAACTCCCATCTGGAATGATCTTCTCAGCCGACTCCAAAGTGAGGCGCTACTGAAGGGGAAATAGAGGAGAAATTTGTGTCATAGGACGGTGTCAGTGGCTTAGTTAATCACTTGGCTTGCCTCTCATTGTTGGGGATAACCTTGAGGAATTAATCTACTATGGCAAGGTTCCAGAAAACTTTTTTAAAACACAGTTACAGTCATACTTCATAATAGAGTTCTGTCTTGTATAGAATGGATCCTTTAGAGCCAGGGTTAACAAACTTTTTTTTTTTTTTTAACAGATCAGACAATACATATTTTATTCACTTTTATTTCTATTTATGGGGTCTTTCTTGCAACTACTCAGCTCCACCATTGTAGAGCAAAAGCAGCCACAGGTGATAGGCAAATAAATGTGCATGATTGCTTTTCAATAAAACTTTATTTGTGGATACAGGGTGAGGGCCAAATGTGGTCCATGGGCTGTGGTTTGCTGAACCCTGCTTTAGAGTGCAGGAACCCTGAGCCTTCAGATAGGGCGCTCCAGCAGGCCTGCTGCTTTCTTTTTTTTTTTTTTTCCGAGAAAGAGTATCTCCCTGTCGCCCAGGCTGGAGTGCAGTGGCGCGATCTCGGCTCACTGCAAGCGCCGCCTCCCGGGTTCACACCATTCTCCTGCCTCAGCCTCCCGAGTAGCTGGACTACTTTTTTTTTTTTTTTTTTTTTTTTTGAGACAGAGTCTCGCTCTATCACCCAGGCTGGAGTGCTGTGGCCGGATCTCAGCTCACTGCAAGCTCCGCCTCCCGGGTTCACGCCATTCTCCTGCCTCAGCCTCCCGGGTAGCTGGGACTACAGGCGCCGCCACCTCTCCCGGCTAGTTTTTTGTAGTTTTTTTTAGTAGAGACCGGGTTTCCCCGTGTTAGCCAGGATGGTCTCTATCTCCTGACCTCGTGATCCGCCCGTCTCGGCCTCCTAAAGTACTAGGATTATAGGCCTGAGTCACTTCACCTGGCTGGCCTGCAGCTTTCTTTTGTGTGCCTACTCTGTTGTCTCCTCGTTTATCACTGACATTGTGAACATTCTCTTTTCCTGCCTAAATTCTCTTTCTTCCTGGCAAATAGATTGATTCAATTCTCAAGCACCAGCAAAGACTGGGTTGTTGTAATGGTTGAAATGTATGCTGCCGCTAAAGAAAGTGCAGTGGAGTTAGCTTCAGCAGTAGCTGGAGTCACTTTTAATTGTAAATAATCTTGAGAAGATAAAGACGTCACCAAATGAACTCTCCATTTTGATGTAGATAATATATTCAAAATACATAAACATTACGTAGAAAGCTTTATAGACCTGATCCATACCCCATTCTGCTCACATTTTAAAGTAGTGACAATAGCTCTGTTATCAAGAAAAAACAAGACTCAATTGTTATCAAGAGCAACTATTTTCATGTAATTACAGTAGAAACTCTCTTGTCCAGTCCAATTTGGATTTGTTAGTTGATTGTAGAAGTTCAGGGGATGATTTTCACATAGATTTTATTATATATTTTTTCAGTTCAAAATAGCAATGGAAACTTTTTTAAAAAAATGAGAGCCCACCAATTGGAGTTCTTGGTAATTCTTCAAGCACAAACTGCAGCCCCAGTGCATGATCAAAGTGCAGAATGCTTCTAGATTTCCCCATCTTTTAGAGTCACGGCAATTGTGTTTCAGAATCACCTTTTGGAGTTATTCTAAAGCAATCACCTTACTTTTTACAGAAACTTTTTCTTGTTGTACTTGTATTTCATTCATTTACAAAATAAAAAGTCATGTGATCAAAACAGTGACCAGGACTATCACAATGGCGTCATGGTAACTGTGCACTCTACACACTACTCCACATTTGCGGGAAGGGTGGAACTGGGCTGGGGGATGATGCACCAGAGCCATACAGAGTGCATCCCCAGCCAGCCCAAGCTACCTTCAGGGTCAGTGTCATATGTTTGACAGAGGGAGTGGAGGCCATTGGTCTACTCAGGAAGTAGTAACTTAGTGTATTAGTACATTCTCACACTGCTATAAAGAACTGCCAGAGACTAAGTAATTTATAAAGAAAAGAGGTTTAATTGACTCACTGTTCTGCATGGCTGGGGAGGCCTCAGGAAACACAATCATGGCAGAAGGTGAAGCAAGCATCTGCTTCAAAAGGCAGCAGGAAAGAGAAGAGAAAGTGAAGGGGGAAGAGCCCCTTATAAAACCATCATATCTCTTGGGGACTCACTCATTATTACCAGAACAGCATGGGGGCACTTGCCCCCATGATCCAATCACCTCCCTCCCACAACTCGTGGGAATTACAGTTTGAGATGAGATTTGGGTGAGGACACACAGCCAAACCATATCACTTAGGTAGACTTTCTTTTGCTCACTATGATTTAGTTCCAATTGATGAAACTCTTTCCAGCGAATGACCAGAGTCATCGCTAAAGCCTGAATCCTCTGTAATGACACACATATGTAAAAATTAGAGTGATCAGTAAACTCAGCATTTTGAAAAAATAGTAAACATTTGTATAGCTTAACTATATGCCAGCTGCATTTCAAGCACTTAGAAACAAGAACACTTTTATTCCTCTTAACATCCTTTTGAAGTGGGTATTCCGCATGATCATCTTGCGGTGCTCAAATTTCTTGACTGAGCCAGAAAGAGGTTAAGCAACAGTCAGGGTTAGAACCAAGGCAGGCTGGGCTGGAGTCTTTTTTTGGCCGCTTCTCATTTCTGCTTTTCTAGGCTGAAGTTGCTCTACAGAAGGAGGGTTGGAGACATGACCCAAGTGAATACTCTGACACACAAATCTTTTACATCTTACAGTCCATTCCAATGAGCACACGTGATAGGTTCTCAGCAAAATGTATCAGGAGGTATCAGCCTAGGGGAAGTAAGAGGTGAGCACACCTTCCCAAGTTATCCAGCTCCTCAAGGAAAAAAATGCTTGACTTAGTGGCATGGTAGACTTCCTGCCAGGAATGAGGTTTTGTCAGGGCATGGAAAGCCCTAGGTAGTTTACCAAGCATATATCATCCTTAGCCTTGTCACCTTGAAACTCCAGCCAACTTACCTTTTGTAGATATATTGCCATTAGGAAGCTATATCTCTGGATTGAATATCTGAGTTTGGGATACTTTGCCATCAGCACCATCTTGCTACACTTTACACAGATTATAAAATAGTGAGTAGACATCACTCCCAAAAAGTGGTTTTGCACCTATGAGATGGTGACCAGTGTGTGAATATACTCAGGCAGTCATGTCCAATCTAAACACACTGAGCGGAGATTGAACAAAGCAGGCCTGGTCAGAGCCTACCACAGGGCCCTGATAAAGTAAAGTACTTGACTGATATACTAAATGGTATTCATCAACTTCAGACAAGAGAGTCTATGAGGGCCATGATAGAAATACAGGAAACTGACAGATTATGATAACAATAGCTTTGTATTTGTATGGCACTTTGGTTTACAAAATTCTTATCTCCTAGGATCACTATTGCTGACAATGTGGTTAGTCCTAGGTAACAGATCTTGAACTCAGATAGATGTACTTTACAATCCTACCTCCTAGATTTGTGACCTTGGTCAGTTTCCACAATCTTTCTGAGCTTCAGTTTTTTTCTTTCATTTGTAAAACGGGGATAAATCATTTACCTTTGGGGGTTTTATGGTTTATGGCATATAATGCTACTAGGGGTTAAGGCATGTATGTGCCTAGCACAGAGTCTGTTTGGCAGTAGGTTCAATGCAGACCTCCTTTTTTTTCAGTTGCTTTTGAGATGAGGCCTCTCTCTGTTGCCCAACCTGGAGTGCAGTGGCACAATCTTGGCTCACTGCAACCTCTGCCTCCTGGACTCAAGCAGTCCTTCCACCTCTGCCTCCCGAGTAGCTGGGACCACAGGTGTGCACCACCATGCCTAGCTAATTTTTGTATTTTTTGTACAGATGGTGCTTTGCCATGTTGCTCAGGCTGGTCTCAAACTCCTGGCCTCAAGTGATCTGCCCACCTCGGCCTCCCAAAGTGCTGGGATTGCAGGTGTGAGCCAGTGCACCTGGCCAAGACAAGCATATTTCTATTTAATGACTGGTAAGGTAGAGGTACTGTCTAGTTGGAATGAACTCCCAACCAGTCAGAAAGAAATTGATCCATGTTCTAAACTGAGATGTGGAAATGAGTATCTTTTATGCCCTAAGCAGGGGCAATGACAAATCAATGTGATTTTGCTAATCACTCATTAATGTTTACATATCTGTGTATTCATTTAGCAATTGTTTATTTAAGTACCATATGCCAGGTATTGTGCTAACTTCTGGGAACATAGTGAGTGAGAAATACAATGATTTCTCTAAAACTCATTAACGCTTTGGAAAATTCCAAAGATACAATGATTCCTGTTGGAAACAGAAATTACTTAGTTTGTAATTTAACTATATTAGATCTAAATCATCTGATTAAAGATTACAGAACTAATTATAAAGCTGAAAGGTACATTATGAACTGCTTTTTCAGTGTAATTTCTTAATATAGATTTTTATTAATGTAGTTTTATATAAATGAAAATTCACTGCACAGGTTAGATGGTCTGCAGATTTTAAAAAACTGTTAAAGATAAAAGGGCTTAAATATGTGGTAAGGCTGTTTTATAGTATTATCCAATTTTCATGACATCTTCTAGCACTTTCAATATAATTAGTAAAATAACTGTAACTTTTGGGGTTATGAAAGAAAGATGGTCAGTTTCAAAACTGGAAAATGGAAAAAACATATTGCCAGGAAAGACAGGGTCTCCACTGTGATATGATCTATTATGCATATTATTATTAGCCTTCTGATCACATAGATGGCCCTCCTTTCACAATTGTACTTTAACTAGAAAAACTAAATGATTTCATAAAACTTTATAATAGCCAAGAGTTTGACTGAATAGTTCACTTTTAAGGTTTGAGAGTGGAGTTTTGAGTTCCTCACGCTTTGGTTCATAAGCTGAGAAAATATAGGGCTCTTACCAATTATTGGAGAGAAGTGGTATTGTTCAGTTGCATAATGAAGCTTAGGACAGCCTAAATGCTAATTTTCTTGCAGTAAAATGCTCTCAGACTATAAGAAAGGAGAAGATTACAAATATTTGTTTTTTCTTTAACAAGTTACATATTTCAGTTGTCTAGACAATATTAAATTAACCAAATTGTTGAGCAACTGCTCCTCTGGCTCTGTAGACCAGATGTGTGTTGTTTCTTCAGTATTGGGGTGGTTTTGAGTGGTAGGGAAAGCACTGTATTATAAGGTAGAAGCCCCAAGTAGAAGCTACCCCACCTTTATGTTCTATAACTGCGTCTGTGATCACCACATGCTTTTATAAGGGTAACCTTAGAGAAACCCTTTGTGGCTCATCTCCTTATTAATCCCCCAATTCCTGCCCTTTTGGGGGAGTGGGAATAGGAAGGCTTCCTTTGGTGATATGAAGCAGAACGTCTTTAAACTCAGGTCTCATAGCAAACGAGTCTCCCTGACAAACCTCTTCTTCTATTCTTGCCTCTTTCTCTTATGATACCATCTTCCTTTCAGTTTGCTAAGCTTGTATCCTGGAGTCATCTTTAATTCCTTTCCTCTCGTTCTCTACCTGCTAATTCTTCTTCCTTGGCAATTACTCTTTCTTTTTCCCCACACACATTTCAGTTTCCGGGTCTTATTTCAGATTCTTTTTACTTGAAACCTGTAATAGACTCCTAACTAACTTACTTTCAGTCTTTCTGATTCCTACCCATCTGTATTAGTCAGGGTAAGGTACATCATACTGCAGCAACAAGCAGCCACAAACCTCAATGGCTTGGAACAAAGGTTACTTGTGGTTCATGCTACACTGCCATGGTAGATTATAACAGGCCAATCTCTGAAGCATCTTTACTCAGTGACCCAAGCTCCACTACTTAGAATTTTGTCAGTTTCTAATAGAGGAGGAAAGCGGACAGAAGGATCTCACACTGACAAATGTTCTGTCCAAGAAAGGACACACTAACTTCTACTCACAACCATTGGCCAGAACCAGTCACGTGGCAGAAACATGTAAACCTCTCATGGGCTTGGAACGTGTGGAGAAATGGATATCAGGTATCCTACAATAAAGGCCGGAGTTCTATAGTGAAGACTAGGGATATACAAGGAAGGCCAGGGTCCTACATTCAAGACTAAGTTTCTCCAAAGAAGGCCAGGGTCCTCTAAGGAAGGCCACGGTAGTCTCCCCAAAGCACTCCATTACTTAAAGTCTTTTGGCAGTTCCCACTATCAAACAGCCCAGAATGCAAGGATCTCTAACATTTATTGAATAGCCAATATTTGTGAAGCACTTACTATGTCAGGCACTTTGCTAGGTTCTTTATATCCATTATCTTATCCCACAACAGTTATTCAGGTAGGCATTATTATCCACATTTGACAGATGAGCAAACTGAGCATTAAAGAGTGTCTTAGTTTGGGTTTTTCCAAAATCAGACCACAGAGATGAAGACTTGGGTGCCAGGAAGCCCACGGAGGGGTCAGGGTAGAGGGTCAGTAATGTGGTGAGTGAGTCACCACTGTGAGCAGTTCGGGCTCAGCACAGCTGCAAACCCTCTGAGAGCCTACAGAACAGAGCTCCACATGGTAGACCAAGGAGCTGGACGAGTTTTCCACCGATTCCTATCCCTCCTTGCTTGAGACTTGTTCTTGAGATGTTAACTCCCCAGCCAGTCCACCTGCCCTGCCACAAGCCAAGCACAGGCTGTCAGCCAGGATATACCCATAGGCAGAGGCGAGGAAGCTGTCAGTTTTCTGGAACTGTGCCGATAACCCGAGGGGATATGAGCACTGACGGCATCTGTTACAGAACAATGCAGTGGGCAAGATTTAAACCCAGTCTTGTTCCAAAACCCACTGTCTGTTCACACTGGCCTCTTACTACTTGCTACTACTAGAGATAGCTCTGTGCTCTAACCAAAATGTATTACTGACCTCTCTCCAAACCATCTTGTCCTTTTCCTTCTTAATCCCTTTGTTCGTGCCATTTCTTCTTCCACTTAAGAGTTCCCTTTGCCTCTGGCCTCCAATGCAAATTCTGTCTGTGCTCTGCCCAGCTCAGTTGCTTTCTCCATGAATGAAGCCCTCTTTGCCCTCTGGGATGCTGCCTCTCTCCTTTAAAACCCTACAGGGATCAGTTATGCTCCTGCCACACTCACTCTGTGGCGTCCCGCATAGCAGGGATACTATCACTTAGAGATCTTTTTCTGGATCTAGTCAGGATGTAGACTCCTTGGGGGCATGGACCGTATTTTATTAAGTTGCTTCAAATATTTGGTGGAATAAGTCAGGTAAATATGACTGTAAATGTGCACACACATATCCGTATGCATGTCCATTTCATTTTCAGCCCATGTTGGCTGACCTTCCCAGAGGTCACTCTGAAGTCTGGATTTGGGGAGGAGAAGGTTTTCTGTTTCTCTGCTTCCTGCACCACTACCAGCTTCTCTACTCACCCAACCTCTGGCATCTGTGTGGCCACTTGCAGTTTCCACTCTTGAGTAGGAACAGAAGAGGGAGCTGACTAATGAGGGCAGGGTGGTTTCCAGCAATTTGCAGCAGGTTCCTCTCCATGTGTCTCCACGTGTCATATCTGGAAATGTGTACCTGTCATTATTCCCATTAGAAATAGAATTGGAATGAAAATGGTTTGCTCATTCTGAGGACATGACAAAGAGAATGCAATTAACCTTAAGGAAAACTGCCCAGAAACCTGTACATGCTTAGCCATATGCCAAGGATTGCTAATGATTAGGAGGTGACAAAAACCTTTGGCTTTGTTTGGTTCAGGCCTAGAAAAAGGAAGCGACTCTTCAGGGCTGTCACCTGATATTCAGAGTTGCACTTTTCATGGTCTAAGAAAAATTGGCATGGACCGAAGAGGGAAATTCCACCTGGTTCTTCCTCACTTACATGTTTCTGAAGAATGACTTTTAGATTTCCATTGCACTGCAGAACTCTATGTCAAGAAGTAACAGCACAATCAATGGCCCTGGCCTCATCCATGGAGTCACTTTCTGGGTTTTGCAACCTGTGAAGTTTTCTAACATGGTAACTTCAACCCCTCCTTGTTAGTGTTGAACTTCAGTTTGAAATGTTGAGTCCAAGACAGGAACTTCTGGCCACAGATGGTGATTCACTAACCAAAGATAAGTGGCCCTTCTCATTCCCCCGCCAAGATGTGCAGAAACAGAATATTCCTAATCAGACCCTTAACAATATCTTATCACATTACTTGCTTCAACAATTTCCTGCACAGCAAATTTATAAGTTAATTATGCAGTGGACAAAAAAAAAAAAAAAAAAAAAAGCGTTTTCTTTTACCTGTGTTAAACAAGTTGCCTTCTGATTTCATTGTCCACCCCTTTGTTCTTACATGGCTAAGAGTTTGTTTGAGGAATGACTTTGTTGCGTTTCATGTGTTTGTCACCGCTGCTTAAATTAAAAGTTTAAAAGGAAAACATTGAAAAAGTCAGCTGCCCAGTGGCGGTCTCTTGCAAGTACATGTAACCTAAAAGTTTGCTTTCATCTTCCAGGTTCTGAAATCATCCCATTTATTAATCACGTGTTCCCCAGTTTGCTGCTGAATGCTAACTGAACACCCAGGTCATTGAGTTGATATTATTCCTATATCAAAATTGCATGATTCCAGGTATACTAAAGGGATAGCACCCACCTATACACATATAGGCAGTTTAAGTATACTATGGAAAAGTATGTCTTCCTATCATGAAAATTTTGTATAAATAGGTGTAAGAAGATTTGTCAGGGCTGGGGGCTGGGTGGCATGTGTGATTAATCAAGGAGAACTTTCTGGAGGAGTTAAATTCTGTGCCAGTGTTGGAAGGAAAAGACATAATAGCATAAAGAGTCATATGAACAACTATAATTATTACACTAGATGAGGTAAGTCAGAGTTTCTATGGGGAACCATTAATCATCACAAAAAAATGTCCTGCTCTGTCTATTCTCTTCACCATGGAACATAAAACAGAGTTATCCTGGTGAAAAGCAGCTTCACTGGAAATGTCTTTTCCTGTTTTCTGTTTGTTTGTTTTTAGGTTGCAGCTTTTATTTCTGCCATTGAGACTCTGACTCCATATGTTTTTCATTTCCACTTGGAGAAGTTTGAAATGCTATTGCCTGAGAACTTCTAGTCTAATAAGGCTTTTTATTTGTAACCTTTTAATTCATTGGTGCTTCAAACTATGAAGACCCTTGACTTTCTAATCTGTGCTGTATAGCAGTTGTTTTTGTATGAAAGAACATAGGATTTGAATCAGAAAACCTGGGTTCAAGTCCCAGTTCCTGTACCAGTTTCAGTTGTGTCATCAAGACAGAATCTTCAACCTTTCTGAACTTCGGTTTTCTTGTTTGTAAAATAAATTAAATAAGGATAACAATACTTGTTGCCCACAGAATTACAATGAGGATTAAATTTATTCATGCTCATTGTATAAATTTTAAGTGGCTTTAAAACAATGATCATTGCTATTATTGTACTGGCACAGTATGGAGACTTGGCTGCCAAGAATTCCTCCTTTAAGATCGTCTTCCATTCCTGAAATACTTCAATCGTAAACAGTTATCCACACACGCAAAAAGTGAAAACATATTTTTTCCTTAGCTGTTTACTAGTTCCCCGAAGTGTTTTCATATATGGTTCTTCAAGATACAAATGGTGGAGTTGCAGGTTTTATAGGGTTATATAATACACTGCATTATATAAAAATTATGCAACAAATCAACATTACTCTTGAAAATTTTTATTATGATTATTCATATGGCATATGTGATTTGGTGTCTACACATATGACTTTCATGTTGGGAGCCATTTGTAGGAAAAATATTTCTCTTTAAACACCAAAATCTCACTCAGGGTTTGACTCTCACACTGGGAGATGCACATAGGAATTAAGATCTCTTAAGGAACAGTAAATTCAGGACTCCTGGCTCATACTCACTCCAGGTGCTCACTCATTAAGCACTCTTTATATTACTGTTTCTTTCTTTTTAAAATTACTCTATTAACCAGCTATTGCTTTATGGAAAACCACACCAAAACTCAATGATTTGTAACGGTTATCATTTATTTTCACTCCTGTTTCTGCAGATTGGCGGGGGTCAGGCTGACCTAGGCTGGGCTCAGCTAGGCAGTACTGTTTCAAGCTGCAGGTTCTCATGAGCTTGGACTCCTTGTTACAGGTTAAACTCAGGTCTATTCCACGTATGTCTATTCTAGGACCCAGGCCGAGGGGGCAGCAGTTTCTCACGGCAATGACAGAGGCTCAAGAGGGAAGCCCAAGTGTGCAAGAACACTTCAAGCATCATACCTGCTAACATCTCATTGGTCAAATCAAGTAATATCTTTAAACTTAAACACAAGGAGTGGGGATGTATATATACCTTGCTTACTATGAAGTGAAAGCAAATAATATGGCCATCCCCAGTGTGAAAGGGGCTGAGAAGTATGCTCCTTCCATATCGGGCAGGAGATTAAATACTTTTTATCAAAAATCTAACCTACTCCTATAGCCAAGTGCATATAGTTGAGTTTCTATAAGTAAATACACAGGTGTTGCATGATTTTATAGTATAAGCATAGAAGGTCCAGTACCCCTCTCCAATGCTGAAATGACATAGAAGATGATGGTCATAGGGTGATGCTCCCATACAGCATCATTTTCATTGTTAAAAAGAAAAAATGAGAAAAGCTATAGGTTTCACAGGTTTATCTTGGTTCTAGCTATAATTTTACCATTCATCTCCCCTTCCAGAAAGTATAATTTGAATCCAAATGATACTAATTAAGGTTTAACTAAAAATCTACCTTGATTTATTTTAAAAAGCAACTCATTATTTTATTTTATTTTATTTTTTATTTGTTTATTTGATTTTTTTTTGAGACAGTGTTTTGCTCTTGTTGCCCAGGCTGGAGTGCAATGGCACACTCTCGGCTCACCGCAAGCTCTGCCTCCTGGGTTCAAGTGATTCTCCTGCCTCAGCCTCCTGAGTAGCTGGGATTACAGGCATACATGCCACCAGACCTGGCTAATTTTATATTTTTAGTAGAGACAGTATTTCTCCATGTTAGTCAGGCTGGTCTTGAACTCCTGACCTTAGGTGATCTGCCCACCTCGGCCTCCCAAAGTGCTGGGATTACAGGTGTGAGCCACTGCACCCTACTGCAACTCATTCTTAAACTTTGGTACTTTTGGTACAATTAGTAATAAGGTGCTTGCAATGAAGCTCACGCTGGTGGCAACACATCATGACTAAGAAGCACAGCTAGATTCTGCTAACCACTGGATCTGAATAGTTGACTATAATACAAAGTTTATTGAATATTGCAGTGACCAGGGCTTTTTAATTCACTTTTTATCAGTTTGATTTGGAAAGGAAAGCCTATTTGCAGTAGTAGCCAAGACAGAGAGAGGTTGTTCAAACAAATGGATGTTTATACATAATATATTTGAAAAAGTTTAAAAAAATATGGCTGGTGAATAAAGTTTAGATTGACAAACTGCTGAATAGGGAATTACCAAATAGAACACCCCTTTTCCTTGCTCCAGATGTAGGTTGAAAGAGTCTCATTATTTCATTGTTTCATTACATGGGAAAGTCTAGAATATAATTGATTAAAAATAGAAATAATTTTTAAAAATTTAAACTAGAATGGATAGATAGATCTTGATGTGAAATTTACCACTTTATAACTTCCCCTATCCTCAAAATGTACCAAACAATAAAGTAAGGTTATGGTTATTAGGCAACTAGTAAAACCTGTCTTCCTTCCAAACTTGTAGTAGGAAAAAATGCTTGTGTAAAGCAGAATGTGTTTCATTTTTAAGCAGACCTCCTTTTTCAATTGATAGTGGGTTAAAAGACCTTAACTCTATATTGTGAAGGCAAATATCACAGTATAAGTAGTACAATTTGCAATCCTGAAATGTGGAGGAGTACTTGTTATATAGTTAGGATTAGTGCTATTTAAATTGCAAAGCACAATCGGAGACAAGTCTCAAAATAATTGTTAAGGCACTTTGGTGGGTGGGTGGGGGACGGGTTGCCATATCTGTTGATTCCTAGTTACACCTAACCCTGCTGGCTAGGAAATGTTTTAGAAATGTTGTGTATGATCAACATGGGGATTTGGGGTGGGGGTGAGAAATGATGTATAGGGAAAAAAAAAAAAAAAAAAAGAAAAGGAAAATAGGGTCCATAGAGTATTGATGGGTTCAAGTTAGGAAGAAGAGTGGTCTCCCTCCAGTCTCTTTGTGGGAGAAGCCAAGGCAGAAAGAAAGTTTTCTGACTTTTATTGCTGTCACTATTCTAAACCAAGCTAAAGAGTTGTTCTATAGCAGGTAAGCATTAATTTGATGATGATGATGGTGATGATGATAGAATCAACTTACTGAATATGCAGCCCCGTAAGTTGAATAGTCTGGATTCTCACAGAAGCCAGTTTGACTCTGAAGTCCATGCTCTTTCATCTAAATCCGGCTGCTTCACAGGATACTCAGCTGCCTGGCACTTAAAGAGAATGGCATTTTCTTTACAGTAGAATTCCAACTAATAAACATCAAAGGAGTGAGGGAAATAGAAAATCACCATTAGGCAAACACTGCAATAATAACTGAGGCAGGCAAGATCTACCAATGGATGCTAACATTAGTGGGCAAAAGTTTGACAGAAATAGAATAATTCATAATACCAAAGTAGTCTGCACCCAAATATATTTATTAATTACAAAAGAAAAATAGTAACTTGCCAGTGGAAAGAGTGGGCAGACATCACCTTATTCCAGTGACTAGGGTTAACATCACCAGTAATAAGACACATTGACACTGTGTACCCCTTGATATAATTTACTGAGAAGGGCACAGCACTTCTGTGGTATTCTTGCTCAAAATGTATAACCTCAATCTAATTGTGAAAAAAAATTACAAAGCCAAATTGAGGGATATTCTACAAAACAACTGACCAGTACTCTTAAAAAGTGGGAAAGTTGGCCGGGCGCGGTGGGTCAAGCCTGTAATCCCAGCACTTTGGGAGGCCGAGACGGGCGGATCACGAGGTCAGAATATCGAGACCATCCTGGCTAACATGGTGAAACCCCGTCTCTACTAAAAAATACAAAAAACTAGCCGGGCGAGGTGGCGAGCGCCTGTAGTCCCAGCTACTCGGGAGGCTGAGGCAGGAGAATGGCGTAGACCCGGGAGGCGGAGCTTGCAGTGAGCTGAGATCCGGCCACTGCACTCCAGCCTGGGCGACAGAGCCAGACTCCGTCTCAAAAAAAAAAAAAAAAAAAAAAAAAAAAAAAAAAAAAGTGGGAAAGTCATAAAAGACAAGGTAAAATGTAGGAATTGTTACAGATCGGGGGAGATTAAGAAGCATAACAGCTAAATGTCATATGAGATCCTGATTGGATCCTGAAACAGAAAAAGGACATTAGTGGGAAACTGGCAAAATTTGTATGAATGTTAATTCTTTTGGATTTTTACCATTGTATTATGGTTATGTAAGAATTAACAGAGGCAGCTGGGTGAAGGATATAGAGGAACTCTATTACTATTTTTACAACTTTTCTGTAAGTATAAACTTATTTCAAAATAGAAAGTTTAAAAAATTAAAGATAATGGTGTAGTTAAATTAAGAGAGGTCAGGGATCTTATTGTATACTTAGAGAGTCACCTTTGTACCAAATAAAGGCCATTATTTTCCACTATTTACTTATCCAGAAACATAGATATTCCTAGAATTTTAAAAATATCTAATCTCTTGTCAATGAATTTCAAATCACACAATTTTGGTTTAGCATGAAACTGGCAGTTGGATATTTTATTCCTTTGGATTCTGCACTGTGGATTTTGGAATTTTTCTAAAGCCTAGGTTATGTAAAGATTAAATCACATCTGAAATGGAAAGGAAGCTTTTAAGAACGCTGTGTCCTAATCCAAACTTGCTTGACCCTGAGCCTGTCCTCTGCAGCAATTACCTGGTCTTTAAAGTCACACTTCTCAGGCAAAAAGCTAGCAAGAGTCATTCATTAGTAAGTGTTATTAGCGCCAAAGGATCACGCTTATTGTGCCTGGGCTCACTATCCAAATAACAGCAGTAGGAGGTGTACCAGTAATTTCTCGGCTCTGAAAACCTCTCACCAAAGATTCAGAGCTATTTCTGGGCACCCCCGGGTCCTAAATCATTTTGTAAAGAGACGTGGCCAAGGAGGAGACAGCTTGCAGCTGGGATCCTTTACTGTCCTAAGGACAATGTTGCTCGAGCGCATTTCAGTCAGGATCCAGTGTCCTTGAGCCAAAATCCACACATCACATAGAGAACACCCTGGGAAGAGCGGCTTGGAGAAAACTGAAGACTTTAAGGGCTTGTGAAGACTCGGAAAACATCTCTAAGCTTGACAATGTAGGTAAGAGGGGATCTGTTGTCTGCTTAGAGAAGGAGGGAAATGGTTTTCCGACATGCTAAGGCTGGGAACATTTACTAGCACTGAGTCTCTCTTTGACATTTTCTTCTTTCCCGCCTGTACAGCGATTGGCGTTGTTAAAGGCTTTGGCTTTAATAGACTATCATACCTGCTGAATTTGAGCAATGCAGGAGTCATCATTAGAGGTAATTTTTTAGATACTGTCTTCCAGGGCTCTCTGATTAGGAAAGATGTAAAACATCTCAGCTCTTTGTACCTTCTCTGGTGCTCCCTAGGAGCATGTTGCTGTACAAATAGCTCCCTCCCGCAGTCCTATCAAGCTTACACTTCTACAAGCCCCAATTCGCTGCATCATCTCTGGGCCTTTAAATCGTTTGTAGAAACTCCTGTGTTGGGGTTTTGAGATGGTATTAAATACTCTATTATACAGCCCTATCTGAATGCCTGTGAACATCAAAGCAAAACCTCCCACTGAATCACCAAAATAAATATCAATACAACATGTAAATATTTTGACAAACATTAGCTAAGATTATTGAATGTTTATTATATATTAAGCATTGTTTTAAGTTTCTTATCTTTTTAATTTTTTTTCTTGAGACAAGGTCTCACTCTGTCACCCAGGCTGGAGTGCAGTGGTGTGATCACGGTTCACTGTAGTGTTAACCTCCTGGGCTCAGGTGATCCTCCCACCTCAGCCTCCTGGGTAGCTGGGACCATAGGCACACACCACCACGCCCAGCTAATTTTTGTATTTTGTGTAGAGACAGGGTTTTTACCACGTTGCCCAGGCTGGTCTCAAACTCCACCTGCCTCAGCCTCCCAAAGTGTCACATTTCTTACCTTATATTAGCTAACTTAATCCCAAACTGCACATCTTTAAAACAATATTGGATATGGGCACAGCGATTTCTTCCTAGTTGAGAAAGCTGAGGCACAGAAAGATAAGGAAATTACCCCTGGGAATTATAACTAGTGAGTGGTAGAGCAGGTTGTGAACCCAGGTTCTGTGGTCCAGAGACTTTGTTCTTGGTCACTACCATGTGCTGCCCCTCGGCTATGGCTTTTATTCTGCAACACACAAGAAAGAATGAGGACAGACAAGACTCTCCCTACTTAGATGCTCATTACTGTGGAAAAATACAACTTTTTTTTGCCTACTCATTCTCATTTACCTAAAAGTATCCATGTACTATGTGGCTTACATAAAGAAGCCACAGCCCAGTGAGAATTTAGAATTCAAGACACTGTGGCAAGACAGTGAGCCAAGGTGAGGCTTGGCTATGGCACGTGTCATTGTCTGGATATTTGTTCCCTCCAAATCTCGTGTTAAAATATAATCCCCAGTGTTGGAGGTGGGCCCTGGTGGGAGGTGTTTGGGTCACGGGGGCAGATCCCTCTTGAATGGCCTAGCACCATTGCCTTGGTGATGAGTGAGTTCTTGCTCTGAGATTGTTGGATCGTCTCTGGGCCTTTAAATCATTTGTAGAAACACCTGTGTTGGGGTTTTGAGATGGTATTACTCTATTATTTACCAGAGGTTATCTCACTCTGAGTTCATGCAAGATCTGGTTGCTTAAAAGAGTATAATGCCTCCCCCACTCTCTCTTGCTCCTGCCCTCACCAGATAATATGCTGGTTCTTCATTTGCCTTCTGCCATGATTGAAAGCTGCAAATTCTGATGGCCAGCCTCCCAGAAAGGTGTTAGGATTCACTTGACATGTATTTATGGAGCATCTATTATGTGCTGGGCAGCATTTTAGGTGTTTGGGATGCCTTAATGAACAAAAACAGACACTGTTTTCTGCTGTCATAGAACTTGTTCTCGAGTGGAAAAAATAAACAATCTGAAAATAAATACATAAATGTATATGGGTAGTGCTATAGAAAAGTAAGAAGTGTTGCCAAGTAAGGAGGATAAGGAATGCTAGGCAAAGAAAGAGAGGGGTTGCAGTTTTAAATGGAGTGTCAGATTGGCCTCACTGAGAATGTTAAAGAGTTACCAAGGAAGTGAGGTAGTCAGCAATATGAAGAACAGCCAGTGAGAAGTCCCAAGGTGGGGGTGTGGCTGTCCTGTTTTAGGAACATAAAGGCCTGGGTGGCTGCACCTCGGGGTCAGATCATGCATGGTCCCAAGGGGCATGTTTACACTAGTCAAATGAGGAGCCACTGCGGGTTTTGAGCAGAGGAATAACCCTGTTGTATTTTTCTTCTCTTCTCCTCCTCTCTTCTCTCTCTCTTTTTTTTTTTTTTTTTTTAGATTTAGTCTCACTCTGTTCAGCCTGGGCTGGAGTGCAGTGACACGATCTCGGCTCACTGCAACCTCCGCCTTCTGGGTTCAAGTGCTTCTCCTGCCTCAGCCTCCTGAGTAGCTGGGACTACAGGCACGTGCCATCACGCCTGGCTAATTTTTGTACTTTTAGTAGAGACGAGGTTTCACCATGTTGACCAGGCTGGTCTCAAACTATTGATCTAAAGTGATCACCCATCTTGGCCTCCCAAAGTGCTGGGATTACAGGCGTGAGCCATGTCGGGCCGGCTGTATTTTTCTTTTTGAAGTAAAGCTCTGGCTGTTGTGTTGAGAATAAAAATAGAAACAGAGAAATCTGTTAGGAAGTAATTGCGGTAATCCAGGAGAAAGAAGATGGTGGCTCAGTTCAGGTTCGTAGCAGCAGAGGTGGTGAGAAGTGATTAAATTGGGACAATATTTTGAAGATAAAACTAACAGAATTTCCTGACCCTGTGGATGAGTTATGAGTAAAAGAGGAAGGAGCAGAGAATGATGCTGAGATTTTTAGCCTGAGCAACTAGAAGGAAGGACTTTATGTCAAGTCAGATGAGAGAGACCGCGTGAAGCAGATTTGATGGTGGTTGGGAGATCAGGAGTTCTGTTTTGGAGGTGTTGTTACATGTGAGATGCTTGTTAGAAATCCATGTGTTGGGAGGGCTGTTGAATGTACAAGTCTGGAGTTCGGAGGGGAAACTGTGGTCAGAATGATGGTACTGAAAGCCAAGTGTGTTGAGGTCACCAGGTGCTAAAACATTAAGAAGCCAGAGAGATAAGGAAGAACTCACAAGAGATTCTCAGGGGAAATGAGGTAAAACCAGGAGGAAACCAGGAACCCAAATGAAGACTGTCAGGAGGAACAAGTGATCGACTTGCAAATGCTGTTGAGCATTCAAGTAGGGTGAGAACAGAGAACTGGCCATGGGGTTTAAGCAAAGGCAGAGGACACCAGTGCCTTTGAAGAAAGGTATTTTAGTGGCATAGTGAGGGTGAAAACTGACTGAGGGGAGTTTAAAGGAAAATGGGAGGGGAGGAATCAGAGACAGTGAGTATAGATGACTCTTGGTTGCTGGAAAGAGGATAAAAGAAATGGGTGGTAGTTGCTTGGAGAAACAGGGTCAGGAGAATTTTTTTAGATGGGAAAAATAATAGTAGGTTTAAGTGATGTACAGTTCAGGTTCTTTAAATAGCATTATGACATCTTTCTGTGCTAGGGTTAACACAGAAAACCCAAGAATTATGCTTGGGTCATGGAGCTTGAAATGGAGTAGGGTGGGAATGAGATAAAAATAATAATGGGAAGAAAAAGAGCTATGTTAAGGTTGAAACTTGTTACATTCTGAGAGTTTGGGAAGAGCTGGTTACCAGTCATGTCTAAATCAACCCAAGCCTTTGATGCCAGGCAAGTTTGCTGTCCAGTGCCTGGTATGCAGTTGGCACCAATCTCCAATATCTCCCTCCCCTGACAGCCTCAAAGGTCCTGCTTAATCTTGTAATAGGAGGAGATCAGGCCAGGCGCAGTGGATCACACCTGTAATCCCAGCACTTTAGGAGGCCAAGGTGGGTGGATCACTTGAGGTCAGGAGTTTGAGACCAGCCTGGCCACCATAGCAAAACCCCGTCTCTACTGAATACAAAATTAGCCGGGCATGGCGGCGGGCACCTGTAATCTCAGCTACTCAGGAGGCTGAGGCAGGAGATTCATTTGAACTCAGAGGGTGGAAATTGCAGTGAGCTGAGAGAGTGCCATTGCACTCCAGGCTGGGTGACAGAGTGAAAGTCCATCTCCAAAAAAAAAAATCAGTCTCATTCACACGTATAGATTTTGTAACATAGACAGATTATTTAAAGTCAGAGTTCCTCGAGGATAATGATGACAAACACGGCATAGGCATGGGAATCAGACAAGCTTGCATTCACATTTCATCTGGGCCATCCTCCTGCTCCGTGACCTTGGGCAAGTCTCTGAGCCTCCATTTTCTTAACTGCATTATGGGGACAATAATAATGACTACCTCATAAAATCATTATAAGAATTCAAAGATAGAATAAATGTAAATATAAATTTCGACATGAAACAAATAGTAAGTTAGCAAGAGAAGTGTCTCCTTTCTAAAATATAAATTAACTTTATCTCCATTTCTTGGGTTCATTTTCCCCCAACAGTTCAGAAGCACTTCTGCACACAGACTCTTGACATTTCAGACTGTTTCTTTAAGAGATTTATTTATAAGGTGTCTGAGAATCAAAAACGAGCACGTGGAAAACAAGCCTTTTCTCCCATGTTTAAGTAGCTGTAAAGTAGACCATATAGATTTTTCTAAAGTTTCGCTGATACCTGGCAAGAGACAAACCTTAGTTATCTCAGCTTCTGAGAATTTTTCCAAACAGGCCATAAGTGTCTGAGTGAGGATTTCATGAGAAACCTCTATCCTCACTACTCCTGGCTATCGTCATGCCCTAACAGCCCAGATTCAATAATGAGCTCATTCTGGATTCTTAGAATACCGGGGTTTAGCAGGTGTCTTTTAACTCAGTTTGTGCAGCTGCTTGTGAGGAAAGATTGGGAAGGGTTGCCATTCCCATTTCATAGGGAAGAAAAGCATGTAGTAGTTGTGGAAGAGCAGAAATACACCCATTGTCCTTGGGATTTACCCAGCACACTCTTCAAAGGACTTCATTAAAGAAAAACATTCCCCCAATCTGAATTCTCTCCCCAAGTCTACTATAGTATTCTCGTCAGTCTTCAATCAGTGAAAAGTTAGGGGAGATAGCAGCTGAGCAGTTGCCTGAAGAATGCGAAAATATCACAGGGAAGTAAAAATTTCACTGGAAATATAAGATGAACACAATTTTAATTACAAGAACACCTCTTATAGACAGTAATTTATGACTGGAAGATAAATATTGATAAAGATGCTTTGGGAGGAGTGAATGGGATAAAACCTTCAAGGGGAATTCTTGTTAACAAAAGAGTCTGTAAAATGCTGTGTAGGGGAGATGAGTCCAGTTATCTATAGGGCTTCTAAGTTTTGCTGAGAGAGCTAGGCAAGTCTGGGGCCGGAGCTGAATTGCTAGGCAATAAAACTGAAGCTGTGGATCACTCACCCTTCTTTGTCTTCCCTAAAGTAGTGAGCAGCCTAGCTTTCTAAATAAGTATTGCTTATATATGTAAAAAATATTTATTTGTGTCTCTGCTGAAATGTTGAAGGCAATGAGGGTAGGTTAAACACATGGCTACTTTTGCCCCTACTCAAAGCTCCACGAAAATGACTATAAATGTTTTTTTTCCAAAAAAAATGATAACCGCCATAAAATTTCAAAATGGAAAGTAGATAGAAAAGTGATAAATGACTTAATAGACATAAGAAAACAGAATGTAGGCTTGGCATGGTGGCTCACCCCTGTAACTTCAGCACTTTGGGAGGCTGAGGCAGGTGGATCACCTGAGGTCAGGAGTTCGAGACCAGCCTGGCCAACATGGTGAAACCTCATCTCTACTAAAAAGCACAAAAAATTAGGCAGGTGTGGCCTGTAATCCCAGCTACCCGGGAGGCTGAGGCAGGAGAATCGCTTGAACCAGGGAGGCGAAGGTTGAAGTGAGCAAGATCACGCCATTGCACTCCGACCTGGGCAAGAAGAACAAAAGTCCATCTCAAAAAAAAAATAAATAAATAAAAATAAAAGAGAATCTAAAGCTAGCATTAAGGAACACTGAGAGCCTTCAGATTTACACTTTGGAATCCCCTAAATTCTCAGAGTTTGGTACCAAGTACTTCTGGAAGTAGAAGGTAAAAGAGAAGAGAAAGAAGACTGATTGAAAGTGTGATTGAGAAGCAGTCAGAATTCCATATCTCTTTCCAATACCTGCATAGCCAGACAATCCCCTCCCTCTTCCCAAAAGACTAGTTAAAAGCAGAAGGTCTGTGAACAGGGGGCATCCATCACAATTGGGGATATGGATACCATACCGCAAAATATATGTACATGGGATGTGGAGACCTCAGTCTTCTTCCCTGCTCAGTTCCCATATTTTGGTCAGACTTGTTCCTTTAGGTAGGATATTAAAAGATCTTCCCTGGGATTTGACCAGCCTAAAAGGAAAAACATAATGATATTGATATTAAAAACTCTCAAAACATCTACAGTAAAGTTCACAGTCAAGAAGCCCCACTCACACACACAAAGTTTACAATGAGCTTTTTATTAATGAATACTTAAATATGAGCAGATAATCAAGGATTCCCAAACATCTAAATAGTGCCTCTAACATGAAAGATAAAAGCCAACAGCATAAAGTAGAAATATCTTGGAGGAAATAGAGACCATGAGAAATGAAGAAAATGTAACAGAAACACACCAAAAAAAAAAAAAAAAACCAGTATTCACTTAGATCCCTAGACGGATAAAATACTGCAACCGTAAACATGAGCAGGATAGTATATAAAAGTAAATACATAATAATAAAAGGGCAAAAAGAGCTTTGGGATTTTAATAATATGATATCAGAAATGGACAACTCACTTTAAGGATTAAAAAGAAATTTGGAGAAATCTTTTGGAAAGTAGAACAAAAAATAAAGAGATGGCAAAAAGGAGAGAACAGAAAATTAGTGCCTTAATTCAGGACATCAGCTGTACAAATAACAGGCATTCGACAAAGGAAGAAAAGAGAAAAAATCAAGGAAATATTACCAATAAAATAGTTCAGATATACAAAAAGGTGAAAATAGACCCAAGCCAGGAAATGAAAAGAAAATGCTACAAAATTCTGGAAAGTAAAAACAAAAACAGGAAAAGTCAAGAATCAAAATGACTTCGGACTTACCAGTAATACTGGCAGCAAGAAGACTGTAGGGCAATTAGTTCAAAATTCTGAAGGAAAACTATTTCTAACCTAGAATTCCATACCCATCCAAACTATCAATGAAGGATGAGGATAGAAGACTCTTAATACATTTACCTCCTTTGCATCTTTTCTCAGGAAGGTGGTGGAGGATGACCTTTACCAAAACTTGGAAAGAACCACGATGCAGGACCAAAGGTGCAGGAGACAGACGATCCAACCCAGGAGAGGGATATAAGGAGTCCCCAGAATAATAGTGGGAAGGAGATGCTAGAATGACAAATATTTACTAGATAGAAAAGGCAGCCAGTCCAACTGGAACAGGTCAGTAGGCTCTGGATGAAACTTACTCTGCAAAGTAACGTTGATAAAATACCTGACATGTCTGAATGTCTTGAGAAGAGATTTAAAAGACTGGCAAAAGTACAAATTTTGTATTATTCCTAGGGAATCCAAACTAACGAAGATTAGAATACTGGAGTGAATTTATTATGTAAGTTGTGCATGTCACCCTCTCACTGTGACCCCAGAAATGTTCAGAGGACACGTCCTTCACCAAGGCAGTAGGACAAACATTCATTAGGTGTGTCCTGGCATCCTTAAGGAACTTGGTAGTGGTTTCTTCTGTGTAAGCGAGAATTGAGAGTGTAAATGGCTGCATCAAAGTGGGCTCCTAAATTCAGTGGGGATGATGGGATCCTGGATTATATGAGCCAAGAGGTAGTACTTAATCACTAGCAACTGAGTGGGTGACCATGGTTATGATAATTGGCAGTAGAGCCCAGCAGTTATCAGAATGGCCTGACCTACAGAGCTCTTTGGTGTTGGCTAGTTCATCATGGTGTCCTTATGACTGAAGTAGATGAGCAGTCTAATAAATGATTCCTTGATTTGTAAAAGTGGAAAAGTTCTAGGCCTAATGAATAAGAAATCTTACCTGAATTACTGTGATCTTTTTAAAAAGAGAGAGCATCACTTTGAAGGGGCACCAAATTGTTAGCTAACTCACATATCAAAGTTCAACATTTGATCACTTGTCAGTCCACTTCAGGACAGTTCTAAGACAGATCTGTTCTAAGACAATGGACCCCAGAAGAAGCATGTGTTTTCCACCAGGGGGCTGCTTGGCTAGGCTGAAGTCCTGGTTGCTGGTGGCCTGACCTGGCCTGGCCTCTGGGCTCACAGGGAAGCTACCCTTCCTCCCCCATGATGGCTATTACAGTTTAGTATCTCCTGTTCGGGGCCGTTTTACTGAATTGCAGTTGCAGCTATTGTTGCTATTCTATGATTTATGTTCTTTTTGCTTTCATGTAACTCTAATTTATTTTGTTTATATATACATTGTAGTTACACTGCTGAATATACAATTTTCCTCAGACTACTGAGAAAGATCACCCTTTGTCTATTACATTAGTGATTCCCCAATGTATGATACTTCCTGTGGGTATTCACACACTTCTGTACTACCCTCTCCTTGGACAGGGGCTAGCCCTGTGATTTGCTTTAATCAATAGGATGCAGAAGATGTGATATTTAGTCAATTTCAGGCCTCAGCCTTATGAAGTTCTGACAGTTTCTGCACATAGGAAATCTAAGTACCCTAAGAGAATTATACAGTGGGGAAGCTCAGTGTAACTACTACTTTAAGAGGCCTCACATAGGAGAATCAATAAGCCCAGCTGGCAGCAAGAACCAAGAACCAAGGCCCTGGGTCGCTAGCCCCAGCTGAACTTCTAGCCAGCTGCAGTAGTGCCTAGTCCCCAGTGTGAGTAAGTCGTCTTGGAAGTGGATCCTCCAGCCATAGTCAGGCCAACCCACTGATGCTGTGTGGAGCAGAGACAAATTGTTTTCACCAAGCTCAGCCCAAATTGAAGAATCGTGAATAAATAAATAATATCATTATTTTAAGTTGTTAAGTTTTGGGGTTGTTTTCAGGAACAGATAATATATTCCTAGTTTTGTTTATTTGTCTGTCTGTTGTACCTGGTACCTTGATATGGTTTGGTTCTGTGTCCCCACCCAAAACTCATCTTGAATTGTAGTTCCCATAATCCCCATATTTCATGGGAGGGACCCAGTGGGAGGTAATTGAATCATGGGGATGGTGTCCCTTGTGCTCTTCTCATGATAATGAGTGAATTCTCACAAGATCTGATGGTTTTATAAGGGGCTCCCCTTACACTCAGCCCTTCTTCCGGACACCATGTGAAGAAGGCCATGTTTGCTTCCCCTTCTGCCATGATTGTAAGTTTCCTGAGGCCTCTCAGGCCCTTTGAACTGTAAGTCAATTAAACTTCTTTTCTTTATAAATTACCCAGTCTCAGGCAGTTCTCTGTAGAAGCATGAGAATGGACTAATCTATACCTGGTGTAGCCCTAAATCTCTGCTGAGCTCCACTTTGTCACACAGCTCTGAAAAAATTGCTGCTCTTCTTCCTATTACTCTTTGCATATTGTTCTCTTGGCACTTACCTTTCTCTTTGCATGTCTGTCCAACTAAAGAAATATTTGAAACTGCTTAGATATGCAGGGGACCATATGCCTAAAGATCTACAAATTCACTGGGTAGGATTTTCCAACATTTTTGACCCCAGAGTTACACTGACCTGTGGCCTTGCTGCCTATTCCAGCCTGAGGGGTGGTCATGGCTTTCTTGGCTTTGACTTCTGTCTTGACGTTTCTCTGGTATGCTCTGACTCTTGGGTCTCAGTTTGTTTCAGTTTGTTTCCTTTTGAGCTTCTGGGGAAGGTCTGGTTAGTCCATCACCATAGTGTTGTGTGGGAAAGAATAGTTTCCCAGAAAAATATGTTGTTGGAAAGATGTCCCCTTAGGAATAAACAGACTTCTTTCTCTACATGCTTTTTAAATAGTCCCTTTCAAAACCTCTCCCCTCTCACAATTGCTAAATAAAAGACAAAAGGGTAGCCTTTACTACACCAAAGTGGCACAGCCACAAAGTTCTTGTTAACATTTTAAAATTAGCCAGGCCTACTCTTGTCGCTTTTGTTACTTCCTTCACAGAGCTGCGGGCCTGCCCACCAATGGGGCCAAGGTCAATAAGGACTTGTCAGTGTCCTTACTGCTCTTTCTCTTTTCCCTTGGTGAAGCTCTGACTGGGTGACTTCTGCTTGTGAGAACGTCCACATACTGAAGGCTGGGATGTACCAAGGGAAAGAAACTTGGCAACTTGGTGTCATTGGAAGAGCACCAATTTTGGAACCAGACAGATCTGGATCAGAAGGCTGGCTCTGGCATTTTTTTTTTCTAGCTGCATAACCTTAAGCAAGTTACTTAAACTCACTTGGGTTTCCTCATCCAAAAACTAGGAAATTTAATGGTTACTTTTAGGGTCACTCCAAGGTTTAAAAGTAAATTATGTTAAGAACTCAGAACTAGAATGGATGCTCAAAAAAAAAAAAAAAAAAAAAGGTAGCAATAAGGAAGATGAGGATGATGATTGACTCTAGGGAAAGAGATAGAGGTCAGAGAGTTCTTAAATGCTTCTTTCTATCAGGCCCATCTCACCAAGGTAGTCAGACAGAAGAGGACTGTGGGAGAAGAAAGAATCTGGAATGAAAAACCAAGATACGCCCTGGTTTGCATATTACCTACAAGGTTGATGTGTTGAGTTGAACAGGTTGTGCACTGCATTGCCCAACTGTACAACAATATGTGGGTTCTGACTGCCTAGGAATCTGAAATGTTGTGTTGGTAGCTGTATAGGATTAGGAACAGTGGTGTACTAGAGACAGCTCCCACAGACTCACAAGAGCCAATTGTTAAATTTTCAGGGATTTTGGAAGCCAGCTGCCAACATAACCATTATTAAAAATTAAATTATGTTGTATGAATTTATCATCAAATACTCAAAACTCATCACTTACTAATTATTTTAGTACATTTTTGTGTTGTCTGTGTTCTTGAAGTTATTTACATCTACTATTTGTACCATGGAAGTACATACTACATAAAGTGCTACTGCACATCTCTTCCCAAAGTCGTGTTCATTGATATTACAATGGTAACTTAAAACTGGCCATGGTGTGAGTATTTACACCACAGAAATTGGTATGCACTACAAATTGGGGCTTTCAGAAAAACTTTTACCAGCACACCACTGAGTATAGGCAAGGTTGAGACATGCAAACAGTAATGAAAACATTTCACTCTTCTCTAACCCACTATATGTTGATTATATTTAAGCACATCACTAGCACTAGTAGGAAAAAGAAACTGAGGAAGTGAAAGGCAGTGAGATTTTGCCCCACCTCATTAGCCTGTGGTGTAGATTGCTCTGCCCTCTCTTTTTCTGTATTTTTTTGAGCCCAATGTACCCCATACTGAGAAGCCCACAACCATCAACTGTGTGTACTCAGTGTAAGCAAAGGAACACTTGGACAATGTGACCTAAAGCCTTGAGTCAAGAGCACTGTGTTTGTACTGTAAAGCATACATGAAGGTTGCAGCTCCCTGTGTGGCTGGTGGTCTGAGAATGCTTATATTTCAGCCTGGCACTTGCTTTTGTTTAATTGTCCCTCTCACTCTGGTACAACATCAAAAGGGGACAGTCAGTCCACTTCAGGACAGTAAATTTAACTCTTTGGGGGACAGACAAAATCCAACTTGCCTACACCTTAATAAATGACAGCGACCCAATATTACACAGTAACACCAAATGCCACCACTGGTGTAATGCCAGACGATGGCATCAGCCATGACAGCAATGGCTCAAGTAGGCCATAATGGGGAATTCCAAGCTGCTAGCACCGTTCAGGACCTCAAGGATTGCCGAGTGCTTGAGGAACACACAGAGAAGCATTGACACTAGATGTTATTTCATCCCTAGAACAACAGTCGAGTCGAGTCTTTTAAAGCGGCTAAACAGATTGGAATGGCCTTTCACATATGCTTTTCTAGCTGGTAATCCTCCCAAATCCCCAAACAGTATAATCTTTCCTCCTCTTCATTTATTTATTGTAAGCCACTGTTTTGCTCTGAGGTTGCTTTCTTCAGATTAGGAAAGTGGTTGTGAGCTGTGGGCTCCAGGGTGAGAGAGTCGGAGTCCAAATCCATGCTCTCTCACTTACTAGCTGTACACTTTGTACCAAAGTTTCCTCATCTGTGTACTGGGAGTAATATAACCTACTACATGAGGTAACTGTGAAGATTAAATGAGTTCTACATATGTACTTGTCAGACCCTGTGTGACACAGAGAGGGCTCAAAAACTATTAAAATTATTCTTTAGCTATTTTCATATGAAGCTATTCTACCCATGCCTCCTGTGCAATTTCCTTTCTTCCCTCCTACCTTCTTCATCCTTTTACCTCCTTCTCTAGGAATCTCTCTGATTGTTATAATTTAACTCCCAAAAAGAAAAAAAAAAAGTATCAATTTTTTCCTAATGCCTTAACATAAATATTAAGGCCATTATCAATATCTACCTTTGTGGCCTGAATTTGCAGGTGATTTTTGAACATAACACAAGGTTGCAGATGTAGTGATACAGACCTTTCTTAAGATTCCAGTTTCTCAGACACTTGACCTGACATGCCACTATTTAAGCCAGTTTGGCCAATAAACTCATTCCTTCTCACGAAGAGCTGTTCACATGGGAGAACTACTGAAAAATGATCATCTGAGGGTGGCACTTTGGCTATGCCACAGAGCCTTGTGATGCGGACAGCCCTAGAGAGATGCAGGGTTCAGCACCTACCCCATCCTTAATCTCCCACTGCCCTGTGACCCTGCCTCTGCTTGGCTCCTTGCCATTCCTTCTCCCACTTGGAACCATGGGTTGGTCACATTTCCTATACAGCAGTCACCTGTCTGTTTTGCAAATTTTTAAAAATTGACAAAAATTGTATTTATTTATGGTGTACAACATGGTGTTATGAAATATGCAGCCACTGTGGAATGGCTAGTGGAAGACTATCAACACACATACTTATTTATTAGTGGTGAGAACATTTCAAATCTATTCTCTTAGCAGTTTTTAACTATACATTATTATTAACTATAGTCATCATGTTGTACAATAGACTTCTTGAACTTACTCCTCTTGTCTAACTGAAATTTCGTATCCTTTGACCAGCATTTCCCCAATCCCCCAGCCCCCAGCGCCTGCCTGGTAACGGCCATTCTACTCTGTTTCTGTGAGTTCAACTTTTTAAGATCTTACGTCTAAGTGAGATAATGCGATCTTCGTCTTTCTGTGCCTGGCTTACTTCACTTAATGTAGTATTCTTCAGGTTCATCCATGTTGTTGCAAATGACAAGATTTCTTTCTTTTTTAAATGGCTAAATAGTATCCCATTGTGTGTGCACATTTTCTTTGTTCATCCATTAATGGACAAACCTGTCTGTTTTTTGCATTTTTTTCATTTTTTCTGTTTTTGGGGATAATGACAGCAAGAATGTAAATAAAGACATCTATAAAACATTGAAAAGCCCTTACACTTCGCTCCCTACCAAGATATTTAACAAATCATAAACTTGAAGTGAAGTTGGCAATCCTAGAGTTGCTAACACTGAGAAGGGGATGCAAAAAAGGCAAAGAAACAGAAGGAAGGAATGGGTATAAAAGGTCCTTGGACAATCGACAAACTGAGTAACTAAGGCTATATGCCCTTAACCAAGAAAAAGGGAGCAGCAGAGGAAACAACAGAGAAGTATGGGATATATATATATATAGTTTATTTCATAATGCAATTTAAGCCAGTGGTTTGGAAGGGGAGGGGATTCTGGGGTATGAGTGCCTGAGTCCATTCTTGCTAGCCCTGTAACCATCGTCATTTAATTCTCAAAGCCTGTTTTCTCATTTATAACTCGGTATAATAACAGTTACTTTATTCCCAGGGGTGTTGTGATGATTAAATGCAATAATCTCTGTAGAGTGTGGTTACACGTGTTGGCTTTGGAGCCAGTCTGTCTTGGTTCAAATCGTGGTTCCATCACATGCTCACCAGCTGTGTGGTTTTGCAAAAGTTACTCCAGCTCTCTGTATCTCAGGTTCTCATATGTAAAACAGGGATGATAATAACATCTATAGGATAAATATATGGGATCAGTTAGAATATATCTGGCATCTAAAACATGTTAGATGTTATTCTTCTGCTTTGGTTGTAGGTACTTGCCCTGATTTTGTAAAGTGCCCAAAGTTTGGCACCTGACACAGTCAAAATTCAGTTATTATTATCAATTATGAAGATGCTTATTTTCTGTCATAAAAGTAATTCATGCTCTTTAGAGAAAAGTTAAAGTATGCGGGCTGAGTGCAGTGACTCATGCCTGTAATATCAGCACTTTGGGAGGTGGACGTGGGTGGATCACCTGAGGTCAGGGGTTCAAGACCAGCCTGCCCAACATGGTGAAAACCCCTCTGTACTAAAAATACAAAAATTAGCTGGGCATGGTGGTGTGCGCCTATAATCCCAGCTACTCAGGAGGCTGAGGCAGGAGAATCACTTGAACCCAGGAGGTGGAGGTTGCAGTGAACCGAGATGGTGCCCTGTATGCCAGCCTGGGTGATAGATGGAGCAAGACTCTGTCTCAAAAAAATAAAAATAAAAATAAAACAAAAAATAAAAAGTAAATAAAATATACGGAAAAGTAGACAGAAAAATTAATCATTTTGAGCCAAGCATAATCTTTTCTGATTTTTTTATCTCATGATTTTGCTTTGCATAATTTTTTAGCTCACACAGATGCAAAGGGAGGCTCTACATAATTTTATATTGTACGTGTGTTCAATTCACAGACTGCCTTGTTTACATGCATCATAACAAAAACATTTCCACGTGTTATCTTAAATTCTTGGCAAGCATCATTTCAGTAATAGGCCATCAAGTACAAATATGTTATCATAATTTGCTTTAACGTCTTACCTGAATTCACACTGTTTTTAATTTTAAGTATTACAAATATATTGAGATGAACATGCTCATGCATAAAATATTTTTTCCATAGCTGATATTATCTCATTAGGATACATTGTGAGAATTATTAATACTAGGGCATATTAGTGTATTTTAAAGAGTCATCATACATCACCTAATTACTTTCCAAAAGAGTTTTGCCAAGTAAAATAACTAATCAAAACATATAAAAACACTCCCTTTATAGAACTGGATTCTATCATTTAAAAAAACTTGTCTCGATTTATTAGCAATGGCCCTCAGGATTGCAATAAGTTGTACTTCCTTAATTACTCATGTAATATTTGAATTACTCATGTAAAATATTTGAATGTTTTTCTGTTTTTAAATTTTACCTTTTCTAATAACTTGTCTATGTAAGCCTTTTGTCCATTTTTGTCTATGCACCATAACATGTTTTTGTCGTATTTTGTATTCATTCTTTATATGTTAAATGATATTAATCTTTGTCTGTCTGTAGATATTTGTTCCCAGGCTGCATTTTAACTTTGGTTGTTGTTTTGACAGAAAGAAATGTTTTAAAAAAATTTGTTGTATAATCTGTTTGTTTTGTGTATGATTTATTCTATTAAGAAAAACTTAGAAGTAATTCTGCGGGAGTGGATGGGTGTGAACGAGGAGAATCTTCTTGTTTTGTGGCTTTACAAATATATATTTTTCTAATTCTTTATTCCATTTGGAGTTAAAGTTACATTGGTGTGTAGTATGAATTAAGGCTAGAAATTGATTTTCTCTTCTAATTTGCTAACCAGCTTTCCTAATGTCATCTGTTGAATAATTCTTCCATTCTCCATTGATCCAAGATGTCTTTTTTATCATAAATTAAGTTTTTATACATTCTAAGGCTATCTGTTCTGTTCTATTGATCTTCCTGTCCATTCCTATGCCAATACCATGGCATTTTAATTACAGTTAAAGGGTATTTTAAGTCCACTATTTCAAGAGAGAGTCCGGCAGAGCCAGAACCATTATGTGAATGTGAGGGTGTGGGCAGTGGACGTATACAAATGCCTGATAGTTTTGTTCTCCTTGCCTGTCTTTGGATCCTGATCAAATCACAGAGTGATTGCTATGTTGAAAAGAGATCCTCAGGGATGTGGATGTGACCCTAGAAGGGCTCCCAGGCATTGGGTCCCTTGGACAGGGCCTAGGTGAGCACTGCCATATTTTTCCTCTCTGATTTAGATTTTTCTGTATTCCAAATGAAACCTTACTGCCCACCCAAAAGACACGGTTTTTCTTCACACGTTGGCAGAATGCTATTGTTAATCCATAATGGTGACTTGTTGAACTCGGGTAAGTCCATATGACTATCTCTGGCCAATGAAAGGTGAGTGGTAGTCACTTGTGTCATTACTGGGAAGGAGCTTGAACAGTGAGCACATGCTTCCCTGTGCTCCAGATGAGGCTATTCCATTAGCGTGGGTCCTACAGTGGGGACCGTATGGAGCGGAGCTGCAGCTGACCTTCGGTGATTTTCTAGAATGCATGACAAAAAAATTCTTGCCATAAGCCACTGTATTTGGGGGTCATTTGCTAAAATAGACAACCTAGGCTATCCTGACTAATAGCAGGAGGCTAGTCAAAATACTTAACAATTGGTATAACATGAGCATTGACTAAAATCAACATAAATACCAGCTAGGACACCAAGAGGAGGTGCATCCAGGATGATTTAGCCTTGCACTTTTTTCAAGTCTCATTATCCCATCTCTTTAAGGTGACTTTGCATATCTCAAATCTCATTTACTAGGTATTGATTTCTAACTTAGATTTTATAATCCCTAGTGATTCCAGCCTCTGTGGTTCCCCTCTTCTCTACTCCCTATGACATGATTTGCTTGTGCCAGAAAATAGACAACTCATCATGCTTTATTGTGTCAGTCATGCATACCTTTTCCCCTTATTGATATCGTAAGTCCTGATAGGCACTATCCATGTTATGAGACTTCTGTCCCTTCACAAGCGATACCACTGTTCATTGCACAATATATAAGTGCATTTTTGTGTTTAAAAAGTTTATGTGTGACATGCTGCTGTTATACTTTCTCAATTAATCAGAAGATATTATTGCTCCCAACTGAACAGACCTTATGTAGATATTCTGAAATTAGAAGCTTGAGAGGAAATTGGTGTCCTCCCCAACAAGACAGAGCATTAATGAGCCAGTGAGTGAGAGGCTGGTTTCTGACCTGGATTCCTAGCTGCCACCTATGAGGTGTGTGACTGGGGGAAGTTATTTAATTTCACTCTCAGCCTCAGTTTCCTCATCTGTACAATGGGATTCTTGTGAAGTTTAAATGAGAATATATGTTTAAAATGCCTAGGCACAGGCTGGGCATGGCGGCTCATGTCTGTAATTTTAGCACTTTGGGAAGCTGAGGAGGGTGGACCACCTGCGGTCAGGAGTTCAAGATCAGCCTGTCCAACATGGTGAAACTCTGTCTCTACTAAAAATACAAAAAATTAGCGAGGTGTGGTGGCAGGTGCCGGCAATCCCAGCTACTCAGGAGATTGAGGCAGGAGAATTGCTTGAACCCAGCATGCAGAGGTTGCAGTGAACTCAGACAGCGCCACTGCACTCAAGCCTGGGCAACAGAGCAAGACTCTGTTTAAAAAAAAAAAAAAGAAAAAGAAAAAGCCTAAGCACAGAATCTGGTCCTTAAAGCAGTTATTGATACTTTTATTTAATTTTATTACTAGTATAGCCCGTGCGGTGCCTCCTGTTTTTTGGTTGGTTGGTTGGCTTGGATCCCTATTTCAGGACTCAGAGCAACTCCAGGCTCTCTCTAGGATTCTTATAGAACATTTTACCTCTTTGGAGTGTGATTCTGTCGCCAGCTCCAGTCCCCATGACTGTGTCATTTCCATCCTCACAGATGCAAACATCAGGCTCCATGTGTTACTCCCCAAGGGCCCCAGGCTCTGGAGTGGTCCTGGTTCATGGTCTGTCTGGATTACCTTGGAATAGCTACTTAACTTCTCCGTTTCTCAGATTCCTCTTTCTTAAAATAGGACACTAATAGTGCCTGCCTTGTAGAGTTGTTGTAAGGATTGATGAGTTAACACATCCAAAGCTCCTAGAACTGATGTCGACATCAGTGAATACATTTTAGCTATGATGATTCTTCGTTCCCTCATTTTTGTGATTTTGGCAATTTTTATTAAAGATTCTGCATCTCTTCCATACTATGGACTCAATTCATGACATTCCACTGACTTCCAAAGCTCATGTGCTCACAGCATGCCCCTCACTGCACTCTGAACACCCTTGGGACATGAGTTCCAACTCAGCTGCTCCCACGCTTCTCTTCTGGAGAATAACCTTGCCAGGCCAGTCTGCTCCTCAACCCCAAATCTGAGGAAATAACATTTCTCAGTTTTCCTATGTCAGTTTTTTAAGTTCTTACCAAGAAAAAATGATAGCAAGAGAAGACTTGCTGCTTTGGGCCAAGGACAGAATGAGCAGGATGAGTGGTTGATGTGACTTCTGCCAGCAATTACTGCCCCATGTGGTAGTCTGCTTGCTTCCTGCAACGTTCCAGTGTCCATTCTATCACGTGATCCTGGAAGTAACTGGAAACATCTGTTGCGAAGTCAGAGAGACCCACGGTCAAATCCTGACTTCTTGCACAAGGATGCAGCAAGATTACTTTCTATGATCTTGAACATGTCAAAAAAAGTCTGTTTTCTGTTTCCTCATTTGAAAAATGGGTTTACTGATACCTACCTTGCAGAGCTGTTGAAAGAATTGAAAAGACTAACTTATATAATGTTGTGTGCAGCTGAGAAGGCAGAGATCTGCAATTCAGCTGGGTATCATCTTGTTAAGCCATGAGCTGTTGAGACCGAAGCTGCTCAGGAGGGAGTAGGGTAGGGAGAGGGTGAAGATGGGATGGAGGGTTGGAAGCGGGTTACATCCTCTCACCACGCCTTGTGCCTGGCCTTGGACTCTATGTCTGCCAGGAAGGGGAATCTTTTTTTCTGTTTTCCAAATTATGCCTGTAGGCTTTGGGGCAGCACACTGTCTTTGTAAAATGCCAAAGAGTGCCAAGCTTAGAGATGGTGGCCAATAAATTATAGCTGTTATCATCCCTAGCAAGTTCATACCATAACCATGAGTCTTCAAAGTTTCCAGCATTTTGGGAGAAGGGATGTGGTTTGTTTTCCATTTAAAAAGTCTTTGAAAGACAGGAAATGTCAAGCCTTTTGTACTACATACAAGGTTGTATGGCTTATTAAATTATTAAACCCCATGTTCTAACCCAGTGGCTTTATAGGCAGGAGCCACAGGTGAAGACTTGGCAAAATGTTTCAAGCTTCCGTCAGAAGAATTGCAGAGACCAGATTCTGGCCCAGTGTGAGGGTAAGGGGAAAGGAAGTTACTGCCTAAGGCAGGTGTGGATTAGACAGCTCCTCACCAGATGTGCTGCCTTATGTGCTGGAGGCCAGTGTTGGCAGGAGGAAATCGGAGAGAAACCCAATCCTGAATGAGAAAAAGAAGGAAAGGTGCTCTCACCCATGAGTTAATGCGGTTGTTCAATGGCTGTGAGCGGGCACTCAGTGAAGATACCAAGTTTCTGTTTTGATTTTCAGGACAGTTCTGCTCCCATTGCCTGGGGAAATGGGCCCTGCCTTATGGAAGAGAGTCTCCTGCTGGGATTGTGGTGATGAAAGAAAGGACCCTCATTTTTTTCAGCTGTTTTATTTTGGATTAATTTTAGGCTTGTTAATTTTAGACTTATAGGAGAGTTATGGTGATAGTATAGTAGACTATACTATCTAACTAGAGTATGCTATACTAACTATAGATAGTATAGTATACTAACTATATAGTACAGTATACTATACTAACTATATAGTATAGTATACTATATTATCTAACTAGATAGCTAGATAGTGTAGTATGTACTATATTATCCAACTAGATAGCTAGATAACATAGTATATACTATACTAGTATAGTATCCAGCTAGCTAGATAGTATAGTATACTGTACTATCTAACTATACTATTTAGTATACTATACTGTACTAACTCTCCTATAAGTCTAAAATTATTCAAGCACCAGAGCCCGGGCATGGTGACTCATGCCTGTAATCTTCTCCACCTCCTGGGTTCAAGCGATTCTCCTGCCTTAGCTTCCCAAGTAGCTGGGATTACGGGCATCCACCATGCCTGGCTAATTTTCATGGTTTTAGTAGAGACGGGGTTTCACCATCTTGGCCAGGCTGGTCTTGAACTCCTGACCTCAGGTGATTCACCTGCCTCTGCCTCCCAAAGTGTCGGGATTACAGGCATAAGCCACCATACCTGCCCTCTGGTGTTTTAATATGATTCTCTCTTTCCTCAAGAAAGACTCTCAGCATGGTCACAATAAAAAAAGCCACTCAAAAAAGCCACTCATCTAGCAGTGAACCAGAGGAATTCCAGAGAGGGCTGCTTTCTGAGAGAATAAACCATAGTTCCTGAGGTTATCTGAGAGAACTTTCTAGAAGGCTGGTTGCAAATGTTATAGTCCATAGTCCTCACTAGGAGTTCCTATGTGGTTGTGCTCTAGGCCCATGAGATGGTGAGAATTAATATTAGGGGTAAATATCACCTTGGCCTTTCTCCAGTGGTTCCTCCACACCTTCTTTGGAAAGGTGACCTTGTTCCAGAGCTCTGTCTCCTTTACCAGACACCCGACTCCCAGGGCTCTCTGGAGTGAGACATTGTCTTTAGACCTTCAGACTGGGGATGCCTGGAACCTGAGCCTGGTCTCAACCAAGACAGGGGTCTGATGTGGAGAGATGACCCATGCTTGATGCCATGATTTCTTTTCCCTAGTGGGCTTTGAACCTAGAAGAGAAAATTCAGGTTGAGGGATGTCAGCACAGATTGATGGGAGGCAGGATAGAGTCACAGCGGTAGGGCTAGAAGGAGAACAGGGATTTATTCAGTCAGCCATTTAGTCAATCAGGCAGCAAATACTATGGAATGCCTATTAAGGGTCGGAAACTATTGTAGCTGCCAGGAATAAAGAGCGAACACAAAAGTCCCTGCCCTCGTGGAGTTTGCATTCTACGGGCTATTGGGGGCAACATAGAGAGTCATATCTGGAACACAGAGAGGAGGTGTGAACAACACTCCCAGATTTCAGGACTATGGGGAATGTGGGAGGAGACAGAGATCTGAATGGGGAAGATGATGGGTTCTGTCTGGAATGCTTGGCATTTGGGGTGTTTGTGAGCCATCAAGGCTGAAGTGTCTAGTTAGATATGCATAGTGTACTTGAAAAGACACATTTAGCAGGTGCCTGGGAACACTATACAAATGGGTGAGATCACCTGGCAGAATGGGACTAACAGTGGGGTTCAGGCAGGAGCAGGGGCATGTCAGGGCCACCTGGGGAGCTTCTTTAAACTCCATGAAGCAATGCTCTTGATCCAGACATTTAGAGGTTTGAAACACTGCCTGAGGGCATCCTCTCCAATTAGGAATCACTACCATTGAGGTGTCTTCTAAGAGGCTGTCTATGTTGAAGCAACAACAAGACTTGGGAGTCACTATATGGCTGGAGAACAGGGCCCAGGTAAAATTGGAAGCCATCACGGCAGTGTAAAATTTGGAAGAACATGCTGGGTGGTAGAAAGCACCTGGCTAGGGACTCAATAAATCAAGGTCTTCGTTCCAGTTCCTCCCTAACTACTGTTGCCTCACAGACACTAGCTTCTTTGAGTTTTAATTTTCCCATCATTAAAATCTGAGATTAGACTACACCAGTGGTTCAAGAGGCAGCAGTATCAGCATCTCCTGAGAACTTTTCAGAAATGCAAATTCTTGGGACCCCTTCCTGACTTAGCGGAATTAGAAACAGGGTGGGGTCCAGCAGGCAGTTATTACAAGTCTTTCAGGTGATTCTGATGCTTCCAAAAGAAGTTTGAGAACCACTGGCTTAGATGAATTTGAAACTCCCTTCTAGCATTAAAGCTTCTACACCATATTCTTGTTCAGATGCCTTTGTCAGATTTCATAGTCTGTGCTTCTTTGTCCTCCTCCAATTGTTAAATGATTGTAAGTCAGTTTCTTCGAGGTGGAGGATGTGTGCTTTGTGTATATGCCTGTGAATGTGTGTGTCTGCATGTGTGCGTATGCTTATGTGTGTGTGTGTGTGTGTATATGTGTGGTGATAGGAGGTTGGTGGGTGGAGATGCAGAGCTTTCCTGCTTGCCTCCTTAGATGACGTAAGACAGCAGTCCCCAACCTGGGACCCCCTGGGAGTTTGGGGTCTGCTAAAGGAGACAGGGCTTTGGAACAAGGTAATCTTTCCAAAGAAGGTGTGGAGGAAGCACCGGAGAAAGACCAAGGTGATATTTACCCCTAATATGAATTCTTACCATCTCACGGGCCTGGAGCCTGACCACATAGGAACTCCTAGTAAGGACTATGGATATAACATCTGCAACAAGTCTTCTAGAAAGTTCCCCCACCTTTTTGACACCAGGGGCTGGTTTCCTGGAAAACAGTTTTTTCTATGGATGAGGGTGGGAGGTAGGATGATTCAAGCACATTGGAATTATTGTGTACTTTATTTCTATTATTATTACATTGTAATATATAATGAAATAATTATTTCTTATACAACTTACCATAATGTAGAATCAGTGGGAGCCCTAAGTTTGTTTTCCTACAACTAGACAGTCCCATCTGGGGGTGATGGGAGACAGTGACAGATCATCAGGCATTATTAGATTCTCATAAGGAGTGCACAACCTAGATTCCTCACATGCACAGTTCACAACAGGACTCGCGCTCCTATGAGAATCTAATGCTGCTGATCTGACAGGAGGCGGAACTCAGGCAGTAATGCTAGTGATGGGGAGTGACTGTAAATACAGGCGAAGCTTGGCTCACTCACTCACCACTCAGCTCCTGCTGTGTATTGCCCAGTTCCTAAAAGGCCACAGACAGGTACTGGTCCATGGCCCTGGGGATTGGGGCCCCGTGATGTCAGAAGTGTGCTTGAGTCGGTGACACAAACAGGTCACACTGTGCAGGCTCCCACACAGAGTAGATACTTGGAAGCGGTTTTGTGCCTTTACCATCTCTAACATAACTGAGTTAACTGATAATCCCTCTAGTAGGTAGTCAACTCTTTGGTGCTGCCACTGTCTCTAGCAGCTCTTGATCTGTGATATCTGTGTTCCCCTGGGATTTCCAACTGAGTCTAAACAGGAACCACTGCTAGAGGCTCTCAGCATGGATTGCTCTCTGCCGGAAGTCAACACTTGGGCCAGAAGAATCCTTTGTGACATCCCTTTACAACCCAGCTGAGTCCAGTTTGTGAGCAGCGTGACACCCAGAGGTACAGACCTACCCCTGACACTGGTGCATGGAGCACAAGAGTTCCCATAGAAGCCCACGTACATTTGTCTTAAAACCTACAAGTCATTAAACAGGCTAACAAATTATTAGACACAATATTTTCTCTCCTTCTATCCTAACAAATATACAGTACACTTTCATAATGACCAGAAAGAGCAGATTCCAATTCCAATTTCTCAGACTCCTTGAATATCTACTTCGAAAGGAGGCAACTTCTATTTCTACTTGGAGAGAACTGCCCCACTGAACCCTGGTCTGCCCCAAGCCGAGCCCTGCCCCTCCCTGAAGGATGTTCATATGCACACGCATGGACACCTCTGCCCACAACCCTAGCTAGTGCTGTCTACTGCCCGCCCTGCAGCACAGCAACCCATTGGCCACCCTCTTGCCTGAGGGCCCACATGGCTAGCAGTGCAGTCCACCCTCAGAAAGACACGCCCAGGGACAAGGCCACTGAGGACCAGGAAAAGGGCTCAGGACTCTCTGGGCAGGGAATTCCAGGGTCATGAGTACCCAAGGAGTGGATGGAGCATAGGCTTTCCATAGGAATGTCCTCTTAGCTTGGGACTCCACACTCCACCCATGGGGAGTGGTGTGGCTAGAGGAGGATCCAAACTGGTCCTTCTAAAACAGGGCCCACGTTTGCCTGGGTCTGAGGGAGCTGCGCTGAGGAGCTGTTCTGAGTGACTCTCTTTCCTGCTCACTGCCAGTGCTCTGCAGATACTTCCCCATGAAGTGTTTAGGGAGGAACTCTAATTTATGATCATCTAATCCAGCCCATTGACTAGGACATGAAGAAACTGAAGCACTCCAGAAAGGTGGATTACTCCCTGGAATTACACTCGGGAATGATGGATTACTCTCTGGAGTGGCAAACTATTCTTTGGAATTGCACTCTGGCATGATGAATTTCAAAGGCAAGCATGATTGTGATGTGCAGGGTAACTGCTCCACAGAGAAAAGCCAGCAGGGATCTGGAAAACTCTTCCTACTTCTCCTTAGTGACTGACAACTTCTTTAATCCACAGATAACTAGAACAAACACTGTTCTGTGTTTTAAACCCACTTTTTCACTGCTGCCTTGAAGGCATCACCTTGGAAGTAGCTCCAGTGGCCACTTTTTTTTGGGTTACATATTCATAGTGCTACTTTAACAATAATAGTTGGAACAAGCTTCAAACAGATGGAAATATGGTTTTTGTTTTTCTGCTCAGAATTTTCTGACTATTTTTAGTTAGTCTGGGCATTCTCTATTGCATCAGTGAATGTAGCTTGGTTCTTTCTGTGAAAATCAAATAACTAAAAAGCTAGCAATGTATTTCTGTCACAGATGATATTTTTGTTTGCATTTTGAAGTGTTTTTATGAACTGGATTACAAAACTAATTGAATCAGAGATGAATTTCGCTCAGAACTTGAAGTATTTTATGAAATAAAATTTCCATAAGAAATTGACCTAATTATTCAGAAGTTTCTAACGCAACAGCCTAATACAGTTTTGAAAGTCCTCCAGAGAAAAAAACTCAAGCATACGCTCCCTCATAGCAAATAAACACCCTTTTTATTTACTTATTTCTTAAGCAGTATAGCTTTTAGTTTACAGGAACACAGCTTCAGGGTATGTTGTATAGATGCATTATTTTAGTTTCAAATGCTGTGTTTCTTCAAAACTAGTTTTCTATTATGTACCACATTTTTCCATCATTTGTAACCGTTATTGGTGAAACAAGTGTTATTTTTGTATTTAACTGCTTAATATTACTTGTCTCACACGTAAGTGGCCTACTGCTTAGATTTTTTTTTAATATTGAGGAAGCACTAGCATGTTTCTATGTAATAGATAAGATCCCAGAAGACTTCAGAGTTATAACCATTATTTAAAAATTTTTGTTTAATTAAGAGTTTTTTCAGCCAGGCACAGTGACTCATGCCTGTAATCCTAGCACTTTGGGAGGCCAAGGTGCGTGGATCACTTGAGGTCAGGAGTTCGAGACCAGCCTGGCCAATATGGTGAAACATCATCTCTAGTAAAAATATATAAAAGTTAAGCTGGCATGTTGGTGCTTGCCTATAATCCCAGTTATTCTGGAGCCTGAAGCAGGAGAATCACTTGAACCCAGGAGGCGGAGGTTGCAGTGAGCTGAGATCGTGCCACTACTCTAGTGTGCATGACAGAATGAGACTCCCTCTCAAAAAAAAAAAAAAAAAAAAAAAAAAAAAAAAAGCTTTACTTGCCCTAGCCAAAGCTTTTCCTGATGATTCAGACATTGTAGAGATGTGAGGAAAGCCTTGGGTGGTTTCCCTCTTATGTTTCTCTCTGGTAGCTGGAAGAGATTTAGAGAATTACTTTGATTTGATCTGCTCATCGCAGTTGGGACTATACCCTAACGTCTCCGCGTCTCTTACGGTGATACCAGACCATGTGCATTGACTTTGGCTGATGGTTTCTCTGGCCTTTCTGGGTTCACCACGTTTCTGTACCTAGAACTTATCTCTAGCCCATGGGTGGTCCCACTGGTGGCTTACTCCTCCCTTTAGCCTGTGCCCCCTCCACACATACCCCAATAATACAATATCAATATACTTGCTCTACAAATATAGCTTCAGATGGGCCTGACTGGGTCCTGCCCTGCTCTCAAGGACACTTCAAACAAACACACAAATAGAAAAATGCTGTCCTCAAAATGCAAATGTCACTTGAGAAAGCCTCTGGTACTTCCTTCTATCTGCCATTTATAAGCCCTTCTCCACACAAGTTTTAGAGGTTCCAATCCAATGGCCCCAACTTTTGTGCTGCACTCAACTGCTTTACAGAAAAAAAAAGTTTCATTTACAAACACACATTCTTCAAAAGAGGCTGCAGGAGCTGTGGAGAGGGAAATCATATCCCTTAGGATAGGGGGAAGGCAGTGGGTTGCACTGTGTGCACAGCTCTGAACAATTAGTAGTGCTGCTCCAGGCCCAGTGTTGAGCAGGATTCTGAGGCTTCCTTGAAGAAGAGAGGATGGAGACAGTGTGACCAATTTGACGCAGAGGGTGACTTGCAGGTTTCTGGAAGTCATGGTGGGTGGTGATGCCATCTACCAGGGTTACAGGAGGGGCTCAGGTCAAAAAGAAATGATGAATTCAGTTCTGTTATGTGGAATTTGAGAGGCCCAGTGTCACCTGGGTCCACCTGGCCATTGGGTATATAGGCCTGCTCCTCTGAAGGGAAGGGCTGGGCTGGAGAAATGGGTGCAGGAGCCACAGCATATGTGTGGCACTAACTGGCAGGGAAGAGGGTATAGTGGGAGCTGAGAACAGGGAAACTGGGCAGAGTCACCAGGAACATCAACGTAAAGGGTAGCGGAGAGGAAGAAATTCTCTACCTGGCTTCTCACTGTCCCATTGACAAGATCCTCATTCAACAGACTCTAGACCTCAGTTTCTTCATCTGTAGAGTGGAAATATCTTCCTCCACTACCTCTAGCAAACATGAGGAGTTGAAAAACATACCTACTACTGATCTCTTCAGTCCCCATTAAAATGCTTGTAAACTGGGGAGAAGAGTAGTAACCAGCAGGACAAAGGAAACAGACAAAGATGGCAGCAATAACGTTCGAGAAACCGGAATGTGCATGTACAAGTGGCGACAGATTTAGAAACCTAAGAAAGGTGATTTCTAGGCCAGCAGTGAGGTGAAGATCAGAAGTGGGCTAAGGTTTGAGCATTGCTTTAAGATTTACAAAGGCATCTCCCTCTCTCTGTCCTCTCAAATAGATCTTCCTCTTTTTAAGGAAATACAAAATACTCTTTTTAAATAAATTCAAGTGGTAAAGATACTGGTGCACTGTATGGGTAAGCCATCATTTATCCATCTCTTTACTGATGAGCAGTGAGGTTATTCCAGGAAAAATAAACATGCGGATAAAAGTACATACTTCATGAGGATAAAATCCAATAACATCAGAATGGTTGTTATCTCTGGAAGAGAGGAAGAAGGAAAGAGATGCAGTATGAAGTTTTAGTTGTATTTTATTTACCTTTATTTTATTTTTTAAAATCTCTGAAAATTAAAATTATAATAATTATAGAACTATATAAATGTTATGTTTATGTATATATTAATATGTTTATGTATATACATATTATAAATATTAATTTGAGAAAGAGAAAAAAACTCTTCCAGTCGGTATGTGGTGACAGGTGAGTGTGCGTGAAGACAGCCTGCTGGGAGCACCGGGCTTCCCATAGCTCTGCTCAGAACCTTCATGAGGGCGTGGCGCTGGAGCCCTGGTCTTGGGCCTGTCTCCCCTCTCCCAGACACTGTGAGACCTGGCCCACCTTCCCGTGAGGGCCCGTGGTGGTCCCCCTCTAGTTTCCACAGCTATGATGGGGACCCAAAGGGACATGATGGTGGGACATCATTCAGAATCAGAACTGTCCTCAAGAATCCAGGACATAGAGAGCAAAACATTTGAAAAATCCTGTTCTAGCTGATGAGCCGCCACCAAGGTAGAGAGGAGCAAGGGGCCACCTGTTCCGTGCTCTTTATAATCAGGTCCTCCCTGATGGTGCTTTGGTCACTGTCTGCTGACAGTTCCCTGTGGCCTTGTTCACAGCACTAACAGCCTCCTTCCTGGGCATCTTCATTTTGTTGTGTCCGTTGATAAGGGTAGTTATTTATTTATTTATTTTTAGACAGAGTTTTGCTCTGTCACCCAGGCTGTAGTGCAATGGCACAATCTCAGCTCACTGCAACCTCCACCTCCCGGGTTCAAGCGATTCTCCTGCCTCAGCCTCTCAAGTAGCTGGGATGACAGGCATGCGTCACCACACCTGGCTAATTTTGTATTTTTAGGAGAGATGGGCTTTTGCCATGTTGGCCAGGCTGGTTTTAAACCCCTGACCTCAGTTGATCCACCCACCTCGGCCTCCCAAAGTGTTGGGATTACAGGTGTGAGCCACCGGGACTGGCCGATAAGGGTATTTTACGCGGGTATATTACCTTTTGTTATTGAGAGCTAAAAGATCTGCATCATTCATCACAAACTATTTTTAGCCATACCCTGAAATACAGAGAAACAGACTGCAAACATGAGACAGCACCATTTGCTCCAACCCAACTGGTGCAAACTTCATGAACCAGTGTTATTTTGCAGATTTCCTTTAGTAACCAAGGAGCGTGGTTACCTGCACCCACGTGTCTTTTGATCTTTGAATGTAAAAATATTTTTGAAAGTGAACTTTTAAAATTGGGAAAACAATGTAACATTCTGGAAAGGTTGCCAAATAGAAGAATATGGGAGAAAAATTGTCCTTCATCTCAGCCACCCTGATGTATCAATTAGCTTTCTTCTCTTACCTTCAAGTTATTTTTCAAATGAACATATTAAATAACTGTAATAATAGTATTGGTGGCCATTGAGTATGCTTTTCTGTTTAATACTACATCGTAATTTGCCACAGTGTCATACAAGCCTCTTTTTTTAAATAGGCTTTTCATTTTGAAATAAATTTAGATTTATAGAAGAGTTGGGTAGTCACTAGAGAGAATGCCTATCCACCGTTTACCAGTTTCTTCTCATGTTAACATCTTACATAACCATGGCACATTTGTCAAATCTAAACAATGAATTAGTGATAGTACTAACTAGTTATTGTACAGTACTATCAACTGAACCACAGACTTTATTTCATCTTACTGGTTTTCCCACTAATGTTCTTTTTCTGCCCCGGGGTCCAATTCAAGATACCACAAACACATCTTGTGCTTATTGTGTGCATACCAGTAGATTCAGGTGATACACCATACTCGGCCTAACTATTCTTTCTTTCTAAATATTTAGATTGCTTTTGGTTTTTCTGTATCACATGCAGTACTATGAAGAACATCTGCATGTGGGTAGTCGTATTAGTCCGTTCTCACACTGCTATAAAGAAACACCCGAGACTGGGTAATTTAGAAATAAGAGAGGTTTAATTGGCTCATGGTTCTGCAGGCTGTACAAGAAATATGCCTCGGGAATTTCAATCATAGCAGAAGGTGAAGGGGAAGCAGACAATGACTTACGTGGCCAGAGCAGGAGGAACAAAGGGGGAGGTGCCTCACACTTTTAAAGAACCAGATCTCGTGAGAACTCGCTCCCTATCGTGAGAACAACAAGGGAGAAATCCTTCACTATGATCTAGTCACCTTCCACCAGGCCCCTCTTCTAACACTGGGGAGTACAATTCGACATGCGGGGACACAGATCCAAACCATATTTGTAGCCTTCTCTTCTTTTAAGATTCCTTCCTTATGGCTGTCTACAGTCAGATTTCTGGAGGCCCAAGGGGTAAGAACAGATTTATGGCCCTGGATACCATTGCATATTGCCGCCAAAGTGTGTTCCACAATGTCTGAATACTCATTTATATTGCCATGAGCAATTTTTTGAGAGTAGTGCATTCATGTACTATTGTCAGCATTACTCTCACTTTAATATTTTGGCGAATTTAGTAGGCGAAAATATCTCAATTTTTGAAATGTGTATTTTTTTCATAACTAGCAAATTTGAATATTTCCCCGTGTGTGTTTACTAGCAATACTCCCTTTTTTTTTTTTGCAAATTATCTCTTCATCTTTTATTTATTAGGATCTGAATTTTCTGATTAATATGCATGAGTTTTATAATAAAGATATCCATTGGCCTCTCATTTTGCTGCAATTATTTACCCCTCCATCTATTGTCTGAATTTTTTCTTTTGTAATTTTCAAAGAGCATAAAGAAAGTTTTATGATGTAGATTCCATTATTTTTAAAAAATTTATTTATTTTTAGTCTCTTTTAAGCTTAGAAAGGTTCTTCCTCAAAGTCTGGGTTTAGGGTCGGGCACAGTGGTTTATGTTGTAATCCCGCATTTTTGGAGGTCAAGGCGGGAGGACTGATTGAGCCCAGGAGTTCAAGACCAGTCTGGGTAACATAGTGAGGCCCTGTTTCTACAATAATAATAATAATTGCAAGCAATTAGCTAGATGTGGTGGCACGTGACTGTAGTCCCAGCTACTCAGTTGGCTGAGGTGAGAGGATCAATTGAGCCTGGGAGGTGGAAGCTGCAGTGAGCTGAGATCACACCACTGCACTCCAGCCTGGGTGACAGAGGGAGACTGTCTCAAAACTAAATAAATAAATAAGTAAATAAATTTTAAAAGTCTAATTTTAAAATTCAATTATTTTCTATAATTTGAGATCCCATATTTAACTGATTCATCTGGAATATTTTTGGTATTTGGTCCAAATGTCTGACTGGGCCACCTGTCACTCACCAGCTGCAGGTGACCACACCTACAACTTCATGGGTGGTCAAGCTGAGTCACTTCCAGCTGAGTGACTGGTGTCCTCCTCCTCTGTGTTGCCCAAGCTAGAATCCTTGAAGTCACCTAATTTCCATTTTCTTTCTCTCTTTCACTACCCACATCCACCCAGCCATGGAGTCCCAGTAGTTCTATATTCGTGGTTCATCCCCCAGTTCTTTGGGGAAGAGTATATGCTGCTCTCTCTGCCTGGGACCCTTTTCCCTTCCTTATTCTGTCTGCCTCGTTCCTATGGGTCTACTGCACAGAGCCTGGTATGTCCTTGCTATGGGCCAGTAAAGTACTCCAACTTCCTAACCCTAATTCTCACATTCAATCGTAATATCCTGCTAATTTGTGTCCCTGTGTCTCTCTTCATCATTAACGTAGAGACTGACAGTGCGTGGTATGTATAGGGTGCTCAATATGTATGTTAGGTGTGTGAAAGAGCAAATAAATGAGTGAAAATGCCAATAAAATAGGAGTCATACCTAACCAGGGCCCAGCAGGGTCTGATTTAAATACTTTTCTACAGAATATGAAGGTAAAGGGGATAGCATTATAATTCATGCTTTTTATGGGTGCCAAGAGGTCATCGATACCTAAGATTGGCTTGTTCACCTTCTGGATGACTGTTTTATCCTCCTTCTAGATGCCATTACTATAATGCAAAGACTGGAAAAATAAAACCTACATTTTCCAGACTATCTTGTAGCCCATATTCTGGATGTCAGTTAGGTCCCACAAACTGGATATACTCTTGAGAGAGAGGGAAGGCAGAGTGGGGTGGAGGCCATTTTCCTGCTGTTATTTCTCTAGTAAAGCAACGCCATGAAAACATGAGAACTCATCATTCCAGGGCCCATCGCCAGTCTTGTGGGTGTCTGGAAGCAGTTGTGGCAGCAGTAATGCCAGTAGTGAGGGTGAAGGCAGAGGCGTCCTGATTCTGAATCACCACTAGAGCATTCTCTCATTCATTCTCTCTCTCCCTCTCTCTCTCTCTAATAGAGCCATTGGAGATTCCAGAATTAATTTCTCCACTCTTTCTACCAATTTGCATAACCGTCTTCCTGTTTAAAATACCTAGAACATTTCTATTTTCTGTACTGAACCATTGCAGATACATAAAGGATAGAAGAACTGGTTTCCCTCTTAGTGACCCAAGGAGACTGCCTTGATCAGTTGCAATTTTTCCCAGAGCAAAGGAAGCAAGAAATACTCCTAAGACTATGTGTGAGGCTATGCTTACTGGTTATTTTACGGTTCTACAGGGGACTGATAAATCATTTCCGTTATCTTTCTCCCCACTTTTCAGCCACCTTTAAGACTGTGTTAGAATAGGCCTCTTCACTTGGCAATAAATATGGCCAGTACTGGATAATTACACAGGGGGAAACAAACAAAACTACCTGGAGAAAATATAGGTGAATAATTCAGATCTTTCCCATATTAAGGGTACTTACAAATCAGTGAGAGAAAAACTAAAACCCAATTGAATATGTGCAAAATACTTGAAAATAGGGAGAAAAATAGCCAAAAAAGATGCTAAAATATTTAAGCTTTTTAAAACCAAATTTGCCAAGGTTTTAAAAGACTAGAGTTTCAAATTCATAGTAAAATTGAGAGGAAGGTAGAGAGATTTCCCATATTCTCCCTGTCCCCATGCATGCATAGCCTCCCCACCATCATCATCTCCTATCAGAGTGGTGCATTTGTTGGTGAACCTACATTGACACATCATTCTCACCCAAAGACCATAGTTTACATTAGCGTTCACTTTTTCTGTTGTGCATTCTGTGGGTTTAAACAAATGTATAATGGCATGTATCTACCATTATGGTATCATATAGAATAGTTTCACTGCCCTAAGAACCCTCTGAACTCTGCCTATTCATCCCTTGTTCTCTTCTAATCCCTGGCAACCACTGGTCTTTTTTACTCTTGCCTTTTCCAGAATGTCATAGAGTTAGAATCATACAGTATGTAGCCTCTTCACATTGGCTTCTTTCACTTAGGAATACCCACTGGTTTCCTTGACGTGGAAACTTGGAGGATTGAGACTATGGATGAGGCTATGCTTACTGGTTATGTTATGGTTCTACAAGGGACCGATAAATCATTTCCATTATCTTTCTTGCCACTTTTTAGCCACCTTTAAGACTATGTTAGAATAGGCTTCTTCACTTAGCCTATTCTAAGGCTAAGTGAAGGAAAAAGGAAGTTTCCTTTTCGTAGCTTGATAGCTCATTTCTTTTTAGTCCTGAATAATACTCTGTTGTCTGGAAGTACCACTATTTATTTATCCATTCACCTACTAAAGAACTTCTTGTTTACTTCCAAGTTTTGGCAATTATGAATAAAGCTGCTGTAAATATCCATGTGCAGGTTTTTGTGTGGACATAAGTTTTTGACTCCTTTGGGTAAATACCAATGAGTGCACATGCAGGTGGTGTGAGGAGTATGTTTGGTTTTGTAAGAAACTGCCAAACTGCCTTCCAAAGGGGCTGTGCCATTTTGCATTCCCACCGGTGATGAATGAGGGTCCTGTTGCTCCACATCCTTGCCAAAACTTTGTTTTGTCAGTGTTCTGGATTTTGGCCATTCTAATAGGCATACAGAGATGGTATCTCATTGGTGTTATAATTTGCATTTCCCTGGTGACATATGATGTGGAGCATGTTTTCATATGCTTACTTGCCATCATGGTATCTTTTTTGGTGAGGTGTCTGTTAAAGTCTTGGTTCATTTTTCTTTTTCTTTTGTTTGTTTTCTTTTCTTTATTTTTATTTTAGGTTTGGGGTACATGTGAAGGTTTGTTACATAGGTAAATATGTGCCATGGGGGTTTGTTGTACATATTATTACCTCACCCAGGTATTAAGCCCAGTACCCAGAAAAGTTATATTTTCTACTTGTCTCCCTCCACCCACTCTCCCCCATCAAGTAGACCCCAGTGCCGAGACCAACTCGGTCAGGAAAACCCTAACCCAGCAGTGCTAGAGGAATTAAAAACACACACACAGAAGTATAGTGTGTGGAGTGGGAAATCAGGGGACTCACAGCCTTCAGAGCTGACAGCCCCAAACAGAGATTTACCCACATATTTACTGACAGCAAGCCAGTAATAAGCATTATTTCTATAGATTATAGATTAACTAAAAGTATTCCTTGTAGGAAACAAAGGAATGGGCTGAAATAAAGGGATGGGCTCTGGCTAGTTAGCTGCAGCAGGAACATATCCTTAAGGCACAGATCGCTCATGCCATTATTTGTGGTTCAGGAACACATTTAAGAGGTTTTCTGCCCTGGATGGGTCAGGTCTTCCTTGCCCTCATTCCAGTAAACCTACAACCTTCAGCGTGGGCGTCATGGCCATCGTGAACATGTGCTGCAGAGATTTTGTTTATGGCCAGTTTTGGGGCCAGTTTATGGCCAGATTTGGGGGCCTGTTTCCAACATCCCAGTGTCTGTTGTTTCCTTCTTTGTGTTCTAAGTTCTTATTATTCAGCTCCCACTTATAAGTGAGAACATAGGGTAGTTGGTTTTCTGTTCCTGCATTAGTTTGCTAAGGATGATATCCTCCAGCTCCATTCATGTTCCCACAAAAGACATGATCTCGTCCTTTCTATGGCTGCATAATATTCCATGGTGTATAGGTACCACATTTTCTTTACCTAGTCTGTCATTGATGGGCATTTAGGTTGATTCCATGTCTTTGCTCTTGCAAACAATGCTGCAGTGAACATTCACATGCATGTGTCTTTATGGTGGAATGCTTTATATTCCTCTGGGTATACCCAGTAATGGGATTGCTGGGTCAAATGGTGGTTCTGCTTTTAGCTCTTTGAGGAATTGCCACACTGCTTTTCACAATGATTAAACTAATTTATATTCTCACCAACAGTGTATAAGGGTTCCCTTTTCTCCACAATCTTGCAAGCATCTTTATTTTTTGACTTTTTAATAATAGCCATTCTGACTGGTTGTGAGATGGTATCTCATTATGGTTTTGATTTGCATTTTTCTAATGATCAGTGGTGTTGAGCTCTTTTTCATAGGCTTGCTGGTTGCATGTATGTCTTCTTTTGAGGTGTGTGTTCATGTCCTTTGTCCACTTTTTAATAGGGTTATTTTCCCTTGTAAATTTGTTTAAGTTCCTTATAAACGCTAGATATTAGACCTTTGTCAGATTCATAGTTTGCAAATATTTTCTTTTTTTTTTTTCTTTTTGGTAAAAGCAATTCTTTTTTTTTTTTATATTATACTTTAAGTTCTAGGGTACATGTGCATAACGTGCAAGTTTGTTACATATGTATACTTGTGCCGTGTTGGTGTGCTGCACCCATCAACTTGTCAGCACTCATCAACTCGTTATTTACATCAGGTATAACTCCCAATGCAATCCTTCCCCCCACCGAGCCCATAATAGGCCCCGGTGTGTGATGTTCCCCTTCCTGAGTCCAAGTGATCTCATTGTTCAGTTCCCACCTGTGAGTGAGAACATGTGGTGTTTGGTTTTCTGTTCTTGCGAAAGTTTGCTGAGAATGATGGTTTCCAGCTGCAACCATGTCCCTACAAAGGATACAAACTCATCCTTTTTTATGGCTGCATGGTATTCCATGGTGTATATGTGCCACATTTTCTTAATCCAGTCTGTCACTGATGGACATTTGGGTTGATTCCAAGTCTTTGCTATTGTGAATAGTGCCGCAATGAACATATGTGTGCATGTGTCTTTATAGCAGCATGATTTATAGTCCTTTGGGTATATACCCAGTAATGGGATGGCTGGGTCATATGGTACTTCTAGTTCTAGATCCTTAAGGAATCGCCATACTGTTTAAATAGGAACACTTTTACACTGTTGGTGGGATTGTAAACTAGTTCAACCATTATGGAAAACAGTTTGCAAATATTTTCTTCCACTCTGTAGATTGTCTGTTTACTCTGCTGATAGTTTATTTTGCTGTGCAGAAGCTCTTAAGTTTAACGCGATTCCATTTGTCAATTTTTGCTTTTGTTGTGATTGCTTTTGGTGTCTTTGTCATGAAATCTTTTGGTCCATTTTTCACTCAGGTTATTTGTTTATTTTTATTGTTGAGGTTTTTTTTTTTTTTTTTTTTTTTTTGAGATGGAGTTTTGCTCTTGTTGCCCAGGCTGCAGTGCAGTGGCACGATCTTGTCTCATTGCAACCTCTGCCTTCTGGGTTCAAGCGATTCTCCTGCCTCAGCCTCCCAAGTAGCTGGGATTACAGGCTCCTGCCACCATAGACAGCTAATTTTTGTATCTTTAGTAGAGATGGGGTTTTCCCATGTTGGCCAGACTAGTCTCGAACTCCTGACCTCAGGTGATCCACCTGCCTTGACCTCCCAAAGTGCTGGGATTACCGGCATGAGCCACCATGCCCGGCCTGTTGAGTTTTAAGAGTTCTGTGTTATCTTAGTTTGTTCGGCTGCTATATCAAAATACTATAGATTGAGTGGCTTATAAACAACAGAAATCTATTTTTCACAGTTCTGGAGGCAGACAAGTCTAAGACCAAGGCACCAACTGATTTGGTGCCTGGTGAAGGCTCACTTCCTGGCCCATAGACAGTTGTGTTCTTGCTGTGTCTTCACATAGCAGAAGGGGAGGGGACACTCTCTAGGGTATCTTTTATAAGGGAACTAGTCCTGTTCATGAGGGCTCTACCCTCATGACCTAATCACCTCCCAAAGGCCACATCTACAAATATGATTACACTGGGAATTAGAGTTTAACATATGAATTTTAGAAGGACACAAATGTTTTCTCTATAGCATTTGCATATTTTGGATAACAGACCTTTATCAGATATTTCTTTTGCAAATATTTTCTCCTAGTCTGAGGCTTTTGAAAAAAATGTTTTCATTCTCTGAGCAAAAATTATTTAAAAAGTGGTAGTAGTAAGACCTGGTGGGGCTGTGTAACTTTACACTGTTACTTATACATCTCATACCCCACTATAAACTTCTAAATTGGTTAATTTTCTAAAAGTAAGTTTGATGATATTTATTAGAAATCTTTAAAATATTCATTCCCCTAAATCAGTGGTTCTCAACTGGGAGCAGTTTTGCCCCTTGGGGAACATTTGGTAATGTGTGGAGATGCTATTAGTTTTCACAATGGGTTGGGGAGTACTACTGTCGTTTAGTGGGTAGAGACCAGGGATGCTGCTCAACATCCTATAATTCAAAAGGGCAGCCCCCACAAAAACTAGGTGGCCCCAAATGTCAATGGTGTCAAGGTTGAGATACTATCTTAGACACAAGAGCTCTGAATTTACCCAAATAAATAATTGAATGCACCTAAAGATTTATTCATTTACTCCTTTGGAGAGAGCAATAAGTCATTAGTAGTAAAAATGGAAATGTATATACTCGATAAATTTTATAGGTATCCATCTTAGAAACACTGACACATGTGTGCAAAAAGGCACATACATAGATGTTCTTTTCAGCATTGTTTTTACCAGTGATATTTTGAAAATAACTGCAATGTCAATCAATGGAGTAATAGTTAATGTACACGCGTGCTCTGAAAAGCAGAGTTTCGGCCATCCATCTTCCCAGTACTCTTTTCTATGATTCTATCCTCCTGCGGGGTTCCTTCTTTGCTGTGGATGGGCTTGGTGGAAGAACGATTCCCAGAACTGGTCTCATCCTGTCATTTCCCAGTTTAGAAACCAGAAAGGACTGCTCTTTCCTCTCCTGCCGCTTGGTTGAGCCAAGAGGAAGCCACGTGGCCTAAGTCTAGCCAATCAGATGAGACATTAAATTGTGAACAGATTTAATGGCAGAGTGAGAGAGATCGTTAAGAATTAAATCTCTGAGTGGTGACAATTGTAGGTATATGTGGGGCAGAGGGGAGCTGACTTTTGGTCTCATGGTTCCTGCTGACAGTGCTGGGCTTCTTCTATTTCTCAATCCATTAGAAAAACTTTGGGTTCTGTTATTAAGAACATTGATGATAAGCCCTAGCAGCAGTTCTTTAAATAGATACGTTAGATCTCTGTGAGTTGCAAAGGATCCTAACTGATAAGCTGGAGAATTACATGCAATAGTTAAAAAGAAAGCTCGCCAGTACATATTAGTAAGAGGAAAATCAAGTTGCAGAATGTTCATTCACTTAAGGAATGTTTATTGTGCTTTTGCCATGACTAGTTTCTGTACTTGGAACAAGATAGACCTGGTCCCTGCCCTTGTGGAGCATTATTTAAGACAGCGATAAATTGCCTAATAATTGTGGGATGACAAATACTGTTTATTATGGCACGTGTTATATGGAAAAATTTACAGCCATTAAAAATAATGATTTTAATGATTGTAAATATGCTGTTTGTACTATATATATACTAAGTCAAATAAGACTTAAAATTATTAACATGTATGCATATATACATAATCACTATATATAACAAAACAATTTAAAAATTACATACATATGGACGGGTGTGGTGGCTCATGCCTGTAATCCTCCCACTTTGGGAGGCCAAGGTGGGCAGATCACGAGGTCAGGAGATGGAGACCATCTTGGCTAACACAGTGAAACCCCGTCTCTACTAAAAAATACAAAAAAATAGCCGGGTGTGGTGGCGAGTGCCTGTAGTCCCAGCTACTCAGGAGGCTGAGACAGGAGAACAGCATGAACTCGGGAGACGGAGCTTGCAGTGAGCTGAGATCACACCACTGTACTCCAGCCTGGACAACAGAGCGGGACTCTGTCTCATTAAAAAAAAAAAAAAAAAAAAAAAAAAAAAAAAAAGTTACACACACACACACACAAAGTTGAGCATCCTAAATCCAAAAATCTGAAACCCTAACTGCTCCAGAATCCAACTTTTTGAGCACCAGTGATGCTCAAGGGAACTGCCCATTGGAGCATTTTGAATTTGAGATGCTCAACAGTTAAGTATATTGCAAATATTCCAAAATTCAAAAAAATCTGAAATTTCAGATAAGGGATGTCAACTGTATAGAAGCACGCACACACACAAAGTTTTTTTAAATTGCACGTAACCAACAGGAGATATACCACAATGCTGTCAAGACTCATTTCTGAATGTTAGAATTAGATATAATGTTTTATGTTTTCTAAATTGTGGCAACCTGTATATATTATTTTATAATTATAAATCTTATCATCTATAACTATGAAGTTACTTAAGATTTAGATAGTAAAGCATTTGAAATTTTTAAACTTCATTTTATACATAACTATATTTTTGAAATGCCCCACAATAGGAATATCCTAACTATATAAGCGAACACATCTATATAATGTATACATACAACATATATGCTATTGAGTAAATACAAATGTGCCTGTCATCTTACTTTAATACATTTTAAATTTTTAGAATCAAGTCAGAAGTATTTGTGGTCTATGCTACCCTGAATCTCCCTTTGCTGGTCCCTGACCTATTAGAAGTTACCTGAGAGAATGAGGGCAATAGCTGGACTGATTTATCTACTGATGCCAGGTTGGGAGGGGATAGCAAAGTGAGTGAGGTCAGCTGAGATAGGTGTGGTGTATCAGAAATTGACTGCATTTCTGGAATTATCTTTAAGTAGGCTTTTCATCTATCAGAGAACGCACTCTTAAATCTTGTGTAAGTATACTCAAGGTGGGATGTGTGGAGCTTCTAACACAATCTCTTTTGTTTGGGGGCAGGCAAGGTAGGGGCTCCTCTTGACATCAAGCTGGGCGCATTGAACTGTACGGCTTTCAGCATCCAGTGGAAAATGCCAAGGCATCCTGGGAGCACCATCCTTGGGTACACTGTGAGTCCATGGGCACGGGAGTTTCCTCAGTGGGTGTGTTGTGTGACTGTATGTCTTTCTCATCCTTGCTTTTTCTAGATATCTGTCCTTTCATATCAGTAACTGCCCCATTCTCCCTCCATAAAGCTAGAAGAGATGTCCCCCTTTGAAGGATATTTGTAAATGCCCTGAATGTCACATCACACCTGCATTACTCACTTAGGATCTATCCAGTCCTTTCTCTGTTCAGCTGTGGGAAAATATAAACTAAAAGGACATGGTTGTTGCTATTCAATTGCCTATAGTCAAATCTGGAGAATAAAGTATGAACATGGGAAAGAGGAAATCACTGTGGAATGTTATCAATAAGTACAAAATAATGTAAAGTAAGAAGGTGGGTAGGCAAGATGGAGGAAGCAGCAGAGAATGCATTCTTACCTATCAGAGGCTGCAAACTGGGCTGATACCTTTTCACCAAAATGTTTTCCTTGAATAGTGTTTTTAGAAATGAGTCAACTTTGAGAAGTCAAGATATTTCACATAAATGTTTGGAATTGTGAACTCTCTGGGATATGGGGAGAGCTGGCCACACTGGGTCCACATTCCTATCCACCTGCTGGAACTCAGCTGCTCATTTTAGATGAGCTGTAAGACCTCAGTAACACCCCAATCCCACCACCTGCTACTGTCTCCATTTCACCGAGGGACAGTAGCCATTGATAATGGCCCTCGTCCTATTGTTTTCTAAAAGTAGAGGAATACATCTCTGGACTCATGTCTTATCGAAAGTGAGAAAATGAAAGATTACCCGGGCGGCTCATGCATTTTGGGAAAAATAACACGAGCCACGTCCAGACCTCTGCATCTCACTTCATTGATATGTGTCTTCCTCCTGGACTCCGCAGGCTTCTGAGTTTGCAACACCCCCCACCCAACCCAAGTAGGTCTGATGTGTGTTCCCGCAGAACTAGTGCACGTGACATTAGGCGACGCACCTCAGAGCCTGCTGCCACTGTGAGTGTAATTACAACCTTTGATCTTACACAAGCACGGGCTCTGCTCTCACCAGGGTGTCTGCATCTTTTCAAGGTCTTTTACTCTGAGGTTGGCGCAGATAAATCCCTGCAGGAGCAGTCGCACAGCGTGCCTCTCAGCCGGGACATCCCGACCACGGTGAGTTTCTCCATCCTGGCAGCCTCCTCAAAAGCACGTGGGCGCTATTCTGGGGGATTGCTGATTTGGTGTGTGTGCTACTGTACATGTGATAATAACTAATGCTTCTAATAGTCCTTTAGGATTTCCCAATGTCATCCAAGTACATTTCCTCTGAACCATGCCAACTACATCTCTGAAAAACAGGCATCTGACGAAAGAGTCCTGGTGTAAATGCTTCCATCCTGGACTCCACCCTATTTTATCATGCAAGAAAACTGCCACCTTACAGCTGGTTTTTCCCCTTCTTTTCTTCATAAAGTTCAGTTCTGTTTTTTTTTATCCCAATAAAAGCTTTATACATAAATATGACGCATTTGTATCTTCCCAGCTGCCTGAAGACACAGTGCAGAAGAAGAGGATGTAATTTGAAACGTATATTTAAATGGTCCAAGTTGTTTATTTATTTTTTTTCAAGCCCAGCACCCCGTCCTTCCACTAGCCAATTGTTGGGTCCTCATCTATTTTCTTTTGTTTCTCCTCAAGGTCTCTTAAGTGAATTTTAGGCCTTAGGCATCTTGTATTTTCTTTTCTTTCACTCCCCTCCCTCATTCTGCCACAACCTCAGGCTAGAGCCTTTTGAATTGCTCTACAAGGAGTTAGCACCAGTGCTCATAACACTATTATAATGGTGGTGGTGGTGCTAGCTCCTATTTGATCCGTGCCTTCTGGTGGCAGCACCTGACAAACAGGCAGCACCTGTTTGTCATCCATGATAAGGAACTATCACTTATTGAGCATCTGTTACCTGGCAGCCACCACCCTTTGCTTTACATTTACTTTGCCACTTACTCTTCACAACTATCCTATGACCTCATTTTATGGACAAGGACGCTGAGACTTGGAGAGGTGAAGTAACTTTCCTCAAATCATACATTAGTGAGTAACAGCATCAACTGTAAACTCAGAGCTGACTGACCTCTGAGCCCCAGCCCTTGCTGGTTCTACCAAAGCTCTCATGACTCAGAAGGAATAGATGCACATTTCCAGCTTGCTTTTATTTTGTATGACATGCATTTAAGCTCAAAATAGACTTTTGCTTAAGCATCCAGCATTGGCCGCAGAAGCTGTCAACCTCAGCCTCTATAGTTTACTCTGTCTGAAGAGAGGGAGATGGGTTGGAACTTTCAATAAGCTCATTAACCTCACCAAGAAGCCTGATTGTCCCTAGTAGTGTCCCCAGCCACCCCAGCCTGGTGTCCTGCAGGGCTTACTGCTTGACCTGGAACCCAGTTCAGGTATGAAGAGTGACACAAGACTTTGAGTCTAGACAGTGCCTCTGAAATTGATATCCTGCCCATCATAGAACCTGGGCTGAAAATTGGCATCTCTCTGAAGGTCACTGCTGTATAAACCTAAAACAGGGCTGGGAGGGAGACCAGCACTCTGGACTTTTAGGCCTGTTTCTTCCATTTACAGGTTGGGTAATGTTGGTCAGAGTCACTTAAACTGTCTAAACCTCAACTTTTTTTCCATGATAGAGGTGTAATAATTATTCTCTTGTGAGGACCAAATAAAAGCCACGTGGGTGGTAGTTATCATTCCCGATGACTTATATGTTAAATACATTCTCTCCATTATCAACATCTAGGCATTAGAGTACGCTATCAAATTCTGCATTTGATCATCTTGCCAATTTTGACAAACTTGCATAGGGGCCACTCTATGCTCAACATAAGACAACACACAGTCCCTGTTTGGGGGCAGCTTTCAGTCTTCTGAAAACCACATCCACACAGATAAAACAATTAGGGAGCAACGTAAGATCAGATGTCATTATTAACATGCTGCTTAGTAGACAGGGTTTGAAGAGTGAGAGGTGAGTGTGGGAACGAGTGGTCAAGAGGTGAAAGTTGGGACTGAGGACTGAAGCAGGAACTTTCTGGAAAGGCAGACTCAAGGGAGGGACATCCCAGTTGGAATGGTTTGAGCCCAATGAGCATGAATGTGTCCACACATGTCTCTCTCTCTCTCTCTCTCTCTCTCTTTCTCTGTGTGTGTGTGTTTGGGGGTAGGGAGGGTTGGGGGTGGGGAGAGTTGCAGAATAAACAGAATGAAAAGAGGAAATCATGACTACACATAAAGGCAGTGATTCAGCAAGGGAGTGGGAGGAGTCTGATATAGCAGAATGTGTCCTGGATTCTGATGGACTTGTGTTCATATTTCTGCATTTCAACAAAACAGCTGCTTAACCTTACTAGGTCTCAGTTTCCTCATTGACATAACAGGGATCCCAAAAATATCTATATCATAGTGTGTCTGTGGTTCCCAAACTGTGTGCCAGAGTGCTCCAGGGCTCTGCAGCAGGCTTACAGGGGCACAGTAGAATATTTAACATTTTTGAGGAAAACAGCAACATCTGTGTGAATTACTGCATTAGTCCATTCTCATGCTGCTAATAAAGGCATACTTGACACTGGGTGATTTATAAAGAAAAGAGGTTTAAATGACTCACAGTTCTGCATGGCTGGGGAGGCCTCAGGAGACGTACAATCATGGCGGAAGGCACCTCTTCACAGGGCGGCAGGAGAGGGAATGAGTGCTGAGTGAAGGGGGAAGCCCCTTATAAAATCATCAGCTTTTGTGAGAACTCACTCACTATCACGAGAACCGCATGGGATAAGCCACTTCCATGATTCAGTTACCTCCGGCTGGTCCCACCCTTGACACATGGGGATTATTACAATTCAAGGTGAGATTTGGGTGGAGACATAGAGCCAAATCATATCAACTGTTATTACCAAGGTGTTTGGATATAACTACTTAATAAATGGGCATTTCTTTTGGCATTGAGATGCTATAAATATTACTGACACACTAAGGGTGGCGAGAACAGAGAAAGTTTTAGGAACTCTGTACTATATCATATCATTCTATAGATAAAGATGTGAGTTATAAGGTCATGATTGTAGAACCTTCAGCATGATACCTGGCACAGAATGAGAGCTTAGTAAGTGGTCAGTATGATTCATACTGCAAAGATGTGTGTTTGCTGCCCTTGGCTGTGCATGGCAAAAGGGGCAGGTGCTGTACAGATTTGTTTTATTCATGCAAGTTTTTTGTTTTTACTCTTCATGTTGCCTCTGTTTTTTCCCCTCTCCAGGGATAACCTGATCATCAGGCAATTTTTGTAAGCATGTTTTAGAAAATTTAAACACCTGTCCCAACCCAGGATTCAGGGGATCTCTTTTCACAAAATGTTGATTTTCCTGCATCTCCCTCTTGCTGATTAAGGCTCAGTGGAGAGTGCCTAGTTCTAGTGTAAGCACAGACAGCTGAATCTACAAGGTGAATTTTTAATCATTTAGAGGAAGCCACTTTTATCCTTGCATGTACTTCTTCATCTCACACAGCAGAGTAGGGTTAAGGGGAACCTCTCTGAAGGTTGAAGTAATTTAAGCTCTGGTTCAAAAGTAGGTGAAACAGATTGAAAAGGAGAGAAAATATTTAACTAGTGAGCACCTCTCTGGAAGTAGCTCCCGCTCCTTTTACCTCCTCTTTTCTCACTCCCTTATTTCCTCTGACAATTCCAGATTGTGTTTTCAGTAAGATAGGACCGATAGATTTGGTTTTCTGGATTGAATACCAAACTGGGGAGTGGATTGACAAATGATTAATCTGATTTAACTGATAAAATGACCAAAATACCCTGGCTGATAATGTGGAGTTGGGCTGCATTGTTTGATAATCTGCCTTCTAGAAGCTTCCAATTTGGCAGCATTTCAAGCCCACCTTATCTTTTTCTTAAAATAATACCCTCCAGGTTTCCTCCTGGAAAACAAAATAGTAAAACAAATCAGGGCAATTTGGCAAATTTTTTAGAGTTAGAAATAGATAAGGATGTTTAGGGTGGTGGTCTTTACACTTTTTGATCATGCATACCATCAGTTAAAAATATTTGAACATGCACCAATATATGTATATTTATGTATTTATAAATTATACATATGCTACTGTACTAATATATTATGTACATTATAAAATCTCACAGAATTTTAAAGGAGGAGATAAAACAGAAATAGAGAGTTCTTGTGTTTTCTTCTGGCATCTCAGTGGGTTGTCTTGCTGTCCCTGGGGATGCACCACCACCCTGCTTTAGAGTCCACTGATTGACCCAGAACTTAGAGAGAGAAAACTTAACCAGGAATCAGAAGACTTGTTCCTGCTCTCTCATCAGAGCAAGGGTGACCTGAGGTGAAGTCACTGAGCTCTTCTGAATTTCTCTTCAACTGTAAAATGAAGGGATGGGGCCGGGCGCAGTGCCTCACGCCTATAATCCCAGCACTTTGGGAGGCCGAGATGGGTGGATCAGGAGTTCGAGACCAGCCTGGCCAACATAGTGAGACCCCATCTCTACTAAAAATACAAAAAAAAAAAAATTAGCTGGGTGTGGTAGTAAGCGCCTGTAATCCCAGCTACTTGGGAGTCTGAGGTGGAAGAATCACTTGAACCCTGGAGGCGGAGGTTGCAGTGAGCCAAGATTGTGCCATTGCACTCCAGCCTGGGCAACAAGAGTGAAACTCCATCTCAAAAAAAAAAAAAAAAAAAAAAAAGGGATGGACTAGCAATGATTCTCAGCTGGGGGTGCCTTTGTCCCCTCCTGGGCATTTTGGTGGACAAGCATCAGGGATGCTAACTTTCCTGCAGTACATAGGACGGATCCACGTAAGGAAGATTTGTCCAGACTCCAAAGCTAATGCTGCCCCTGCAGCAAAGCTCTGGAAAATAACTTCCTGTGACCACCCAGAGAATAGAAATCCCTACAACTCCTCCCTCCACCCTGCTCTGCACAGCCATCCTCAGCGCATTGGAGGAAGGATGCTTGGAAGATAGCACTTTTCTCTTTCTCTGGTGCCTTCCACTGGACGATGCTAGGTGGTCCCAACTCTCACTAAGGCAACTGAGGCCTAGCCTTGACTTGTAGGGTCAACTGTGAGGTTGAATCCAAGTTTACTAGCTATTAATGAAGGTTGTTTTAGAAGAATTATAGACCTTCTGTGTTGAATCTTTGGCCCAGAGAAGCTAAGTGGCATCCCCAAGACCACACAGCTAGGTTAGCAGCAGAACCTGGGTCTCCTGGCTCCCAGTCCAGTTCTCTACTCAATTCATGCCTCCTCTCAACTGTGCTCATCTGAACTAATGAATAAGACAGCCTCTAGCCTTATTTCTGAAGCCAAATGATGTGTATTTCAGGCAGTAGGAGGAGAAAGAACAGCAGCATGTAAGGAGGTAAAGGTGAGGTCTGAAATCAGAGTCAGAGACTTCAGAACAATTCAACATGATTTTGTCAATGCAGAGTGAAAAGTATGTAGTGAAGAATAGCCTTGCTGGGTGCGGTAGCTCATGCCTCTAATCCCAGCACTTTGGGAGGCCGAGGTGGGCAGATCACTTGAAGTCAGGAGTTTGAGACCAGCCTGGCCAACGTGGTGAAACCCCGTCTCTACTAAAAATACAAAAATTAGCCAGGCATCGTGGTGCATGCTTGTAATCCCAGCTACTCAGGAGGCTGAGGCAAGAGAATCACTTGAACCTGGGAGGCAGTTGCAGTGAGCTGGGATCGCATCATTGCACTCCAGCCTGGCCAACAAGAGTGAAACTCTGTCTCAAAAAAAAAGAAGAGTCTCATCTTTTCTTGGGCTCTTCTTACATGGTAACCCAGGTTGGTTTTGTATATTGGGTCATGTATTAGATAGATATTAGTCTAGCAGGCCAGAAACTCAAATTAACAGTGTTTCTAATGATATGTGCATTTACATTCCCCCCGATGGAACTTGTCTGGATGTCACCTTCTGGTGGCTTCACTTGATCAGAGAGCCAGGCTCCTTCCAACTCAGTGTTCTACCAACCCCTTGTGCCCTCCTGCCCATGGTCCAGAATGGCTTACGCTGTCACATCCACACTCTGGCCAATAGATAAGGAAAAGAGGAAAGGAAACACACTCCTTCCTTTTAGGGGAGATCTCAAAAGTTGGTGTCAGCATTCTCACTCACAACCTATTGGACAGAATCTAGCCATAGGGCCACACCTGGAGGGAAAGGAGGCTGAGAATGTAGTCTTTGAGTGGCCCAACTGAAATATGAGGACTCTATCATGAGAAAGAAGAGAATGGGATGAGTCATCCAGGTGACAGACTGTGAATGGAGGGAATGGAAAAGGCGGTTGAACATGGGAAAAACCAGGTGCCCGTTTCAGAACTAGTTAGTGATGCTGTGTCTACGAGTCAGGTGATTAGAACTATATAAAGTTTCATGAGGGAAATCAGACCCACGGTTGCCTGCAGTTATATAAACTCTCTGAATACAGTCTCATTGTCTGCAAAATGGAGACAATAGGACTGATCTCTTAGAGTTGTTGTGAAGACTAAAGGAAATAATGGTGTACAGAGATTTTATGAATTCCAAAATGCTATATAAATGAAAACTATAATGATGATAACAATTGTAAGATGAAAGTTTGTTGTTCTGGCAAGCTGTGAAGAAGGTAAGAGTCCTGAAAGTTGCCCTAGCTTTCTCACTGGGCTCAGTGACCAGCCTTGCTTTTCTCTTCTATAGATGTGAATTCACTGCTCGCATGAAGCCTCTCAACAGCGGTGTTGAGCAGACAAAAGGGTTTTGCATTTCAGAAAGAACTAGGCAAACACAAAATAGGGGTATTTTGTAGCAAAGCACTCAGCTTCACCCAAAAAATGGTGGGGGAAGGGCCTGGGGGAGACTGTTGAGGTCACTCTGGCCTCTACTCCAGGAAAACAATTTCCCCCACTCTGTTTCTCACTAACTTGTGGAGAAATGAAGCTCAGGAGAGATAAACATCTTGACTTGTCTTCAGACTTCCACAAGGCAACGAAACAAAGCAAAAGACTGTTTCTGTACTTTGAAAAGAGCATGTTCAGCATCTGCCCTAGTTTGATGCAAGCCTGAAGTGGTGATGGTAAGACCTTTAAGGACAGAAATACAAAGATTTATGGTGTGTGGTATTTTACTACAAATTGCAAGGATTATCACAAGTCACAATACATTGAGGATTCCATTTGAGAGGAGAGATGTCAGGGGAGGAAGTGACAGTGAAATCGCTGAATTCAACATGTTTCTGTGGCCCTTACTGCTCAGTCCCCTTGATTTTCACCTTTATGCCATTTTCCGGAGTGTCAGTGCAGAAAAAGAGACAGACGGGAAACAGCCGGCTTCTGGGAAGGTCACCCTCTACTCCTCAGAATGCACCCAAGCTGAAGGTAGCACTAATCTTCCATATCCAATAAAGAGTTCCAGTAGTTTTTAATCTATATATGGAACTACAAATAGGATTTTGCTTGGTTTTCAGTGGTAACATTTAAATTTCTGATACATTAACTTCCGTGGTCATAAAGTAGTAATAATCTAGTTTTCTGTGATTATGGTAAGTACTGTTTGTTGTTGATTTAAACATTATTTAATATTTTTTGTACATGTACTGGCCAATTAGAACTTGGGCATTGGTGTCAAATGGAGAAGGGCTCAAATCCCTATTTTGCCACTGACTAAATCTTGAGCAAATTGTGAACTTTTCAGGGCTTAGGTTTTCTCCTCTGTAAATGAAAACAAGAGTGATACCTACCTCACAGAACTGAAGGAAGAATTAAATAAGGCTACATATAGCCTTCTTTCTCTTTGTTCCTGAAACAGAGAAAACACCCATCACTGGTAATTAATGGTAGCTGTGCTTGGTATTGAGCTATAGCTACAATACTCTCTGGATCCACATCACCACCCACACTTCATCCAGCATCATGACTTCCCAGGAGTAAAGAATCCCAAAGCAGAAGTCTGGGAGAGTGCTGTGTTGGTTCGAAAGTGTTTCTGCTTCCATTAGGAAAGCGTGGAGCGTTAGTCGGGAGAGGAGTGAGAACAGAGGGTTGGATCCACCTGCTGCCTCCAGTCTCTTAACCACCAAACTTGGCGTGAAACCTGGAGACAGAAGGTGAAGCTCAGGAGCACAGATGCAAGGACGTGGAGCCGGAGAGGGGATCTGAAGGCAGGTCCACATGTGCAGCAGAGGCCCCTTGTGAAGCCACATGTAGGATGGAGTGGAGATGGGAGGGAGGGAGGGAGGGTGGGGCAGACTGAAGACCCAGGCAAGGAGTCAAAGGGGTGGGAACTCAGGCACCGAGGTGGAAATGGGACAAGGGAGCAGGTCTGAAAGGCATGGTGGGGTGGCTGGAAGGAGGTGGGCAGGAGAGTCAGTCCTGTCCCTGGAGGTGCTAATCCAGGGCCTGGGGCAGGGGTACTGATGCTGTGAGTCAAGATGCAGGGCTCAGTAGTATCAGCTGGCTTCTTGATGAGGTCATCTGTTTACATGAGACATCTTGGCTTGATTTCTTTCTTTCATCATTCATTAGTTCATTTATTCATTCATCAAGAAGCATTGCTTGAGCATTTGCTAGATGCCTGGTAACACTATGCTAAGCTTTGGGATGCCAGAGGAATAAGAACTTGCTTACTGGCTTCAAGTGGGTGGGGACAAGGTGACAAATCAACTGATAATTAAAATACAAGGTGAGTGTTGCTCAGATTGAGGTGCACCAAGGACACCAGGACAGCCTAGAGAAGGGGGACCTAACCAGACTGGGGCGGGGCCAGAGAAATGAGGTAATGTCTCAGCTGATCTGAGTCATGAAGAATGAGTAGGGGTGAGCCAGGCAGGAGTAGGGAGGACATTTCATGTAGAGGGAGCAGCAGGTTCAAAGGCCCAGAGGCATTGAATGGCATAAATTTGAGCCCTGCCAAGTTCTTAAGTATGACTGGAATGTAGAATGTAAGGAGGGAACATGGTACGGGACGATGCTGGAAGGATAAACAGGGGGACATGACATGCTCTTCTGAGGGGTTTTAAAGTATGAAGTATGTGATCAGATTGCGGATTTAGAAAGATAACTAGCATAGCACTGTGGAGTCCAGACTGGAGGTACAGGCAGGGCAGCACTGGTGGCAGAGGAATCAGAGCCCATTGTCATATTTATGAGGACTTGGTCTTCAAGGGCTGTAAAAATGAAATGACAGAAACACATTCAAGTGATATGAAAGAGGTGGAATCTGCTGCATGGGTAACTGATTAGATGGTGGCGAGGGGTGTAGGGTGGACTCATAGAGGAAAGCATCAGGAATTCTGGCCTTGGGTAATGGTGGGGGGGGGGGGGCAGGAGAGAGAGAGAAGGCAAGCAGTGAAGCTATGTTTTGGTTTGGTTTTGGCAGAAGGAGGAATGATTAGTCGAGCTTTGGTTGTGTTACACTTGGGTTGCTTGGTAGTCTCTGGGTAGAGATGTTCAAGAGGCACTCCATGACTGGAGACCAGGAGGCAGGCCAGAGCTAGAGGTGCAGAGTTGGAAGATGTCACCCTGAAGGTGGTGCCAGAAGCTAACAGAATGGAAGAGGAGCGTACTCAAGCAAGACTATGAGGGAGAAGAGAAGATGGTGACAGGGTGAACTCCTGGGAAAGAGTAATCCTTACAGGTAGCAGAGAAAGGGGGGTGGATGGAGAGTATTGGAAATGAGCAACACGAGAAGTAGAAGGTGACCACAGAGGAGCAGAGTCATGATTTCCAACGGAGCCAAGAGATTGAAGAAGCAAGGGTGGACAATGGTGTTGAAAGCTGCAACGAGTCATTAAAGACTGAGATGCACCCACTGGATTCACTACAGAGTTGTTACAGTGTCTTGGTAAGAACATCTCAATAGGTTTGTAGTGAGAGTGGCCAGGTGGGCGTAAGTTCAGGAGTAAATAGGAGGTGAGGCAACAAAGAGAACTTCAAGAAGGTTGCCTCTGAGGAGAGGATCTAGGGGTGCAGATGTGGTAGGGAATTACTGTTTTTAAGGTGTGAGAGTCTTGAACATAGTAAATACAGAAGGATCAGAGAGTTACTGTTTTTAAGGTGTGAGAGTCTTGAGCATAGTAAATACAGAAGGATCTGGTAGATACTGGATCTAGGGGGATCAGGACAATAAGAGGAGGGGGAACAGATGGGGCAGTTCAGGGCCTGAGAGGTGAGCCAAGCCCTAGAACAGCAGTTCACAAACCTGGCTGCACATTAGAATCACCTGGAGGGCTTTAAACAAATAGATGCCTGGTTCTGTCACCTGTAGATTCTGATTTAAGTGGTCTGGAGTGGAGTTCAGGCATCGTCATTTAGATCAACGAGTGATTCTAATGTGTAATCAGGGTTTAAGAACTACTGTATTAAGTATTCAGTAATTATTTGTTGAATGCTTTAAAAAATCATAGGGATGCCCTTAATTCTTCTTAGCAACAATTAATGTTCAAACATCTGCAAAAGAGGTTGTGAAGAAATTATAAGACATGGTCCCTGCTCTCAAGTTGCTTATAATCCCGTAAGAGAAATAGTAATAGTTTTAAATAAATACATTGTAAATGTGTTAAAGTAGTGGCACAATTTTCAGTAGGATGAGATCACTAGGCCTGTGTGGTCAGGGAAGGTGTCAAAGGGAGAGCTTGGCCTTTGGAGTAGTTCGGGAGCCTAGGTAAGCAGAGAAGAGGAAGGTTCCCACATGCCCAAGACAATAGTCATGACCACTCATTTCCTGAGCACATCTTCCATACTGGCTACTTTACACACAGTATCTCAAATGTTATAATCATGCAAGATGGTTATATGTCACGCCTATTTTACAGAAGAAGAAAGTGAGGCTTAATGAATTTAATATCAAGGACACAGCTAGTAATAAGTGGCAGAATCAGGATTCAAGCCCAGGGCTGGTTGACTACAATGACAGTGCCCTTTCCACTACAATGGGCTGCTGCTTCCCACCAATCAGACCCAGGCTCCCAATTACTGTGTAGCACTGTAGCTTTGGGGACACACCACTTTTGCCAAAGCTCAAGGTGGAGAAAGCCCTCTTTGGCTGGGGCTTCCTGCTCAGGGCCCTTTGTGCAGGGGAAGTACAGACACACACACACACACACACACACACACACACACACACACACACACACACTTTTAAGAAAGTCTTCCTGGTAGTTCTAATGCTGTTTAAAATTTGAGAACTAAAATTCCAGTCCCTACTTTTTAGGTACAAATCAAGACCTCAGTGTGCAGCTGCAGCTATTCCCCGAGCATCTGAAATCTGCAAATGGAAAGAAGGAACTGGAGAATTCCAGCCTTGGAAAGAATCATCACCTGCCTTCCAGCAGCCTGTACTTTAATCAAAGAATTCTGATGTTCACAGTAACATTTGCTAGTGTGAATGTATCCAGTTCTAGGACCATGGATAGATTTCAATAAAGGGCCATCCTCCAGTCTTGGAAAATATGTCATGGTCATTTTTTTCTTGGCAAAGTTTAAAACTGGGCCAGTCCTAGAAAAAGCAAAACATTCTCTATGCCAAGCAATTTCACAGGGACCTCGAGATATAAACCTCATGGAAATCATACAATTTGCTCAAACAAATCTTCTGATTGTTGGCATCTTTCTTGTTTGGTCATTGACAGGAGGAAGTGATTGGAGACTTGAAACCAGGCACTGAATATCGTGTGAGCATAGCAGCTTACAGCCAGGCTGGCAAAGGGCGGCTGAGCTCTCCTCGGCATGTCACCACTTTGTCCCAAGGTAAAGTAGGTTCAAATTCGTTAATAGGTGGCAGGCTGCTCATGCATCCTTCATTCAGCAAATATCAGTAGGGACCTCCTGTGTGCCAAGCATTGTGCTAGGCTCTGGGAATTCAGTAGAGAACAAAAGCAAGCACAGCCCCTGCCCTCTCAGAACTTAGTGGGGTAAGTCAAGACATTCCCTCATTAGTGTGTAGTCACAGAGTGTGATAGGTGCTTCAGCACTGTAGGAACATACAACACAGGGATAAGGGAAGAATTCCCTGAAGAGATGACAACTAATGGAGATCTGACAGGTAAGTAGGAATTAAGAAGGTGAGGAAGGGGAGTGGGAGAAGAGATTTATAGGCAAAGGGAATGCAACTAATGTTTTTAGAGGTGGCACCAAGCTGGACAGTAGGGTACAAAGTTGGGTTGATGGTGGTCACTGCTGGCAAGGAGCTTTTTGTGGAAGGAGAAGCCAATGACAAATGAGTGACAGCAGCACTTCTTTTTTTTTTTTTTTTTTTTTTTTGAGACAGTCTCATTCTGTCACCCAGGCTGGAGTGTAGTGGTACAATCTTGGCTCACTGCAACCTCTACCTCCCGGGTTCAAGCGATTCTTCTGCCTCAGCCTCCCGAGTGGCTGGGTCTATAGGCACACGCCACTGCACCTGACTAATTTTTGCATTTTTAGTGGAAACAGGGTTTCACCATATTGGCCAGGCTGGTCTCAAACTCTTGACCTTGTGATCCACCTGCCTCAGCCTCCCAAAGTACTGGGATTACAGGCATGAGCCACTGCACCTGGTGACAGCAGCACTTCTAAGGACTGCACCGGAGGCTGTGGAGCACACGGGAGGGCACACTTCCTCTGCCCCAGCCTCACAGGCTTTCAGAAGGAGTCCTAGCTTTGGCCTGAGTTACAAAAAAATGCATAGGATTTTGCTAGGAAGAAAAGACAGGAAAGGTCTCCCAGGCAGTTGGAGTAGTGTGAACAAAGGCTAGGAGATGTGTGTGTCTGGATGTGATCAGAAACAGTGGTCACTTGAGGTGATGGGCTCATGGGTGACTCCTACCTCTTTACATAGAAGGGCATTTCCCAAATGACCTACCATTACTATGCATTCTGATTGTCAGGGGCAAAACACACAGAGAAAAGAATGATTGGCAGTGATTGTAAGCATTTAATTTTCCTTGAAGGTAAATATCAGTTCTGACAATACAAACACAGATGGAAGGCTGTTAGGAGTTGAGAATGTGATAGAAGGTTTTCCAGGAAACTTAACCACTGTGTGTCCCAGGATTAGTGACTGGGACATAATTCATTGGATTTGCAGTCAGGGGTGCAGCCAGGAGAAGGGAAGACCAGTCTCATTGATTCGAACCTCACACAGTGATCAAGTTGTGATTATGTTTTTGTATTTGTTTGGTTTGGGTTTTGAGGCTGTTCTGAACAGAGATATTTTGGGTATAGGAAGCACTCGTGCTGTTTATGTATTATATTAAACCTCTCCAACGGCTGAGACCACCAGCCTAGTCTAGTTGTATTTGTTGTCCCACCTAGATTCCTGCCTGCCTCCGGCAGCTCCCCAGCAGCCACATGTCATTGTGGTTTCGGATTCTGAGGTGGCCCTGTCTTGGAAACCTGGAGCAAGTGAAGGAAGCGCCCCTATTCAATACTATTCTGTGGAATTCATCAGGTAAGTCTGTATGTCACATTCAAAAGTCAAATGTGTGCCGGGCATGGTGGCTCACACCTGTAATCCCAGCACTTTGGGAAGCTGAGGTGGGTGGATCACAAGGTCAGGAGATTAAGACCATCCTGGCCAACATGGTGAAACCCTGTCTCTACTAAAAATACAAAAATTAGCTGGGCATGGTGGCATGCACCTGTAATCCCAGCTACTCAGGAGGCTGAGGCAGGAGAAACCCTTGAACCTGGGAGGTGGAGGTTGCAGTGAGCCGAGATCATGTCATTGCACTCCAGCCTGGGCAACAGAGCATGACTCCATCTAAAAAAAAAAAAGAAAAAAAAAATGTGTAGATGTCAGAATTCCAAGCCTGATGTAAGACAATGAGGAGAGTCACCTCCAGGTCTCTACCACGTGTATATTTAAGAGTGAACACAGGCTTGGAAGCCAGTGTATATACTTGGGCCAGTAATGATCCCCCACCTCTTTGTTGGTGGGTCGTCCGGTAAACCTGTCTGTATCACATACCTCTTCCTCATTTCCCTGGCACAGTCAGAGACTGTTCTAGGCTCTGAAAACTGCTGAGGTACCATTTCTGATAAGCCTGCCTACATTTCAAAGCATGAGCCTTGCCCTCCTGGCTTTGAAATATTATATATCAAAGTAAATATTTGATGATGCTGTTTCTTAGGAGCAGGGAAAAAATCTTTTAAAAACAAGGACAACCCATTGTTTCTTTCATGTCCCTATTGCCTTGGGACAAGTGTCTTGGTTTGGCCTCAACGTTTTTCTTTCATCTGCCTCTCCATTTCTTATTATTCAGCTTAGCAGAGGGTAGAGTGACTGGACATTTTTTACAGATATTAAAGCATTTATTCTCAAGTTAGTACTGCTACGTAATTTTAAAGAAATAGAGAAAGGAAAACAAAGGTCAACAGAAAGAATTCCCAGTCTAAGGTATTTCCTCTGAACTGTAGTTGCTGTTTGATTTTGAATGGAAGCAGTGGCTGGTGAGTGAGTCTGAAAACAATGCTTGTAGAGTTGGGATTCTCTACGTTAAAGGTGATGAGGCTTGTCTGAGGCCTGCTGCTTTCTGCATTCATAAAGAGACTGGCTCAGAACCTCATTCCTAAGGTTCTCTGAAACTGGGACAAAGGATTCTCCCAAGATTTGTTTAGCTCTGCTTCTGTGTCTTGACTTCCTAGCCTATTCCCTGGTAATGGAAAGCAGATATTTGTTTCTTCAGAGGTGAGGTACTGCACTGAATCTCTTTAATGCTTGAGTACGGAGCGTTTCACACAGGACTTGTTAAATTGCAAGTGTCAGAAGCGTGAAAGGAGAAGATGAGGCAGTAATGCATCAGCTCTTGTAACTGTAAAGTCCAGCAGCAAATCTAAATTCAGGGGAGGCTAGATCCGTGTCAATTCAGCAGTATGACTCCATGCGCCTCTCTGCTTTAGTGGCTTCACATTTAGATGACTTTTCCTATATGGTGGCAAAATGGCCACCAGGCAGTCAAGACCTGCAGTGACCAGCCTATCTCCCTAGGAAGGAGAGTAGCTTTCTCCATGGACCCAGCAAAATCTCAATATTTATTCTCATTGGCCAAGCTGAGTTCCCTTTCCATCCTTTGCACAAGTCACTGTGGCCCGTGTGGGGAGAATTCATTGACTGGTCAGGCACTGGTCATATTCCAAGCTCTGGAATTAACAGCGGGTTGTTCACTCAAACCTGGATTACGTGGATTGAGTATTCAAGAGGATTGGATCCTCAAAGGAAAACTGTGGTACAATTACTGGAAAAAAGGGGCACAGATTCTAAGAATTTTTTTTTTTTATAATGCCCACTGCAAAGCCCCGGAACAATGCTTTGCATTGAAGATAATCTACACCACTGCCATTGAACAGATTTTGTAGGCAAAACCTGGAATATCCCTAAAATAAAAAAGATTCTAATCCTGGTTCCAATACTGGTTAAATGTGCTACACTAAAAATCCTAAAACTTCAGCTTTCTCATCTATAAAACTTGGGGCAAAACTTAACATTTATAATTTACTTCCACAGATACATTAGACAACACCAGCAAAGAAGATGTAATACTTTAAAATTTTGAAAAATGCACAGTTCTGGCCAGGCGCGGTGGCTCACACCTGCAATCCCAGCACTTTGGGAGGTAAAGGCAGGCAGGTCACCTAGGTCAGGAGTTCGAGACCAGCCTGACCAACATGGTGAAACCCCATCTCTACTAAAAATACAAAACTTAGCCGGGCATGGTAGTGGATGTCTGTAATCCCACCTACTCAGGAGGCTGAGGCATGAGAATTGCTTGAACCCAGGGGGCAGAGGTTGCAGTGAGCTGAGATTACACCACTGCACTCCAGCCTGGGGGACAGAATGAGATTCTGTCTCCAAAAAAAAAAAGCACAGTTTTTTTATGTTTTTATGGTAGCCTGGAAGATAATCCGTGTAACCCTGAGCAAAGGTAAGCATTATTTATTATTGATTTTTTGTTCAAACACATATTTTTAAAATTTTCTCTATATCTATATAAGGTAGAAATGGCAGTTTATTAACCTTGTGTGCATGCCTGAAAGTAGAAGATGAAAGAGAGTCACTGGATTCAGACAGAAGAACTGGGAGAGAGTGCCGCCTTCTCTATTGGCAGCCGTGTGGCCCCGTACAGGTTACTTCCCCTACTGAGCCTTGATGCCTCTCATAGTGTGGAGTCCCCTCAAAAGAGAGCTGCAGATAAGGAATTGGGTGCAAATAATTTATTTGGAAGTGGGAATGAGAGAGTGGGGAGAATGAGACAGGAAAGGAGGATATATATAAGCGTGTGTTAGTTAAGTCACTGCTGTAGGCAATGGGATCTTCACTGGGGTCTTGATTCCATTGAGATCTCTCTGAAACCCACAGAATTCTTCTCACATTGACCATGAAAAAGGCAGGAGACATGGATCCACTTTGAGCATTGCCCCTGAGGGTATAACTCCCCCACATTTTATGATGAAGCGGGGAGTCCGGAGAGGTGAGGAGTAACAAGAGCACAGCATGTGTCTGAGGTCACATGCTGGCTGCAGGAGGCGAGTCTGAGCCCTCCAAGAACTGTCCATGCCACAGCTGCTGCTGAAATCAGAAGTAGGACAAGGGGAGGTGGCATGACCCCAGAGGCATCGGCTACAAACTCCTTATCTGTAAAACGTGGGCGATGACATCTTCCAGCCTTATAGTGTATGGTTAGGAGGATCAAGTGATATTCTTGAAAATATGGGAAAGAGAAAGAGCTTTGTGTAAGAAAAAGCTGTGTTGATGTTAAAAACCTACAAAAGTATAAGGTATATGTGGGTGTTATGTACAAGTATAATTCCAATTAAAATGCATTTTAACATTCAGAGCTCTCTAATATCTAATATCTAAGGGGCTCAAGGTCTCAAATTCATATATGTATACTTTGAGGCAGAGTTTCACTCTTGTCACCCAGGCTGGAGTGCAATGGCATGATCTTGGCTTACTGCAACCTCTGCCTCCCGAGTTCAAGTGATTCTCCTGTCTCAGCCTTCTGAGTAGCTGGGATTACAGGCACCCACCACCACGCCTGGCTAATTCTTGTATTTTTAGTAGAGATGGGGTTTCACCATGTTGGTCAGGCTGGTCTCAAACTCCTGACCTCAGGTGATCCACCCGCCTCAGCCTCCCAAAGTGCTAGGATTACAGGCATGAGCCACCACACCTGGCTTCTTATGTATATTTTAAAATTGTATGCCGTTCCAACCAACTGCTGATACATATTTATCTCTTTACCTTGACAAATACCTTCACAGTGTCTGGAAGGTTAGCTTCAAATTTAGAATTCTCGTACGTTGTTGAATTCCAAATGGAATATGGGAATATGGGAAGGCCCAGTCGCTTGTTACATCCCCTGTGCTAGGAATTCTGCCTCTATCTCTTCCAGAATTTGTAACTTCAGCCAAGTTATCCTTTCTCAGAACCCTTATTTCCTCCTCTGTAATATCAAGCAAATGCAACCCTCATTGCAGAGCTCTTGCTCATACTCCTCATAAAGTATCTCTACATGTAGACATTCAGTGTGTATCTGTTTCCATCCTACAGTACCATTATTTCCCTTTCACAAAAGTAGAAATTGAGACTCCATTGCATAAGTTACTTTGCCAAGATAAAATGACTGGTTGGGGACAGAATAAAATTAGAACCAAATTCTCCTGACTTCCGGCCCAGTGCTCTTTTTATGAATCCCCAAGTCCTTTCATGTTTGTGACCTACCTTCAGAGATGGAAGCTTAGACCCAGCCTGCCCAGAGCCCTGCTGGCTGAGGAAATGAGAAACCTCATCTTAGGCTGCTGTTTGATGTATTCCTGAAAGAAAGCCTCCGTAGCTTATTGCAGCATTTAATGTCTGGCTGCAAAATAAATCCATTTGTAAACATCTCAGAGCCTATCCCATTATAAGTGAGTGAATGTATGTTCAGAAAGAGCTTCCCTGGGCTCTAACTCTGAAACTGTAGTTTGTGTGTGCTACGTATGGTCTCAATGTTTATGTCCTCCACAAAACTCATACGTTAAATTCGAACACCCAAGGTGATAGTATTAGAATGAGGTCTTTGGGACGTGGTTAGGTCATGAGGGCAGAGCCCTCAGGAATAGGATTAGTGCCATTTATAAAAAAGGCCCAGGAGGTCTCTCACCCCTTTCACCATGTAAGACCACAGTGATAAGATGCCATCTATGAACCAGAAAGGAGACCCTCAGCCTGGGCAACATTAAAAAATTAGCCAGGTGTGGTATTGCATACTGTAGTTCCAGCTGCTCAGGAGGCTGAGGCAGGAGGATCACTTGAGCTTCAGAGATCAAGGCTGCAGTGAGCCATGATCATGTCACTACACTCTAGCCTGGGCATCAGAGTAAGACCCTGTCTCAAAAAGAAAAAAAGAAAAGAATGCAGACCCTCACCAGTCAATGGACCCTCACCAGACACTGAATCTGCTGGCACTTTGATCTTGGACTTCCTGGCCTCCAGAACTGTGAGCAATCAATTTCTGTTGTTTATAAGTTACCTAGTTTATGGTATTCATTATAACAGTCCAAAGAGACTAAGACAGTAAGAAAGGATGAAAGGCTTTGGGTGGGGGGTGGGGGGACCGTTGTCTTCAGTTATTTTATTTTCCCCAGAGAGGTCCATTTAATGTTTAATAGTGAATTCCTTTTTCTACTTCCTGTGTACAGAAATACACATGACAGGTTTCTGTGTGAGCCAAAAGGTCCTTATTATTATACATCTAAGAGGCAGGACTCTTAGATTCAGAAGTTATCCTCAGATTCAGATAGCTTAATGTGAAGTTCTTGTCTAAATTCTGTCACTGGAAGGTAAGGTTCCAGTCCTCTCTCTGTCTTCATGGTCACTTCTACATGGGTTACTCTTCTTATTTGCTATTCGATGGAGATAAAGATTTCAAAGACATTGTTAGGAGATAGTCTAACAAATTTTTTCTTTTCTTTTTTTTTTTTTTTTTTTTGAGATGGAGTCTTGCTCTGTCGCCCAGGCTGGGGTGCAGTGGCACGATCTCGGCTCACTGCAACCTCTGCCTCCCGGGTTCAAGTGAAATTTTTTTTTTTTTTTTTTAATATTCAACTAAACCAGGAAAGCTATCTCACATTTGAAATCCCAGCTACTCAGGAGCTGAGGCAGGAAGACCACTTGAGCCCAAGAGTTTTAGGCTACAGTGAGCTATAATTGTGCCACTGTATTCCAGCTCGGGCAACAGAGTGAGACCTCTGGTTAATAGAAGATTAATCTAAAAATTATGAGACCAGGGTATGGGAGTGCTGACTACTTACTTATTTGCTAGTTTTCATGATATTTCAAGTAGACCTTATGCATAATATGATGACATCTTGAGTCAAGGGCTTAGGACCAAGCAAATTTTTGTTCTTCATCCAGCTTCTACTACCCCCAAAATAGAGGACACCTCAGGTGTGAGCACCCTGAAGGCGCTCTCAGTAACTGCCTCAGAGAAGAGCTTGGTCTCAGGCCCAGGCAGAATAAAAGCTTTTAGATGGCAGGAATCTTCATGATCGCCCCCAAAGTTGGTCTGGAGGCTATTTGTTAGCTTTCTTTGTAGCCATAGATTTTTAGAAAAGATCTGAAGAGGCAAGTTCTGAGTAAGCCTTCAGGCCGTAACATATTTTGCAGTGTTTTAAACACTTTTACTTGCTTTTTTAAAACACAAAAGCCATGTGTTTGAGGTGAAGGAGAATATTTCTTTTCTAAAGTGACACTGAAAATTTCTTTGGGGGCAGCAATGCTTAGTGTTTATTAAAATAAGAACCAAGCATAAATACAGCTACGTATGTTTTGAAATATCTTGGCTATAAATATCTGAGAAACCTTCCTCCTTCTGCCTAAGAATTTCCCCAGGGTAAGTGCCTTTCTCATAAGCAAATAATATATAGTATGGTGGCAATGAAAACCAAAGACCTGGAAAAACGTTCCTCATCACTGAAGTTCCAATTGGGGTGCCATCCTGTCGTATACTGTCTATCGAGTTGGATAAAGGTGAAAAATAGTTTTCATTTAACTTGCCTACAGTTTTTCTGAAGGTGTCACCTTATTGGCTAAAACTGCTTCAGAGCTTTGCATTGTTACTTGCTGGACAGGGCAGGCTAAAGCTCAGCAACGGTTGTTTTTAGTTTAAAAGTCCACCATTGGCCAGGTGCTGTGGCTCATGCCTGTAATCCCAGTAATCCCAGTTCCAAAGAGGCAGATAACTTGAGGCCAGGAGTTTGAGACCAGCCTTACCAACATGGTGAAACCCCATCTCTACTAAAAATACAAAAATTAGCCGGGGGTGGTGGCACATGCCTGTAATCCCAGCTACTCGGGAGGCTGAGGCACAAGAATTGCTTGAACCCAGGAGGCGGAGATTGCAGTGAACCTAGATCACCCCACTGCGCTCCAGTCTGGGCGACAGAGTGAGACTCAGACACACACACACACACACACACACACACACACACAAAGTCTACTATTGGCTTATTTTGGGTACATGTGAAAGTTCAGAACATGTCTGTGTATGCTTTAGGGATTCAGGTCAAGAAACATTGATCTCTAAATCTCAATGTAAGATATTTATATTAATAAGTGAGAAGGAGCAATGCTTCCCTTCTTCTTCCTTTCCAACTTTTCTGCCTAAATAATTCTCTGGTCCCTGGCAGATGCCTTCCATAATAAGACTTGAAGAATTCATCTTCACACAGGGCTGCTTCTAGGTGGATTGCAGCACCTACATATTGGTTTCATTTGAGAATTTCAAGGTCATGCAACCTGGGTGGGTTTTTTAAAGTATTACTCGCAAATTGATATTTTTGTTAAAAGTCATCTCTCCTTCCATCTCATCATAGACTTCCATATTCTGTAAGTAACAAAGAAACTTAATTAGTTTTCTCACAGGAAGTGACCCTGCAAAGGCTGTTACTGAAATGAAGATCAAGTCTGGGATTCAGAATGGAAGCTGAACAGAGGATGGATTTTCTTTGAACAGTTGTAAGGGATGATGTGATTTGACTCATGGTCAAGGTCAAAAGCTGTGAAGGTTAAAGGAGTTTCTCATTCAGAATTGAGGCTTATAGCCTGATTTATGGTATCATCTCTTGAGGTTTTAAGTGTGTACAAATGTGGAATCAGAAGAGACAGTTCTGAACCAGCCTCTAAGCCTGGCGAAGTTGCTTGATTCCAGTCCTCAGTTTCTTTCTCTGCAAATTAAGGCATGCTGGATATGTGACATCTCAAATCCTGTGACTCTGCTCATCTAGTATCAAGATGTAGGGGAGGCAGTATGGACGGATTGAGTAACACACAGGCTCTGGCTGGACTCCCTAGTGCAAACCTTGTCTCTACCACTTCTAAGCTGTGTGATCTTTGGTGGGTTATTTAACTTCTCAGGGCCTCAGACAACAGAATGGGGATAATAATTTACTTGCCTCATGGGGTTATTATGAAATTACATGAGTTGACACACATGAAATGCCTAGAACAGCACCGAGCCCTTAGTAAGTGCTCAATCAATGCCAACTATTCCTATATGGCTTTCTCAATGGGTCTTGTCTGCTTTCCTACGTAGCCTGCTTGTTCCTGGCTACAAGTGTGTTTTCAAATTATTTAATTTAATTAATTTATTTATTTTTCAGGTAGAATCTAGTCTCGCTCTGTCACCCAGGCTGGAGTGCAGCGGTGTGATCTCAGCTCACTGCAACCTCCACTTCCCAGGTTCAAGCAATCCTCCTACCTCAGCCTCCCGAGTAGCTAGGATTACAGGCATGTGCCACCATGCCCAGCTGATTTTTTTTTTTTTTTTTTTTTTTTGTATTTTTAGTAGACTTGGGGTTTCACCATGTTAGCCAGGCTGGTCTCGAACTCCTGACCTCAAGTGATCCACCCACCTTGGCCTTGCAAAGTGCTGGGATTGTAGACATGAGCCACTGTACCCTCCCTGGCTACAAGTCTTTATGATTGCTATCCTGTCAGGATAGCTCTTCTACCTCCTTACTTAACCAACTCTTGTTCATCCTTCAGGACTCCTCTTTAAGCGTCACTTCCTCCAGGAAGCCCTGCCTGACTACGTTCATCTACTCCCAGATTAGGTTAGCTATACCTCCAACATTTACTTTCAATACTCAACACACTCATAGTTAATTACTTTTTCAAGGTCTGTCTTCTTCTTGGAACATGAAGGCAACGTCTACCTTGCTCCTTTGTGTGGAATATAGCACATAGCACTGTAAACACACCACGTGTCAAATAGGTGCTGGTAAGTGTTTGGACACAGGTAGTCATGGGATTGATCTAGAGCAGGGGTGTCCAATCTTTTGGCTTCCCTGGGCCACATTGGAAGAGGAAGAAATGTCTTGGGCCACACGTAAAACACACTGATGGCTGATGAACTAAACAAACAAACAAACAAACAAAAATCTCATAATGTGTTAAGAAAGTTTACAAATTTATTTTGGGCCACATTCAAAGATGGCCTGGGCCACATGTGGCCCTCAAACAGTGAGTTGGACAAGCTTGATCTAGAGGATGCCAGCAACTAGCTAGATCCCTGAGCAAGCCGCTTAGTCCTGCTAAGCCTTACTTTCCTCTGCTGTAAAATATGGATGGTAATAGTAGCTACCTCAGAAGGGTTGCAGAAATGAAAAGTTCTATACAGCACTTAGAAGAATGTCTCATGGAGGATTTTTGATTTTTTTTTTAACCTGAGCCACATGCAAATGTATCTTCACACTAACAGTTACTTATTTTTGAGTAAATAATGTAAAAAGCATTACCCCCAAGTAATTCAATGAATCCTTTACCACCAATATCAGAGGCCACAATGGTAACCAACATCTGACCTCACCCACTACAGAAATAAAAACCATGTAAAAGCCAACAAAGATCATATGCATCCCCCGACCCCTCACCAATGCCCCACTTCAATCCCAGCTGAAAGTTTATTTATTGCTATCAGTTTTTCATCATAAAAGCAATCTCAAGATGTGGTAAAGCTTCAGATAATACCTAAATGTGTATGACTAACTTGAAAGTTCCTACTGTGATTTTATTTCATGTGGAATGCAAATTCATGTCTTAGAGCTCATCATAGTAACTAAGTAAACTGCCACCGTTCTTCATAGCATTTTACTGGAATATATAGTAAAACTTGGGCATATGACTGCAATATTTAAGAATGATGTAATCTGATGTTGGGTTGCTAGCCCCCAAAAGTTAGAATTGAAAATATTTAAAGAATTATTCTTATACAGTTACTTTTGGGGGGAAATGGGAAAAAACAACCCCCCAAAGCCCCTTTCTTTTCAAAAAAAAAGTGTTAGAAGTTTTGCTATTTAAGTATGAGCTTTCATTACCATCAGCAATAGAATTAGATATAAGCAAGAATGAGCTTGCTTGGATGTCAGCTGGGATTTTATATGACAGGCAACAAGTGCTGCTTCACAAAGAATTCTTTTCCATACTTTTAGTTTTGAAACTGAAAATCTTAGAACCACCTTCTAGACTGGCACCTGGTCTTAGAAATTCCAGAAGCTGAAGTCCCTTTGCTCAGGCCCTAAGGGAAGGGCTACTTTAAAGGATTTAAAGAAGTCCAGCCTATAGTTTGGCAAATGGATCCCGTAAAGCTTCAATTCCTCCTACCCTAAGCATTCCTGATATAATCTCTGGTTAGATTGATGGCAATTGACATAAATTGAATTATGAAACAGCTTTGGGAGCCATTTGTAAACTGTAAATGAAGTGTGCTCGCCTATTGCCCCACCTGGGACAAATTGCCAGCTGAGTTTATCATAACCCCGTTGTATCCATCTGTTTGTCATTTGGTTAGGTTAAACCAATTTGTACCTAAAGAAAGAAGGCTGAAAGCTGAAGGTCAAATAATACATCTTTTTTTTTTTTTTCTCATCTTTGACTACTGAGTAGTTTTGGACTTTTCTCTGCAATTCATTTAGTGTAGAGCAAATCCTGCATAAAACCAGTCTGTAAAATTGACAGAGTCAGAGGCTTTTCTGAGCAGGAGGTTTTCTCTCACCCCTGTTGTGTTTGCCCTGGGTAATCTATGGGATCACATCTCTTCTCTTAGAGCAGGGTGTTTAACCGGCAGTCCATAGATCCCGAAGGGTTTCCTGGATAGAATTCAAGGGGTCCCTGGACTTGGATTGGAAAAAATATATATATCCTTAGTTTTACCAATGGAAATTTAGCATTTTCTTCAAAAATGAATGTAGACAATAAATCACAATCATATTAACAATTCTTGTGACGCTATCAACATTAGAATCACAGGTATTTTCTTATCCGGTTACAATGGTTGCACATATCTTGAAATAGCAGTTATGTTTATCACTATTTTAAAATTAGTATAGTTATTAAATCCATTGCTACATTTTTAAATTTAATGTATTATTAAAGAAGTATTTTATTTCATGATTTTTATTATTTTGATCATTCTTTTCAATATAGTTGATTTCCTTTGTGAACCTATATATTTGATGCATTTAAAAACATCACTCTGAGAAGGGGTTCATAGGCTTCATTGGATTGTCAAAGTGGCACAAGCCAGGTTAAAGCATGCTGTTGTCTTAGATCAGAGGTTGGTAAACTTTTTCTCACAGGATCAGATAGTAAATATTCTGTGCTTTGCCAGCTGTATGAACTCTGTCTCAAATGCTCAACTCTGCCACTGTAGTAAGAAAGCAGCCATAAACAGTACCTAAATGGGTATGGTTGTGTTCCAGTAAAACTTTATTTACTAACACTGGCAGCTGGCTGGAATTTGCCGACCCTGATTTAGGGCATCATGCTATTTCTAAGTTGAATTCTGAAGATATTTTAATTCAGCTCAATCACCCTTTATTGGATACCTCCTATGAGCATATGTTCATACAAACATGTATGTATTGAGCATCTCATGTGAAAAACATACAAGAGATTTAGGGATGAATAAATAAGCTGTAGACTCTATCCTTGGACAGTCTACTGGGGAATGCAGATGGACAGAGTTCAGAGGAGTAGTGAGTGTTGTAGGCAGGCATGGCCACCAGGAACCTAGAGAAACATAAGCTTGATCTGACCTGGTTTTGAAGGAAGGAAGGCTTCTTATGGGAGCAAAGAAGGACACATCAGAGATTACCAGGCAAAAGGGGAGGGAGGAAGCAACGTGAAAGGCTTAGGCTGAGGAAGCCACTTAAGCAATGGCTTGGAGGCAAGAAGAAAATGTTCCTGGAATTGCTTAGAAAGCCTGGAGCTCTGTGGGGTGAGAGATGGGTAGGCGAGGATCACACCAAACAAAGGCCTTATGGAGGAGCCCATATGTATCCTGAAGGGAATAGGGAACTATGGAAAGTTGTTAAGCAAGAAAGGGACTGGTAGTGTTTCCATCTTTGAAAGATCATGCAGACATCCCAAGGAACACGGAGATGAAGAAGACAAAATCACCATGTTTAATGAGCTCACAGCCCCGGAGAAAAGACAGAAGTATAAAATTATACTGGAAGGTGATCTAATCAGTGTCGTAGTAGAATCAGATTCAAGGCATGGGATTGTCTGGAGGAAAGTCTTTTTAATTCTGTTTCTGAGATGATGCTTAGAAGGAATAATGTGAGAGAAAATACTTAGGGAGGGAGCCATCAAGTAACCCCGCGTCCTCCAGAAAGCATCCCATTGTGTCTTGGTAGGTTTAATGTGGAAAGAAGGAAGCCACAGGTGTCTGTTGTGCTACAGTTAGGATTCTGGTCCCCTCCCTCTAAGGCCAGTAGAGTGGCCTCTACTGTCAAGGCTATTCTGGACGTTCTGCTGTATCCCCTAGAGGACAGTTTCCTGCTCCAACAAATTCCACTCTCAAAAGTATTTTCCTAGCAGGATTTAACCAGTTTTAGCAATTTCCTAGTTAACATCTATGACATGCTTGAGCTTCACTCTTCATCTCAGCTCCATCTTTCTGGAACAGGAGTTCTCAAACCGAGAGGTGAAATAGGATAGAAAAGAGAATACCACAGGCTCTCACGCACAGTAAAAAGGAGAATCATTTTGTGAAACTTGTTTCAGGTGTATGTGTGTGTGTGGTGTTTATTGGGTCACAATGTCCAGTGTATATCTTACTGTGAATCATTCAAAAACAGCTCTGATATGTGATGAATCCAGAGGCTAGACAGGCTTTGAGGTTGAACAGGCTTCATTTGCCATGTGTTGGTACTGAATTCAAGTCCAAGGAACAGATTCCTCTCAGGGGCTAATGACACCTGCTTTCTTTATTTTTGGAATTGTAGAGTTTGAAATGCCATCTAAGGTATTCTAGGAGGAAAAGTTTAGTGCAGTGTGTTTCAAATTATAGGCCACAGCACTTCAGTGAGGGGCAAGATCAATTTAGTGGTCCTTTACCAGCATTTTGTTTTTTTAAAGAAGTAGAAAAGAACGGAAAAGGAGAGAAAGGAGAAACATGAATAAGGTAGTAAAGCTAAATATTTTTTATTGAAACTTTTTTCAGCTTTGTACTCATATATAATATACATATTCATGTGCATAGATATATTTACTATGGAAAAATGTATTACTGTGAGTCAAGGTCAGAGATGCTGAATTAAGTAGCTCCCACTCTGATCAGTAAGTCACTTGTTACTTTATCATCCCTGATTGAGGACCACCTAGTTTTGCTTTAAGATAGTCATCGAGGCACAGCTCATCCCTTCCAAGGCAATCAGCTTCCTTATCAGTCATTCCTAATGGACATCAAAAGGTTTTCCTGCCATTGGCTTCTCTGTAAGAAACCACTGGGCCTCTTAGTCCAACATGCAAAACACAGAAGCTTTCTACACCGTCTTTATTTGTCTGTCTCTTATGTAAAGACACCATCCTATCCTTACTAAGTTTCCTCCACCTAAGCCGGCAGTACCCACTCTTTGGATTCTGTATCAAGTGGAGATGGGTCTAGAGCAACTTCTGCCTAGTGATCAACGTAGAGAACCATGTCTCCCTAGGATGTGGATTCTGGGACTTAGACTTCCCTCAGAATTCTAGTTCACAGTGACCTATTCAAATACAGTTCTTGAAATGTGCAATTTTGCGCTGGCTTCCTACTGATCCTTAGAGGTACTGTTTCCGCACTGATGCTCAGATGTATTATATCCCCAGTTTATTAGGTTATAAACTCCCTGAAAATGGAACTGTGCTTATACTTCCCTGGAGCCTCCTGGAATATAACTTTTGTGTTGGGTGCCTGGTTGATAATCATTCATCATTTACCAATCGACTAGCCCATGGCAGCCACCTATGGGGTTTGATAGTATCAAGAAAAATGATTGCTCACTAAGGTTGAGATTGGCAATGGGCAAGGTAGTCAGAACACTTCAAGAAAGGAATTAAAACAGAAAGATATACCACCCAGTAGTTCTGTGACTTTGGGTAAATTATTTTTCTTCAGTGACCATGTGGGTAGAATGAGAGACTGGGTCAGATCAGTGACTCTCAAAGCTTTTGGGATCATAATTTTATCTTTGAGAATCTGATAAAAGTGAAGGAATCTTTACTTAGAAAAATGAAATGTGTTCATGTGTAAAATCTTGCATACAATTTCTGAGAGCCCTCAGACACTCGGACCAAATTATCTCTAAGATTTCACCCAGCTCTGATAGCCAGGTTGGATTCTAACAATGCCATTGGTAAGTGGCAAAATGAACCAGTGAGTGAGCCCTGATTAAGTGAATTGATGAATTGGGTTTTGAGTACCCACTGCTGGTTGCATTCTCTATTCCCCACCTGAACTCCCCTGCCCAGTAACCTTCCAAAGGTGAGCCACTGATCTCCTGAGGTATAGGATGCCTGGCCCAACCCTATCTCACTACTTGGCAAAATGCTTGAAGTGTAGGCCCTACTGGTGACTGCCCATGTTTTTTGTTGTTGAGGTTGTTTTTCTTTTTGAGACAGGGTCTCATTTTGTCACCAGGCTGGAGTACATTGGTGCGATCACAGCTCACTGCAGCTTCAACCTCCCAAGCTCAAGCAATCCTCCCACCCCCAACTTTTTTTTTTTTTTTTTTTTTTAAGTTTTTTGCAGAGACAAGGTCTTACTATGTTGCCCAGGCTGGTCTTGAACTACTGGGCTCAAGCAATCCACCCACCTCAGCCTCCTTAGCAGCTGAGATTATAGGCGTGTACCACCATGCCTGGCTAATTTTTTTTTTAAATTAAACATAGTCATAGTCAAACATAATTAAGACATAGCCCAGGCTGGTCTTGAACCCCTGGGCTCAAGCTATCCTTCCACTTCAGCCTTCCAAAGTGCTGGGATTACAGGCTTAAGCCACCCCACCAGTTGGCCAGGTGTCCACCTGTCCCTCGGGGGTGGCAGCCCATTCTCAGTCAACTTCTCACCCTCTGGCCTTTTCATTGTTGAATACATTGCCAAGATAGTGTTGCTATAGTGATCTGACCAACAACTTTGTAGTTAGGATAAAGTGATTTTTTCAGTCAAAAAAAAAGATAAAGCTGTTTTGGGAGATGATTTAAGACAATACTTTTGCCTGGTCGTCTCTTTCTCAGCCTCACCTTTGTACTTTTGTACCTCAAGAGACTCTAAAAACATTCAAATAAAAAACTCATGACAAAATCAGAGGCAAAATGTTAAAGGTTTGGAACTGGCATTCAATCTGCATGAGCTCATCTCTCTCACTCTATAGAATAAAAATAAATGCTAACGATTTCAATCTCTTGTTTGCTGGAAATTAGAGTTTTTCTTTTCTGCATTAAATGGACATGTACAAAATCATCTCCTTTTAGTTTTGCTGTAGTTTTTACATAAAGATTGTTGCAGGTATTTGCAGGTAGTCCTGGGTAAATAACAGCAGACTGTGAGAATAGATATGGGTTATTTCCTCTATAAATATCACAAGGGAAGCTTAGCAAAGGATAACAGGAGAGTTTTATCTAAAGATCACATCTTTTCTGACTTTACTTTTAGATATCCCCTGTGGTTTTCCTCTGCGAAGTGATTTTGTTCTAATTTGAGTTTGTAAATGTGTTTCCTTCTACTCACTGAGGTTTTCTCTTTGATGATAAAGTTAGTTTACATGAGAATTCCATCTTTGGGGAAAGAATATCAGGAAAGAGAAACCAGCCCTGCTTCCTCCATGGGCATACCCTGTGAACTCGGCTTTTCCAAACACATTAACACACTACTCCCAGCTCAGTAAGCTTGAGGAAGCATCATTTACTGGGCGTAAGGACTCCATCGGGCTTTCAATCGTTCCTGCTAATGAAAAACTGGGAGAGTTCATATTAAGGAAATTAGCTGTTCACCACGGCATCTTCTTTTAGCAAAATGAGTCTTTATTTCCTTGCCTGGTAAGTTGGTCATCAAAGACAAACAGAACTTTTTTGTTTCCTGCCTTGCTTTAAATAGCTGTGGGCAGAGGTGTTTAACAACAGAACACCTGAGAGGCGGCCAGGGAGCAAGCAAAGGGATGGGGGAATTGCCTCTCACCCGCCATCACTCCAGTTTTTCATCCAGTATTAAGGGTCTTCTAAATCTAACCTCATCTTACCAATCCAAGTTGGCCTCACCATTTATCAGCTATGTGACCTTGGGCAAGTTACTTACCCATTCAGTGCCTTAGTTCCCTTATCTGTCAAAAAAAAGGTGGGGGTGTTTAATATTAGTACCTACTGCATAGGGCATTTGTGAGCAGTAAATGAGTTAGAAGGGTGCGTGGTAGATGGAAAGCCCTTGATGTTATTAGCACAAAGCCTGTACTCCCCTTAGATCATTCACACTGTCCTCAGGCCATGCACAATTATTTCCAACTTTTATCTTGTAATTCTTATTACCTGGAATGTTCTTTTTTTTTCTCCCCTTCAGCTAGGATGTCCACATAGAGCAGAGCTATCCAGTAGAAATACAATGCAAGCCTATGTGTAAGTTTATATTTTCTAAGAGTGGCACTTAAAGGGCAATAAGAAAGAAACGAAATTAATTTCAGTAATATATTTTAACCCACTGTATCCAAAATATACTCATTTGAATATATAACCCATATAAAAATTACTGAGGTATTTCACATTCTTTTTTATTTTTCTTTAAAATCCAGTGTACATTTTACACTATAGCACATCTCAATTCAGACACATTTCAAGTGCTGACGGACTACCACATGGGGTAGTAGTACCGTATTGGATCATGCAGGTATAGAGTAAGCAGGCAGCTGTAAGTTACTCATTTTGTGAATAAGCCCTTGAATAATGGCTGGTGCCTGCTGAGTGTTTACAATTTGATGCCAGGTACTAGGCTGGAGATATATATCTTATTTAATTTTTATGATTGTCCTCTTAGGTAGGTCCTTTTATTATTCTCATTTTACAGATGGGAAAACTGAGTCTTAAAGGAATTAAGTAGCAGCTAGTAAGTAGGAGAGTCAGGATTTGAACTCCAGAGCTCATCCTCCCGCCTTCTGTTTATTACTTCCCAGACGGGAGCTCTAAGCAAAGGTCTGCCTTCTCTGAAGGGTCCTCCAAAGGACATGTAAAAATTCAGCACATTGGCCACGCTGTGTAATTATTTAAGACTAAGAATGTCCGTGAACAGATTCTTCTTGGGTTTTCCCATGACAATTCATGCAATTAGTCACCCTATAAAACTTATATTTATTTTGTGAACAGATTGTGAATAGATGGAATCTGGGTTCTTCTGACCTCTGGGGATGGGGACTGCCAAAGGGAGGATTGTTTGTGAACATCTGGAAAGCAGAGTCCTTGAAAGTGAATTCCTGTGTGAAGATCTTTTCATCACAGCGAGGGCCTTACAAGGAAAAGCGGATGGTCTTTAAGCAGTGTTTACAACTGACCCTAAAAATAATCTCCTTGTTTTTATCGGCAGGGACTTGCAAATGATGACTTGTGATTTCAAATCAGGATTAATTTCAGATAGGAAATGTTAACTTACTTTTACGAGTATTGCTTCCAGAGTTCAAATGCTGTTAGTTTACACAGCCAGCTAGCTTCCCTTCCCTCTGGTATTTCTGAACTACTGCTTCTTCTTTTTCTCTAATCAATAAAGGCCAGATTTCGACAAGAGGTGGACCTTAATCCAGGAGCGGATCCAGATGGACTCCATGGTAATCAAGGGCCTCGATCCAGATACCAACTACCAGTTTGCTGTGAGGGCAATGAATTCCCATGGCCCCAGCCCCCGCAGCTGGCCCAGCGACATCATCCGGACCCTCTGTGAGTACCAGGGCCCTTCTGAGGGACCGAGGGAGCTGCCTGTCTGGGTGTGCCTCATGAAGACTGGCTTGACCTGGATGCTGTACAGAAGGACAGCCTGGAAAAGGACTAACCCCAGGCTTTCCTCCTGCGGTTTTCCCAGCCCTTTGGAAGTTAGAGGCTGTCAAGAGGGACACAGGCTGTTTCTATGTCCTGGAGGTCAGCAGAGGATTTATTTTTGTTGCATCCTTGGGAAGTTTGAGGTCAGTTTTCTTTCACAGTCACACAACAGACCACATAGCAAAATGATGTGCAGCCTTCCCCCTCCTTTTCATATTTTGAGAAAATGAGTTAATCTTAGAACCGTAGGAGAAAACACTAAGGCCCCTGGAGGCTTCAGGGTTTGTGTTCGCCTGAAAATAAAGGATGTTCAAACAACATTAACTCCTCTGAATGATGGTCGAGGAGTATCAAAGAAGTTGAGCGCTGACATGGAGCTGGGGCTGTAGCCAATGGTGTAAGTTCTCATAGTGCCTAGGGGATGCTTGGGCCGGTGTTCATCAAATCACCTGGGGGTTTTGTTAAAGTCAGATTCTGATTTTGGTCTGGGTTTTAACAAACTCCCACACGATGCCAAGAACCATTCTTGGATTGCCAAGGGCTTAGACCACTTTGGCAAGCCCAGCCCGGTTTAGAGGTTTTTTATATCTGGGGAGTGGAGGGTATATTTCCATAAACCTAGAACCGTGTGTAGCAGGGAGAGCTGAGAACGGAAATGTTGGCACTTTTTTGTTTGAAGACTCTGATCTTTTCAGTGTTGCCAATACATTCCTCTGGTAGGGCCCGGTGTTCCTCTGGGTCCTCTTTACCCTGAAAAGGTGCTGTCAGAAAGGAGCCAGCCCTGGTAGCTGGCTTAACCCGCCAACATGAAGCCCTGTTTTTATTGGTTAGCGGAGCTGAATAAACTCCTCTCCTCACAAAGCACCCACACAGCTGACATCCAGGGTCACTGCTGTGTTCAGGGGTAGAGATTCAGGAGGTTCCCCAAATCTGAGGGATTTTGGCTCCTTTGAAAACAACCCCTACCCTAACCTTGAATGTCTGGTCGCCTTTTGTCAAATTAAATTGTTGGGTTATATAGGGAGGCTATACTCCAAAACACACACATGCGCACATACACATACACACACACGCACATGCACACACATATGCACATGCTCTTGCACCCGATAAGTACTATTGACCATCCAGACAAAAAAAAAGTTTTCACTCTTCTTCTTTAGACTTTAGAAGCTTAAATTTTCAAGCCACATGCCAAGGGCTGACAGCCTTCTTTCTGGAAGAAATGTTAACGATTCTATTTAAAGGAAGGCTTGTTTGATTACTCTTTGGCTGAACTTTGTGGAATAACAGGAGCTAGGGGCTGACAGTACTTTGAAACACTGAGTTCGTCTTTTTTGCACTACAAAGTGAGCAGCCATTTGATGCTGTGTCTCCACCTGCCCTCCCCATGGAACGCCTGCTCCATTTTGTGAGCTGCTCCAGGCTCACCTCCTTCAGTCTATCCTTTAGCTTCCCCTTCTCCATAGAGTCAAGAACGTAGAATAAAGATGAGATACAACAAGCACATGCTGATTTAGATGTGCGCATAGAGACTGCAGTCAGGGAAGAATGGGTGGGTTGGGGCACCTCTCATACCGCTCCTGCTTCTTCTTTTTTTTTTTCTTGAGTCGGAATCTCGCTCTGTCGCCCAGGCTGGAGTGCAATGGTGTGATCTCAGCTCACTGCAACCTCCGCCTCCCGGATTCAAGCAATTCTCTTGCCTCGGCCTCCCGAGTAGCTGGTATTACAGGCACCCACCACGATGCCTGGCTAATTTTTGTATTTTTAGTAGAGATGGAATTTCACCGTGTTGGCCAGGCTGGTCTCTTTGGCCCGGGTGGTCTCGAACTCCTGACCTTGTGATCCACCCTCCTTGCCCTCCCAAAGTGCTGGGATTACGGGCGTGAGCCATGGTGCCCGGCCTCATACTGCTTCTTTTTTAATGGAAACACTGATCTGGTCTTAGAGTTTCTGATTCTAATTTCCCCATTGCTGGATTCTGCTTTTCTGGATTAAGTGGCTAAGTTATGTGAAAGTGTTTTACAGATCTGTAAGATTTTATTATACTTGGCCTGTTATGTGAAGTAAAATTTTAAAATTTCAAAGTAATTGTGGGTGGGGAAGGTGGACAAAACAATGCTAAGTCAGTGAAAATTCTCAGTTATGAAACTTTCTTAAACAGACATAATTTTACTGCTTCTAGGTATACACAGTTACTCAGATCAGAATAACAAAATTTATTAGATGCCCTGTTTCATGAATACAAAAGCGTGTGCTATAATTAATATTTCAATTGTGGTTTTTCTCTCTGGTCATTTCTGACATTTTGGAAAACCCTTTATTCTGGGATACATTTACATTTTTTATTTTGGTATTGGTTTAGACTATTATTTTGCTTCCAAAACATGCTTTTCCCATACATAAAATTACCTAATTATCAAATAGCACTATCTGAATTAAATTAAAATTATTAAATTTTAATAAATTAATAACAATTTAACAAATTACTTCAAATTAATAAATTTCAAATAATACAAAATAATAATATCAGAGCTACCACTGGGAAGGTGTACTATGAGCCAGGCATTGTGCTGCGCCATTTACCTACAAAACTCATTTAATCCTCACAGAAACACTGTGCTGGGGGAACAGTGTCCCCTTTTTACGGATTAAAAAAATTGAGTTTTTGAAAGGTAATGTATTTTGGCAAGATTGATCATTGTAAAGGCAGGATTTGAACTTGGGTTTGGCTGACTGTGAAGCTGCTTCCCTGAGTGAGATGCATATAGAGAAGATTATTCTTCTAATGCAAAGTAATGTGAGAATGGTTAACGTCAACAATTAATAAAAACAGAGAATAGTCCATGTGGAATATATGGACTAAGGAAACTGACAACACAGAATAAAACCTCTAAAACTTGCTTTTGTTTTTGTTTTTAATTTTTAGATTCACAGGGTACATGTGCAGGTTTGTTACATGGATATATTGCACAATGGTGAGGTTTGAGCTTCAAGTGTACCCATCACGCAAATAGTGACCATTGAGCCTAAGTAGTAATTTTTCAACCCCCACCTCCTCCCAACCTCCCCACTGCCTTTTGGAGTCCTCATGTCTGTCATTTCCATCTTTATGTCCCCGTGTACCAATTGTTTAGTTCCCACTTGTAAGTGAGAGCATGCAGTGTTTGATTTTCTGTTTGTGAGTTATTTCACTCAGGATAATGACCTCCAGTTTCATTCATGTTGCTTAAAGGACGTGAATTTGTTCTTTGTTATGGCTGCATAATATTCCATGGTGTATGTGTACCACATTTTCTTTATCCAATCAAATTTTCATAGATACTTAGGTTGATTCCATGACTTTGCTATTGTGAATAGTGCTTCATAAATATGCAAGTGCAGGAGTCTTTTTCATACAATGATTTCTTTTCTTTTGGGTGGATGCCCAGTAGTGGGATTGCTGGCTCAATGATAGTTATATTTTTAGTTCTTTGAGAAATCTCCATACTGTTTTCCATAGAGATTGTACTCATTTGCATTCCCACAAACAGTGTATAAGCCTACGCTTTTCTCCACATTCATGCCAACATCTGGTAGCAAAGTTGCCATCAAGTCAAGTAAACATTCATGTAGATGGTGGGGAAGGGGAGGAGTGAGGATATTCAGAGTAGTGTTTTTTTGACTAGTCATTCTGACTGGTGTAAGATAGATATCTCACTGTGGCTTTAATTTGCATTTCTCTGATGATTAGTGATACTGACCATTTTTTCATGAGTTTTTGGCCACTTGTATGTCATTTTTTGAGAAATATCTGTTCGTGTTGTAACCACCCAACGGTTCACCTTTCCGGCTGCCTAAACAGAGCCTATTTTTCAAGACAGGGGAATTGCAATAGAGAAAGAGTCTTTCACACAAAGCCAGCTGTGCAGGAGACCAGAGTTTTATTACTACTCAATCAGTCTCCTTGAGCATTTGGGGATCGGATTTTTTTTTTTTTTTTTTTGAGACGGAGTCTCGCTCTGTCTCCCGGGCTGGAGTGCAGTGGCCGGATCTCAGCTCACTGCAAGCTCCGCCTCCCGGGTTTATGCCATTCTCCTGCCTCAGCCTCCCAAGTAGCTGGGAGGGGATTGGAATTTTTAAAGATAATTTAGTGGGTAGGGGCTCGGGAAATGTGGAGTGCTGATTGCTCAGGTTGGAGATGGAATCCTAGGGGACTGAAGTAAGGTTGTCATGTTGTCTTCTCTTCCTGGGTGGGATCACAAAACTGGTTGAGCCAGATTGCCAGACAGGGTGGTGTTAGCCGATCCATCCAGTACAAGGTCTGCAAAATATCTCAAGCACTGATTTTAGGTTTTATAATAGTGATGTTATCCCCAGGAGCGATTTGGGGAGGCTCAAGCTCTTAGAGCCAGAGGCTGCATGATTCCTAAACTGTAATTTCTAATCTTATAGCTAGTTTGTTAGTTCTACAAAGGCTGACTGATCCCCAGTCAAGAAGGGGATCTTTTTGGGAAAGGGCTGTTATCAATTTTGTTTCAGAGTCAAACCATATGAAGTTTGTCATAAACTGAATTCCTTCCCAATGTTAGTTCAGCCTACGCCCAGGAATGAATAAAGACAGCTTAAAGGTTAAAAGCAAGATGGAGTCAGTTAAGTCTGATCTATTTCACTGTCATAATTTCCTCTGTTATAATTTTTGCAAAGGGGGTTTCAGTGTCCTTTGCCGACTTTTTAATGGGGTTATTTCTTGTTTGAGCTGACTTCCTCATAGATTCTGGATATTAGTTCTTTTTCAGAGGCATGATTTGAAAAGATTTCTCCCATTTGGTAGGTTGTCTGTTTACTCTGTTGATTTTTTTTTTTTTTTTTTTTTTTGGCTGTGCAGAAACTTTTTAGTTTAAGTCTCATTTGTCTATTTTTGTTCTTGTTGCATTTGCTTTTGGTTTAAAAACTCATAAGGTAAATTGCACATACAGAAATATGAGTAAAACATATATGTTGATTGAAAGTCAACCCATATATATTAGTATAGCCCTAGTATTTTACAGCTGGCAGCCCCTTAGATTAGTTAGTCCCAAACCAAGACAGAGAAATGCTTTGAACACCACTCTCCATTTGTGAGATCAGTATTTCTGCATGTTGGGCTTACCCCATTCTCATTCCTCTCACTCCTCTCTGTCTCCATGAATATTGACTTGATTTGATGCCCACTTTGCTCCTTGAACAGCCACCTTCACAACACAATGTTCAAGGAGACCCTTGAGGCTAAGTGCCCAGTGGGAACCTTGAGATCCCACCCAGGACACAGGCCACTCCCTGGGGTCCTCTGTGGCCTGTTTATCTTAGGGCTAAATTCTTTTATAAGAAAAGATAACCCTTCAGCCCTACTAACTGGGGAAGCTTTTACTTCCCTCTGGGCCTATTAATGCCAGACACTATTAGCAAATTAATTGCTTAATGGGGCAATTGGAAGATCTTAGTTGCTCTTGTGCTGGTAGTTAATGAAAGCCAGGGCCCAGTATTATCATTAACTGGCACTTAGCTGAAGTGAGAAAGGAGGATGATGGCAATGTTGAGAAGTTTGTGCAGTGACAACATCTAATTCCAGCTTCACAACATTATAAGTAGAACAGGAAGAAAAAAAAAACTTTGATGTCTAGGTCCTCTAATGAGAGCTAGGATCATTTTGGTGACCTTGAATAATAATGATGCATCTACATGTACATCCATCTTCTCCCGGGAGGCGTTCCACACAAATCAGCACCTGTTTTGTTTCCAAGAGGAAATACAAAGAAGACCCAAATCATGATCTCTCATTCCTTACCCCCATCCTGCTGTATTTTTTTTTTTCCCTGCAAGAAAGAAACACCAGCATCATTATAGTTTCCTTTTGATCTGGTAAATCAGGCAGTTGGTGTGCAGAACTGGGGGCTTTGTAAAAATGTATTCACTGCATCCACTGGCCACCAATTACCAAGCTTGAAGCTTGTTGAGTACATTCTTTCATCGAGTAGAATGAAAGCCAGTAAAAAGAACATGAATGGTAAATAATAGAAATGGCAGAAGTAAAAAAGTCACGTGCCTTTCTTCTTTTTTCCAAAAATGGGAATTTAATTAAAAATAAGTTACCTGTATAATCAACTCTAGGATTATATAACTTCTCCTAGGAATAGAACTTGGTCTTAACCACCAAAACCACTTAATTTCTAGGGTACTATCCTCATGGTGTAGACAGAGAAAGAGCAAATACATTCTTCACTGAAGTGAGTTGGTGTCCTTAGATCAGTTCCTAGTAGATAATATTGGTTCTGTTCCCAGCAAAGGCTGTTTTGCACTTTTCTGCTTCGGGACTTTGGCACCTGCTGTTTCCTGGGCTTGGAACTCTCTTCCCTCAGATCTTCCTATGATCATGCTGCCAGCCTCCTCCCTTTCTCCTTTCAGATCCTAGCTCAAATGTCACTTTCTCAGATAAGCTTCTGGTTTTCTTGAGACAGGGTCTTGGAGTGCAGTGCTGTAATGTTAGTTCACTGCAACTTCCACCTCCCAGGCTCAAGTGACCCTCCCACTTCAGCCTTCTGAGTAGCTGGGACTGTAGGCACACACCACCATGCTTGGCTAATTTTTGTATTTTTTGTAGAGACAAGGTTTCACCATGTTACCCAGGCTGGTCTCAAACTCCTGGGCTCAAGCGATCCACTTGCCGTGGCTCCCAAAGTTCTGGGATTACAGTCCTGAGCCACTGTGCCCGACCCCAGGCTTCTGTGGTCTCAGCCTAATACCCTGGTTTATTTTCTCCATAGCACTTTCACTGCCTGAATCTATTTTTTGCATCGTATTGTCTGTATCTCCTCTCTAGGATAAGGTCTATATTGGAGCTGGAATAACTCGCTCAACGTTGTGTTCTCTATTTTTTTTTTTTTTTTTTTTTTTTGAGACAGAGTCTCGCTCTGTCACCCAGTCTGCAGTGTTGCGATCTCAGCTCACTGTAACCTCCGCCCCCCAGGTTCAAGCGCTTCTCCTGCCTCAGCCTCTTGAGTAACTGGGATTACAAGTGCCTGTCACCATACCCAGCTAATTTTTTTATTTTTATTTTTAGTAGAGACGGTGTTTCACCATGTTGGCCAGGGTGGTCTGGAACTCCTGACCTCAGGTGATCCTCCCGCCTCTGCCTCCCAAAGTGCTGGGATTATAGGCACCACCACTCCTAGCCATCAACGTTGTGTTCTCAACACCCTAGACAAGGTCTGCACTCAGTAAGTATTTATTGAGTACCTAAATGAGTGACTTAACTAGCTAAGAGTCTGTGATTACTTTGGTGATTGGATAAATCCCTACTGCTACTGTATGGGAAATTCAAAGACAAGATGAAAGGAAACAGTTGTTCTGGAAACCCACATAGGCCAAAAGTGAATTTCCTGCTGGCAAGGTTCGTAGGCAAAAGTGAACTCCCAGAATTGCAATGTGGCATAAATAAGGAAAAGGTAAGCAAATAGAGTAAAAGAGGGAGGAAGGAAAGAAGGAAGGAAGAGAGCAAGCCCAGTGAATTTAAATTCAAGGCTGTAAAGGTGAGATTCTAGTGCTAAAAAGAGTACAGTTTGCTGATAGGCGGTTGATGAAGGGAGAGACATTTTCTAACCCTCTTTCAAACCAAGCCCTCATTTTACCCCTGTGTTCTTACTTGATCATTATAATATGCATTAACATTTCTAGACTATTTTTCCCTTCTTCTCTTAATAAGGCTAATTATGGTCTCAGATCCTCAGAGATTACATAGGGAAGTGTGAGAGATGTTTTGTTTTCGTTTGGTTTTTGCCATACTGTTCTCCCTATAATCTGTTTTCTTCTACAGTTTCAGAAACATACTCTTCCACTGAGCTGAGACAGACTCCCTCTGGCTCACATCAGATTTCTTTTTTTTTTTTTTTTTTGAGACGGAGTTTCACTCTTGTTGCCCAGGTGGGAGCACGCTCTCGGCTCGCCGCAACCTCCGCCTCCCGGGTTCAAGCGATTCTCCTGCCTCAGCCTCCCTAGTAGCTGGGATTATAGGCATGTGCCACCACGCCCGGCCAATTTTGTATTTTTAGTAAAGAGAGGGTTTCTCCATATTGGTCAGGCTGGTCTCGAACTCCCGACCTCAGGTGATCTGCCCGCCTCAGCCTCCCAAAGTGCTGGGATTACAGGCGTAAGCCACCGCACCCAGCCCAAATCAGATTTCTACAGTAAATCTGATTACATGCTGTTCCCTAGCACCCTCCCATCTCACCCCTCTTTTCTTCTCTACACCTTCCTGCTTGCTTAGTACAGCTGTTGTTGGTTGTGTAAACTCGTCCCATAAGTGTCCATGTGTGAGTCTGGCTTTTGCCTAGTTTTTGCTCTGAGATTTGGCCCCCTGTTTTTCATTGCCTGTCTGCCTGGAGACCAGCTACAGCATGCTAGGGTCCCTGGGTACATGTTGTCGTAGAGCCACAGAATAGATCTCCCTTATCGCTGTTCGCAAGCGAGGCCTCCTCTTTGGCGGCAATGCCCCTGAATTGGCTTCAGCAGTGAGCAGAGGGGAAGCAAGTGGAGACAGAAGGTAGTGGCATGTTCTGGGGATGGCTAGGGAGCAATCAGGAAGTGCTCCAAAGTCCCCATGACTTATCAGCACTCTCTAGCAGCTTCCATACAGCTGCAGCCTCTTTCAATCTATACCTATGAAAAGTTTTTGCCAACCTATATGCTCTTCACTGCCCCCAAACATCTGTACCTTTGCAAGGGGCAGAATCTGGCCAGCAAATCTGGGTCTGAGGTCCAGGAAAACTGTCCTCTTACCACCTTGCTGCGGGACCTCCTCAGAAAAGCCACTTAGTATCTCTGGGCCTCAGCTTACTCATCTCTAAAATGGGTACAGTAATGCCTGCGATAGGTGATATTTTCTACTTCTCAGGGTTATTTTAAGAAAACACAAGTAGAACAGAGGTTAAGGCATCTGACCACTCTTCAGGATGAAGGAGATGTTAATAGATGTTCCCTCCAGGCATAGTTACTGAAGGATGGTGTAACTGACAGGGGCAGCCGCTGGGGGTTCTGTAGCTTTTTCTTTAGACTCCAGGCCCTGAGCTCTGTTCTTGGAACGGGAAGACATCAGAATGCCAGAATTCAGAAACAGAAGTACAAGAACAAAAACTTTCCTCACTGGGAAGTGGCAGAATGGAGGAAGCCCTATGAGTTAGGTCCAACAGAATCATTAGGATGGGGCTTGATTGTGTCGGGGAGGGAAGACTTTCCCTCTACCCACAGAGGGTTTAATAACTGAGCATATGAAATAAACGGACAGCAGGTAGAGTAAGAGGAGAAAAGGTACACACATTTCTTATATGCACAGGGGCATCCAAGGAAAAAAAAGTGAATACCCCCAAACTCAGTGGGATCTAGAAGCTTGTAGACAGGGGAGGAAGGACTAGAGAACACAGGAGAGAGTAAATGATGAATGGGTCCTCCGAAGAATAGGTGACAGATAGCCCATGACAATCTGTCTGGGTGTGGTGTTAACCCCCAGTTTTCCCTCCAGAGATAGGAGTTAATCTTCTCCGGTAATGAGATTCTGGGGAGGGGATCCCTTGGCAATTGCATTCCTTTTGGGTGATCAGTCTTCAGGCAGATAAAAGAAAGCCCCTCCCTGAATCTGCTGCTCCCTGGGTGCCCTCAGTGTGAGGCAATCAGCACAGTAAAGCGGCTTGTGTTGGGGGGACACTTCCTGAACTCCTTCAGTTGGTTGCTTAGTTTTAAAAGACTGTATTGATCAGATGTCAGAGAATTAAAACTGCAAGTCACAAGCTCTGACAACAATAAAATTTCATGTCGCTTACTACTTAAGCACATTCTAGACTCAGGCAAAAGGAAAAGAAGAAAAAAAAGTCTAGAGTTACAGTATCGTGCTGCTAGCTTTGTTTGTTTTTAGTCTTCCCCAAAATAACCATTTACTTAGACAACGGTCAGCAAATTTTTCTATAAAGGGCAAGATAGTAAATATTTTAGGATTTTTAGGCCAACTTTGCTGTCATAGCAGGAAAGCAGTCATACAATAAATAATTATGCATAGCTGTATTCCAATAAAACTTTATTTATGCACAGTGAGATTTGAATTTAAGTTTTATGTGTCACAAGAAATTATTATTCTTAAACTTTTTCCCCAACCTCTGAAAATGTAAAAACTGCTGTTACAGAAACAGAGAGCAGGCTGAATTTGGCCCGTGAGCCATAGTTTACTGACCTCTATACTATACTGCTGGGGTATTTTTCCCTAAATTTTCAAGAAATTGTTCAGGAAATTTGGTAAATCCCCTTTTAGATAACAATTTTGTCAAGCTTTTAAGGAATCAATTAGCACATACTAATGAACTTGTTCCCTTGATAGGGCTCTCTGTGATTTAATTTTCACGTAAACGTTCTTAAAGAAGAGACCTGGAGAGCCTGCAATCCAACTGCTTTGGAACAGATTTGTGCTGGTGACATTGGAGAAAGAGAAAAAGCAAACTGAGGGGGAGGTTCCTTTGCTAGGCATTACTACAGCAGCATGGGATAGGCCAGTACCTCAGGGAGCTTCATGGCTTTGTAAATCTTTAGAACGTGAGATGAAAAAGGGAACAGGAGGAGTGATAAATAATTTATTTCACTCATAGCCTAGACGAATCTGCACTTTCAGTTTGCATTTGAGCATGAATATAACTTCAGATGTGATTTTACATTCAGGGTGTCCTCCATGGCAATCGTTCTATTGATTTGCTGATGACTCCATGCATGTAAATCTGAGCAACGTTCATTTGCACAACTTTATTGGCTCTACAGGGAATGATTCACTTTGCTGTTTAAATACCTATTAATTGCTCTTCTGAGGCCTTTGTGCATCTTACATTATCATACATTTACTTATAATCAGGACACTGATATTTTACCCCCTCTGGCTAGGTAGAGAAGAGAGAGTAAAGCGAATGATAAGGAGTTGTAAGTTTTCAAAGGAAAGGAACTCATGGTGCTCTGATTTCAACTGGAGTATCTGGTCAATCAGTCGGCTGATATTTCATGGCCACAGAATGTGCAACTATGTACTGTTTATTCCACTCAATTGATTTTTAAACATTAATATATTGAGGTGATATCCACACTCATATCCATGTACAAATATCCTGCCTATTTTCGCTTTGTTTCCTTTCATTTACTTTATTATCCATTTTGTTCTCTTTCCTTCACACTCATAGTGTCATGGCTAATCTTTTCTCTTCTTTCCTTTGGAGCATTTCTTGCTTTTATATAGTTCTTCATTGGAATCATTTCTTAGCGTCTAACTTCTGGAATCGTTTCAGCTCTTTGATGAAAGAGTAGGGCCACAGTTGTTGTTCAGCACAAAGAGAGGAGGTCTATGAAATCAGCTTAGCACAGTGACAGACACAGGAGGGACGCGGTGCATGGTGGTTGAGTTTCATGGATCTCGTCTGATAATGCAACCAAATATGAAACACGTATGGACAAATATAAATGAGAAGCAACTGTGGGAGAAAAGATGACTTTTCTAGGGATCTCATCAGGCTCCTGGCACGAAATAGAGGCGAAAGTACTTGGAGATTTGAAGCAAGTTTAATGAGGGGACTGTTTGCAAAAGCTTGGTCATGTGCTAATTGGGACCAGTATCCAGATGGACAAGGAGGGCCATCCTGCAAGAGCTGTGACCTTCAGACATGTGTCCCATGACAACCTCACAGGGTAGAAGTTAGGGAAACACTGTGACTCTTTTTCCTCTGTCTTCTTTCTTGCTGGTGCTTCCTAATGGGCAGGACACAAGTCCTGCCAGGCAGGTCAGCTTCCCAGGGCACAGGGCAGGGTGTAGAAGGACAGAGGAATTTTAGGAATCAAGTATGAAAAGGTAATCACCAAACTGGGTTCTGGTCCAGAATCTGCCACTTGATTCCTAAAATTAGTGAGATTCCTTTTGTCTAAAGATTCGATTCCTCAAGCGTGTTCAGAGAAGAACAAGAAGGTCAGTGTAACTGGAGAAGGGAGTTCTGGGGGAGAAAAGTCAAAGGAGATGAGGTTAGAGAGGGAGGGCACAGTTGGTGGATGCTGGTTAGGGACCTGGAGCCCATTGGAACCCATTTGATTTGGCTTTTTCTCAGAGAGGGATAAGACTGGGAGGGTTTGGGGTGCTTAATCAGGGGAATGAAAAGACCTTACTAAGGTTTTAACAAAATTACTCTTAGTAGAATATAGAGGGGTAAGGGCAAACAGGGAAAGTAAGGAAACCATTCCAATAATTGCAAAACAGAAATGGTATTTTTGTTATCACTAAATGAAAAGGATATTGTGCTCTATAATGCTTATTGTTAGTGAAAAAATTCAGGCAACATAAAAAATATTAAAATGAAAATTATCTTTAACCTCAGCATCTAGATATAGCCACTATTAAAATTTTGGTAGATATTATCTTCCATAATTTTTTTAATCCAATGATGAAATCATAGTACATATACATTTTCTGTACAACAAAATACTGTATACATATATAAATACAAATGAATATAGGCATACATCATAAAATTTAATAACAGCATATTCCATTGTAAAGGTGTGCCACATTTATTGAACTAATTCCTCATTGATGGACATTTGGATTGCTTCACTGGTGTAAACAAAACTGGGCCTCTTGATGGTAATCTTACTTGTCTTTTGGTTGTCCAAGTTCATCTACCCTTCTGGTATCTTTTTGAAACAGAGTGGGCCAGCACCATTATTTCTCCCTTAGTTTCTAGTTGGATAGACTGACATACACAGCTGATCAGCAAGTGAATGGTATTCTGAACCCAAGTCTCTTACCTGCTATTTCACAAATTTAACCAATAGCCTATGTTGCACTAATCTCTTATTAACACATAATATTCATATAAACCTTTTGAGATAAAAATGTTTTTTCAAAAGGAAAAATAAGTCAGCTGCTGTAAGGCTCTATCTCTACATCTGAGCCCCAGTTGGAATTTTTTGGTGATACCGGCTTCTAATTCCCACTGGTATGAGGAGCCAAGAGGCCTGTCTTAGAACATAGATTAGTGCTGCTTTTGAACTCTAGTCCAAGCACCTACCATATTTTAAAATGTGATTATGTCTCCATTTTGGCTCCGTGGATCGTATCTCCCATCACTGATGTTGATCACAGGTTCCTTAGAGAGTGCCGGGGCCCGCCAGGCACAGCTGCTCAGGAGGAAGTACCAACAGTCATCCAGCAGATGGCAGTAGTTCCCAGACTTACAGAGCCAGAAGAGCCCTTAACGACTCAGTCTGGAGTCACCTGAAGTGGTTGACCTTGAGAGCAGAGCCATTAGATTACATCAGATAGAGGGCACCTTCTATGGTTCAAAGTCCCAACCAACATGGGGGAGGGCAACTAATTTTAGATTTTTTTTCTGTTGCAACCAAACGTCCTCAAACAAAAACAGATATTTCTTCAGCGACCTTTGGCGTTTATAGCATTTTATTTATAATGCTGTGTCCAAATGATGCAAAAAACTGGTACAGTACATTTCTTTCCAAAATAAAATGAAATAAAGAGCTGGCAAATTCAGAAAGAATTAGAACAATGAAAATTAGAAGAGTGGGTGATACAAACAAATTTGTCAGGCCTTTTTTTTTTTTTTTTTTTTTTTTTCTAACATCACTCCTGAAAACTGTTTGGGTGATGTTCAAGAAAGTAAAGAACCTAATTTCTGACTCTACATTGATTATTTCACTTGTTTAAGCACGTATTCACACAGTTTCCCAAATATATATTTGATGCCTGTTTATGCCCAGGTAATTTCTGGGTGCTGGGGTTTTAGCAGTAAACAAGATCAATAGTGTCTCTGCCCTCATGAGGTATATCTGTGGGAGAGTCTGTGAAATAAGTCTGTATCACATTCAATTATATAAATAATATCATCAGTAATGATAAGTGAAAAGAGGAAAAGTAAAGGGCTAAGAGGGTGTAGAGGATAGTGGGAGCTGCTGCTTGGGATAGGCTATCAGGGAAGGCTTCTCTCAAAGAGAGATTTGAGCAGAATCCCTCTACGTGGAGGGAGTGACAAATGCGGAGGTCCTGGGGTGAGAGCCCAGAGGACACTGGAAGCTCACAGTAAGAGGCCCACATGGTGGGAACATGGTGAGTGAGAAGAATGATAGGAAGTGAGGTCAGAAAGTTTGCCAGAGGTCAGAGCATGTCAAACCTTATAGGTCCTGGTGAAGATTTTGAATCTTATTCAAAGTTAAAGGTCAAGATGTTGAAATTTTGAGCAGCAAAATGACATGGCCTGACTTCTATTTTAAGCAGGATTGCTGTGGCTACAATGGTGGAACTCAGTGGAGAGGAAGGAGAAGGAATAAGGAGGCAATTTTGTATTGCTTTAAGGAGAACAGACATGAAAAGAAAAAGGTAGAATGCCAAATGGAAATCATAGAATTTTGAAACTGGTGAGTCATTGAAGAACCTAGCCAGACTTCCACAATTTTCAGATAAGGAACTGAGACACCACCAGATTATGTGACTCTCTGAAGGTCTTACAGTCACCATGAGCGTTGGATTTATGGAACTCTCTAGCCAGTGATCCTTGCACTTTCTGTCCTCCTCTCTGTTGCAGAGACCCCACTTATGTGCGTGGTTACACCACTCTGTTCTCATCCATTTTCTGTTGGTTCCTCTTGAGAGCAGTGTGAGTGTTGCTCCCATACTCCCAAATGGGGAGTTTCTTCATCTGTTCCCTGAACTATTTCCTTATGTAAGCCGGAAGTACTGGGATGTCTTTGCCTTTCTTAGTGCCTCGAGAACATTTCCTGACCAGGAACACCTGCTGTGTCCTGCTGCATGTCCCAGCCACATGTGTGAAAATCGTGCGGTTAGACTGAAGGCAGTCTGTGCAGTGACACAGTGGCCCACAGGAACCTGGTTGTAAACCCAACAGAAGCTAAGAAAGTTTGGGGATCAGTATCCCAGGCTCATTCTACTGCAGTCAGATCCCACAGGGTCTCAAGAAAAAAACAAAAAACTAAAAACAACAACAAAAAACGCAAATGAGTTTTTCAGTGAAAATAACCTTTTTTTTCTGAATACATAAGATTCTTTGGGGACCAAAATCACCCCCAGTTGAAATCAAGTACTCTGTTGTGCCCCCAAATGCTCAAAGTGCTGGGATTACAAGCATGAGCCACCATGCCTGGCCCACAATGCCTTTTCTTTTCTTGATTCTTTGCTTTTCAATAGAAATTTTAGAATCAGTTTTTCAATTCCATGAAAAATTCTGTTGGGATTTTAAAAATGAAAATATATTGAATTTTTAAAATGAAAATTATATTGTATTTATAAACTAATTTTGGAAGAACTGACATCTTTGTGATATAGAATCACTGACTTAATCACCACATTATATCTCATCTAGATTTTCTACAGAGTCTTTTAGTGTACTTTAATAATTTTCTCCATTATGGAGAAAATTCTGAAACTTAAACAGTCTAAAGTTCATCAAAATCTATTACCCTCCTCTCAAACAATAATAAAACAATAATGATGAGACAGGTTAGTTCCCTCAACCCCCTTCGTGGTCGGGAACTGGAGTGGCTCGTTTCACTCAGCTCACCACTGGCTACTCCTCGTGGAGGAAGAGTGCAGGAACCAGAAGTTCTTTATAGCTTTTGTTAGATTTATTCCCAACTCTCTTATATTCAGAAGTCTGTTTAAGTTTTTTTGATCAAGATTTTTAATATTGTTCAAATCTTATCTATCCTTATGCATTTTTTGTTAGCTTGATCTATCAATTACTAAGAGGATACATTACAATTTCTCATTCTATCTCCCTACACCTCTCTCAGTTTTTTTCTTGATATGTATGTGAGGCCGTGAGATTGGGTGCATAGAGTTTAGAATCATGTTATATTCCTGGTGATTCTTTTAATCATTATTTAATAACCATCTTATCATTAATGATACTTTTTCCCCCCTTAACATTTACATTGTCCAGTAATTATATAGGTACACTAGCTTTCTCTTATCTATTGCCTGGAATATATATTGCATTCTTTTACTTTTGATGTTTCTGTATGTTATGTTTTAGATACTTTCTGGAAACAGCATGTAGCTCAAATGTATTAAATCCAATCTGACAAGCACTGTTTTTTAAATGACAAGTTTATTGCATTTATAGTTATAATGGCTGACATGTATTATTTTTTATTTTGTGCTATTATATTTACTCTGCTTTTTCCATTTTTTATTGGAGAAGGATTTTTGTTTCTGCTGTTTTCCTATTTTCTTTCTTTCTTTATTTATTTTTTATTATTTTTTTGAGATGGAGTCTTGTTTTGTCACCAGGCTGGAATGTGGTGGCACAATCATAGCTCACTGCTACCTTGACCTCCCAGGCTCAAGTGATCCTCTTACCTCAGCCTCCCAAGTAGCTGGGACTACAGGTATGTGCCACCATGCCTGGCTAATTTCTTTTAATGTTGTTTTGTAGAGATGGGATCTTACTATGTTGCCCAGTCTGTTCTTGAGCTCCTGGTCTCAAGTGATCCTTCTGCCTCAGCCTCCCAAAGAGTTGGGGTTACAGGCATGAGCCACCACACCCGGCCCTTTTCTATTTTCTTTAGGATTGACTGTATTTTCTTAGTCCTTTCTTCCCCTGTATTAGGATGAAAGTATATATTCTTTAATTTACCATCCATAAATTGTAAACTCTCAAACTTAAACAGTCTAAAGTTCATCACAATCTATTATCTTCCTCTCAAACAATAATAAAACAATAATGATGAGACAGGTTAGTTCACTTGACTCCCTTCGTAGGCTGGAACTGGAGTGGCTAGTTGCCCTCAGCCCACCACTGGCCAGTGCTCGCGGGAGGAAGAGTGCGGGAACCAGAGGGAATGAATGCTGGCACTGGCTGGTCGCGCCTCCCTGGTGGAGCAGGCTCTGTGCGGGCCCCGCAGCAGCGTCCAAGCATGTTACCACCAATGCTTTTTCAGCCTTGCCGTCCAGAGACAGCCAAGAGCCAACCAGCTTAGTAGAGGGTCAGGGTGGCAGCCCCAGCCCTCTCGGCACCCGGGTTCTTGTCCGGTGTCCAGGAAGAATCAGGTCACACAAACTCTGTTTGAAAGGTGGTGAATACACAAGACTTTATTGAGCGGTGGGTGGGTCTCAGCGGAAAGGGAGGCTGGAAAGGGGATGGGAAGGTGATCTTTCCCTGAAGCCCAGCCATCTCCTGCTAGGCCCCTCTCCAAAGCCGCACTGTCTGAAGTTAGCCACGCCTATCCATCTATCTGTAGTCTCCAACACTCAGTTGCTTCTCTGCTCATTGTTCAGCTGCTTGTATCCTTGCTGCTCAGCCACTCGTGTTGCTCTGCCAGCTGAAGTCTTATGGGCACAGGACAGGGGCGAGGCAAGCCAAAAAGGCAACATTTGGGTGGAAAAACGGGGTCAGCTGTTTTCACTTAGGGCTGTGGTTCCAGGCCTAAGGGTGGGGTTTAGCCAAGAGCCCAGCCCTTCTGTATCAATAGGGCCTTAGCAGCTTTAGTCCAAATCAGTTCCTTCTTGTGTTACATGTTACTTTTCAGTATTTTTGTTCTACCTTGTTTAGTGACCACATTTTTTAAACTCAATGCTTGTTTAGATTTATTTACAGATTTACCACTTTCTGTGCCCGCAACTCTTCGCATCTTACTCTTTCCTTCTTTGTCTTGAAATATACTTTTGAATAAACGTTTAAAGATCTGTTAGTGATAAACTGTCTCGGGCTTTGTGATCATGTCTCTGTTTTAGTCTTTCCATTGAACAACCATTTAATTGAATATAGGTTGTGTTTCTTTTTTGAGGTGGAGTTTCGCTCTTGTTGCCCAGGTGGGAGTGCAATGGCATGATCTCGGCTCACCACAACCTCTGCCTCCCAGGTTCAAGACATTCTCCTACCTCAGCCTCCCAAGAAGCTGGGATTACAGGCATGCACCACCGTGCCCAGCTAATTTTGTATTTTTAGTAGAGACGGGATTTCTCCATGTTGGTCAGGCTGGTCTTGAACTCCCAACCTTAGGTCATCTGCCCGCCTCGGCCTCCCAAAGTGCTGGGATTACAGGTGTTAGCCACCATGCCTGGCCTTTTTTTTTTTTTTTTTTTTTTTTTTTTTGTAGAGACTGGGTCTCGCTGTCACCCAGGCTGGAGGGTAGTGGCGCAATCATAGATCACTACAGCCTGGAACTCCTGAGCTAATGGGATTCTCCTGCCTCAGCTCCCCGACTGAGTAGCTGGGACTACAGGTGTGAGCTACTGTGCCTGGCTAATTAAAAAATTTTTTTTTTCTGAGAGACAGGGTCTCACCATCTTGCCCAGGCTGAATATAGGATTGTGTCTGGACGATTATTTTCTCCTAGCACTTTGTCTTTAAAGAGTGAGAAGAGAGAGTGTAAGTGTCTCTGGTGTGAACAACTCGCCCATCCGAATACCTAAAGGAGAACTGAACCATGGTTGGTACTCAAATGTGAAGCCACTTTAAGGAACAGAGAAGCTCCACAGACTCAGGTGCTCACATCTTAGCTTCAGCCCTCTTGCTGTGCAGCTGTAGGAGTGTAAGTCTCCCTTCCCACTGAATTGTGAGCCACCGACAAGCTACATCTGCTCTCTCTTTGCCATTTCACTTTCCCTGTTCTAGCTCCTGATTTATCAGTGCAAGGTGTGAATTGAGCCCTCTTTTCTAGGGAGCCAATTGGAGACCATACCACGTATGTCAATTTTCAGTTAGTTACCCTGTGTCTCCAAATGATTTATCTTTTCATCTTTGCTTTTCTAGCAGATCATCCCCATAAGGACACAAACGTGTGTTCCCTACTCACAGGAAAGACTCTCTTTATGCTCACAACCTGCCACCTACCATTCCATCTCCCTGCCTTCCTTCAAGCTAGAGTTACTGTGTTTGCAATCACTGTACCCACTTTTTAAAAACCTCCTATTCATTCTTCAACCCATCCCAACCTGCTCCCACCCCCAGCTACTCATATGTAAACACCAATGATCCACCTTTTTTCTAAACATAATGTTGTCCCATAAACATAATCATATGCCATTAAATTTCTTTTTAAAAAGTGCAAATGATAAGGAATGTGATATGTACAGCCAGATTATCCCACAGAAGGAGAGAGAGAGAGAGAGAGAGAGAGAGAACCCGCCAAAGCACAAGCTTCCTTTTAAAGCCATATCCTCCTGATGCTACGAGAAATAGTTTTCTCTCATTAACAGTCAGTTTACAGTTGCTACCAAACTCCCAGTGAAAATAACTGACTAGATACATAGATCATATCAGATTATAACTGGGGTCTTTCAACTAACATTTATTTTGCATTTGCTGTGTGCAGAGCACCCTGCAAGATTTGGCTCGTATAGAAAACATTCACTCACTAATTTACTCACTCATCTAACAAATACATATTGAGTGCCTGCCATGTACATAGCACTGAATTCCTAATGTCAGCCACCATTTCAGCTGTTTAGAAATGTTTTAATCACCTGTCTGAATTTTATACTGCCCACCCCACCTCCAGTCCTGAAGTATTGGCACAGAAGGTTGCCAGTAAATTATTATTCATTATTCTCTAAACACACAGAGGCTCCAAGCCTGAAATTTCTCGCACACCATGATGGAAAGATGGCCCTGGGTTTTCCTGCTGTGTTCACAGTTGCTTCTCCCATTATGCTTTGCCTATGTATCTCCTCCATCAGCAGGTGGTAGAGAAGCAGGTGCATAACACCTTGGTCTCTGGCCATCTACTTAACTTTCCAAGGCCCCATTATCTTTAGAAAGGGAGACTCTGAGAGAGAAAGACACAGTGGCATGTGTTTGGTTGACCAGCTTATGTACTTCAAAAGGCAACACCCCACAGGGGTTACGCACTGTTTGCGCTTCTGCTGTGTGGACGTGCATAAAGATAAAGGCATCTGAGAAGCTTTGAGGTGAGGGCTGTGGAAGTCACTGGGTGCCTGAGGTGCCATTCTTAGGCTGTGGTCAAATAAGAGTTTCATGAAACGTGCTGAGCATAAAAGAACAACATATCTGCCTATGGCCGGTACTTAGAGCTACTTTCCCCCACCACTCGCAACCCTACCATCATAAAAACAAACTGCTGCATTCATTAGATTCATTCAGATTGGAAGGGACTGATTCCAGCAGATTATTTGGGGGAAAGGGAGGAGCAACAGAAGCCATCCACATCTTTGCAGCCCCTGAGTTCCTGTACTGGCTGGTGCTGAGCAGGCCTTCTTCATGCAGAACCCAACTACTAGGTAAGTCACCCAGTAGCTCTTGTGCCTCACTCACACAGCATGCACTCAGTTGCAATATTTTTTTAATTAAAAATTTTATCTTTATTTTTTATAGAGATGAAGTCTTGCTATGTTGCCCAGGCTGGTCTTGAACTCTGGGGCTCAAGCAATCTTCCCACCTCAGCTTCCCAAAGTGCTGGGATCACAGGTGTGAGCTACCATGTCCAGCATCAGATTCAATATTTTCTAAGACAGGGTCTAACTGAGCTGTTTGATCACCATGTTTCAATTAGGAATGCATTAGCTGCTGCAGCTCCAGCTATCACAAGCACCTTCACTGCCTAAGCAAATACAGAAAGCTGGGAAGTTCCAACAGGTGTCCTCGTGCATCTTAGTGACCCAAACTGGAGTCACTATGACTCTCCCTACCCCCACCCCATGAACAAAGGGGGCTTAGAAATCCAGTACTTCACTTCTGTAGTATCTACAGCAGAAGCAGGTGAGAGAGGAGGGAGCTGAGGTTGGAATATCTACCTTACCTTCCAACATGAAGCATAGATTGTCATACCAGGGACCCTCAGAGGTCCTTGCATAATGTATAATGACTGGATGTGGTCATTATAAGATCAGGCATAGATCCTGATTCAGTCAATTTTAGGCAAGGGTAGCAGGACTGACTTTACTTGAAGCATATAGCCCAAGCCAAAGTGACTTAATGCGGAAGAGCCACTGGGAACATCAACTCCAGAAGGTGCCCTGGGTATGGATTATTTTCCAGGAACACTCTGCAGAATGACTTCCTCAATATCCTGGAAAGGTGTGGCTCCCCTTGGGCCTGAACTTTTGCTGTTAAGAACCTAGATGAATGCTGCTGTCATATATTTTTATTATGCCTAAACTACCCCAAAAGTTCACTGTTTCTATTTTCCATACATTCTGTAAGTCCCTAAAATGTGTCAGGAGTGAGTGAGGTTTTGATGGTACAACAGAAACGAAAATAGATAGTGTTGATTTCCTCAAGGATTTTGCAGTCTGGTGGGAGAATTGCATTTATGAAATCATCACATAAATAAGCATAAAATTACAAACTCATAATGCCACTAAAAAGGAGAGAGCTATGAGAACATACCTGACCTTATCTGGGATACAGGGAAAACATCCCTAAGAAAGTGATTTTGAACAGAAATATAAAATAATTAAAAGGTAAAAGGATGGGCAGTGAGGGATAAGATTTCTAAGCATAGAGAACAGGTTCTGCAAAGCCCTTGAGTCAGAGGAAAGGATGGTGTATCCAAAGCTTTGAAAGAAGAGCCAGTGCAGCTGGAACATGGTAAGAAGGAATAAATTGATGAGAAATGAGGCTCGAGCTTGCAGGGCCAAGTCATGTAGGGTCTTGGGAAGACTTTGAAGGGACTCAAGTCACAGGTCTGACCTGTCATTATTCCATCGAACCAACCAGTTCTTGAACATTTGCACTGAAAGAGATGACCCAGTTTCTGTCTGTGGCTTACAGCCTCGTGGAGAACCATTCTTATTCTGGTGGGTATTAGGGTTTTGAAGAGACACAATTAATGGCACTTTTTTTGCCCACTTTTGAAATCAATTGAAAAATAAAACAACACAGTCAGCAGAGGAAGATGATAAGGATGAAGATGAAGCAGATGAATCAAATGCCATTCTTATTTCTAAAAAGGTTGTGTCAGAAGACATAGCTCATTCTAAGAGCCAAAGTGAGCTTGCAAACTCCCTTCTGTCCAGTTCAGACTATGGGAGCTTACCTGAGGGAAAGTTTGGGTTTGCACAGGTGTCACACCTACCCAGGCTACTGTTTTCCACTGTGCTAGGTGGAGAGGGAAGGTAGGAAGAACTGAATTAATTAGTTCCAAATTGAATTCCTCCTCCCTCCCCAGTGTCCTTTTTTGTTTTTGTTTTAGTTTTTTTTGGTGGGGGGGATGGGGGTCTCACTGTCACCCAGGCTGGAGTGCAGAGGCACTATCCCAGCTCACTGCAACCTCCGCCTCCCAGGCTCAAGCGATCCTCCCATCTCAGCCTCCTGAGTAGGTGGGATCACAGATACATGCCACTATGCCTGATTAATTTTTGTATTTTTGGTAGATATGGGTTTTCGCCATGTTGCCCAGGCTGGTCTCGAACTCCTGAGCTCAAGTAATCCACCCACTTTAGCCTCCCAAAGTACTAGTGTTACAGGTATGAGCCACTGCCCCCAGCCCCCAAGGTCCTTTGATAGATGAGCTTCCCTCCTTCAGAAATGTGGACCTACTGCTTCCACTTAGCAGCCAGGTCACTGTCCCCACATCTGTAGGGAGGGAAAGGGGTTGGACAAGAATCCAGCAGTACTTAGGGAGACTCTGTTCTCATGATTGGAACTTCAAGAGTAGGGAATAAGTGTTCCTCCCTTGTCGTTGCTAAAAGACATTAAGAGAAGGGACTCAAAATACAACCTGGTCCTTTTCAGTGAAGATGGATTCCGATAAATGACGATGGATCGCCTCCTACAGGAGAACACAATGCTACAATCCCCAAAGCATATGACTTCCATGCTGAACTAACTTCTGTTTGCTTTTTCATCCACATAAGTAAAATTCTCCAGTTGTTTCTTTTTCAAACCTTGCTTGATGTGACAGATGCCTGCAGTATGTCTAAATTAAAAGGGTGGCTTTTAGGGTCACAGAATGTTAGTGCTGGAAAGGATTTCAAGGTCATCAAGTCTAATCCTACTCCTTATTTTATTGGAAAACACAAGACCCAGAGAGATGAAGTGGCTTGCTCAAGGTCACCCAAGCCGTTTGTGTCCTCCCAATTATTGGGATTCTATGACTAGCGATATTTCCAACTACATCACGTTGATATAGCTGAGAAACTCATTATTTATAGAAAACCTGTGATGCCTTTATTAAAACAAAGCACAGGTTTTTATAAAATGAAAGTCACCCTTTTATCTGTTAACAAAAATTTGTGTTTTGTTTATTAACTTTTTTTATAGTGGAATAACCCCTGAACTAGTGGTTTGATTATTCTGATCCTAATAAATGTCTCCTTTTTAATGTTCTCTTTTCCTAATTAACAAAGTGCCAAGTAGAAAGAGATAAGTTATGCACTTTAATTACAATAACCCCAGGCTACAGGGAGAATTCTTATCACTGGCTTGGACCGTACATTCTGTGCTACTTAGAAATAACATTGGTAAAAATTTCCTGTAAGCTGTGGATTTGGGATCTGAGGTGGCGGGGCAGTCAGGAAACAGAAGCATTGAGGCTTTAGTTCCAGGTTTCTTCCATCATGCTGTGCCTGGTTCTCTCTGTGCTCATTTCCTTCTTATTAAAAATGGGAAATGACTATTATCCTGGATTATTATGAGAGAGGGAGTTTAGGATGCTGCAAAGATGACTGGGTTGCAGCAGCAGGAGCCTAGAATTCTAGATCAGCTCTGCCACTAATGAACTGCTTCTCTGGGCGAGTCTCAAGGATTCTTTGAGCCTTAGTTGACTCCTCTGTAAAATGGGCTGGTTGTGTTAGCTGATCCCTGCAGTCTTTCTACGAAAGTTAAAATTACTTTGACTCTAAATCCTTGTGATTCCATATTCCTTTTCCCATTCTTCTTCCATACCCTATGTTCCCCCAAACTGAGTGAACTCAGGTTTCAAAGAAATAAGTTACAAAAAGTGTCAAAACAAACAATTTTTATAAATACCAAAGAACATTATTCATTGAAAAATATGTGCCTTATTTTACTTGTCAAAATGAGCAGAGAATCTAGGATTATTTCCATTCTCATTATGGTATCATTTCGTAGCAGCAGCAATGTGCTTGTGGTCCTTTTCTCTGAGGAGTTCCCTTCAGGAAACAGAATTTCCTAGAGCAGATGGAGGGGCAGTGAGAGATCTCAGCCACCTGGATTCTAACCCTTGGCTTCTCTAACTTCCATGTTATTCTGACTGAACTGTCTTTAGATATTCGATGCAAAAAAAAAAAAATTGTGCGATAGAGTCTTATGGACATCGAACTAAGAATCATATTATCTGGTTCTAGAGTTAGAGCTTCCTCTAATAAGATGCATGGTCTTGATTTTAAGTCAATTGTCTTCTGTGGCCTCAATTTCCATGCTTGTGAAATGAGATTAGGCTGGATGGTGTCTAAGATTCTTTGCATTCTTAATTCTAGCTTCATTTGGGGAAAAGGACAGGATTGGTGGCAGTTTGGGGGGTCTTTGGATTGGGAGGCAGAGTCCCACCATGTTGAGCAAGGGCAGGACAGTAGTTCAGCACTGTGAGAGTGCCTCCTCTCACTTCTCTCAAAGGTGTTGGCCTTTGTTGAGTACATGAAGTGTTAGTGACATGGAGGAAGGGAAAGGATATGAAGAAATCTAAAATGTGGTTTCTGCCCTCAAAGGATTTACAATCCAGTTGGTAAACACAAGGGCAAGAGTCTAAGGCCAGGATCCCAGAAGATGTACACACCACCTTACACATGGGTTGACTTTATCAAGCAATGGGCATTTATGCTGATCAGAGGCACATATCCATGGCGGGGTAGCCCCATCCAGGAGAAGATGAAGGAATGTCCTACAGGTCTTGGTGGCTTCTTGCTTTGTGGAGTCACCATTTTTTCTCCAGAAGAGTCTGTTTTCTTTTTAGAATGTCGCTTGATTTTGGTCTTTTGATGGCACACATCAAACTCTGTCTCCATAGAATGCATGCCCCCTGGGAGAATATGTAGGCTATGTGTAAGGAGATAGGAGTGGGAAAAAGATGACAATGGGAAAAAGCATTAACCAAAATCCTAGGGTAAGAACATACAAGATGCATTCAGGAGACAACTGGCAGACCAGTTTGGCTATTATATAGCTTTAAAAGAGTATTTTTGAGAAAACAACAAAAACCTGAAAACATAATTAAGATTCAGATTAAGTAACATGATGTAGTCAAAAGAGAGACCAAGGATAAAATCTAGCCCTGCCATTCCTCATCTGCCTGCTTTTGAGCAAGTTATTTAATCTCTCTGTGTCTGTATCTCCACTTCGTAAGAAGGAAGTAATAACACCAATTTTATAGTATTTTGTGAGGATTAACTTAAGCAGTGTATGAACAGCTCCTAGGCACACTAAGAATGATCAACATATGGTAATTTTCTCAAATTCTATGATCTTTCTACCTCCACAGTGGCTTTTTCTGCAATAGGCGATTAGGAGAGCAGTCACCGGACAGACCTTGGATTTGAGTTCAGCTCAGCCAGTTATAAAGTCTTTGATTTTAGGCAAAATACTTAACTACTCTTAACTTCAGTTTTCTTATGTACAAAATGGGATTAGTCATACTTACCTTGTAAGATTATTGAAAAGTTTAGAAATATATCATGTTCAGCACCCAATAGTACCAGGTAAGAAGAGGAGAGGGAGTGGAATTCAATAAATCATGGTGATAGGGGGGAAGAAGGAGGAAAAAAAGGAGCTGTTTTAATTGAGAACCTTGAATTCTTGATCAAGAAGCCTAGAATTTATGTTGTAGGCAGTGGAGAGTCACTGAAGGTGATTTTTCAGATAGGAAACCATAGGATAAAGATGAAGAGAATCTTAACCTTGTTGAGAATGTGTCAATAAGGTGCACAGGGCAAGGGAGAACAGCCTGGAGGGAGAGAGACCAACCTACTGAAGACAAAAGCCAGTTTGCTTTATGTATGTGCTATATAATTCTTTTACTACCAAATGGATTTCTTCTTCTGGAATCTAACAATTCTGAATGTATGAGAGAGGCAGAGATAGAAATGGAGAGCGACGGAAAGGATAGAGGGGAGAAAGAGAAAGAGAGGGGTGCCAGGAGAGAGAGAGATACAGTAGTTCCCTTTCCGTGGGGGATGCATTCCAAGATCCCCAGTGGATACCTGAAACTGCAGATAATACTGAATCCTATATATGCAGCAGAACTAGCATAAATTTCGTTTTCCTTCACAGTTTCATAGATAGAAGATTTGTTTTTGCCATAGATCTTAGCAACCTCAGCATGTGATTTTTTTTTTTCTTTCCTTAATTCAGCTGAGAACTTTCGCCTTTTAATTTAAAAGATGCACTTCATGGCTTCTCTTTGGCATATCTGAATCCCAGAATCACTGCTCTTGCACTGTGGGGCCATTATGAAGTCAGATAATGGTTACTCGAATGTAAGCACTTCGATACCATGACAGTGAATCTGACAACTCAGATGGCTGCTGACCAAGGGGCAGAGAGCATATGGAGCATGGATGCACCAGACAGAGGGATACTTCATATCCCAGGCAGGACAGAGCAGGGCAGTGTGCTATTTCATCATGCTACTCAGAAAACTTATGAATTGTTTATTTCTGGAATTTCCCATTTAATATTTTTGGGCTGTGGTTGATTGAGGGTAAATGAAATTGCAGAAAGCAAAAATACAGATAAGGGGGACTGCTTGCTGTACAAAGACAGAGACAAGAAGAGGGAGCTGTCCTCAAGGGCTTTTTGTGCGAAGACATCTGGCACACTGATATGCTGCATGCAGGTGGCTTTAGAGAACATGCATCCAGGTATAAATCTGGCATCGACAGGTTGAATTTTCAGTTGACAGGTGGACTATTTTAAATAAAACTAGGGAATTGGTGTGGAAGGGGTGAGAACACCGCCTCTGCTTTGTTATCCCACCTCCACCAAGATGTTCCTGAACCCCTGAGAACAGCTCACTCCACCCTGTCTCTGGGTTATCTGCATCATCTGCTGACCACATTTCTGTCTTCTGGTCTGGGAGGAGATGGATTTCTGGTCAACAGCACGCCCCCTGACAAAAATGACTTTCTGCCATTTCCTTCCATTCCATTTTCAATCTGATTGCTGATTGCTTGGAGGAGTGCTATGGTAGGAATGTTTATGTCTCCCTCAAATTCGTATGTTGAAATCCTAACCCCCAAGGTGGGGCCTTTGGGAGGTGCTTAGATCATAAGGGTGGAGTCCTTGTGAATGGGATCAGCGCTCTTATTAAAGAGGCCCAAAGGGGCTTGTTTGCCCTTTTCACCATGTGAAGATGCAGTGAGAAGACACCATCTGTGCCCTCATCAGATACTGCCAGCCCTTTGATCTGGGACTTCACAGCCTGCAGAACTGTGAAAAATAAATGTTTGTGGTTTACAAGCCATCAGTTTATGGTACTTTTGTTATAGCAGCCCAGACAGACAAAGTAGGAGGGTGAGTTTGTCTTCGTGAGAATGGTGCGTGATTTAGCTTATTCTGAAAGCAAAATGTCTTTAAGTTTAGTTTGTGTTTTTTATGCTTTTTATGTTATCTTTCCTTTTTCTTTTTCACTAGTCATCCAAACACTGGATGTCTAAAAACTAATGGGCATCAGCATCCTACCAAAGTCAGTTTCTGTTGCCAAAGTTGTTACTGCCCTAAAGGCTGGTTCCTGGCTTGTTCAGTTGAGAGAGGGCAGGAAGTTAGTACCTGTGCTGGCCCAGATCCACAGTGAGGACATGCAGGTGCCCTGGAGCCGCTCTTTAAAAGGCTACCATCTCCTGATGGAATGCTTCCTGTGTGCAGCCTAAGTCAGAGCACTGTGGATCAGTGGGTTCTGCAGATGACAGTTGAATAAAAATGCCAACTGAATGTCCCCCAAAAGACAACGCTCTGTATTGACGTCTGAGAGCTTTTCTCACCCACATTTCAGTTCTAAAGATTTTGTCATCCTGCTGAGATGGATGAAATGGTTGGCCCCCAAGATACCTTATAGGGCCCCCTTTTTTTTGATTGTGGGAGTGTTTACTATAATCTCCCTTTCTTGTTTTAAAGACCGTTTAGTGAAATACTTTGTACATCAAAAGTATATATATAAGATATATATATATAACATATAAAAATAATATGAATATTTACATGTACCCAGCACTTACCTTAAGAAATAGAATATGATGGAATACTCTCAAAGGCCCCTGCGAATCACACCTCATTCACATCCCTTTTCTATCCTTCCTTGGGTATTTATGTGATTGTCCTGCTTTTTAAAAGAGTTTAAATTACATATATATGTATCCCTAAGTAATATATTGTTTTGTTTGCTGTTGTCTTTTATATTATGTCATCAAACTAGATATGTTCTTTTGCAACTTACAATTTTTTTGCATGAAATCATGTGAGATTAAGCCATGTTGACACATTAAATGATGATTCATTCCTTTCCCCTACTATATGGTACTCCATTCTATAGAAATGCTATAAATAATTTAGTCATTCTTTGTTGACGGACATTTGGGGTGTTGTTTGTTCTTATAAATCGCATATTTGGAGTATTTTTACTATTACAAATTCTGATGCTATGAACCTGTTCTGCACATGCCTCTTGGTACACATGTGCAGGAGTTTCTCTAACATTTGTAAGTTGGGGTGGGATTACTAGGTATGAACAAATATCTACTTTATGAAATATTTCCAAGTATTTCACAAAGTGACTGGACCAGTTTATACAAGTACCGTATGAGTCCTCATTGATCCCATCTTTAGTAACATTTTTATTACCTGATTGACATTTTTGCCAGTCTTGTCAGTATGAAATGGAAGCTCTTTCTGGTTTCAGTGGGCAATTCCTTAGTAACTTACGAGAGGAAACATTTTTCAATATGTTTTGGTCATTGATGCTTCCTTTTCTGTGTTGAATGCGTTGTTATGTTTCCAATACACTGCGTTCCATTCGGTGCAGCTCTGCCTGTGGCTGAGTTAGGCTAGATAGTGGAGCAAAGGCCTGTGCTGATGAAAGGTGTGCTGCTTTTCTTTGTGAAGGCCCTGAGGAGGCGGGAAGTGGCCACTATGGACCCCGTTATATCACCGACATGGGAGCCGGTGAGGATGATGAAGGATTTGAAGATGACTTAGATTTGGATATTTCCTTTGAGGAGGTAACAATAATCTCTGCTCTTAAAACCCAGGGTGTTAGTGTTTCCTTGCTGAACCAGGCAATTTAGCCAATGGACCATAAACATTGTACTTAAAACTTAAATGGGCCCATTTGCTTTTAACACTGATTTGTTTCCTCTGATGCTCAGTCTCCAGGGGCTGATAAATCAGTAGTAGGGAAGTACCAGCCGTGCTGATGTTCTGTAGGCAGCTCCTGCCTGCGGACTCCACAATCTGGCAAAAACATATTTCGATTTCCCACCAAGGGAAATTTCAGAAAATTGGGTGTTATAAGGAAATGAACAATTCCTTGACAATGTCATGCATCTTCATCATATTAGAATAAGAATAAATCATGTAATATCAGTTTTACTGCTGATTTTCTGAGTAACACAGGGAAAAGCACTGAAAGTCCCTGAGCATCAAGCTCTTTGTCCATAAACTGGAGTCAGTGCTGCCTTCCTCATCTCCATCCTAGGGTTTTTGGCAGTGACCATGTTTTAAAGTACTAGGCAACAGCTATCAATAAAACAGTCCAATCGCCATGCTCTGTGTTCATCCTGAACCCCTTTCCTTCTCTGGCTTTAGGTTAAACCACTTCCTGCTACCAAAGGAGGGAATAAGAAATTTTTGGTGGAAAGCAAGAAGAAGTCTATATCTAACCCAAAGACCATTTCCAGGCTCGTCCCCCCTACCTCAGCACCCCTCCCTGTGACCACGGTGGCTCCCCAGCCCATTCCCATAGAGAGGAAAGGGAAGAACAGTGTGGCCATAATGTCAAGGCTCTTTGACGTGCCTTGTGATGAAACTCTCTGCTCTGCTGACAGCTTCTGTGTCAATGACTACACCTGGGGGGGCTCGCGATGCCAGTGCAACCTGGGCAAAGGTGGTGAGAGCTGCTCAGAAGGTAGGCCCTTGGGGGAGAGGAAGAATGTGGTGATGAATTGGCACCATTGAGAGCCAGAGGGCAGTTTTGTGGTCCAAACATAGTTCCTTCTAGTCCCTTTTCCAAGATAAGTTCCTTCTTCCACATATTGGTCATTAAATTAACTATACAAGGCAAATTGTGAGGCAACTTTCATTGCTTCTAAGTAGACAGCAATCCTATTTCTATGTGTGCCAAATATGTAGTCCCTTTAAAGCAATCGATAAATCATCCTGATACTACCTTGGAGAGGTAGGTTTTACTATAATCACATCTCTACCAAAATATGCAGCTAAAACTTATGCATGAGGGTTAAGAAGGGTAACAACTGGGCCAACTTGTATTACACAAAGGCCCATATAGTTGAGGGCAAGTGACACTGGCCCTAAAGCCATTGGTTTCTTCTTAGGAAAGTCAGTGCCAGTCTCCAAAAATGCAACTTTTTCCTAAGAATTTCAGAAGCTCAAAGTCTCCAAGAATGAGAGTTGTAGGTATAAAAAGTACAGAAAAGAAGATAGCAAAGTTGAACAGATTAGTGAGGGTTCTCACTTAATGATATCCAGGCAATGCTGTATGTTGATTTTTGCTTTTGAAGCAGTGCGGAAGTAGCACTCTTTTGTGTTATCTTTTTTCTTTTTCAGATATTATTATCCAGTATCCTCAGTTCTTTGGCCACTCCTATGTAACGTTTGAACCTCTGAAGAACTCCTATCAGGCATTCCAAATTACTCTTGAATTTAGGGTAAGGGAGACACGTTGTTTGATGAGTGCTTTTTGGACACTTAACAGCAATGTGCTACATTCAAAGGCTGGGGGAGAGGAAGGGAGGCAGCAGGAAGAGCGATCAAAGGTAAATATGACACAGAGCCTGTCTCTAAACCAGCTCATGAGACAATAGGATTGAGGAGCACATTCACAACATTCAAGTGTGACAGTGAGGAGACAGTGGGTTTGTATGTCACTCAACTATAGAGTGGCTGACACGAAGCTTCCAAGTGAGAATGTTGGGGTCTGAGCAATGTTGTTCGTAATAGTGATTTCTCCCAGGCCAGGATTGAGAAGAAACAATGCATTCCCATTCCAAAATTGTTTAAAAAGAGAGCCCAATTCTCTGTCTTCATTGTGATAGCTGTCACTGAACAAATAGAAAACTTCTCTATGCAACATTTGCATTGTGAGGGCCCAGTGGAGGTTCTCTGATTTGAATCAACAGCAGATAAGAATTCAGTCAGTGACCTCAGCTTAAACTGATTCTTTTGGGTATCTCCCAAAAGACATAAAAAGGTCTGGAGGTCTGGAAAGAAGTCTCATTGGATGTCATGGCCACAGCGTTGAGTCTTCAAGAAATGACCCGTCTTAGTCTAAGACCACCAGCACAGCTTTGGGTTGAGCTGTTCTTACCATCCTGTTCTCCTGATAGAAGGAAAGAAGCAAATGTGCATTCCTCCCCAGAGGGAGGGAAATAGAAAGAACAAAGTGAAAGTAGAATTGGATGTACACCAGCAGCGTCCTCACTGTGACCGTGGTCTTTGTACATTTGGCTTTCCGAGGATCTGCAGGTGCATCCACAAAGGACAAGTAAAGAGCGGGTCAGGCCGGTCGCGGTGGCTCAAGCCTGTAATCCCAGCACTTTGGGAGGCTGAGACAGGTGGATCACGAGGTCAGGAGATCAAGACCATCCTGGCTAACACGGTGAAACCCCGTCTCTACTAAAAAAAAAAATACGAAAAACTAGCCGGGTGAGGTGGTGGGCGCCTGTAGTCCCAGCTACTCGGGAGGCTGAGGCAGGAGAATGGCGTAAACCCAGGAGGCGGAGCTTGCAGTGAGATCCGGCCACTGCACTCCAGCCTGGGAGACAGAGCGAGACCCCGTCTCAAAAAAAAAAAAAAAAAAAAAAAAAAAAAAAAAAAGAGCTGGTCAAAGATGGAGTCACCTTCCTCTCGCCTCACTGCCACCTCTCAGTTTATATCACTGCCATTTGTTTATTGAAATGAACTGGGACCAGGTATCTGGGAGTGAATTGGAGCCCACGTGCTTGACCCTTTGTAGATAGGATCATGGAGGGGAAAATGCTCAAGTTTCACATTTGTGAGTCTTTCCAGATGGCGCTTTATGGAAGGAGAGGCACTTACTGTTCATATGGCTTTTGTTTGTATAATCACAGGCGGAGGCGGAGGATGGCTTACTGCTCTACTGTGGGGAGAATGAACACGGGAGGGGAGATTTCATGTCCCTGGCTATCATCCGACGCTCCCTGCAGTTCAGGTAATTCCTGCCAAAAGCCTCACACTCTTCTTTTGTTACATTATCCTACGTTATATTTGCATTTTTATAGTATAAGAAATACATACAGGATAGATTCTAGTAGATGAAAGAATTGTTTGTATAAAATAAGTATGATATGAACCAGTTTACCAAATACTGGGGTACTGGGATTGCAGGATAACCTATAAAACTTGCGTTTTGGGACCTTGTAATCATTCATTCATTCAGCAGCACCTATGGTGTACCTGGCTCTGGAGGTGTTGTTGAGTGTACCTGGTGCTGCAGGTACTGTTGGATGTAACTGGTGCTGTAGGTGCTGCTGAATGTTTCTTGAGCATCTACAGTGTACCTGGCACTCCTGTCGATCCTGAGGATGCAGAGTGAGCCAAAGGAATACGGTTCCTTTTCTCTGGAGCTCTAGTGGATGTGATGGGAAGAAGGCTGGGGTCTTCTCATCTCCTTTTGGCAAATGTGGCTGACAGATGTGGACTGAGAGGAGCCTCCAACCTCCCATGGGCTCCCCATCCTCATCTTCCTCTGGGCTGTGCTGGGAATTCTTTGGCTTGCCTCCACTGCCCTCATCGTTTCTCCCCCAACACACTTTGGAAGCCACCTTTAGCTTATGTGTGGTCTTCTGCGGGGCAGAGTTTTGTGGAGGGGTGAAGATTTTAATGACTCTTGTGGAGGTGTGCAATGCACCTCCTTGTGAACAACCAGCAGGCACCAGCCTTGTCCTTCTCCGTGGTGCACTGGCTGACATCCTAATGGCACCAACCCCCTGCTGCCTGACCTTCAGCATATGATGCAACCTCTCCAAGCCTGCGTTTCCTGTGGGGCTGTTGTGAGGGTTAAATGAGTTAATTCATAAAAGCGCTTAGAGCAGTGTCTGACCCAGAGCAAGTACTCAATAAGCATCAGCCATTATTGTCTTCTTAAATTACTTTCAGCATAAAAAATGTTTTTGGTTAAGTTGAAGAAGGCCTCTGAGTATCCCACTTGGGCTAGAAAATGGGCCCCCATGCTTTGCTAAATGGTTTGATTCATGAAGTTTGGTGTTAGCCACCAGGATCTTGGGTGGTATTTTTTGCCTTGTGGGGTTCTAGCACTTGGAGGATCAGACAGACTCTCAGTAGCACTGACTATTGTTAGCTGGTAGCAGCTCTCCAACTGTGCAACTCCTACTGAGTGAATCTGCTATCCTCCTTGGGGTAAGCCTGTCCCGCAATGCCTCTTGACTGCATCTCACTTCACTGAGGATCTCGAGACAAAGGGAGGGCCTGAGAAGTGACTGCAGTTAATGAAAATGCTAGTAAGGAAAATGCCGGCCATGACTCCTTCCCCACGGGAAGTCTCAGGATCCTGTGGAAGAGGCCTGGTGGCTATTTGGAAGTTGACCAGAAAGGTCCAAGATTCCACCTGTTAGGCATAGTGACCGTGGGCACTCCTGGGCCATAGGGAGGTTGGGATAAAAACAAGAATAATGCAGTCATCTGAGGATGCTCCTCCTCTGTCTCACCTCTCTGCTGAGCTTCCTGTGGACCTCGCCTGTGTTTAGGTACAGCTAAGCACAGATGGCAGGGCTGGCTAGCTTGCCAAAATGAGCCTGAAGACCTGGATTTTTATATTTTATGAATATCACTGAGCTTTGTTATTTGAGAGTTGGGAAAGTCCCAGAGAAATCCTTGGAAGCAGAGTGACTCGTATTCTAATTCTCTGTACCTTGAATTCATGGTAAGCATTTGGCAATTGCTGAAAATGAGAAGGAGGTCCTTAGTTGCCCATCATTTTCTTTTCTTTTTTTTCTTTCTTATGATTTTTCCTTTACTTTTCTAATGGGTCCTGTCCTTTTCAGAAACAGAGAAGGCTAAATTCCTAATGAGCAGAAGTGATCATCGACTTCTAGTCAAAAGAAAATAGGAGCCAGGTGTGGTGGCTCACACCTGTAATCCCAGCACTTTGGGAGGCCAAGGCGGGTGGATCATGAGGTCAGGAGATCAAGACCATCCTGGCCAACATGGTGTAACCGCATCTCTACTAAAAATACAAAAATTAGCTGGGCATGCACCTGTAGTCCCAGCTACTCAGGAGGCTGAGGCGGGAGAATCGCTTGAACCCAGGAGGCAGAGGTTGCAGTGAGCAGAGATCACACCACTGCACTCCAGCCCGGGCAACAGAGCGAGACAGTCTCAAAAGAAAAGAAAAAAAGAAAATGGGATGCGGATTAGCTACTACCTTTCATTAATTTCTTTTTTCTTTTCGTTTTTCTTTCTTTCTTTATTTTTTTTTGAGACGGAGTCTGTTGCCAAGACTGGAGTGCAGTGGTGCAATCTGGGCTCAGTTCAACCTCCACCTCCCGGGTTCAAGCAATTCTCCTGCCTCATCCTCCCGAGTAGCTGGGATTACAAACATTCACCATCATGCTCAGTTAACTTTTGTATTTTTAGTAGAGACAGGATTTCACCATGTTGGCCAGGCTGGTCTCGAACTCCTGAACTCAAGTGATCCACCTGCCTCGGCCTCCCAGAGTGCTGGGATTACAGACATGGGCCACCATGCCCAGTTTTCTAAAATTTCAACTTGTATTTTTTATTTTTATTTTTATTTATTTTTGGGACAGAGTTTCACTCTGTTGCCCAGGCAGTGGCGTGAACTTGGCTTACTGTAACCTCCGCCTCCTGGGTTCAAACGATTCTGCTGCCTCTGCCTCTGGACTACAGGCACCTGCCACCATGCCCAGCTAATCTTTGTATTTTTAGTAGAGATGGAGTTTCACCATGTTGGTCAGGCTGGTCTTGAACTCCTGACCTCGGGTGATCCTCCCACCTTGGCCTCCCAAAGTGCTGGGATTACAGATGTAAACTACCATGCCTGGCCTAATGTCAACTTTATTTTAAATACAGGGGGTACATGCGCAGGTTTGCTACATGGGAATACTGCATGATGCTGAGGCTTGGAGTACAGATCCCATCACACAGGTAGTGAGCACAGTACGCAAATGCCCATGATTTTCTAAGTTGCAGAAAAAATCAGGCTAACAAAGGTCCTACGTTGAAAGGTCCTATGGGCAGATGAAAGATAACTAGACGGAGATGGTCCCCAGGAAGAGGTGCCTAGTTCTTCCCTGTATTGATTTCAACAGCACTTGATATTCATAAACATAACTCTGAACAGACTGACTCGGAAAGGAGCTGTTGACCTGGAAGTGACGTCCATGGAGTCTGAAAGCATAATGAGCTGGTTCTTCAAAGAATCTTCTTTTCCTTTTCCTCCCCAACAGGTTTAATTGTGGAACTGGGGTTGCCATCATCGTAAGTGAGACCAAAATCAAACTGGGGGGCTGGCACACAGTTATGCTCTACAGAGATGGGCAGAACGGGCTGCTGCAGCTGAACAACGGCACCCCGGTGACAGGCCAGTCTCAGGTAAGTATGAGCCCCACACCCTGCCCACCCCACGTACCACTCACCATGAGCCTCCTGAGAGGGGCTCACTGCACAGAGCCGTGGCAGCGTCTGCAGGATTCAAGTTCTGGATGGGCTTGGTGAGGCCTATTTCTCACGGTGAACCCATGCAACAGACCTTTGATGTGCTCTTGAGTGGTCTTGCACTCCAGGTGAGCTTTCAGGACACATACCCACCTCACATCTACCAAAGAGAAGAATTCAACTTACAAGCATCATTGCTGTTGGTGTACAGGTATGAAGGCTGCAGGCCTGTGCCCGAGGATATGTTCTCTTTCCTAAGTACATCAAAGCCAGCGGTAGAAGAAGGCCCATATTGGAAGAATAGAACCCATTATTACTATTATTACTTGGAGGCAGAGGGTCTCACTCTGTCCCCCAGGCTGGAGTGCAGTGGCAGAATCATAGCTTACTGCAGCCTCTACCTCCCTAGTTGAAACCATGCCACCTCAGCCTCCCAAGCAGCTGGAACTACAGGCATGTGCCACCATGCCTGGCTAATTTCTTTCTTTTTATTTTTATTTGTAGAGATAGAGTTTCACTGTGTTGCCCAGGCTGATCATGAACTCCTGGACGCAAGCAGTTCTCCCACCTAGGCCTCCCAAGTGCTGGGGTGACAGGGATGAGCCACCACACCCAGCCTAGAAGCCATTATTCGTGTCAAACACAAAGCTTGCTTTTAGGACAGGGGTGTTGCAATCCTGTGGCTTCAGAAGATAGTCTTGAAAGGTTCATTTGGTTCAAAATGCAGGAATAAGCTGTTCATCTACGTTTGAGGGGGGCCGTAATTATAGGAAATGGTAAAAAAAAAAAAAAAAAAAAAAGCTGGACTGTTGGGCTACTTAGCAAATCACCTAGTATTCACATATTTGTTATGGTCTGAGCAATTTTAGGACTATATTCAGAATAAACAGTTTGGATTAGCAGCCTGCCAAGGAACTGAGCCTATAATTATAATCAGGCAGGTGTCTATATTCTCCAAGGAAAAATGTAGCAAGAAAGCCTTTGTTTATATGTCTACAGCTTCCTCCCTGCTTGGGCTCCTCTCTACTCTTTGCCAGCAAGGCACATTATATAAAGCAGTGGTCCCCAACCTTTTTGGCACCAGGGACCAGTTTTGTGGAAGTCAGTTTTTCCATGGACCAGGGCGGGCGTTTGATTTCAGGATGAAAGTGTTCCATCTCAGATCGTCAGGCATGGTTAGAGTCTCAGAAGGAGCGTGTCACCTGGATCCCTCGCCCGTGCAGTTCACAATAGGGTTCGTGCCCCTCTAAGAAGCTAATGGCACAGCTGATCTGACAGGAGGCGGAGCTCAGGCGGAAATGCTCGCTCACCCCGCCACTCACCTTCTGCAGTGCACCCTGGTTCCTAACAGGCCACAGATTGGTATGGGTCCATGGCCATGGTTGGGGACCCCTGATATAAAGGGCTATGCCTTGCTGACATCCTGCCTTCCAAAATATAGAAGAAAATATCTCATTAATTTGGATCCCAGTGATTCCAAAGGAACAAGAATTCAAATTTTGTAAATGTGAATCCAGGGAGACTGTTTATGCTCTGATGGCTAGGTAAGAAAAAGACAGGGTCAGTGAACTACATCAGTGCCAGAACTATAGGCCTAACATGATAAAAGTTAGTTTGATAGGAATAAAGAAACTTCTAGCTTGGGTCCAAAATGCTAACATGAAGACAGAATGGAGAAGCTACAATAGAAGCCTGTGAAAATGTCTAATTGTTTAAAACAGGGGAAGTTCCATAGCTGTTAACGAACAGGGTCATGTGGTAACAATAAGCTAAAGAAATTATAGGCTGTGTTAACAGAGTCATAGCATCTAAAAAAGGGAGATGACGATCTTATTCTATTCTGTTGACTATGTGATAGCTTCTAGTGACTCGGATAGTGACTCTAATCCTCTGAAAGGATTACATTCACATCTGGATCACATCCTAAGAAGGCTGCAGACAGATTGGAGCAGTTCCAGGGGTAGTCACCCAAACTGGAAGATGACTTGAAATCCCTTCAATGATTGATTGAAGGAGCAATGTTTAGTTTGGAGAAGTGAAGATGAAGGCATGCAAGGTGGTTTTTCATTATAGAGTTCAAGAAAGAGCCTTGGGAAAGGAAGATTTACTCCATGGACCCCCCAAGGCCGAAGCTGAATGGGGTGAGCCTCAAGAGGTCGATTTTAGCTTCACCTAATAAAAGGACAGAAGTGCAACAGACTACCTCAGGAGAGGGGGGTATCTTTGGGGGGTGTTCAAGGGGTAACTTATCTAAACTTCTTGTTAGGGATGTAGCAGGAATCCAACAGCCAGTGAGAGCTTGAATTATACGAGTTTTTATATTTTTTGTTAATCTCAAGATTCTATGATTGTAATGAATATAAGAATTAATTGAGCCAGGTGCAGTGGCTCTTGCCTCCAATACCAGTACTTTGGGAGGCTAAAGTGGGTGGGTCACTTGAGGTCAGGAGTTCGAGACCAGCCTGGCCAACATGTGAAACCTTGTCTCTACTAAAAATATTAAAAAATTAGCCAGGTGTGGTGATGGGCGCCTGTAATCCCAGCTACTCAGGAGGCTGAGGCAGGAGAATCACCTGAACCTGGGAGGCAGAGGTTGCAGTGAACTTAGATTGCACTATTGCATTCCAGCCTAGGCTACAGAACAAGACTCCATCTCAAAAAAAAAAAAAAAAAAAAAGAATTAATTTAATTGCCAAGCACAGTGGCTCACACCTATAATTCTCACACTTTGGGAAGCCAAGGCAGGAGGATCACTTGAGCTCAGGAGTTTGAGACTAGCCTAGGCAACATGATGAAACCCCATCTCTACCAAAAATAGAAAATTTAGCCAGATGTTGTGGCATATGCCTGTAGTCCCAGCTACTTGGGAGGCTAAGGAGGGAGGATCGCTTGAGCCCAGGAGGTCAAGCCTGCAGTGAGTGATCTTTGAGCCTATGAATAGCTCTGCACTTCAGCCTGGGTAACATAGTCAGACCCCATCTGTATTAGTCTGTTCTCATACTGCTATGAAGAAATATCCGAGACTGGGTAATTCATAAAGAAAAGAGGTTTAATTGACGTACAATTCTGCATGGCTGGAAAGGCCTCAGAAAACTTACAATCATAGTGGAAGGGGAAGCAAACGTGTCCTTCTTCACATGGCAGCAGCAAGGAGAAGTGCTGAGCGAAGAGGGGAAAGCCCCTTATAAAACTATCAGAGCTCATGAGAACTCACTATCGCGAGAACAGCCTGGCGGTAAACACCCCCATGATTCAGTTACCTCCCACCGAGTCCTTCCCACGACACGTGGGGATTATGGGAGCTACAATTCAAGATGATATTTGGGTGGAGACACAGCCAAGCCATATCACCATCTTTTTTTAAAAAAGGAATTAATTGCAAGAAGCATGTAGCTTTATGGATACTCAGGCTGAAGATTGCCTCCATACTAGCAAGATTTGCTAAGCAAGTTGTCAAGCAGGACCACAGGTGTGGCTGTTTAATAAGCTGTCCTGAGAGACAGTGATTCTATCTTAAGTGAGATTCCCCAGCAACAGACCTGAGATGTGGAGTCCTGTGCAAGTGATGTATTAAGAAAGTGCTCCCAGGAGAAACTGCTGAGAGAGAGGAGACGGACAGGGAAGAAGAGGTTATCAGCAAGAGTGAGATCTCAGGCCAAGTTTTTCAGAGTATGGTTTCTGCCTGATCCAGTAGAGGAGCTCTGGAGTGTAAATTATACCTCAGACTCATCCCAAACCGTTAAGGACTGCCCTGGGAGAATGTGAGTTCTTCCATTTCTCTGTAAAGGCAGGCAAAGCAAGCTCCAGGGATCAGAAGGCAACCTTCATCTGAAGCCAGGTTTGAAGACTATTGCCGGGGATCTTGCGAAGGGCGCAGCAAAGTAGCCACCCACCCCTTCAAGGCACTTTATGCTCTAGAAAAGGATTGAGCTGTCAGCCTCCTGCTGTGGCCCCAGATCACGGAACAAAACTGGAAGGGCCAGGATGGGATCCAGAAGAAGTCAATTCTGAGAATCTTGGTGAAAGAAGCCAAGAGGACGTTTAACTCATCTAATGAAAGCAGCATGCTCAGTGGCTGGCAAACAGAGTAACTGACCCTGAAAACCCATATCCTAGCTTGTATTCAGTCTGCTATTTACAAATGATTCTTATCTCTTCATCAGAAAAGGTAAAATAATGATTAGATTTTCCACTTGCTGGTAACGGAAGTTTAAAGGATCATAATTATGTTTCAGAGTCTTACACTCTGAACATTTTCTAAGTTCTAGCAGTGTGCCTTTCCCTGACACCCTTCCTTACCCTATAATGCAGGTGAATGAGATATTTTGGTCATAAAAAAAAGAATGACCAGGCCAGGTATGGTGGCTCATTCCTGTAATCCCAGCACTTTGGGAGGCCAAGGCGGGTGGATCACAAGGTCAGGAGTTCGAAACCAGCCTGACCAATGTGGTGAAACCCAGTCTCTACTAAAAATATAAAATTAGCTGGGTGTGGTAGCACATGCCTGTAATCCCAGCTACTCAGGAGGCTGAGGCAGGAGAATAGCTTGGACCTAGGAGGCAGAGGTTACATTGAGCCAAGATGGCTCAGCCCGGGCAACAGAGCAAGACTCTGTCTCAAAAAAAAAAAAGGCCAAGGGTGGTGACTTAATTTTGTCCCACCTAATCTTCAGCTCTGTATTTTGTAACCTTAAAACCTGCAATCCAGATCGTGGTTTGGTCTAAGATGGGAAATTTTCCTACCTCACTGTAACAACACTTTAAAAAAAAGTCATATTCATAAGCAAATTTCAAAACACTTTGCATCATGATCTGTTTGGTAATTTCCCCCCACCCCCCACCCCACCCCAACAATGTTTCTCTCAGGATATAGTATAAAGGTGACTAGGACAATGAAAAGGTAATGATTAGCCCACTGTATATGAAATTAGTATTATCACCTTTGGAGGCACAGAATAGCCCTAAGATCCTTCCAAAGTACACAGTCAGCTGGTGTCAGGACTGGAAAGAGAACGTTTTTGTTGGATGCCTAGCATGGTTCACTGCCTGGTGGGTCAGGCGTGGCTCTGACCTCCCTTCCCTTCCCTTCTAGACATTCCAAAATTCTCCCTTCTGGAAGCACAGCCCTCTGAGAAACTCATTGAGTTCTCTACGGTAATTGTGGGTTTAATTTTCCAGTAAGGCAAGGTCTTAAAGATAAATACAGATGGAAGAAAACGCTGGAGCTGTCACTGATGTCTTAACCATGTCCCTCATAAAAATCTGGTGTGTTTTGGCTTTTAATTTTGTTTAGTGAGAGTATTCATGAGTGGTCATCTTTCTTAAAGGGCCAATACAGTAAAATTACTTTCCGGACACCTCTCTATCTTGGTGGCGCTCCCAGCGCTTACTGGTTGGTCAGAGCAACAGGGACAAACCGAGGCTTTCAAGGTTGTGTGCAGTCACTCGTTGTGAATGGGAGGAGAATCGACATGAGGCCCTGGCCCCTGGGAAAAGCACTCAGCGGGGCTGATGTGGGTAAGTGGTTGCCCGGTGGGTTGGGGTAGTCTTATGGGACGTATGTCTTATGGGACTGCCTTTCTGGCTTGGCCCGTGGAGGGAACAGCAACATTAGGTGCTACCCTGGGAAGCTGGTACCTGCAGAACGTCAGGAGGGAGGTGGGCCCCAGGGGTGAGGCTGGTGCTCTGCAGACATGCTGACTCTGCATCTGAACACCAAGATATGGAAACAGTATGGTGGACCAAACACTGATTGTGTCTTGCTAGCAATTTGGGTCTCATGATGAAATATGGCATGGTCTTATTGGACAAAGCAACAAGCAATCCAGCCCATTTGCCTTACCTCACCCAGTCCAGTGGAAGAGCTAACACAGTAATGTAAGAAGAGCTTTCATATACTCTCTGTTTCTTAAAGAAGTGGTCGAATTCTAATTCATGATCATAGTGCCAAACATTTTCTCATACACTCTCTCATTTACTTTCACACTAACTCTAAGAGGTAGAAATTATTATCATGCCCATTTTATAGATGAAGAAACTGGGGCTTGCAGAAGTTAAATAACTTATCGAAAGTAGCAGGCAGAGCTAGGCTTATTTTTAAAGCAATAAGGATGTTTATTCTATCACTGAAGGCAGCAGGTAGATAATTCCCAGGTTGGTTAATTCAGGGACTGTCTACTAGAGCTGCCATAACAAAATACTGCAGACTGGGGGAGTTAAACATCCAAAATTAATTTTCCCACAGTTCTGGAGGCTGGAAGTCCCAGATCAAGGTGCCGGCCAATTTGGTTCCTGGGGAGGCCTCTCTCCTTGGCTTGCAGACAGCCACCTTCTCACTGTGTGCTCCAGGGGTCTTTCCTCTGTGTGTGCACACCCCTGGTATGTCTGTGTGTCCAAATATCCTCCTACAAGGATACCTATCAGACCGGATTAAGTCCCCACTCTTATGACCTCAATTAACCTTAAATACCTCCTTAAAGATACTATCTCCAAATACAGAGAGTTAGGACTTCAACTGTGAATTTGGGAGGAAAAGCAGTTTAGTCCATAACAGGGTCTCTATGATATCAGGACTCTGGATTGATATCTCTAGGATACTCTCCTTTTCACTCACTACTCTAAGCATCACATCCTCATGACTTTGCCAAGCCCCATCTCTCAGATGTTATTTTGAAAGAATGCACAGTGAACATCATAGTCTCATTGCCTAGATTCTACTGTTAACATTTTGCTGCATTTTCTTGACCACATATCAATTCATCCCTCTCCCCATTCCTCAATCAGAGGTAGTATTCATTCCTCATGACTCCTAGAACAGTCATTTGTTTTGTTTGTTTTTCTTGTAGCTAATATTAGTTGAGCACCTACTTTAAGTAGGCATCATTCTAAATTACTTTGATCTTTCCAAGGTTATTATGAAATAGGTGCTATCATTAGCCTTACTTTACAGATAAGAACCAATGGGGCTGGATGCGATGGCTCATGCATGCAGCACTTTGGGAGGCTGAGGCAGGCAAATCACCTGAGGTCAGGAGTTGGAGACCAGCCTGGCCAACATGGTGAAACTCCGTCTCTACTAAAATACAAAAATTAGCTGGGCATGGTGTCACGCCTCTGTAATCCCAGCTACCCAGGAGGCTGAGGCAGGAGAATTGCTTGAACTCAGGAGGCAGAGGTTGCAGTGAGCTGAGATTGTGCCACTACACTCCAGCTTGGGCAACAGAGTGAGATTCTGTCTTAAAAAAAACAAAAAACAAAACAAAACAAAAAACCAATGGCGCAGAACAGTTAAGTAACTCGCCCAAGGTCACACAGGTACTAAGTGGTAGAGCCTAATGTGACCTCAGCCATTCTGGCACCAGGGACTACCCTCTTAACAAAATCAACTACATCAATGGCTACCAAATTGTTTCCTTCCACCTTGTTCACTCCTATAGGTGATGCCATTGTTATAACTATAAAAGATGCAGTTTACTTAACAAAAAAAGTTTACCATCCGTTGATTACTTGGTCAAAGTAAACAGTAAGCAGCAATGACTGAAACAATTATTAAAGTTGTCACTATGGTAGGACAATGTCTCCAAAATCCGTTTTCTCTCTGTGATGATTCAGAACATAAGAACCAGCCATTCCATTAGGAATCACATGCCTTGTTTATGAGCCTGGACCCTGAAGGCAGATTACCTGGATTTGAAAAATTTTTGCAACTCAGTCTCCACATCTAGAAATAGTATCTACCTCATAAGATTATTTTGTTTAAATGAGTTGTGGTGCATAAAAAGCGCTTAGAATAGGGCTTTGCACATCACAAACATTTCATAAATATTTCCTGTTATTAATATTATTATTCATATTCTAATCCTACCCATCAAACCAGCTATAATCTGTTTCTTCAGGGGAACAGCCCTGAATAAACCTGGCAGTCCTGAGATGGCATGGAAACCTCTTACAGGTAGTTCAGAGGTTGCAAAGTTGGGCAAAAACTGATTTCTGCCAGCTTTGTTAATTCCGGCACAGTGTGATACCCGCTTCTCCAGCAGGTGGCACCAAAAAGACCTCTCTTGCGGGCTCCAGCTCCCTGGATACAGCTATTGGATTACTGTATAGATTTCTCTCTGTGAATGTTAATGGCACCTGTCAGCCATGTTGGTGTTTTACATTTCTTCCCATTTCATTTTCCCCTGGGTTATAAGAGTGGGGCTGGTTATCCTTCCTCAGCTTTCATGTTTGCTGTCCTTTGGGTTACTCCTCCTGAAATTCAAGTTTTTGTAAGTCAAACGCGGCCTCACCAGGGAGGTCATGGTTTCCTGTCTGATATCTCTAACTTGGCATTGCCATCTTCAGCTGTGACTTCTTCTCTGCCTTCCCACTAAACCTGTTTTCATTCCCCAGAGGGGCCTTTCATTACTCAGTTCCTTCCACTTCATTTCTTGTCTTTCGTTAGCCTGTTCCCAGCTCCTGTGCTCTCTGCAAGTCACATTCTACAATAGTTAGTCAGAAATCTCAGCAAATTTTGCGTTCTCTGGTCCAGCTCTTGATTATTTCCATTCAGATTCTCAAACCTATATTTCCACTGCTCATTTATGCCAATCCTGTCTTGGATATCCCCACTCTGCTGGAGCAGTCACAGAGCCACTTCCCGGATTTGAGATTCAAGGGGTCTGTGGTGACCATGGGTCTCACCCTGGCTTACCAGCTCTTTTCCTCATTTCACTCAATAAATACTTCACTGAGCACCTGCTTAGTGCTTGTCACAGTGTTGGGTGCTGGAGATCAAGTAATGAACAAGGCAGGATCCGGCTCAGTCCTCATATGGTTACCATGAGGAGAGACCAAATTAATATAATAATCACACAGTGATGGTGAAGTTACACCTGGGGTAAGTGTTATGAAGGAGAAGTGATGCTGCAATGGTGATGTTCAATAGGGAGGTTGTAGGGTTTGGGGGCCGGGGAAAGAGTTTCTCAGAAGAGGATGTTAATATGAAGCAAGAGTAGGAGTGAAAATGTGGAGAAGGGAGAGAAGGACGTTCCAGGCGAGGGAAGGGTTCATTCCAGGGGAAGAGGAAGTGGGGGATGGGTGCCATGATGTAGTTTGTGATTTGAGAAGATCCCCCTGAAAGCTCATTAGAAGGGGCTTTCAGGGATACATGTAGAGCAGCTGAGGTCTATTGCAGTAGGTCACATGACAAATGACGGTTTAATCCAGGTGGTAGTGGTGGTAGAAACAGAGAGAGATCTGACAGATCATTAGGGGAAAAATAGGTGGGCCTCGGTTATGGATTGGGGGCTGGAGACAGGGAATTTTCTCCTTGTTCATGGTCTCTTTAAGGAACTCCACCCAATAATGTTCCACATTCTTTCCCCTCCTTAGAAGTCTTATTTCTCTTCTGGCCGGGCGCGGTGGCTCAAGCCTGTAATCCCAGCACTTTGGGAGGCCGAGACGGGCGGATCACGAGGTCAGGAGATCGAGACCATCCTGGCTAACACGGTGAAACCCTGTCTCTACTAAAAAAAAAAATACAAACAATTAGCCGGGCGAGATGGCGGGCGCCTGTAGTCCCAGCTACTCGGGAGGCTGAGGCGAGAGAATGGCGTAAACCCGGGAGGCGGAGCTTGCAGTGAGCTGAGATCCGGCCACTGCACTCCAGCCTGGGCGACAGAGCGAGACTCCGTCTCAAAAAAAAAAAAAAAAAAAAAAAAAGTCTTATTTCTCTTCTACCTCTTGCTTTCTTATCTAGCAGAAACCTACACAACAGCCAGCCTATAGTAGGCGCTGGTGAAAGTGACTTTACATATTGATGATGAGGTCCATGTATACATGACCTTGCCGCACCCACCTCTCCTCCTCATCACTCTGAGTTGAGAGTTTTCCCCCTAAAATGAACCTATTCAGCTACACTCTGCACTCACCCTTCCTGGCTTCCCTGGGCTCTTGCTGCCAGGGTTCTCTCTTCTCAGTAGCCCAGGGGTTCTTAACCTTTTTTGCACTGCAGCCCCCTTTGGTGGTCTGGGGAAGCCCATGGGCCTCTTCTCATAACGATGTTCTTAAATGGAGAAAAATAATATATGTAATATTATAAGGGGAAACAATTATACTGAAACCCAGCCCTATCATATATTTTTTGTTTTGCTTTTACAATAATATATGTGCTCCTTTATAGAGCATTAAGGAACAGAATTATTTAATGGTGGGTGAAATAACTCCCATGACTTCAAAGTAGCAACAAGTATAAATGATACTTTGAAATATGTGCAATAAATGGAATGTGACAACAACTGTGAGGTCTGTTGGTCACAAGTCACAAGAACTACTAATACTGGAAGTATCTTGCCTGCGTTGAAAGTTGATGGAAATACATACCCAGCTCCAGGCAGAGGCTAGGCAAAATACACATGCAATATTTTTTCCTTCTCGGTTCACAGAGCCCCTGCTGTGGCTTACTCACCCATGCTTAGGTTCTCTCCAGCTCACACAGGTGCCATGCCTTGTGTGACCCTGTACCCACACCGGTTTGGAAACTCTGGGAACCTCTCTCCCTTCTTTCAAGGCCTGATACCAGCACTGAGTATTTCCACAGTCATCTTAGACTTAAATCCAACCAAAGCAACCTCTCCCTTTGCTTTGCAGAAGTCAGGTCCTGTCCACAGCCACTCTTATTTCTTCCCTCCTGCACCATTCTTTTAGTCTTTCAAGCTACAAATATTGAGATTGTGCTGGAGGAATCTTCTTGCCCTTCGACCACTACAGTGAATCTCTCATTTCTTCCTTCCTTGGATGTCTGATCCTTCACAGTCTCTCCAGTTTCTTTGTGGCCACCCTGTTCACTCCCCTATAGGACTTCTTTCCTCTCCTCCACTCCTGTCACTCATCAGTCTGTCTTGCGTGCCATTCCCAGAGTAATCTTGCTGAAATGCTGCTTTCACCAAGTCAGCAACTCCATCTGGCTTTCATGACCTCCCCTACCCTACCCTCACCTCTTAAAAAAATAGTTAAAATGCATAAGATTTGTAAAGTAATCCTTTTCTGTTCATCTAAAATAACATACAAGGACTCCGCTTCTTTCTGTGGATCTAGCCAAGCTCTGGGAAGGAATCACAACGCACAGAAATTGGCAGGGCTCAGGGACGTTTGAGAGTTTGGCTCTTTAAGATCGAAGTCAGCCAGCATCTCTGTGGAGACTGCGAATGCTGGGCGTGACATTCTTAGGGCTGTGGCTGGAGACCACTGGCCATGTCTGCCTGAACATGCAGTAGCCACCAGCTGGAATTCACAGAGGCTAGCCCACCCCAGCTGGGGTGGCAAGCCATCTGCACGGGCTTTAATTTAATTCTGTTAGCAGTCCCTGAAGTCAGTCTCCTCTCCTGGGTCTCCCCTGGGTGCCTGGCCCTTACCCGTCCTCCCAGTGAGTCTTTATGAAAAGTCTGGACCAATTCAAGGAGGGAAGGGTGAGAGATTCATTCGGCCAAGATGACACACTCAGGCCAGGGGAGGCTCCTGCCCTCACAGGGTGGGCTACCAGCTCATGCAGAGGGAAGCCTTGACGACTGGGAGAGAGCACAGCTGGACCCTTCATTTCCAGGGGCACGCCCTTCTACCTCCACCCCCAGAAAAAAGTGTTTTGTACTCCCTCATGTGGTTCTGGGCCAGATGGTGGTCCATCTGTCTTAACTGATTTCTTACACACAAAGAGAAAACACAAAGAAGCAGAAGAAAAACAGCCCATGAAAAGTCCATTTGTTTTCCTCTGATGACCTGCACTTGAAAATGACAAAGGATACCCTTTCTGGATCTCTCTGATCTGTTTGGTGAAGAGAACTCACTCATCGGGTGTTAAGCCTTTCAGCCTTCTTACTGCAGGCCACCTTTCTGTCCCTCATCAGGGTGTAACTTTGGAAGTAGAAATAGGGATTCTGAAACCCATGTGCCAACGTATTATGGGGCCCTCTCTCTCTGCTTCCTACCCCAGACAGAGGAGTTGACAATCCAGGTGAGTTAATCAGCTTAGATGTGGCTGAGTAACCCCTTCTGTGCCTACCTTGCTTGTCTCAACTTTGAACCAACAAGGCAGCAGCACTTAAGCTAATTGGGGTCATGCAATTTAGAATGCTTTTAACATAAACACCCTGTTGACATTGGAGGGATTGAAATATGCTCTTGTGGGAGCAACAGAGAGATGAATTAAAGCAGAAACAGCTCAGTCATCCCAGTTAGTGGTCATAAAATTGCCCAGAAATGTATTATTTGATTTATTGTGTCCATCATGTTTTTTAAAGTCTCTATGGCTCTTCATACAGGACAAACCAAAATCAAATTAAAATGAAGAGCAGGTTCCACTTATGCTGAAAGCCTATTTGCAGTTGTGCAGAGCTGCAAATCAACAGGAGTAAGAACTGAACTGTATTTATTCAGAACCATGAGCTGCTGGTGGGGTCAGTGCCACTGTGTTGGACTGGCACACATGGCAGATGGGCTTTGTAATTCCCATTCTGTATTTAGGGGAATGCAGCAGTGGAATCTGCGATGAGGCCTCGTGCGTCAATGGTGGCACCTGTACAGCAATCAAAGCCGACTCCTACATTTGCCTCTGTCCCCTTGGGTTTAAAGGTCGACACTGTGAAGACGGTGAGAAAGAAGCAAGTTGATAGCAGTTTCTATCTGCATGTTAATTTGTGTAGATGTACTTTATCATCCATGTAGGTTTTTTTTTTTTTTTTTTTTTTTTTTTTGAGACAACGGCTCCCTCTGTTACCCAGGCTGGAGTGCAGTGGCACATCTCGGCTCATTGCAACTTCTGCCTCCTGGGTTCAAGTGATTCTCTTCTGCCTCAGCCTCCTGAGTAGCTGGGACTACAGGCGTGTGCCACCACGCCCAGCTAATTTTTGTATTTTTAGTAGAGATGCGGTTACACCATGTTGGCCAGGCTGCCCTCAAACTCCTGGCCTCAAGTGATCCACCCGCTAGGCCTCATCAATGTACTTTTAACAAAGCTAACAAAGCCCTATACACTTTTATGGGATCAACACTGCTTTGCTGGGAGAGATGGGGGAAACATTTTTTTTAACCAGGTTGGAGTGTCTGACTGCCAAAATTTGTTTAGTAAAGATAACTCACTCATCTGATGTTGAGCCTTTCAGCACTTCTTACTGCAGGGCACCTTCCGTCCCTCAGCCAAACATATATTCATTTCAAGATGCTAAGAATGAGTGGACTCCTCTTGGCCCTTGAATAACTTTTTTTCTTTTTTTTTTTTTTTTTTGAGACGGAGTCTCGCTCTGTCGCCCAGGCTGGAGCGCAGTGGCACGATGTCGGCTCACTGCAAGCTCCGCTTCCCGGGTTCACACCATTCTCCTGCCTCTGCCTCCCAAGTAAAAGCCTGTATTGGTATGGTTTGTATCAGACTGAATTCAAAGCATTTAAAGCTCATGCTCATGCTCTTTAGAATATCTGTCAATTTCTGATAAAAGATTGGGAAGGTGGGGCCAGGTGCGATGGCTCATGCCTATAATCCCAGCACTTTGGGAGGCCGAGGTAGGCGGATCACGAGGCCAACGTGGTGAAACCCCATCTCTACTAAAAATACAAAAATCAGCTGGGCGTGATGGTGCACGACTGTAATCCCAGCTACTTGAGAGGCTGAGGCAGGAGAATTGCTTGAACCCAGAAGGCGGAGGTTGCGGTGAGCCCATATAGCACCACTGTACTCCAGCCTGGGTGACGGAGCGAGACTCCATCTTGGAAAAAAAAAATGGATTGGGAAGGTAGACACAGAAACATGAACAATGTGATGGGACAAAATTAATCTTTATTTGTACTGTTCTACTAAATTATTCCACACTTTAATACTGAATGTACAGAGAGTATGTAAATATGTATACATGCACACACTATGTGTATATAAACATGGAAACACACACACGAATACACATATGTGTACACACACACGCAAATAATAACAGAAAATTTCAAAGATTTTGGAAAATCATGGAGGGTTCCAAAAATGATTTTGGAAAATCATTTTTGCCGAATTCTAAAATTAAAACAAAAAGAAAGTAAAACTGAGGCTAAGATCACAAAACTAGTCAAATTCTTCCTTAATTCAGATTTGGACCTAAAATACCATGCTGGGCAAAATGTTTGTAATCTCAAATCTCATGTCACCTAAAAGAGGGCATATGAGTCAGGGTAAGCCAATGCTGTTACATACCATCTCATATTTCAGAAGCCTTACTAATCAAGGCTGGTTCTTGCTCATATTACAAAATCACTGCAGGTCAGAGACGATGGTGAGAGAGGGCGTTCTGCTCCACACAGTTACACAGGGACACAGTTACCTTCCATCTAATGGCTCTTCTAGGACCTTAGAGTCCTCCACTGATACCTGCATCCTGCCAGCATGCAAGAGGAGAGGAAGAGCATGGAGGATGGAGGAAAGTTTTAGGGGTCACACCTAGGGTTCTCTATGATTCTTTCACCCATATTCTACTGGCCAGAATTCAGTCACACCAGCAACGTAACTGCAGGGCCGCTGGGAATTATAGTTTAGGTCTGTACCCAGGAGGAAAAGAACAGGGCTGTGGGTGCACATCTGGCCAGTTTCTGCCACAGATTGATTTCTAACACCGTGCTTGTTTTTTCAGCTTTCATCTTGACCATTCCTCAATTCAGAGAGTCTCTGAGATCCTACGCTGCAACTCCCTGGCCACTGGAGCCCCAGCATTACCTTTCCTTCATGGAGTTTGAGATCACATTTCGGCCAGACTCAGGAGATGGTGTTCTCCTGTACAGCTATGACACAGGCAGCAAAGACTTCCTGTCCATCAACATGGCAGGGGGCCATGTGGAGTTCCGCTTTGACTGTGGCTCTGGGACTGGTGTTCTCAGGTGAGGGCTGAAACCTTCTGGGACCCTTTCCCTTAAAAAGGCAAATAGTAACCACTTCAGAAAAAAACCCAACTTGCCATTCAGCAGCTCACACTCGCCCTGTCTTTTCTACGTGCTTATCTTCTGAAACTTGTGCTGACTCATCCTGCTTCAGGCAGATTGCAGGCTTCCCATAGAGAGTACTCTCCTTCCCACAAGGCTTCCTTTTCTCAAATAACTACCCAACAGGTGCAATTCTATGCTTCAACCTATGGAAAATGGACTTGCTTCAGGTGGAGGTAAACTGCCTCCATTTCCACCTGAAGTTATGCCACGTCATCCGCAGAAACTTGACGAACTGTAACTAATCAGTATCTTATACAGAGCGTCAAATGATGGGCATCCAGCAAATACATGTCAACTAGTAAAAAAGTATTAATATTTTTGAACAAAAATGTCCTTGATGACCTCACTCTAAATTTTCTCTTTCCTCTTGAACTATTTCTTTAATGGAAACTGACAGTGAATCATCAGCAATGCAAAGACCCGTTCCCTAAGCAGTATGCTCAAGAAAGATGTGCGATGAGTGGTTTCAATAGCATAGCAGGAAATGGGTGCTTCTGCAGTACTTGCTGGTGTTTGCAGAACTGGTCTGAGTAGTCAAAACTTTCCTACTGTTATCTAGTTTGTGCTATTAAATTACTTAGCAGGTGGATTGTTCCTTGGAGCCTGTAGTTTGTAGATGCAGATGCTTTTATTTATGCCTCCCATCTTTTTATTGCATTGATGGTAGTTTTAACCTTCAAGCCAGAGGGGCCACTAATCGAATGCAGACATACTTCTTGTTCCTACGTTTATCTAATGCTTCTCTTTTGAAACTCACTAGAATGTTTTGCTCCATGGTGCCCTGTAACATGATATCAGTCAGTCTGTTGTTTCAAAGAATGTTGCAAACTGTTTTCCATCACTCTTCATATTGCTAGACTGTCATGTTTAAAAAGAGTATGTGGGTGAGATGCTAAAACCACGCATTGCCCTTCACTACTGACCATTTTTCCTGGCTGATAGAAAATGCTCACTGCATTAGGTTTTAACAGTTCTTAAAAAGGATGGTTTGTTTTTGTCCTTGTGGCTGAATTCCTGCACATCAGTGACACCTTCCCCCCTAGGGGAATGGATACATATTGTTGTACCTCTGGTTATGCAAAAACATCCTATATTTCAAGACAACTTTGGTGGGGATTTAATTGATTCAATTTACATATGATTATGCAAAATAGCCAAAGCAATTCACTTAGAACTGTATGTCAGGTTGACAAAGGAAGACACCTTGAATATCACCTTGCACTTTTAAATGGTTTTCTTCCTGGATAAGGAATGACCAGAAAGATCCAGCAGAGGGTCAGGGCTCATCAGCCCTCCTCCTGGACAGACTGCCCCCTCCACACTGCCTCTCTGCAGTGGCAGCTCCAGCTGTGGGGTCACGAGCACATGGAACCCTTAGAAGTCCAGCATTTCTCTCTTTCATAACTCTGTGCTTATTTTTGACACGAGATGTTTTTAATTTTTTTTTGTACATTTATTAAGTTATTGTTTCACTGCCTGTCAGGAAAGGCAACTGGAAAAAGAATTTTTCAGAATTAGGTGATGAAAATGAGGCAAGAGTTTCTAAGGGACAAACCACCATCTGTCCCCTTATCCCATCGCCTCCTGAGCGTAACCTAACAACAGTGATTACTCTTGGTGTTTCAGATGCCCCGTTGGAAGCTGTTTATTTTGAAAACCATTTCAAAGACTTCTTGCTTAATTAAGAAAATGCAGTGAAAACCCAAACTACAGGAAGTTGCAGAAGTGGCCAGATCATTTTAACTTTAGGAAAAGGATAAGATGGGCAAATTCATTATGAACTTGATTAAAAAATCACAACAATCGAAATGAGTTCTTGATGGCCGTGATCAATAAAAGGATGTTGAAGAAGGTGGCATATTGACAGCAAATGACCTCTGCAGTACGAAAACATGAGATGGCTCTGTTATGGAGATAGACCACTTAAAAAGGGCTGCTTATTTCTTTATTGCATATTGATTTAGCCAAGGTGATTAAATTCTAATTGCTAAGAACAAATCACAAAAGCATTTGCCAAAGCAAAAAAAAATCAAGTGAGGGGGTGGTGACCTTTCAATAATTGTGCCCATTGGTATTCCTCATGGTTTTCTAAAGATGATCGAGGACCACGAGATAATTGGGAAGTTCAACGAGGGCCAGGAACTAGACATTGCTAGAAATACAAATGTAATAATGAGTCTCTTTCTGCACACCTCACTATAAAATGTAATGAGTAAAACTTGCATAAATATCATTTAACTTTAAGCACTTCCACTTTGAATGAATAATTGAACTTTTAATGTAATTTTAATCATTTTTACAATATCAGAAAATATGGAATCTGTTTCCCTCCCAATATTTTATTATGAAAAATTTCAAACATATAGAAAAATTGGAAGAATTGTACGGTAAGCATCCTGATACCGAGCACCTATAGTCTGTAATTAACATTTTGCTATATTTGCCTCATCACATATCTCGCCATTGTTATATCTGTCCATCCATCCTTCTTATTTTTTTAAAAAAATTTTAATGACTGAAACAAAGCATCTAAAACTGCAACTTCTCAAAGAACCACTTGTTCTTGCCCATCTGTTCATCTCTTCAAACTTGACCTTGGCCTCCCACTGGGCCTTGTGTTTAAGACCAGGGTCTCTGAAGACATCTTTATTGATAACAGTTTTGTCCAAGGGGATATGTGGTGGCTGTAGGGGCGATCTGAGGTGCCATCATCAACGTTCTTCGTGATGACAGCTTTGCGTTGGAGTAGCGTCTGGCCAGGACCACCACCAGTTTTCTAGGTTTTACGAATGTGCCCTTTTCAACAGCAGCCACTCAGGCCTACAGCAGAAAGGTCCTTCTTATTTTTTATGCATTTCAAAGTATGTTACAGACATTGGTACACTAAAGAATTGGTTTTTTACATCATAGCTCCTATAATTTTTCTCTTCTTCCAAGCTTGTGTGCAATCATGACCATATTTTACCTTCATGCCACCTCTCATCTAGAAAACTCATTTCACCAGACTCACTGAACCCCATTTCAGGCTCATTGTAAGGAATAAATCAAACAATAAATGCAATGCCCCTACTGTATGAAGGGGTCCAATAAACAGTAACTAATCCTGCTGTTGTTACTAAGCAGTAATTAGTGTTTTCTTTCTACTGAATGGATTGGGGTGCCTAAGGTTAGCACTAGCTTCCTCATGGCTAGATTGACAAAAATGATCCATAACATGCTAACCTATGCTCAGTTTCCTTCTGTGTTAGTCAAGGTTGTCCAGGGAAACAGAACCAATAGGCTATAAATAGACATGTAGAGAGCTTTATCCTGAGGCATTGGCTTGCATGATTATGGAGGCTGAGAAGTCCCACAGCCTGCCATCTGCAAGGTGGCAGCCCAGGAAATTTAGTGGTGTATTTCCGGTCCAAGCCTGAAGGCCTGAGAACCAGAGAGCCCATGATGTCCGTCCCAGTCCAAGTCAAAGGCCCAAGTACCAAGAAGCTGATGATGTAAGTCTTGGTCCAAGTCTGAAGACCAAAGAACCAACATCGAAGCTCGGGGTCAGAGAAGATGGATGTCCCAGCTCAAGAAGAGAGAGCACATCCCCACTCCTCTTCCTTTTTGTTCAGTTCAGAGCCTCTGCAGATTGCATGATGCTTGCCCAGGTTGATGAGGGCAGATCTTTACTAAGTCTCCTGATTCAGATGCTCATTTCTTCCAGAAACACACTCACAGACACACCCAGAAATAATGTTCTACCAGCTATCTGGGCATTCCTTATCCTAATCAACTTGATACATAAAATTAATATCACATCTTCCTTCCACAGGAGTGAAGATCCCCTCACCCTAGGCAACTGGCACGAGCTTCGTGTATCTCGCACAGCAAAGAATGGAATCTTACAGGTGGATAAACAGAAGGTAGTGGAGGGAATGGCAGAGGTAAGAACAGCACACCTTTTCTCTTGATGGTTAGTGTGAGCCAGAGTACTGTTTTCTGCCTGTCTTGGTACAAAAGCAGCACAGTGTTGTGGTTAAGTACATGGACTTCAGTGCCTGTGTGAATCCCAGCTCCCCATTGGGCAAATTACTTAACTTTTCTATCACTTAGCTATAAATGGGGATAATAATAGTATGGGCCTCATAGAGTTGTTGTGAGGATTAAGTGAGTTGACACCCAATACGTTTAGCACTTACAAAATTGCCTTTCACCTCTTCACCTCCCACCTCCATCTTTGTTCTTATCAGCTGCACCAGGTAGTAGGTAAGAACACGGACTCTGGGGTAGGGCCCATGGTGCATGGGGGAGGCCTGACAAGAATGGGCTGTGAGTCCAGACTCCTGGGGCTCAAAATCTGGCTCAATTACTTACCAGTGGTGTGAGCTCATTCTGGTTACTTGACCTACCAAGATTGTTTTTCTTGTCTCAGCATTATCCTCTTATCAGTGGGGATAATGGTGATGATAATAGTGCCTACTTCACAGAGTTGTTGTGTGAATTAAAAGAATTATACATGTAAAAAACAGCAGTACCTGATGCCAGGTCAGCACTAAATAGCTTTACTTAGTAGTAGCAGCAGCAGCAGCAGCAGCAGCAGCAGCAGCAGTAGTAGTAGTAGTAGTAGTAGTAGTAGTAGTAGTAGTAGTAATAGTAGTGGTGGTGGTAGTGAATAGTGTATGGTTATGGAATCAAGAGGATAGGATTTCTACTCAAGATTATAAGTTTCCTCCATGATTTTAATTCCAAGGTCATATACAAAGAAAAATAACATTTTTAGGAGGAAGTCAGGGAGATTTGCTTTAAACTATAGCCTGCTAGGATTCTGCAAACACACACACAGTTTACAGTTCCTCAAAAATAGAGGGGACTTTAGATTTGCCAATATCTTACTTCCCACCAGTTTTCATTCTGCGCAAAGGAAGATTTGCAAAGGACATTGACAAATTTGGGTATACTAATAAGCAAATAGACTAGTAGAAAAAAGAAAAGGAAGGAAAAGGGACTTTTGCTGGGGAAAGAGGTACTTGATTGGAGAGAGAAGAAAGAGGGTCACATATGTCCAGAAGCCAGCCTGAGGGGCTGCTGCAGTGGGAGGACCAACTGGAACCAGTTGGACCTCCTTGGGAGTGAGGGGAATCCCAAATTGGGTTCTGTGTCAAGAGGTGGGCACCCTTCACACCTAGAAAATGCTCCATATATATCTGTGGAAGGCAGGAAGGGAGAGGGAGGGAAGACAGGAAGAGATGAAGGGAAATTTACTTTAAATGGAGAACCGAAGTCAATTCTGGTGCAATCCAGAACATTCTAACCGCCGACTTTACTCCAAGACAGAATTAGAAGCTCACAAGAATGCACCTGGCTGGCTGTTGGTTTAATGATATAAATTCAATTATATCTCTCTAGATCTTAGTTGCAAACATCTGTAAAACAGGAACAAAAGCTGAGGATGGGAACGTTTGTAAACAGTAGGGGCAGGGTCCATGATTATAAATAAGTTACTCTTCAGGACGCTTCATTTACTATTAGGATTTAAGAGATGACACATAGGTAAAAACCACACCTCAGAGTTTCTATCACTGCACATCAGCAAAAGAGCATGAAGCCAATATGGTGGCACCTGCACCCTCCATTTTGACTTTTTGACCTTTGGTGGCATGTGGGTGAATGGAGCTGACTGGAGTTTTAAAGCAAAAGAAAAGCAAAAGGAACCCACAGGAAGGTGTGGCTTTGGTGTGTGCATTGGAGGGACGTTCTGCTGAGTCTACTGTGAGCCAGGAGTGGGAAGGCCAATGCCTGATCTCCATATGCTAAACCTTCATCAAGTCTTTTCCACAAGGAATTCTGTTCCCCCACTGTCCATATCATGTTCGAAGTGTGACTGACAGGGCAGTGGTCTTAGAGCTCAGAGACAGATGAGGGCAGGGGTTAGAGTACACTTTGAGGGGCTAACCCAGGACCTAAGCACCTAAGAGCCTGTGCGCAGACTAAGCCTGACCACCAGGCTGCTCAGTTGGCAGCACTGAGAAATATCAGAAGCCTGGGCTTGGGTCTGACTATGCAAGACGCATGGGAGAGCAGTGCTTCTGAGACTTTCAGGAAACTCCAGCCCGGAGGTTTGCTCAGCTTTGCAAACTGCTTCCAGCCAAGCCAAAGTGTAGGATCCAGACATAAAACCCCTCACTGCAGAGCAGGCCTGGCTTTGGTGGGGTCTGTTTGCTTCTCTCCTGCGGTCCCCCTTGGGCATGGCAGCTGCAGCCCTTCCACTTGTCAGCAGGAGAGTGTTGGACGAGGATTTTGATGAGCAGCCAAAAGGAACTGCTCCTCACTCCACGAGGCCCCGCTGCTGGACACAGCCATAATGCAGTTTTTTTTCCTAGCAGCCAGCTGCTCTGAAACCTCCTTGACCCTGTGTCCTTCCTCCTTTCCTCTTTCCATCTTATTTTAGCTTTTGGGTAAGAGCAATGACAAGAGAAAGATGCCTGTGGGTTTATGGTGACAGTTCCTGACTGGTTCAGTATTCTTCTGGGCCACAAGAATTCCTGAAAGCCTTTATGATTCTTTGATAACCTCCTAGTTAAGTAAGAACCCTCAAAGCTGCCTGAAGGCTATTGACAGAAGGCACTTCGGTCAGTTAACCTAATTGAAATTTCCCTGGGCTACCTGGCTGGACCCAGCCACTGTGGGCGCTCCCTAAGATAAACAGAGCTTCCCCCTCCATGGCTCGCCTGTCTCGTCTTCTTTACCCTTGACATGACCCCAGATTCATTCTCCTCCTTCTGGCCAATGATCTTCCAAAGCACAGACCTCTCTCTCTCCTGCTTAAATCTCACTGTTTTTTTGGGTAAAGTTCATGTTCCTAATGTGGCGTATAAGGCCCTGCATGCTCTGGCCCCTTCTCGCCTGTGCCTTATACTCACATTCCCTCTAAGCCCCAATGTCTTCCAGTTTCTACAATGTTAACTCTTCCTTGACCACCTCCCCGACTCCCTGTGTCTAGGGTAGCATATGAGACTCCCTTGTCCAGCACCCCGGTGCACCCATAGCCACCTGTACAGTTCTTCCCAGGGCTGATCTCACCTGCTCTTTCGCTTGTCTGTATTCCCTACTTGCGTAAACCCCTGCAGGGCAGGGACTGGGTCTTTCTTATTTTCTGCTGTTTGTCCAGCACTTAACATGGTAGATGGGGCATATTATAGTAAGTGCCCAATAATATTTGTTAAATAAATGATCAAAGCTGCTACTATTTGTATTTATTTTATTGTAAATCAAAGGAAATAATAACTTAACATTATCTAAAGTGTGTTCATTCCCAGAGCTCTCAAATTTAAGGGTTTATTTCTCACTCATGATACATACCCACCAATGGTTAGCTTAGCTCTAATCTGAGATCCGGGCTGAAGGAACAGAGGGAAGGAGAAAAGAGCATGGTGAACTACTCTCCGGCTCTGAAAGCCTCTGCCCAGAAGTGATTCTTTTCTCTTTTACTCGTGTTTTATTGGCTATAGGAAGTCACACAAGCTCATCTGAGCCAGCCGACAGGTTGGAGGCAATCTTCCTGTGGGGAGGGTACCTGTGAACAGTAGTGCAGTCTGCCACAGTCATCATGACATAGCTATGAGGTAGATACAATGACTCCCATTTTGCAGACAATGAAACGAAGTCTCAGAAACACGAAGACTTTCACCAACATGCAGGCAGGTGGTAAGTAGCGATGAGAAACACTGTGAGAGTGAAGCCAATGTGTAGACAGATTGTCGTGTGGGGCTTGAGGCTCTGTCTACCATTTTGTTCCACAACAGGGAACTGGAGACACATTTGATCATTTTGAACATCTGTTTTAAAGTTATACCATGCTTTGTTTTTAATCTCTTGGCAGGGAGGCTTCACACAGATTAAGTGCAACACAGACATTTTTGTTGGCGGAGTCCCCAATTATGATGATGTGAAGAAGAATTCAGGTGTCCTGAAGCCTTTCAGCGGGAGCATCCAGAAGGTACAGGCATCTCTTCCTCATGTTTACTGGGCCACCCAGACTGTGGACAATGAAAGTGAGGATTGCGATCAGTGTCATCTGCTGCACCCAAGAAAGACACTTTGAGAAAGTTTTAACATTTTTAAGATTTTATATTTTAATGCCCGCAGCATGGCTTTCCAACCTCACTTTCTTATAACATCTGCTCCTGGGTCTATGCCCAGCAGACATTCCATGAATGCTACTTGGTGATGATGAATTTTTACAGCAAATCTACCAAACAATATTAGGACTGCTGAGGGAGTGAAATGGCATCAGGTGTCTGCAGATACTTCCACAGTAGGGAAGGAAGTGGATGGAGGTGAACAGCAACCTTGGCTCTGCACTTCCCTTTGGTGGTACTTTGCAGGTTGCTCAACATTAGAGCCAGTGCTCATCCCCACCCCCACACTTTAGCAGTTGGTGTTCATTGATCATGTAACCAAGCTCTTAAGAGCATCAAGAGTTTTTCCCTAGAAGGTTCAGGAAAAAAAAAAAAAAAAATTCAGTAAAAGATACTGACTCCCCTGCTCCCCTGCTCTCTGTCTTTTTTTTTTTTTTTAAGACCGAATCTCACTCTGTCGCCCAGGCTGGAACGCAGTGGCGTGATCTCGGCTCACTGCAACCTCCACCTCCTGGATTCAGGAGATTCTCCTGCCTCAGCCTCCCGAATAGCTGGGATTACAGGCACCTGCCACCACGTCTGGCTAATTTTTGTATTTTTAGCAGAGATGGGCTTTCACCATGTTGGCCAGGCTGGTCTCAAACTCCTGACCTTGTGATCTGCCCACCTTGGCCTCCCAAAGTGCTGAGATTACAGGCGTGAGCCAATGCTTCTGGCCTGCTCTCTGTCTTTTATTCCTTCTCATGGGGCTGCCCATGATCTCTGTGGTTATGAAGACATGCTCTGTCTGCAACAGACCTGCTTGACTCCCCAGCCCAGGTGGGCAGAACCACTGAACACTGGGAGAACAAGTATCTAAAGAAAAGCATGTTTAGTTCTTGGATATTAGCTTCGTCCTATTTTCCTTTCGTGACCAATGGTGGCTAAAGGATCCTGATGGAGCATGAGGGAGGCTAAGGTGAAGGAGGAATGATGAAAGAGTCCCTCCTCTCACTGAAAAGGGCCCCTGGGGCTGTGGCCATCTTATCTCCCATCACAGTGTCAGGCCCAGTCAACATTTGCTGACAGTCATGTGTTTCCCTTTGTTACTGAACTTTGAGGTATGTGACACCTTAGTTCAGACCATTCTCCCCCATGAGTGGGTTTGGCCATGCTTAACCAGGTGTTTCAAATTCTCACCTAGGAAACAAGCTGGGATGCCAAGACATTATCCATCCTCTGCCCACTCTTCTCAGGCTGTGCCCTCCCCTTCACCCAGTACACACAACCCTCTCCCTATCTCCTGCTAGAAGGACCACCCTCTCCTGCCTGATTCATGGGCTTGGCCATGTGCTGTAGTGAACAGTGCTGTTCTTGGCTTGTCTCAGCACATATTATGCAGTCTTATGGTCCTTCACTTGCAGCATGAAGGAGGAGATTGTAGAAGGATCCTGCCTACTTTCTAGCAGCTTCTCAGATTCAGGACTGGGGAAGAGTTTTCTCTCAACTCTCCCAGTGCTCTCCAAGGGCCAGGCAAGCCTTTGGAAGCTTAGATTCGTGGCAGGAAGTGCCATTGCTAACGTCTTATAACCCCTGGGCAGTGGGGATTCCCCTGGGAGGTGTTCTTTCTGTCTCCAAGTTCTGCAAAGCCAGCAATAGTTCAAAGTAAATCCATATTCTGAATCAAGGGCTGGTAACGTTGGATCCATTTATTGGGGGCTGGGGTACCAGGTAGCCCTTCCTCATAATTTGTCAGTTTCACTAGAGTCACATTGCAGGGCAGAAGGTGCAAGGGAGCTCTTGAGCGCCAGTAAATCCATGTACAGGGTGGTAAAGAATGTGACCTGTGTTTCACTTTTGTTTCTTAAGTGGGGAAGGGAATGTGCGGAGGGAGGGGATTCAGGAACGTCAGGGAAGGAGGATGGCAGGAGTGAGTGGGACAATCGGGGGGGTCCAGCTCATGAAATTTTAGGAGACTTCTTGAGAACATTAGTTGGAAACATACAGGAGTACACTAGGAAGTGTCTCTGGATTCCACAGCCACCGGGAGCCAGGGTGCCCTGTTTGACCTCCGCCTCCGTAACACTGTGTTTTGTACTCTCCTCGCTCTCCTTTATATACCAGTGTCTCCCAACCTCAGCTGCATCTTCTGAGGTGACTCTCAAAAACTTTTTAAAGTTACTGACAACTTGGTCTCACCTTCAGAGATTCTGGTTCAATGGGAATGGGCGGGTCTGGGCATTAGTATTTCTTAAGAGCCCCCCAGGTGGTTCTAATGTGCAACTGGGTTGAAATCCTGAACTTTGTAGTTCTTGGGACTTCTTTACAACCTAATCGAGTGGCCAGTCTTCTGGAACCAGAGGAGCGCTTCACTCCGCAGATTCTCCCAAGTGGATCAACTTGAGATCACTTCAGCTCCTGCGTAGATGCCAAGACTCTAAAAGTAGAAACTGGGCCGGGCACGGTGGTTCACGCTTGTAATGCCAGCGCTTTGGGAGGCTGAGGCGGGTGGATCACCTGAGGTCAGGAGTTCGAGACCAGCCTGACCAATATAGTGAAACCGCATCTCTACTAAAAACACAAAAATTAGCCAGGCGTGGTGGCAGGTGCCTCTAATTCCAGCTACTTGGGAGGTTGAGGCAGAAGAAGTTCTTGAACCCAGGAGGCAGAAGTTGCAGGGAGCCAAGACTGTGCTACTGCACTCTAGCCTGGGCAACAGAGCAAGACTCCATCTCAGAAAAAAAGAAAAAGTAGAAACTGGACTTAAAAAATTTTTTGTTTAATCTCCGTATGTGTAGCTCAGGTTAATGTGCTAAGGGAAGCTTTAGAAGACTACAAAGATGTTTCTCAATTCCTGAATTTCTTTACGTTTTTCTCTCCCAAGATCATCCTGAACGACCGAACCATCCACGTGAAACATGACTTCACCTCCGGAGTGAATGTGGAGAATGCGGCCCACCCCTGCGTGAGGGCCCCTTGTGCCCATGGGGGCAGCTGCCGGCCCAGGAAGGAGGGCTATGACTGTGACTGCCCCTTGGGCTTTGAGGGGCTTCACTGCCAGAAAGGTACGCTCAGGGGTCTGAGGCACAGCTCCCTGGAGGGAGTGGAGGGAATGGGCAGTCAACTGGGGGACCACAACTCTTAATGGGAGAGTTGTAACAGTGGTACAGCCATACTGGTTATTTTGATCAATTATTTCAATACCTTATTAGATGATTACTTATAAACTACCATAATTCCTTAATAAGAATTAAATGCTGAAATACTTCTGCTAACAGTGGATAAATAGGTTTCCCACCCTTTGCCCTGGCTCCTTCCTTGAGAATCGCTTCATGGTCTAGCAACCTAAGAGTTAACTCACAACAGAGTAGGGATTTCCAGAACTTTTGCGCCTCAGCCACGCCTGGAGCCTGTCCTGATAGATGGATGCCTATGCTTTGTAGACTGATGAATATTTTGACCCCTGTCTGTGAGTGCTGTATAAAAGAAACCTTGCCCAATATGCAAAAACACAAATTACACATTAGTTGCTCCAAACTAAAGTATGCATAGCCTTCTGTATAGTGCTATTTTCTAGACTATCAAATTGCTTTGCCTCAGTTTTCTCAACTGTAAAATGGGAATAATAATAGCAGTGTTATTGTGTGTCTAACACAGAGGGTTGTGGTGTTGACTAAATGAGACAATGTATCCAGAGCATTTAGAAGAGGGCCTGGTAAGTACTCAAGCAACCAACCAATACTGGTCATTATTATTCATGGGGAGAAAAATAAAATCCATTAGCAGGTGCTGTGGGCTACTCAGTTTCCATCTTGCCCTAGACTGAAAGCCAGGGCAGGTCATAGACCATGAGACCCTGCTGGACTTGCTCTTTGTACCTGCTTATGCGAAATGGAGGACATGGCCCTGGTATCTAGAAGAGGCTTCCCACATATATCCATCATGTTGGGCCTTCGTTTTTCAGTCTCAGTGTGGCCTCACCTGCCCAAGAACTTTAAAAAAAAAACAAAAACCTGGAGGAAATAAAGCAATGAGCCTCTGAAGGAACGTGCACTGTCTTTCCTATTTCCAGGTTCTTGATTTTTATCAGAATTAGGACTTAGAGGAGAACTATAAATTACAGGTAGTTATGTTGGTATATGGAATGGTAGGAGAAGTCATTCTGCAGCAGTCTTGGAAAATATGAAAGATGCCAATGTGCCAATTGAAAGACTTAGTAGTATTTCTTATATTTAAATGAATTTTGAAATCTACATGGCAAATCATGAAATGTATTTTTAACAAGGAAGAGTAATTGATTCATTTGTGAATTACCCTGATTATAATCCTAACAAGCAAATTGCTGTTTAGCTAATAGGTTGTACTTGCAGAGATTTAGCTGGAGTGGCTCATTCATTCGGAAAATTGGGTTTGGATTTCACACATCAGTGTTTGAATTTCCTAAGTCTCCAATTTTACCACAGGAGCTTCGAGTTCATACCTGCCTTATATCTAACATTAATGATCAATATATAAATCCCAGACTTAGATGAACATTTAGCATTGGAAATGAAAGGGAGAAAGAAAGGATAATGTGTGATCTTGTTAGCCCTCATTTCCTGGTGCAGAACATCAGCCATAACAGAGATAAAGTGCTCACATTTATAGCTTTGTAACTATAGGTTCAGATTCAATGAGAAGCAAATCTTACCAGAAGGTTGGGGCAGATCCCAGTGAGCACCTGGATCTGGCAAGATCTGTGAGAATGGATGATGGCAGAGGGAACTGCAGGACACTGGGGCCTCTTTTCCTGCAAAGCAGTCTAGAACCAGGATTGGAATCCAGATGAGCCAGCAGTCACCCTCCACGTTGAATCAGTATCTGATTGTGTTTTGAAATCAAGATACTGCTTCTGGGAAGATGGCATCCTTTGCAAATCCTAAGAAGGTTCATATATCAGAGGTATGGCCCCTATGCCATAATTTCCTCTCCCATCATAATGACTGGAGAGGATTAACGGGGCTCTGCAACAATTTTTCCAGGCTCCAGCAGGTCCCAATTGTGGGCAGTTGCCATGCCAACTGCTTTAATATTGGGGAAAGCATTTAGTCCCATTGTAAAGATTGGAAAGAAAAGGAAAAGAAATGGGCAATTATGTTGTTCCATAGAGATGCAAGAGAATACATAGAAAGTTTGGGTAAATCCTTGGTTTGAAAGACAAAGAATGGTGAGAAGCCATCTTTGGTTGTCAGAAAGAATCCTGTCTCATTCAGCAAGGTGATTTTTAGCCTCATATATTTCAAAGTTGGAGTTTTTTTCTGCCTCATAATCAAACCATGTTTTAAAAGCAAGAACCTGTTCCCAGTATTCCTACAGAAGTTAAACCAGTCCTTTTACATGGAGTAAAATGGTATAGAAATAACCAGCATCAGGCCTCATCCAGTCCATACCAAAGGGCCTTTCTTCATGAGGAATTTCATTTTCTGGATCGTCAGTGAGTCTGGGTCTTTTCAGCTGCATCAGATAGTGTGGCAAGTGAGTTCCACAAGGGCTGTAGTTGGACAATTTTACACTTGTTCCCACCTCTTGGTAACCCAGGAGAGCAGGGGCCAGAAACTCAGACAAATCCTGGAGCAGTTCCAGGCACTTAGACTACATGGTGGTTTCAGGGCCCCCACTTTTCCCTGTGAGGCTGAAGGCAGGAACAGGAGAGCCTGACCCAGACCGAGGGGTGCACCGAGCTCCCACTAAGCATCTGAGAGGCTCTTGGCATGCCACAGGCTTCCTGTAGCAGTGGCCACTGCAGAAACTCAAACCTGTCTGTCCCACCTTCAAGACCCACCAGGACAGAAGCCAGACGTTCTTCTTACTCCCAGCCATGACTTCCGGTGCCAAGAAAAAACATAAGGTTTGACCTTGGGGGTCCTCTCGCCTTCCAATTGGTAGGTTTGACTTTCAGGCATCTTCCCCACCCTAAACCTCAGCACCCTATGCATTACCCCAACACCTAGGCCCCTTTTTTTCTCAACAAGGTCTTCCCCATCAAAAATTACTTGCATATTTAGAGATTTCTTTCCTTTTTTCTTTACTTGCATCCAAGTGGACCCATCTTGTGTCCCAGTTCCTCAGAGCTTGTGTATCTAAGTAAGTTACTAAAATGTTCTAGAAGAATTTCACAAAGCACATGTAAAAAACTAAGTTCTGAGGAATATTAATCGCTGCTTTGTACACACACATACACACACACACGCATTCACGTACACAAAATGGGAGGAGGCTTCTATGGTGAAATACATTTGGATAATCCTGAGTAAACAGACAATTCTCTCACTTCTGCAGAATTTCTCAGAGCCTTTGCCATGCTCTGAGTGTCTAAGAGGTGAATGCAGGGCGCAGATGTTTTCTCTGGGTTCTCCCAGTCAATAGTGGACAAGTCACCTGGGAAACTAAGCTTTGGCCCTTCCCTTCCCTGTGTTACTAGAACAGCTTCAATTCAGACTGTGTAGGATCCCACAGGCCACTAGATGGCGGTGTTTCTCTATAGCAGGTGGCCCCGCACAAGACAGCCAACAGCTGTTGAGACAAAGCTAGGCTTAGCGCATGTACTCATCGGGGTGCACAGTCCTTAAGTATCCAGTGCTGCCTGATCAATACTGACCTACCACACATGCAACATTTAGGGCATTTATGTTGTGTTTAGTTGAGTAACATCACGTTCCAGGGTCTGATTTGGGTGATTTTTTTGTTTTTGGGTCCAGTGTATATATAAAAAAAAGCTTCTGCAAATATAAGAAAACTCCGTATATAAACCACAAATTAATAAAACACATAAATTATGCATACTAAAGGGAATTTCTCTTTAATGTAATTTAATATATTAAATTTTATATCATTTAATGTATTGAAAATTAGTATACTAAATTTTATATTTAATATTAATATATTAATATTTGATTTTAAATACTAAATTATATTAACAATATGTTAATATTTAATACTAAACATAAAATTTTAATATATTAATTATTTTAATATATTTAATATGTTAAAAGTATATTTAATATATTAAAAATAAGTCATTTCAAATTAATTGGAAAAGAGAGGTTATTGTTACACAAGTAATTGGGTTGTTATATGGGAAAAAAATTTCAATTGTGTTTATCTTACAGATGAATTAAAGAGTGAAACATGCAAACATACACATTAAACAAATACCCAGACCCTTCGCTGCAGTCCTTCAGCTAATGACCATGTTGGCTGTTCCCAGTTCTTCATTCTGGTCATTTCCTCCTTTAGTAATTGGATTTTGTAATAGCACAATTCTAAGATGGTTCCCAAGATTCCTGAACCTTTGTTAGGGAAACAGGAGCATAGGAGAGCCAGGGTGACACCATTTTAAAAGTCAGCTCCATCTTAAAACTAGCAAGGTACATTCCTTGTCAGTCACATGGTCATATAAGATGTCTATGGCTGAGGAAGCAGCTTAGTAATGCCTGCAAAGACAAACCCTAGGACAACCAAACATTCAGATGCTCTGATATCACATAATAATATATGCTTTTAAGATGAGTAGAGTCAGGCCAGGCGCGGTGGCTCATGCCTGTAATTACAGCACTTTGGGAGGCTGAGGCGGGTGGATCACCTGAAGTCAGGAGTTTGGGACCAGCCTGGGCAACATGGTGAAGCCCTATCTCTACTAAAAATACAAAAATTAGCCAGGTGTGGTCGTGTATGCCTGTAATCCCAGCTACTCGGGAGGCTGAGGCAGGAAAATCACTTAAACCCGGGAGGCGGAGTTTGCAGTGAGCCGAGATCATGCCACTGCACTCCAGCCTAGGTGACTGGGTGACAGAGCAAGACTCTATCTCAAAACATAAAAAATATAAGATGATTAGAGTCATGCTTTGATGTACTTATGCACTAAAATGCGAAGGATAACTTCCTTTAGAAAACACTTAAACCAACTGCAAGAGCCAAATTCAGAGGAATTTCTTTTCTGTGGATGGTATATCATTAAACATCCCCAGAATGGGAGATCTGGGGGTGTTTAATGTAGATGTTTATCTTCAGATAGTTGAAGGGCTGCTAGTTTAGGGAAAGTTTTGTTTGTTTTTACTTTGTGGCTATAGTCAGCGTACTATAATAAAGACCTCTGTGCCTAGTAGAATGGTCCAGCACGGGAGTGAGCTACCTTGTCTAAGAGTGAGCTGCTCACTGTCGGAAGTGTTTGCTCCTGCGGGATGGACATCCATCAAGGATGCTGCTGAGAGGAGCCCTGGTTGTTGGGGAAGTTAGCCTTCCATGCCCACAGGGCCCTTTCCTTTGCTAAGGTCCTGTGAACGTGGGAAAGAAACATTGGTCCCTTCAACTCTTTTTTTTTTTTTTTGAGATAGAGTCTAACTCTGTCACCCAGGCTGGAGTGCAGTGGCGTGATCTCAGCTCACTGCAGCCTCTGCCTCCCAGGTTCAAACGATTCTCCTGCCTCAGCCTCATGAGTAGCTGAGATGACAGGCATGCCCTGCCACACCGGGCTAATTTTTGTATTTTTGGTTGAGACACGGTTTCACCATGTTGGCCAGGCTGGTCTCGAACTCCTGACCTCAGATTATCCACCCGCCTGGGCCTCCCAAAGTGCTGGGATTATAGGCATGAGCCACCACACCTGACCAACTCTTTATAGTCTATTGGGAATTCCAAGTTCCTCAAATGGAAAATTTGCTTTGCCTGGACTGCAGGGCTTCTGGCTTGGAGGCTGCTGTCCACTGGGGTGTTTGTGTGTGTGTGTGTGTGTGTGTGTGTGTGTGTGTGTGTGTGTGTCACCAGATGGCACAGGCTTTTAGGTATAAATGTAAGAAAATGAAAAAAACACATTTCAACTAATCAGTAAGGCTATTGCCACAGAAAAAAGGCAATGTAGAAAAAATTAGGTATACTGGAAATGGTAGAGAGAAGTGGGGAATAGGAAGAGATTTGTTAAAGGATACAAAATTACAGGGAGATAGGAGAAATAAGTTCTGATGCTCCGAAGCACTATAGGATGACTATAGTTGACAATAATAAATAGTTTCAAATAACTAGCAGGAGGACATTGAGTGTTCCCAGCACAAAGAAATGATACATTTTGAGATGGGATGGATACACTAATTACCCTGATCTGATCACTATATAAGTATCAAAACATCACTATGTACCCCAAAAATATGTACAATTATTATGTGTCAATTAAATTTTTTTCAATAAAAGCAAAAAAATTAGGTATAGGGTTAGGTTAAAATATAATCATGTTGGCCAGGCGCAGTGGCTCAAACCTGTAATCCCGGCACTTTGGGAGGCCCAGGCAGGTGGATCACCTGAGGTCAGGAGGTCGAGACCAGCCTGGCTAACATGGCGAAACCCCAATTCTACTAAAAATACAAAAATTAGCCGGGCATGATGGTACATGCCTATAGTCCCAGCTACTCAGAAGGCTGAGGCAGGAGAATGGCTAGAACCCTGGAGGCGGAGGTTGCGGTGAGCCGAGGTCATGCCACTGCACTCCAGCCCGGGCAACAGAGCAAGACTCTGTCTCAAAATAATAATAATAATAATGATGTTTACAACATTTAAACCAACTACAAAGAGCCAGAAAGGGCTCAATGGTCACTTCAAGCTGTGATGATTTTGGATGTGATTATTTGTTCCTGTATATAGTCACTTAAGTGAAGCATAGTTTGACCATTTTTTTATTCTGCAGTGTTTCTCGAGGGTGCCTCTGCCTTTGTTAATCACAAAATAACCAGGGGTCTGGAATCTTGCAAGTGGAGATGGGGTGGGAATGAGGGCGATATTTTCCACTAGGGAGAGAGAAGAGGCAGCTAGCTGGCTTATCATTCCTTTTTCACACGCAGCCTAGAGCCAAGAAAAGTAATAATCATTGACAAGGTAAGTAACTCTTGAGCAAGGAGCTGTATCTCTAGATTTAAAAGAAATGCAGATTGTCGGTGGAAGGTGAGGGAGCCTCAGAAGTGTCAGACAGCTGATTTCAAACATCTTCTTGGTCCACTGCCACCCCCACCTTCATTAAGCCGAGCTGAGGCAGGGAGGCGGGTGGCTGGGTGCCAATCATGCTGAGGAGAGATTTCCAGTGGTTCCCCGCGGGGCTCATATTCACATTCCCTAAGAGGACGTTCTGGACCCTCGGGCAGAGCTTTGTGAGAGAAACAAGGCTGGCTTCAAGTGATCTGCAACCAGAGTAATTGGGATTTGACAAGGACTGTGAAAGGCTGATTCTCCCTGTTCTCTTTCATGCTGGCACCGGTCAGAGTGTGGGAACTACTGCCTCAATAGTAAGTACAGTAAGTCCTATGAGAGACTGCGAGAGCGCTCTGGGCTGGGGCCAGGGCCTGCCAGGGCAAGCCAACCGCATGCAGGGGGACCCGGGGTGAGTGGTGTGGGAGCTGGGACATGCCTATGCATGGTGGGAAGCCTTCCCGCTGGCCGGCCAGAGGACATTCTCTCCTGAGCTGGGGGCTGAGCCGGCAGCTGCTGGGGGCGCCCACAGACTCCCTCGGAAGCTCGTGTGCAGAGCTGATGTGTGGCAGGCACGTCCTGACCCTTGCAAGGAGCTCAGGGGAAAGAAGGCTGTTGGCCACAGGCCCACCGCCACGGCCAACAACAGCAGAGACTGGCCCTGGCTGTACCTCTCCCCTCTGGGAGTGAACCGAACCCACCAGGGACTCCTTGGTTCCGTTTAGCTCCGGGAAGGCCTCCCCCGCGGCTCAGCTTGCATCTTCTCTGCTTCTCCCTTCCCAGCCATGGTGTCCTGAATGAGGGGCCCGCTGCCCCAGCTGAGAACTTCCTTCCACCTCCTCCATTTTTGCACTCCTACCTGCTGCCCAGTCCTCCTCCTCCCTGACATTTCTGTCTATTCCTCTGGGTCCATTCCCTCCCCTCCTTTTCCGGCGCTGCCTTCTTTCCTTTTCTGTTTCCCGTCCTTCCTTGCCGGGTGGCTGCTTTCTCTCCAGGTTGTCTTCCTGGGCACTTTCTTCCCTCCTCTTCTTGCTGCAGTGTCCGTTCTTTCTCATTCATCCCACCTGTTTTCCTACTCGGCTCCTTTCCCATCCTCTTGCCATTTTGCCTCCCACTCTCTTTTCCTCCCTGTTTTCCTTCCTTGTCTCCTCTTCCTCCTACCTCCTTTAGTCAGAAGGGAATGGCTGGGGGTGCAGCCCTGGACTGTAAGTGACAAGAGCCCTTCACCTCTGGCCCTGCTAAGTCCTTGCAGCCTCAGGCCTTTGTCCAGGGCTGTGCTGCTTCCGAGAACCACAGAGCAACTTCTTCGGTAGTTACCTCCAAAATTTTCTTTTTCATCCTTTGCTTTTCTTGTTTTCTTTCCTCTCTTCTTTTATTTTTTGGTTTTTATGAAAGGCTCTGGGAAGCTGCCAACATAGAGACTTCTACTTGGGGGCCCATTGTCCTCGGCTTTGCTGTTTTTGCTCTTTTTTTATGTTTGAAGGTTAATCTGTATGACTGTTCATAGTATCAAATAATTCTACATTTCCTTTCTGGGGTGGAGAGTCCTTCGTTCAGTGTCTTCTTCGTACCAACCATGTATTTTCGTGAAACTATAACGTGTTTTACAAACCTTCTTATTTGCCCTCATTTTGTACATTTCTTTGAATTTGAGATTTATTCTACCTTAATTTCCTTAAACCACCATTTCTGTATCTTTCCAAAGAGGAAAGAGATACTGTTGTTATTTCTCTAGCAGAAATCCCCTAGCCTCATCCCCGGTTTGTGACACCACACACAGCTACTTAAAATCTTCTTTTGCTAACTATGTATAAAAGGGTAATTCCTCAGGAAAACAAAGTAAAGAGAGTTTGGGAAGAAGAAAATGTATTTCTAAAATATTGGAAAGCTGAGAGGGGGCCGGAAGCCAGAATTAAGAAGAGCCGGTCAGGTTCAAGGCCTAGTGCTCTCTTAACTACGTGATCTCAGACAAATCCTCCATGCTTTCTACTCCTCACTTTCTCCTCTGTAAAGTGAGAATAACCAACCCTTCCCTTCCCCCATACTAACTGCTACTTCATGAGATTGTAGTGAAGATCTTGTGAAATAGACCAGGCACAGTGGCCATGCCTGTAATCCCAGCACTTTAGGAGGCCAAGACAGGTGGATCACCTAAGGTCAGGAGTTCGAGACCAGTCCGGCCAACATGGTGAAACCCCGTCTCTACCAAAAGTACAAAAATTAGCCGGACTTGGTGGTGGGTACCTGTAATCCCAGCTACTTGAGAGGCTGAGGCAGGAGGATTGCTTGAACTCAGGAGGTGGAAGTTGCAGTGAGCCAAGATCGTGCCATTGCACTCCAGCCTGGGCAACAAGAGCGAAATTCCTTTTCAAATCGAAAGATCTTGTGAAATACACTGGAAAGTGATCGGAAATGCAGGAGTCCAAGCCTCATTCATAGTGCTTTAGAGTCTCTCAAAGTCCTCACTTAAAGGGTTCTGCAGCAAATTAACTTTCAAGAATCCTAGTGGGCCTTACTTAGGGATTTGTTTTCTCTGCCTCCCTAGGAGAACATCTGGGGTTGTCCCCAGCTGCTCCCCACATGGCCCAAGACCTGCTCTTTGGCTTCCAAGAATAATTGGAAACAGTTCAAGTTTCAGCACATCGTGAGGCCTTCTCAGCAGCGTTGAGGCCAGTGGCAGGGACAAGACTTCCCCAGAAGCGAAAAGTGGGGGAGAAGCCAACCCCAGGCCATGGGGCCGGGCAACTGTGAATATGCATGCGGCCAAAGGGAAGGGGTTGATGAATTGTTAAACATCCTATTTCCAGGAGCTGGGTGTTTTCCTGCTGTATGTGTGAGTGCAGGAGCCAAGAGAACCACATACTATGTAACCTCCTTTTTCTGTTCTGTCCCAGCGATCGTAGAAGCCATTGAGATCCCGCAGTTTATCGGCCGCAGTTACCTGACGTATGACAACCCAGATATCTTGAAGAGGTAATAAGCTTCAACAGGCACCTTCCTCAGCTTTCTGGGGGTAAATTTTTCTCTATATCTTTCTCAGAGCTTTTTCTTATATTTCATGCCAGAAGATAATTCTCAAAGAAGACCATTCAGCCCTGGCCTCAGGGGAAAAACACACACAACATGAAATAAACATAGAAACTAGAGCAAAATAAAACAAAAAACAAACTAAACTTGAGAAATTGGCCTTTCAAATAACCCTGTTACAAACAATCCAGTATTTTTCTGGTCAAAGGGCCTGGAGAGAGCAACTTGACTGGTCCCAGAGTTTCCAGTATTCAGGCTTTGAGAAGCAGTGAGAATGTGATGTTCCCAAAGCCTCAGTGATGACTATGATTCTCTGAGAAGGGCAGTTCCATGCTGTGCCATGGCCGGACTGTGCAGCTCCGACCTGGGCCAGCAGCAGAAGGACAGACAGATCCAAGCCCGTTCCCTGCTGGGTCCATACCTACCTTGCATCTTCATCAGCAAAGGTCTCTTGTCCCCTTCAGGCTCTGGCCAGTTCAGTGAGAGGCTTCTCAGCTCTCTTCATGTGGATACAGGGAAATGCCCAAGTCACAGCCATGGCATCTCACCCCTGGTGGCAGAAGTCCCAGCCCTGGCCTGGAGTCCTTGCTCTTCGTTTGGAATAGCCTTTGACGTGGCAAAATCCTCAACTCGGTCAAGCTTGTCTTTGGCACTTTCAGTTTGCCCCTTATCTCTTTCTTTCCCTTCCCCCAGTTCTTTGTGGTTTCTAGTGTGCTATTCCCCTTTCTGCTCCCCACACAGTCATTCTGGGATTTCCCTGCCTCTTCAGATTGACTGCATCTTAACACACAAGGGCAAATCTTTAAACAAAAGACATCCAGTTCTTAGGGTGGAGTTTGGTGACTTGTCAGGGAACAGAAGTGGTTGGGAGGAATTCTCCTAGGGCACTGGATGTCCCTGGTAACTCCCAGCACACCTCAGGCAGACACTGCTTCACTTCTCTAATCCCAGGTTGTGTTTATCTATGTTGTCTTGGCATGGGGACTTAGGTAAAATGGATTCCCAGCCAAGAGAGACTGTCCTCCTTCTTCAGCCCTTTCTCTCCAAAAATGGAAGGTCATTCAGTCCCTAGAAAGCAGTGACAGGGTGAAAGGGGCCCAAGCGTTCAGTCTCTGAGGGTTAGTGAGAGATTACCAGGTGGTTTGGGGGAGTAAAGGGGATTCATGAGAGCAAGAGACATGAGGCCCAAAACCACAGCTACCTTGAGTGCCATAGTGTGTGTGTATGTGTGTGTACACATGCGTGTGTGTGTATGTGTGTATGTGACAGTACAAATGCATGTATGTGAGGCTGCAGGTAAAAGTCAAGTTCAGGATCTATTCCAGTCAGATACCTTTGGTGCAAAGTAACAGAAAGTTCAGCTTAAAATGTCTTACGCATGAGGGATATTTACTATTTCATATCACAAGGTGTCCAGACTTACACTGGATCTTGGGTTGATCAATTAAGAGAAGCAGCTGTACCCTCAAAGATTCCAATCTCATCCCTATTTCTTGCTTGTTGTCCTTAGCATCTTCTCCAGAGGCCACTCCCCAGCTGCCTGTAAGCTGCACATAAGATGACTCTGACTATATCCAGTGGAAGTTAAAAAGCCTTTTTTTCTCATGTGACTCTTTTTAAAAGAGAAGGAATTCTTCCCAGAATTGTATCTCACTGGACTAAAGGGATACGATTGTGTCTCTTCTGTGCTGCCACATGCCTGCCCCTAAATCAATCACTGGCAAGACAAATGGGAACCTCTTGACTGGCTTGTAACCAATCAATATACGCAAGGCAAATGGGAGAGGGAAGGAACCTGAGCGAAAGTCTAGGCTAAGCAGGTCTCTAGGGAACGGGTCAGTGCTTGATTGTGCTGCACCTGGCCTGGGGGACCTCGCACCTCCCTCGCCGTGCTGAGGCCCTGCATGGGGAATGCAAACTTGGTCTCTTCCTGATGAGCTCAGGCTCTGGGAAGCATAGACAATAGTCCCCTCCACTGTTCACGATTGAGGACACTCTGCAGACACAGACCCAGGTGTGTGGGACAGACAGAGGGATGGCTCAGGTGACTAGAGAATGGACAAAGAAACTTTTCCAATAACATTACGCCAGTAGCAATATTAAATTATGTTTCCTCCTATCTCACCCTTGATTCAAGGACCTCAGCCTTCCTCTTTTCCCTGTGCAAGATGAAACACTGATCACGCTAATAAGAATGAATTTCTGAACTAGTCTATTCTTAAGCATTGCTAAGAGCACGTCAGCCTGTGAACCTATTCCCAGCCAGGGATGTAGAGCAAGGAGCCGGCCTAGCCTGAGCACCCCTCCTTTCCTTGAAGCTTCCTGTTCTCCACCCTGGCTCTGCCTCAACACCACTCCAGACCATTCACGGTCAGGCCATGTTCCTTGTCTGAGACGCCATCACTTGGGTATTTTCCCTGTCTAGGCCTTGTCCCCAAGTGACTTGTCACTCACCGGCCAGAGCTGGCCATCCACAGCCGTGGTCCTAGCCTAGAGTGGCTGCCAATTTGAGCCTCTTGGTAAATAGGAAGCACACTTTCTGTTGGGGAATGGGGCCCTTGAGTAGCAAAACAGGAAAAGAATGAGGTGTGTACGGGGTGCAGCCTCAACTGTGACGTTGGCCATAGTCTTGCTAATCTGTCACTCAGCAAATGCTCTGTGGTGGGGTTCACAGTGCTTGGGGAGGGAGACTGCTGCTGAGTGAGCAGTCCAGACCTTTAGATCCGTGGTGCGACTCAGGGTGATGAAGTAAGCATCAGAAAGTGCCAGATTATCCTACATCTGGTTCCTCAGGGCTGGCAGGCAAAACTGGAATTACTCGGAAACAGATGTTGGTAGTTGATTTGGTGGACTTGTTTGTGTATTTCCTCCAGGGTGTCAGGATCAAGATCAAATGTGTTCATGAGGTTTAAGACAACTGCCAAGGATGGCCTTTTGCTGTGGAGGGGAGACAGCCCCATGAGGCCCAATAGCGACTTCATTTCCTTGGGCCTTCGGGATGGAGCCCTCGTGTTCAGGTAACCCACTCTCCAGCTGCCTTCAGCAGCACCTTGCGATTTTCTCAGACATTGCAGATCATGCCAAGCAGAGTGATTCAGAAGGGAGCCAGAACACAGTCTGCTGGAACTGGCTGAAGCCTGAAGCTTCAAGGCTTATTGGAAGCTCCTGGTCTTTCTTTCCAACATTCATCTTATACAGCAGCAGTCAGCAAACTATGGCCTGAAGGCCAAATCTGACCCACCACTCTTTTTTGTAAATGAAGTCTTGCTGGGGCCGGGTGCAGTGGCTCACGCCTGTAATCTCAGCACTTTGGGAGGCTGAGGAGGGCAGATCACTTGAGGTCAGAAGTTTGAGACCAGCCTAAGCAACATGGAGAAACCCCGTCTCTACTAAAAAATACAAAAATTAGCTGGGCGTGGTGGCAGGTGCCTGTAATCCCAGCTACTAGGGAGGCTGAGGCAGGAAAATGGCTTGAACCCAGGAGGCAGGTGTTGCAGTGAGCCAAGATCGCGCCTCTGCACTCCAGCCTGGGTGACAGAGCAAGACTCCATCTCAAAAAAAAAACAAAAAATAAAAAACAAAAACCAAGAGTACCCCAGTATTCCAACAGGAGTTTTTTTGTTTGTTTGTTTGTTTTTTTTATTTTTTGAGACAGAGTCTTGCTCTTTTCCCCCAGGCCAGAGGGCAGTGGTGCAGTCTCAGCTCACTGCAACCTCTGCCTCCCGGGTTCAAGTGATTCTCTTATCTCTGCCTCCCTAGTAGCTGGGATTACAGCACATGCCACCATGCCCGGCTGATTTTTGTATTTTTTGTACAAATGGGGTTTCACCATGTTGGCTGGTCTCAAACCCTGACCTCAGGTGATCTACTCGCCTTGGCCTCCCAAAGTGTTGGGATTACAGGCATCAGCCACTGTGCCTGGCTTGTACTCTTTCATTTATATACTGTCTATGGCCATGTTCATGCTACAGTGGCACACTTGAGTAGCTTCAATAGGAACTGCATGGCAGAGCCTTAGGAATTGACCATCTACCCCTGTGAGGAACAATTCTGTGCCCTTGTTCAAGTGTGTTACTGCTGCATCCTCCCTACTCATAAATTAGGAAGGGGCAGAAAGAGGACTTGGATACTGCCAAGCACGAAGGCCAAGCATGGAAGCGAGTACTCAGCCTAAGACTCAGCAGCTCAGGGAGGTCTAAAACCTAAGCTCCAGGAGCCCTGACTTTAAATTCTGACTCGGCTCCCTGTTAGCTGTATAGCTGTGGGAAGGAGAATCCCTGCTTTCAAGTCTCCTGCTGCCCAAGGAACAAAGCACAGATTCGTGTCTCAGTGGATCCAGCCAACATGAGCATTTTGTAAATGCTTCTTGGGTGTTACCGATAAGGCGGTGCCAGAAGTTCTTCCTTCTTTTAAGTGAATTTAGACTGTTTTCAAATGTGTCAAATACATAGCTATGAAGTAGTTAAAGAATTACCTGAATGATTTCTCCCTACCCTTCTTATCAGATTGGGTGAAAGCTGAGCTTCCAAGGGGCAGGGCCTGTCTCCTGTAACATGAAAACACTTCTCTAGAGATTGTCATGGCACATCCTTACACGAGGTTAGAAATCGCTCCTCTAGACAGTGGCTTTCCGAGTGTGGTCTCCAGACCAGCAGCCTCAGCATCATCTGGGAACTTGTTAGAAATCCACATTCTCAGGCTCCACCCTGAGCTACTGAACCAGAAACACTCTAGGGGTGGGGTCCAGCAATCTGTGTGGTAACTGTTTCCCCAGATAATTCTGATACCCTCAAAGCTTTGAGCTCCATGGGGGAGGCATTTCTCAGGCTTGTACTTCTTAATTCACCCTCTGATGACTAGCTGGAGTGGCCGCTAAATGATATGAAAGTAATTGAATTGAAATAGACAAAGGAGGACTCACTAAACAAGGGAGAAGTTGAAGACTTAATTCTGGGGCTTCTGTTGGTCCTGTGCTAAGATTACTGACAGCCCAAGTAGGATAACAGAAATCTTTCCATTTGAATAAAAGGCATTTTGAGAGGCAATGTCACTTGTCCAGTGTCATGCTATTGCCTAAATAGGAGAGCATGCTAAGTGACTCAGTCCTATGATTGCTGGGGACTTTGGAGAGTCGTGTGTAGTTGAGGCTGGAAGCTGGTAGGTGAGAGGCAGCTTCTCACCATCTCCGCCTTCCTGTCCTCCATAGCCTCCCACCCATTGCTGGCCCAGAGGTTGAACACAGAGTTCTTCACACCCTATTTCAGGCTGGCTGCCTTGAAGCCATTTTCTTGTGGTTTTCCTGTGGTTAACCTCATCAAGGCCTCAAGTACTTGATTGTGCCCAGAAAAGAGAACTGAAACAGTAGCTCAGCTGTGGGTGGGATGGTCCAGCTTCCCCCTAAACTGCCTGCTGAACCTATTCACCACCCACTCTACCCCAGCAGGGAAACAGCTCCCACCAGCTCCCACACTGAGCCCTGGAGAGCCCCGTCCCCTCTCCCACCTGCTTAGCATCCTTCAAACAGCTCTACTTTATCCTGGACATATTTCTTGTTACCATTTCTTTCTCAGGATTCTGAAAATTGGCCCTCTGTTTTTCATTTTAATCCTGGAGTTTGGATTGTGATCTGTGTAAGATACACTGCTGAGCCCAGGCTGAGGCTGACTTCTGTGCCTGCTCTGGTCCTGGAACCGCCCCATCACTGCCGTTCTGTTCACTGCTGAGCCCAGGCTGAGGCTGACTTCTGTGCCTGCTCTGGTCCTGGAGCCACCCCATCACTGCTGCTCTGTTCGTCCTCCATCTGGGTATTATCCCACCACATCAATGCCCCCGATGCTGATGTAGGGAAGCGTCCCAGCGGGCTGGGGACAGAGAGGAATTCCAGTGTAGGCCAGTAGTTTGAAGATGTCAGCATACAGTGAATCACTGGGGAGCTTGTTTCAAAGGTAGATTCCCAGGCTTGCCCCCTGAGATTCTGATGCAATTGGTGGGCACAGGGGTCTGATTAGAAACAAGCACCCAGGTGGTTCCAGGACCCATACCCTGAGAAACGGGGTCTGAAGTGGCTTTGGAATCACACATGCCTGATCCCCTATGTGGGCCCATGCAAGTTACCTAAATCTCAGCCTCTGTCCCCTCCTTGCAAAACGACAGGGTTCGCTGTAAAGATTAAATGAATGAATTCATGTAAGGGGTTCAATGCGGGGCAACTTTCTCCTTCCTACCAGTTCCTTGGGGTGCATTGTCAACCCTGTATCCAAGCTGCACTAAGTGCTGCCTCTTTTAGGAGTGGTGGGATTATTCGTTTGGCTCCTATCATGTGCAGTGCTTCCTACATAGCTAATTAATGATAATGATAAGAAAAATTATGATCCTTGCTCAAGCATTTTCTGAGTCTTAGAAGCCTTTACCTCAGACAGATAACATGTAGTTATTATTAAAATGTAGTTCTTATTTTTATTATTGTTACTGTTATTTTTAATAAGTCATGGGCCCTGCCCCTGAGGAGCACAGATCTGTGCAGTCTGGAGAGTGAATCTTTCTACAGAGCAGACAAATTGTTCTTGAGGTTTCAGTGTTTGATCCAGGCTCAAAGCAGATGAAGAGGAATCCTAAGATAATAAAATACCGTCTCAACTTTCATGACTTTCTTCACCTAAATGCTGGTTCTTTGGCTAATTTAGTGCTCAAAGCCTTTCAGCCAGAGAATAGGGAAAAGCGATGGGATTCTAAAAATGTATGTATGTATATATATTTATAGTTTTGGTGCAAGATTTAGCAGAGAAAAAAGGAAATCAAAGTGCTCGTGAAAATGAGTGTGTTTTTCTGTTTTCTGTTTTGCTTTTGTTTTGTTTCATTTTGTTTTGTGATTGTACGTGGGGCATAAAACCTACCGCCGGCGGGGTTTGTGAACGTTGCTTGACCGTTCACACTGAACATTGCCCACTTAGTTTCACCTCATCACGTCTTCATGCAATGAAGAGGGGAAGAGACTTGACATTAGTAAAGTGCCTTGTGCTGCAGTTTAAAGGGGACATGATGAAAAGTGTCACCACAGGAAAACAGGAAGGTGGCCGAGTGGTTTCCAAAAGGCCTCACCTGAAGGTATTTCCGAGTGGCCCACCTTGGTGCTCTGGCTCACAGCCTCTACTGCACACCAAGACGAGCGGCCCAGAATAATCCATCATGGCAGCCAGGTTCCCAAGACATGGGTAGAGAAGTTAGACATAAACATTCTTATATCTGTTTCTACATTTTTATACTGAGGCATGCCTTCCTGCCATGCACGCTTGTTCAGTGTAGAGCTTGACACATTTAGAATATGTAAACACTGATTCACTATCACCCAGAACAAGATATAGAACATGTCCACCACCCAAAAATGCTCCCTCATTCTTCTCCCGGTGAAGGTAACCACTATTCTTGGTCATTTATGATTGTATATATGAGGGAGCTTTTCCAGGGTGAGTATCAGCATGTCAGGAGAAGTGGGAGGTTCTTTGGAGGGTCTGAAGTCAGATGGAATTGGGGGGTTGGGGAACCAGGCCATGGAGAAGCCAACTGAGTTGACCCCTCCCACAGTGATGGCTAGATTCCCATCTGCCAGATTCACAGTTGACTCCCTAGAGCACATTCTGGCTCTTGGCCTGAACAAGAGAGTTGTCGGGTTGGAGAACAGAAGGAAGTGCGTGCATCCTTTGTCTAGATGGGCTCTTAGACAACTGAAAAGGTTTTCATTCACTGCACCACAATCATGCAGCAATCCAGCCTCCCTGCACTTACACAGCCAGGTCACCTTGATTCTGAGATCTGGGTGTTCCGGACTGCTTTGGTTATATATTGACAGCTTGTTGGCTTACTTTCCCACATGGCTAGTCTTCTAGGAGAGCTGTGACACATTCAAGCCTTGGTGGCAACTTTCTCCTTCCTACCAGTTCCTTGGGGTGCATTGTCAACCCCATATCCAAGCTGCACTAAGTGCTGCCTCTGTTTGGAGTGGCGGGATTATTTGTTTGGCTGCTATGATGTGCAGTGCTTCCTGCATATGTCATGTTACTTAGCATTCCCTAGGATTCTTCAGGGAAGGAATTATTATCCCTGTGTGACAGATGAGAATATTTTGAAACAAGTTGCCCAAGAGCTATTAACACAGAGCTATTAACTAGCGAGTCAGGGGATCAAGCCATGTCCATTGAATGTGAGTGTCCGTGCTCTTTCTATCACCCCATGCCACCTCTCAGAATGGCCATAGATAGTAATTCAGCTAAGTTTCTGCCCACCAGCAACTCGCCCTACTTCCTATTCATTCAAGAAGTATTTAGCCATCAAATCATGAAATCTCAAAATTCCACCGCCAGACTGCTTTATACAAGGAGATACTTGATGTGGGAAAATTCATTAGAAAACAGTGGACTTTTCAGGGTCAGAGTGGCAGCTTTGTCCCAGTGTTTGTTGAGTCACCCCAAGTCCTATTCTTGGTTAAATGTCAATGGGCTGGATGAGTTCTTTGAGCCTCCATTATCGAAGGAATGACATATGGTGCTTTCTCTGCAGAAAGCCAAGCACTTCCTATTCTTGCTGTTTTCTCAGAATGAGTACATGCGAGTGCCTGGTAACTCATCCAGGTTTTCTCTCGACATCCCTCTATCTTGGGCAATGAGGTGAAGGAGAGATATGTCCTCTTACAAAATGAGGAGGGAGTATCCCAGGTGGAACATACTTCCCTTCAAAAGCTTGATGGCCTAGGCTTTGTTGTATTATCCAGGGAAAGTCTGGGCAGTTGGCCCAGTGCCCAGTCTAGAGTAGTCACTCACTAAATATCTGTCCAATTAAATTTAATTAGAATAATTGAATGAACACTGGATTAAGGGCGATATTTCTCTCTGGTAATGACATGTTCATGTTTTCTGAAACCCTTACGGTATCAGGGTGTCTGGGAACTGAAATAGAAAATAGGAAGCCACTAGAGAAACCTGATAGCAGAGTTAAATGGAATGAGGACAGAGGATACACCAAGTTCAAGTTCTACATTAGGTTTGTGATTTTAGGCAAATTCCCTTAATCTCTCTGGAGCTCACCCTACTCTTCAATGTTCAGTTTAAAAAAAAAAAAAAAAGTGAAAACAGATGTATTCATTTCTTAGGCCTCTGGTAATGACCATAAATTAGGTGGCTTAAAACAATAGAAATGGGCTCTCTCACGGTTCTGAAGGCTGGAAATCCATCATGCAGTGCTAGGGTTCGCTTCTTCTAGAGGGTCTCAGGGAGAATCGGCTCCATGCCTGTCCCCCAGGTTCTGGTGGTGGCTGGCAGCCTTTGGCGTTCCTTGGCTTGGAGATGCCCCACTGCAGTCCCTGCCTTCATCTTCCCATGGTGTTCCCTGTCTCTGTGTGTCTCTGGCTCCGTGTCCAAATCTCTTCTCATAAAGATACCGGTCATATTGGATCCATGGCTGCCCTAATCCAGTATGACTTCATCTTAACTAATGAATCTGTAAAGACCCTATTTTCAAATAAGGTCACATTCTGAGGCTCTGGGTAGACATGAATTTGGCGGGTGGAGGGAGTGGGCAGACCATCATCATAACACAGTGTAAAACATTACACACGATAAAGCCCTTCTTGTTATTCCTGATACTCTAGTACTGATGTTGCCTTACATAAGGGCATTAAAAAACAATCTTGATAACATTATGCTAAGTGAAGTAAGCCAGTCACACAGTCCCAAAAAGACAAATACTCTATGATGCCTCTCATATGAGGTATGAAGAAGAATCAAATCCATAGAGTCAGAAAGTAGAAGGCTGGTTGTCAGGGGCTGAGGGGAGGGAAGAATGAGGGGTTATTATTTAATGCAATGCTTTGTGTTGTAAGATGAGTTTTGGAGATTGCCAGCCCAACAATATGAATATGTACTTAATACTACTGCACTGTATGCTTAAAAATGGTTACGATGGCCATGGTTATGTTATGTATGTTTTACCATAATTTAAATGTCTGATAATTTTTAATTACATGAACCAGCCTGGAAACCCACCAACTTTTATAGCACTCTTGTTTTCTGTTAAGAAAACTGCACTCTGAGTTGCAAAGAACTTTTGCCCTGAGAATCATCTATGAACCATGTCTGCCTGTGCCTCAGTGTTTTATTCTGTTCTCTTCTTCTTCTCCAACGCTTTAGCTATAACCTGGGCAGTGGTGTGGCATCCATCATGGTGAATGGCTCCTTCAACGATGGTCGGTGGCACCGAGTTAAGGCCGTTAGGTGAGTCCCTCCTGCAGCATGAGCCAGAGCCAGAGCTGAGCAGTGGTGGGATGTGGTATCCAGTTCCCTTGTAGTCCCACTGTCCTGTTCCCCAACTTTGCCTGGCATCCTAGTACCCCTGATCCAGGGCATTCAGGGAATTTTCTATGAACTCCCACTGTGCCCTACACTGACACTAACAGGCCAGAGAAACTGAACCCCCAAACCTTCACTAAGCAGTAACCTTCTGGAGAAGAAACCTTTTGATGGCTGAACTGGAGGAGCCTTGAGAGTTCAGGGTATGTGGACTTTAAAGAATGTTTGGGCCGGGCATGGTGGCTCACAACTGGAATCCCAGCACTTTTGGAAGGCTGAGGTGGGTGGATTGCCTGAGCTCAGGAGTTTGAAAGCAGCCTGAGTTACATGGCGAAACCCCATCTTTACAAAATACAGAAATTGGCTGGGTGTGGTGGCACATGGAGGCTGAGGTGGGAGGACCGCTTAAGCCTGGGTGGTGGAGGTAGCAGGATCATGCCATTGCACTCCAGCTTGGGTGACAGAGTGAGATCCTATCTCAAAAGAAAGAAAAAAAAAAAAAAGACTTTCAAATGTCATCGTACAGGCAATCCTCCCCCATCCATCTGGCTTTTTTTGTTTGTTTCATTTGTTTTGAGGCAGGGTCTCGCTCTTTCACCTAGGCTGGAGTACAGTGGTGTCATCATGGCTCAGTGCAGCCTCGCTTGCACTCCCAGGCTCAGGCAGTCCTCCCACCTCAGCCTCTTGAGTAGCTGGGACCACAGGTGTGCACCATCTGCCTTGCTATGTTGCCAGGGCTGGTCTCAACCTCCTGGGCTCAAGTGACCCTAACCCTAACCCTTTGACCTCCCAAAGTGTTGGGATTACAGGCATGAGCCACTGCACCCGGCCACTTTTTTTTTTTTTTTATAACATTACCTAAACCTTAGAAGCTGACAGTATTTCACCCAGCCCCAATTACTTATCTCCCCATCACAGAGGTAATTACCACCCTGACTTCTGATTAACTTTGGATGAATCATTCCTTTGCTCTTCTTTGTATAATAGTTTTACTATTAATACCTTTGTCCATATTTCTAACAACATATTTTCAGAAACCAGATAGCAGGCTGAAACTTAGAAATGTCAATCCCACATGTTACATGAAGGTCCCAGGAGAAGATAAGCTGAATCGAGGCTCTGGTTGGGGTTCCCTGAGAATTTATCATAACCCTTTCTGGGGAAGCCAGTGGGTAAAGTCATGAGTGAGGCCTGGGAAACATGGTGCCTACCATGGCTACTTTCCTACTCAGCTCCCATGTAGGCTGCGATGGGGAGAGCTTCACTGGGCCCCCAACCCCTGGCTGCTGGGCCTGCCTTTGAAACCCTAGAGGAAATGGGGATACAGAGGCAAATCTGTGCCTCTCAGCTTCCCAGGTGGCCTAGAAAGCCCTTGAGACCGAGGGTGATTTTGATGAAGTCCCAACTCTAACTTCCTGAAAAAGAAATGTTTTCCCATCATGAATATCCACATGCTTGGATTTCAAATAGTTTCTAGACTACAAGTCAAAAATTAACTCCAAAATACTCTGAACTCTATGGCTTCTAACTTCTTCATTTCTCCCTCTTACCCATCTTTAAAGAGGCTTGGCTGGAAACATCTAAAGGAATATGAAATGCTTGAGCTCTTTACCTCTAACTACACTTGATCCCTATAAATCCCCACCCTGGGAACATCAGGGAAGAGCACCCTTCTCCCACTTTCCTTGGGTGGAGACCATTGGTAGAATACTCACACATTGTGGAATAATTTTTAAACCTTTACAGTTGTTGTTGGGGTTTGATTATGTATATCAAGATACACACTGGTGAGGATACCAGGCACTTCCTAGACATCTAAGGAAACTGATCTTAAATGATCTTCCCCTAGACTGTACAACTGTTTGTGGGAAAAGCCAAGATTAGAATCCCAGCTCAAAGCCCTTTCCTTCCCACCCCATGATGAAACTCACCCAAAGCTAGGATTTCAGATGCTTGGGAGGGATAAAGCAGTGGAAGAATTTCACATGTCAGAGTGTCAAGCTGGGCACCATGCAGATGACTCAGCAGACTTGGCTTTTCCTATTGGCATGATGGATACATGTCCTGGTGGGTCTTAGGTGGCAGTGAGGCTGAACAGAAGGAGTTGAGCCCAGAACTGGATGAATGGGAGGATTCCAGCAGATGCTGAGAGTTGTGAGCAGACAGGCCTAGAAGGGAGGATACAACAGATATCAGGGGGAACTGGGTTAAGGCCATGGATATCAATTAAGGTAAGAAGGATTGAGTGGATACCTTAATTCTCTGTGGCAGGCTCCAGGGTTAGAGATAGAAGTGTCAGTGAAAAGGAGATTGCCCAGGAGGCCTTGCTTTGGACCCTGTCTTGCTCTGGGGAATCCTGGTCTTGCAGGCATTAATCCCAGCAGAAAAGAGAAAATAAATTCCAGTTTATTGAACATCTCCAGGTGCCAGGTACTTTTCATACTTTGTCTCAGTTAATATTCACAGCAACTTAGGTTTTATAATCTTCATTTTATGGATAAAAATGATGATATGATAATGATATTGATAACAATAGCAACACATTCCTTTACCAGTCTTTATAGAGCAAGATATATATTAGGTATCATGCCCTGTGCTTTGTACACATAACATCTGATCTCCACAATAATCTTGGGAGATGGGCATCGCTATTCCCATCTCAGGTGAGGACGCTGAAGCTCCACAGATTCCCTTGTTCATTCATCTTCTGGGATGAGCCTTATATTATTCCAGACATAGGAGATACCTCACTGAAGAAAATTAACATCCTTGCCTCATGGTCTTGCATTCTAATGGTAAGCAACAGACAGTACATAATAAACATGATAAAGAAGCATGTTATTATGTTAGAAGGTGATACCACATTTTTTCACATCTAAGATGCCATTGATTATAAGGTATATCTTCATTTTAGATATAAAAAATGAAAAATTCTTAGACTTTATGAACTAGAGTAAGTAGAAAAAAATGGAATATTTTAGAGTAATTTCTTTTAAAAGGCAGGGCAAGCAAGGCAAGCTGTTGCGGGTACTGCCTGTCACAGCATTCAGGTACAGGATTCTAAGAAAGTACTTCCCAAATGGGAAGTTTGTGGTCTCAAAGACGGGGACAGAACAACAGGAAGTTCTCTAAAGCTCTAGAGGAGGTGCTATCAAGAAGTGAGGCCTGAGTGAGTCCACCCCCTAGTGCTATAAAAGCAAATGTATTTGCTCGAAGAAGGCTCATGGGGCTGGGTAGGTTTGAAAAACAGCTTTGAAAACTGCAAAGCCCTTGCCACCAATGAACACCTCCCTTTTCCTGTCTTCAGAGTCACTTTAGGGCTCTGTGGGTTCTTTAGAAACTTCCGAGCCAGTCTTCCCATAGAATGATCCTCTACCTACAAAAACTGCTTCGTTGGCTTCTCATTATACTTAGAATCCCAGCTCCCTATGGCTTCCCATGCCTCGCCAGCAGCTCTCCTCCCCTGCGCTTCACCTGAAAGGTTTTCCCTGGCCCGCTGTCACCTTCAGGATAAATTCTCAACTCCTTACGAGTGGTTGACCGTTTGCTTGGGGCTTCATCTTTCCCAGCCCCAGTGTTTTGTGAGTTCCATCTGTGCTAATCCCTGCTCTTTCTCTTTGCTGTTGTTGCTTCCTCTGTTTGCATAACCTTCTCCTTCACTTGACTTAACCTACCCGGGCTACAAGACACATTTTGGCCAGAATCTCCTGTGGGCACCTTTTCCGGACCATCTGTCTAATAACTGTCCTCTCCCTAGTCTAAGTTAGGTGCTGCTCCTCTGGTGGAATTCCACAGCACCCTGTGGTCTTCGTGGTGGAGTGCTGGCACTGTGTTGTCATTCACAGTTTGACTTTTTGTCTTTCTCAGTAGACTGCAGGCTGCCGAGGGCCAAAAATTTGCCTTTTGCCTTGATTTCTGCAGCCCCATCATTTAGCACAGTGCCTGGCACGTAGCGGGTCCCTTTAATACATTTGTATTGAAATGAATGAATGATTGAACGAACCCCAAAAATGCCAGGCTTTTTGTTCTTTTTTGTTTCGGCATTTTGCAGGGATGGCCAGTCAGGAAAGATAACCGTGGATGACTATGGAGCCAGAACGGGCAAATCCCCAGGCATGATGCGGCAGCTTAACATCAATGGAGCTCTGTATGTGGGTAAGTGATCGACCCTCGACCAAAGCTAACTTAGGCCAGTGCTTTTCTTATTAGTCTTCCATTTGCTGTGCCAAGTCTGCACGCTTGGCTGGATCAAATACCTGAAAATCAGGAAGCCCTCCAGATATTCCGTTCTTTCATTTTCTGAACAGCTGACTCATGGCTGAGGGGGCAGGAAGGGCTCCCTTCGATGCTTTTATGCTTTGGACAGATCCACCAGGAAAACCAGGCTTTTCTTGTTTGTAGAACAAGAATCTGCTAAATATAGCTCCATGACTTCTCTCTGACAAAACAGGACCTGTTTTCTTTCCCCTTGCAGAATAGAATGACTAGTATTTCTGTAAATGGCTTATTAGAATTAATTTACTAGTGCAGATGCATAAAAATGAAAAGCTATTTTTATCTATATGATATTTTCTATTGAAAGCATTCAACATTAGTGCATTTCTTTTGGTTTAAGATGACATCACTTCTAACTACACATTGCATTCTGTTGACATTATACCACACTTCAAAATTTACTAGACACTGTTTGGTCTCAAGGTGGTCAGTTGGGCCAGAAATCACACATGAGGAATGAATTTATAGCTTTTGATTGTGTACCAAACTGATCCACGTCAATCTGTTCCTTCAAGGATAATTATAAAATAGTGAGAAATGAGGTACCGAGCAGCTCAAGGGGCCCACAGCCCTCACTCACGTATCCTATGAATCGAGGGATGCCTTGAGTAGCAGACATTCAAGTGCCCCAAAGTGGAACCCCGACCTTGCCCTGCTGACACCTGCCCTTTGGCTCACCTCATCTCCCTCTTGCTTCCTGGCAGGTGGAATGAAGGAAATTGCTCTGCACACTAACAGGCAATATATGAGAGGCCTTGTGGGCTGTATCTCTCACTTCACCCTGTCCACCGATTACCACATTGCCCTGGTGGAAGATGCCGCAGATGGGAAAAACATCAACACTTGTGGAGCCAAGTAACACCAGCTGGCCTTGCCCAAGGGACAGAGCCTTCTATTCTGAGAATCCCAGGGGCCCTGAGATCCTGCCTGATGCTATATGCAGAGGCCCAGGGACCAGGTGTGTTTCCTCTCACCAAAAAGAAAGTACACACTGATGAGAAACTGAGAACCAAGATAGGCATCCCTGGGTGGCCTTTCCTGCTGACACTCCGCGAGCTGACCCAGCAGAATTCTCCGTGTAGGAAGCATCGGACCTTGTCCATTGAATATGTAGCAGCTGCCAGAGATCACACATCAATGCAAATTCCAGAGCCTGTCTGCTATAGCTCAATGACTGTGTTGTGATTCATGGTACATTAAAGAGAGAGAGAGAGAAAGAAACCCCCAGGGCAGTATTAAAATACTTCTCTCCTTCCCTGACTCATGAGGCTCTTCCTGACAGCAGAATGACTGTGTGCCCTTGAACTTCACATTTCCCACCTTGACCCGTCGATTGTTCGGATTAACCCCTTCCACTCCTCACTGGCTGGCTCACTGTGTTCTGACTAGTCCATGAAAATAAAGATGGAAGGAGACCAAACACAGAATCATAATCATAATGCGGCCCCTTCCCCAGAGCTTACCTCAAATGTGAAATTCCTACTTTTTATAATGCAGAGTTAAGGAGCTGAGCCCCGTGATTTTGTAGCTGTACTTTTGTACGTGTATATTTTTATAGCTGCAGACTGTCCACACAGTATACTTTTGGAAGTTTGGGTGGATGACCCTGAGTTCTTGCACACCTTTCCTAAAAATTTCTCCCAAAAGAGACTTGTTTGGGCCGTTTGTGGTGTCAGTGGAATGGATAGGTAACTTGGGTGGGCGACTTGGGGAGCTGACCATCCTCTTTTGGTAAATGTTGATGGCTCAAGGGGATGAATATGAAGCTTTCCAAGATAAGCAGATTAAAAGGAACTTGTGTTACCGAGGTAGGTCACTGTCATTTTTGCTTTAAGAGAGGGGGAATATCTGTAGTAAACTTGAATAAAGGGGACAAAGCTAGAACTTACTCATTCATTCATTCACTTATGGAGGTGTTACTGATTTTGCGGAGGTCAGGTCCATACTAACGGACACTAATACAATCAGTGTTTCTAAGGCTGTGCAGGGGTCAGGGGACATGCTGTCAGGATGGTCTGAGCATCTGGGTGAGAACCAGAGAAACAGGACTTCTTCCTTCTGTACCATGAGCTGTGCCCCTTCGCTATGCATGCACTTGACCCCAGATACAGCTGGTTCACTGGCAGATCCCCATGACGGACTTACTAAGGGAAAGGTGAGGTGAACACTGCCCCCAGAAGGGGGAAATATGATCTAACTTATGCAAGAGCCTATAATTAGTCCCAGTCTTGACTCTACTTTTGTTTGTGCAGCATTCGTTCACCAAGACTTGGGGTTTGTGCAAGGCAGTTTTAAGCACATAATGTAATCATAAAAGATGAATAAACTAGAGAGGTTCACTTTGTGCCCCAATCTCCTGTCTTTGGGAAGCTTTGATGGCCAGGATCCTTTCTCCCAGAGGAATCATGGTAATCATCATCATCATCCACTCCTAGGCACATAACCTTACATGAGTGCAATCCAGAGAAAGGCCACATGGTAGAAAGCGGGTCCTTCACCTCCCAGACACCCTCGCCTCAACACCTCTTCCTTTGATACTGTTGGGACCAGTGCTTCCCAAGATGTCATGGAGTTGTTTTACGGCCCATTTTGATGGATTCCCTCCAGCCATAAATATCATTGTGATCTTAGCAAAATCTTCAGCTGAATTGAAGCTAGAAGAGCTGTTGCTGATGAGTTGTTGTTCCATGAAAGTGTTATCCAGAGAAAAATGCAATGTCCCAGGGATGCAGGCCTGGGAGTAGAACCACCTGCCTCTGGGTGGGAAGCAGATGAGGCTAACGGGAGAAGAGTGACATGATGACAGGGTCAGGGGAGTAGGGATCTGACAGGTGAGAGAGCAGCAGAGTGGAGGGATCCCAGAGGAGCTGGTGACCTGGGAGGCTCGGGCTCAGAGGACAGGGTAAGAGACAGTGTATCCTATGTGGGCTCCTGGGTGTCCAGTTTTCTCTCTATGTGTATCTGTTGTCATGGCCACAATAATACTGCATAACAAAAATCACAAAACTGCAATGGCATACAGCAATGAATGTTTATTCCTCACGTGCCTTGAGTGGTCAGCTTGGCAGCTCTGCCAATCTTGGCTGGGCTTGACTAGGTGGGATCTTCTGGTGTCGGCTGGACTTGCTCACACGTGTTAGGGTTGCTAATTCAGGATAGCCTTGGCTGGGTTGATGAGGTGGCTTGTGTCTGCTCCGTGTGTTTCTTGTCCTCCTCCTGGGCCAATGGGCTGACCTGAGCATGCCCTTGTCCTGACGATGGGGGAGGGCACAAGCACAAGAGTAAAGGTGGAAGACCTTTCGTGGCCTCGGCTTGGCACTGCCACACCCTAATCATCTGTGGATTCAAGAGAGGAAGAAATGGGCCAGCCCCCACGTGACATATGGGCTCTTCTCCAGCATGAGAGAACTACCAAGCTGCCTGGCGGAGGGCATGGACTCAGGAGCAGTAGGAAAGCATCACTGCTGATGCAATCGGTCCACCGCAGCAATTCCTGTGTCATTCACGACAGACTGCAGTAGGGATGCCGTGACCCCCTGGCCATAGCTCTTCTCTGACCTTCTCTAACCCTTGGGGCTGGAGGCAAGGTCCATGATGTTCTCAGTGCCCAGCTAGTCCAGGCCAGGCCTGATGGGAGCAGCACCTGCCCTCCCCCTCGCATTGCGGTATCCTCTCTTTCCCTTGCCCTCCTTCCACCTGCTCCCTGACACTTGGCAGTTGGCCCCGTTGCTGTTCTGAGGAGGAGGGACTGGACTGGCTGGGAGATGGGATCTGTGCCTGGCTTTTGGGTAGCCGCTGTGGGGAGAGCATGTTGGAGAAGGCTGGCCAGGCTCTTGGCTGGAGAGAAAGGTCTGGGGTGTTGCCAGGGAGCTCAGAGGCTAACAGCGGTCCCTGTCCTAGGAAGGAAGGATAGAGTAGGGCACGGGATCCTGAAAAGCTTTTCTCCCACAATCAGGATCCGAGAAAATTCCCTGGAACCTCCCACATGTTCGAAGCAAGGCTGACCAAGTGTGGGCTGAGGATGTCCTTGCTTTTCCTATTAAGATGGACTTCCATAACCCTCCATGTTCCTGGAGACCCCACCTCAGGATTTCTCTCAGGAAAGTCTGTGGGGTCTTCTGCGTCCCCTCCTGCGGCTGCCCAGGCAGCTCCCACGGCCTGCCCACCGCCCTGAAGGCCACCCCGCTCTCCTACCCTGGTATTTGTCTTTCATTTCCTGACACAGTCCTGTTCCCGTCTCCAGGCCCCTCCAACACAAACACGTCGGCTGGTGTCCACACACAGACTGCCCTGCTGGCATGGGCACTGGCGCTTTCCTGCTGCTGCCCCCTCTCCTTCCTCCCTGCCCACCTCCTCCCCTGGCCCTGCAGGAGCTGCCGCCGCCTCCCTGCGTGGGAGGAAGGAGCTCGGAAAAGTGCCCGGAGCTGGAGCTGGCAGGCCCAGGGCTTTCCACTTGGAGGAAACGCTGCATTTTTCACCTTTAACCCAGAAAAATATGGTTCTCAGAAAGCTTGTTTTTAGCACTGTGAGTTCCCAAAGGAGGAAGAATAGGCAGTAGGAGGGGCCCCCAGCCCCTCTGAGCTCCGACAGCAACCCCCACCCCAGAATGCCCTTCTTCCTGGGAGGGAATGACCCAGGGGCAGCCTGCAGAGGCCCAGCTGCAGGAAAACAAAGGCAGAGAATTCCAGCTCCGAGTGGAAAGACAATACTTTAGGAGAGGAGCCTGGACAAGGCGTGAGCCGCTTCCCACCTCCTCCCTGCCTCTTCTAGCTCCTGCCCAGTCCAGGAACGCATAGTAGTTGCCCTTGGAGCTGGGGGTCAGTCCAGGCACACCCACCACCGCCCAGACCCTTAGCTGAGAAGGGGGTAAGATTAGCTTATCAAAGGCGGGACGACATTCTCCAGCACTTTCTCCCTGGGGAGACAGCTGCCAGCATGAAATCAAAATTAGAATCCGAAATCAGGGGTCTTACAGCTTTAGCCCACTCCCACATTATTTCTCAACATGGAGATGTGGGTCGTCCGACGGTATCCTATCTATCTGGGGACTTATCCGGCACACATGCTTACATGAAAATGTAAGCAGCCCTGCCTCAACCATTGTGAGGCCAGAAGTCCCAGGGCTGCCGGCATTTAAGCCGGTGGATCCTGTGGAAGTGAGAGGCTGCCGTTAGAAAGTTCCAGCTTACAGGTGGCTATGTTCGGGCCAGCGAAATGACTAATCCAATGCAACAGCATGAGCTGGCTTCTGGGCTAGGCCCTGTGAGTAACCGCACCGCAACCTCACAGTCAAAGAATGTTCACATATTTGATCTTCATAACAGTCCTCCTCCTATGATGGCCGGAGCAGATGGGCATGGACTGTTTGACTTAGGAAGACAGATGCTGGCCAGAAAGACTGGGTGACTTGCCCATGGTTCCACCACGAGGACGCAGCAACGATGCTGTGCCATGGAGCTTTTCTGCCCTTACCCTGACCTCTGGTCAGGTGCAGTCTGCCCAGGGACACCTGCATTGTTGAGGGACATTCCGGGGCTCCCTTGGGTTAGCTGTCGTCGACAGTATAGTCATGTAAGTGAGGGAGATTCAGACAAAGGTCAGGTCCCAAGAGTCCGCTTGCCAGCGCATGCCATTTTCTCATCACAGCCCTGAATCTGCCGTCTTTCAAAGCCCTTCTGTTGCAGGGACTCTGGGTTGAGCAAATCTGAAAGCAGAAACTAAAGAGCTAGTCCAGCGGGGTGGGATTCAGGACCCTCTACAGGCAATTGGGTGTGGGTTAAATTCCTTTCCCTTCCCTCCTTTGCTTTCATCTCCACAAATAACCTCCATAACCCTGGGGAGTGGTTGCAAGCTATTTCTGCTCAGGGGCATGTTCCCCTGGGCCCCTGCCTCGCCCCGGCCAAGCCACGAGCTGAAAGAGCAGGGCAGGCAGCCGGGAAAGGCCTCCCCTGCCGCTCCTCTTCTTCCCGTTTACTCTTGCTGAGGCATCTTTGTCCTAGAAAGTTCATAGCTCCCAGGAGCACTTGCCCTTTCCTGGAAAGACAGGAGAGAGAACATTATGTCTGAGCACTTGGGAGGAGGTCTCCTGTTTTCTATTTATCCATCTTGTCTTTCAGTTTTGCTCAAGATGCAAATGGTGTCCAGAGGCATAGAAATTTCCCAGCATGTGGCATGGCCTCCTGCGATGTCCCAGCGCTCACCTCCAAGTCAGAGCCCGGCCCGGGGGTATGGCCTCCCCGGATGGCCTGCTGTCAAGGGGCTACAGCTCTGACTTGGCTAGGAGAGGACTTGAGTTGGAATGTCTCTTCGAAGGAAGGCCAGGAAGGCTCAAGAAATTTGCCGTTTATACTCACTTAATAACAAAAGTAAGAGGCACCAGGCCAGGGGCTTAGCTAAGGAAAGCCCTGTTAGGAAATTGGCCAAAAGAAGGCAGAGGCAGAGAAAATGGACTATGAGGCAAAAAGAGCTGTGGGAGGAGAGGGGTGTGGGGCCGCAGGGGTTGCAAGGCTCGCTGCATGGTGACCTCAGGTCCTGCTGGCAGCATTCCATGTTCTCACTGTACATGGGGTTCAGAGAGCAACTGTGGGGTGGGGGTCGGAATGAAATGAGGGGCCTGTCTAATACAGTGGAAAGTGGAACTTGTGCTGATTGCTTGTCCAGGCCACATTCATACCACCTTGGAAATGAAGGTAGCCTGGGCGGTCTCTGCTCCAGCTCCACATGGGGCTAGAGAGGTAAGAGGATGTGCCTAGGGCTGGGGCCCTTCCCTTATCCATGTGACTGCCTCTGGCCTGGAAGCCGGGAGCCCCTGGGAGTGCGTTGGGAGGCTTTAGGGGTGTGGGGATGGAGGGTGGAGAGCGGATGGCCTACGGGCCCTCACAAGGATTGCTGTAGTTGTCCCCTCCAGGCACTCGCCCACACAAGGTTGGTTCACATTTCACTGACACTCACTGAGGACGAGCTATTCACAAACCAGCCCCTGGCCAAAGTGCCTAGTGAGGATATCAAGGACAGAGAGGACTCAGCTCCCCGTCAAGGTGTCGCCTGGGCTGTGGTCTCACCTGAGGCTCATTGGCTCTTTGCTTCTTCAAAGCCAGGGGAGACTTTCTTTAGGCAGGGCCCAGTCCCTCTCATAAGAGCTCTCCTGAATAGGTCGCCCGCCCATGATCATCACCTATTAACTCCAAGTCAATTGATGAGTAGCCTAACCGTGGGAGCGACAATCCATCATTTCCACAGTTCCACGCAAGCATCTTGGGGGCCTTCGTAGAGTCCTGCCTACCACAACCCTGATCAACTCTAACTTTCAGTCTCTCCCACCTCCATATGATACCTCCCCAAAAACCAAGTTCGTTTTCGTAAAATGCACCTTCTGTCCCGTGCCATCCCAACTAAAGGTTACGCCGCGGTCAGCTGCGTGCCTAAACAATGAGCCAAACACTCAAGATGAGGGGAGTTCTGTTCTCAGAGAGCATAACCGTATTTTAAAATTCCTATTTATAGTTCTTGAAAATCCTGTGTTCCTGGGGTCCAGGGATCCTTTGCCATGACTAAGGACCTAGGCTGGGGTATAGTTGATGGTGTGGGTGCCCAGGGGGACTGAGGAAATTGTCAGGCAGCTGCCCTTTCCAGTGGCCACTCAGCATGACCCCAAGCAGCCCACATCTTAGAAGAGATAGCAGGGAAGCCATGGAACTCTGCGTCGGAATTTTCGGTAGCCAGTTACTCATAAAAGACCACATCAAAAAGTTGGTTTGGGTGTTTTTGTGTATAAGGTGCCAATGACTTTTAGTATGAAATTCAGATATCAAACTAATGCCAAACACTTTTGTTTGACTTTCAGAGTTATCCATTATTTAATGAAAAGTATGAATATAGAAAAATGTCCAGAATACAGAATTAAATAGTTCATCCATACATTGGGATTTCATATATCCATGAAAGAGTACCATAGAAGTGTTCTATTTATATGAAAAGATTTTCAAAATATGTGAAATAAAAATTCAAGTTCCAAAATAGAATCTACAATTCCCTTTTATGTATGCACACATATATATATATGAATAGACATGTACATATATATATACACACATTCACATAGGAAAATATTTCTGAAAGGATAAAAAGTAAAATGTTGAAAAGACCTAATGCTGCATAAAAAGATTGTGTGGGCCTAGCATGGTTGCTCACCCCTGTAATCCCAGCACTTTGGGAGGCTGAGGCAGGCAGATCACAATTGTGGTCAGGAGTTTGAGACCAGCCTGGCCAACATGGTGAAACCCCGTCTCTACTAAAAAATACAAACAATTAGCCAGGTTTGGTGGCATGAGCATGTAGTCCCAGCTACTTGGGAGGCCAAGGCGGGAGAACCGCTTGAACTCCGGGAGTTGGAGGTTGCAGTGAGCCGAGATCGCACCACTGCACTCCAGCCTGGGTGACAGAGCAAGATTCTGTCTCAGAAAAAAAAAATTAAAATAAAAAAAAGATTGTGTGATTTCTTTTTCTTTACCATTGATTTTCTAGTTTTTCTTCAGTGAGTATTTTTTGTTCTGTCCACTCAGGATATCACCTCTTTTGGACGGACTGGTCTTTCTGCAACTCTTGTGGAAATGTCCTTTGAATAGAACTTCTGTCCAGCCACAGAACTGAACCAGGGATGAGCACATGGCAAGCCAGGTCAGAGTCCTCAAGGCGAGCTGGGGAGGATTCTCCTGATGGCAAGGCCATAAGCTTGGATGAGCCTGGACCATGGGCCCAGATGCTTGAGGAGGTATTGCTTGAGGGAAGAAAGTTTTGTGTATAAGGAAATATGTGTTATTTCCGGGTGGAATAGGAGACTACAGTGGTGTGGCTTGAGAAACATGCCAGGGCTTACCTGCCCACGAAGTAGATGCCTGAAATATCAGAGCCAAGACTATCTTCCAGAGAAGCAGATACGCAGTTTAGGGAAGAGGGACGGGGGCCAGAATGGATCACTTGGTCATGCAAGTTGTCCATGCAAGTTGGAAGGATACAGAGAACCTGACTCATAGAAAATGAAAACAAGGTTCAAATCGGGGAGAAGATGGCAGAGGGCGGAGGTGACAGACAATGGGTAGAAGGACTCTAACCTGTTGTCACTTCGGATAAAGGCCATTTATCTCCCATCTACTGTTACCAAAGAGGTAAGAAGATAAGGGTAAATTTCTGTCCAGGGAGAACAAGGTAATTGCATTCAACACATACTTAAGCATCTACTACAAGGCAAGATGGCCCAAATGTGGGGCAGGAGCTGCTTTGATCTACCACAGGGAGCCTCCCATCCTTGTCCTTAACCAGGGTTCCCTTGTTTTACACACTCTAAGACTATCTCACAAGGGATCACCCTCTGTAGGATCACCCTCTGTAAAATAACATATTTCTGATACCCAGGGAAACACATTAAACCACGTTTTTCTCAAGGTGCGTTTAAAAAATATTTATCAAGCACCTGAGATGTGGCAGATCCTAAACTAAGCTTCATGGGTATAAGAGCCCGAGACATTGTTCAATTCCCATTCCCAGATCAAGCGTTAGGATTGTGCTTGGTGCCGTGGGGACACGCAGGCCTGGGAAGGCACAGGACTGAGGACCTGGCGATGCTGGAGGCGGCTTCTCTGAGCCAGCAAGGCCTAAACTGGGCCCTGCAGATGGAAGAAGTTATCTAAGTGAAGCCCCTGCGTTCACTCTGGGGGGACAGATGCCATGGCTCCCCTGCAGGCCCTGTTCTGTGCAGCTCCTCTCTGTGTAACTGGGAGAGATGCCCTAAGGAGCAGCCAAACAAGCGCAGAGGCATTTATACCTTTAAGGCCTTAGGTGTTCCTGTAGTTTCTCAAGAGGAGGCATGGGTAGCAAACATCCACTCTGTTGGGAACATGATGTACTCTGTCTAATCTTCCCTAGTCCTGCAAAGGTGGGCATGAAGAGCCACGTTTCAGAGATGAGGACACGGGGAGAGGCTGAATTTAACTCTCCAAAGGTTATCCTGGTAGTAAGTTGTGATGCTGGGCTGGGAGCCAGGCCTGTGAAACCTCCCGCAATGCAGTGGCTGACTCGGAAAAGGTGTGAACCCAGCCTCTGCCAACACAGGAAAGGAAAGGAGTGACAATGGCAATTGAGGAAATTAGACTCTAGGTTCCATTCTGAGGGTGGTATGTTGTCTGCACTGGTAATTGGGCAATTTAGGACTACGAGGGTCCATCTGTTCTCAACACTCTGCTTTCTCAAGGCTTTCAGACTCTGGCTTGCAACAACTCCAAGGATAGTGTAGGTGAGGGGAGTATGTAAGTGCCTCTAGAGGCTCAACCTCGAGCAGAGTTAAGGCAGGCTGAGGGCAGGAGGGGAAGAAAGATTTGTTTGAGCTAAAGCTTGACATTCATACCTTTTGAAGGTTTGGAGACAGAGGTTCATACACTGGGGTTGCATTCATTTTAAAGTTATTTCCACTTAAAAGTTTTTTTTTGTTTGAGATGGAGTTTCGCTCTTGTCGCCCAGACTGGAGTGCAATGGTGTGATCTAGGCTCACTGCAACCTGCACCTCCCAGGTTCAAGCAATTTTCCTGCCTCAGCCTCCCTCAGCCTCCCTCAGCCTCCTGAGTAGCTGGGATTACAGGCGTGTGCCACTACGTCTGGCTAATTTTTTGTATTTTTAGTAGACACGGGGTTTCACCATGTTGGCCAGGCTGGTCTCAAACTCCTGACCTCATGATCCACCCGCCTCGGCCTCCCAAAGTGCTGGTATTACAGGCGTGAGTCACTGCATCTGGCCATCACTGAACAGTTTTTATCAAGATCATCCTCAAAAGCTTTTCTTGTCTCTAATCTGAAACATCACCCAGGGATAAAATCATTTCCAATTTAAGCACAAATCAGTTCAAGGCATCTCTTGTTACTTTAACTTCCCTGGGACCAGCACAATGAATATTTTCAATACAGTTTTATTGTTGATCACTCAGGGAGAAAGCTAGTAAGATCAAATTTATAAGCCACTCAAAACAAGCTATTATAGTTCGTTTTGAAGAACTTGTTTGTAAGCTAACATTTTAGTTGACATTGAATACTTTTAACATTTTTTTCATACATCTCTATCTTTTCCCCCAATAATCTCATCATTCTTCTCTGATCCTTTTTAAAAGTTCCTGGGGTTGAGGGTGTTATACATCTTGACTCAAGAACTCACCATCTGGAAAACAAGTTATGCACTGAGAATCCCCAAAGGACAGGCCATATGTATGTACTTCCTCGCACTTAAATACTAACATATTTTTCACAATTAAGTTGGTCTGGAGTTTCTTCTGGTTAAATCCAGGCCCATTCATGTTTCAATCTGGCTAAGTCTAGGCTATACATATGACTAAGGACTTAATTTCTCCATTTAAGAACATCTATTTATAATCACTTTCGCCAGCGTGGTGGCTCACGCCTGTAATCCCAGCACTTTGGGAGGCCAAGGCGGGCGGATCAGGAGGTCAGGAGATCGAGACCATCCTGGCTAACACGGTGAAACCCCGTCTCTACTAAAAAATACAAAAAATTAGCTGGGCGCAGTGGCGGGCACCTGTAGTCCCAGCTGCTTGGGAGGCTGAGGCAGAATGGCGTGAAGCCGGGAGGCGGAGCTTGCAGTGAGCCAAGATCACGCCACTGCACTGCAGTCTGGACCACAGAGGCAAACTCCGTCTCAAAAAAAAAAAAAAAAAAAAAAAAGATCACTTTATACTTTAAAATTACTGGTTTTGCTAAATCTGACTGTATTTCCTAATAGGTTGAAATAAAATTTTGATACATTCTCAGAATCTTCAGGAATGTTTAAGCTATTTTCAGAGGACATAAACTAAAAACCATTACTTTAAAGACCAGTATTTATTATTTATTTGCCAATGTTGGATTCCCACTATTTGATTATTTTTATGCTAACTTCTCAGGTAAACAATAATGATTTAATGGACAGATGGATGTCACACCCAATGGCACAGCAATGTATTCAAATGTTACAAATACATCCATAGTGCTATGTGATTGCTTTACAACCACTGCATTTCTTACGGGATAGAACAAAAAAATACGACGACGAAGCAGACGCCACTTCTCCTAAGTGTGTAACATGGGGAAAAACCCAATAATGCCCAAGTCTGTCAGTGTAAGATGTAAGAAAATATATTTATTTTTTCCATGACAATACTATGATAAAATTGTTAAATACATGCATGTTTTAAAAACAGACATAAGTAACATCTTTAGAATTAACAGCCAAGCATACTAGTTTTACATTTATGGTGTTTAATAGATTACTTATTTTCTATGTTTTTGCTATAATCATGTTTTCCAAAAGATACAGAAACTAAATTCTGAAATTATACAATGATATAAAGTGTCCAAATTTCCCATTCTAACAGCAATTTAATATCCAAATTTTCACAAGGCAGGAAATGCTTCAGTTATCATCTAAGTGGAGTTGTTTTATTCCATATTACTCTCAGAATTCTGTGAATCAGACTGAATCACACACACATACTTCATCTATAGTTTTCTTCCTGTATATGTGTATTTAAATGTTTCCTTATACAATTAAACATGATTTTAGGTACAGCACATCACAACTGATCATTCACCTTAAAAAAAAAATGTCTGTAGTGGTAACATTTCAAGAAATGAAAAAGGGAAGAGTTTGGGATCCGCAGTTTCTCCCTATCTTCTTTCAGCGACATTTACAAGCACTTGACCAAACAAAAATTAGTAAACAGTTACTAGTATTTATAAAAAACTTAAAATATTTAACATATAATACTCGCTTTTAAAAAAACATTCATTCTACAAACAATCTTATAAAAGACAGAAACTTATATCTGTTCACAGTATGTGTATTTTGTAAACAGTAATTCACTATAATGCAATTTTGAAAGTAAAAACAGGTAAATTCCTAGTGTTATAAGGACCTTGACTTATGGCCAGCTAATGAAAGAGAAGAAAACTTAACATTCTTACTAGGAAAGTTAAGTATTTTGAAATGATTTATTTTACCTTTCAACATACCTTTAAAGTGGTACTATTTTAAATCTAGGATGTCTATCTAGGCCAATCTTTTGCAAGCAATTCTGAATTAAAATGTATTTAAGAAAAAGCCATGCTCTTTTTTGAGAAAATAACAGGATAAAACAAATGCCAGGAAGGGCATCAATCACATAATACCTACACCTCCACAACAATGAAAGGCTTCTTTTTCGTGTTGTCTCCTGCTACTCACAATGTTATTTATATTTTTCCTAAATATTATGTTGGAAGGAAAAATTAAATGGAAGGAACCACTAGTTTATGATATATTAGAAAAAATGGGAAAAAGTATTTGGAATCAAACCGGGAGAAGAATGTTTAACAAAAATTGTATGAAAACCATTATTCAGTGTTCTTTTCTATGATCAATTGCAAAAACACTAACACTAATGTTAAACCTAACAGTTAACTTTTCCATGTTATAAATGAAAATTGTATTACCACCTAGAGATATTTTGATCTTTTATAATACACTACTGGAATGTTTAGGAAAATAGTTCAGAAGTTGAAAGTTACCCACTTAAAATGGAATAATTCTAAACGAAAGTACACTTTAAATGTGTAAGGAAATTCTCAACAACTTAAGTGAGCCATTCAATCTGGTGTGCAAAGTATTTTAGTCTTATGTGCAACACACAAGATCTATGTTGTTAGCTTTTTTTTTTTTTTAAAGTTCTGATTGGCTACTGTAAAGGCAATCTTAGAAGACACATGTAAATATAATATAAATCAATTTTCTTATCAAGTAGACATTTTCTCCACTCACATCTCTTAGTTTTTGGGGTATTCAGTCCCAGCAACCAAAAAAAAAATGTAAATTATTAATATTTTGTTTCTGGTTAATGTTCAATCAGTTTTTCTTTTATAAGAGCTGCTTTTGATTTATTGTTCTATGGTTCTTTAGCTAGGCACTTACACGTAAAAACATTCAGAGAGTTTCCCCTTAACACACTACTTTTAATTCTCATGAAAATGTTGCACAGTTAGAATTTGTCTTACATAGATAAATTCTGTTTATAACATGGACTCTGATAATCCAAATATTAACATTCCTAATATAGGGAAAATAAGCACCATTCATGGCTAAAAATAATAGAATCCTGTCATAACCCAATATCGTAAGGATCTGGATATATTCTAGACCAAATCACACTCCCTGAAACATTACCATGTACAATAAAGCCTGACATATTAGCCAACTAATTGAATGTTATCCTTAATCCTTTACATTGGCACTAAAAATAGTCCATCTGTAATAAGCATGAATGTGACCATGCTATAATTAACAGCATAACTGAAAAGGAATAAAAAATCTAATCACCATAGCAAAATAAGGGGTTTAAGTATTATTAATGGCCCTGGTACATAATCTATAAAGATATAAATGAACCAAATTCAAGCCAAGTAATTTCCAATGATATTCTAAGGCTAAGTCTAAAAGATGAATGTTCTGTAACTTTGGCCATAAATCATTTTCTTCTATGAAAATTTTCTTCTAGAATAAATAAGATGGGCATGGCAGCATGAAACTTCATTTTAGCAGGAAATAAAGACTTAAAATAAATACTTTCAAGAAAAAGTTTATCAAGAGAATGAGTTCTGAATTAGTTCACCTCACACATGGACACACTGTTGGGCAGAACACACGCTGGCTGGTACAAACATGCCCCAGTTGCACACCCATCAAATAAGAAGGAAGTATGAACACTTAAAATTATGGAGAAATAAATATCTAGTGATAACAGGCACGAGCCCCTCCTCAGTTTTCATTCAAACCGTGCAGTCACTTCCAAAGTAGATTTGAATCTCTGAGTCAATAGTCTCAGATCTACACAACCTAGATTTTGATGTGTATCGCCCTTCAGGAAAATTCTGTTGAATCTGTGACACTCTGGGATAGGACTCGGTCAAGAAAATTAGTTACTGAGCTTTCATGATGTGTCTAGTTTTTGTAGCTAATAATCCCACATTTTACTCTGAGATGCCCAATTTTACACTTTCAAAACAAGAAAAAAGGCATTTCATAAAATGCACACACATTTTAACATAATTCAAAATAGAGAAGAGCAAAAATAACCTTAGAACAAACAAAAAATTTTATCAGATTATATACCTGAGCAATAGAAAACTTTGAGATAGTGTTTTCAAAATACTGACATGTTAATGAATATTTTACTTTCAAAATACCATAAAATTGATTTTAAATTCCCTTTGAAGAAAACATTCCCTGGTCTCCTTCACTAAATTACAAATAATTACCCAAATACAAAAAGGACTTGTAATGTTTGTTAAATATGGACGGCATGAAGACAATTAAGAAACTACAGGACTTATTTCCAACAAGAATACAATGTGCATGAAGTTTTGAAAATGTGACTTTTTACCACAGTTTCTGAGAGTGTAATAGTACTAAATGTTCTAAATGTAATCTTTCAGATCCATGAGCCGTGAAAGTAATGCTGGTTTGGAAAATGAGGTTGATACTTCCTCTCTTAAACTTCTCAATGAATGGCTGTTTCTGTTTCTAGGCTGCAGGAACAAAGCACCTCTATCACATAAGCACATAAACACACAACTCAACTATCCAGACACTCAGGGCCACAGTCTCAAATCCAGGGCTGTATAAATTCAACAAGCTGATGACCTAGATTGCACACATGTGCTAATCTATGCAATATATGATTCACAAGTTCATCTAATGTTAAAAGTCTAGCTAAGTCTTTAATAATGTAATATTAAATATTATTTATTTAAAATGGTCACTCATAAGTAAGCCCCATAATGACCTCCATTCCTTGGAAGGGAAGCTTGATTTAAAACCAGCTTGTAAGTGAATTGACTTGTAAGAGAGGTAAAAATATGTCTTACATGAATTACTATCCCACAGATACGAGGGAACATAATGCTAGTTTGACATTTAGATTTTTCTAACCAATGACTGGGCTTTCACTGAAGAGGAAAAGAGGGATTTCCCAATTATTTTCCCAGTCAGTAAGGGCTGGAGAGAACACATCTAGCTCTGCCTCTAACTCGTCCTTAATTGTCACTTCCAAGGGAGAAGCCACAAATCTAACTGGACAGAGCACAATCAGTATGAGAACACCTTGTAAATGCAGGCATGCAACCAGCACTGACAAACAGTGCACATTTACCAGTGTCTCAGACAACTGGACATGTGACTAATCTCTCCTTCCCACTTTCCTCCCTTCTTCCTGTGTTGTTGCTCTCCCTACACACACAGGTGGAGTGGGAGGAGAGGTAATATCCTGGGATCTGCACAAGGGTCTAGCTGTCTTCAATTCAATGAGGAAAAAGAAGGAAAACAGCTTTGGCCTCAGACACAAACCACACTCTTTTAAGTATACAGCAACTTATAAGGAGCTTGCCCAGACTTAATAGTGTTACTCTGCTTCTCATTAAGCTAGTGATCCTTGTGTATGAAACTCCAGAAGTAGGGGAAAGGTGAGTGATATTCTGCACGTTTTTCATACAGAAAAAACAGTGAAGTCTTGCAGAGAACGAAAGGACTTAAGAGCCCCAGTGATATTCATCATTAGCCAAACAAATGAGTCGTTATATAGGTTAGAAAGGGCCCTGGATCCAGATGGTCACAGTTGAAATGCATATATATTGACAGACAAAGATCAAACAATCTCTTCTGGCCTTTTCTGGTTATCTCAGGTTAGTGTTGTTTAGAGCAATAAACGTTTACTGTAGCCAACGCCTATCCTTGTCCTGGAGAGATAAAGTATGGGATTGATACATTTCAACAGGGAACAAAGCAGGAGTTGAGGGCAAGCAGACTATGGTAACAGCAAAATTTGGTAGGGAGACAAGGCAGCCCCAGATCTGATGTCTGGGGTGGAAGCTAAGGGAATGAGCCAAAGAGGATACAAAGGAAGACAAGAGAACACTATTTAGGGATGGCTCTGATTGGGTATATTTTTCATTACTGAACATTTCTATGAACTATTATATAGTTTTAATATACTATGTATGTACAAAATGAATTGTATTTCACTCCAAATTTCCACAGATCATAAAGCTCAGAAATTTAGCTGAATCCTAGCAGTTAAAATCAGGATTCATACACAGAGAACATAAATAGATTTTGTCCCTTGTCAATCTGGCTTTTTTCCACAACATGGTTTTTAAAAATATACAATATGAGCTTCAAAAAAATTAATTGATCCATTATTTGCAAATACAATACAGAACCTCAGATGATAAAAAACAAAAAGCCAAAAAACCAAACAAAAAAGGCATATCTTATTTGGACACTTAAAATTTTCAAGTACTTTTGCCTTAACTATGAAAAGGTAAAATACACAGGCAACTTGAGGGCAAGGAAAATACAACATACACTTTTTAGTTTTTTCCTTCTGCTTTTCCAAGAACCACAATCACTCCAGACATCGCTTATGAGAAACAAGGGTGGGCAGAGGATGCTGTGCTGAAGGCACCCAACTCTGCACAGCTCACCAAGCAATTGCTGCACCTGCAACATAGGTATGCCCGTGGATTCAGATCGGTTTATGACAGTTACTAAGAAATAGCCCTTGGGTAACTGTTCCTGTAAGAAGCATTCTCTCTTTAGTTTTATATTTAAAAATGTGAGTACTGGATCAGATCATCTGGCATGATGAAAAGACTCATGAGCAGGAGGAACATCCACTAGGAGGTGTCAAAGATCACCAACGCCTGGGTAGCCAGGCTCAATGGCATGGTCTCCTCAGGAGGAACGAAACTCAATCAGAACAATATGGACAGCTAATGCTGTTAGATATTGCTTAGTAGTCATCTCACATAGTAAATCACTGGAATTATATGCTTATGAATAATAATGAATTTGCTCATATAAAGCTGTCACTATCACAAAATAAAATGATTTAAAAGAAACATGGGTCTATAGTCTTAGAAATGTAAATTTTAAATATCAGGGCAAGCAACTGAAATAATGGAGGCAAGCATAAAAGCTAAAAAATAATGAAAAGGCTTGCAAAACCTATCACAGCAAGAAAACATGATTATGATTTGGGCTGGTCAGTGTCACACTTGTTTTCAAAGTTTGTACCCCTGAGACAACTGTTTGATAACCATTATACAGTAGGCACAGAAATCAGCATACTTTATCAAACAAAACACTAAATCACTGTCGCTACATCAAAAATTATATTAATTTTTGTGAATGCTGTGGATAGAGGAGAATAATCTTAGAAGTTTTTAAATCTGTGCTTAGTTTTCATCTAGAAAGAGAGTAAACGTCAGGCAAATAAACATCACCTGTTACTTGGACATTTTCTCCCTGGCCTGCAAATCCACTTGCAATTCCACCAAGTATACATATGAGAAAACCACAAACAACAGAACAGAAAACAGTTGTGGCGGGATTTGTTTTACATGTATGTACAAGTAGGTATTAGTCTTGAAATGCTTCTTGAAGGTAGAGTACAGGAAAATTCTTTGGCTTGATCACAAAGAGCTCCAAATCTTGAGTTTTGTGGACTGAGGATTCTGAGTCACTATACTTTGGCTTTTAGACTACATTAAAAGCACATGAACACTTTTAGTGTAACTTAACATGTAGTGAAGTTCACCTCCTAACAATACTTCACAGGATCCCTCCAAGAATGCCCAGTGCTGATGTAGCAACACTAGCAATAAGAGCTTATTGAGATGGCCGACTGAAGTGACACGGTGACACTGTTAATCGTTTGGTTTGTTCTGAAAAAAGTTTGTAAAGGACCATCCTCCTCCATTAGATTCAGGAGAGTCTTCATCTTTAGGAGGAATCAAAAATTGTCGGGAATTAATGGAGCATGGACTTCCAAATGAGACAATCTCACTGTTGCTGTCTATGGATCTAGGAGAGTCTGGAGACACTAAATTCCATGTATTTACATTGGCCTGAGGTCTGTAACCCACAGTTTTCTCTAAGTCCTCTTCTGCAGCTATATCTTCCATAGTAGAATTAATGGGGAGGTGCATCTGTGGTTTATAACCTGCTCCTCCTACAGGGTCATTTTCTTGTTCTTCTTCTGGTTTTGCTTGAGGCTGATACATCGACTGAACATCAATGTAAATGACTTGTGCAGTCCCTCCAGCTTCATCTGCTGCTGGGTTTGGTATTTCTTCCTCAATGATGGGTGGACAATACGACACAACCACATGGTTTTCAGGCTCTGCATCAGAGCGATCTTCAGGACGCTCAGCTATTGGGGAAATTATTTCTGTATCTTCTATTTTAGGAAATGCTGATCGAGTTTCGAGAACCTCAACATTATTTGGGGTACAAGGATTCATTTCCAATGTTTTAAGACCACTGCTTCCCTAGAAATAAATTGAAAAATGGTGATTAAAAATAGCACTAAATGCTACTGCAATGCTCCTCCTACAAACAGGGGCACCTTTTTCCCCAAATCTGCTTGTAAACAGGTGCTTCTACTACTCTGCATTTCACACTACAGAACAGCCACTTTTTTCTTCCATATCAGTATTTTCCTTGTTATTAATATTTGTGGGAGAAAAAAGAGCATGGTATAATTTAAAATTAATAATTTTAGAAACTGGGATGTTTCAAAGTATACTATCTTCTCAACACTTTTTACTTAGAATGACATTTGCACGTTAAAAACTTTTCACAAAAGATTAAAAAAACAAGCCAGCACGTCAAAGATAAATGTAAGAAAATAAAAGATTACCTCACAGACACTCTTTTGAAACTGTAACGCTTTACAGTTTTCTGGATTTGGAATATCAGGGTAGAAGGTTTCTTTAATCCTTTAATAAAAAATTATTAAAGTAAATTTAATAGTTTTAAGATTATTAGATAATAAGTTAATAAATCATTAGGCTTATTTTGAAGTATTTATGAATCCGTTAATGAACATCTGAGATTCAAATGGAAGCTCTTTCGTGTGATCATTCACTAGAGCTATCTATACAACGCACTGAGAGGTTCCAATTTGAAAACCATAAACAGGGCTGGGCGCAGTGGCTCACGCCTGTAATCCCAGTACTTTGGGAGGCTGAGGCGGGCAGATCACAAGGTCAGGAGATCGAGACCATCCTGGCTAACATGGTGAAACCTCGTCTCTACTAAAAATACAAAAAATTAGCTGGGCGTGGTGGCAGGCTCCTGTAGTCCCAGCTACTCAGGAGGCTGAGGCAGGAGAATGGCGTGAACCCGGGAGGCGGAGGTTGCAGTGAGCAGAGATCGCGCCACTGCACTCCAGCCTGGGTGACAGAGTGAGACTCCATCCCCAAAAAAAAAAAAAAAAGAAAAGAAAACCATAAACAGTAATTCCATTTCTAGAACTACCATACCCATGTATCTCATGAAAACAGAAAGCAAATAATTAAAATAGTGGTTGCGCCACCTACTCCAAAGGATCTGGACTATGGAAGAACAGCTGTGATCCCATGGCACTGCTTTACCGAGGTGGTTAAAAAGGTGGTCATAAAGGTGATAACTATGTGTCATAAGTACACCGCAGTCTGTGCTAAGAAAAAGGCTATTAATCTTGAACAAAAACTAAATCTCAAAAATGAGATTTGCCTTTACCGAGGTGGGTTACCGAGGTGGTCATAAAAGTGACAGCCATGTGTCATGAATACATTGCAGGCTGTGCTAAGAAAAAGGCTATTAATCTTGACTAAAAACTAAATGCAACCAAAAATGAGATTTGCTCAGTGTTCTATCATGTTTTTATATTTACAGCTACTAAAAAGAAATGTATTACTTGAAATTCCTACAGGAAAAATAACTTTGTTAATGTGAGTTTGAAACACTGTAACTTCTAAACTCCCTTCTTACTTTGTCTTTTTTTTGAGACAGAGTCTTGCTCTATTGCTAGGCTGGGGTGCAGTGGCACAATCTTGGCTCACCGTAACCTCCAACTCCCTGGTTCAAGCGATTCTCCTGCCTCAGCCTCCTGAGTAGCTGGGATTACAGGCACGTGCCACCTCACCCAGCTACTTTTTTTTTTTTTTTTTTCTTGAGGCGGAGTCTCGCTCTGTCGCCCGGACTGGAGTGCAGTGGCCAGATCTCAGCTCACTGCAAGCTCCGCCTCCCGGGTTTACGCCATTCTCCTGCCTCAGCCTCCCGAGTAGCTGGGACTACAGGCGCCCGCCACCTCGCCTGGCTAGTTTTTGTATTTTTAGTAGAGACAGGGTTTCACCATGTTGGCCAGGATAGTCTTGATCTCCTGACCTCTTGATCCGCCTGCCTCGGCCTCCCAGAGTGCTGGGATTACAGGTGTGAGCCACTGCACCCGGCCTAATAGTTGTTTGTAAAATGTGACTTTTGATAATGAGAATATGGTTACCAAAATAGACTATTCTATAGTTCTACAACTATTACTATTTTGATTTATAAGCCGATTGCTAAAATACGTTCTCTTGTCATAAATGATGTCATTTTTAAGGCCGGTGAGGACTGGTCTAAGCATGAATGCAGCCACTGGCTCCATACCCAGCCAGGACAGCTCCTGCCAGGTAACCACACACATGGCCCTCTCTCCCATGGAGCCCCCACTGACTTCACCTCACCTCACGTCACTCATTGCTGCTTCACCAGGCACACAGCTCCTCTCACTTTCTCTGAAGATTTTAACTCTTTCCAATTTCAGGGCCCTCAAAGAAACAATTCACTGTCTGTAACATTCTCTTCCCTCTCCTTACCCTTTGGAACTCTCCCACAGACCGGCCGTGACCCGCAGTGGCCGACCAGCTCCCAGGACGTAGCCCCCTGCTGGTCTCCTCAGGGTACCTGGTTCAGTCTTCCTAGCACCCACTCACACTCTGCAAGCACACATTTGCTGGATGTCTATGGTTTACTGTCCCTCTTCCCACACTGTGCTCCAAGTCTATAAGAACCATGGCTTGTTTTGTGCACTACAATATTCCCTCCTTCACATGGAAGAGGTCATTCATATTTGTTGAATAAATGAGCAAATGATCAAAATGACAGGTCACGAGGGCAAGTGAGATCTTAATCATTAAATCATGTTTAATCTTGTAGATAGCTACTGCCGTATTTCAGCCTATAAGTATTTTTTATAATAGTAACTGCTATGACTTTAAATTATTAGGAAAAACAGTAGCAAAAAATTTACACATTGACTCTATTAAGACCTTAAAATAATATGTCATGTTTAATATTAAATTCAACATTAATTCTAATTAAAACTTTTTTTTACTAACTTATTACAACAAAAAAGATATACTTAATACATAAACTAATCTTACAAATCTTATAATCATCCCCTTAAGAAGAAAAGAGCAAAAGTAAATGCAGAAACCATTACCATTCTCGTTTCCGATAACAAAGGATACTTGTCACCACTCCAACAATGACAGCCACTGCCACTGGGATGAGAATGGCAATAATTAATCCCACAGCTGAAATGAGAGTATTACAAATATTAAAATCACCATTTTTAGTGTGAAGTAGAGAACAGATTTATGTTAGAAGATATTTAGGTTGGTAGATTATTTAGGAAAAAAACAAAATTAACTGCTGCAGGGACACTGAAAAACTATTACAATCTAACCATCAGGTATTGTGATAATTTTTATGCAAATACTTAAACTCTTTCAAGTAGGGTTTCTCAATCTTGAAACTTTTGACATTTTAGGCCAGACAGATCTTCACTAGAGGATTGGGGGAGACAGTCCTGTACACTACTGGAAGTTTAACAGCGTCCGTGGCCTCTCACCGCTAAATACCAGTAGTATCCCCCAGTTATGACAACGAAAAATGATACCAGACAGTGCCAAGTATCTCGCAGGTGACAAAATCACCCTCCGTTGAGAATCACTGCTTTAGAGAACCATATCCTCATGGCTCTTTATTTAAGAGCTGTGTATGAACTCTCCAACTCAGGGGTAGAGGATAAGCCCATGATCCAAGTAAAGTTCTTTACTGCTGAAAGATAGTCAAGGCCATCACTGTTCTTGTCTCTCAAATTTATGAGTGTTGTGCTTTACAAAAAAATTTTTAAGAACATCTTCACTTTTCCCTAGATATGTGAGAAATCACAGAAAAGCTGGAGCAAAACATTTTTAAACACTGACCTTGTTAGATAAATTTAATATGACTTTAGACCTCTAGACTTCAGATGTATCCCAAATTCACTAATTTATTAGGTACTCATTTGGAAATAACTTCAAATAACTGACAAGAATAAACATAAAGTAATCTTATAGCTTTTAAACCCTTCCCTCCACCAGCCAAAAAATGCAACAAAATGTGAATGGTTTTTAGAAAGGGTGGGGAGGGGTTCCTACATAAACCAAGAATCACTAGGAACACTACGCATGCAGCAACCCGAAACTTACAATTTTCCTTTGTCACCACGTACATACTCTTCTCTGGGCCCACTCCACCATCTGTATAGGCTCGCAAGACCAGGTGGTAACTTGTTTTACCTTGAAGGTCAGCAATCCTCAGTGTCTTCTGGGATATGTCAGTAATATTCTTAACCTTTATGTCAGAACGACCTATTTTTAAAATGAAGTACGTTAGCACTAATCTCTAACCCATTTTAAATGCATGGTTACCTACACCTGTCTCACTAACTGCCCTTCTAAGTGGTTCTAGCTGCAGCCATCCCAGCCAAGGACTCTGGAGCTGCCACTACCTTGTTCAAACTCTACCCCCATGCCACTCAATAGCTGTATGATATGGGCCCGTTATTTAAACCACTCTCAACTGGAGTTTTTCTACTTATGAAATAGAGTATCATGACTTAAGCTGTGTAAAGTTTTCACACACATTCTCTAGCATAATGCCTGGCATATAGCAGGCAATCAATAAAAGTTCCCTTTCTGCTACTAAAAGCATGAAAACTACCACAACCAAAACCCACTTAGGCTGAGCCTTCCTATGAGTGAGAGTGAAAGATGGGATGAAGCAAACATGCAAATCAATAGAGATGACTCCAAACCACTTAGAAAAAGGATCAGTGTGATGGGAACTCTCAAATGAGACTAGTGAGAAATCCTTTGAGTTATAACTTCAAAAGGAAGAGTGAGGAATCATTTGAACTACTATTTTATTTTAAAAAATTTAACCAGAATAATGCAGGACAATAGGTTAAAAAATTAACTAGTACTAAATGGTTAATAACAAAAAGTGACAGTTCTCTACCAGCTCCTCCTCGCGCCCCCTACAACCACTATAAAAGTCATGTAATCAGTTTCTTTGGGTATTTACCTCCATATTCCAAAGTAGCAAACTTACAGAGATGTGACTTTTAACTACTAGACCTTATCTACACATACTTTATAAGGGCAGATAAAGATAGAGCTCTTTTACACTACCATCACCCTTTCCCCCACTACATCATTCGTATAGAAACATCAGAACATTTGATGAATTCAGGTTGGATTACTATGATTATATAAATATGAGTTACTGCTAAGACAAACTGCTTGGTGTGATGTTTCCTTTCTTGTTTTCCCATTGTTATAACTGCTTTTTCTCTCGTTTGCTTGATTTTCTATATACCAATCAGTAATTCTTCCCATATCCTCCAATGTACACTAAGATTTTCCACGTGGTCAAACACAACAAAATCCCAGCTCCACATCTTCTCTGTCCTCCCCTCCACCCATCCCCTGCCTTCTGCCCTAGACTGGATGCCTCCTGGGCTGTGGCTCTCCTAGAGCTCCCTGCTCTCTCTCCCCTGTGGCTTCCTGGGTTGGCCTCACTTCATTTCCTCATTAGGATGCACTCTTCTAGTAGCTTCTTGAGAAAAGCAACATGGGGGAAGTAAATATTTGCAGCCTTGCATGTACAAAATGTCTGCATTTTAATCTCACTTTGGTTGACAGACTGGTGGAGTATTGAATTTTAGACCGAAAATAATTTTCATTCTGTATTTTGAAGAGACTTCTGTGGTACCTTCTAGTATCTGGAGTATTGCTGGGCTGTCTGTTGCCATTATTATTCCTGATTCCTTGCACATGACCTGCTTGTCTCTGATCATTTCTTTACACGTTAGCTGCTCGGAAAATTCATAATGACATACCTTGGCATAGATCTTTTTTCTATTTATTTTGCTGTGTATTTAATGAATTCTTTCACTCTATATACAGTAGTCCTCTGTTTTCCTCAGAGAATAACTGTAACAATATACTGCAATAAAAATTATGTAAATATGGTCTCTCTCTTTCTTAAAGTATCTTATTGTACTGAACTTATCTATTTTCAGACTGCGTTTCACCAGGGGTAACTGAAATGGCAGAAAGTGAAACCATGGAAAGTGAAACTGCAGAGAAGTGGATCTGCTTATAGTTAGACCCTTCAGTTCTAAGGAACTTTCTTCAATTGATCCCTCCATTCAGACCAGATTGATTCTCACCCCTTGGCCTCCAAGGCCTGGTCTGGCAGGTACTGGAGAAGTTCCTTCTCGACAATGCCTGACTGCCCACACAGATTTCACAATCCTCCACTCATTTAAGTCATTTGCCCCACTTCCACCCACAAATTTCTGAATCTTCTTTTTTGGGGTTGTTTTGCCTCTTCTGTTCTCTCCTTGTGGCTTTATTAGAGTTTGGGTTTTTTTCCCCTTCTTTATGCTAACTTTAGTGACCAATCTACCATGTCTCACTGGAAATCCAGATGGTAGAATTTTAACTGTTTCAAGTGTAAAATTTCCAAGCATGTGAGGCAAGTCACACTAGACTTGGGATGTTTGTGCAATTTGATATTTAGGATGTCCCTCATTCACCAGCAACCATGAAGGTTTAGGCAATGCAGAACCTGGGGACCAAAGGGGAGGCATACACTTCCTGCAGCTGCTCTGGGGAGTGGCTGAGACAATTCCCGGCCAGCACTGCCATGCCGTGGCGGAGTTCTCTACTTCTCAGACAGGTATTAAATAATTAAAATGATTTCCTTCTGAGGAGAGGCCAACCAGGGAAATGAAAGCTCTCAAACTGTAAAGATGATATGCTTGTGTTATGCAGCTATAAGAAACATCTGATTCTCCGCAGAAATACAATGAAAGGAAAAGCCAGAAATCTGAACAATTTTGTATTTGTAAATCTGAGAACTCTCTAAAGTCTTTGGATGTACACTTGTCAATTTCCAAGGATTGTCTGTACTTTTTAATAAATCCCCAATCAAGTCAATTAAGTTTTCCAGCTTATCAACGACATGGCTAAGTAAAATGCTAATAGGCCAGTGGTTTTTGTCAAATTACAACTGAGAATCTGAAGCTAACTCTTTGGATTCCTGAGTTTTTCTCCTCCACTGTTATAAGTACAAGATTTCTTTTTGGAAGTAAACTTCATCAGATGCCTTGTTATGGATTACGTAAGGCTCTAATAAGAGATGGTTTCTGTCCTATGAGGCTTATAATCAAAGGCTTCAGAATAAATGATTTAAATATTCCTGAAAGACTATGCATGTCAATTATTGCATTTTAAAATCTTAAAACTCTTATATTCATAGAATTACTGCCTTTGCATTTCTCTATCTTTCAGATAGTTTTGAAAACCAGTACTAAACTACTGAGCAGGACTCCTTTTTTTTCCTGTTGTGGTTAAAGAGAAACTTCTAAGAAACACTATCCTCGTGCTATCAATTTACTTACCTGATTCTAAAACCCTCATCTTTGATGTGTCTCTTTCTCCTTTTCCAAAGTAAAACAAATATCCTCTTAAAAAGCCTCTAAGTTCTTCCACAGGAATGTCTTCCCATTTTACTAATATCGAATCTGCAGAAGTATCCTCAACAGTAAAATTTGGTGCAACAGTGGGAGCTGTAAAAGGAAAAAGTCAATTGCTAAAGGGGAGTGTACGAATACAGAGTAATATAGTAATGTTTCCTGAGCTTTCTAGCCTCAAAAATAATTCAACTTGGAATTAAAACTTTATTTAATCATAAACTTGGAGAGAGATAATCACAAATGCCTTTTTTGTGAAGCTTACGTACTAATAACCATAGACAAAAATATTTTTTAGGAACAAAGGCAGAACTTAATATCACTTTCAGACAAAATATGTATCTAGGGAAGCGATCTATGCAAAATCTTTCTGAGGCTATTCAGACAGACTTTATTTGTATTTCCCATCTTTACTGATAGTCCTGAAGAAGTTAACAGTTTTTTAAACTTGTAAAAGTACTAATTACATATTTTTGATATCAAGTTCAGATTTAATTTTCTTGAGGAGAGTAAAATTGTAAATATAAACATTCAACAAATGATTTCAGAGTAAGCAGGCCCAGTGCAGTGGCTGATGCCTGTAATCCCAGCACTTTAGGAGGCTGAGGTGGGAGGATCGTTTGAGCCCAGGAATTTGAGATCAGCCTGGGCAACATAGTGAAACCTCATCTCCACACACACACACACAAACACACACACACACAAATTAGCTGAGCATGGTGGCATGCACCTGCAGTCCCAGCTACCCAGGAGGTTGAGGTGGGAGGATCACCTGAGTCCAGGAGGTTGAGGCGGAAGTGAGCCATGATCTTGCCGCCACCGCACTCCAGCCTGGGTGACAGAGTAAGATCCTCTCTCAAAAAAAAAGGGGGGGGGGGCGGGGGGGGAAGGAAAAGGAGGAGAAAAAAGTAGTAATCAAACACTTTTTAATTTATCAAATTATTTTTCCTTCCTTGAACTAAACATCTTATTTTTAGAATTCAATCATACTACTGTTGCCAATTTATAATTTCTCATGTTACCCTGAACTCTTAAAAATAAGTACCCATTTAACTTACCCAATTCTTCTATATATCCAATCATGGAGCGTAATAATTGATATCCTTGATTTCTGCACCCATACAGGAAAAAATTGTATCTTACACCTGGTCGAAACTGATCTGTAAGATGAACGTATCAGCAAACTTTCATAAATAAATTACTATGAATATCTATTTCAGAAATATCAAATTTATAACACTCTAAAATTTCCAAAGCTAATTTTACAGATGTTTTATTAAAAAATACGTATTTTAAAGATTAGTATTCAGAATGAAAACTGACTAAACAAAAATTAAATTTATTTCTATTTTAACAAAAAGTTTAGTAATATAAGATGGGATTGCCTTGGAGAGAACAATGATGATTAAGGCTTACATTTTGTTCCTTGTTCCAGGAAGAAACATCATTGCTTGATTTTTTTTTTTTTTTTTTTTTTTTTTGAGTCTCGCTCTGTCGCCCAGGCTAGAGTGCAGTGCTGCGATCTTAGCTCACTGCAACTTCCGCCTCCCGGGTTCAAGTGATTCTCCTGCCTCAGCCTCCCGAGTAGCTGGGATTACAGGTGCCTGCCACTGCACCTGGCTAATTTTTGTATTTTTAGTAGAGACGGGGTTTCACCATCTTGGCCAGGCTGGTCTCGAACTCCTGACCTCGTGATCCACCCACCTTGGCTTCCCAAAGTGCTGGCAACTGCTGGGTTTTAAGGAACAAAATGTAAGTCCAAATCAACTTCCTGGGTCAGTTCACTAAGCCATTCATTCCAGGTCTACATCATGCTTCTATAAATCCCTTCCCTACATAGTGTTATTTCTGAGTTGGAAAAAACAAACAAACCCACTGCTCTCTCCTCTCGTTCCAAGAAGCAGAATTAAAAGTTGCACTCTGCCTTGAAGCTTCAGTGTTAAAGGAACTGGGTCTTAGAGTTTGTTCCTCTTTATAGCATCACCATTAAGTGTCTTTGGGTGAGTTAACTCTATAAGATATAGAGGTGCTTTGAATTAACTCCACAGGACACAGAGGTACTTCCAATTGAAGTACCTTAACTTAAATTCAAAAGGCTCCTTTTAAATGTCTCCTGAATACAATGCAATGTGTGCAATGTGAGCAACACAGATATGCACAAAACAAAATGTCAAGCATGGAGACACTTGCAGAGTGGTGGGGAAGACAGATGAACAAGGGTAACCATAACAGTGTGTTATATTAGAGGTATGTATCAGATTCCATGGAATCTTAAGTGAGGGGCCAAATGAGTCTAAGAAGATCAGAAACAGCTACCATAAGGGCTATCTGAATAAGGCCTTGAAGGGCACTGAGATGCTCATCCGTGGTGGTTGAGAAAGAAGAAAATGCCGGGGGATCCGGAGGGGGATTGGCAGCATATGGCATTGCATTTAATTTGCAGAATACAATTATTCTGGTGTGGTTAAAGCATTAGTTCTCCAATCAAGTGCCCGTAACACACCAGTGGCCTGCAGGCTCCAATGTGAGACAGTAGTCAATTTCTAAAATCACACAACCCAAGAAAAACTGAATCAATTTGTCTAAACTTTTAACTTTTCTTCTTTCAATGATTTTCCTTAAACGTTTGCTATGCGCTGGCACATCCTAAATACGTATTAATGCAACTCAAGCTCAGCCAACTGTGTTTAGTTTCGTAACACTTTTCTTTGGAGAAAGGTATGCTTGAGGTTATGACTTTATACTGCATGTACACCTGTAAATCTGTGCCTCTTTTTATATTAAATTTATTAACATTTTATAGGGCTCTGACACTTTAAAAAAAAGAGCCTGAGAAGGTTAGAGCATTAGAAATGTGCGAAGGTCAAAAAAGAGAGCAGACAGCTTAATGAGTAGACAATGGGATGAGGGAGGAATAATAGGTGTGCCTACTATGTGCCACTTGCTGTTCCAGAAGCTCAGCAGTAAATAAAAGACAATATTCCCAGCCTCTTGAGGCTTTGAATAACTTTGAATTTGAACCCGGGTTCTATCACATAATAATTTTGTGACCTTGGAAAAGTCACCTAACTTCTCTGAGTTTTTGTTTCCTCAAGCTTTGTGCCTTTGTTCAATTGAGTTGGCACAGAAAGTTCTCCTCCCACAATCATCGCGGGGCAGCTTCTCCATATCCTGCAAGGCTCAGCTAAAACTTAAATGGGTAGATACTCCATTTATATCCACTCCAGCCTACCCCAGTTCATCCTGATTATTCTAAAAGCCCAGGTGAGAAATGACAGACTGGAACCGTGTAAGGCTCATTCAGCTCCATGGGAGGGGATGCAAGGGAAGGTGCAGGAAAGAGAAGGCTAGCAAGTGGTTGGGCCCTTGAAAAGGGAAGTGCACTATAAGAAAGGATAAAGGGTACAACTTAGGACGATCATTACCACTTCAGCCAATTATATATGTGGAGGAGTTTGGCTGTATTCCAAGTAGAACTGGAAAATAATCTGAACTCATATGTGATAATCCAATGAATGGGACCCATCCTCATCATTTGACAGAGAAACAATAAGCAAGTAGAAAGTGTTCCCTGAGAGAGAGGTAAGGAGTAGGCTGCTTGCTCTTCCGCACTTCCCTAACATGCAAGGGAGGCAGGAGACGGGAATGATCAAGAAGCATCACTACTGACAGGCTACAGGGTCCAGAAATCCCATGGGGACAGGCAGGATACACTCCCATCCTGCCAGGAAAAAAAGATAATATTGGAGAGAGGGCTCTAATGCCTAAGGAAAGCCTGGATTAGCCTGTAGGTTATTAAATACTGCTCTATGGCTAAACTTCTCAGGCTGCATCCCATCAAGGGCCACTCAACTGCAGCTCACAAGCTCCTAAGCATTAGGCTCATGGAACACAAGGCCTCCCACCCACATTGTGCTAGGTCCTGCTGATGCCCCCTTGCCCTGCATCAGGGAAAGTGGTAAGGGGTTCACAGCCTTTCTGCTCAGTCTCTCCCTAACCTCGGTAACCTGGGCCCTGGGCAAACAAGGCGAAGGCCCTTCTGTGAGAGCAGGCTACAGTTCTGTAGTCTTCTTTTTTCATGAACATTTATTTATCCATGTTGCTAAATTTTCCACATAACTTTTAATGTTACTTAACATTCCATTTTATAGGTGTACCATCATTTACTCATTCCCTTAATTGCTATTTGGGTTTTTAATTTTTCACAATTATCAATAATATTGCCGTGAACATTCTTAGATTAAATCTGTGTTGTTCTCTGATTATTTCTAAGAATAAATTTCTAGACGAGTAATTAACAGATCAAAGGGTTTGGATCCTTCTACATGCTGCCACAACTACCCTCCCACTCCCAGGAAAATCAAACCTATTCACACCCACCCAGCAGGAAAGAGAATCACTTCACTGTACCTAGTCCCACGTGTTACCTTTTAAAAATATTCTGTAGAACTTAATTAGAGATACGAATTCATCTTACCAGATTCGATTACAGTTTCAGTGCTGTTTGAGGGGACTTTTCTCCAGTCCATAAGGCATGGTTCCGACCGAGACGAGTTACACCACTTAACGACGTAGTCACAAGTCATGTTGGGGTCGTAATGCCAGGTGAGGAGAATGCCCTTTCCCATCCCAACAACTTGCTCTATTTTGAGATCATCTTCAATAAGAAAGGAGGATATTTTACTGGCATTAAAAACAATAATATAAGGCAAACCTCACAAAAATGGACATGAGTTAGAAAAATCACTTCACTGTGAAGAAATTATAAAATAGTACTCAAACTAGATAAATCTTTAGCAAAGATTGGAAGTGTTGCTCTGTTATTTTTATTGTAACAACTGTAGCACTCACCTATATATATATAGATTAACATAGCAGCTGAAAGAAAGTGATTTTTTAAAAGCACCTAGGATCTGGTAGTAACATATTAGGGCTAGGACATCAAGATCAAGGCCCAGGAAGGATGCAGCTAAGGGCACTGGCTGGGACGGGAGACTGGGGAGTGGACAGTGGACAGTCTGAAGCCCTCCTCTCATCACCCACCAGGAATGCGTGCAGAGAACAGGCGGGGCCCAGCACAGTGTGCGGAGTAGGCACTCAATGAACTTGTGGAAACAGCAGACGAACTAGCCCCCTCTCTTTCTTTCAAGGAAGACTGTGGCCCCAGAGGTGGGCTGAAGGGGTTGTCTGGCTGACCAGGGGCAGGGTGGGGGCAAGGGAGAAAGCTGTGGAGACACCCAGAGGCTATGAGGTGGGATGGCCGATGTGGGCACTGAGAAGGAGAAGCCTGCACAGCGTCCTAGGAGATGCCATGGGCAAGGGGCAAAGGCTGAGGGCAGACACAGGAGTGGAGGCCCTGGCAAGGTTTCCTTTCCCTATCTTGCCAGATCTTGGCCTAGGTAAGAAGTGGAATCCCGGGCTTGGGGAGAAGAATTGGGGTGGGAGATAGGGCAGTGTGGTCAAAAGGGAGAAGGAAATTTCCCACTGTGACAGGAGAAAAGTAGTAGTTTTTATAACTGATTTGTATTTAATGGTTCAGTAAAAACAAACATAGAAAGGTTTTTGGTTATTTCTAAGAATAAAGTTTTAGACAAGTAATTGTCTCAGGAGCCAGATGCTCAGGAGGCTGCAAACTGTAGGTGAGTGGCCCTTGATGGGACGCAGCCACGGCAGAGTATTTAACCACCCACAGGCTACAAAAAGGGTTCAGTCAAACCAACACAGACATTTCCCACTGTAACAGCAGAAACTAAGTAATAGCTATAACTGATTTATATTTAAGGGTTCAGTAAAAACAAACATAAAAAGGTTTTTTGAACAAAATGTGCATTCACAAAGCAACTACTACTAAATGCAAGACAACAATTTGGCTTAGAATATAGAACACTTCAGACATAACAGCTTTTTTTGCTCAACGTGACTAAAAAGCCACAGTGTAAACCTGAGTTGAGGCTGCAGAGCCTCCCTCCAGTCTTTCCAGTCCAGAAAATCTGTCATCAGATTTTCAGAAAGTGTCTGAAAGCTGATGACAGAATTGCTAGTTCTGTAAATTACCATTTTCTAAGGGATACACAGAAAAGGTAGGATTATGCTTCCTGAATAAAAAGACAACATAGCTATTGCCTAGAATTGTGAGAGCAATGAAATATATAACCTAAATCAGTATGTTATCTTCTTATGGATGTTCATATCTCTGTCTCCTTCATTTTTTATTTTGTTATTTTTGCCAGGCCAAAATGAAGAAGTCATTATTCTAAGTCCCACCTCCCAGCATCTGCCACAACCGCTGGGCATCTCCAGCAGCACTGCTGCCTAGGCTCTGTATCTCTGAAATGCACTTTGTTTTCCCCCTTCCTTCCTCCAAATTCTCCTATGACTGACTCAAAGAGAACAAAGAAGCAGTCAAGTAACAAGCAATAAGAAATGGCCTCAAACTGGAGTTGGAAAGCTACTTAGAGGACCCTAACTGGACCGATTTTTCTTCCTCTAGAAGCTGTGGTTATAGAAAGGTGCTCCCATAGCGGGCAAGACAGAAAGGTGGGTTGGCAGAAAATGACTGGAGCACAGAGATCAGTGGAAGAAGAGGTGGACGTGGCCATTTAAAGCTCGTAACTCTCAAAGTCGTCAAGATAGAAGCTGGGAGGAACGTATTAATCACTGGATATCTATAAAATTTAAAGAAAGGTGCTAAATTTTAAGAATTACACCACAGTTGTTTTTCTAAAGCCTATGCTGAAGTTCTAATTTATACCTTAAGAAGACTTTTTTTAATCAATAAAGAATGTCTATTAATAAGGAATTTCTTACCAAAAAAGGTGCTAATTAAAATAAGCGCTTTTTTCTCCTGCCCAACAATTTGCAAAACAGCCTAGCTGACCTAAAATAAACTTTCCTAGTCTTGGGTAAGTGTCTTGGAGAAGTGCCTGAATGTCATTTGAATTAACTGTTAAAATATTTCTTCCTAAAAATACTATCCACCACTGTACCTCTCCAATATTATCCACTCTTAGTTACTGAGTACAGTAATGACTGTATCCCTCAGTGCACATGCTTCAAGTCAATACTAATTACTTCTCTCTCAATGAACTGTAGACATCAATCTGCTCATTCTGCCTTCTATGTCAGCAGCAACAAGGTATACGAGAAGAATGCTGACATGACAAAAGAGCAAGTAACATCAGACATTTCTTACTTTAGTTTCCTGTTTTTATATACTAAACCATCTCAAGCACTCACCATTTGGAATTTCCATACTCGCTATTTTGGAAGGTGGTGACGAGCCCACAGAATTTTTAGCCACCACACTGATGATGTAGTCATTCTTATCAAGCTGTATCTCTGCTTTGTGCTGAGGATCAGGGATTTCAGAAAGGGACTGTGTTTCCTCATCTGATGAACATGATACATTGTAGGAAAGTATTTTTCCATTAGCTTCATTAATGGGTAAAGGCTATGAAAAACAGACAAATTGTTATAAAAACCTGCAAAAGGTGACTATGACTAGGCAAGGTAATTGGGTTTAAACTGGATGGTATATTAACAATAACAAGGTTGGCCAGGCGTGGTGACTCACACCTGTAATTCCAACACTTAGGCCAAGGCAGGTGGATCACTTGAAGTCAGGAGTTCGAGACTAGCCTGGCCAACATGGTGACACCCTGTCTCTCCCAAAAATACTAAAACTAGCCAGGTGTGGTGGTGAGTGCCTATAATCCCAGCTACTTAAGAGGCTGAGGCAGGACAATCACTTGAACCCAGGAGGTGGAGGTTGCAGTGAGCCAAGATCGTGCGACTATATTCTAGTCTGGGCAACAGAGTGAGACTCCATCTCAAAAACAAAAAACAACTAGTTACAAGGTAATATCAGAAAAGATGAAGCTGGCCGAGTGCGGTGGCTCACACCTGTAATCCCAGCACTTTGGGAGGCCAAGGTGGGTGGATCATGAGGTCAGGAGTTCGAGACCAGCCTGACAAACATGATGAAACCCTGTCTCTACTAAAAATACAAAAACTAGCCAGGCATGGTGGCACCTCAGGAGGTTGAGGCAGGAGAATCACTCGAACCTGGGAGGTGGAGGTTGCAGGGAGCCGAGATCGCGCCACTGCACTCCACACTGGCTGACAGAGTGAGACTCCATCTCAATAACAACAACAACAAAAAAGAAGCTCTCAACAGTGTGAAACACAGAATCAAAATCCACTGAGACCTGGGTAAATCAGGAAAGAGACACTGAAGAAAAACTATACTTGCTATAAGCAGTAAGAGTACACAAAAATTTGAAAATTAAGTGAATAAAAAACAATATTTATCTCCACATTTTTCAGGAGCAAAACTTTTAAAACTATCCAGAAGCACTGCTCTACTTAGTAACAAATAAAACATTTAAAAAAGTTATAGCATCATGGGTTTTTTTCTAAACATTTGTTTTCTCATTTTAAAGTATTATATACCCACTACAGAAAATCTGGAAAATATATAGGAGTTGAAACTAGTAAAAATCTACCATATTCCCACCTCTTAAATATTCTTTCATTTTGATATTTCTTTCAAGTTGTTTTTCTAGGTACAGATCTTTTATTAACATTGTTTTAATTACATTACACCATCTTACTTTTTACTTTTCCAAAATGTACACTTGTCCATAATACAGTTATATACATTTTCATGGTTTTATATCTCATGTAGCATTTTTACCAGTGCACTTGAATGTCCCTTAAGTAAATGAAATTTAAGTTGTTCCTAATTTTTCACAATACTAAAACAAATATTTCGGTGAATTTTTTTGTGCCATGTTTTTTTTCTTTTTCATAGAATTTAATATGAATTTCTAAAAGTGAACTTACTGGATTAAAAAAATGAACATTCAAACCTCTTCATTTCTACTGAACTGCTTTTCACAGCAACTGCCTTAATTTATACACCAATGTATGGGGCTCTCTGGTCGAGACTGAGGATGATGTAATACTGCTAAAACCTCCGCTCCAGCAGAGAGGTCTCTGGTGATGCTCCAAATGGCCTGCTCTAAGGGGCAGGCTTTCGTCCTAAGACTTATGGGCTTCTTGGGATACTCCAGACCACACACTGTTTGAAATGTCCTCCTCCCCCAGTTTCTCTATTTTCTTCGCTTTTCCTGTCCCTCTAAACCTTCCCCATCTCCTCTGCTGGCTCCTCCTCCTCTGCTGGTTCTATGCACGCTGCTGTCACCTGGGCTCCAGCCCTGGCCCATTTTTCACCTTGCATCTCCAAGTGATCCCATTTATATGCTACTCAAAGCTGTTTTCAGTGCCAATCTCTCCCCTAAGCTCCAGAGCCTTACATATATCAAACTACCTACTGAACTCTACACATGATATCCCAGTGGCATACCTTTTGAAAACTCACTATGACCAAAACAACATAATTTTCTACCCGAACACACTCTGACTTGGCAAATGGCGGTACCATCAGCATAGGTAATGAAGTTAGAATCTAAATTCTTTCAATGTTTTTAGTCTTTACTTAAGTCTTCGTCTAGTTTGAACAATATTCCAAACTTTCTCTGTATTGAAGTAAATTGTATAATTGTTGCTATATTATCATGAAATCTGACAGGCAACTCAGAGTAGCCGGCGGATTTTCTAATCAAGAGTGGATATAACAGTCAAATACAATCTCAAAGCAATAGAACTCACAACGAACCTGCATGTACACTTCACTTTACTCAAAGCTGTATCGATGTCAAAAGTTTTTTTAAATAAAATTATGTTTTACATTCCATAACAAAATTCACTATTTAAAGGAATCCTATTATGACTGCTCGTGTAAAATCTAATACAGAAAACAACTGTTCATGTTTTTGATATTCATAAAATACTGAAAAATACAGCAACAAAAAATGTTCCAGCAGAGAAAAATTAGTAAAATATGCAATTCATATTTCATCTAAATATTTTACAAAATCATACAAAACTTTAAAACTGGCATGTCATAATGCAATTTACTGAAGGGAAATAAATTACACATGAAATATGTAAAAATTTAGTTTCCCATTCATAGAAGAAAAATGTAACAAACAGGATTGTAACCTATAGATTTCAACTGAAGTGAGGGAGATGGAATTCATGAAATCTTCAGGTCCTTTACAGGCCTTATAAGATCAAACTCGAGAAGGCTCAGATCTGACACAGAAGATCCTCAAATCACTGTGGGAAGTTAGGAGTGATGAGGAATTTGGGTGGTTTAGGAACCAGGTTAGATTCTCATCAATATTGCACAAAAGCCAGTCTGGGAAGTTTCAGCTCCTTGATGACCCAACAAGTACCATATGTAAGTTAAGCAGTTTAGCAAAGTAATGTAAATGTTCACGGAAAAATTAGATATTTACCTTCCAATAGATTATTAAATTTTTTCCATCAGAACTCCACTCTCTCCAAGTGTCAGGCCCCTTTGAAGGAACTAAAAAGGAGATTTTAAAGTTAATATCTGAAGATACATACTATATGTATATGGTGCTTGGCATTTTTTTTCTAGGGTATTTGAAATTCTCAATAAAATGTGAAGCAGTTCAGTGGCTTCCACTTAGAAAACGGAGCAATGGAAAATCTAAGCTCTCAACAACTTTTGCAAAACACACGGCCCCTTCAAATGGGTGAAAATCTACCTGCAGGCTGGCTGTACTGGTTCCCTGGGTTCCCCTCTGTCTCATATCCTCCCACTCCCTCACTTGGCCACATACTGGCTTCCTGGCTGTCCCTCAGATATGCCAAAGACACCTGCCTCAGGCTCTCTGCATCTCCTGTGTCCTCTCTTCCTCTGCCTACAACTCTCTTCTCCTAGATAAAACAACATGGCATGCTTCCTCATCTTTGTAACTCAGCTTGAGTATTACCTTATTAGTGAGGTCTTTTTTAACTACCCTATTTAAAACTGCAATTCCTTTCACCACCACCACCCCTTATCCCTCAGCCTTTATTCCTATCCTTTCCTCTCCTCTGTGGCATCTGTCACCACCTGATAAACTGATGTGTCTATGTCTTTGTGTGTACATATATACATATAGATGTGTATATATATAAATTTATTTCTAGTCCTGGATCCTACAAACTCCACAGCAAGAGATCTCTGTTTTATCTGCTGCTATATCCCTGGTAACTAGAACAATTCCAGACACATACAGGTTGAATGTCCCTTATACAAAATGCTTGGGAGCAAAAGTGTTTCAGATTTTGGATTTTTTCTAATTGTAGAATATCTGCACACACATAATGAGATACCTTGGAGGATGGGATCCAAGAACACATAAAATTCATTTATGTTTCATATACACCTTATACACACAGCCTGAAGGTAATTTCATACAATATTTTAAGTAATTCTGTGCATGGAACAAATTTGTATTAAGTACTAGAGTGTGGAATTTTCCATTTGTGGCATCCTGGCGGTGCTCAAAAAGTTTTGGATCTTGGAGCATTTCAGATTTTCAGATTACGTATGCTTAACCTGTAATGCATACTCAGTAAATATTTGTTGAGTAAATTGATGCCTTCATCTTAATGAGGTGCAAATAAGATGTTTCCTCCTGGAGACAACAGTTCATTAACTGAAGGCAAAAACTCCTATTGTGGCTAGTCTTCAAAATGACCAATAATCCCCATGTGTGTGGTGCCCTCCCACACTGCATTAGGGTTGGCCTGTGTGACCAACAGTGTACAGCAGACATAACTTCTGATTTTAGATCATAAAAGATACTGTTCAGTCACCAGCTCTGGGAGGAACTGGCTGCCATGTCATGAGCACACTTAAGCAGGCCTAGAGAGAGGCCCACAAGGTGAGGAACTGAGGCCTCCAGCCTTTAGTCACAGGAGTGAACCATCTTGAAAGTGGATCCTCTAGCCCCAATCAAGTCTCCAGTTCCCACCCACACTCCTGACTGCAGCTCTCATGAAAGACTCCAAGTCAGAGATATCCAGCTAAACTGCTCCTGGATTTCTGACCCACAGAAATGGTAAGATAATAAATATCTGCTGTGTTAAGCCACTGAATTTTAGGGTAATTTGTTGCACAGCAATAGGTAACTCGTATCTTCCCTCTCTGTACTCATGCATAGCTTTCACTTTTGATGATACAAGTAATTCTTACACATATCACAAAGTGCCCTCATGTCTATACTTCACATCTCTTCATGTGGAGAGGCAAAAATCTAGATTAACATCTATCATTTATTTGTTTTGCTATTTCTTAATTTTTTTGGAGGAAGTATTACATCTCCTATACTGCATAATATAAATAAAGCTCTTGCTATCTTTTGTTAAATGATTCCTAAAAAACCTATTTCGGCCGGGCACAGTGGCTCATGCCTGTAATCCCAGCACTTTGGGAGGCCGAGGCGAGCACATCACAAGGTCAGGAGTTCGAGACCAGTCTGACCAACATGGTGAAACCCCATCTCTACTAGAAATACAAAAATTAGCCAGTCGTGGTGGCGGGCCCCTGTAATCCCAGCTACTCAGGAGGCCAAGGCAGGAGAATCGCTTGAACCCGGGAGGCGGAGGCTGCAGTGAGCCGAGATCGTGCCATTGCATTTCAGCCTGGGCGACAGACTGAGACTCTGTCTCAAAAGAATAAAAAATTAAACCTATTTCTAAGTTTTTGTTTTTTGTTTTTCACCTACATCTGGTTTTTCAAGGATAGAATATCATTCTGTTTTTGGAAATTATCATATTTAGAAAACCAGTTACCTGATTTTATAACTATCTTGACCTAGGTATACTACAGAAACTGAAATTCAAGACCTTTTAGACACATCATTTCTCAGGTCTAGGTCACAAATAAAAACTAACAAATTCTCTTTTTTAGTAATTTTTTTTTTTAAATGCCAGTGAGTTAAAAGCTAATTAAAATTCCAAGCAGAAGAGACAATAGGAGAAAAATCATTCTATGCATTATTGTAATATGGTGATATGGTGGCAATCATGGAGGAGCCCTGTCCGTTCACATAATTTATGACAATCATTTTTCTATACTATGACAAAACTTCAAAAACCATCATTTAAAATACCTGTGATATTTTATTAGCAGGTACTACACAATTTATCTAACCATCCCCCACTTTTAAGGACTCTGATAGCATTTTTTTTTTTTTAAATTTTGAGACGGAGTTTCGCTCTTTTTGCCCAGGCTGGATGGAGTGCAATGGCGTGATCTCGGCTCACCGCAACCTTTGCCTCCCAGGTTCAAGCAATTCACTCCAGCATCAGCCCCCAGAGTAGCTGGGGTTACCGGCATGTACCACCACACCCAGCTAATTTTGCATTTTTAGTAGAGGCAGGGGTTCTCCATATTGGTCAGGCTGGTCTCGAACTCCCGATCTCAGGTGATCCACCCTCCTCGGCTTCCCAAAGTGCTGGGATTACAGGCATGACCCACTGTGCCCGGCCAACTTTTTCTTTTTAAAGAAGTTGAAAAACTTCAGGATACACATACTTATTAGCCATATATCACTTAGTTAACTTACTGGCTTCTGTGGTTAAATGTTGTTTTTTATTGCTCCATTTGCTCCATTTCCAGAAAGTTTCAGTAGAACAACGAATCCGAAAAGTATATACAGTGTACGGATTTAACTTGTCCAGAGCAACAAGATAACTTGAATTTTCTACTCCTTTGATTGTGACATTCCGCTATTAGAAAACAAATAAATATGTATGTAGGTATATATTGTGTGTATGAATACATATAAATATATATACACATACATACACTTTTTTTGGTAAGAAAGCCTTCAGATTTGTAACACAAACCGACAGAATCTCAACGAGTTTGTATATATAACACCCAAAGCAGTTTATCCACTATAATATTTTAATTCTTATATACCTGCCCTTATGCCCTGCAATAGTAATAAAAAATTGGGTTGTCTTTTTAATCCAAATACTGGCTCTAAGTAATAATGGTCAATTAAATTATCTAAAGGATTACATAATTTTGATAATCAGTCAAATGGCTAATGGTGATGCAACAAACCTTAACATGATTTAGTAATTTGAGATGACTGTGAGGAATAAATGTATTATTTGGATGATATCTGGAAGTTTCTTGGAGGCTGGCATTACCTTCTGTGCATCTTTGCTAATATGACACTTAAAATTTCTAGTATGATGCTAAACATGTAGCAAATATGAAACAAATACTTCCTTAAACTAAGTAAATATAGTTAAAATGAAACAATTCTAAACAAATTGAAGATCCGCGTGTCTCACAAAAGCCTCTGAGCTCCCCAAAACATTACAAAGAAGCTTTTCAGATTATATTTCACAGTTGTGATGGATTTTCTAGACATCAGTAAATTTCCAAATGAATAGTTAAGTACACCTCATTTATTTTAGACTTACCACAAATTACATGATAGTATAATATAAAAGTCAACCTAAATATTTAAAATATGTTAAAAAGTCATGTTGTGACTTATAAGTACCAATTACAACTTGCTCCCACTGCCACACTTCACAGTTTTAAAAAATCACTTCTGCTGTCTGGTGCCAATTCATCCATTAATGATGCTAAAGGTTACAGCAAAAACTACTCATTCATTCACAAATTTACTGAGCACCAGCTATGTGCCAGGTACTATACTGCATCTGTGAACACTCTGAGGAATAAAAGTCAAATTTACAATTGTTTTTCAAATGATACAATGCTGTTATTACATGGATACTAATGTCTTTCTTGGTTCTTAGTAAACCTCTATAATAGTCTGAGAGCTTAAGCACATCAATCTGCTTAATTCTTTTTGAGAACTGTTTCATCCAAAATAATCACAAAGGAAGTCTTTAGGAGAATCTTACCTGTTCTTGTACTGAATTAGATTTCTTAATTTCAATTTGACATAAAAAATTAATCTTTGCAAAGTTGCCTGGTAAATGCCAAGAAAGTTTAACAGCTGTTGAATTAATATCCTTCACTTTGAATGAAGTAGGAGTATGGGGATAAACTGCAAATATAATTTTTAAAGATTACTTTAAACATTTATTTAAAGGGGTAAGCTATCTTCTAATATGACAACATAAAAAACAAGGAGGCATCATTAGTGCTAACCAACAACATCCTACTCAGTATTTGTGGAATCGATAAACCTAATTTCTACTACTGAAATCTTGCCAACATTTTTAAACAATCAATCATGTTCAAAGCTCTTCAATTAGTGTCAGGAATACTCAAAGGTAGTAAGATCACAGTATCTACCTTTAAGGAATTTCTAATTTACTTGGGGAATGACCAAAAAAAAAAAAGAAAAAAACAAAAAAGAAAGAAAAAAAAAGAAAGATAATAAGAATATAAATGCTAAGTTCTAAATGCATGATACAGATATTAACTACTTCGTAAATGTAAGCATGGTAGGGTAAGTCTTACAGTGAAGATGGAACTTAAGATGAACTTTGCAGGAAGAATCAGACAAAAATTGGCCAAAAAAAAAAATGCAGAAAAGCATTTTAGGCAGAGATGGCAATAATGAAGGTACAGCGAGGCAAACTGCATATTATGTTGGTGATAGTGTGTATGCCCACTTGAATGGCAGGAAAGAATCACATGGGAAGTAAGGCTGAAATGGCAGAGGGCAGACAAATGCATACAAATACTACCATGCCAGGATAAAATGTAGCCATGGTGACACTAGGAAAAATCCAGAAATCACAAAGATGACAGGAAAGAATAACTGATAAAAGTGACTTATACTTACAAATAAGGCAACAGGATCATCTACTAATCACTTGTGAGACTGTATGATACATGCCCTTGGTTTAGGCCCTTTCTCCCCTGCCTGAGTCTCTAAGAGAATGTCTAGGTCGTTGCTCAGTGTGCTGCGAGCCTGACATGGAGTGTTAATGCACATGGACCGTGGGAATGAATACCAAAAAGATCAACCACATTTTATTTTTATTTGGAGCTATGCATTAATACGATTGGTAAAAATGCAGAAATCGTTAGTAATAAAAGGGACAAACTATTAATATATACAACAACATGGATGGCTTGTATGTATTTAAAAAAAATGTCAACCTGCCTACTGTATGATTTCACTTATGTAACAGTCTCAAAATGACAAAACAACAGAGATGAAGAATAGATTCATTGTTATCAAGGCACAGGGGATGCTGGAAGGGCAACATGAGCAAGCTCCTTTGTAGTGACAGGGCAGTTCTGTATCTTGTATGTGGTAGTGGTTACCTGAACTATACATATAAATTGCACAGAACTACATACACACACACAAGTACAAATGAATGCACATAAAAATTGAGCAAGGTCAGTAGTCCAGTTAACAGTGTTTTAAGAGTGTCAATTCCCTGGTTCTGATATTGTACTAGAATTATATAAGATGACACCACTGAGGATAGCCAGAGGATGGGTTCACAAGGCTCTTATTATTGCAACTACCAGTGAGTCAACAATTACTTCAAAATAAAAGTATTTAAAAATTGGGCAGAAGATATTTCAGAAATCAAGAATTATCAGAAACGGCTACTTATAGTTTATTTGTAAATTACTAATTCAAGTATTTAAATTCAATAAAATAGTAAAACTTGAAATTATACATTTAAAGTTTTTATAAATATATGAAATTAATATTAAGTAAGTATAAAGAAAATAATCAGCAAAAAGTAATCCCCGTATTTTTCATTAACCAAAGCATTTCACCACTTCTAAAGTTATTTTTAAGACATTAGTTTATTTATAGCTTACCTTTTTCAGTTATATTAACTAAAATTGTTGATTCTGATCGACCCAGAGGATTGTGGGCATTCAAAGTAAAATTATATATTTCTTGATTGGGAAGCATTTGAAAGAATAATTGATAGCTTTCATTTGTCGGTGCTTCAGCTCTTTTAAATCTAACATATTTTCCTGAAAAACTGTTAATTAAAAAAAAATTTCAAAATGGCAAGAGACAAATATTGCAGGAAAAAATGGGCAAATTTGTAATACTTAATTTGTATAAAAAGTTTAAATTTCTAATTCGAGGCATATTACATACTCAGAGAAGAAAATGTACATGATACAGAAAATAGAAGAAAATAATCAGCTGTAAGTTTACTACCCAGAAACAGTCTCTGTTCATGAAATTCAAGTATTCTTCATTCTAAGCTTCTTAAAAGAGACATGAAATTGAGTGTACATGTGGCTGAATTGCAGTACTTATAAGTGTAATTTTATACAGCATATTTGGTTTTATACCTTGCTTGTAATGTAAATGACCTAGTGCACTTCCCTATGTTATTTAATATGTACCTCCAATGTACTCCTTGCCATCTGACATCCTTTCCCAATTATCCTTACCTTTCAAGTAAAGTGTAACTTGTAGCACGTGGGCCCACCAATGCTGTCGCCCTTCCTGGATTCCAACTACATAGAATTTCTTTTAAATCATGTGTCTCACAATTCAGTTGTTGAGGAGTATCTGGTGGATCTAACAAAAAAAAGAAAAAATCTAGGTACTTATGATTACATGTATTTTCCCTGAAAACATAATATTTTATAAATGTTAATGCTTTCCACAATTTCCTAAAAAATGAAATAATTTACTATTCACATTTTACTTTTGAACAATGCAGGAATGTCTTGTCAGAGTTCACATTACATTAGAATTGACAGATTAAAATATACTGAAAAATGACTCAGCTCATTTGGAAACTCCCTATAGCAACTTCAAAGATCAGTTACCACTTTTTCCCCTTAATCCTACTTCAGAGTCTATCAAATCTCTCAAAGAAACCTGTGTCTAATATGTTAAGTCAGAAAAATCTACAGGTTAAAAAGTATTAGCACCTATCATCGACATACTGTGATTTGAAAAGAAATACCAAAACATATTGAAAATCAATAAGTCATATTACATGTTTCAGAGTTCTAAAACACACTATAAGTACTGTTATTTAGAAAACTCTTGGTAAAATCCTGTGCTCCATATTCAAACTGACTGCAGCTCTTTCGTTCTTTTTCTCTTTCTCAAAACTGTTCTCCTTGGCTTTAAGGCAGGACTAGAAAAATTAATTTTTTTTTTTTTTAAGATGAGACCTTCAAAGTGATAAACAAGCTGGGCGTGGTGGCTTACGCCTGTAATCCCAGCTCTGGGAGGCCGAGGCGGGCAGATTACTTGAGGTCAGGAGCTTGAGACCAGCCTGGCAAACATGGTGAAACCCCATCTCCACTAAAAATACAAAAATTAGCCGGGTGTGGTAGGGAGTGCCTGAAGTCCCAGCTATTTGGGAGGCTGAGGCAAGAGAACTGCTTGAACCTGGGAGGTGGAGGTTGCACTGAACCCAGACTGTGCGAGAGAGTGATACTCTATCTCAAAAAAAAAAAAAAAAAAAAGTGATAAATGAAAATTCTACAGTCTGACACTGTTTATTGTAGAAATATTTCTGTAATCATGTTTAACCATACACATATAGAAACTGGTATTTCCTCTGTCATATTTATCCAAACTATCGTTCACTTTTGGTAAAAGTTCTTTTTTAAAAAAACTGCTTGTTTAAAAATTCTGTAAAATGTTTTTTTCACAAACTTGAATTAAAAAAAAAAATGCTACCTAGTTTATCAAGCAAAACTTAAGAAAATTTTACACCTTCCCCAGAGATAAGGATAACATCCTTCAGTGATATTTTAGGTAACATTAAGAGGATTAATGAGTGTTTATATGAGAGTTTAACAATTAGATAAGTAAACAAACACTGACATATTTATTCTGAAAATTGTTTTAAATCTAAGGCCAAATATTCAGTCACTCTATTAAAACCACATACCAAAAATTTGGAATATATTTAAAATGCTGGTTATTTTAGGATTTGGCAGATATTAAGCTGAAATATTAAAATCTAAATAACAAGAGCAAATAAGAGATAAATAGAAGGACAGACAGAAGGGGAAAAATTTGAGAGGACAGTATTTGAAATGTACTGATTTTCTTTTCAAAGAAATTGACTTATAAAATAATCAACTGAAGCTAGGTTAAAAGCTAGGTATACATCAACTACATTTTTATGTACCAGTCAATAGAAAGTGCAATTTAAAAAACAAAGTCATTTTTAATATTACCAGAAAACACCAAGCACTAGGAAAAAATTTACCAAAAGACCGAAAGACATAAAAACCTCATATTAAGATGAATTAAAGAAGACCCAAGTAAATGCAGGGATATACCATGTTCACAGTTTGGAAGATGTAAATATTGTAAGAATGAAAATTCTCCTAAATTGATCCATGGATTTAACGTAATCCCAATCAAAATTCCAGCAGAGTGTGTAGGGAAAAACTAATAAGCTGATTCTAAATTTCTTTTCAGTCTTTTCAGTAAATGGTGGCTTAATATCCATAAAGAAAAGGAAATAAATGAATCCTGATACCTAACGCACGAAATAACCTGTTCTTATAAATTTCCTAAAAGTTCCCTCTGAAGGGAGATGTTACTGCTGCTCAACACATATTGTACATACAATATTTCAACCTCCAAACGTTATAAATGAAGGTTAAATTATAAATTAAATCAGCTTGTTCTATCACTATGATAAAAGATTACAACACTGTCTGAAATAATAGAAATGGAAACAGTGCATAGTCTCATCTTTTAAGTTTTAATTTCTTTTTTCATACTTTTAAGTAATAGCTCATTTTTAGTATTGCACATGAAGCAACTTCACTACATATACCACTGGGTCTCAACTTAGACTCCAGGACTATTTGTGAGAAATGTTGCACGTAATTTCCTAACATTCCATTAAGAAGGAAAATATGATTTCCAGGATTTAAATTTGAACGTAACCTTGCTTTCACTTGAATTCCAAATGCATTACTGAGAAGACAAAGAGAGTCAGATTACACCCATCAAGGTGAGATGAGCACCTAAGCCCGGCTATTCCTTTGGGAACACATCAGTATCTGAGTGAAATTCATCAAGAAGTACTGTATGAGTAAACAAGAGAGCTGCTGATCTAGACCACAGCTGAGAATCATAAAAAAAAAAAAAAAAAAGAAAGAAAAAGAAAAAGCACTAAGCAATCAAAAGAAATATCATAAAATCTAGTCAATCTATCTTACACACTTTATTCACATGACCTATAGACCAAAATCCCAGAGTTCTAATTCAGCATGCAGGGAGGAAGGGACTCACTGATAAAGATAAAGCTGTCAGTGACACCAAAACGTTACAGTTGCTACAAGAAAGGGAGGCAGAAAAACTCTAAAATTGAGACCTAAAAGTTCTAAATGTTTATCTGTGGACATTCAACACAAGCCAAATGGGCAGGGCAGCCCACAACGAACAACTACTTCTGGAAATACCATGGAATTTTAGACTGTGGGGTGATCATGTTAATACAGACAGCTTGAATGATAGAGCATACATCATATATAGAACGCAGTGGGAGAGTACATTTCCCCTCACCCATGTCCTTCTGCCAGCCTGTTCTTCTCAAACCTAATAGTTAAAAGCTGGAGAAGATATGTTATGCTACTGAAAGATTTTGTGTAAAACTGCTATAATTTCTTTAATTTAGATATTTTAAAAAAGGTACACTTTAACTGGAAAATTAATTCACATAATATCTAAACAATGCAGGGTTAAGAAATATTATATACTATCCTTGACTTAACAAAGTTGTTAACTAAGAATTTAAACTAAACATTAGAAGCTAGATGTTTCAAATATGATTACGGAACCAACAAATTATACAGATACAGGTTATGTAGAAAACAAGCTTGCAATTCATTTTAAAACAAGCAAATATTCTAGTGCCTCCTTTGTATATAGCCTTTATATTAAAGAACAAAGAAATGAGAAAGAAATAGAATCACTCCCCACACCTCCCACTCCAGAAGAAGAATTAAGGGTTTCAAGGAGGGCCAAAACAGGCTAATAGGAATTCTCTCTTTAAAATCATATACTTACATCCAGCAAAAATAACCGTTCCAAATATGTTATCTTCGGTTGTAAAAACCACATTTGTTCCACTACTTGCAGAAACAGAAATATTACGAATCTTGATTGCAACATTTTCCCCGTCAAGACGGATCAAGGGGCAGTTTGTATGGCCAATCAGTGCTGATAACACTTTTTCTTGACTTACACAACAAAATGTTATGTCTGAGCCTACAAGTATCACTTTATCTTGAGGAAAAACCTTAGTCTGAGAATCAGGCATCCCTAGAAAGAAAAGGAAGAATTATAAACATTTTATACAGAAGTCTTTTACATAAACTTTTCTATATTTTAAGACTTTTTTTTTCATAAGATGACTTTTAAAATAGCCCAGTATATACACTACAAACTGTTAGGTACTTTGGATGGTCCAAAGATAAGGTGTGTTCCACAGGTTTTGTAGGAGCAAGATATATACAAGAAATTTTTAAAAAGTGTATGTGGTTTTATTTACTTATGAAGGGATAATGGTGAGAAAGCAGAAGCAGATTACAGGTCAATATCTAAAGTTAATGTCATAGGTTTATATCTAAGAAGTCTAAGAGTTGAAATTCTGTGGGTTTATATATACATGTGAACAATCCACGCCCTCCAAAAATCGCTAATTAAATAATTCCATTCCTTTTATTCAATGTATTTAGGGCATATGTCTTACTTTCCATTGGCCTAAATACATGCCCAAGTACTCCACATCCTAAAAAACAATTTTCTTTCATCTAGTCCCCTTCCTTCCTCCAATCCTTTTCTCCATAGAGAGATCTATCTCTACAATGATTACCAGCCTTTTCAGGATTTCATTTTATGATCAACAATTTTCTAGGACCCCCATCCAAACTGCCAACATTCTCCCTGTGTATCAGTTTTACTTAAAGTATGGATGGTTTTTGTTATGCTTGCAGATCCCCGTGTTCCTGGCAATAACTATGCAGTCTCTAGGGTCTGCTCTGTGAGCCAGAAATTGGGAACTATTTTTTTTTTTAAATAGATTTCATCTCAGTATCATCTATACACAATTTTTAATGCTCTTCACTTCCTATGACAGTGATTTTCAAACCTGGATGTTTATCCAACCACTCAGAAAGTTCTTTCAAAATACAGGTTCCTGAAGCCTATCTCAGACTTTTAGATCAAAATCTCCAGGGATGGTGGGCTTAGAAGCTCCCAGGTAATCCTCATGCAGCTGAGTGAGGCTATGAGAACTGAAAGCTTAAACTAAATCTTACTCTTAAGTAAGACGAATTTAATTCATTTGAAACAAAAATTCTTTATATATAAGCTTACAAGAAATGTTCTTCACAGGGCTCCAGTCACTCCACTCTTTGTGACCAGAAAAATGAAGATTGTCAATGTAGCATCTAATTTCCACAAAATGAATGGCACACTCCAAGGGCATATCTGAGGCCCAACTCCAGTGATGAAGTGTATCTTTGCCATTCAGAGTTGTGTTGTGGGTCACCTAAAAATGAACACAAACACAAAACTGTATTTCCAAGTAGCAATATGCTTTGCTCTCCTTTAGAATTAAAATTAGATTCTATATAGTCATCAGCTAAGTTTATGGTTTATCCTTTAATACAACTGAGTTTTGTGTAAGGTGTAATAGCAGAGTAACAATAATCATGATTCATTTTTGTTTACTTTTTCAACTTTAGGCCCTAACGTATTATATAAGATGTTGCTATTCATTGAAACATTCAATTTGGTACGCAAGAAAATACAGGTTGAGTATCCCTTGGGACCACAAGTGTGTTGGATTTTGGACCTTTTCAGATTGCATTATATACTTCTCAGATGAGCATCTCTAATCTAAAAATCTAAAATCTGCCTGGGCACGGTGGCTCACACCTGTAATTTACCCAGCACTTTGGTAGGCTGAGACGGGCAGATCCCTTGAGCCCAGGAGTACAAACCAGCCTGGACAATATGGTGAAACCTTGTCTCCACAAAAAATAAAAAATAAAAAAATAAAATTAGCCAGGCATGCTGGTTTGTGCCTGTAGTCCCAGCAACCCAGGAGGCTGAAGTGGGAAGGTCTATTGAGCCTGGAAAGTCAAGGCTGCAGTGAGCTGAGATCATGCAACTCCACTCCAGCCTGGGTGGCAGAATGATATCCTGTCCAAAAACAACAACAAATAAATAAAATAACAAAAATCCCAAATCTGAAATGCTCCAGTAAGCATTTCCTTTGAGCATCATAGTGGGGCTCAGAAAGTTTTGAATTTTGAAACACTTTGAATTTTGGATTTTCAGATAAGGGATGCTCTCCCTTACCTCCTGAAATCACTTCAAAGTAGGAGTAAACAGATTTTTTTAAAAGGTGTGAATGGACAAAGACAAAATATAGGAGATAAAGCAACATCACTAAAATCTGGAAGCTGGAAAGCAAATGGATAATGGTAACTGATGTAGAAGCCCTGAGAAAACGCAATCTTAAGCATCCAATGGGAAATACAGGAAACCAGCTTGTTTCTATTACAGAAACGCCAAAGGGCTCAGTGAGTGGCTGTCCCAGGCTCCCCTGGAAATAAAGAGCTCAAAACAGCAGGACTGCTTGAAAGTCGTTTGAAGATATGTTGGCTACCCAGATCCCTTCCCATACTCCATGCTATTGAAGGACTACCTTTGTTTACCTTGGCAGAAGAATAAAGATTTATGTTCTGGAAGAGTAAAACAGAATATCTTTGGATTGAAGAATTTTAGGAAGAGATGAAAATGGGGACTATCATTCCAAAAACAGGGGGATTGCTAACCCATGCCTTCTTCCTCTGCTCAGCTCACAGGATACTGGTCTGCCAGATTAATCCTCACCAGGTAATAGTCTAAATGAACTTTTCTGAGTCACATGAATAGCTCAAGATAAAATACCTAAAATAAAATTTGGCGTTTGCCACCTGCATAGCCCATCCTCATCACTCCAGAGGGAGGGCCCTCATCAACCAGTCCTATCCAGAGAAACCAAAGTTCCAATTAGATTAAAAAAAAATTTTTAAGAGCCCCTCACTTAACTATGAGCAGCAATCAGGATGACCAGAAAGTGTACAAGAAATTCTAATATGAAAGTCAATAACCAAAAAGAAAAGAAGAAGAAAAAAATGTGAGGAAACAGGGCATGTAGAAAAAAAATTTTAATCATTAGCATCCTCAGAGATAAGATATTGCATCCATGAAACAAAAACTGTATACATTAAAAAAATCCTTTCAAAGAAAGGATCTTCTATAAATTAATAAACATATGAATAGAAATTCAATAGCAAGATGCAAAATTCAGTTTAGAAGAAACTTCTCAGAAAATGGAAAATACATAGAAAACAAGAAAGATAAAAAAACAATCAGAGGATTGTTGTGGAAGGTTCACGAAGAACAGAAGTTCTAAAAAAAAAAAAAAAAAAAAAGGAGAAAAGAGAAGGACAAATCAAAGAAATAAAACAAGAAATTCCCAAGCTGACACACACGCGTTTTTAGACTGACAGGAGCCCAATGAGTGTCCAGCACAATAGATAAAGATAGATCCACACTAAGAAACAATGGAATCATACCTTCAAAATCTTGACAAAATTTTCCAACCTATAATTCTCACCCAGTTAAACTAGTAATCATGCACAAGTGCAGAACAGACATTTTCATAAATGTGGTATCTCCATGTATTCATTTGGTAAGCATTTTACACTCCGCCCAGTAACGTATGATATGAAAGTTCCAGTTCCTCTGCAACTTCTCAGTATTAGTAATTGATAAGCTTTTAAATTTTTAAATAACTAAATTAAAAGAATAAATTATATTTGCAAGTGAGCTGTTACAGACAGCAAAGAATATCTACAATAGCAAGTAACTACTGGAATACAGTTGGCTCCCTCTATTCATCACTCCGCATCTGTGGGGTTAACCAACTGTGGATCAAAAATACTTGGAAAAAAATTTGCATCTGTGCTAAACATGTGCAGACATTTCTTGTCCTTATTCCTTAAACAATACAGTGTAACAACTACTTACACAACGTTTACATTGTATTAGGTATTACAAATAATCTAAAGAGGGTTTAAAATATACAGGAGGATGCCTGTAGATTGTATGCAAACACTACACCGTTTTACATCAGGAACTTGAGCATCTTTGAATTCTGGTATCTAAGGGAGGTCTGGAAGCAATCCCCCAAAAGATATCAAGGGATAAGTGCATATGCTTCCACAAAAATGAGGAAATAAGAGAAAAACTGGAGATTTAGCAAAAAGAAGATCCATCTTAAGACAAACTTGTAGGAAATACCCTAGATGATGGAGACCCCTTGGACCACAGCTTCCTAAGGAATGTGCTGAAAGACACTGAGGTCTATCTTGAGTGAGCTATAAATATATCTAGTATTAATCCATTCAAACCTAGAACTGATCGGTAGGGGTTGAGGCTACTGGAGCCTCTGTGATGCCTCTGGCCACAAGCGGTCTCGGCTATTTTACCACACTCTGTGCTATACAAATATTATCAGTGTCTGTGTGAAACCTTCTGTGAATAAGGTTGGGAAGCCAGTCAGAAGGCCCTCAGAGAGATTTATTCGAAAAGATAAAACTGATAAAATACTTAGTATACTTGAAAATTGCAAGGAGATCTACACAGCCTGCAAAGAATTTAGGATTAAAGTAATAAAGCAGAGAAATAAACAAAAAAACAAGATAATACAAGGAGTGTACAAAAAAATGTGGATTTTTTTATAGACCATAATACAAATGAAGAATACCGTTCTACCAAAAATTATCACAGATTCCACTGGAAAAAGATAGGAAAATGGCAGGCTGCAGGGAGAAGGAGTGAGAGGGAGGAGCAGAAAGAAATAAGGCGGTGGGGTGACAGGAGAAAAGGGAGGGGGCTGCTATCAAGAAATAGCAACATAAGCATGCTATTTGGAGAAATGAAGATAAATAATGAAAGGGACCAGTTAAAAGAGGTGAAACAGGTTGTTTCCAGGGAAAGCCAAGGAGGAGTATTTGTATGGGGGGGAGCAGTGCCTAGTGAGCTCTTCCCGGTGTGTGCAGCACACAGCTCCCACTGCTGGACACAGAGACCAACGCACAGACAAGTGCCTCACAAATGAAACATGAATGCAAAGCATTCTTGATTTTTAAATTTTAAAATAATAGCCTTATTACAAAATAATAGAATTATAACATCATAAAATGATCACAAGCAATTTTGTCTTAAATACTGACATTAATAACATACAATTAATAAAAATGTCCTGGAGCATTTTCCCTTTACAGTTCTAAAGAAATGTGTTCTTTCTCATTGCTTCTTGCTATTATTTTCCCAAACAAATTTTTTCCCAAAAGTAGGGAATTACTGTCTTGTCATTGGCTGACTTACACATGTTGAGGAATGAGCTATATGGTTTTAGCATAACAGTCCCTTCATTTAAGTCTGATTTCACTCACATTTCAGAATGTCCCTCTTTAATTCTAGTATTCTCTACTTAGTTCCTCCTCAAGTTACATTAAAAATAAAAAAGCCTTGTCCCTATCCATCTGACAAAGGGCTAATATCCAGAATCTACAAGGAACTTAAACAAATTTACAAGAAAAAAATCAAACAACCCCATCAAAAAGTGGGCAAAGGATATGAACAGACAGTTCTCAAAAGAAGACATTTATGTAGCCAATAACAAAAAGCTCATCATCACTTGTCATTAGAGAAATGCAAATCAAAACCACAATGAGATACCATCTCATGCCAGTTAGAATGGCGATCATTAAAAAGTCTGGAAACAACAGATGCTGGAGAGGATATGGAGAAATAAGAATGCTTTTATACTGTTGGTGCGAGGGTAAATTAGTTCAACCACTGCGGAGGACAGTGTGATGATTCCTCAAGGATCTAGAAGCAGAAATACCATTTGACCCAGCAATCCCATTACTGGCTATATATCCAAAGGATTATAGATCATTCTACTATAAAGACACATGCACATATATGTTTATTGCAGCACTATTCACAATAGCAAAGACTTAGAACCCACCCAAATGCCCATCAATGATAGCCTGGATAAAGAAAATGTGGCACATATACATCATGGAATACTAAGCAGCCATAAAAAAGGATGAGTTCATGTCCTTTGCAGGGACGTGAATGAAGCTGGAAGCCATCATTCTCGGCAAACTAACACAGGAACAGAAAACCAAACACAGCATGTTCTCGCTCATAAGTGGGAGCTGAATAATGAGAACACATGGCCACAGGGAGGGGGACATCACACATTGGGGCCTGTCAGGGATTGGGGGGCTAGGGGAAAGATAGCATTAGGAGAAATACCTAATGTAGATGATGCACTGATGGGTGCAGCAAACCACCATGGCACATACATACCTATGTAACAAATCTTCAGTTTTGCACATGTATCCCAGAATTTAAAGTGTAATTAAAAAATTACAAAATTAAATAATAAATAAATAAAAAGATTCATCCCTAAAGGGAATAGTGACAAACAATATTTTAGCAGCTTTACAGATATACTATTTACTTTGCAGACCCTAGAGCAAATATTGCCACTGTACCAATGATAAAAATGAGGTTTGAGGAGTTATCCTAAGCCCATAAGTGGTAACTCAGAGTGCAAAATGTTAGGCCATAATGTCAAGTTAAGCAATATAATTTAAATAAATAATAGCTTTAAGACAGCACTGGTAGAGCTGTATCAAAGTTAGCTGCAAATTAGATTAACAGACAAGTCTTGCCATGAGAATCAAGAAAAGTGAGAGTTTGTGGGCTGAATTAAGATGGGCTTTAAGGCCAGGCGCAGTGGCCCATGCCTGTAATCCCAGCACTTTGGGAAGCCGAGGTGGGCGGATCATGAGGTCAGGAGATGGAGACTACCCTGGCTAATAAGGTGAAACCCCATCTCTACTAAAAATACAAAAAATTAGCTGGGTGTGGTGGCTCGTGCCTGTAGTCCCAGCTACTGGGGAGGCTGAGGCAAGAGAATTGCTTGAACCCGGGATGTGGAGGTTGCAGTGAGCCGAGATTGCGCCACTGCGCTCCAGCATGGGCAACAGAGCGAGACTCTGACTCCAAAAAAAAAAAAAAAAAAAAAAAAACGATGGGTTTTAAAATAAGGAGTAGGTAGTCTGGGCAAAAAAGTGAGACCCCATCTCTAGAAAAATTGAAAAAAAAAAAAAAAGTTGGGCACAGCTGCATGCATCTGTAGCCCCAGCTACTCAGGACACTGAGGCAAGAGTATCCCTTGAGCCTAGAGTTTGAGGTTGCCGTCAGCTAGATGATAATGCCACTGTACTCCAGCCGAGGTGACAGAGCAGAACCCTATCTCAAAAAACAAAACAAACAAAACAAAACAAATAAAATAAAATAAGGGGTAGGATTTGACCTGGGTCTTGAAATGTAGGTTCAAGTAGGATATGTGAGAAGGAAGGGGATGACATTTTAAATTAAAAAAATATATATTTCTTATAAAATATAAATTGTAGCAGTTAAGACTCGGAAACCAAGCTGCCTGGGTTGGAATCCTGACTCCACCACTTAAAAGTCTTCCTGTGACTCTGTTACCATCTGTAAAATGGGAATAATAATAGTATCACCCTCCTGGGACTGTTGTGAGGATAAAAAGAATCAAAGTATACAGTAATGTGCTATATAACAATATTTCAGTCAATGTGGGACCACATATACCATGGTGGTCCTTTAAGATTATAATGGAGCTGAAAAATTCCTATTACCAAGTGACATCATAGCCAACATAATGTCATAGTGCAACATATTACTCATGTGTCTGTAGTGATGCTGGTATAAACAAACCTACTGTGCTGCTGGTATAAGAGTATAACACATGTAATTGTACTCTGTACACAATACTTGATAATGATAATAAATGACTATGTTACTGGTGTAAGTATCTAGTGTACTACACTTTCTATCATTATTTTAGAGGGTACTCCTACACATTTTTAAAAGTTAACTGTAAAACAGCTTCAGGCAGGTCTTTCAGGAGGGATTCCAGAAGAAGGCCTTGTTACCAGAGGAGATGAGAGCTCCACACGTTACTGCTCCAAAGACCTTCCAGTGGGACAAGATGTGAAGGTGGAAGACTGTTACACTGACGATCCTAGCCCTGTGCAGGCCTAGGCTAATGTGTGTGTTTTTGTCTTTGTTCTTAACAAAAAAGCTTACAAAGTTAAAGAAAAATAATTTTTAAAAATACAAACAAGTTTATAGAGTAAGGATATAAAAATATTTTTGTACAGCTGTATAATGTGTGTGTTTCAAGCTAAGTGTTAACACAAAAGAGTCAAAACGTTTTTTAAAAATTAAAAGTTCTAAAGTAAAAAAGTTACAGTAAGCTAAGGTTAATTTATTACCAAAGAAAGAAAAAAAGTTTTATAAATTTAGTGTGGTCTAATTGTACTGTGTTTATAAAGACTACAGTGGTGAAAAGTCATGTCCTAGGCCCTCACATTTACTCACTGACTCACCCAGGGAAACTCAGTCCTGCAAGCTCCATTCACGGTAAGTGCCTTATACAGGTGTACCATTTTTTATCTCTTTAAACATTTTATTGATACATAGTATTTATGGGATACATGTGAGTATTGATTACATGTAGAGAATGTGTAATGATCAAGTCAGGGTATTTGGGGTATCCATTATCTTATGAGTATCATCATTTCTATGTGTTGGGAACATATCAAGTCTTCTAGCTACTTTGAAATATATAATACATGGATGCTAACTACAGTTACCCTACTTGGCTATCTAACATTAGAACTTATATCTTCTATCTAACTGTATATTTGTACCCATTCACCAACCTCTCTTCCTGCCCCTGTCCCACCAACACACCCTTCTCAGCCTCTAGTATTTATCATTCTATTATTAATAATATCTCTACCTCCATGAGATCAGCTTTTTTAGTCTCCATGAGTGAGTAAAAACATATTATATTTATCTTTCTGTGCCTGGCTTATTTCACTTAGCATAGTGGCCTCCAGGTCCATCCTGGTTGCTGAAGATGACATAATTTCATTCTTTTTTTATGGCCAAACAGAATTCCATTGTGTGTATATATCACATTTTCTTTATTCACTCATCTACTGAGGGACACTTAGGTTGATTCCATGTATTTTCTATTGTGAATAGTGCCATGATAAACATGTGAATTCAAGTAACCCTTTAATATACTAATTTCTTTTCCTTTGGACAGATACCCAGAAGTGGGACTGCTGGATCCTATAAAAGTTCTCTTTTTAGTTTTTTGAGGTATCTCCATACCGATTTCCATAGTAGTTGTACTAATTTACATTCCCAATCACATTGTATAAGAGCTTCCCATGCTCCACATCCTCACCAACATATAAGTTTTTTTGTCTTTTTAATAATAGCCATTCTAACAGAAGTGAGTTAATTTGACTGTGGTTTTAATTTGTATTTCCCTGGTAAGTAGCGATGCGGCTGCATTTTTTCATATACCTGTTGTCCATATGTCTTCTTTTGAGAAATGTCTATTTATGTCCTTTGCCCACATTACAATGGCAGTATTAATTTTTTAATTGTTGAGTTGTTTTAGTTCACAGTAGATTCTGGATATTAGTCCTTTGTTGGACAAATAGTTTGGAAATGTTTTCTCCCATTCAACAAACTGTCTCTTCACTCCGTTGCATTCTAGTCTCAGCAGCTGCAGTCTGAGCTTCCCTCACACTTTAGCCTTAGCAGCGGCATATCATGCCCGACTTGTGCTTCAGCAGCCGCAGGCAGGGGACTCCGGGCACATGGAATATACTTTAGCAGTGGAGCCACTGCTAGTGTTCTGCTGGCTGCCTCACTTTCTTCTCCCTTCCCTGCTTTAGGTGCTTCCTGTCACTTCTCTTGAATCCCAATGCTCTCTCTAGGATGATCTATTTGAAGTGTGACTATCTACTACTCCCTATCTTGCTTCTTTGTTGTAGAGAAGGTGAGTACAAGATGCCTCTAGTCAGCCATCTTGAAGCCCCTCCTCCATTTAAAGTCTTCTATACCATATTTTAACATACCTTTCCTATATTCAGATACAGAAATACTTACCATCATTAAAACTGCCTCCATTATTCAGTACAGTAACACACCATACAGGTTTGTATGTGGCCTAGAAGCAACAGGTTATTGTCCCATATAGGCTAGGTGCTAGCTGACTAACGTTATTTTAGGAATGAAATACATGGGTTGTCAAAGAGAAACAATAAGAAAGTATGAAATATAGAATAATCTTTTCTTATTATCTTTACTAATCTATGTACTTGAGCAACTTGAACAAATAAACTGTAAAATCACAAGATGGTCTTCTAATTCTTAAACCTGTAACTAAGTAAACTCCAAATCTATCAAGAAAAAGAGTAAAAGGCTGAAAGCAAGCATTTCCATGTAACAGCTGTCAAATTTTTCATAACTGTTGTTCATGACTCCTTAGAGGTCATTCATAAACAGGATTAAAAAAAACGAGAGAGAGAAAAAGCATGTACTGATAAATTTGAGCTTATAGATTTATTTAAAAATGCTCTACGGCTAAACTCTGGCTAAATATGCTTTAAAACATTAGGCCGAGCGCGGTGGCTCAAGCCTGTAATCCCAGCACTTTGGGAGGCCGAGACGGGCGGATCACGAGGTCAGGAAATCGAGACCATCCTGGCTAACACGGTGAAACCCCGTCTCTACTAAAAAAAAATACAAAAAATTAGCCGGGAATGGTGGCAGGCGCCTGTAGTCCCAGCTACTTGGGAGGCTGAGGCATGAGAATGGCGTGAACCCGGGAGGCAGAGCTTGCAGTGAGCCCAGATCGTGCCACTGCACTCCAGCCTGGGGCGACAGAGCAAGACTCCGTCTCAAAAAAAAAAAAAAAATTAGACAAAGGTAAAATAATACACTAAATTAAATGTACACTTTCATTTACATAAAAACATGCATATAAACAAGTCCAGACAGGAATACACAAAAATAGTACTTACTATGTTCAGATGGTAGAATCACGGCTTATTTCTCCCCTAATTTCCTAAGCTATCTATAACGGTTACACATCTTTTAATAACTAACAAGTGATTTTTATATCATGCATGATGTTTTTAATGAACCCTGAAAGGTATCTGATTTACTTCCTAAATAATCCAAAAGTTCACCGATACCACCTTAAGACTTCCTGAAAAAAAAAGTATTCAGTTTCTTTAATGTCATAGGAAGAAAATCTACATTCAAACTTACTAATTTTACGAGCTCCATACTCTCTTTACGTAGAATTTTAATTTCCCAGATAACATCTGAGTGGTGTGGAAAAACTGAACCCCTGTCATTCCACTTTAGGTATAATGTAGAGGTTGAGAAATCAGCAGACAAATTCAAGATCTCTGGAGTATCTGGAATTAAGGCTTTAAAAAAAGGAAACAAAAGAGAAAACTTAGTAAAATAAGTAATGATTTTTCATACTGTAACTCTGCTAATCAACTACTTATAAACTCTATTCCTTCTTGATCAAAAAATCAACAATCAAGATTTAAAAGGAAATTCTAGAACCTAGTAATCCTGGCTACAGTAAAAAGGACATGGACTAAGATGCCATGTAAGGAAAAGATAAAATGTCATGGACATTTCAAAGAAAGGACTGGATCAAAGAAATGAAGGGTTGGTTCTAATGATAAAGGGAAACAACCAATATTCTCTCAAATTTCTGAAAAAGGGGAACAAATATATTATTTATTTGTAGAGGTAGCTCCAAATACTTAATCAGCCAAATTTAAGAAAATTATTTATTAGCTGGCTGTTTCAAATCCACAGCACATTTTCTAATATAAACAGCAACTACATTTCTATAGTACTATAGTGTCATTTAGTCAGGAACCTACAGGTAGGCAACATCAGAGAGAAGAAAACAAGCTTCCTCTGTAGGGCTGTAGGCTAGCCCTAAGAAAATGACAAAATATAGAAAGTTTGTTTTGGTAAACGCTTCTCTCTGTTTTCTCTGCAGCTGTCTCAGGCATCTCCTGGTGTCAGAGTCCCTCATGCTGGGGGATGTCACCCACTTGAGAAATGCTATGGGCATTACTGATTTTAGATACCATTAAATAGTAGCAGGATTGTCTCAGTGACTAAGGCATTGAATTAAGAAGTCAATGGCTACTTGCAGAAGTAGCAGGTTGTAAGATGTAAGAAGTAGCAGGATGTAAGAAGTGTGTCAGAAAGGTTCCTTTATCAGTGGTATGCAACACAGACTGAGGGGGATTGAGACAGGTGATAAGGTGACCAATTAGGAGACCACTGGAGCAATCCTGGCTAAAGTAACAAGGATATAAACTAAGATGCCATCTATGGAAAAGATGTCATGGACATTTCAAAGAACTGACTAGATTAAAGAAAAAAAGGGTTGGTTCTAATGCAAAAGGGAAACAACCAATATTCTCTCAAGTTTCTAGCTCAGAAAGCAGCAAGAGGAGCAAAAGGAATTGGGAGCCACTGTGAAGAAACACAGAAGCCTGGCTGTGGATGAGTAAGTGTCAGGGGAAGAAGATACCACGGAGTCAGAACCGTGGATGCAGACTTAAAAGGAACTCACTGCGTGTAGTGCAAGAAAAGAGCATGAACACACAGATATAAACCAGCCAAAGCTCCTTCTAGTGGCTGCCGATAGACAATTACACCTTCGAGGAATGAAAAATACCAACATGAATCCAGAGAGGGAATCCTAGAAGCAGAAGGAAACCAGAGAGAATCCAGGATCATCAAAATAAAAACAAATAGTTGTTATCTGGGCCAAATAGAACAGTTTATAGAAGACGACTGTGGAAAAATCATTGGCGAGGCTACTGTTAATATCTGAGAAAGAAGTTTAGGAGAACAGTGGGCTCTGAAGCTGCATTACAAAAGGTAAAGAGAAAAAAATCCATGCTCAAAGGTTTGGGCATCTCCTAGGGAGAATCCAGGACACTAAAAAAGGTAGCATGAAGAGTAATGTATCCTTGAAAATCATTAAATCTCCCTAACGGCAGATAAATCATGGAAAATTTTGAACCAATGGAAAACAAAGAAAGTATGAGCACGTTCCATTCTATAAAATGTAGGCTTTCTGGTTTGAGAATCAGAGAGACTTGGACTTTCTTCCATGTTTCTTCCTCAAATAACAGTAAAGTAAAGGTGAGTTAGAAGAAATCCATAGACTCATCCTTTCTTGCCTCATTTCTATCCTAGCTCAAGGACCAATTACATCTAGTCATGGTAAGCCCAAAACTGCAGGAGAGTGCAGGGCTAGAGTAGCTGAATATGCTAAACAACAAAAAGGGCAGAACAAACCAATACACATTGATCTCAGAACTTAAAAATAGTTCTTAAAAACAGATTTAACTAAAATTTGCCCTATACAGTGTTTGATACTGGATTTATGTAAAGTGTTTAGGGCTGTACGGGACACAGAACATGTGGATTTACAGTCTAAACTACAGAGCAAAGTCAACAGTTACATGGCTGTATAAGGAGAGTGGAGGATGCTTCATAAAGAGGTTATAAGTGGGCAGCTGCTTGTGAAAAAGGAAAAATTAAGACAAACGAGAGGTAAGAAGTTAATTTAGCACCAGGACAGGTAAAGTTCAGGGTGCCAGTGTGACAAGAAAAGAGCAAGAGGCTTCCAAGAACATGGCTCTTCTTTCAAACGATTCAGTATGTCACATGAGGTAGTAACTTACAATTTCTGAAACACGGGAGTACTATACTAAGACAATGCTCATCTTTAAAGTGCTTCTCTCCCTGAGAAGTCCACATAATTTACATTTTATTTAAATAGCAGTGGGCTACTCTTAAAAACACAAGTCATATCCAATATTTCAAGCTAAAGACAGTAATGGCCATAATTACAAATACAAGGATTTTAAAAAGCCACTGTTCCCTTTCTTTTCTTTAGAGCATATAGAGAAGTTTCCCCTAAGCTCCCATGAACTACCATCTTCATTTTGTGCTAAACAGATATGTGAGGACAATGCTAACTTGCTTTCTAGAAACTCAGATAGGAAAGAAATTTAATGAAAGTCTTTCTTATTTTCTTCTAATGCTAATTCAGCTTTACCCATAAACTACACACTCTTGCTTCCTTAGGACATCAGGACGTAAGAGTTTTCCCAGCTTTTTTACAGGACCCACGTTATTTATTCTGCTTCAGAATGACCCAAATTTTCAGGTGATTTTAAGAAATGCAGACATTAAAAATCTTAAGAATTTTTCATGCTTACACAAGGGAAGTACAAACTTTACTCTCTGTGTGTGTGTATATATACACAAAATCTTGTTTGCTTTATGTAATTTCAAAAGCATCTTTAGATCCACAGACACTTAGTTTTCATACTTTTATTTAGTAGCAAATTGTCAAGAGACCCAGATTCTCTAAAGGACAGCTATACATGCATTGTAGAGCTTCTCTTGCACACAGTAGGCACTCAAAGATTTGCTGATGTATCCATCTCCTCCCTTCCTTACACTCACCTAATTTGCTTTTCAATTTTCTTACCCCAATATCATTATTCTAATCACAATCAGGACCGTTACTATTTATAATGCTACCAATACATTACATGATATGTAAAATACAAGGAACTATTAATCGACTGAGTCGCCTAGAGTCTGTCTTGATTTGCCTTTCTGATTCTAATACTGTCATTTTTCAGTAGCTTCCCAGACAAGACTATGCCCTAGAGCGAGGGGCATTTGAGAAATTCTGGAAGGTACGCAAGAGCCAAGGGGGCTAAGGAAAGAGTATGGAACTGAGGGAAGGAGCTTGAATTCTGGGATATTTTGATTGGCCAGAAGAAAAGTTTGCTTCCTTCTGATCTTGGCTACCATTTACAATTCATAGGAAGGTTGCTGAGTGAATTAAAAGCATTAGCATAACACATGAAATTCAAAGAACTAGAAAGCACCACAATACTAACAAATGACACTTGAGTTACTTTAAAATCGAGTTTGTTTGCAAAGACTTACAAACATTTTGTTCATTTAGTGTGAATTTACTTGTAGAACTTCCAAAATCATGTAGAGAATTTATTGTTATTTCATAATCACCATGTGAAAGAGCTGGAATTTTAATATTTGTTTTCTCCAGTTGATAACAAGAATGGGACCTGTAACAAGAAGAAATTGAATTTTAATTAGCAAATAAAATTAATAGTATAATTTTCATAAAAATTTGGTTAACACAAAATACAAAGGAAAAAACTTCATGCCCTTTTTGTTGCAAAAACATGATAGGTTGTACTGCATTTTAAGACTGAAAAAACAGATTGGTAGTAATTTTACCAATGTAGGGGTAGGAAAAACAACCACATTGTACCAAAAGTAGAGTAAGCACAGAGGACTCCATACAGCTGGAGTTTTTGCATGCCTTTCAAAATCTCACCTCAACCTTCCCTTCGTAGGCTGACTTCCACTGCTCACGTTCCACCCCTTCACTGGAGGACCAGCGCATCACAGCGCTCCTCATGCTAGGATGATGTTCAATGGATGCTGATGAAGGAAATGAAACTGGCAACTCCCCTGCTCCTCTGCCTTGGCTCATGGTTTATTCTTAACAGAACTTCCTCTTCAGTTCTGTTTCCAAAATACTTCCAGTTCCCCTGGTATCTCTGGGTGCTCAGGACTCTGGACTTGAATGGGTCCAGCTCATCTCCTTCTAAACCTCTCACATGGCAAGGCTTCTTTAGGCATCAGCAATGAACACCTGAATTCTCCAAATCATGCCATCTCATACATTTAAGCCATTGTACACAATATTCTTTCACGGTGGAATGTCCTCCTATTGCTTTTCTGCTGAGAAAACTGAGTGTGCCTACTCCAGAATTACACCTCCTCTGACAGCCTTTCTGGACTTTCATACTCCTAGTGTACACTCCCTTGCAAAAAACCCACAGCATTGCTACTATTTGTTTATTGTGACCAGGGGAGCAGGGGACCAGAACTAACTTCCTCTCTGTTTGGCCTGTGGTGGGCATGTGTGCTCTTCAGCAAACTTTTCAGGGTCCCCCTTCTGGACTCACACTAAGACCGTCCATCCCTGCCTCTCTGAAGCAAGGTATAGCCATGTGACTTTATTTGGTGGGAAAAATCTGAGTGACAGTCTTATCTACCAGATCAAGAAGGAAGCTCTGAAAGCCAGTGCAGACTCTGTCCCCTCTTCTTACCTTGCTATCACACCTCATAATGCCTGGTGCCCTACAGGAGAAAAATGAGGCAGAAGTCATGGCAGACTCTGCTGAACACAGAACACAAGCAGGAAATAACCCTTTAGTTTCACAAGCAACAAGAAAGTAAGAATTGAGGGTCATTTCTGCAATTCAACCTAGCTCATTGTGAATTAAAATTACCTGTTTTCAATGCAAACTTCATAATCAATACCACGGCCTGTTCCAGAGGGTGCTTTCCAATAACAGTCCCACACTTGCAAATTGTTAGTTACACACTTCAAATCATGAGGAGCCCCTGGAGAAGGAGAAACACACACACACACACACACACACACACACACACACACACACACACACACAGAATATGCTGAGTAAGTCAACTGCACTCTAAAAGGTCAAGCATTTTCAGTTGTAAGTACAAGCATGTGTGTCTGTAGAGAGCCCATGTTTTTTCAAAAAGATGATCCTGCAGTCATGGGAGTGGACTGGTTTTCTATTTCTTTTTGCAGCTTTGGTTTAAAAAAAAAAAACTAAAGGGTAAACTGATGAAAGTGGGCTAGCTACTAGACCATTTTGGGGTTAGGCTGCTATCAAAAATTCCACTTCCAAGCAACTGAGACAAATTAAGGGAGTGAGTGGCTAGTCATGTAGATTCAATAATGGGACCAAGAGAGGGCGTGAGGCAAGTCTAGCACCTCTTGAATCTTCAATAGCCCCACTTGAGGAAAAAACAAAGACAAAAAACAAAAACAAATAAGTCAAGTAAAAATGATGTGCCTTCCAAGTCTTTAAACAAAACTTTGAAACTCCTAGCCACCACCACTTCACTGCTTGCTACCAGACTGCCCGCTTGGTAGAACTCCTATAACTAATCTTTAGGTTATTATGAAGTATATTAAATTTAAACAGTAATAAACTCATGAGTTCATTTGAGAAATGCGTTTTTGGTGTGGGCCTAAACAATTGAAAAGTAACAATTCAAAAGATTACAATCCTACTAGTACTTACATCTATAAAATAACATTACATCATGGAATATGTAAGCACTATGCAATGAAAAAAGTCACCCCGAAAAAAAATGAGTAAAAAGAAGGGGGTATAAGAGAGAGGGAAAGAGGGAAGAAAGGAGGGAAAGAAAGGGAAAAGGCAATTATAGAATAAAAAAAGGTAGTCCATCTCAGATTCTATAAATGTTTATGAAAAATGTTTTTGTTTTTGTTTTTGTACATGGTTGGTATGATCTTCACTGTAGGAATCAAATATAAAGCTATTTATATAAGACAGAAAAAGAAATATTACATTAAAAGTACTCACATTATAAAGCAGCAATAATCATAATAATAAAGTAATTTAATGAAGGACCTTGGGGAAAAGAGATCTGTTTAAATATGGAAATAATATAAAAACTACACCAAGGGGCAGGAGGATGAGAATTTCTTTATAGAAATAAGCTATAAAATATCTACATAAAGATTCTTAATATATTTAAGATGTAACATAATACATTTAAAAGTATTTGGATTTCATTGATATGACATTCTAAAAAGGTAACATTATAGAGACAGAAAACAGTGTCTATGGAGACAAGGCAGTGCTGGCAGGGGATGGGCCCGGGAGGGGTGACTACAGAGGAGCCAGGAAGCTTTTGCAGTGCCAGGGCTCTTCCCTATCTTGATTGTGCTGCTGGTTACATAACTATATCCATCGTCAAAACTCACAGAACTGAATCTTAAAGGCAAATTTTATTGTATGTAAATTATATCTTATATTTTTACGGTAAAATAATATTTTGATCTATCATTAAGGATCTTTTTAAAAGAAACTAAAAGTACATAGAAAAAGATGACAAAAAATGAATTTTAATCAACAAAATCCTAAAGGGGTCAATAAAGCAACAAAATTACTTCACCATGGAAATAAAACTGCAATCTGTTCATTCTCTGGAAGGCTGATGCACTTACCCTTTTTCTGGCTATTTACTTGATTCATTAGATACAGAAGAATAAATGTTGATAAGAGCCACTGGAAATTTGAAGCAGTCCTCATTCTTTTATTGTCCACCATCCAGGATGCTCGTTTCAAACATACGTAAATATCCATCATCTGTGCAATGCAGTCAGTCCTAGGTTAGGAGAGGAGTTTCAGATGGTGTTCAGATTGTTCTGAAGGCTCACCTTATACTGTGTACACAAACACTCTGACACTCTGACAGATTCTGAAACATTGTACATTTAGAGACTTTGGAGCTACTTAAACTCAAGTTTCCCTGGCTTGTGGAGACATCAATAATTGGACACAGCTGTGGCTTTAGTTATCTACTAGAAGGCCAATTTTCAAATGATGGGCTTCAAGTTCAAAATTATAACTATAATTATAAAATTACAACAAAATTATAAGCACATGGCTATCAACTCTACTCCAACACTACTAAAATGTAGAAAAGCAGTGCATGAGACTGAAGTTTTGACAATTTTAAGTGATACCTGGATTGATATTTTTATGTATTTTATTAGTATGTTAACTTGTGTTTAGTCATTTACGACAAGTAATATTAGTTTTGTTTCCCATTTACATGGTGATGGAAAGTTTCTATTTCATATAAATTTAATAATTTAAAGAGAAAAAACTAGGGTAACAGTATGGAGATGTTGCACATTGGACAGTTAGGGATCCCCCACAGTAATGAAATTCCCATCCACCCTTCATCTTTTCTTCCTAGAGGGACACCACCAGCCAACAAGGTCCTTCTGATACACTGAAAACTCTTGTGTCAGACCTAAAATTGACTCATTATATTACAACATTGGCACAGGGCACCAAAGATTACAAAACATATAAGCAAAGGCTAAAATATTAAAGAGAAATTTAGGATAACCAAAAGGAAAATAAAAAGTATTTCCAGAGAAAATGAGGATGATACAGGAAACAAGAAAACTTAAAAGAAAAAAAAGAACCTAAGAAAACTCTAAATAGTATCCTCAGAGTAAACATGGCGTAACTATAAAAAACAAGAGGATGCAATAAAAAAGGAATAACAGGAAATAAAAATACCTCTTAGAAGTTAAACATATTGTCTGATATTATTAAAATAAGAAAAAGATTGCATAATCTTTCAGGAAAAAATACAAAAAAAAAGAAGAAGAAAATGTGGGAAAAGAGATGAGAAATGGAGACTCGATAAAGGAAAGGAGATCCAACACCTAAACAACTGGAGCCCATTGAGAGAATTCAAAAAAAGATTCTTCTTAGTGAAAGCAGATGGCAAGCTCTCTTCTTGGCTATTGCTAAGTACTGTCAAAAACCCAGGAAATGAATCCCAAATAGCTTAATTATAACCAAAACATGCACAAGGCGTGAGCACACATTTCAAAAGTGTTCTACTATTTTTTGGATGAATGAATAACTTCCTAGTCAATTCCAGAGTCACTGAGTTTACTTATTAGAATGAAAATGTATTCACAAAATGTCTAAAATGCCAGTTGCTGAATTTATAGAATTATACAACTGTACAAGAATAACTGAGTAATGGAGCCAAACATGACCCTAAAACTCAAACCCTGACTAAAATAATCATAAACCATATTCACTGACTGGCTAAACATTATCTTGAAATGAAACAGTCCCTCACTACAAGTTTCGATTTTTCTAAAAAGAGACACAGGTCCTACTGCCATGCCAGGAAGAAGGGCAAGAAGGGGTGGAGGGAGGCAGCTGAGGAAGAGTTCTGGACCAGGTGCTTCCAGATTTAGATGCTAATCTTGGCTCCATTACTAATTAGTGGTATGGCTGAGGGTAAATCACTTAATCCCTGCCTGCCTCAGCCTCAACCATGGCAGCACAGAGCCATGCTCTATTCAGGATCCACATAAGAGACTTCTCAAAGTGAAGCTGTAATATTCCATTCCTGCTGGCAGGGAACAGGCATGCAGACAGTAGCGTGCACAAAGCCTACGCCAGCAACAGCCACGGATCAAAGACTCTGCTGAGGAGGTCAGTGAGCAGGAGGAAGGCAGTGCCCAGGGACAGAAGGATTAAGGGCAGTGTCAGCAAAGCCTGCTTAACTTAAGCAGGATAATAAAGACGACTTCCTGGTGTGATACATTTACACAGAGAATTTTGGGCAATGCAGTATTATGCTTATGACACATCAGACTTCCCCACCAAGGAAAACTTTCAAATGGACTTACTGTGGGCCAGAACAATACATGAACAGAGCCTTCTGAGGTACTTTGAGAAAAAAGGGATGCTTGAGAAGTTTTTCTCTACTCACTCCTGATAGAAATATTGGCAGAATTCCCTTTTTTCCCCTGTCAATGCCTTATTCCTTAGAGGAGCACAAATTTTTATAGAATTTCAGGATCTAACTTTCAAAATTAGGGTGCGGCAACAGGGTGCCAATGCAAATATGCAGGGGCAAAGCAAGGAACAAACGTTTTCACAGCAGGTGCAAACTGTGGCCCCTCTGCCTAGCATAAAAGCGGCAGCCACCAGCCTCATTTTGCCAAAGATGCTGATTTTTCCAGACAAGGTAGAAATCTGGCATTTTAAATGAAACACCAAAGTCTGTAAATGTAAGAAAATAATGCATACGTTGTACACATTCTAAAGGCCAAACAAAACATGCTCATGGGCAGTATCCTTCCTGCCCAAGGATGACCAGTTTGTTTCCTATACTAATTATTTTAAAGGATTTAAGAAGTCAATAAACCCTTCTGCTAAAGAAAAGCAATCATGCAGAATAAATTTATAAGATTGTTGAATGGAAAGAAAAATATCTGGTTCTATTTCTTTACACATATGCTGATCTCAATCTTAGACCATCATGAAGCACAGGCAGAACTTGAGCCTGGGGCCCCACATGGCAAAGTTCGGTCCTGTCAACACATGCCCCTGAGCTTTTAAAGGCCTTGTTTGTGAAGATGAGTGTTCATACACGTACTTTGACTTGTATTTTTCTCAACCTTGAGAATTCTGGTTCCAATGTATATGAGGTTTAGGGCCTTTCTGCTGAAGAAAATTAGGAAAAAAGAGTTGAGAAAAGTAAAGCTAAATACCAGAAACTGTAGTCCCAACACATTTTGTTGCCTACTTTGCCTCTGTTTCCGTTCCCCAACCCCTCTCTATATATACATAAATACGGTGGCAGTGGTGGGGACAGGTAGGTAGAGACAGAGAGGGAAATGTGACAGAGAATGAGCCAGCATGTCCTGCTGGCACGAACCTAAGCCTGATGGCACTGAAGCCTCCAGCCTTGGGTGCAGAAAAAGGCCTCAGGCAACACCTGCACAGTCAGGGTGTAAGGAATTAAGACTGCCTAAAGCATCTTTTATCTCAAGAATCTATCTTTTTGAGATACAATGAGATAACTCCCTTGTCATTAATTCTCAAAAGAAATTAAATGCTAAGCTGGAACATGTGAAGAAGAAAAGAAAAGACCCTGAACTACTGTAAAGGTAAATAAACCTACGAGTGGGTCACCGATCCACAGGAGTGGAGATGTTGGGAGTTGAGCCAAACAAGGGCAATCACACAGGCAGTAAACAGTACCCGCATTGCTCATTTGTATTCTTCCTAGTGTCCCTTTCTTTACTGTTTCCTAGGAGGAAACATCAACATTGTTTAAAAACTTTGACCAGCAACTATTTTCCTTATCCCATTTCCCTCCCACAAGATCTTAAATTCCTCAAGCATTAGCTCCCAGTGAAGGCGGCTTTTCAGGATCATAAACTCTGCAGTTAGGTAGACTCCATTGTGTTATTGAAGTGAAGTGTAGGGGCTCTTCAAGTTAAATGAAAGAAATACTTATGAAAAACATAAACTTGACTAGACTAAGAAGTTCTATCTGGGAAGACTAGACTGCACAGGAAGGCGTGAATAGCTTTTCAGAAAGAGGGAAGCTGCAACAAAGTGATGTTTCAAGGAGATTAACTAGGAGATAGCTGAAGTAACAAAGATGTATGCAAAATTTATCAGTATATAGATCTAGTCCTAGCAAAAATCTAGTCCTCAAAGAGCCCACATAACCCAGCACAAGGAATTTGAAAAGACTGATACCAAGATGCATCACTGAGAATATAAAAATAACTGTATCAAAGATGTTACAAGTTTCCAGGGAGTGGAGGCCATACACAAGGGCTCAGGAATAAGAACAACATCAGAATAAACCACTCACGGCCTCTGTGACTTGCCGTGTGAGTGTGGACAAACCCCCACTGTAACACAGGGATGGTGACAGCACCACCTCCAGAGCAGGTTACAGGTGTACATGAGACTGGGTGTGTGACCCATAAATATTCTTGAGAAGAGGAGGAACACACCAGACTTCTTAGCAATAAAAGCTAAAAAGAACACCTTCCAAAATACAAGTGAAAATTATTTTCACACTTAAATTCTATACTCAAGCTGTTGAGTAGGTAACATACATTTTACGAAGACATGCAAGATGTCAAAAGATATATCGCCTTCCACGTACCCATTCTCTGGAAGCTACTGCAGGACACGATTGACCAAAATGAGGTACAAAACAAGAAAGAACAAGAGAGAAAATATACAATCCATACAACTGGAGTCGGAACCTACAAAGAGGCCTTGCACACTGCCCCTGCTGCGTGTGTCCGGACCACACTAAAATGGCTGCCGTACCACAGCTGCTGGACCCTTCAGCACTCCTTAGGCCAGCACCCATTTTCCCTTCTAATTTCATCTGCACCCTCCTCAAGTCAGCGGTGATGCTCCTAGCAGGAGGTATGTTTGTCATCACCTCTAAGAGTCTCCAGAATGTTAGATGCCATCTTCTGCTGCTTCCACAACACTTTAATTATATTTATGTCACGGGGTTGCACAATTCATGTTCCACAGGCCGAATCTTATCCGCCTCCTGATTTTGTAAATCTTCCTAGAACACAGCCATGCCCATTAGTTTAAGTACAACCTATGTCTACTTTCCCATGACAATGTTAGAGCTGAGAGGCTGGGATAGAGACTGAATGGTCCACAAAGCCTAAAATATTTACTTTACAGGAAGAGTTTGCTGACTTCTGCTCTACTGCTTCACTTCCCAATCTTGTAATTCTCCCCACAGACTGTCAGATCCCTGAGAGCAAACACATCCCTGAGTTCACTGTAACCCTCCGTGTCCAAGCAGTACCTGGCACAAATCAGACACCAAAAACTCTAAGCCAGCTGGCTGAATTAAAACCAAGGCACAAATGATTATATGCCCACACAGTATACTTTCATCGTTAGGCCGCATGCTAACCCAGGTATTGCCGACACGAGGAACCTAAGTTCAAGCTCTGGCTCCCAAACTGCACTGACGTATCCTAAGACACCAAAGGAAACTGACAGAGCTATCACAGAATATCTAAGTTTTTGAAGGAAACAAAGCGACATCTGTCCAACATTCTGAAAACCGTTAGTGCAAGGTAGTCCACAGTTTCAATATTTGGTAATGCTACATTTTTTTATGTGACATCATATCTTTATCTTTGGTGAAGGGAGGGAGGGACTAGTAATTGCTGAGATAAAACACAAGTACTACCCAAACAAATCAATGTAGAAATGGAAATGAGGGTGCTGGTTTCCAAGATCTGAGAAGCTATGCAGTACTCAATAGGTTCACACATCTCATCAGTAATTAAGGCTTTTTAAGAATGAAAGAAAAATACTACCATAGGCCTTCCATATCCCAGGGTTCTGCAACCACAGATTCAACCAACCTTGGATTGAAAATATTCAGAAAATAAAACCAATAAAACAGTACAATAATAAAAAACAGTATAAAAACAGTACCATATAACTGCTCACATAGCATTAACATTGTATTAAAGATGATTTAAAGTATATGAGACGATAAGCACAGGTTATATGCAAATACCACATCATTTTATATTAGGGACTTGGACATCCAAAGATTTTCACATCTGTGAAGGTCTTGGAACGTGTCCCCACAGAGATAGAGGGACAATTATATTTCTCCTTTTAAGTGGATACACATTATTTCTTCAAACTGCTACTAAAGTGCTTGATCATAAATAGTCATTAAATTGTCTGGACTCAGCTATTTCATAGAGAACTGTTAGGTAATTCTTTTGACTACAAGCATCATGAAAAGCATTAACAAAACACGACGGGCACTGTGAACTGTGACAGTCTGGGAACCTGAGTTAGAGGATAGCTCGGCTGCTTAGAGATTCCACTGTATCATGCTTTAATATGCATTCTGTATGTAGGAGAATAATACTGAAATTTAACATTTGCTACATTATAAAGACAAATCTATCACTATACATAATGCAGGATATTCATTCCCCAAAATAACTTTTTGGTTTATTATTCAAATAGAATAATCTTGTCAATTTTTTTCTTAATTCCTTTGCATTTCCCTGAAACTTTTAAAAATAGATTGTCTTCCAAAGTTTTTGTTTTTCAGGATCCTCCATGTCAATTTTAGTAATCTCCATTGCAGTGTGGACTTCCCTGTTAATTCAAGAGCTGGTCCATTATGAACCTCAGCATGTCAAAACAAGTTTGAATATATCATTTCCGTGCTCCCCACTGCTTCAACACACAGTTCCAGTTCCAGTTCCACACTGCGGGAACAGCCCTTAGAGACGGCCATGAACCCTTCCTCTCCACACCACAGCAGCTCCCCAAACACTCCACATTCCCTTTGGTCTCAAGGCCTCCCTCAAAACCACTGCCTCCATGGAGGGCCCCCTGCAATGTCTCCTATGCTTCTCATTCTTCCATCTTTCAGGACTCACTCTATCATCATACTTTAGAGTAATATCTGACTACTCATATCCCACCTCAACTACGCTATAAGAGTGACTGGTATGTAACAGTCTTCAATAAATATAAACATCTATCAAACGAATGAACTTGTTTCTTCCATTTTAACGATGAAGCACTCTATTATTAAACAACCTGAAGAACATTCCTCCAAGAAATCTTTAACATACAGGAAAACATGACGAAACTTATCTCTAAAAAGAAACAGGAACATCTCCATTTCTCAGTACTTTTCACTAATACCAAGGATTGTCTTTAAAAAAAAAAAATTATTCTGTTGGGCCATAAATGGCATTTCTTTTATTGTGAAATTAAAATATCCTTTCATATGTTTATGGGGTAATTTGCAATGCTTTATTTATAAGTTTTTTATTTTATCTTTTGCCCCTTTTTCTAATTGGGCATTAATCATTTCCTTAATGATTGCTAAGAAAAAATACTAATATGTATATTAACTATGTTATACACATGGCAAATAGATTTCCCAATCGCTTTTACTTTCCAGTGAGTCTTTTGTTTGACTCTGACTAGATCAGATTTCTCTATTCTGTCCTTTGCTGTTTCTAACCACAAAGGTTTTTCTCATGCCAGGACTATGCAAATTGTCCTGATACTGCCTTCAAGTCATTTAAGGTGTTTCACATTTTAAGCTTCAAGCCATATAAAATTAATTTCAGTGTACATTTAAGGACCCACCTTTTCAGTTTTCCTATAAATGTTTACCACTTATCCCAACACCATTTATTAGGTAATCCATTTCTTCCCTCACTGACTTGAGATGCCATTAAAATTCTATTCCTACTTAGCTTCCTTGGTGGGACTCCTTAGCCCACTGCTCCTTCTATTTTTCACTTCCTGACTGAACAATATTATCTGTGCTTGTGGCTATAACATCACTCATATGCTAATTACTTCCAAATCCGTGTTCCCAGGATTGGCCTCTTCCCAGTTACAGACTAACCATTCACCAGATAATTTCTTGCTTACTTACACAAATCCACTCAAGTAAGGTTCCTTCAGCCATGAAAAAATATTCTGATGCTTCATATCCACTTGGATATTTCAGATTCCTCAAAAACTCCAGATGTACTGAATTAAACTCACTTTTCCCTCCAAACCTGCTCTTTTGTGCCCCAGTCTTAGCCCATGGCACCAGCGTCTTCTGAGTAATCCTGACTCTTCCTTATTCCTCACACTTCCCACCTGACTTGCCACTTTTACCTAAAACATGCCTTGATTCTTTCTCCATCCTCTCCCTCAAGTCCATTTCTACTGCTCTGGAGGCTCAGGCCCTCCTCAACCTCTGGCATACGTAATTCACAACCATCTGGCAAGGGCCTCATACAATCTATCTTCCATAGTGAGTTGCAAAGCTTTCAATATATCTATATTGAAAGCATCTATATCACTAACCCTATCATTCTTTGAAGCTCCAGGCCAAATGTCAGGAGGCTGGCCCACCAACAGCTCAGATATCTGTCCACACTCAAATTCACACATCTATTCTGCAATCTTCTTCCACCTCTTCTACTCCTTTCCTAGGGGCATCTCTTACCTTTTGGCTCTCAAGCTGACCGCTATGTCCAACCAGACACAGTGCTCTGTTTATGCTCCCACTGGACATCAATTTCCCCTTTAGGCATTGATCTTATCATACCAGGTATTACGGAGATCATTCTCTCCCTTTCTTCTTTTGCACTATAAGCTAAGATCAGAGCCTTATCTTTATAAAATTCGTACATCTAGGAGTGCTTTATATCCACCACACAAGATTTATTTGGTGACTGAAACAAATCTATTCAAATAGAGTCCTCAGTGAGGACTTAAAATAGTTTCATGCCATTCAGTTGTTTGTCTACATTCTGAAGAGTAAGCTGATAAACTTTATGCTTTTGAATGAACCTGTTTGCTATACAAAAATTCATTAATAAAAAGAATACTGGCTCAAACTGAAGTTTTTTTGTTTTTTGTTTTTGCTTTTGGGGTATTTTTGGGGGGGCAATACATACAGTAAAACTATCCCTAAATGCCTATCTAAATTCTAGGAGAGGGAAAAATACTAATTACACAATAATTCCATCCAGGTAACATGCTTGTTTTAGCTAACTCTACCAAGTAAAATATAATTTATACGTGTATTTCAGATATTAGGCATTATTTATATACTGTTTATTAAGGAGTAGCCACTTTTCTAAGTTCTTTCAATGCAAAATTGGATTTAATTTTTGTATCAATCTTATAAGGTCAGTATTATTAGTATTATTTCCCTCTTTTTATAGTAAGAAAACTGAGGCACAGAAAGGTCACATAGCTAGTAGGGAGCAGAACAGGACCTGCAGCCAACTCTCACTGCAAATCTCAGCTCCAGGCCATTACACTAAACTGTAAAATGAGCAACTAAGCTAGAGTCAGAGTCCTGGACTCCAGTCCCTATTCTACCACTGAATAGGTGACAGTTAGGGGCTCACAGATAAATGACCTAACATCTCAGGTCTTAGCTCTCAAATTACACAACTAAGACCCAAGCACCTGCTTTCCCTACTTTAAGTATCATAAGAAACTTAACGGTTGTTTTGTTTTCAGAAAACCTTGTTTGTCACCTGCAGGAATAAACTGGTAGATGTACAATGTGACTAGAAATTTGGCTCTACCTCGACCCTGTCCAGTGAATACTGTTGCTGGGGAAACACCACCTGCTCTACCAAGCACTTCCACTAATCACATTAGAACAAAGATCAGACAGTCTATGTTCAGAGAACAAATGGAAAATAACTGCCATCTTACTGTTCTCCCTCCAACTCTAAGCACACTTTTAATTGGTTAAGCTCTCAACTCAGCAGGTGCAAACTCAAACATACTTCAAGAGCCAGCCGGATGAAATTACTGGAGCCGTTCACATGACACACGCTGGCGGGCAGCCCCTCGCCAGCTCCTTGTGTCTATATTATACCACATAGGATGAGCGGCCAGTACAGCCACAGATCTTCCAGTTTTTCCAAAAGGGCAGGAAATCCAGGTTGTTGCTTTTTGAGTTTTTTTTTTTTTTTTAATTATTATTATTATGATGAAATCCCCTTATTTTTAAATGCTGGCAATTAATTCCAATTAAAAAAAAAAAAAACCACTATGTGGGCCAAACAAAATACATTTGCAAGCCAAATATAGTTCTTAGGGAGCCAGTTAACCTGTCACAAAATGTATTGGCATTAAAAATTTATTGTCTTGTTGCTGAAATAATCTTAAAATATAAACTGTTTTTAACACCTAGATTTCAATGCACAGAAGTTGACCAAAATGTGCCTGAATGTTTTCTTAACATTCTTTAGGGTCAGAATCTGAAGCTCTCCACTCCAAAATAATTCAAAGTTTTTTTCTTTGTGACACTATTTAATCCCAGATATCGAAATCCTAAGCATCATCTTAGTATGCTTCTCAAAACAACAACAACTAAAATAAACCCTTTAGCTCCGGCTTCAGACCATGGTCTACAACATGGTCTACAACATCTTCTAAGCAGGTGAAGCATCTTCTATGTAAGAGTGGAACCGAGTATGAAAAACATAACAGCACCTAAAATAATTGATATTTGGCAAAGCTATTTCAGAAAGGGTCATTCTTGTTAAGAAATAAAATCCTACAGACCAGAGGCCTGTGAGCTTGATAACTGATCCTGGATAAGAAGATCAACAGTATTAAGAAAGGAATCCTAGAAGACCTCAGACCCATGCATGTCAGCCCATCCTTAGCCTTGACTTGATACGCTGTTGTATTGGGAAAAGCAAGGATCAGAAACAACAAAATGTATCTCTGTTTGAACAAAATCTTTTCTAATACGTGAAAGATGAGTATTAGCAAGGTAAAGAAATTCAAGCTGTGTAAACAGAGTGAAGAGGCTGCTTTGACCACATGATCAGCCTTACTTGGAGTGCTAATTCATAGGATGACGTCAACCTGAATAAAAGTGATATAGACAGATATCAAAGAGTTCTGCTTTTCTTGGTATTTTCATTAATGAGTTGGATGAAGATATACGAATCATATCTAACTTATCTGTGGAACAACGTATCTCGTGTTCTCAGAGCGTAATGCATATGCTTACGTTACTACATATAATATTATATGGCAATGATTTCTAAAACCATCTTTCTCATGATACTAGATACCACCCTGGACAACGTGGAGAAATGGGCAAAACAGCAAATATACAGGGTGTAATAATAGGATTCTAATAAATAAATCCATTAAAATAAATTTAGCATGGACATCAGGGTCCAAAATGAAATGATAATGCTGATAACAATAACACCTAGAAAATGAACAAATACAGATGGGAGGAGATATGATTTAGTAGCAACACATGGGAAAACCACAAAAAAATGCTTAATAAGCTGGGCCAATATTGTGAGATGGCCATAAAAATACCAAAAAGGACTACCTTTTTGTCTCCTCACTTTATTAGATGCATAATGTCGAAAATCCTGTCCTCCAGTGGTATTAAAATTGGAGGATTCATTTTTGTTGGAAAAATAAGTAGATAATCTAATATCAAATTATTAACATGAAACAAAAATTATGATTGCTGGTTTCACTACTGCCCAAGTCATCATAAATTCTTGCTCAATATAAATCTTACTCTAGGCAATCCCACCTCACCATAAGTGTCAGCTACTACCTATTTCATAGAAGTACCCACATGTGGGTACTTTGAACCATATACATAAAACAAGCAAAATTTTAAAATCCTTGAATTATTTGTCAATATTACAAAATAAAGAGTGTTTAAAAAAATCAAAATTAAGAAGCTCTGGAAATACTCATTCCACATCTCACAGTACAATAATCAACTCCAGGTAAGAGCAGTCACTCCTTCCTAAGAACATGTGTTCTAGAGTTTTTCATAGTTTTCACCTTTCCTTATTGGTCCTCAAAACTGAGACAAGTTTCAGTTGCCATTTACCATCTAGATTATCACTGTTGTCTATCTTGCAGTAGTGTTAAAAAGAAAGTGACATATTTCTGATTGTCTCTGTATCAAAAGCATAAAGACAAACGGCAGACCAGGTCCACTTCTGCCATTTATGTAACGTCCACTGTCCCTGTAAGCATTTGAGTTTCTGATTCCAGCAATGCAGCCTGTGGAAAGAACTGAGTACAGCACTCACAGCTTTGACTATTTGTAAGTTGAAAAAGTTTCAAAACCGTCATCTGTAATTTTATTGAAGCTGGCCTTCAGGAAAGGATGAGTTGGCAAAGTCCTAAGTCTAGCCAGTGGCCCAATGTCTACATGTCAACACAGTTTGGTTGCTCTCCAGTCACCATTACATACTCAGTGCAGCTCATACAGTGTTTCTTTGTGAAAAGTAAATCCCCGACCCCCGCAAAAGAAAGCTAACTGCCAGTTTCAGTGGGGGCAAGGGGAGTAAAGTCCACATAAGGCAATGGTATGGGGTAGAACAATGTGAGAGAGATAGAAGTAATACGTATCTATATGTACAACTTGTCACTTGCAAGTCTTGTCTCCTTCAGATACATGTTCAACTTGTCACCTGCAAGTCTCATAGGTATCTTAAACTATGTCCAAAAATGATTCTTGATTCATAACTCTCCTAAATTTGTTCTTCCCCTAACCTACACCCTCTCAAAATATGGCTAATTTATTCAAGCAAAAAAAAGAAGTAAAATGGTGACTTTGCTTTTGGTTACAATCAGTGATGTAACTTATCCTACCATGAATTCTACACAGGAACATGAAAACACAACTCAAGAAATTTTCTTTCTTTTATTTGGCTGTATGAGGAAAATCAAATGCAAGCTCGGTATTTGTCATAAAGGTTCCAAGACATATATTTCATGACTACTGACAGTCTACTTGCTATCAAAATATTTACAACAGTTGCCAACTTAAAAAAATTGTCCCTACATAAAACTAACTACAAACTAATGTAGTTTTACACACTGTCAAATGGAAACATTATTTTTAAATATAGTCATGTGTGCTTAATGACAAGGATACAGTTCTGAGATTTGCGTTAGGCAATTTTGTTGTTGTGCAAACATCATAGAGTGTACTCACACAAACCTACATGGTATAGTCTAGTAGACACCTACGCTATATGGTATAATAACCTATTGCTCCTAAGGCTATAAATCTGTGCAGCATGTTACTGTACTCAATACTGAAGGCAGCTATAACAGAACAGAAGTATTTGGGTATCCAAACATAAAAAAGGTACAGTAAAAATATAGTATCATAATCTAATGAGACGACCATCATATATATGGTCTGTTATTGACCTAAACATCACTATATGGTACACGACTGTAAATGCTTTATTGCCACTCTCTCTCAGTAAGATCATGCGCTGGAATTTCTCAAGTGGGATAGCCATAAATTTCATGCATCCTAGATTTGTTAGGAGGAGCTCATTCTCAACAATTTTACAAAAGATAACCTCAAAAAGGCATGAGGTTATACTTAAGATAATGAAAGATTATCCTTCACAGAAGATACACAGTAGCAATTTTAAACCAATTAACCTAGGATATTCTCACACTTGTATAACATAAGTCATCACTAAATCATTCATGAATGTCAACAAAGTGAAATAACAGTATGTTCCTCATATACAGTAGTTCGTTGAATACGCAGGAGGCAATGTTTGTGTTCAGTAAAATGTAACATCACAACAAAATTCCTTTTAAAATCAGAGGAAAGGAAATGAGGACTACTTGATACTTAACTGTAGTAACCATCTATTTATTGAGTGGGCCTCCTGGCTTTGAACCACACTGGTCACTTCCATATGTCATTCACAGGGCAGAGACATGTCTGTCCAGGACACTGCTGCAAATCTGATGCCTACCTAGTGCCTGTCAAAGAAAAGGCACTCAACAGTGACTTTAATGACTCACATCCCACTCTAACTCCTCTATAAAATGAAAGGAAGATCAGACCCTGACCTTCAAAAATGTATACAGGACTACTCAAGACAACAACAGAAGAAGAAAAATGCCTTCAATTCAAAATAAAACGTATTGGCAATGGAAGGCATTTCAGTTTTAAAGTAAATAAAACTCGACAAAATATTTCTCAGTGACCAGAAGCAACAAAATAGTTTGTCAGAATGCCCTGAAATGCTTTCCATGACAGTTTGATAAAACTTATGTAACACTTATTCTGCTTGGAAATCCTGTATTATTAAGAATAGAATACTGGCTTTAATCACCATATCAGATCAGTGAGATGAAGGTAACATTTATTAAATATTACATGTGGGCACCGTGAGCTGGATATTATTATCCCCATTTCACAGATAAGGAAATACAAAACTTGCCCAAGTTCACACAACCAGTAGTAGTAAATGGGAAATGGGATCTGATCCAAGACTCTTTACCACATGGCATGCTTTATGTGTGGAAAATTCAGGAAAGTAAAAAGAGTAACAGTCAACTATAATTTCAACACACGAAACACAGTATTATCTAACATTCGGCCTATAGTCTTCCTGACATTTTCCCACATAATATGCAGAACATTGTACACACACATACATGCATGCACACACACACACTCCATAAGCAAAAACAAGGATCAACCTACCCATACTGTTTTACAATCTGCTTTTTCAGTTTACAAATATTGAGTATCTTTCCACATCTATAAATGTTCCTCTACATCACTGTTAAAGAAAGGGTATTCTATCACATGTAGGTACCACAGCTCATTTAATCAGTCCCCCTATTATTGAGCATTTAAGGTGTTTCTAGTTTATAACTATTATAAACAAACTTACAGCCTGGGCACGGTGGCTCACGCCTGTAATCCTAGCACTTTGGGAGGCCGAGGCAGGCGAATCAAAAGGTCAGGAAATCGAGACCATCCTGGCTAACACAGTGAAACCCCATCTCTACTAAAAATACAAAAAATTAGCCAGGCGTGGTGGCAGGTGCCTGCAGTCCCAGCTACTCGGGAGGCTGAGACAGGAGAATGGCACGAACCTGAACCCGGGAGGCGGAGCTTGCAGTGAGCCGAGATGGCACCACAGCACTCCTGCCTGTGCGAGAACAAGACTCTGTCTTAAAAAAAAAAAAAAAAACTTACAAAAATCATTCTTGCAAATTAGAGGAGGGTTTTTTTTTTTTTTTTTTTAATGTATATTTTTGTGGAGGTCACTAGAATCTGGAAGTGAGTTTCTTCCAAACTTCAGAGGACCTCCCTCCAGATTTTGGTACACCCTAGTAAGTAAGCTTCTTAAGAATCACTGCGAGGAGAAAGGTATTGACAGGAGTATGGTGCACACATGCACTATAACCACTGCTGAAGACTGGTCTCTGTACACATGCTTTATCGTTTCTCCTTCGTTTAGATTCCTAGCGGTGAACATGCCTGACTAAGGGATGGGGCACATTTTTGAGGCTTCTGATGAGTAATACAAAATTGCCCTCCTGTAAAGTTATAACAATTGAAACACCCACCAACAGCATTTGAAAGTGACAATTTCCAAAACCCTCCAGTTGACCAGATTTGTTTTTAAACAATCATATCCCCATAGGGCCATAAATTTTTTTTTTTTTTTTTTTTTGAGACAGAGTCTTGCTCTGTCGCCCAGGCTGGAGTGCAGTGGCGGGATTTCAGCTCACTTGCAAGCTCCACCTCCCGGGTTGACGCCATTCTCCTGCCTCAGCCTCCCGAGTAGCTGGGACTACAGGCGCCCGCCACCACGCCCGGCTAGTTTTTTTGTATTTTTTTTTTTTTTCTTTTTTTAGTAGAGATGGGGTTTCACCGTGTTAGCCAGGATGGTCTCAATCTCCCGACCTCGTGATCCACCCGTCTCGACCTCCCAAAGTGCTGGGATTACAGGCTTGAGCCACTGTGCCCGGCCATAAATTTCTAAAATAGCTGAGCTATTGATAAAGCACATCTGAAAAACAAAACAAACAAAAAAAAAAAAACAGGGAAAAATTCAAACAATAAATGCTAGATTTTAAAGCATCTGTTTTCAAATACAAAATATAAAACTTAATGATACCAGATACCAGTAGGCTGAACTTAACAGAATGACTTTAGAAAATCCAGTGATAACAGACTTTAAAAGGTACCAAGCTAAGATGTAAACCACTGCACCTTTGTTTGCCTGTCTGGCTTAAGAGTTTGGGTTTTAATAGCAACATGTTCTATTTTTCTAACAAGAAACTCATAAAATGGTATGTTCTTTCAGATTGTGTAAGTACTGTCTTATAGCTAACATGGCAATCTGAAGTTCTTAAAATTCCTTTAGATAATCACTTATTCAACAAACATGTGACTATAGACTAGACACTGTTCTAATGCTAGGGACACAGTAGTAAATCTCACAAAAGTTCCTGCCCTTGAGGAGCCGCTGGTTCTAGAGAGGAGTTCAGAACCCTGCAGTCAAGAGTCCAAAAATCATGGTTACACTGCCAATCAGGACTCCTGGATTATTTGGCAAATTATAACACCACCTCTAGGTCTAAGTTTCTTTATCTTAAGAAGCTGACCAGATGGATCTGAAGGGCCTTCCAACTTTCCATCAAGTTATCTACTTCACCTGATTTTTGTTTGAGTGCTTAATTTTCTATTATTCATAAGAGCTTTGCATTTTAAGCTCTATATAGTTTTTCCACAAAATCAGATTCTCCCAAAAGAACAATTTTACATTTACAGTAAAACTGTGATCTAGGCAACTTCAAGGAATAAGTGTAGGATGAAGTTCCAGTTAGAAGAAAATGTATGCTCCTAACTTTAACTGCTTCTATGGAGATGTTTCTGCAATGGTCTTGCCTCTTTCACCTTTGTACTGTACTATAAACACTAAGGCAAGAAGCATGGCATGACTGTGGGTCTCCAGGCCTGTTGCACAGAAACAGCTGGCATCCTATCCCCACGTAGCAGGCGCCTTAGTGCTTACCGTGGCACTTGGGTGTCCTCAGGGGCTGCAGCCTAAAGTCCTGCTGGTGATTCCCACCTCTCTCCCACTCACCTTACCTCCAACTCAACAGGTACAACAATTCTGCCTGAAGTCTACATCTCACTGCCCCATTAGCATTTCTGTCACCTCTTGTTATTTTCCACCAGATGTTCCTGCTACCACAATTCAACAGTCTTCAGATTCAGGGTGTCTTTGGAGAAGCCCACTTTCGGGAGAAGTTAGAAGAAGGTATTGCAAGAGGCCTCAGTATTCCAAGGCAGTCTCTGGAAGAGCACCACACATACACTTTAGGTAGTGATATCACCGCCTTGTGGCCTCTAAGGATACTGCCGCTTAGTAATATAGATACATATTCCCCATTCTAGGCATATACAATGATTCCAATTCTTTCTCTGTATCTTCCTTATAAACCAGAAGAATGATTGGAAGCCAAGATTTTCACCTCTGTGCAAAAGTATAGAAAAAATACACCTACCAGAAGTTTCTCCTCAACTTCCAACATGAAAGCGTAGAACAGTATCTCCAAAACACAAGCTTTGCTCACCTGAGCAGTAATAGCAGCAACATCCTGTAAGAATGCATGTGTTGTCATTTTAGACAACGTAAGACAAATTTGCAATTTCCATTATTTCACAAAAGGAAAGGTAAAGGAATTGGTAAAAATACTTTAACTCAGGCATCTAAGCCTCTAAATTTACCCCAACCGGTAGGTGTTTCTACTCTTTTACTGAAGAACTTTTGCTGTATCAGGACAAAAGGACATAGGCCTCTTTACTGAAGAGTAAGGATCTAAAGAACCCTCCTTTACATATAACTTGCACAGAACTTAAGAGAAACAGTTGGAAATAAAATTGTCATAAGTAGGAACAGCTTATTATGCTAAGGTATTAATCGCTTAAGATAGGAAACAAAAAAGTTAAAAACCATCATTCTGGAAGACCACAACACTTCTAATATGGAACAGGAGTCCAAAAGACACAGTCAAGAGAAAGATGTAGATTCTTATTAGACATCTATAACAACTGCTTGGCATAAAACTCATTTCCCAAGTTTTCAATTATTATTTAGAATGACAGATTAGAAGTTGGGAAAAGGAAATGCCACAAATTATTGATATTCCCTATAGGGCAGGCACACATTTCTCCTGTGAGAATAAAAGTACCTACATATATTTTATCTACTCATTAGTCTGTCATCTGGCCCAAAGAATTAAAACATTCAATACACACACACACACAAGGCATCTTTGAAATCTTACCCTTATACAAATGGCTATTACACAGAAATAAAAGATAAAAATACTCATCTTTCTGAAAATCTCTCATAAATCACTATAATTTACTGAAAAGGGTTTGTTTTTAAGGTTTCACACTTGAATTTCATGGAAGAGCAGTCAAGTGTAATCGACTTAAAGCAATATTCCAACTAAAGTGATAATTTGAAAGAAAAGTGATAACAGTATAACCAATTGCCTATGTCAAAGGCCAGAGCCAAGCTGGAAAACTAAAAGACTCCCAAATCTAAGTATTTTGACCAAAAGCAGGTAAGATTATTTTGTAAATTCTCTAAGTATTCATTTACTCAATAACTATTCATAGCCCACTATGTGATGAAGATGGTTCCTGGTGCTGCAAATACAATGGGTAACAAGCAGATGTGTTCCTAGCCCCCTGGAGCTTCCAGCCTATAGAGGAACTCCACCACTCACATCTTTCCCATTTCTGTAAACATTTCTTGACATATGCAACACATATGGGCATCAACCCCAGCCCACTCCTCTCCTGCCTGCAGCTCTACCCTTTCCTTTCACCAACACCAGCCACAGAGGCGGTCCTCTGTCCCTCAGGTATGCAAGGCTCAGTCTTGCTCCAAGGCCTTTGCACTTGCCCTTCCCTCTGCCTGAGCCACTCTTCTCTCAGATCTCCAAAATCATAGGCTTCTTCCCTTCATTCAACTCTCAGCTCAGACTCCTCCACCCCAGAGAGGCTTCTCAGGCCACTTTAAGTAAAACAGCAGCCCACATCCTGTCCCATTCTACCACGCAACCCTGCTTTATTTCTTTTGCAGCACTTAGCACTATCTAGTCACTATCACTTATTGCATCTTTGCTTTTTATCCATCTCCTTCACTGAGATTATAGGAGGGTCTGTCTGCCCTGTGCAGTGCCATAATTTAGTCCCTGGAAAGTTATCTGGAATATTAACAGATGCCCAATAAATACCTATTTAAGAACAAATATACACAAGGTTAGCAGTTTTGTATCACAACAGGTACCAAATAAAAGGCAAGAGAATGCCTTAAATTCTAAGGGGTGTTTGCACCATTTAAACTATATATATATTATATATGTATATGTTTTAAAAGATTATCATAGCTTACACTAGTCCTAAAAATAGCCCTCAAAAATAAGCATAATGAAATACTAAAGTTCAACACTGGCTAATGTTCAAGCTGTATAATGTATCAGGCTCAATTCCTAGCATTAGCATTACTTTTATAATTTACTCTTTTTCAAAAGCATGCTGACAAGAGACCCCAATTTTTTCATTTTAAAGAAAAGAGCTAAATATTTTTTAAAAGCATCCATTCCCTTAAAAGTTGATATTAACCCTATCATAAACTATAAAATTTGTAACCATATTATACTAACATTAAAATATAAGATACTGGTGATAATCTACAGAAGGCAGGGATTTGAGTGCCTAATGTCAACCAAATTTTATGAAACATAAACTACCCTCATCTTCAATTTAATCAAAGGTACAAGCTGCCTCTCTATGTTCAAAAATATTTAAACACTTAAGAATTTTTCCTACAGATTATTCTTTAAAATGCATATCTGTTCCTTCTTTTCTTTTGTTGAAACAAAGAGCCAAGTTGTTACCCAAGGAATAATGACTTTAGTTACTGACCATCATGGCTCCCACTTCATAGCAAAGATGCCAAAGACTCTTATGGATTACTGTGAAGTTATATAGAAGCAAACAATGCACGCTGGGGAGAAGGCACATTTATTTCCTGGAAGATGATATAAACAAATGACTACTCCCTTTAGGCCTTTGGGAATAACCAAATCCACTTAAAAACCTCAAAAATTAATGCTTTACAATTTCATAGCAAATTATTAGAAACAACCTACGTATATCACAATAAAGAGGCTAAATAAATTATGGTCCATCCCTAATGGAGTACTCAGCAGCTGTTAGAGAATGAGGCAGGCTCTCTCAGATACCAATGGAGACTGCCATGATTTAGTACTCTGGGGAGGGAAGAGGGACAGGGGGACCTCATCTTTGAGAATACAAACAAAAAGAACACATACAAAATGTTTACACATACAAAATGAGCATAGGCTATCTCTGGAAAGACATACACAAGGAGCCAGTAGCTGTGGAACATGATGAGAGAGAGGTATACTTTTTACTCTGTATCTTTTATATCTATTGAATCTTCTCCATTGTGAAAAGATTACCTGCCGCACAATTAACAGAAGAATAATGCATACTATTACCAACATATTTGTCAAAGATGACCATTCAGAAGCAAATTTTTCAAAAATCAAAAAAGTGTTGCTCCTTCAACAACAGAGTCCCTGATTCTCATTCCCCAGAAGAGAATTCAAGTCTCCACTAATCAGAGGCTTGCTAGTGATCTCACCTATTACAAAGCGAAGAAGTCTCAATTCAATTCTTGGAGAGGAAATAGCTGCTCAGACCAACTTGAGAACACATCATATATTTAAATTGAGCTTGCAACTGACTCCCTAATGAAGTTTCCAAATGAACAGTTGCACCCGACTATAAAGCAGAAAGTCAACGTAAAAGACAAGTAAAAGAACGGTCTCATGCTTTTAAAAACACATTATACTTAGGCTTCCTTTTCTCTGCCAGGCTTAGACAAGAAACCCTCTGGTAATAGTGAAATGTAATTTCAGATCTGTGGCAAAATAATCATGTAAGGGGAAGGGCAAGTAGCATCTGCGCTGAAAAAACTCCTTGGTTTATCCACTTGAGAAAAGGAAAGGTTTGCTTTAAATATAATTTCTATACCATTTCTGGACCCCTGCCTAAACGATACTACTATATCAGCATTAATCTTACTTCAAGCAAATAACTTTTTAAAATTAAAAACTAATCTGAAACTGAACACGAATCGGAAGGCAAACTTCAAACTGAAACTTTTCTGTTGAAAGAATGTATCTTTTAAAGACACATAAAAAGAAATGCAAAGAACCGATTTCCATATAAATGCCATTCAATAACAGTGCAGGTTATAACAATATTTGACTGCACTAAACACATTCAAAAAGGAACACAAAGATACCCAACTGCAAATAAAAGACCTCATATATTTTTGGTGGCGGAATGTGGGGGGGGGGCAAAATCACATTAATTCAGATTAATCATGTAAATTCAGAACACGTGATGTGCAGTTTTGCGTTGCTCAGAACTCCTGAATCCAGCTTTGTGCTTTTACACAACATAACAGAAATGGCATCTTTCACAAAGCCTAACTTTGACCTCCAACACTTTAACTTTGGATTTAACCAGTATATCACCTTCGGAAGTAAGCACATAAAAATACAGGTAGGTCAAATGCACTACGTTTACAGAAAGGACGAGGAACAGGTTTAAAGAGGAGTTGAAGCACAGGGGCACGAAATCACCTGGCAGGTCACCTCTCCAAAAGAAAAACATTTCAAGCTCCCTCCCATCCCCCAGGTAACCTCTGGCCTCACAACTCACTGCCGCGCGTGGGGCAGAAGTTCTGGGTGCTAGAGTCCGCGCCCCCCGGGACACGAGGGTGACCCAAGGGCGCGCGGAGAGCGGCGGGACCCGGAGCGGCGCTCTCCGGGGTCACTCCCCTAGTACGCTCAGCAGAGCCGGGAGCGCTGCCCCACCCCGCCCGGGCCGCCCCTGGGGACCCCGCTCGGGGCTCCGCGGCTCTCCTGCCCCGCGCCGCGCCCACCCGCCCCCGGCACTCACGGTACGCTCCCGCGCCGCTATCTTGCCATCCCCGGCCGCCGGCTCTGTCGCCTCGGCCGCCGCCCTGGGGCTGCCCAGAGCCCACAGCCGCCCGGGGGCAGGAGCCGCCAAGGAGGGGGCCGGGCACAACCCGCCGCCGCCGTCTCGCCTCCCCAGTGCCGGCGAGAGGCTGCTCTAGGCGGCCACGGGCGAAGGGCGGCCCGCTCCGCTCTGCGAACCCCGCGGGCCGCCGCCGCCGCCTCCAGAGCCGCCCAGAAGCAACACTAACGGCCACCACCACGGCTGAGTCGCTCCAGCCGGGACTGCGGCGCGCGGGGGCGGCGCCTGCACGCCGCTCGGCTGGGGGCGCAGCGGGCCCGGCCCCGCCCCTGACCCGCCCCTGCCCCCGGCCCCGCCCCAACCCGCGCGTCCCCGCCGATCCCCGACCGCGCGCCCGCGCGCCCGCGGGGCTGCTCCAGGCAGTTGGAGGAATGCGACCGCGCCACGGGCCCCGGACGCCGAGGGTGGTGCTTCCTCCGAGCCTACGGTGGTGAGGCCGCTCTCAGAAGGTCATGGAAGCGCAGGGGAGAGCGAGGCGGCCGAGCCCAGGCAAATCCTCGCGAAAGGCCGAGTGCACGACGGCCCTGCGGGGAGGACCGCGGCTCTCCGAATGCTGCCGCTGCAAACAGTGCCTTGAGGAGAGGAAAGCGCGGGACGGTGTTTTCGCCGCCTCTGTTACCACTGCACACACGAAAACCAGCTTCTAGGAGAGGGGGATGATTGTTGAGACTTTGCGAATTACCTAAACAGCCCAGGGCCGAGGCGCCGCCGCTCGCGTCACCGCCCTCCTGCTGGGTGCGAGACTCCCCTGCCCGAGAGGGCCCGCGGGCGCGCCGAGAATATCCTGGAGCCATCTAGTCTTGCCTCCAAGGCGGGGTGGGCTTATTTGTGCGGAGCAGAAACGGATCCCTTAATGGGGTGAGATTTTTCCTCCGTACATTGTTCCCGTTTCCGCAGTTTCACTTGGCCTCGGTTTTCTTCCAGAGTAATGACCAAATGAAATTAGCTGGAGAGCGTTTGATGGCGCAGGATCGCGGTCTGAAGATGTTTACGCTGTATGCCGGACGCGTTTGATGGTGTTCTCTTCGGCACAATTAATTTTGCAAAGTTAAGAAATGTGCCAGATAGAGCCCCTGGCACACAGTCAGGACTACAGACACACCTTGAGTAGGAAACCGGCTTGTTTGTTTCATCTGTGATTTATGTGATGCACCAGCACCAAGGCCAACGTGCTTTTTAAAGACCTTTGGATGAATTTACAAAGCAATTTATAAATTGGCAAAATGAAGCTTGTTTTGTAAAATAACTCTTCCCTGTTGATCATGTAATTAAATGGGCAACAAAACACCTGAAACTACATTTATTGAAAAGTAGACTCCCAAAACAAAAATATGTATTTCACAGCTAGATATGGTCGCTATTAGTGTCCTAATGGCCAACTCCATCCATGTGTGTATTTTGAACACTAAAAACGCCTCCTGTTACCCCTAAGACCTTGTTTGGATAACATTTTTCTGTTATAGGTACTTGAAACCAACCCCATTTAAGATGTTTACCCTTTTTCTTGAGTCCTTGATGGTTTGGGAAATTTATCATTATTCATATTGCACAATCCTGTCACTGTCTTTTCCATTAGGCACAGTGCCTAAGGTCCACAATATTTTTAGAGGCCCACAAAAAAAAATTTCTTTTCAAATCAGAAGGAAAAATATTTAGGTTTAAGAAAGTATTTTAATATAAAATTAATATATTTGTTTTTGTACTAATACGATCTTAAGTATATATATATTTAATGGAGTAAGGGGCTCAACGAAGGCAAAAAAGCCTAGGGCCTGTGTGGCCCTGTTGCCTGGGGTTGAAAAATCCCATTCCATGAGAAGAATTTAGTTTTAAACATATTACATAAAATGCTCGTTTCTGTGGCCTTGCTGTAATAGATAGATGGAGATTTGGAGTAGTGATAATGGCTAACATCCACCTGGTACACCATGTGTCCATTACCTCTTAATCCTCATAGCACGCCTGTGAAATCGGTACTATTCTCATACTTGGGGGGGTGATGCAGGTTTTGTGGGGCCTGCAATTTATGCAATTTGGGTGGTCCTCTTAAAAGCAAATACTGTGTATTAGTCCGTTCTCACACTGCTATAAAGAACTGCCCAAGACTGGGTAATTTATAAAGGAAAGAAGCTTAATTGACTCACAGTTCCACATGGCTAGGGAGACCTCAGGAAACTTAACAATCATGGTGGAAGGAGAAGCAAGTACCTTTTTCACAAGGAAGCAGGAAAGAATTGTGAGTGGAGGAACTTGCCAAACACAAAACCATCAGATCTCGTGAGAATTCACTTACTATCATGAGAACAACATAGGAAAACTGTCCCCATAATCCAATCACTTCTCTCCCCAACACGTGGGGATTACAATTCAAGATGAGGTTTGGGTAGGAACACAAAACCTGACTATATCACACAGCATGTCCAGGTTGCCCCAGCACCACCCAGTAGAAGAGAAAAGGACAGAGGGAAAGTCCAAGCGGAAAGAAACCTCAGTCTCAGCTAATTGTGGTGACAAGATATTGCTTTTGCAAATTGTACATAAACGCATGACCAGGTGAATGTATCGCCAAGGCTCCTGCCAAGGCCTGGAATGGAGGCCTAGAGAAGATGCCCGAAAGTTTATGCTGTGAGCTTCACAGAAGACCTACCTTCCATGTATACCCATTTTACAGGTAAGAAATTTAGGAATTTGCCGCAGCTTCTAAGGAACACCACATTCCTTACACCATACTGTGGTATAATTTGAAGAGTTGCAGTATACGCACTGTTTCATGAGAAAAAACAGAGTTTATATTTCTGTAACAAAGCAAGAGCTTTAAATATATGTTAGCAATATTTGACCAGGCCATAACCCAGCTTAGGGCACCTGACTGCTGTCTGTGCTGTCAAGAATAAATTTTTCTTATCTGTTGTATAAAAATCTGAATTAATCTATATGGACTCCTGAAGGAATTTCATCTCAATTTCAAGTCTCATGGATTGACACTATTTTTGCTTACTTTGTCATAGACCAGTCTATGTTGTAAATTCTAATTTATGTAATGTTTACTTTTTGCAGTTTCATGAAGTGAAATATAAGTGAAATATAAGTTGCAAAATAAGTATCAGAACAAGAACGTATTCTGTTTGATGCTTATATTGCATAATACAACGAGCCTTATCTCCATTAGTGTTTGTTGAATAAATAAAACAATGAAATAGAGTAAGTCACAAAACTAGAAGTAAAAGTGTAAGTTTTGTCACAAGTTAAAATTGAATGGGACTGAAGTAGCAAAATGTTGAGCTGTAAGTACTTGCTGGATAAGCAGAACTGATTTCTTAATTATTTTGTGCTAAACGTTTGTGATCTTCTTCCCAGCTACTGGCTCTTCTTTCTGTTTTTGTTTTGATAATTTATTTTCTTTTTTGCAAATGCTATTGCATTTGAAATGCATCATTATATAGCAATGTTCAAATGAAACAAAAATCATAATCACACCTGTAATGAAAGTTCTGGAAATGAAACGCGTTGTTTTTTGAATGGATCAATTACTCACAGAAACAGCAACCTTGAGTTGATGGGAGTTTTTCATTAAATTACCTACATCTTGACCCTTAAATAGGCTTCTCTTTATGCGTGATCTAATATATATAGTGTTTATCAGTCAGCAGGAGAAGATATGGCTATGTTCCTGGAATAAATTTTGGAAGCAAAAAAAAAAAAAATCTACAAATTAAGCATAGTTTATTAACCTGTGAATAATTGAAATGAGTGAAACTGTTTTTCATTTTAAGGCTGACTGATAAATGTAGACTTAAATTGGTTTATTTTGGAGCACAGTGTTGGACAAGATTCAAAACTTTAATTATATCCCTGTAACATGAAGACATTTGAGAGTAATCAGTTATTTTTCTCTAGATTTTATGTTCTTTACCCAAAGTGGTTTGGAATGCTATTTGAGAGACATGAAAAATATGACAAAGACCATAAAAAATAGTATCAGCTCAAAATTCTGTTTAGAATATTCTCTTTTAGATGCAATGATTTCAGGGTGCTATGTCCAGTAATTTGATAAATTATGTCTCTAGCTTGGCCCCAGCAGGATTGCATTTTGTCTTTTTTTTTTTTTTTTTTTTTTCCAGACAGAGTCTTGCTCTGTCGCCCAGGCTGGGGTGCAGTGGTGCAATCTCGGTTCACTGCAACCTCCGCCTCCCAGGTTCAAGCAATTATCTGCCTTAGCCTTCCGAGTTGCTGGGATTACAGGTATCCGCCACCATGCCTGGCTAATTTTTATGTGTTTTTAGTAGAGACGGGGTTTCACCATCTTGGCCAGGCTGGTCTTGAACTTCTGACCTATAATCCACCCACCTTGGCCTCCCAAAGTGTTGGAATTACATGCATGAGCCACCACGCCCAGCCTATCTTTTGTTTTATTTATACCATGCCTTCTTCCAAAAGGGACTTAAGGTGGTTTATTTACAATGAAAGACAAATATTTTTTAAAAAAGACAAGTTGAAATTCTGGCTGAGACAAACAATAGTATTTGAGCATAAAACTGAGCCCAAGCTTCCTCATAGCAGTGTAATAGGGGAAATGAAGGTTTGTATAGCTCTCATTGTCAAGTGGAAGGAGTCCTACAGTTTCATCAGGAGAAAGCCTTTCCTGACCCAGTCTCTGGGAAGAATTTGTCTTAAGGGTACTTATCTGAGCGATACTCACATATCTAAGTTAAGAGGGACACTACACAACAACAATTTTGGTTATCTTTTGGTGGCATACAGAGCTAATTTTTTTTGTGTGGTAATTAACTTCAAAATTGCTATTGTTGAAAGTAAGTAGTGAGACTCTTACCACAGTTGTTTTGTTTTGTTTTTGTTTTCCCTAGCCTTTGAAGTCAAGCCAATGATGTAATATGAAATCTTGGTTTTCCCAGTTCCCTTCTCTATAAAAAGGGGTTATTAAAAGTACCTACCTCATAGGGTTGTAGAGATGACAAAATGAATTAATTCCTATCAAACCACTTACTGCTGTATCAAATTTACTGTAGCCTTCCTCAGCCAAGGTATATATGTCTATTTGTTCCTCCCCTCTTAGAAGTTGTCTTTTTGTAGACCATCTGAAATCCCTTTTGGAAGGATGTGTGCATATGTGCCTGACACAAAGTAAGCAATAAATATTTGCTGTGAATGTTATCATTATGATTTCTACTACCACTCCTAAATCTATCAAAGCAAATACAGGAGCCTACTTTGGGAGTGGGGTGATGATTAGGCAGTTCTAGCCCCCAATTGTCCTTACAGAGTAAAGCTTAGAGAATTATGAGGAGTAAATTGGTATTACTGAGATACCCATAAAGCAGTCATTTTCTCTTTGGTTCCATTGTATTGTTTACCATCACCTCATGTCCTCTATGACTTCACTTCACTGTTTAATTTGAAGAACATGAAGTAAGAACACTTTCCCCCGATAACCCCCTAACATTTGCTTAACCTCCTGGGTCTTGGAGACCTCTTATACTCTTGGGAGACTAAATGGCACAGCTGTTAAAGCCAACTCTCTGAGCCAAAAGCCCAGTGTTGGGGATCCTGGGGGCACCGCAAATGTGAAGAGAGCCAGTGACAGGAGGGAGGGAGACAGCCCTAGCAAACCCTCTCTTTCCAGAGTGAACCCTGCCCATCCACTCTGCTCTGCCCCTCTCCATATGGTTGTCCCGATGAACTTCTATCTGATTGGAATCTTCGTTTCACATTCTTGTTCTTCCTATCCCTAAGGAATCTTCTTGTTTCCCTTCTTGCCTCTCCCATCTTCTCTTCCGCCTCCATCTTCACCTATACCTCACTTCTTAGCCCTTGAGCCTCCATCCCTTTACCTCTTCCTTTTGACTTCTTGAGCACTCTCCTCTGTCCCTGCTTTTCTTTCTTTCCCCTTATTCTTTATCTGTTGTCCAGAGTCATTTAGGGAGGCAAAGCAAAACATTTAAATTGATGCTACCTTCTTTCTTATAGCCCATCATACATCCAGAATACTAGGCTAATATTCTCAGTTAAGCTAATGGATCCCACAAAAAAGCAATTTACTCCCTTTTGAGTGGTGATATTAAGCCCATTATTGAATGTATTCCTATGCTACTGCACTCAATGCGTTGCCAGAGGCATCTTGTGCGGATGGAGAAAGAAGCCAAAAGATTAAGGGATTGAGCTGAGGTCCAGCCAGGGGTGGTGGAGTGGTTCAAAATTGAACCCAAATTCCTTAAATCCTGAATATATTATTCTAAATAATGCACTTAATCCACAGCCTTCAATATTATGTACAAAACCAAAAGTCTAAAACTACAGGGGTGAATTTTTCTTTCCAGTTTCTGACTGTGAAGAATTTTCAGTGGTTACACATTTGCCAATAGGCATAATTCAAGGTCTCTGAAACACTGGGTAGCTGAAAAATAACTAGTCAGTTAAATAATTAATTTAAATAACAGTGATGTCCCCATGGTTTTCTTCGGGTACCTAATCTAGAACACTGCCTGGGTCTCATATCGGGAAAACAAAAGTAGCCATCACTATGGCAGCCCTGGTAAACACGGACATTTCTGTGGATGGTATTTCTACTGGAATTTAAGGTAACTGAGGACACCACTCTCAAAGGGAAAGTCTGCAGCTTGGAATTTTTTTCTGTGACACACCCAAGAAATCTTGTGTTTCTGGCTATTTTGTTCCCAGGGTCTTAGACTTAAAGGGCTGACAGAAACCTTGCTACTACCCTAATCAATGTGGTATCCCACTCAAACGTGAATTCACGTAGAATTCCATTCTACCCACCCAAGTGGTCTTGACCTGGACTATTCCAATGAGTCTAACCTGACTGGGTTTTCTCTTAACTTTAGAAAAGAGAAACATAGCTGTGCAGGTGACTCTCAGGTTGGGAGATTAATATTAATTGGTTATTAACATAAAGAGTCCCCATGCTAGGCACTTTCTCTGTGTTTTTTATGTGTAGGTATTAGTCTTACTTTACAGGTGAAGAGACCAAAGCTCAAAGGAGTAAAATAACAAAGATATGCACGCACCAGTCTGTTTAATTCCAAAGTCATCACAATTTATAATGATTTAGAAGATATTGACTAAAAATGGGGCTCAGAATTCATAATCACTAGAAAACATTGAACATTTATTAAGCACTTATGGCATGCCAGGTGCTGTCTTCCAACTCAGCCCATCCTCCCTACAACCCTGCAAGTTACAGGGAGGGTTGTCATCTCCATTTACAAGTCAGGCAAAGAGGTTCACTAACTTGCCAAAGGCCACACAGTTATTGACAACAGTGTGATTCAAACCATGGCAGTCTGGCTCCAGAGCCCACACTCCTCACTCCTGGACGCTGCGTTCCACTTCAGTGCTGGCCACTGAACCTTCTCCTACCGCTTCTAGTTTCAGGAGCTTCACTAGGATCTCACCTACACCACAGTGCCTTTGTGAGTGAGGCTTTGACAAAGTTGGGTTTTGACTGAGTGCTATCAAAGGCTCTTCTCAACCCAAAGGACATGCTCTGAATTCTGTCTTTCTTTAGTCCAAATGGCTCCTGTCCTTTGTCTCTGTTGGGTTGAATCTAATTCTTTCTCTCCTACATTCCTGTTTCAGGTTGTATTGCTCGTTGAGATAGAGACTTGCTGTTTCCTGTGGGTGTTGTTTGAGTGCAGAATTGTGTCTCTGTAGGACCAGCCCATCCCCCTTGCCCACACTACTCTCTTCTGCTTTGAGACCCCATGATTGGATTTTTTTTTTTTTTTTTTGAGACTACTGCCCAGGCTGGAGTGCAGTGGCACCATCACAGCTCGCTGCAGCCTCGACCTCCTGGGTTCAGGTGATCCTCCCACCTCAGCCTCCCAAGTAGCTGGGACTACAGACACACCACCATGCCTGGCTAATTTTATTTTTTGTAGAGACAGGGTCTCATTATGTTGCCCAGGCTTGTCTCAAACTCCTGGGCTCAAAGGATCCTCCCATCTCAGCCTGCCAAAATGTTGGGATTACAGGTGTAAGCCACCACACCCAGTTCCCCATGACCAGATTCTCATTCTGCTACTCACCTCTCGTGGGTTACTCCTTTCTTCAACCTTAAAGTAATATATTCAAAACCACCAACAGCCAGGAGCATCCCTAGACACTTCCATTGGATTTAGAGAGCGTTATTTTTGTCTATGCCATATATATCTGTATGTGTGTATATATATATATGTATTCTCTCTCTCTCTCTCTCTCTCTATATATATATACGTATATATATATATATAATTTTTTTTTTAGGCAGAGTCTCACTCTTTCACCCAGGCTGGAGTGCAGTGGTGCGATCTTGGCTCACTGCACCCTCCACCTCCTAGGTTCCAGTGATTCTCCTGCCTCAGTCTGCTGAGTAGCTGGGATTACAGGCGCCTGCCACCATGCCTGGCTAATTTTTTGCATTTTTAGTAGAGACAGGGTTTCGCCACGCTGGCCAGCTGATCTCGAACTCCTGGCCTCAAGCAATCCATCCACCTTGGCCTCCCAAAGTGCTGGGATTATAGGTATGAGCTTTCATCTATATTTTGCACAGCAGTTTAGTAAGGAATTTGTTGAAATTGTACTAGACTTATATTCAGTATTGAGCCCTGGATGTTCAATACTTTATCTTTAGAAAATAAAAATTTTCAGTTGAAGAACACAGCATATCAGTATTCCATTAATATAGTTTTCAGTATTACAGATATAACAATGAAAATTGTTCAATGACGATTCCTTTCCTACAAGTGGTAGAAATACAGCCCTCAATAATTTAGGCAAAAAAGGAAGGAGGAAAGATCGTGAAAAAGAATATTAAGTTCCAAATGGCAGCATAGCTATTGCCTAACTAATTTAGGCCAAAAGGGAAGGGAAAAAGGTCACGTAAAAGAATATAAAGTCCCAGATGGTGACATAGCTCTTGGGGGAAGGTAAATTCCCACATGAAGGAAGGTGGGAAGGGCAAACAGTGCCTTCATATGTCCACAAAACATATGAAATGAGATGATGTATATGATAAAGCATCACGTGGAATTAAAGTATACTTCTGTCATCATTGTTGATTTTTTTTTTTTCTTTTTTGAGATGGAGCTTAGCTCTTGTTGCCCAGGCTGGAGTGCAATGGTGCAATCTCGGCTCACTGCAAACTCCACCTCCTGGGTTCAAGTGATTCTTCTGCCTCAGCCTCCCAAGTAACTGGGAATACAGGCATGCTCCGCCACGCGTGGCTAATTTTGTACTTTTAGTAGAGACAGGGTTTCTCCATGTTAGGCTGGTCTCGAACTCCCAACCTCAGGTGATCCCCCGGCCTTGGCCTCCCAAAGTACTGGGATTACAGATGTGAGCCACTGCGCCCAGTGTCATTGTTGATTTTTAAAACTCAGTATTCAACAAATATTTATTGAGTACTTAATACATATGCATGCTAAGGAAACAACAGTAAGTGACACAAAGCCCTTTGTCTTATGAAGACTCTTATGAAGCTTACATAGTAAGACTCAAAACATGGTCAGAATGTCCTTGATTAGCCTGAGTTGCCAAAAAAGAAACTGTTTTAAAATTAATTTTTCATTGCTTTCTGTCTTTCATTTTTTCTTCCTATCATAGCACTAGATGAAGATTTAGATATACATGCTTAAAGCCTGAGTATTTGATTTCTGAATGATTGAAGGTTAATTACAGCTCGTAAAAATATTAGAATTAACATATAATATTCAGCCTAAAAGATATAGGAAATATATTGTTCCTTTGATTTTTAAATCCCTTTTAGTCGCTCAAAGTTAAGATAAAGTTTGCAGTCATATCAGTTGGTTTAAAATCAATATTTTCTTCATTTTAAGCATTTTCTATTTGCTATTCAAGGGAGAGAAAACGATAAAGGATCTTTTCTCCCCCAGCCACTAACACAGCAATAGATCTACATAAAAATTGTTAGTTCCCTTCTTTTATATTAATATCTCTATACTCTTGTTCATTATTTTCTAAAGGCATTGAGAAGTTAATCAGAAGTTCATGAAAAAAGAGACTTTCTAATCAGAGAAGGTTGGGTAACACTGAGTTAAACAGCTTTATAAGTCACAGGCCATTTTAGAACCCTTAGTTCATTGTGGATCCTCAATTATAACATAGTGTAATGTAATAGTATAATATATGGGAGGACACTTCCCAACATTCATTCTCCCGTTTCCTAGTAACAATGTCTAGATTGCCCTGTGGGAAACCACCCATCCCTCACGCTTAGTCCCTGAGTTCTGATGAGTCTGTCCCCCATTCCTGGCTTTAGAAATGTTCATATGACAGGTGATTCATTGATAAGTGTTAACAACCAATTCTTAAAAAAAAAGAAGAAAATCCTTGATTTGTAGCATTTGCCATTTTCCGTGGTTCCAGCATTTGCCACTCGTACCATGGCCAACTTCAAGCTACCAAGGTGAAATCACTGAACATGGAGTTGGGAAGAGAGGCACATCATCAACTCCTGGGAACCTGCAGTGCACAGTGTCAGAGATGACCCAGTCTAAGTAAATCATACCATTTATCCCTCTGGGCCCAGGACTCAAGCCAGACCAGCTCCTTAGGTCCAATTCCTTCAATGTTTTTAAGAACTGTTGTGAAAGAGGCACCATCTTTCACTGCGTTCGTTGAAAGGAAGGAATTGGAACCAGTTCTGGTGATCTACTTTCCATGTGGTCTGTTTGGAAAGAGCCTGGCTGAGAATGCAGACCCTCAGAGAAGTGACTAGCAGAGCTGAGAGATGGAGAGAGACCAAATTCTGGAATCACTGTTTGAGTCCTTGGATCTTGTCCAACCTGAACCTCTGGACATTGTTGTTACATGAGCCAATAAATCCCCTTCTTTCTCTGTCTCTCATTCTCTTTCTCTTCATCTGCCTCTCTTATCCATTATTTATTAATTTTTCTTTTATTAAACCTGTTTGGTTTTTCTTTCATTGAAAGAATATGACCATTCTGTATTTCTTTTTTTTTTTTTTTAAGACAAGAGTCTCATTCTGTTGCCCAGGCTGGAGTGCAGTGGCATGATCTTGGCTCACTGGAATCTCCGCCTCTTGAGTTCAAGCAATTCTCCTACTTCAGCCTCCTGAGTAGCTGGGACTACAGGTGCACACCACCATGCCCAGCTAATTTTTGTATTTTTAGTAGAGCCGAGGTTTTGCCATGTTGGCCAGGCTGGTCTCAAACTCCTGACCTCAGGTGGTCTGCCCACCTCAACCTCGCAAAGTGCTGGGATTACAGGTGTGAGCCACCGCCTGGCCCAACCATTCTGTATTTCAAAGAGCCTGCCATGAGCCTAATATTCCCCCAGAGCAACTTGGAAACTGCTATTCTAGCTCATTCTCTCCCTACACCTCACAGAGACTAGGTACTGTGAGTAACTGTCTTCTAAACATCTGATCTGACTGCTTTGTTGTAAAGGCTGTTCAGATTCAACCTATTCAAAATCGAACTCATATTTTCTTCTGAAAACATACTTCTCCTATGACTCTCATTTTCAATAACTCATGTACAAATTATGTGCCTGACCAGGTATATAACAGTGAAGATGATAAAGTTCTTGCCCTCATGGAGCCCTCATTCTAGAGAGAGAAAGAGACCATACGTAAACATGTAGGTAAATAAGGTGCCAATGGCAACTTGCAATAAGTGGTTTGGAAAAAAAATTATGTGGGTTTAAAGGGATAGAGAATGACAGCGGTTTCTACGGTAATGGAGTAGTTGGAGGAGGCCTTCTTGAGAAGGAATTTTTGAGCAGAGAGGGCTAAATGAAATGAGACAAGGGCCTATGAGAGTTTCTGGGGGACGAGCAGGCACATGGTTGGCATGTTCCAGAACTTCAGGGAGGTCAGTGTGGCTGGAGTCCAGAAGCACAGGGAGGTTGGAGAAGTATCTGGGAGGTCAATTAGGTGGGATGTTGTAGGCAGGATAAAGGACCCTTGAATTTCTTCTGCACATGATGGCAAGATTTGGAGCATGAATCCCTCTGCCCCATGTGTGAGGAGTAGATTATAGGGGTCAAGAAGAGACACCACATTGAGGGGCTGAGTATAGTTAGTCAAGGGAGTGACCGTGCTGGCTAAGACCACCCTCCTAGCTATGCTGGTTGGGCATGATCTTTGACTTTTTCTTCTCCTTCATTTGCTACATTCATGCATACATGCCCAACTGGGGGTTTTGTTTTTATAATGCACTTTACAGCCATCAGAAGCAGGTTGAGTGTCCCAGGATGCAAACTCTAGGACAGAGATTAGTGTGGAGGAGGTTTATTCGGAGTGTTCTTGAGACAGAAGCTTGTCAAAGAGAATGAAAGAAAGCACAACTGGGCAGAGAAAGAAGTTCAACTGCAATGTGGTGAGTTATGAGGCTGAGATGGCCCTTCACAGCTGTCCTAAGCTGTGGTGAGAGTTAGGGGCCTTTACACCTGCAGTGATGATCAGTCATTCATGCCACCATCCCAGGAAGAGGTCATGACCTTGGCCAAAGGCCCTCTTTTGGCAGCATTCCCAGTGACTTGGATAATCTGATCATTATTACTGAAGGGGAGGTCTGGGCACCATATCGCAACATCCTGGTACCACATCACCCATTTTTACACTTGTCACTGAAACTGCCTTGATTTAATTCCTCACTCTTCCTGCTTAGATTATAGCCCACTATTCTATCTCGAGTTATACTCCAAAGTAGAAGTCAAGTTAGTCCTTATTGCCTTCACAATGACATTTAGACTCAGCATAGCATTGAGACTCTTCAAGAGCCAGATGTCATCCCCTACTGCAGGGGTCACCGGCCTGTGGCCTGTTAGGAACCAGGCTGCTCAGCAGGAGGTGACAAGCAGGTAAGTGAGCATTACCATCTGAGCTCCACCTCCTGTCAGATCAGCAGCAGCATTAGATTTTCATAGGAGTGTGAACCCTAGTATGAACTGCACATGGGAGGGATCTAGGTTGCATACTCCTTATGAGAATCTAATGCCTGATGATGTGATCTGAGGTGGAACTGTTTCATCCTGAAACCATCACCCCCACAACCCCAGTCCATGGAGACATTTTCTCCCATGGAAACTGGTCCCTGGTGCCAGAAATGTTGGGAACCACTGCCCTACTGCGTGTCTTACAATCTGGGCAGACAAGCCTAATTGGCACACCCTAAAATCGCACTGTTGCTGGAACCTGAAATGTTGCCTTTCCACTCTATTAAAATTCTATTCTTCAAGGCTAGATCAAATTCTACCTCTCTTTCCCAAGAATCTTTATTTTAATATTCATTTCATTCTGCCTAGAGTGTGTTGCTTATTTGTTAGCTGGGTAAGTGCAGTAATGAGGACCCCATCATTTTATTCCCCCTCAGTTCTTTACAGCATTTAACATGGTGGACTCCCAATCAGTGTCAGTTGACTTAGTCTGTTTCAGCCTTCGTCAATGACTAGATGATATCCTGACTGGCAGTATAGCAGAGGGGTTACCAGCAGAGATTCTGGACCCATACTATCTTGATTCCCTACCATTTAATAGGTCCATAACACTTAGATAATTAAGCATGCTATACTTCAACTTACCCATCTGTAAAATGAAGATAATAATACCACCCAGTTCTTAGGGCTGTAGTTAGGATTAAATCAATTTGTCTAGGTAGAGCATTTAGAACAGTGGCTGCTATTTAATAAGTACATGTAAGTGTTTGCTTACAAAGGTACCTAAAGATTATTTGGGGACCTGCCCAAGTCATCAGTTCCCAAGGTGGCCCATGTTCATCAAGACTGTCCCAGAAGAGAGTGCTGTTCTTGCTGAGATTCTGTGAAGAGGCCTTCATACAGTTCTTCTGTAGGAAAATATAATAGAGTTCTTGTTTTCCTCTTATGAGCATACTTTTAATGAGTGAGGATTTTCTTGCAAAACATTTTGGAATTCTGTGCTTTCCTGAGGCTCTTTCGGTCTGGACTTAGACTGTGTTTTAGAATGAACATGATGCACTTTCCCAGTGTTGCAAGAAAAAAAAAGTACAAAGCATCATATTTATAAGTGAATAGATTCATGGACACTTTAGAACTTAGAGTTCACCTATTGCAGGAGACAAGAAAACAAAGAGATTAAGTGGCTTGCCTAATTAAAGGACAAAGTTACTTAATAACGTTAGCCAATTTTTGTACGAAGATGCCATTTTTTCAGGATGTATAATTCAGACAAAAGTAGATATAACTTGCTAAATCTCCACAGAACAAATAAAGGAACTCTTGTTTAATTTTAAGGCTATTGTGTTATTTAAAATTTATCCTAGATTTGGCGCAATACTTACTGGTCTTAAAATTAATTACCTTTTCTCATGAGCAAAAATAGTTACCACAATTATTCATTCATTTGTGTATTCATTCATTACTCAAAAGCCATTTGTGAGTCTCTTTTATGTACGAAGCACTGAACTAAAAATTGGAAACTTTGAAAATGAATAAACCCTAGTGTTCTGTGACTGGCTCACATCTGCAGAATCTGTGTGTCTCCTGAGTAGTCCAAATTTAAGCAACTTCAAAATGTGGGTGTAGGCTGCAACTCGATCTTCATCATCCAGAGGTTAACTATTGTTAGCCACAACATCAGTGATCAGATTCAGAGCCAAGGTGGAGCTATATACAACCAGTTATCATTAAGTGAGCATCGTTCTCTAGAAACAAGCGAATAATATGGACTGGTCAGCCGGGCACAGTGGCTCACGCCTGTAATCCCAGCACTTTGGGAGGCTGAGGCAGGCAGATCACTTGAAGTCAGAAGTTCGAGACTAGACTGGCCAACATGGTGATACCCTGTCTCTACTAAAAATACAAAAACAATTAGTCAGGGGTGGTGGTGGGTGTCTGTAGTCCCAGCTACTCAAGAGGCTGGGGCAGGAGATTCATCTGAACCCAGGAGGCAGAGGTTGCAGTGAGCCGAGATTGCACCACTGCATTCCAGCTCAAAAAAAAAAAAAAAAAAAAAAAAAAAAAAAAAAAAAAGGCACTAGTCTCCTTCTCCTCCTTTCCTTTGCCCCTACTGATTGAGCTGTACAAAAGCCAGAAGAAAAAGATGACATTACAAATTTTGTAGCACAATGTCTTGTTATCATAATGCAATATTAACGCAAGTATTATGTTTCTATGGGATGTTAAGTATAAAGTGAAAAAAATATCCCATGGTCAATGAATTTGGAAACTTCTGGTTAAACAACCTTAAAAATGTGTCTTTTAGTGTGCTTCCTTTTCTGAACTTTTAGCATGCTAATATGCATCATGAATCTCTAAGAGAGGCTAAAACATTTGACCTAAGTCAAACTAACTTGCCTGTGGAAACTTTTGTTTGCAGGGAGGGCATTGCCCATGAATACTTTCAAACCCAAGGTCAATTTTGTAAGTTTCTGTAGTTCATCATCCATTAGGTATTGCTTTTTTCTAATAAAAAGTATTGTTTTTACTATAGCTTAAGCCCACTTTATCTTTGAATATTATTATGGAGAAAAATGATTCAAAATCATCTGTATAAAAATCTTGTCTTTACTTGTGTATTCGTCTGTTCTCACATTACTATAAAGAAATACCTGAGACTGGGTAATTTATAAAGAAAAGGGTTTAATTGGCTCACAATTCTGCAGGCTATACAGGAAGCATAGCAGCTTCTGCTTTTTGGTGACCTTAGGAAGCTTCCAATCATGCAGAAGGCAAAGAAGGAGCAGCTGTCTTACATGGCAGGAGCAGGAACAAGATAGATAGAGTGAGGGAAAGGTGCTACACACTTTTTAAACAACCAGATCTTGCAAGAACTCACTGTCATGAGAACAGCACCAAGGGAAGGGTGTTAAATCATTCATGCTACCACCTGTTTATCCAGAACTTATAACAGACATATCCAGTCTATCCTAGTGCTCCTCCTGTGCAGGGCTGAAGGGGGGTCAGAATATCTTTCCAATGCTATGCTTCAGGCAGTCATTTCCAATCCATGAAATGTGACCTGCTGGATTGAAATGAATTTGCCATGGTTGTTAACAATAGCTACCCCTTAATAGCACACCTACTACATGCCAAGCACTTTGTGCAGCCTTTTACTTAGAATCTGTTATTTCATCTCCATTTTAACTGCCATCACAGTGGTCTAAGTCACCACCATCTCTCACCCAAACTGTCATGATCACCTCCTAACCAATCATATTCCTTCCCTACACACTAGGGAACAGTTCAGACTGTGTGCATGGTCTATATAACCTGCAAGACGTGGCTGCTGCAGCTTTCCCCATCTTTGGTTCTGTCACTCTCCTGTGTTCCAACCATTGATCCACAGCTGGATTTCAGGTTTGGAAATTCAGTCTTATTAGTTCACTAAAAGGGAGCAAAACCCTGGAGAATCAAATCACAGTAATGAGCTCACAAGAGCTTAATGTGTAATGCACAACGCCAATTTACTAATTTAAAATGAGAAATGCAACAATTAAACCCACCAGATGTTTGTATTGCTTGTCTGTGACTTCTTTCTGGAAGCTAGAAGTAGCCATTAAGAGCTTTTGAGTTGAAATCAGACTGCTTGAGTGTCAATCTTGACTCTCCGCTTACTAACTAGGTGATCTCAGGCCAGTGGGTCAATGTGCCTTTCAGTGTCTACTTCACCATCAGTAAAGTGGGGGATAATGATGAATCCTACCTGTCTGCGTTGTTGTGGTGAGGTGTGAATGCGAAAACACGCCTGTTATGTATTACCATATTAGAACAGAAGTTGATGCATAGTAAGCATTCAACAAATATCAGTGACTATCCCTAGAATGAAAATCTACTGAAAGAACTAACTTAATATCAGAGCAAATGAAATTAAATAATTTTAAACAGAATGTCTTTTGCCAGTGTGTTGACCTTGTAAGTTACTGTTTATACATTCATCCTATTCAGTAGTTATTGACACCCAAATAATTTCAGACATGATCAGATTCACTTGGTAGTCCCTCATCCCATAAATATAAATGAATGAATGGATGAATACTGAAATGCAAATTCACAGATCAGCATATATTTTTGCACTTTCCTGATTTTGTCACCACTCCCAGCCTATTTCCCAACCCTCTTTTTGCCTTCAGTTTAAAATGCTTAAAAAGCAATCAAGGGGCTGGGCGTAGTGGCTCATGCCTGTAATCCCAGCACTTTGGGAGCCTGAGGGGGATAGATCACTTGAGGCTGAGGCTGGCTGATTACTGGAGACCAACCTGGCCAACATGGTGAAGCCCCACCTCTACTAAAAATACAAAAATTAGTCGAGCATGGTAGCATATGCCTATACTCCTAAGCTACTTGGGAGGCTGAGGCAGGAGAATTGCTTGAACCTGGGAGGTAGAGGTTGCAGTGAGCCAAGATGGCACCACTGCTTTCCAGCCTGGGCAACAGAGTGAGACTCCATCTCAAAAAAACAAAACAAAACAAAAAAAAGCAATCAAGGTAAGCCCACCACTTAAAAGCCTGGCCTGACACTGCATCTGGTCTTTCCCTTGCTCTTCTCTCTGCTTAGTCATGTCAGCCACACTCACTGTCTGTTTTTCTTACACATGCCAGGCTCCTTCCCTCTACAGACTTCCCTCATGCTATTTCATCTGCCTGAAATTTCTCACCCCAATTCTTGGCCTGGCTCTTGTCTACTTGCCTCAGAGACTCCTCCCAGACCCTCCCGACTGGTTAGATTCCGTTATTGCAATTTTCATAATTGTCATTAAATGGCCATTGTTTACCATGGGTATTCCTTCCCAGTAAAATCAATGAGGATAAGGACACTTTTTTGCTTACTGCTGGATCCCCAGTCTTCAGCACACAGGTAGGTAGTTAATCATTGTTGAATGTACGAATTTAATCTTCTTAACAATTTTCTGTAAGGGAAAGTCAAGGTTTTGAGCTGTCAAGTGACACACCCCAGTTACACAGGCAAACTCAGAGCAAGTTCCAACTCAGGTCTTTCAACCAGAGCCCTTAACTACCCAACACTGCTGCCACTTGGTTTCTACAAGTTACCTAGCTATCTACGCTCACCATCATTTTCCTTAGCTTAGACTCTACTCTACTTTGCATCCTGACGGTCACAGTCTTTTCCTAAGCTCTGGACTTTTGCTTTCATTCTTGAGCCTATCCAAACCTTCCCTGTAATATCTATACACATTGTTTTACCTCTCTAGCTAGAAGATGTTATATTTCATCCTATCAAGACATCTTTTTTCCCCTGCAACCCTGCAATTCCGTACCTACGTATATACTCAACAGGAACTTGTGCGTGTTTTCACCAAAACGCATGTACTGAAATTGTCACAGCACACTATTCATAATAACTCCAAACTGGAAACTATCCACATGTCTATCCAAGTAAAACAGATCAACTGTTTTGTATTCATATGTCATATTATATAATAGCGAGAATAAATGCTCTAAACTTTACACAACACAGATGAATCTCACAAAACGTGATGTTGGAGGAAATAAGTCAAGAACATTTTATGTGATTCCACTCAGAAAAAGTTCAAAAACTGGCAAGACTAATTTACAGTATTAAAAGTCAGGAATGGTGGCTACTCTTGAAAGAGTAGTGATTGGAAGGGTATGATGGGGGCCCCAGGGTACTGATAATGTTCTGTTTCTTGGTGTTTAGCTTATAAAAATTCATCAACATATACATTTATGATATGTGCACTTATATTTATGTATATTATACTTTAAGAGGTTTTATAAAACAACTTTGTGTCTGTTTGTTTCTGATTACTTCAATTTACAGAGACAAGTTTGCAAACTGATGCCATTGTCTGATGTGCTGGTTACCCACTATTTGCCCAGAGAGAGCTTCCTATACATGGAAAGAGACCACTCTGAATTGTTTAAAGTCTAAATTGTGACAAATGTGAAGAACACAGGGCCGCCTGCCATAGACTGTCAGAAATCCACTAATGGCTGTGCTGAGTTCATGGGCAGCTGTGGTTTGGGGCACAGATTAACAAACACACATGACACAGTCTGCTGATCCAGAAAACGTGCTGGACTGGTTTCCCACCTCTCGTATCTCTTCTCCATCCTCTGTAGGACCCAGAGGCCCCTCACCTATAGACTCATCCCTGCTCTGAGTTCTGGGACCAATCCTGTCCTTAGGGGGAAATTTAAAGAGACAGATTTGGGTAACTGAGGTGACTCAGGCTCAAGTTGGTTTAACTCAGATACTTGGAATGGTAGGCCTGGAAAGGAACCTTGTGAAGATTGCTCTTTTTAGGATTTACTCCTGTGTCACTGGTTTTGCGTTTTGTTTGAGAAAGAGATACAGAGGAAGGTGATGGGGGAAGGGCATCATAACCTGTGGAAAGAGCATAGCTTTGAAATCACACTCCTGGGCCCACATACTAATGCCGTGGTTTAATCAGCCATGTGGCCTGGTTACATTCCTCCCTCAGCCTCTGTTTCCTCATCTCTATGGTGGGATAAAAGAACCAAATTTAAAGTTGTGAACATCAAAAACCACCCTGTTGGTCTAAGTCACTATCATCTCTTGTCTGTTATCGCAATAATCTGCTAACAGTTCTCTCTGCTTCCTCCTTGCTCCACTGCCATCTGTGGTCAACATCATATCCAGAACAATCCTGTTTAAAAATGTAACTTGGATGATTCTTCCTTTCGCTTAAAACCTGATCATGCCTTTCAGTTTCTCACAGGTAAGAGCCAGAGTTCCTATGATCATCTAAAACAGGCACAACCTTGCTCAACCTTGGCACTCTTGACATCCAGAGCCAGATAATTTTTGGTTAAAGAGGGTTGGCCTGTGCATTATAGGCCTAGCTTTCCATGACAGACTTGCTGGCATTTTCTTGGGTCCAGTTGACTATAATGCGAGCCAGCACTTGGAGTCATAGAAACAAGATACCATCCGATAAGCAAGCAACTACAAATGCCAAGAGTGAAAGAAGGCTTGGAGGCCTGGCTGGTTGTCATTTTTAAGGTGTTAACGTGACATTAGACAGTTTCTTTGGCAGGTATCACAATACTGTCAGCAGCGAATCATCTGGTTACAGTACTTAGTTGCCTATGATAAGAAAGCATCAAGTAATCAAGTGCGTATTATTTCTATCTCAGGTTTTCTTCATGCCTGTTACGGGGAGGGATTCGGGGCAATATTCAGACACATTCAAAGCACAAAGTTGTGAAATTAGTCAAGCAACAGTCTGAAACTAAATTTGTAAGTAGAAATAGATCTGTGGACACAATCCTAAAGTGCTCACATAAGCAAAACCATTGATTGAACCATACTGCGTTTGTCTGAGATAAAATTGGAAATCATTTATCAAGCTGTCAGTGGAATCGATTTAAACTGACACTGATGACATAAACAGATACAGAAAGTTATAAGAATTTCATGAAAAGCTCAAGGCATTCAAAGACTCTAGTTGCAAAGATTTTTATGATTTGGTTTCTAAACATCTGGTCATGGTATCCACCCAACTCATTCTCCTCCCTCTCCTTTCTTCTCATTCTGACTTAATGTCTGAGTATGAAGCTAACAGTGGAGGAGGAAGTAGTGCTGATTGATGGAAAGAAACAGATATTTGAAGCTACGTTGTGCATATCTAGATCTAATTGTAAGTGCAGCCCTGATTTCAGCTGACTGACACCTCTCATTCTGCCTACCCACCTACTCCTTACCTTTCTGGTTATTCCCTACCCAGCTGTCAGGACTTCCACTTATCACACCTGGCCAAATCTCCCCAGTGCCAGTCATCTGCCTAGACTACCCCTTCACCTGTTCCCACACTGTGCAGGTGCCTGCCTAGTCTTCCTCCCACAAGAACCTGCACACCCTCCTCTTCCTGCCTGCTGACTGATAGCATCCCTACCTCCCAGACGCCTTCCCAAAGGTCTTATCTCCAGTTCTGACATGTCCTACCCCGTCAACCAAGAACTTCATCCTCTCAAAAACCATGGACGTTTTAGCTCTGTAACCAATGTTTGTTTTGCTTAAGACAGTTTGAATTAAGTTTCTGTCACTTGCAACTGAAGTAGCCCCTGATCTTCATTGGTAACAGAACTTAATCTTTTTAAAGCAGATTGGTTTTGGTTTTATTTTTTGAAAGAGCTAAGGGTCATTTAGAATCAGGCTTTTTGAACAAGATAGGCATTTAAGCATGAAAGTATCATTTGTGCATAAAATATTTTGTACTAAAATATAATGAATATAAACTCAAATGTGATAAAACTGATTTCATACATGCTTCCAGGAATTCAAAGGAAGACCCTCCATGGTGCCTTCTTAAATTCAAATGACGTTTATTTAAATGCATGTTATCACATGACTGTTAATTGAACGGTGGCTTTGGAGTGGCATTTTCCAAGGTGTGGTTAACAGATCACCTGCATTGGTAATAGCTGGTTTAAAATTCAGATTCCTAGAACCCATCCAAGGCCCATTAAGTCAGAATTTCTGAGAATTGAGCTTGTGAATATTCTTTTCTTTTCCTTTTTCTGTGTGTTTTTTTTTTTTTTTTTTTTTTGAGACAGACATTTGCTCTTGTTGCCCAGGCTGAAGTGCAATGGTGCGATCTTGGCTCACGGCAACGTCCGCCTCCCGGGTTCAAGCGATTCCCCTGCCTCAGCCTCCAGAGTAGCTGGGATTACAGGTATGCACCACCATGCCCAGCTAATTTTGTATTTTTAGTAGAGAAGGGGTTTCTCCATATTGGTCAGGCTAGTCTCGAACTCCCAACCTCAGGTCCGCCTGCCTTGGCCTCTGAAAGTGCTGAGATTACAGGCGTGTGCCACTGCGCCCAGCCAAGAATACTCATTTAATAAAATTCCAGGTAACTACTAGACACCATTTCTTTTTTTTTTTTTTTTTTTTTTAAACAGAGTCTCACTCTGTCACCCAGGCTATAGTGTGTAGTGTAGTGGTGTGCTCACTGCAACCTCTGCCTCCCGGGTGCAAGTGATTCTCATGCCTCAGTTTCCTGAGTAGCTGAGATTACAGGTGCCCACCACCACACCCAGCTAACTTTCTTTTTGTATTTTTAGTAGAGACAGGGTTTCACCATGTTGGTCAGGCTGGTCTCAAACTCCTGATGTCTGGTGATCCGCCTGCCTCAGCCTCCCAAAGTGCTGGGATTACAGGCGTGAGCCACTGCGCCTGGCCTAGACACCATTTCTTTAAGACGTGTTTCATATATATGTATTTTTAGTTCACCTTCAAGTGTACTGTCCTAACCTAAAGAATAATTCCAAGAACACTTCCTCATTTAGACAATCAATACAGAATGAGTACACCTGTGAAAAGGTTCAGATAATTTAGAAATACTTTGAAGTAGAAGGCATTAGTCAGCTTAGGCTCAGTCAGCTGGTAACAAATGATGCAAAATATTAATGGCTTACAATTTCAAAGAGTTATTTTTTATGCATTTCCATTTCCATTCGAGGACTCTCCAGAGCTCTAAGATGTCAGAACAAACTTTGGGACATAGCTGGTCTTGTGGCAAAGGATAAAAAGAAAAGATGAACTACACCTGGCTCTTCAAGTGTCTGACAGAAGCAACACACCTTACCCACAGCCATGTTACATTGGCCAAAACAGGTCACGTGGCCACACCTGGGGTCAGTGAAGTGGAGAAGGATAACATTTCTACAGAAGAAGGATACCACAGGGAGGAGCAGTCAACATTTTGAACAGAAATATAATCTGCTATATAGGACATTTCATAAGGTAGGTCAAATGTTTTTTGGAAAAAAAAAAAAAAGAGGAATCTATGTATGGTCAGATAAATGTAGGAACTCCTACATAATACCCATCTCTAGAGCTATGCGATGTAAACCAGCACACTGAAGGTTCTCAGAAGTCCTGCAATAGAAAAATAAAATCAAGATTGTTTAACCCCAAGTTTCCAAGGTTTGTTTCCATGAAACATTTTCCAAACACCATCTCAACATACCTCAATAATTTGAGGTATACTCACCAAGAAAGTCATTTATGTTATAGACAAAATACTGTAATACTTTCTTCTACTATAAAGCTTTCATTTGAGCTTTTCCTAATAGAATGTTGCATAATAAACTCTGTGTAGCTTTGAGCTATTCGTATGTTTTTAAAAATGTAATATTCTACTAGGTCTTCCAAAAACCTGGGGAATTCTATGCAAATATCTTAATATTCTTTGAACTAGTTACAGGCTGTTGAAATGTAATAGTGTTAATGGAGAACACATAAGAGGTGACTCTAATAAGCTAGCTCTTCCAGGTAGAAGAGTGTTCCAGAAAGGATTTTAATTTTAAATCCTTCTCATTACTATGTTTGGAATTAGGCAATTCCTGTAAATTGAAGCAATGCACTTTTTTCCCCCATTTATGGGAATCTGTCATTTTAGAAGTTCATAAATAAGTTCTGCAGTTATAAATTAGTATAAGAGTACTTATATCTATGAGAGTCATCATCAGGGAAGCTCATTTTCTACTTTTTCTCTACCTCCACCCAAATGCATCCTTGCACCTCCTCCACTGGGACACTTATAAGGTACGATGTGATTTATGCTGCTGTGGAAGTGGAGGTTCTTGTTTCTCAAAGTCACTATGGCTGGAGTGTGCCACAAACAGAGGTGCCTGTGGTTGCCTCCTAATTCCTCCAGTTTTAAGTCATTGTGGCGATCAGCATTTTGAAAACCCATCCTCTCTTCTCTGCCTGCCACCTTCCTTTCTTTTATCACTGCCTCCCAGTCAAAGTTTCTCCGGCTCTTCCTCCTAGATCTACCCCTTAAATCATGGAGTTCCTCCAAATTCTTCCCTTGACACTCTTTTCAAGTCACTTTCTACATCTGCCAGGGTAAATTAATCTACTACCTGGCCTTCTGCCCCACCGGGATCTGTCTCCACCCCGTATTCTAACTGCCGTCTCCACCTGGTGCCTCGCATCTGCCTCAAAATTGATGCATCCCAAGCAAAAGTCATCATTTTCCTTTCCTAAACCTGCTCTTCTGTTTCCATGTTCCAAGTCATTGCTTTAGCACTGATTGAGCATCTTCAGTAAAGAATGAGGCATTATCTGTAGCTCCTCCATCTCTGTCACCCCTAAGCTTCACCTCATGCCCACCTTCAGTCTCTGCAGCCCCATAAATATGAGACTCGAGACCTTCTTCTCTAGCTCCATGTGCTTCAGATGCTTATTACCACTTTCTAGGCTTCTGAGAGTGGGATATAGTGGTGAAGAGTATGGATTCTGGCACCCAGACTGCTTGGGATGGAACTCTAATGCTACAATGTCTTTTGGAGTGACTTAGCCAAGTTATTCAACCCCTCTGTGCCTCAGTTTCCTCATCTATAAAAAAAGGATCATTACAATATCTACCACAGGGGGCGGTTGTGAGTATTACTTTGGTAAATAGATGCAAAATGCCTCACACATGGTACGTGCACAATAAATAATGGTGGTTAGGATTATAACGATGCTTTAGCTGATTTCCCTGGTACTAGCGTCATTCCCCTCCTATTAGAATCATCTTTCTGAGAAAAAAAATCTTACCAGGTCACTCCTTAGCTTCTGCTGGCTTTCTACCATTTAAAGACTGAAACTCAATTTTCCTAGCAGGACATTAAAGATCCTTTGAAAATCTGTTCCCAGGCTACCTTTCTGGTGTATTTCTGGCTATCTCTCCCTAAATGCAGAGTCTACACTCTCAGCCAATCTGACCTTCTCACCATTCCTCAACCACTCCATGCACTTTCATAGTCCTGTGCCTTTTCAGTGACTATTTCTGTGTTAATCAGCTTTCCTAAGGTATGCTGCTGTAACCAGCATCCCATGTCTCGGAGGTTTTCAACAGCAAGGTCTATTTCTTGCTTGTATGTTACACATTGGCTGCAGGTTGGCCTCAGCTTTATTCCAAGAGTCTTCTTTTTTTCTGGGACTGAAATGGAATGAGCAGATCCTTTCTGGAAATGGTTTTCTCACATGTCAGAGGGAGAAGAGTAATATTCGAATGTCGTGATGAATTTTGCTCATAAATGACACAAATCACTTCTGTTCACATTTTATTGGCCTAAGCAAGTCACATGGCCAAAACTGACCTTAAATGGGGCAGGGAAATATAACCCTGTCATAGGGAGATGGAACAAATCATTGGAAACAATAATGTAATCCCACACAGTATCCTATATTTGAATGCCATCACACGTTCCTCCTTTTCCCCATTCTTAAAACCTTCAAAGCTGCATTATCTCTTCTTTTGTGAAGCGTTTCTTTTGCCATGAGGCAGAGTTAGCTCACTTGTCTGCATTCTTGCAAGCCTCACTTCTAAGAATGTGCTTATTACACTGGACAAATGACTATTTCTTTCCCCCATCCAACCTTTTTTTTTTTTTTTTTTTTTTTTAGAGATGGGGTCCTCTCTGTTGCCCAGGTTGAAGTGCAGTCTCATGATCATAGGTCACTGCAGCCTCGAACTCCTGGGCTCAAGTGATCCCTGCTCCTCCGCCTCCCAAGTAGCACGTGACACCATGCCTGGCTACAGCTTTTTCTTGATTTCTCTATCGCCAGTTGCAAGCATCTCAGAACATACTGATAGAATGAATACATCAGGCAGCTTGTTGCTTGGCAATTTATTAGACAGGATTGGGAACACTTTTCTACTAATATGCAGAGGTAGGTGACCAAGTAACTCCTTCAATCAGGCAGAAAGGAGATGGAAGGATCAGTGAGACTCAATTTGGTTTTTTCTTCATGTTCACTAAATACTTACATCCTTTTCTTATTTTGCCTTCAGTCTGTTGCTATGCAAGAACAAATACCTTAGAAATATACTATTTGTGCAAATAGCCCTGGGCATTTATATATATATATAAATAAAATATTCAAATTAAAATAAATTATGCATATATAGTGTTTGTTAAAACTTTGCTTCAAATCGGGTGATCTATTAAAAAGAAAAGACCAGCAAAATTATCTCCATGAACCACCAGTAAGTTTCATTTTTAGTAACCTTTTTGGACAATAGTAAATCAAATTGCCAGGTTTTCAGTGTTACCTCCAAAGTACTGCAGATTCATCCCCTGCCAGCATTTCACTGGCACTGTCTTAGTTTCAGTTCTCATCACTGCTAATCTGCACTTTTATCACAACCCTTATTTGGTTCCTTCTGCCCAGGGAATGCCCTGCTGTCACTTCCTCAGCATCCTTCAATCAAGAAGCTATTCATCAGGCATTGCCTCCCTTCTGAACCCTCTCTGACGCCCTCTCTTCACCATCCTCCAACAGAGTTAAATCCGGTCTCTGTGTAACTTTTTATCGTTGTGTTTGATCGCATTGCATTGTAATTATTTGTTGATTTGTCTGTTTCCTCCTGATGAAATAAGAGTCCTTTGAGAACAGGCACTGCAGTATGCTAATTCCTCTCTATACTCTGAGCAGAGTGCCTTGCACATATATAACATGTTAACATGTTCAGTTGATGCTTGCTTGTTACATGGAACTGCTGTTGAACTGAAGTCCAAAATATGATTTATAAATTTCATGATCAGTAATATGGTACAACTTAAAACATTTTTTTGATCTGACATTCTAACATATGCTAGTATTTTCATGATACACGCAGAATGGAGTGTTTCTACTATTAATCATATGCTTTATGTTAATTAATGTAGATTTTCACTTTCATATGTAAGCACCATGGAAGGCTTTTCGGAAAGGAACCAATTCTCATGAGAACTTATTAGTATATTAAGAAAACACCCACACCAAAAGTTCAGGCTACAAAAGCAAAAATAAATAAATGAGACTACATCAAACTAAAAAGTTTCTGCACTGCAAAGGAAACAGTCAACTAAAAGAAAAGGCAAACTACAGACTGGGAAAAAGTACTTGCAAAGCACATATGTGATAAGGGGTTAATACCCCAAATTTATAAAGAACAATTATAACTCAATACCAGAAAATAAATAACCTGATTTAAAAAGGGGTAAAGAACCTGAACAGACATTGCTCCAGAGAAGACATAAAAATGATCAACAGGTATAGGAAAGAGGTACTCAGCATCACTACACATCATTGATATGGTTTGGCTGTGCCCCCACCCAAATCTCACCTTGAATTGTAACTCCCGTAATTCCTATGTGTTGTGGGAGGGACCCAGTGGGGGATAATTGAATCATGAGGGTGGTTTCCCCCATACTGTTCTCATGATAGTGAATAAGTCTCATGAGATCTGATGGTTTTGTAAGGGGTTTCCCTTTTTGCTTGGCTCTCATTCTGTCTTGCCTGCTGCCACGGAAGGTGTACATTTTGCCTTCCACCATGTGAGGCCTCCCCAGCCACGTGGAACTGTGAGTCCATTAAACCTCTTTTTTTTTTTTTTTTTTTTTTTAATGAATTACCCAGTCTCGAGTATGTCTTTATCAGCAGCATGAAAATGGATTAGTACAACCACGGAAATGCAAATTAAAGCCACTGTGAGACACCATCTCATACTCATTAGATACCATATCACACCCTTTTGATAATAGAACTATTAATGAAAAGTCAAGAAATAACAAATATTGGTGAGGTGGTAGAGAAAAGAGAACCCTTGTGCAGTGTTGGTGGCAATTTAGATTGATACAGCCATTAGAGAAAACAGTATGGAGGCTCCTAAAGAAATTAAAAAATGGAACTACCATATGACCCAGCAATCCTTCTTCTGGCTATACACACAAAGATGAAATCACCCACTCATAAAGATATCAGTGCTCTCATGTTCACTGTGGTACTGTTCCATAGCCAAGACATGGAAACAACCTAAGTGCCAACAAAAGAATGGATAAAGAAATGTGGCATATATCCATACACACACACACACACACACACACACATGCTGGAATACTATTTAGCTTTAAAAAAGAAGGAGATCCTAATGCTTGCCACAACATAAATGGACCTGGACACTATGCTAAGTGAGCAAGCCAGACACAGAAAAAATTGTGCATGACCTAACTTATATGTGTAACCTTAAAACAAAAAATCAAATAGACAAGGAGAATAAAACAGTGGTTATGGGTCAGTGGGGAGAAAACAGGGAGATGTAGGTCAAAGGATACAAAGTAGCAGATAAGTAGGATGAACATACCTAGAGATCTCATGTAAAAAATAGGGACTATAGGTAATAAAATTGTATTGCATTAGGAATTTTTGTTAAATAAGTAGAGTTCAGCAGCTTTTGTCACACACACAAAAGTGACTATGTGAGAGGATAGATATGTGAATTTGCTTAATTATAGTAACCGTTTTACTGTCTATTTATACATGCATCTCCTCACATCGTGTTGTAAGCCTCAAACATACACGGTAAAATTTATTTTTTAAAAAGGAAGAAAATGCTTTCCAAAGAAATATTCTTCATAGGATATTGTATGATGGCTAAAGAAAAATTGGATGATGCCATACGTCTTTTTATTATCTTTGTAATAGAATACAAAAGCTAAAGTTTTACTTCAATACAAAAATTAAAGAAATAAAGAGATTTTAAGTTATGTGTGCTTTAGAAAAACAGTACAGCATACTGACTTAACCAGCTCTTCTAAAAGAAAGAAGTCGAGTACAAATTACATCCATTTAATTAGCTCAAAGATGAAAATTTCAGTTTTAGTAACTGTAATACATGTTATGTAAGAGACCATGAGGAACAGAGTAAAAGGGGTTGTAATTAAAGTAAATCTTCCCAGAACCCTGGATTACATCAGGAACATAGCCAGAACAAGCAAGGCTGTTGACTTTTGCCAGGGTCATGTTTGGAGGTCGCTTTATCGTAGCCCTTTGCTTAAAAAACATAATTTGGGCATAGAAGGGCTCCCAACATTCAGTGGTCTCCATGTGCTTCCCATTAGGGTTAGAAGAAGAAATGCTGTGGTAGTTTCTTCAAATAAACTGGAATGGGATTTTCAGATCTCTTTCCAACTTGGCAAAACAGGCTGCGTGTCAACCTGGACATCAGGAAGGCCCAGATATTTCTAAAATATAGGGACACACAGTCATTCAGAGTCACATATGAACCATTACATATGGTTGCTCATTTTTTTTCTCGTGGAGGAAAGCATCTAGGGCAGCTCACAAGGCTATCTACTTTATTCTAAATAACATAATTTTAAAAATATAAGTCAATAGCAAAATATTCAGTGAGTTCCCTTGCTAGTTAAGCTATTACAGACGTGGAAGCTGCCAGAAGTGACCTGTCACATCTTCTCTTCTTCATCCACTCCCCACCAAGAGAGCATGATTGATGACCCAGATCAGTCAATCCCCTTCCATTTCCCATCTGCAACTCAGATAATATGAAGCAACTAAGCCGAGTGTAGCATCACTGTTGGTTACTTATCCAGCATCCACTTCCCTTTTTCCCCACTTTCCCAGCCACTGAGACATAAGTAGATATTTGCCTGGGGTTCTGGTAAAAGCTTTTGGTCCTCTTTTTTTCTTTTCTTATCTTTTTCTTTCTTTCTTTCTTTCTTTTTTTTTTTTTTTTTTTCTTTTTTTTTTTGAGGCGGAGTTTCACTCTTGTCACCCAGGTGTCAATTAAAAGTCAATTTTAAAACATTGGCTCTGACCCATGACATAGCAACATTATGGCCTCGTTCTTTTAACTCACATTTTCTTCCAGTGCTAAGAATCATGACAAACTATCCTACCTATGTTAAATTTTCAGCAAGTTTGTAACTTAAGAGACCTGGTCAGTTGAAAATAAAAGAAGTCTCACACTTATAATGTTTAAATAAAAGAAGATACAAGTCTGTTACACCAAGCTGTACATAACATGGTCCTCATTATGAAAATCCTACCTTAGAATTCTAGCTGTAGTTATAGTATTCACCTTTCATTATTCATTTAGAAGCCTTAGATGTAAGACTTTCATGTGTATTCCATAATTATCTTTTGCAAATTGTGTTTTTATGTGATACTGTAGTCATTTTCCAAGTGCTAACATGTAGATTCCTATAGGCACCGCTCATATTTCAATAAAAAAAAAACAAAAACCTTCAAACTGGTAACATCTGATTGATAGACTGGGTTAGGGATGCTTGCACCTGGAGCGCAGCCAGACCCGAGGCCCTTGCAAACACACAATTACACTAGATCCATCACATCAAAGCCATTTTCTGTGTTGGCTCCAATTTTAGGTCTGGCACATTGTTTCAACTCGTTCTGCTTTAAAACTCTCAAATAGTTTTCAGACAAATGGATGTAAAATGGCAGCTTGGATATCTTCCTTTAACTCTAGTTTTTGGAAAAGTGTCCACCAAAGAATTTAGAAATGAAACAAATCCATCAATTAAGCATTTGTATTATTAATAATAGCCACCATTGACTGAGACACTAACTATGTGCCAAGAATTGTGCTGATCTCCATTACCCTTCACCAATCTATGAGGTAGACTGATGCTGGTCTCTTGATATTAAATCCCTCACTCATCCATTTGGTGAGTTTTATGAACAGCCACAGGACTATACTCTGGGAACACAGTACTGAAAAAAGTAGACCTCCTGCCCCTTACCCCTCCCCACCCCAGCCCTCTACAAACACACAAATATCCCATGGAGTGTAATGGGGGAACAGACATCCCAATGCAGTGAGTGTCAAGAAAGAGGGAAACTGAGGAGCATATACCAGGGGCCCTAACCTAGACAGGGATGGGAAGAAAAACCTCACTGATAAAAAAGATGTTTAAGCCTGGACATTAAGGGTTATTCCGGCAAACAGGGAGGCGTTACTGGTGCTGGAGGTGAAAATCATTCCAGGCAGAAGAGACAAGATGCTGTTGGACAAGACGGCCCAGGAGCAAGAAAGAGTCAGGTAGCACTTCTGAAGGACTGGAAAAAAAAGGGCCACTATTGCTTGAGCTAAGAGAACTAGCAAGAGAAGACTGGTGAGATAGTCAGGGACCAGATGCTGTGGGCCACATTGGAACTTTGTCCTGAAGGCAGTGAAAAGCCATTAAAGGTGGTGGTGGTGGTGGTGGTGGTTACTGTTTTGAGAGTGTACGGGATGGGGGACAAATAGGGAGAAGAATGATCAGATTCAAACCCAGAATCTGAGAAATAACATTGTCCAAAGTCACTTTAAAGCTGGAATTTGAACCCAGCATGCTAGATTCCCACCTTTTGCTCCTAATCCATAAATCTCTATTGCCTTCTAGTTTTACCAGCTTCATTCTAGTCAGGGCAACTCATCATTAACAAATCCATCAAAAGACCCTTCAAAAGCACATATATCTAGTGCTTACCACATGCCTGGGCCTACATTAGGTGTAGGGAGTCAAAGGCCCTGGCCCGGAGACATGCCCTGCCTTCTGTTCCTTATCAGTTGCTACTGCAGAATTTGGAATCTGTATTTCTGACTCTATCCGTTAATACATGTCCCAAGGCCTATTTTGACCTGGAGCAACATTATATCAAAGCATAAGTTAACTGCAATTGGAGGTTTTGATGAAAACCATTCTCCCGTTAGCAAAATCCCCAATATTCAATATAATGCCAACATTAACATGTGACATGGGTACTCAGTTGCAGATGAGTAGACTGAGGTTCTGAAGGTTAAACCACTAGACCAAGGTCACACAGATGGAAAGTTCTAGGTTGAGAGGCCAGAGTCTGTCCTCTGGGGAACCAAACTCTCAGAGCTACACAGCCAAGCAGGTTTTCTCTGATCAGGTGCTCAGTCTGAAAAGGAAGGAAGGGGAGAAGAAAGGGCTTGAGGAAGAATTTTAATATGAAGGACACTATGCAGGATGGCGAGACTGTCCAATCATTCCCCGTGGCTTTAAATACTTTTATTGACCTCATTGTTCAAAATCCTCAGAGAAGTCAGTATTACAGAAAAAAGAAATGAATTTTCAATTTTAACTAAACCTCATTTTTCTTCCCTACTTGTTTTTTAAGTTAAATGTTACATGTAGTTGCAGTTGTTAGTAAGATATGCAATTTTGCTAAGACAAATAAGTAAATAATAAAATATTTATAAAATTCAGAATGTATATTTGCTTAAGTCTTTGAGTACCTTTTTCAAAAGGCCTTAAATTCCTATGGATTAATCAAGCACATCTCAGATATTGTCCTTTAAATGTTCAGGAAAGAAATGGCCCATAATAGGATAAAAGGCACATTACGATCTGAACTTGAGAATTTGCCTGGAAATTTTTCTTTAGAACTGGAATTACTCTAGAAAGTGTATGAAATGCTCTGAGCACTTCATTATTTCTCCAAATCATCTATCTATAGGTTAGCAATGCATTTATATATTTTACCCATAAAAATAAAGTAGATCCAATGATGCATATGTTTATTGGTATTTATTATACTTTTACATTGACGAGCTCTGTTATTGATTTCATTTTGAAAGTCATGTACTTTGGGATACTGCCTCCTTTAAGTCTAGGGCTAACTCCTTTCCCCATTTTCTTTTACAAGTTAGCTATTGATCTTGTTAGATCGTGTTTAAACAAGAAATAGTAATGCTTATGTTATACTTTAGAGGACTATGAATATCAAAGTGAATGGTCCTTAACTATTAAAAAAAGGATGAAAGTAATTTTGCTTATTAAAAATAATTTAACTTTACAACAGCTAGTTCTCAAGTGAAATTGAATCCCAAATTAATCCCAAGTGATTCTTGAAAATGCTATAAAATTCAAATCTGGTATCATGAAATTTAAAAAAATGGGAGAGGGGGCGGAGCAAGATGGCCGAATAGGAACAGCTCCAGTCTCCAACTCCCGGCACGAGCGACACAGAACACTGGTGATTTCTGCATTTTCAACTGAGGTACTGGGGTCATCTCACTGGGGAGTGCCGGACAATCGGTGCTGGTCAGCTGCTGCAGCCCGACCAGCGAGAGCTGAAGCAGGGCGAGGCATTGCCTCACCTGGGAAGCGCAAGGGGGAAGGGAATCTCTTTTCTTGGCAGGCGAACTGAGACACACAACACCTGGAAAATCGAGTAACTCCCACCCCAATACTGTGCTTTAAGCAAACGGGCACACCAGGAGATTATACCCACACCTGGCCGGGAGGGTCCCATGGCCACGGAGCCTCCCTCATTGCTAGCACAGCAGTCTGCGATCTAATCGCAAGGCAGCAGCGAGGCTGGGGGAGGGGCGCCCGCCATTGCTGAGGCTTAAGTAGGTAAACAAAGCCGCTGGGAAGCTCGAACTGGGTGGAGCTCACAGCAGCTCAAGGAAACCTGCCTGTCTCTGTAGACTCCACCTCTGGGGACAGGGCACAGCTATAAAACAACAGGGGAAGCAGCAAAGTCCTGTGCAGACCCCAATGACTCTGTCTGACAGCTTTGAAGAGAGCAGTGGATCTCCCAACACGGAGGTTGAGATCTGAGAAGGGACAGACTGCCTACTCAAGTGGGTCCCTGACCCCTGAGTAGCCTAACTGGGAGACATCCCCCACTAGGGGCAGTCTGACACCCCACACCTCACAGGGTGGAGTACACCCCTGAGAGGAAGCTTCCAAAGTAAGAATCAGACAGGTACACTCGCTGTTCAGCAATATTCTATCTTCTGCAACCTCTGCTGCTGATACCCAGGCAAACAGGGTCTGGAGTGGACCTCAAGCAATCTCCAACAGACCTACAGCTGAGGGTCCTGACTATTAGAAGGAAAACTATCAAACAGGAAGAACACCTATACCAAAACCCCATCAGTACATCACCATCATCAAAGACCAGAGGCAGATAAAACCACAAAGATGGGGAAGAAGCAGGGCAGAAAAGCTGGAAATTCAAAAAATAACAGCACATCTCCCCCTGCAAAGGAGCGCAGCTCATCGCCAGCAACGGATCAAAGCTGGTCAGAGAATGACTTTGACGAGATGAGAGAAGAAGGCTTCAGTCCATCAAACTTCTCAGAGCTAAAGGACGAATTACGTACCTGTTTGGATGAACGGAGGCAAGATGGCGCAGTTCCGGGTTCTTCACCGTCAACTTTCCCGCGCCCGGGAAAGACACGGGTAGACTGCGCAGGCGCAACACGACTTCCGACAGGAGAGAAACCGGAACCCGCCTAGCCACGCTTACCACCCCGCCCCCGACCCGCCTATGTCCCGCCCACTGCCCTCCCACTCCTGGGCCCAGGACATAAAAGCCGCTCCCGGTGGGCCCGCGGAGCGAACTTCCTTGGCCCCTCCTCGTACGCGGGACCCAGGAACCTCGTCCGAGAACGCCAGAGCGAACTTCCTTGGCCCCTCCTCGTACGCGGGACCCAGGAACCTCGTCCGAGAATGCCAGAGCGAACTTCCTCAGCCCCTCCTCGAACACGGGACCCAGGAACCTCGTACGAGAATGCCAGAGCAAACTTCCTTGGCCCCTCCTCGTGCGCGAGACCCAGGAACCTCTCCCGAGAACGCCGGAGCAACTTCTTCGGCCTCCACCGCCAGAGACCAGTGAACCTCGTCCCTCCCTCACATTGGCTTGTAAATAAAGGTTTTTTTTGCCTTGCCTACTTGCCTTTTCTCTGGCATTTGCTCTGGGGGTCGCATTAAAGCAAATCAGTACCCAGCACAAAGAAACTAAAAACCTTGAAAAAAGAGTGGAAAAATTGATAGCTAGAATAATTAACGCAGAGAAGGTCATAAATGAAATGACAGAGATGAAAAGCATGACACGAGAATACGTGACAAACCCACAAGCTTCAGTAACCGACTTGATCAACTGGAAGAAAGAGTATCAGCGATTGAGGATCTAATGAATGAAATGAAGCGAGAAGAGAAACCAAAAGAAAAAAGAAGAAAAAGAAATGAACAAAGCCTGCAAGAAGTATGGGATTATGTAAAAAGACCAAATCTACGTCTGATTGGGGTGCCTGAAAGTGAGGGGGAAAATGGAACCAAGTTGGAAAACACTCTTCAGGATATTATCCAGGAGAACTTCCCCAACCTAGCAGGGCAGACCAACATTCAAATTCAGGAAATACAGAGAACACCACAAAGATATTCCTCGAGAAGAGCAACTCCAAGACACATAACTGCCAGATTCACCAAAGTTGAAATGAAGGAAAAAATCTTAAGGGGAGCCAGAGAGAAAGGTCGGGTTACCCACAAAGGGAAGCCCATCAGACTAACAGCAGACCTCTCAGCAGAAACTCTACAAGCCAGAAGAGAGTGGGGGCCAATATTCAACGTTCTTAAAGAAAAGAATTTTCAACCCAGAATTTCATATCCAGCCAAACTAAGTTTCATCAGTGAAGGAGAAATAAAATCCTTTACAGATAAGCAAATGCTTAGAGATTTTGTCACCACCAGGCCTGCCTTACAAGAGACCCTGAAGGAAGCCCTAAACATGGAAAGGAACAACCAGTACCAGCCATTGCAAAAAACATGCCAAAATGTAAAGACCATCAAGGCTAGGAAGAAACTGCATCAACTAACGAGCAAAAAACCCAGTTAATATCATAATGCCAGGATCAAGTTCACACATAACAATATTAACGTTAAATGTTAATGGACTAAATGCTCCAATTAAAAGACACAGACTGGCAAACTGGATAAAGAGTCAAGACCCATCAGTCTGCTGTATTCAGGAGACCCATCTCACATGCAGAGACATACATAGGCTCAAAATAAAGGGATGGAGGAAGATCTACCAAGCAAATGGAGAACAAAAAAAAAGCAGGGGTGGCAATCCTAGTCTCTGATAAAATAGACTTTAAACCATCAAAGATCAAAAGAGACAAAGAAGGCCATTACATAATGGTAAAGGGATCAATTCAACAGGAAGAGCTAACTATCCTAAATATATATGCACCCAATACAGGAGCACCCAGATTCATAAAGCAAGCCCTTAGAGACTTACAAAGAGACTTAGACTCCCATACAATAATAATGGGAGACTTCAACACTCCACTGTCAACATTAGACAGATCAACGAGACAGAAAGTTCACAAGGATATCCAGGAATTGAACTCATCTCTTCACTAAGCGGACCTAATAGACATCTATAGAACTCTCCACCCCAAATCAACAGAATATACATTCTTCTCAGCACCACATCGCACTTATTCCAAAATTGACCACATAATTGGAAGTAAAGCACTCCTCAGCAAATGTAAAAGAGCAGAAATTATAACAAACTGTCTCTCAGACCACAGTGCAATCAAACTAGAACTCAGGACTAAGAAACTCAATCAAAACCGCTCAACTACATGGAAACTGAACAACCTGCTCCTGAATGACTACTGGGTACATAACGAAATGAAGGCAGAAATAAAGATGTTCTTTGAAACCAATGAGAACAAAGATACGACATACCAGAATCTCTGGTACACATTTAAAGCAGTGTGTAGAGGGAAATTTATAGCACTAAACGCCCACAAGAGAAAGCTGGAAAGATCTAAAATTGACACTCTAACACACAATTAAAAGAACTGGAGAAGCAAGAGCAAACACATTCAAAAGCTAGCAGAAGGCAAGAAATAACTAAGATCAGAGCAGAACTGAAGGAGATAGAGACACAAAAAACCCTCCAAAAAATCAATGAATCCAGGAGTTGGTTTTTTGAAAAAATCAACAAAATTGACAGACCGCTAGCAAGACTAATAAAGAAGAAAAGAGAGAAGAATCAAATAGATGCAATAAAAAATGATAAAGGGGATAGCACCACGGACCCCACAGAAATACAAACTACCATCAGAGAATACTATAAACACCTCTACGCAAATCAACTAGAAAATCTAGAAGAAATGGATAATTTCCTGGACACTTACACTCTCCCAAGACTAAACCAGGAAGAAGTTGAATCCCTGAATAGACCAATAGCAGGCTCTGAAATTGAGGCAATAATTAATAGCCTACCAACCAAAAAAAGTCCGGGACCAGATGGATTCACAGCTGAATTCTACCAGAGGTACAAAGAGGAGCTGGTACCATTCCTTCTGAAACTATTCCAATCAATAGAAAAAGAGGGAATCCTCCCTAACTCATTTTATGAGGCCAACATCATCCTGACACCAAAGCCTGGCAGAGACACAACAAAAAAAGAAAATTTTAGACCAATATCCCTGATGAACATCGATGCAAAAATCCTCAATAAAATACTGGCAAACCGGATTCAGCAGCACATCAAAAAGCTTATCCACCATGATCAAGTGGGCTTCATCCCTGGGATGCAAGGCTGGTTCAACATTTGCAAATCAATAAATGTAATCCAGCATATAAACAGAACCAAAGACAAGAACCACATGATTATCTCAATAGATGCAGAAAAGGCTTTTGACAAAATTCAACAGCCTTTCATGCTAAAAACGCTCAATAAATTCGGTATTGATGGAACATACCTGAAAATAGTAAGAGCTATTTATGACAAACCCACAGCCAATATCATACTGAATGGGCAAAAACTGGAAAAATTCCCTTTGAAAACTGGCACAAGACAGGGATGCCCTCTCTCACCACTCCTATTCAACATAGTGTTGGAAGTTCTGGCTAGGGCAATCAGGCAAGAGAAAGAAATAAAGGGTATCCAGTTAGGAAAAGAAGAAGTCAAATTGTCCCTGTTTGCAGATGACATGATTGTATATTTAGAAAACCCCATCGTCTCAGCCCAAAATCTCCTTAAGCTGAGAAGCAACTTCAGCAAAGTCTCAGGATACAAAATCAATGTGCAAAAATCACAAGCATTCTTATACACCAGTAACAGACAAGCAGAGAGCCAAATCATGAATGAACTTCCATTCACAATTGCCTCAAAGAGAATAAAATACCTAGGAATCCAACTTACAAGGGATTTAAAGGACCTCTTCAAGGAGAACTACAAACCACTGCTCAGTGAAATCAAAGAGGACACTAACAAATGGAAGAACATACCATGCTCATGGATAGGAAGAATCAATATCGTGAAAATGGCCATACTGCCCAAGGTTATTTATAGATTCAATGCCATCCCCATCAAGCTACCAATGAGTTTCTTCACAGAACTGGAAAAAATGGCTTTAAAGTTCATCTGGAACCAAAAAAGAGCCTGCATTGCCAAGACAATCCTAAGTCAAAAGGACAAAGCTGGAGGCATCACGCTACCTGACTTCAAACTATACTACAAGGCTACAGTAACCAAAACAGCATGGTACTGGTACCAAAACAGAGATATAGACCAATGGAACAGAACAGAGTCCTCGGAAATAATACCACACATCTACAGCCATCTGATCTTTGACAAACCTGAGAGAAACAAGAAATGGGGAAAGGACTCCCTATTTAATAAATGGTGCTGGGAAAATTGGCTAGCCATAAGTAGAAAGCTGAAACTGGATCCTTTCCTTACTCCTTATACGAAAATTAATTCAAGATGGATTAGTGACTTAAATGTTAGACTTAATACCATAAAAAACCTAGAAGAAAACCTAGGTAGTACCATTCAGGACATAGGCATGGGCAAGGACTTCATGTCTAAAACACCAAAAGCAATGGCAGCAAAAGCCAAAATTGACAAATGGGATCTAATGAAACTAAAGACCTTCTGCACAGCAAAAGAAACTACCATCAGAGTGAACATGCAACCTACAGAATGGGAGAAAATTTTTGCAATCTACTCATCTGACAAAGGGCTAATATCCAGAATCTACAAAGAAGTCAAACAAATTTACAAGAAAAAAACAAACAACCCCATCAAAAAGTGGGCAAAGGATATGAACAGACATTTCTCAAAAGAAGACATTCATACAGCCAACAGACACATGAAAAAATGCTCATCATCACTGGCCATCAGAGAAATGCAAATCAAAACCACAATGAGATACCATCTCACACCAGTTAGAATGGCAATCATTAAAAAGTCAGGAAACGGCCGGGCGCAGTGGCTCAAGCCTGTAATCCCAGCACTTTGGGAGGCCAAGAAGGGCGGATCACAGGGTCAGGAGATCGAGACCATCCTGGCTAACCCGGTGAAACCCCGTCTCTACTAAGAAATACAAAAAACTAACCGGGCGAGGTGGCGGGCACCTGTAGTCCTAGCTACTCGGGAGGCTGAGGCAGGAGAATGGCGTAAACCCGGAAGGCGGAGCTTGCAGTGAGCTGAGATGTGGCCACTGCACTCCAGTCTGGGCGATAGAGCGAGACTCCATCTCAAAAAAAAAAAAAAAAAAAAAAAAAGAAGTCAGGAAACAACAGGTGCTGGAGAGGATGTGGAGAATTAGGAACACTTTTACACTGTTGGTGGGATTGTAAACTAGTTCAACCATTATGGAAACAGTATGGCAATTCCTCAAGGATCTAGAACTAGATGTACCATATGACCCAGCCATCCCACTACTGGGTATATACCCAAAGGATTATAAATCATGCTGCTATAAAGACATGCACACGTATGTTTATTGCGGCACTATTCACAATAGCAAAGACTTGGAATCAACCCAAATGTCCATCTGTGACAGACTGGATTAAGAAAATGTGGCACATATACACCATGGAATATTATGCAGCCACAAAAAAGGATGAGTTTGCATCCTTTGTAGGGACATGGATGCAGCTGGAAACCATCATTCTTAGCAAACTATCACAAGAACAGAAAACCAAACACCGCATGTTCTCACTCATAGGTGGGAACTGAACAATGAGATCACTTGGACTCGGGAAGGGGAACATTACACATCGGGGCCTATCATAGGGAGGGGGGAGGGGGGAGGGATTGCATTGGGAGTTATACCTGATATAAATGACGAATTGATGGGTGCTGACGAGTTGATGTGTGCAGCACACCAACATGGCACAAGTATACATATGTAACAAACCTGCATGTTATGCACATGTACCCTAGAACTTAAAGTATAAAAAAAAAATTAAAAAAAATAAAAAATAAAAAATAAAACACTTTAACTTAAGAGAAAAAATGTGATAGATTCACTTACAGTGAAAGACAGTGAAATGTCTCTTGTGATGGCAAGCAATAGCAAATAATTAAGAAAAATGCCTCTGACTTCTTTCTGTAATTTGCAACCCTTTCCAGCAAGAGACATTTATTCATTAAAGTTCTCAAGAGGAATTCTCACTGTGAGAAAATGACAATGCTATTTATTTAGTCCAAATGGAAAATATCCATAAAATTTTCTTCTCTTTATCTACCACATTCAATTTGACAGTAATGTTTATAAATATAAATGATATCTGCTCCACAGATCTTAGCATGCATCTGTAATCTTGAAAACAGTAACACTCTTAGAACCTAGATTGTCCAAAATAGCCACATAATTTAACATTACCTGGTTCATTCAACATGTCCAAAATTGAATGCATTCTTTTCCTAAGCAAAATGGCCACAAAACTTCTCCGTGTTTCTATAGTAGTGACTGCTGGTTATCTATCCAGTATCTGTTTAGTTCTTCTCACATCGAATCAGAACCTTCGTTTTATTTTAGGGTGGTCAGAAACTTGGATAAAGACTGCATTGACCAAACACTCTTGTAGCTAGTTAGGGTCATGTGAATACTTCTAGGTGATGTAATATAAGCCTAAGTATGCAGGTGAGGTTGCCAGGGAAGCTCTTGAAATGATGTGCTATTATCCCCTTAGTCCAATTTTTCTTTTATTTCAGCTTTGAATATTGTGATAACTAGGGATCTAGCAGCTATTCTGGAATGTAAGATAAATTCTAAAAATGAGACACCTGGGTTCTTGATGTCTACAGGAACCACTATTTTAGCTATCGCTCTCCAACATAACAAGCAAGCATCCACTGCTCATTAAGTATTTTCCATTTGCTCTGATATTCTTAGGCTCAGATGTCATTTCCCCCATTCTCCATCTGCAAAGACCTATGCAGGTGGTAACTTCTCACGAAGTTTGTTTCCACATCCTCCATGAGAGCGAATCATTCCGACTCCATGTCAGGGAGTACTCCTTGCTTGTAGCTCTCAACTTGCCATCTCCACCTGCTTGAGTGCTCCTGAAGGACAATGACTATGGCTCTGCTATTGATTAGTCCACCACCCGATGTTTATAGTACCCACCACCTACTTATGTGCATGGAATGAGATCAAAAGTGTTAGTTGAAGGAATGAATGTGTGTTTGAGTGTGCATACATGTGAATGTGTGCGTATGTTTGCTTGTATATGCATGATGTGTGCATATGTATGTCTGTGTGTATGTGTGAAAGGGCTTTGAATTATTCAAGTGTGTGAAATTGAGTTGTAACAAGTTATCAAAAAAATTCACTGAGCTGAAATAATGCAGCAGGCCAAAGCAAAAGCCAAAAGAGAAACATAGTCAACCCAGTTTGAAAATGTAAAGTGTCTGTAACTCCTACACAGGCAGACACATTTGTGATTATGCTAATATTCATGTCACTCTCATTAATACTAATAGTGTGCCTATGGGGGGAGGTTGCAGGGTGTGTATGGGGCTGTGTATTTTCTACGATGTTTTGTAAGATGTCATGTTGAACTATTTTTCAATTCAATGCTTATTAAACAAAACTACCCACGAAAAAAATAAAAATAAAAAAATAAAAAATAAAAAAAAATGGGAGAAGGGTTAAGGATAAGATTTGATAGTCTTATTCCATTAAATAATAGTTTATGGAAGGTACTGAAATGGGATTTTAGAATTATTAAAATTTAATTCCCAAATTAGATTTGCAATAGCAAAGGGTCAGAAGGCAGAGAAAAAAATGTGTGTGTGTGTCCTCCCTCCTTCTTTGTTCTTGGGCAGAAAGTAGCTCCACCACTTGTAAAGGGAGTCCCTCGAGAAAGGAAAAGCCCTTAGCTACATTTCCCAGATTTAGAAACCTGGAAATGCTAGAATTGTGAGGGCAGAGTGTGGCAAAATTTCAACTTTTCACTACTTAGAAACTCACTTATCTAATCGGAACTAGAACATCTATGCAGTTAACTCATTTAATTCTTACAAACCTAGGACATGGATCCCATATTGATTATTCTTACCAAAACAAGGGTTTTTCTAAGACATAATTCACCAAGTAATTTATCAGAGGTGACTTAGTAAATGCAGGATCTAGAATTAGCCTCAAGTCTTTTCTATTATTTTCTCTTCCTCTTCTGAATACAGAAATACAAGCTTTGATCATTTGCCTTCTCTGAATAAATTATTTCCACATGAGAACAGATTACATCCTTTGACTATGATGAATAGAGACTGATCCTCTAGGGGAGGCTGATTTGCAAGCTGGGGACTTGAAAATCCCCAGGGAGGACTGGTCAAGAGCCAGAAGACCACACAAGCATGGGGGGAAGGGACTGGGAAGTAAGAGGGAGATAAAAGTGGGGAGGTGGGAAAATACTTGGTAACTTTTCCTTGGACCCTAGAGACCTGTGTACCATTGTAAACATCATTTGGATAACTCCTTTGACGCTGCCTCTGTCCTCTGTGCCCGGCATAACATAGAAAGGTAAAGCAGTGTTCCTGTGATATTACAGGTAACTGAGGACCACCATATGACTGATATTCAAAAGGCAAATACTTGTTCAATGATGACCGTGAATAACAATTAGAAGAAGAGCTATTTTTTACCAAGAGCTTATTGCATGTCCACCGCCACCACCACCATCATCAAAATTCATTAGCATGTATTGAGTCCTCACTATGTACCAGACCCTGTTCCAAGCTCTTTGCAAGTATTATCCCACTAAATTTGTACAACTATCAACTATTCAATCAAGTAGATGCCATTATTATCTCCCCTTTACAGAAAGCAGAAACTAAGGCAGAGGCAGAAACATTACTTGTCCAAGCACACAGGATCCAAACCCAGGGATTTGACATCAGTAACTGCAAATGGCTTACACATTTCAGTCAAAGATTTTTGTTGACTCCCTTTTATATGCCAGGCTCTGTGAGGAGGCGGTGATGCAATGTTGAGAAAAAGTTGACATAAATCCTGTCCTTATGGAACGTTCAGTCAGCTGAGGGACAGTAGTCAAATGATGATATAAATAAATGTGGAACTGTAATGGTGCCAAGGATTCTGAAGGAAGGGCTTGCAGCACTGTAATAGTATCTGTCCAGAAGACCTGCCCTAGTTTCACTTAATCTTCACAACAACCCTCTTCCTATTTTGTACATTGGGACAGAAGCAAGGTTTAGGGAGAGATGGGAAAACCCTCTAGGCACTTGCCTAAGGGCAATCTAGTCAAACCTTCCCAAGTTATGAATCAATTTTTTCACTCTGGGCCATGTCACATTTTAGTTGCCATTAGCAAATCATTTCACTTAGAAGCCTAAGTGGTAATTATGTGCACACTAAGGGATCCAGAATACTGATTTTACTTTAGTACAGCTCACACATTTTTGTATGCAAAGATTTCCCACTGCTCATGTAACAGACACCAGGCATTTAACTGACTGCTCACATGGGCATACTAGCAAGAGGTATTCAGCTGAGGACTCCACACTAATGTTTTGGACTTAACTTTATGCTTTAACTTTTCATCTGTTTTGTGGAATGTAGAATTTGGCTTAATGACTGTGTTTATTTCTTTTCAAAGCACTGCAAATAAAAGGTTTGTGCAGATGTTTGAAGGACACCATATAGACTATTCACAAACTTTTGTGGTCAGTTTAGCCACCATGGTCAGGCCAAGTGACTCACTCTGAACTGAGTTTTGTTGTTTCTTAAAATATTGTTTTGCTCTTGTCCTCAGGAAAGTTGGTGTATTCGTCACAAACATCGCTAGGTGGGAGAAGGGGGTGATAGGAGGTGGGATGATGTGAAATAGTCTGTGTGACAAAAGTTTGTTTCAACTTTCCTAGTTATTCCTAAGACTGTGTTTGACCCAAAGAGCATTTTGATCTAGAAGACACCTTAAACTGGAGTGTCTAGTGAAAACCTGCATGCTGCGAAGCAGAGAGCTGAGTCTCTGAGAGATTCAGTGATATGACCAATGCCCTGGACTGGTTGGTGGCACAGACATGCTTACCACTAACTCCAGCCTCCCAAAAGCCACAGTCCATAGTTCCTTAACTCCACTCCATGCTGACTCTTGGACTTCAACTCTTAATTTCTTTCAGTGTTATTATTTCTTCCCTTCTTCCCTTTTCATACCTTAAAGGTGGTGCCACAATCATCTGAACTGACACATATTAGCTTACTAACTATGGCCTTGTAGTTTTTGCCAAATAAAGCATTAGTTATGTAACTCTATTCTGTTTTCTAGGAGTATAGAGTTTTAAACAGAAAATTTTAAAGAAATTGGAAATTTCTTTTTTTTTTTTTGAGACGGAGTCTCGCTCTGTCGCCCAGGCAGGAGTGCAGTGGTGCAATCTCGGCTCACTGCAAGCTCCGCCTCCCGGGTTCACGCCATTCTCCTGCCTCAGCCTCCCGAGTAGCTGGGACTACAGGCGCCCGCCACCATGCCCGGCTATTTTTTTTTTGTATTTCTAGTAGAGACGGGTTTCACCGTGTTAGCCAGGATGGTCTCGATCTCCTGACCTTGTGATCCGCCCGCCTCGGCCTCCCAAAGTGCTGGGATTACAGGCGTGAGCCACCGCGCCCGGCCTCAGAAATTGGAAATTTCTTTAAGAAAAAAAAGAAGGAAGAATTAAAAGGTATAGTTAAGCAACATCAACTAGCTTCATAAATTAAAGAAATTTTAAGTACATTATGTGAGTCTGGGCATAGTGGCTCACACCTGTAATCATAGCACTTTGGGAGGCTGAGGTGGGCAGGTCCGTTGAGGCCAGGAGTTTGAGACCATCCTGGCCAACATGGCAAAACCCTGTCTCTACTAAAAACAAAAAATTAGCTGGGTGTGGTAACAAATGCCTGTAATCCCAGCTACTCGGGAGGCTGAGGCACAAGAAATGCTTGAACTTGGGAGGTGGAGATTTCAGTGAGCCGAGATTGCGCCACCGTATTCCAGCCTGGGTGACAGAGCAAGACTCCGTCTAGAACAACAACAAAAAAAGATATGTTACACGAGACATCAGCATATGTGCATATTTTTTCTATTTTTTAGAAAAAACTAATAGTTTAATTAAATTAAACTAATGCTTTTAAAACTATTTTTAGTTTGTATGGATATATAACAGCTGTACATATGTATGCAAATTTAATGGTAATAAATATAACAGACATTATAGCTGACTATTTCAGCAATAGGGTCAGGAAGAATTGTATCTTTTCTAATTAGCCAGGAAAGAATCAAGGGGAAGGAGCGGCCGAGCGCGGTGGCTCATGCCTGTAATCCCAGCACTTTGGGAGGCCGAGGTGGGCGGATCACGAGGCCAGGAGTTCAAGACCAGCCCGACCAACATGGTGAAACCCTGTCTCTACTAAAAATACAAAAATTAGCCTGGCGTAGTGGTGCATGCCTGTAATCCCAGTTACTCAGGAGGCTGAGGCAGGAGAATCCCTTGAACCTGGGAGGTAGAGGTTGCAGTGAGCCAAGATTGAGCCACTGCACTCCAGCCTGGGTGACAGAGCTAGACTCTGTCTCAAAATCAAAAAAAAAAAAAAAAAAAAAAAGTGGGGGGAGGGGAAGGGGAGGATGTCCAGTATGAAACTAGGGGGATGTTTATGAGTTCTATTAGAATGGGGAATCTGGCATAGGTAAAAACTTAAACCTATGCTGTCTAATACAATTGTTGTTTGCCACAAGGAGTTAAGTTTAAATTTCTCAAGTGAAATGTAACTTAAAAATTCAGTTCTGTCACATGAGACACATTTCAAGTGCTCAATAGCCACATGCAGCCAGTGGCTATTATATTGGACCGCACAGGGGTAGAACATTCTCATCATTGCAGAAAATGCTTTCAGACAGGGCTGACATAGAAGATGCATCAGAGAAGAGGAAGGAGATGGATGGGTGGGTAGATGAGAGGGGAACATAAGGTAATTGCGACAGAATGAATGTTTATGTCTCTCCCAAATTCATACGTTAAAATTCTAATGCTTAATGTGATGGTATTAGCACGTGGGGCTTTGGAGAAGGGATTAGGTTTGAGGGTGGAGGCCTCATGAGAGAGATTAGTGCCCTTATGAAAGGGACCCCAGACAGCTCCCTTGTCCCTTTTGCTATGTGAAGACATGATAAGAAAACAGTCCTCTAAGAACCAGGAAGTGGGTGCTCAACAGGCTCTGATTCTGCCTGGTGCCTTGATCTTGGAATTCCCAGCCTGCAGATCTGTGAGAAATAAATGATTTTTGTTTAAGCTACCCAGACTATGGTATTTTCGTTATAGCAGCCTAAACAGACAAAGATAGAAATGTTTACCAGGAAAAGGATGTGCTAGATGGATAAGGGAAAACAAGAGAGACAGGACACACGGACGTGATCCAGGGAAAGGTCTTGACTTGGGTTAGAGCTTGGATTCAAGGCATTGGCTGGCTGTGATAGAACCTTTGCAGCATATTTTTAAAAATGGTGTCCCTCTGGGCAGAAGCATCCTGTGGTTTTGGCTGGTAGATAGTTCTTTGTGCAAAGAAAAAAAGTGTGCTTTCCTCTAAACAATGGAGATGGTTAAAAGATCAGTGGTTTTTAGGGACTGGAGAAGGCAGGGAAGAAAAGGAGGATGAACAGGTGGAGCACAGCGGAGTTTTAGCAATAGCAACGAAGCTACTGTGTAAGATACCATAAGGGTGCATATATGTCATCACATGTTTGTCAAAACCCATAGAATGCACAACACAAAGGGTATACATAGTATACATAGTAATGAATACTATGAACTTTAGTTCATACTAATCTATTAATATTGATTCATCAGTTGCAACAAATGTATCACACTAACATAAGATGTTAATAATAGGGGAGACTTGGAGTGGGGTGGATGGGGTGGGCAGGGGTATATGAAACTCTCTGTACTTTAGGCTCAGGGTTTTTGTAAACCTAAAACTGCTCTAACAAATAAAGTCTAGTAATGAAAAATAGAAAGGGAACCTATTTAACTATTTCTCATAAAATATTTTCAGGCACTCTGAAAGTCTTCATGTTCACATACGCAATGACATGACAATAAAACACACTAATCTGGTTTTAGCTGATAATCTAATGTAGTTATATGTGATTCTATCAATATCCAACATGGAAAAAAAGCAAAAGAATGTACCTTCCTCCAGGTTTCCACAGAGCAGCTACACTCATCTTGGTGAGCAGAGTGCAAGCTGGATTTTCCTACCCACTTGCTCTCTTCCTCAGGTGTCTGTACAGTGCACAAACTGTACAACTGTACACAGTGACCATTTCTACTTTGGGTCTCTAAACAAGGGCTGGTATCATTATAGTGCCTGAAGACTGAGGAGGACCGTTCCTGTAGGATGCCAAGGATTGACTAGAGAAAGTCTGGGTGAGTACAGATCACAGGAAACCACACAAGAAACACTCTTTTGTAGGACAAAGAGGCAAGGTCAGAGCCCCGAAAACCCCTCACAACTGGTATTAAAGCAGAGTGGAAAGAAATCTAAAGGGACAGGTCCTTTAGATTTAAGGGGACATGGGACACAAAGCCAGGAAGGAAGGAAGCAAACCCCAGCAATACTGTACCTGGAGGGTGATGAATGAGTCTCAGAGGCTCCCTTTCTGAGCTGGGATTAGGAGTTGATAGCGGTCTTGCAAGAGCAGTTCTGCAGAGCAAAGGGCCCGGTGCCTTGCAGCAGAGACATGTTCTGGGAGAGAGGGTTAGGATTTGAGTAAGTTCACACTAGGAGGCTATATATACATGTGTGGCATTGCCCAGGGGCTGGAGGGAAAGAGGAGAAGGAAAATGCATCTCAACAATGACTGGAATGCATCAGCAGTGCAAAACAAAACTCTTGGGAAAACCAAATTGTGACTTGGATTGTGGTTCAAGGAACTAGTAATGGGATAAAAAGCTTTTGCCTGCAGGCCAACAGCATGAGTCCAACCCCAGGTTAGGAGTTAGCAATGTGCTTCAGATGTCAGTGTGAAAGGAATCCATGGGGCCAATCTAACCTTCTAGTATTAGAGTAATCCTGAAAAGAACCACCTGCCACAATAGGTAATCTTAGCAGCCTACTTCATGAGATGACTGGGAAGGGAAGATGAATTGAGATACTGGCTCATTCTTAGCCACGGAGGGAGCCTCTTTAGAATAAGACTGGAGCAATATGGACAATTTCTACCACTCCTTTATACACAGGCCAATGCTCCTCCAAGCTTGGTTCATCGACCAGTTGCACCTATATCACCCTGGGATGCTTATTAGCAATGCAAACTTCCCTGGGTCCACTCTAGACCAAGTGAATCTGCATCCTTAGGGATGGGATCTGGGAATCTGCATTTTAGCTTCTTAAGTGATTCTTGTGTACACCAAAGTCTGAGGAATATTGAGGCAGCTCAGAGGTTCTCAAACTTCAGCATGCATGAGAATCACATCACTTACAGGGCTTGTTAGCTTACAGGTGCTTGGGCCCCACCTCCAGAGTTTCCAATTCACTATCTGGGATGAGGCTTGATAACTTACATTTCTAAAAAGTTTCCAGGTCATGCTGCTGGACTAGAGACCACACTTTGAGAACCACTGCTGTAAAAAGAGCACTTTACCTGGCTCAGAAAGTGTAAAATCGCCCTTACCATTCATCCACATAATTCAGCTAGCTTCTACCATCCTGTTATATAGATGACTGACACCCATGACCTCTTTTTCACCTTGTTAGATAATTTCTAGTTTTAAATTGACAATATGAAAAAGGATTACACCTGAATCTTGTATATTGTTCTGGTTCCACATGTTTATATTATTATCAACACTGTCCTTTCCTCGTTTTTGGCGGTGACCTGTTCAACTTTGTGCTACCTTGGGCTTCAAAATGCAAAATCAGCTCCTTTCTTTGCTTGCATATCATGCAAAAAAAAAAAAAAAAAAAAAAAAATGCTTCCAAAGTAGAGGAACCTGAAAATATTCTGAAATTCAGAAGGTGTTATTTTGGGGAGCCTTTCTGGGACAGGATGTCCCCATCATCAGCTAGAGGAAGCCCAGCTTCTGATAAACAAAGTTTTGCCTTGCACAGATCAAAGGGAGCCATTTATTGAAGGAAGGGATGGAAGTATTTGATGAGGCCCTTCTGCAGACTCCCTGTAAACAGGATAAACCCTATCAATGAAAGCTCATACTGAGCCAGGCCACAGTCCCCAGGAACAATGGAGCAACAAGAACACTGGGTGGTAAGGAAAGAGCCTTGGTCCAGACAAGATTGTTCTGCCAAGAGAATGGCTGTAAACAGGATTAGTTGTAATGAGATTATGAACTTAGGACCTGGAGGCCTGAACTGGAGAGTTCAGAGTTACATAAAGAAAAGACACAGAAGTAGCTCGTGGGGGGAGAGGATGCCAAAAGGACAAGGACTTTTCCTTCCTAGCATCCCTCTAGCCAGAGGTGCTATCTCTCTGGGGAGGAAAAATTAGTCACTGTAATTGCACATATTGCTTGTAGGAGTAGGCGAACTAGGGACTAAAACACCAAAGTAGTGGGCCTCAATTAGGGGATATTGGCAATGTCTGAAGACATTTTTGGTTGTCACAACTGGGTGAGGGAGTGCTACTAGGTTCCAAAGGCAGAGGCCAGGGATGCTGCTCAGTATCCTACAATGCACAGGATGGCCTTGCTCAACTAAGAAATATCCAGCCCCAAATGCAGAGGTTGAGAACCCCTGTGCTAGAGTGACAAAGAGGGAATCCAGCTAGGATGCTGGTAGATGACCAGCTGGAGACGGAGCATGGCAGTGGTGGGGAGGGAATGGGCAAGTATTTCATGGGCTTAGTCTAGAGGGATGTCATATTAGCAGTCCTCAGAAGGTGAAAGTTGGTTGTTGAGTGGGGGTGGATGGAGCAAGAAAGTTATTTATTTTGTGTGTAAAGCACATACAGTGCATAAAGACATAGACACCATTTCTGGGGTATTAAAATTTCACGGGGATTGGTGGGTTGCTTGGGAAAATAATGTCTAAAAAGGCTCCTTAGGAGGTGATAATGAAAAAAAAAAAAAGGTTGAGAAACACTTATTAGACTCCAGAAATTCACTCACTTTCCTCAGCTGCATCCAGGATTCATGTATTTTTTTCTAAGAAACAAATCTATTGGCAGTAACTCCATGGCTAAGACTGGTTTCTTATTGCCTTCAGGATAAAATAGAAATATCCTTGTATTCTAAGGCACACTTTTTTTTTTTTTTTTTTTTTAAATAGAGAGAGTCTTGCTCTGTTGCCTGGGCTGGAGTACAATGGTGCAATCTTGGTGCACTGCAACCTGCCCCACCCGGGTTCAAGCATTTCTCCCACCTCAGCCTCCCAAGTAGCTGGAATTACAGGCATGCACCACCATGCCTGGCTAATTTTAGTATTTTTGTAGAGATGGGGTTTCACCCTGTTGGCCAGGCTGGTCTTGAACGCCTGACCTTAGGTGATCTGCCTGCCTCGGACTCCCAAAAGGCACACTTTCAATATGGCTCCTGCCACATTCTACCTAACATCCCTAGTGTCAGCCATAGTGAATCACTGATAGCTGTTCCCAACCCACTGAGCTTTTTCTCTGCAGGCCTGCATCACCCCCTCTTGCCCCTTCCCCTGACATCCCTCAAATGGCTAACTGCTACTCATTCTCAGCTCCTTCATGATGTCTGCCCTAAATTCCTCAACACTGGGCTGCTTGCCCCTTTTCTGCACTTCCCCTAGCATAGGATGTATCTTACTCCTATTGCAGGGTTGTTCCCACTTTGCTATAATAATTTACTTCCTTGTCCATAAGGAACTCTTAGGCAGGTGTCTATGCCTAGCGCAATACCTGGTGCATACTGAAACCTCAATAAATACTGGTTAAAACCGTAAGATAATTTGCACTCATTATCTCCTTTCATCCACTTTACCTTCTTTGAGATAGCTATGATTATTCTTATCTTGTAGAAAAGTGCATGGATTTCTCAGATGACAAATGGGTATAACCTTCTTCCATGCCCTCTTCTGGGTCCTAAACATTATCTAGACCTATGGCCAGGAAAGAGAATGAGCAGGCTTCCCCCAGGAGCTGTGTTACTAGTAGAAAGAGCATAACTTAGAAATGAGTCACAGAAAAAACAAAGAGTAAAGACAGAAAGTGAGTCAGGGATAAGGGTTTTATAAATACAAGGGTTTCCCATTCTGACATCTATAGCATAAACCAAAGGCAGCACCTAGCTCTCCAGGAAACAGTTAGAAACCCATTGCCTTAAAGTCCTAGAGCTAAGATATGCATTTTCAATAGAGTGACCCCAAGCTGGACTTTCTGGCACCATTACTGAAAGGGTCACTGGCTCAGTCACAGAATCCATAGGGTATGATAATAGTTGAGATGGAAGTCCTCAGGGTGCAGTTTGAAGCATAGACCTTGAGAACCTGGAGATCAGTGGGAAGGTCAGGATCCAAGGCACAGTTTGGGAGTCATCATTAGTACATAGGGCCTATGTTACAAGTGGTCTTTGAAGCTGTGAGAGTGAATGAAATTAGAGAGGGATAAAAGTGTGGAGTGGAAACAGGCCTGGTATGGAAAGTGCCAAATAATCTCTTGATGTCTTGCATTTTCAGTTAATTTTTTAATCTATAACTTATCTTCTCCATTAGTTTACAGACTCCTTGGTGTTGGGGACAGCTTTAGATACTTTACAAAAATTTTAAAGATGCTTAAGCATTTAGTTAACAAATTAATTAAACCTTTTCCCTTCATCATTAAACTTCTGGAAATAGCTATAAACCAAAAATAAAATTCTGAGCCTTCTGACCATCTGAATGTACCCATCCTCTCAGTAAGGGCATTCCAAAGTTAACCTGAAAAACTAGTTCAGGCCATGATGGGAAGGGAGGGTCAGACATGCCTCATTGTACCTTCCTCCCTTTTAGAAATATACTGATAGAACAGACTCTTTGAGTCTGATAAGAAACATTTTTACAATCTATTCTCTCTGAAGCTTGCTACCTGGGGGCTTCATCTGCATGATAAAACCTTGGTCTCTACATCCCTTATCTTAACCTAGACATTCCTAAGTCTTCAGACAATAACTTAACTCTTTCAAACCAATTGCCAATCAGAAAATCTTCTAATCTACCTATGACCTGGAAGCCCCCTGCCTCCAGTTGTTCCACCTTTCCAGACTGAACAAATGTACATCTTACGTGTATTTGATTGATGTTTCATCATGCTTCCCTAAAATGTATAAAACCAAGCTGTACCCCAAGCACCTTGGACACATATTCTCAGGATCTTCTGAGGGCTGTATTATGGGCCATTGGTCATACATATCTGGCTCAGAATAAATGTCTTCAAATACTCTACAGAGTCTGACTCTTCATTACCACAGCTTTCCTTTTGTCTTTATCTCCTTTAGTTTTAACTATTTGGGTCCTGCCAGCATCACAGGACTGAAATGTCTCTTTAGCAAGTTGTCTGTAACTTCTGCATTGCCAAATCTACTGGCCTATTCTCAAGTCACCTTCCACAATCTCTAGCATTCAGCACTACTAGTTCCCCTCATTCACTGAACAGTTGCCATCCTTGTCTTTCATATCACTGTGTTCTCTTGGTTCTTTCTGAGACTTCTTTGCTGAATACTACTTTCAGCTTCCGTTCCTGGCTCCTTTTCCTCTCTTAGTCCCCTAAAAGAATATTATTGTTCAAATTTCTCTTTGTCCTTCTCCTCTCCTTTTTCAGGTTCTACCTTGACAGTCTCATCCACGGTCTCAGCTACGGCTTCTAGGATGATGACTCAAGCCCTGATGTCTTTCCTGATCATTTTGGACCTGATTCTCTGAAACTGGGGGAGGAAGCTGAATGCTGGGCCACTTTTTAACAATGTGGCCAGCAGCCCTGGGTTGATACTAGAAGCAAACATTAGTCTAGTAAACTACACAAGGACAAAGGTAGAACAGGACACACAGGGATAACACTGACCTCAGTGGGTGTTGCGGACTGAATGCTTGTGTTCTGCTCAAAATTCATATGTTGAAACCCTGTCCTCTAATGTAATGGTGGTAGGAAGTGGGGTCTTTGTGAGGTATTTAGGATTAGATGAGGTTACAAGATGGAGCCTTTATGCATGGGAGTAGTGTCCTTAAAGAGAGTCCTGAGAGAGCTTGCTTCCTCTTTCTGCCATATGAGGACACAGTGAGAATACTGCTGTCTATGAACAAGAAAGCAAGCCCTCTCTAGACACCTTATCTGCTGACACCTTGATCTTGGCCTTCCCAACCCCTAGAACTATGAGAAATAAAATGTCTGTTGCTTAAGCCACCCAGTCTGTGGTGTTTGGTTATAGCAGCCTGAACTGACTACAACAAGGGTCAGTCAGTCAGGACACAAACTTGAAGGACTGGAGCAAAGATGGGAAGAGAAAGAGATGCCAGGTGCAGGTGGGTCTGCTGCCAGTTCAGGATTTCTCTCCTGGACCCTGAGTTCCCGTCATGACATAGCTCTTACCTGGGTTCGTGCACTCCTTATAGGGTCAGGAACGGTACATATGTACTGATTTCCAGACCACATTTCCATGAGGCCTTGCCAGATCCTTCCACTGGGACCTCCTGTCTCCTTCCTCCAAGCTCACTTGACATTTGCTCTCTAGGGTTCTGCACTTGGCTCACATCTTTGCATTTCCTTTTTCACTTTGCTGGGTGATCTCATCCACTCCCATGGCTTGAGATACTATTTTTAGGCTGACAACTCCCAAATATGTATCTCTAGCCTAAACTCCAGACCTGTAACTCTACCTATAAATTAAATAAGAACCTAAAAATCAATATACCCCCAACTGAAGCTATTCTCTTCTACCCAGACTGACTCTGTTCTGTCCCCTGTGTTCTCACTGCTGGATAACACCAATGCCCATCCAAGCTAGAAACCACCGCATCATCCTTGCCTTGTCCACACCTCATCCACCTTTCTCCATGTGTGAGTCAATTTGCCTCTTAATCATCTGTCAATTTATTCACATTTTCCTTCTCCACTGCCAATTTCTTGGCTACTCTTCATTTTTCACCTGAATATTCCAGTCATTTATCAACCAGTCACTTGTGTCCAGTTTCACAACCTCCCAATCAGTCCTCCAATGCCATTATACAATTTTCTTTAAAGTAGGAAGCTGATGATGTTACTCCACAGTTCAATGACTTCTCATTGTCTCCTACCAGATAAAATCTAGACACAATTCTTGGCACACACTCCTCCTTCTCTATGTAGGCTTATTTACAGACAATTTCCTAGTAGTACTTCATACCTTAGGTACAAATAGTGTCAGTCTCCATAACTGACCATGCTGTTTCGCAACTCCACACCCTAGCGCATGTGTACCCACTACCTGGAATGCCCCTTCCCTTTATTCTGGTGGATTAAGTCATTCAAGCCCCAATCCCTACATCATCTTCTCTTTGAGGCCGTCTCTGACCTTTCCTTTTTTCTCTATGCTCCTCTTCTCTTACATCCATTATATATGCCTGTTTTCCGGCACTAGTGGGCTAAATTCTAATTCCTTGCTTAGGTTTTTATCTTCCTGTCTAAATTCTGAGTTCTTCAAGAACAAGTGCCTTATCTCATGATTTCACTTCCCTCTGCAGCTAGCACAATGCTTCTAAAACTGTTTTCCTTGGATTACTAGTCTTATTGTTACTGGTAGTTAGACAGGCATGAGTGGGGCAGGAAAGGGATCTTCTCCCCCCACCCACAGGTGATGGTTCGACAACTATCACACTGACTCTCTCAGGAAGAGACAAGCTCCTGCTGATCCACAGCTGTTAACATTAAAGTGTTAATTGAATGCAGACACCTGGGAAAAGCCACGTCCTGGGAATATGCATTAAGAGACAAAATGGAGTATGACCTTCCAGGGGCACACCACTGGAGAAGGGAAGAAAGCCTCAGATCTACATGCCTACAACTTCCTAAACACATTGCGCATGCTCAATTCCCAAGGGTAAGGCAGGCACTGTGCATGCGGGCCACCCACCCTAAAGAAAGAATCACCCTAAGGGAAAAGGGTACAAGATGGCAGCCTATAAAGTCCCAGGGTCAAGGCTGAACACTGCACTTGTTCTCCAAATCACCCACTGGATCTCTCCCACGTGTTCTTTCCTTTTTTTCCTGTTCTAAAGCATTTTAAATAAACTTCCATTTCTACTTTGAAACTTGCCTTGGTCTCTTTTCCTGCCTTATGCCCCTCAGCTGAATTCTTCTGAAGAGGTAAGAATTGAGGTTACTGTAGACCTGTACGGATTTGCCACTGGTAACCGAGATACCTTCCACCAGTCACATTGTGAATTATTTTAAAAGGTATTCTTGAAATGAGAATCTGTGGTCAAATAAGTTTTGGAAAAACTGCATATTCACAATACCTATGAGCTCAGAGAAGTCTTTCAGCAGAAACCTGTTCAATCTGGTTTAACTCTGTCCCTTCCAAACCCAAGGTCAGGGAAAGACGCTTAACCAGATCCTTACAACACATGTGCAAGGAGCAAAGGTAGAGATGTGCCCAAAGGGTGATGTGGGAAAACAGAGAAGGGGCTGCCCCAGGGTCTATGGTTCTGGAAGCATTTTTGGAAAAAAATGATCTTCATTGCTCACAAGAAGATAATGGTCAATTAAACCCTCAGAAAGAAAACTTCCTAGTATTCTAATGCCTCCAGGGACTAAACTTCAGAATTGAATACAACTATCCAAAGGTTTTATTATCCAGGAAGGTCAAGTCTTCCAGGATGTTTTCTTCTCTTATTCATTCCTGTGGTCAGACTCAACTTTGAACTGGTCTACTCCACAGATGAACCACATCCTTCAACTCACTTAACAGCATCTATTATCCTATTGTTGCTTATATTTTTCTGGTTATGTCCTAATGATCTCCAGCCACAATACTGGAGGGCAGCCACTGGTCATTTACACTGTCATCTCATGGACTCTACGAGGCCCAAGCCCATAGTGAGACTCAACAAATGTTTATTAAATGCAGCAAACACAAGCATAATCTAATACTTCCTATTTGCCTTGAGGTGGCCGAGATGCAAATGTGGTGACTCAGAGCCTGAACTTGGGCATTTGGCGCTCCTGTGGAGCATTTTCTGCAGTGGCTGAGGCTAAGGGGGGCATGAACTTTTCTTCACTGTTTCTGTCTAGAAGAAAGGAATTTAACTAGTCCTACTGAACTCCCAGACCTGTGGAGAGGAGAAAGGGGCAGCATCTCTGACTTGGATATCCAGCACATTCCCCCAGAGATAGCCATTTGTTCTGTAAGGACCAAAAGGTATCCAGACAAGTCTCAATCAATTTAGAAAGTTTATTTTGCCAAGGCCGGGCATGGTAGCTCACGCCTGTAATCCCAGAACTTTGGAAGGCTGAGGTGGGAGGATCACCTGAGGTCAGGAGTTCAAGACCAGCCTGGCCAACATAGTGAAACCCCATCTCTACTAAAAATACAAAAATTAGCTGGTTGTGGGCACCTGTAGTCTCAGCTACCTGGGAGGCTAAGGCAGGAGAATCGCTTGAACCTGGGAGGCAGAGGTTGCAGTAAGCTGAGATAGCGCCATTGCACTACAGCCTGGGCAACAGAACAAAACTCTGTCCCCAACACACACAAAAAGAAAAAGTTTATTTTGCCAAGATGAAGGACACTCCATGACACAGCCCCAGGAGGTCCTGACAACATGTGCCTAAGGTGGCGGTGTACAGCTTGCTTTATACAGTTTAGGGAGACAGGAGACATCACTCAATACATGTAAGATTTATATTGGTTTGATTTGGAAGGGCAAGACAACTCAAAGGGAGAGGGGCAGCTTCCAGGTCATAGGTAAATTTAAGCATATTCTGCTTGGCGATTGGTTGAAAGAGTTACTCTCAGTATTATTATCAGTAGAAAGGAATGTCTGGGTTATGATAAGGGGTTGTGGAGACCAAGGTTTTATCATGCTGATGAAGCCTTCAAGTAGCAGGCTTTCCAGAGAATAGACTACAAAGGTTTCTTGTCAGACTTTAGGTTTGTGTTGATATTAACGCTGGAGGGGTACAATGAGGCATGTCTGGCCCCCACTTCACGTCATGGCCTGAACAGTCTTTCAGGTTAAATTTTAGAGGGCCCTGGGGTGTGAGGAAGATGTTGAGTTTTATTTTTGGTTTACAGTTTTACAGACACTGGGCTATATTTCCAGTTTTGCATAGAGGAGGGCACCAGAAGAGCAAGCACTGTGTTCAGTGCACAGACTGGAATCCTTGCTTCACTACTTGCTCGCTTTGTGATTCTAGGCAAATTGCTTGACCTCTCTGTGCCTAAGTTTTCTCATCTGTAAAATGGGGGGTGATAATCACAGTACCCCTTCCTCCTAGGATTCTTATGAAAATTAAATGAGTTGCTATTCATGTAGAATTTAGAAGCAAGTGCTACTTAAGTGTGTGAAAGGAAAATAAATTTTAGGACCCCCAAATCACTAAGCCAAAGGGAAAACCCGAGCTGGGAATGGCTTAGAGCAAACCTGCCTCTCGTTCTATCCCTAAAAAAGATATCTGCTAAGATAAAACAAGCTACATACCTTCCTCACAAGCAAATTTCCTGTGGACAAAGGACAGACAGAACTCAAAGTCATCCCTCTGCTCACGGAGGTAAATGCATAGCTGATTGTTTCCTTTGGAAAGGCTAATCAGAAATTCAAAAGATTGCAACCATTTGTCTCTTACCAACCCGTGACCTGGAATCCCTCTCCTCGCTTGGAGTTGTCCCGCCTTTCCAGACAGAACCAATGTACATGTTACGTATATTGATTGATGTCTCATATCTCCCTAAAACGTATAAAACCCAGATATGCCCCAACCACCTTGGGCACCTGTCGTCAGGACCTCCTGAGGCTGTGTCATGGGTATGCATCCTTAACTCCAGCAAAATAAACTTCCTAAATTGACTGAGACCTGTCTCAGATATTTGGAGTTCACAAGTCTTTGTGAAATCAATCAATCAATCAATCAATCAATATTAATTGCTATGTTGGGCCAGATCCAGAATGAGACCGTGGATAATGTATTAGGCTGTTCTTGCATTGCTATAAAGATGTGCCTGTGATGGAAATTTATAAGAGAGGTTTAACTGGCTCTCCATGGCTCTGCAGGCTGTACAGAAAACAGTGTCAGCATCTGCTCGGCTTCAGGAGACCTCAGGGAGCTTTTACTCATGGCAGAAGGTGAAGCGGGGGCAGCCATATCACATAGAGAAAGCAGGACCGAGAGAGAGAGAGAGAGAGAGAAAGAGAGAGAGAGAGAGAGAGAGAGAGAGAGAGAGAGAGAGAGAAAGATAGAGAGAAAGAAAGAGAGAGAGAAATAGAGAGAAAGAGAGAGAGAGAAAGAGAAAGAGAGAGAAAGAAGGAGAGAGAGAGACAGAGAGACAGAGAAGGTTCCACACACTTAAATGACCAGATCTAGCCAGGAACTCATTATCACAAAAACAGCACCAAGCCATGACCCAAACACCTCCTACCAGGCCCTACCTCCAGCATCAGGGATTACAATTCAACAGGAGATTTGGATGGGACCAAATATCCAAACTCTATCAGACAATTACCTGCGAGCACAAATTATCTATATTGCTGGCACCTACTATTTAAAAATAGTAATAAGAGCTGCTGCTTTCATATCTGATTGCATCCTAAAAATTAACTAGAAAGTGGGCATTATTTCCATTTTTTATTGAGTAAACAGCCTCAGAGGTTAACAGGCTCAGTCGCACATTAGGTGATAGAGCTAGGTTCCAAATTCATGCCTGTCCCACTGCCAAGCCCAATACCTTTCCCTCAAGGACACTTTTTCTTTTTTTACCCCCATAGGGAAAGTTTGGTTTAGAGGCAACCCAGTACATCCCCATGACTTACTGATTGGGAAGTGGCTCATAAACCACTTACATCACACAATTCATATCATATCCAAACTGTATGTTCAGAATTAATTAGTATTTATTATAAAAGTTAAACTGATATGCAACATTTGTTTTTAAAGATAAAACAATATTAATAGCAAGCCTCTTTCCTTCTTCACCTCTTCTATCCCCAGTAGTTCCTAAAGTCTTAGGAAATATAAAAAATGATCTGTTTATTTGTAAACACATTTTTTTAAAAATAGTATTTAGAAATGAGATTATGCACCATTTGGTATCTTCCTTGGGTTATTTAACATTTATCTAAGCTGTTTTAAATCCAAGCACTCGTTCTTAGAATCATCTATACTTATTGGGATGTTTCTGTTGAAAGTCTACTGATGGTGCTTACAGCTCAGGGTCACATCCTGTATGTATAACCAGAGCCTGTGGACTCATTATGCCTCACATTTTCATCTAAGAAAGGTCCTTGTCATATTCTGTGTGCATCAGATACCTCCACAGATCAGAGCAGGGTCTGTGGCTAGAATTATAAAATATTTTTTGTCTATCTGGGCTTTTTCAAAACAAAGGCTTCAATATTCAACATAGCTCCCAAACTCCCATCTTCACTCCCAGCCCTCTCTTTTGCAATCTCTCTCTCTCACTGTCTCTCATATGCGCACTCGCTCCGTCTCTTTCTCATTCACAAGCTTTCCTTTCTGGAACCCTATGGAAAATTACCATGCATTCTTACTTCTAGTAGAATAGGAACTCTTGCTCAAGAGGAGTGGAACAGTGGTCAGGGCATTACAGCTGACTCATCTTGACCAGAGAAGGTTACAGCTGGAGGCCTCAGAGATTGCCCACTTCCCCCCTCCACTTGACAGCAAGGGAAGCAATGGCCAGAAAGGATCTGGAACTTTCTCTCAATTTCATTGAAGCCCAGAGGTAAAATCAGGATTGTTTGAAGACAAGTAAGGTCAGGTGCATAGGGTTATATGTAGGAGTATAGTTAACAGGTGTCAGAAACTTGGATTTAATTTAGAGGTGCTTAGGACACGCATAATATTTTTCAACTATGCGTGAAATATGGAATTCTGCATTTATTTAAAATATGGGATTGTCCATTAATTATTTCTCTTGAGAGGGTGCTTCTTTCCGAAATGATCTAGGCATTTATAAACGTTTTAAAAATACACACACGTGAGATCATACTTTCATAGTGATATAAGCATCATTGCTCATATCCCTAATGAACAGATGGGGAAAAGGAGGTAGAGAGAGAGAGAGAGAGTCAGCAACTCACCACAAGAATCTCCTGGTTGCTTGCCTGGGCTTCTGTCAGCTCCGTTTGGTTGAATTTCTATGCAATATTATTACTGAGCCCTTATACTTAAGAACGTGTTCTTTGGGTTTCCTGCTTATCTCTAAGCTGAAGAATTTTTTTTCTTCTATTTGCTTTTCCAATCTTCAGCTTCCATGACCTTAAAAAAAAAAAAAAAGTAGACAAACTGAGCTGGTCTAAAAGCAGCCTGTTTGCAACCTGATATGAGACCTGGAATGCAACCAGATAAACCTTGGTGTAGGGTTCTCTAAACACATTCAACGTTTTTTCCAAGAGGCAATCGGTTTATTTCCATTGAAATGCTTGATGATGAATTAACAGTACATTTCCGAAACTATTGAAAGAGCAGAGGTAAAATGGTAGTTATACATGTCAGAATGGGAAATAGAGAGCTATGGAATTTGTCTTACTTTGAAGCTTAAGCCTCTTTTAATATTCCTTACATTTAGCTACATGTATTTTTAAGGTGGAAATTAGTTAATGGAACATTCTCATAGTCCATACTTTTTATTAAGGTTGATGTTTGATGAACCAGATAATGTCTAATCACTTTCTGCTTTAAAGTTTATAATTCTTGATAAAAGGAAAAGTGGTAATTATGTGAGCCAACCCTGGAAAGTATTTCCATATTGAATTTTGTTTGTTTCAAAGAACCTACTGTACATATTCAAAAAAAATAGGTATTGTCAATTGTTTTACCAAAGCCATGTCTCCCCTTGTCAGTGTAGACAGAATCAGTTGTCTTTCTGTATGAGAATATCATGGAAAAGCACAGATGTAACAAGGCTTCCTTCCAAACCTAAGTGGTGGAATTATGTGACTTAAATTGTGGAGTCAGGACTAATCTCACAGGCTTTCAAAATGGCTCCCTCTCATCCTCTTTAACCTCCCTTTCCTCTTTCATCTAAGAAGGAAGAGTGAAATAAGTCAATAATCCTGGATTTGTGAGAGTGGAAGGAAATGTATTATGACTTTTAAGTCCATATTTTAATACCTTTGACTAATGAGATCTTAATTACAGTGTTAAATAAATCTTGAGAAGATTTCAAAGCAAAGCCTGCACTTTTTTCCTTCCCCCGATTTAACATCTAGGGAGTTCCACCCTATGAAGGGCAGTTTCTTCCCATTGGCTATCTTCAACAGTCCAGGCCAAACAGGACATTTGAGTCCTTTCAAAGTGGCCTTCAAGTCCCCTCTTAGCCCTTTTAGATGCTGCCTTGTCAGTTCATGTCCAGCAGCCCTAAGCAGAGTTCAATCAACATCTTTCCTCTCCTCCAAGTCTTTGCAACGCTCCTCTCCTCCTGGCTGTCTGGCATCGCTGCTTAACCCAGAGCCTTAAGGTCTCTCCCACTGCTCGCTTGCTGAGCCACAGTCACAATCATGACCTTCAGAATTTCTCTTGCTGCCTGGGCCCAAACTGCCATCTCCACCAATGTTTTCACCAGCACCACCATCCTTGCCGTCTGTTGCCAATATTCACAAAAGTCAAAGCCTAACACTCACCACTAAATTCTTCATCAGAGCTTCTGCTCTTAGCTCTAGGACAATGGTTCTCACCCAGGGGCCATTTCCTACCCACTCCCCTCAGCCCCAGGGAATATTTGGCAATGTCTGTACACATTTTTTGGTTGTCACAACTTGGGGAGGTGAATGCCACTGGCATCCAGTGAGTCAAAGGCAAGAAAGCTGCTTAAGAATTTATAATACACTGGAGGACCTCCACAACAAAGGCTTATCCAGTCCCAGATGTCAACAGTGCTGAGGTGGAAAAGCTTTGCTCTAGGAGATAGCAGAGGCCTTTATTCTCTTTCTGTACCTTTGGCAAAAAAACAAAGATAGAAGAAAACAAAACACAATCTGTCTTCCAGGCACACACCTGAAACCCTCTGTTCTCTTCCCTACTTCTCAGTTTAGAATTGGAGAGAAAACAGGTGAGATTTTGTAGAACCTGCCTTTTCATTTATGGCATGGGTCCTCTCTCATCTTGGAGGCTAGGACAGACAGGCTCCATCTGAACAGAAGAACCCATTTACGCCAGAGGTTCTCAACACTGGCTGCACATCAGATTCACGACATTTAACATTTTTAAAATACTGATATTCAGAATTCAAATGGAATCAGCCTACGATGGGGCCTGTGTGATACCTTTTAAAAACCCTCTGGGCCGGGCATGGTGGCTCACCTCTGTAATCCCTGCACTTTGGGAGGCTGAGGTGGGCGGATCATGTGAGGCCAGGAGTTTGAGACAAACCTGGCCACCATGGCAAAACCAGACTCTACTAATAATACAAAAATTAGCCAAACATGGTGGCATGCTCTTCTAGTCCCAGCTACTTGGAAGGCTGAGGCACAAGAATTGCTTGAACCCGGAAGGTGGAGGTTGCAGTGAGCCAAGATTGTGCCACTGCACTCTAGCCCGGGCAACAGAGTCAAACTGTGTCTCAAACAAAACAAAACTAAACTAAACTGTACTAAACTAAACTAAACTAAACTAAACTAAACTAAACTAAACTAAACACCCTCTAGATTATGCTAACATGCAGCCAGAGCTAATAAACCCTTGGACTGGTCGCCCACTCAGTGGGGGAGAGAACAGATATTCCCAAAGAACGGAAGGAAAGTATTCTTCCAAGATCTTTTTAGTGCTAAAGACATCTGATCTTCCAGTAGGAGGGAAGTCTTTTAACTGTGTGGTCAGTATAGGTCATCTGGGCAGATACAGATTATTTCAGATTATTTGATTTTCTTCATTGGAGTCTTTCTATGGCTTGAATTGAGGCTTATTTTTAATAATAAAAAAGTTTTAATATTTATCAAAATCAGGAAAAGAGAGTAAATTAAAGATTAAAAGCCATCCTCATAATTAAGCACTCTATGCTAGCTATTTATTTGTCTTAGAAAAAAATGATTCTTTCTTCTTTTAGAAAGATACATTAATTCTAAATTAAAGCTTCGAGATAAATTATGACTTATGAAAAATCATGGGATAGTATCATAAATAAAAAACATTGTCTGCATGAAATATGATCACTGTAATTCTGTACATTTCCTCCCCATTTCAATACAATGAAGTTTTTACAAGGCAAGTTAATCTAGCATTAACCTAGAAATGATTACCCTACCTTACTGATGAAACTGATAAAACAAAAATACTTTTAATGCTAAAGAATTTTGTTAAATTCGCTGTAACTTAAGTAAACTATATCTAATTTCTCTTTTTTCCCCCCATTCTTTAGTCACACACTTAGCATTCTGTAGCAAAATAATCACTGGATTCCAAGTGAGAAGCCTGAGTTCTAGTTCAGGCCATAGAACTGCTTTATAAAGTCAATTAACTTTGCTGGGCTGCTTCTTCATCAGTAAAGTAAAGGCATCACCAGATGATATATAAATAAGATCCCTTCCATGTTTAGGAATTAGTAGGAAGGCAGATTATTGGTTTGACAACCCTCAATCAAATGAAATGCCTGGTTTTCTGTCCTGGCATATAGTGTGGGAACACGTTATATGTAAAATATGGTATATATGCACATATATAATATATACACACACATATGTATATATAAAATTAACATATATGTTATGTATATATACATTATATATATAACAAATAACATATATATGACATATATAAAAATTAACAAACATTCACTGAGCACTCTGCTAAAGAAATAAGGGAGTGCTATGGAGAATTCAAAGAATTAGCAATTATATTCCTAAGGTTTTACTATAAAAATTATAATTTAGGCCAGGCGTGGTGGCTCATGCCTGTAATCCCGGCACTTTGGGAGGCTGAGGCGGGTGGATCACTTGAGGTCAGGAGTTCGAGACCAGTCTGACTGACATGGTGAAACTCCATCTCTACTAAAAAAATTAAAAATTAGCCCTGTGTGGTGGTGCACTCCTGTAATCCCAGCTACTCAGGAGGCTAAGGCAGGAGGATTGCTTGAACCCGGGAGGTGGAGGTGCAGCAAGCTGGGATTGTGCCATTGCACTCCAGCGTGGGCAACAAGAGTGAAACTCTCTGTCTCAGAAAAAAAAAATTATAATTTAGTTGGGGATATAAACAGTCACATCAGATAAAAATATTCAGAATTTCCAGTTGATATTTAATAAAATCAATCAACACTTATTGGATACCTACTGAATGAGTTAGGTCCTAACCTGATAAGTATCACAAATAACAGTGCTGGTTTGTTTAGAGAAAAGCTGGGACTTTTTCCTTCCTTTAAGTAAACTATAGTAACACACTACATTAAAACTTTAGTTAATGGTATATTTGTAATGTTATACTTCTAAAGAAGGCCTCTGAATTAGACAGGCTCAGGCCTCACAAAACCTGGTTTTGCTCCTGATGGGGCAAACTAGGAAACAGAGCATGGAAGCAAAACCCACCAATGGCCTGATGTCCCTAAGTTTACATTTTGGCTGCTGTTGGGATCACTATACTATATCCGTGCTGGGTCAACTGGAAGTTGTGGGCAGTTATATTCTTTCCAGAAAAGCTTTCATTGTTCAAAGCTACATCTTGACCAATACACATGCACCTTAACCAGAAGCATGGTGAAACCCTGGGCAGTACATGGATAACACCTAGGTCAAAGGTAGGAACATGGAGTTTAGCCATAGGCACCACTCTGACCAGCAGAACACCTTGTGGGCAACTGGCTGAATGACCTAGCCAACCAAGAGAACATCTGGTAGACCCAAAAAGTTTGAAAAAGGGGAGAAAGAGTAAAAAAAAAAGAGAGGTAGAATAGCTACATAATTTAAGGGTCCACTACAAAAAAAAAAAAAAAAAAAAAAATGGACCTATTGTTGAAAAAAAAATGTTAAGAATTTTTGGCAATGATAGCAGAACATAAAACCATGAGTGGGACCCTGGGAAGCAGGAAGCCCTGTTGAGTCACACATTTGTGAAGTCAGCCCTGAAGAGAGCAAAAAACTTATGAGAAGGGTGCTCACATTATTGGGCATGTACTATATTCTGGACACAGTGCAAAAACACATTCACAATTCATGTTATTTTCAAAACAACTGTGGGAAAGAAATATCAACGTTTCACGGATGAGCGGAACTCTCAAAAAGGTTAGGTTATTTGCACAAAGACACACAGGTAGTATGTTTGTGTGTACTGAAGTGGAGGAGGAAGAGGACAGAGAGGGAAGGGACCCAAAGTCATTGTCCAAGTAATGGTCAGAACCAGGAACATTTGGGCATCTGTCATTAAGATCATTTAACAGAGCCAAGATGTCAACATGGTTTGATTGCCATTGTGAACGACAATTGAGGCAGTGAATAGGAAATTAAAAGTACCATTGTCTTTTGCTGTTTCTTTGAACCATTTATCCCCATGCTACTGAGGGGAGGTTGTCATTCCAACAAAAGCAGACACATTTGGAAGCTTCTAGATGCTCAGCTTTTGTATTTAGTTACTCTGGTTGGCTCAGGGTTAAATGACTACTGCTTTATTTGCAACTTATTTATATTAAAGGTGAAATGTCAGGTTCACACGGGGTAAAATAAAGGACTCTCTATAAACATGCAAACAAATGCAAGTGTTCGCTGCCAAAAATATCCAAACAAACCAAACCAGAGAAGAGAAATATCGCCTCAGCCCAAACTGTAGAGCTCTTCCACATGACCTCTTCAGTAGATGAAAGGAAATCCTGAAATTCAAGACCAAACTCAATCAAATGCTAATTTAATGTTGTTCCCTAGTAGACACCAAGTGAAGGGAGATTTGCCACTTATCTGGCTAATTTGAGCTCTGGGATACCCAGGTTGCAAACCGAGGCAAAATAAATCTAATAAGGGATTGGAATATTTTGATACTTTGCCAACCATCTTCAGAGTCACTTGGACACTGTCATCTTTTTCACTCATGCTTGTTTGTTTACATGCATCTATAAAGCATAATTAAGAATCCTTTGATATAAAAGTAAATTTATTTATTTAAGTACTGACATACTGACACGTGCTCATAAATGAGCTTCAAATATAGAGGTGTTCTTAACGTGCACGATGTTTTAGGAAAGAGGGTGGCAGTAGGATCTGCACACTCCTGGATCCTAGAGATGACAGATATGTGACTTTTAAAGAACACATGGACCTGGCATTATTGATTGTCACTAAGGAGACCCTGATCTTATATCAAGACAAGGAACTGGAGTCAAGCCCATAATGCACCTGTGCCAACTCAGTGGCCCTTGAAACTGGCGGAACGGGTTTGGTGCCTACTTTGATCTCTGCACATGAAACTTAGAGCTCCCACTGAGAAGAGAGTTTATAGGATCATGGTTCTGGTATCTTTCCTGAGAAGGGAGGAGAGGGAAACTGGCATCTTTTCTTTCACCCATTCCACCCTATATAAAAGTAGACAGCAAGCCTGCAAATTATATTGCTCTAGAGTTGGTCCTTCTATGGTAAAAGGGACCTGGTCAGCCTCTTTATCCCCTTGGCAAATTATTCCTAGCTTTTGAATGGCCAGGCTTCTTGGAGTATGGTGGCAGGCTGTTTCCTGCTTAGCACTCCTCTGGGAAGGCGGGTGGGGAAATAAAGACTGAGCTCAAAAAGAAAAGGAAATAAAGACTGAGCTCAAAAAGAAAAAGAAAAGAAAGAAACAGCCCCCCATCAGTGTGGAAACAGCATGCATGAGATGCTTAGTGTACACAGAGGTCTTGTTCTAAACCAGGGGTCTAGGTTATATCACAGCCTGGTCAGTAACTTTGATGAGCTTTGATCTACTCTATGACTAAGAGACAGTTGAAATCTTGTTCTTAATTCTAGGGGTAAGGAAAACCCTGCATTTCTTAAGCAAATGGCACAATATGTGAACAAAGCCCAATACTTATTCCAGTAAATCTTGAATCAATTTATATATATATATATATATATATATATATATATATATATATATATATATATAAAGGTCAATTTGCTGTCTTACTTACAGGAAGGAAATCACTAGAAGACCATTTTTTTTGTAATCTTGCAGTAGAGGAAGTCAGAATATTGTTCTCATATCTGTTTATGTGGAATGTCACTACCGATAAGAGTGACACAACAGGGACATCACACTCAGAGCCCTTGGCTCCTGCTTAGTGATAATGTGCACAGAGCCTGGAACCGGCTGGCTGTGTTCAAATCTCATCTCTGTTCCTTTCTAATTATGCTAATCTCTCTGAATCAGTCTTCTTATCTGTAAAATGGGGATGTTAATATCCTCTGAAGGACCTGCTAGTTTCTTACCCGGTAGCTATGCTATCTTCCTTCCTTTCTAATGAGTTTGTCCAGTTCAGTGGTATTTCCAGTTAGAAACACTTATTTCCCAGACTCCAGTAGGGGGTCTGTTTGACCCGATTCTGGCAAATGAACTATAAGCAGGTGTCATTGGGTGGGGCTATTCCCATGGAGATTGACTCAACTGGCACATGCTTTTGCTCTTCAGGGTCCCTCTGCCTGGGATGTGATTCAGTACCCAGCGGTGGAGGAGTCATTGAGGAATGAAGAGACGTACAAAGGGTAAAGGAGCAGGTGGGATTGGGAAACATTGCTCCTTGGGCAGCTGCAGGCATAATGAACTGCCCATTCCTCTATTCCTTGTTATATGAGAAAAGAAAAAAAAAAAAAAAAAAAAAGTACCCTATTAAGTTAAGCCACATACAGCCAAATGCCACCCTAACTGATATACTACCTAACAAGGTCAGCATGAAGAATTTATGAGAGTGAAAGTGTTTAGCACACAGCCTGGCACTGAGTATTTCGTAATAGGTATTTACACTAACTTTTACCTATGGCAAAGAACTATTAGCAGAGTAACAATGGAGGCTGTCCCATATCCATAGAGATGTGATTTCCTGCTTATGGGGGTTGGGGTGTGGGTAGCTCTCCTCTGCCTGACTGCTGTGAACCAGCTGGCACAGCCTGTTGGTTCTATTCTTTTGTAGCATTTCCACTCCCACGGCCTCAGGGAGACCCAAGGAGCTCTGATCCTCAAATCTCTTCAGCGCCTCAGATCTCCTGCAGTTTATCTTCCCCCCTTGCTGCCTCCAGGAGTGGTGCCACATTCAATATCACGCCAAGACTCCTGAACCCAATAAGATTTTGAATCTCATTAAAATTCTTTTCTGTTTTAACTGCACCTCATAGGGGACACTAATGAAACTCTTAAAAGAACCAGATGTGGCATCTGGCACCAGTTCATAGCCCAAGAATTGAGCTAAAAATGGAATGTACTGACGAATGTTCCCAATAATAACTTTCACACTCAAAGAGTGAAGTCTTCCTAGCATAGATAGATTCTTCTGACACTAGCAGTACTAAAATATGCAAGAGTTGTATCTTAGAGACACCACAAATGTAGCATATGTGATTAACCTGACATGGCTTCTTCTTCCCAGTTTCCCTACAGTTTCAAGATGCATAAGAAGCATTTACAATCTGAATTAAACTTGCCCTGCCATCCAGATACATTAATTTGGTTCACAATATTATTTTATCTCTTTAAAGATTAAGACCTATTTGTCTACATCTGAATTTGATCTCCTTTTAAACAGCTATATTGAGGTATAATTGACATACAATAAACCACTGGTTTAAGGTACATAATTTGGTAAATTGCAATGTGTGTGTATGTGTGTGTGTGTATATATATATATATATATATAGTCATAAAACTGTCACTGCAATCAATATAATGAACATTTACCCATTACACCCAAGAGTTTTCTTGTACCTTTGGTAATCCTTTCCTCTGCCCCTTCCCACTGCCCACCAACTCCCATCTGTGTATCTACTTTCTATCACTACTATGCATTTTCTATAATTCTAATCAACAAAATAATATAGTATGTACTCATTTTGTCTGGTTTCTTTCAATCAACAAATTATTTTGAGATTGATTTATGTTTGCCTGTATCAACAGTCATTTCTTCTTATTGCTGTATAGTATTCCACTATGTGAATATGCTATAGTTTGTTTATCCATTCTATGGTTGAAGGATATTTGAGTTGTTTCTACCTTTTTCCTATGACAGATAAAGCTACTATGAGCATTTATGTACAAGTTTTGTATGGACTTATGCTTACATTTTTCTTTGCTAAATATCTGGGAGTGGAATTGTTGAATTATCTGGTAGGTGCATGTTTATCTCTTTAAGAAACTGCCAGATTGTTTTCCAAAGTGGTACCATTTTTCATTCCCAGGAGCAGTGTATGGGAGTTCCCGTCTCTTCAGTTCATTTTCTAGTCTGTTCCATTGGCCTATTTGTCTACTTTACATCAATATTACATTGTCTTGATTACTGTGGATTTATAATACATCTGGAAATCAGTTAGTTCTCCAACTTAGTTCTTTTTCAAAGTTAGTCTGACTGTGAATTTAATTTGCTCTTGTTTTTCTGTTTTTTTCAAGGTGAAAGCTGAGATTATGGGTTTGAGACTTTTCTTCTTTTCCAATACAGGTGTTTTTGTGTTATAAAAATTCCTCTAAGTACTGCTTTAGCAATATGTCTCACATTTGATGTACTCTTTTTATATTTTTATTTACTTCAAAATACTTCCCAATACTTTTGATTTCTTTTTTGACCTATGTGTCATATAAATGTGTGTTATACCATATCCAAAAATATGGGGGAATTTTCAGCAGATGTTCTGTTATTAATATTTAATTTTAATTTGATTCATTATGGTCATAGACTATACAGTTTATTGAGACTTGTTTGATGACCCAGAATGTAGTTTAACTTAGGTAAATATTCTGTGTGAACTTGAAAAAAATGTGTATTCTTCTGTTTTTAGGCAGAATGTATATAAATGTCATTTAGGTCAAGTTGGTTAATAGTGTTATTTAAGTCTTCTTAAAGTCTTCTGTCTACTTGTCCTATTAATTATTGAGAGAGAGATGCTGAAATCTCTAACTATTTATGGGACTATCTATTTCTTCTTGTACTTCTACAATTTTTGCTTCATGTGTTTTGAAGCTCACTTATTAGGTGCATAAAAGTTTATGATGGTTATATCTTCCTAATGAATTGACCCCTTCATCATTATGAAATAAACCTCTTTGTCCCAGGTAATATTCTTTGCTCCAAATCTACATTGTCTGATATTAACATAGCCAGTCCAGCTTTCTTCTGATTAGTATTAGCATGGTATATTTTTCCATTCTTTTAATTTTAATCAGTTTGGGTCTTTCTATTTAGACTGGGTTTCTTGTATGCAACATATCATTGCATCTTACTTTTTTATACAGTCTGACAGTTTCTGCCTCTTAATTGAGATGTTCACACCATTTATATTTTATTTCATTACTAATGTGGTTAAGTTTAAATCATTCATCTTACTATTTGTTTTCTATTTGTCCCATTTTTTGTTTGCTCCCCCTGCACCCCCTTGTTCTGCCTTCTTTTAGATTATTTTTTATGATGCATTTATTGTCTTCATTAGCCAATTAGCTAAAACTCTTTGCTTTGTTATTTTAATGGTCACTTAGGGTTAATAATCTGCATCTTTAACTTATTCAATCCACATTAAAGATATAATGCCCCTTAATGAATAGTATAGAAATCTTACATTAGTCCAATTCTCCTCTTCCATCTTTCGTGCTATTGTTGTCATACATTTTACTTTTGCATGTTACAAACCTTATACTACATTGTTAGGGTTTTTTTTTGGTTTAAACCATCAGTTATCTTTCAAAATGATTTAACTTCTAAAAATAACTTACATATTTGTCTATGTAGTAACTATTTGCAGTTTTCTTCATCTCCTTATGTTAATGCATATTTCCAGTTGGTATTATTTTTCTTTGACCTGAAGGGCTTTTATTGATGCTTCTTGGGTCAAATTTTGATCTGCTATTGATGCATTCTTCAACTTTTCCATGACTGAAAAAAATCTTCATTTCACCTTTATTTTAGAAAAATAATTTTGCTATTGACAATTTTTATCTTTCAGAACTTTGAGGTGTTGTTCCACTGTCTTCTCGCTTACATTTTTTCTAACAAGAAATATGCTGACATTCTTACGTTTGTTAATATGTCTTTTTTCACTGCTTTTAAGATTTTCTTTTTGTCATTGGTTTAGAGTAAATTGATTATGATGTGTCTTAATGCGGTTTTCATTATTATTATTATTATTATTATTATTATTATGATGCTTGGAGTTCATTGATTTTCTTAGATCTGTGAGTTTACAGTTTTCATGAAATTTGGAAACTTTTTGGTCATTTTTCTTCAGTATTTTTATTAGTTATTTATTGCTGTGTAACAGATTATTCCAAAATTTAGCAACTGAACACACACACATTTATAATGTCTTAATTTTTTTTTTTTTTTTTTTTAAGATGGAGTCTCTTGCTTTGTTGCCCAGGCTGGAGTATAGTGGCACGATCTCAGCTCACTGCAACCTCTGCCTTCTGGGTTTAAGCAATTCTACTGCCTGAGCCTCCTAAGTAGCTGGGATTACAGGTGCACACCACCACGCCTGGCTGATTTTTGTATTTTTAGTAGAGATGGGGCTTCACCATGTTGGCCAGGCTGGTCTTGAACTCCTGACTTCAGGTGATCCACCCACCTCGGCCTCCCAAAGTGCTGGGATTACAGGGATGAGTCACCACACTTGGCCTATTATTTCACACTTTCTGTGGGTCAGAAATTTGAATATAACTTTGCTGGGTGCCTCTGGCTTTGGGTCTCTCATGAGGCTACAACCTAGGTGTTGGCCAGAGATGTAGTATCTCCAGGTTTGACTGGGGCAAGATCCATTTACAAACTCACTTTTGTAGCTTCTGACAGACCTCAGAAGGTCCATTTCAAAGCTCACCCACATGCTTGTTGGCAGCCTCAGTTCCTCACCACATGGACCCCTCCATGTGACTGCCTCACAACATGGCATCTAGCTTCCTCCAAAAAAACAAGTTAAAGAAAATGAGAAAGAAAGCCCCCAGATGGAAATCAGAGTATTTTTGTAATATATTATACAATACAAGTTATATCACATCACCTTTGCCATATTTTCTTCATTAGAATTGAGTCAATAAATTCAGCCCACACTCAAGAGACAGGAACTAAAGAATAATATGAATACTAGGAGGCAAAGATCACTGGGAGGTGATCTTAGACTCTGCCTACTATTTTGGGAACCCATTCTTTGCAAACTGCAATTACACATATATTAGGCCACTTGAAGTTATCACAGCTCACGGATCATAAGTTCCCTTTTTTTAAAAAAAATTGCTTTTCTCTTTTTACCTCATTTTGGGTAATTTCTCTTGCCATGTCTTCAAGTTTACAGTTTTTTTCTTCTAAAACATGTAAGTTAAATATCTATTAATCCAATCCAGTGCATTTTTTATTAATCTCAGACATTGGACTTTTCATCTCCAAAGTTCAAGTTGGGTCTCAGTTATAGCTTCCATCTTGCTACTTAAATTTTTGAACCTATGAAATAGAGTTACAATAACTGTTTTAATGTCCTTTGCTGTTGATTCTTCTGCCTGAAAAATCCTGAGTCATTTGATTGATTTTTCCGCTAATATTTTTCTGCTTCTTAGTACTTTTTTATTGGATGACAGACATTGTGAATTTTACCTTGTTGGATGTTGGTTATTTTTGTATTCCTATAAAGATAATTTTTAGGACATTTTCTGGGACCAAATTAAGTTATTTGGAGAGAGTCTGGTCCTTTTGAATATGTTTTTGAGATTTGTTAGGTTAGAAGTGAACAGTATTCAAGGTTCAATAATTAGGGTTAATTATTTCCCAATTCTGAGGGAAGAGCTATCTCTATATTCTACCTGATTCCCTATGAATCATGAGGATTTTCAGTCTATATTGAGAGAAGAGGCATTATTTCTGACCTTGTGTGAAAGTTGAACACTATCACCTCTTATCTTTTTGGGTGGTTTTTTCCCTGGCCTCCAGCAGTTTCTCACATGTCTACACTTATCAGCTGAATATTTACTCAAAGGGGTATTCTTTCTGGAGACTTTTTTCTTTGGTTATCTCTCCTCTCTAGTAGTCTAGCCGCCTTGGTCTTCCTCATGTCTCAGCCCCATCTCCTCAACTCAGGAGTTCCTCTGGGTTTCCCTTTTTTGCACCATGGCTTGTAATTTGTCTCAAAGCAGGTGAGCCGGGACAGTTATAGGGCTCACCTTGTTTGTTTCCTGTCTTGCAAAGATCATTATTTTTTGCCACTTGATGTTCAGAGTCTTAAGCACCATTTCTTAGGTTTTGGGTTGTTTCAGGAGTGAAAATAATCCTGGTCCTCGTTACTCCATGTTGGCTGGAAGCAGAAGTCTGATCTCCAGAAAAATATTTTCAATGGACAACAGCAACATTGTTGAAACAGCATGTCAGATGTTTATTCTTTCCTTTCTTTATAGTGAATAGGGATAAAGGAGGAACCCTGGTGTATACGGACACAGATTAGGGAAGGAGGAGAATAATTATGTTTTTTTTTTTTTTTCCAAGCTCAGAACATGATTTTCACAGCCTCACCCAGATATGATTTCCCTAAAAATCCTCCTTCATGCTGTCATTGAATTTGTGTCATAAGTTAGCCGCCCATGGCTTTGAGGTCCCACAGATGCTCAAATCTCTTCCTTAGAACCTATAGCTGAGTTGAGGCTAGACTCTGGCTACAAGTGTCTCAGATGATAATCTTTTTTGGCTCATGTGCAGGAGGCTAAATGAAGAGGCTGATTCATTTCTAGTAGTTAAATCAAACCATTTGGTACTGTTCACTAGTGGCCATTAATGTGTCAGTGACACCTCTGTATAAATCCTATCTTCGAGCTGTAAAAAGAATACTGATTAGTGTGACCATAGCAGAATCCAATTAGCTTTCCCTCTTCTCATCTAATTTTTAATGTAATCATATTAATGTGAATTTTAATAATGATTTATGGTAATAGCATTTCTTTACCTTCTCATGAAACTAGGCAACTTCTTTTTGAACTCAAAGTGCAGCAAGAGCTGCCTTGCCCATAATTCTCATTTTTTCCATTTCCTGTTATAATATTTTTAATCCTCTACTTTTAATCATATTTAACTGCGCCCCATTCTTGGGCTGACTTAGTGTACTCTTAATGTCAGACTTCACAAAGCACATGTTTCCTGGAAAGGCTGTCCTTCATTAGTTAGGAAGGAGAGAAAGTGTTCATGTCAGTGCTCTGTGAACCATCATCTATGGACAGAGCGAGAGTGTTCACACCAAGTTATGTAACCAAGAAGGTTCCTCAAATGTTTCAGGCAGGGCAGGGGAATAGTATCAGCTTAAAAACAGCTTGAACATTTCTGAAGCAAGGAAAGAGCTTTGATAAGCACATCTGATTAAATATTTTTTTCTGCTCTGGAATTTGTTATGAACACTGACATTGTCTTAGTAATACACTGCTTTTACAATCCATACAGATAAGAACTCAAACATTACCAGAAAAATAATGCCACAGTGTGGGAAATGTCACTCTCCCAGTCAGCAAGGGCAAATGTGCATTCTCAGGCCTTGGCTGGAGGAGGGAAGAAGATACAGGGAGAGCCAGATATAACAGTCTAGAAGCAAGAGGAGGCATCCTGGAATTTCAAGAATTTAAGGCAGTCAATATTGCTGTGGTTAAGAGCACAAGTTCTGGAGCCTGTCTGCCTAGGTTCAAACCTCAATTCTGCTCTTTCTAGCTGTGTGAACTTGGACAAATTACTCAACCTCTCTGTGCCTTGATTTTTGCTCTCATAAAGTGGAGAAAAAATAGTATCTAGTTCATAGGATTGTTGTTCTGTAACAACTAAATTAAAATGAGCTAATACATGGGAACGCTTAGACGAATGCCTGACGTATACTTACGTTAGCTGCTGTTATTCCTGAGACATCTAATCAGGGTTAGATCTGTGCTGTCCGGTATAGTAGCCACTGGGCACATATAGCTGTAAAGTATGTTTCAAGTATGGCTAATGTGACTAAATGATTGAATTTTAAGTTTTATTTAATTTTAATTAAAAATAATACTTGATTCAGTTATTGCTATAATTTTAAGTATGTTTGGAACAGTTTAGAAATTTGAGTTCATTTTTTCAGTTGTAAATGTTATGAAATCTACAGATTCAGTATTTTTAATAAAAATTTAGCATCCAGATTTTGATGATGAAGTATAAGAAAAAAAGGCTGTAAAATGTCTCATTATTTTTTAAAAAATATTGATTGCGTCTTGAAATGATAATATTTTGAATACATTTGGCTAAATAAAATATATTAAAATTAATTTACCCTGCTTATTTTTATTTTTTAAATATGTATATTCGAAAATTTAAGACTAGATATGAGGCTCAAATTGTACTGAACAGTGCTGGGCTAGATATGAGGGACTTTATTTACTATGCTAAAATGTTTGACCTTTTTCCTAAGAGCCATGGGAAGATACAGTGGAAGAAACAAGGCCCAATTTACATATTTTTAATTTACATATCAGAAAATTTATGCTGGCAGCTGTGTGGGAAATGAATTTAAGGGGAAAAAGACCAGAGTTCGGGAGATCAAATTAGTTGCAAAAACGTAGAAGAGAAAATCGTGGTCTGAATGTGAATGGCTGCGTGCATGGAGGAAGCAGACATATTGAAGAGGTAGACTTCCTCAGCAAGACAGGATAAAGTGAGTCCACATTGATTCCCAGGCATGTAGCTTGAGGAACTGAGTAGATTTTCTGAAAAGGTGCCTAGAGGATAAGGGATAGAATGTAATTTAAGTATTAAACTAAGTCCCTTTAACAAAACCACCCCTGATTCCTTTAGCTCAGTTAATCAGATCGCAGGGGCTCCCACACTTGGGAGCCTCTTGGCTGGTCTTTTTTTTTTTTTTTTTTTTTTTTTGAGATGGAGTCTCCCTCTGATCCCGGTTGCAGTGGTGTGATCTCAGCTCACTGCAACCTCTGCTTCCCGGGTTCAAGCAATTCTCCTGCCTCAGCCTTGCAAGTAGCTGGGATTACAGGCACCGCCGTCACATCCCACTAATTTTTGTATTTTTAGTGGAGACTGGGTTTCACCATGTTCGTCAGGCTGGTCTGAAACTTCTGACCTCAAGTGATCTGCCCGCCTCTGCCTCCCAAAGTGCTGGGATTACAGGCACCCGCGGCTGGTCTATTCTTTTCCAGACCTGCTCCTCAATTAAGAAGCACCAAATGAAGTCTAGAAATTATCTCTCTCTATCTCTACTTTTAAAAACAACAACAAACAAACCAGACATATTCCAATATTGTTACTACCATCTGGTAAACATAGTTAACAGTCTTCCTTACTTTGTACTCAAAAGGCTTCTAGAATTCAAAAGGATTATTTTTGAAATGAGGATGACAGAGAAGGTCTTTTGGAGAAGTTCTTTATTAAGAAAGCAATGCAGCCTTGTGGAAAGAACACAGGCTTAAAATCCAGACGCATCTACCCCTGGATCTTGGTTCTACCACTTTCTGATTCTAAGTCCTAGTACATGAAAGACTCGCAATCAATATTTGCTGAACGCAGGAAGTTTACTTAACTCCTCTGAGCCTCAGTTTCCTGATCTGCGTAAATGAGGTAATTATTTCCACAGTGAAAGTTGTTATGTGGGTGAGATAATCCTGTACATAAAGTGCCTGGCACTTAATTAACACTCATTAAATGATAGCATTCATGATTACACTTTAGAATAAAATAAAAACAGAGGGCAAAACTATTTGTGGCACTTAGTCCATCTTGTATTGCTATCAAGGAATACCTGAGACTGAGTAATTTATGAAGAAGAAAGGGTTATTTGGCCCATAATTCTGCTGGTTGGAAAGTTCAAGATTAAGCATCTGCATTGGTGATGACCTCAGGCTGCTTCCACTCATGGCAGAAGGTGAAGGAGAGCTAACGTGTACAGAGATCCCACGGCCAATCTAAGAGGACTTGGTTTGGGGAGCTTCTGGATAGCTGAACACATGGAACCTCCATTCTATTGGAGGGTAGCACATCCATGGATGGGATGGGAGCCTCCCCACATACCTTGGCCTACCTAGCTGTTCATCTGTATTCTTTGTAATATCTTTTATAATAAACCACTAATTGTTTTTCCCTGAGTTCTGTGAGCTGCTCTAGCTAACTAATTGAGCCAAAAGAGGGGGTTGTGGGAACTCCAGCTTGAAGCTGGCTGATCAGCAGTTCTGGAGGCTGGACTTGTGACTGGTGTCAGGGGGCAGGGAGCAGTCCTGGGGAGTGACCCCTCAACCTGTGGGATCTGACACTATCTCCAGGTAGATCATGTTGGAATTGCATTGGAGGACACCCAGGGGTGTCTGCTGCTTGGTAGTGGGGAGAAACTCCCACGTCTTTGTTCACAGAAGTCTTCTGTGTTGCTGATTGTTGTGGTAATATGAGAGCAGAGGGAAAATGTGGCTTGAGAGAGTTTTTCCTGAAACAATTGGTGGCAGAAGTGGGATTTGCTAGACTCATTCTGACTAACAGAAACTTGTGGTTTGGGAAGAGAAAGGATAAAAGGGTGGTGGATGAAGAATTTTTGATTCCTGGTGGCGACATGGTCACCTATGGTATGAAGCCAAAGCTGTGGGATCCGTTACTAAAGGTAAATATTACCAGTGGAATTTAAAGATGGATCTAACTCCCATGGGGTTGGTTCACTGGTTGCATAAGGAAATGGAAACTCATAAGAAAAAAAAAACAAAATAGTTCCTTGGTTATACCTATAATGGCCAAAATAAAAGTGGAAGAGAGTGCTGGGTCAGGCCTTGAGGCTGGATCAAGCTCAGATGTGGGTCTGTCTGAGCTCAGCCCACTAGTCTCAAAGTTATCAACAAAGGAGAAAATTGTATGCAGCGACAATACAAAGTACCACTGAGACCCGTGGTTACCAAGAAGGTAGTCAATGTGGAGGAAGGACAAAACCAGGTAACTATTGAAACCAAAGAGAATAATGTGAAGGAATTGCTTCATTTTGTAGATAAGTATCATCGGCTTCCAGAGAACCCTTTACTAAAACAGACTCTGAAAGTGACTAATTTAGGCACAGTATCTTTGGTTTTAAATGCTGCAGAGTAGAACAGCATGCTCAGGTTGATGGAAGGCCCACAGCTTACTGTTGAACAATCACAGATAGGTATATATGATCCAGACACACAGGAGGTTATTCATGCGGTAATAGCCAGCTTGGTGTACCCAATAAAAGCTACTGTAAGATTGCTTTACCTTGAGATGGGAGACCGTCCAGTTCCACCTGTAAGTGCCAAGTGGAGCATCCCAGATGAAGCAGCTGAAATGCTTCATATGCAAGCCATGTGGGACTGGTTTTATGATGGCAGGAGTATTCATTCAATGAATATGTCCATAACCCAGGTCATGGTAAATGCCGTGGCTAAGGGGACCCCTTCTATATTGGCACCCCATGTGACATTACTCCTTCAAAATCGAACGGCATTTTGAGAAGCTGAACCAAATTTGCTGTCTCAGCTTTCCCTTATGGGTCATACAGATGCTAATAAAAATAATAGGTTAGTTGATGTTTTTATTAATTAACCTAATGAGACCAGGGAAAGACAAAAAGCAGAATCAAAGGGCTCCCCAAGAAGGTGGAAATTCTTTTTTGTTTTATTTATTTATTTATTTATTTGAGACAGAATCTCACTCTGTCACCCAGGCTAGAGTGCAGTGGTGTGATCTTGGCTTACTGCAAGCTCCACCTCCAGGGTTCACATCATTCTCCCGCCTCAGCCTCCCGAGTTGCTGGAACTACAGGCACCCGCCACCACGCCTGGCTAATTTTGTTTTTGTATTTTTAGTAGGGTTTCACCGTGTTAGCCAGGATGGTCTCAATCTCCTGACCTCGTGATCTGCCTGCCTCGGCCTCCCAAAGTGCTGGGATTACAGGCATGAGCCAAGAAGGTGGAAATTCTTAAAAGGTTATTTATAAATGAGGTGAATAAAAAAACATTGATATGGGGTGAAAATACGAAGAAAAAGAAAGGAGAGTCATAGGACTTATCCCAACAGGAAGGAAATCTTTAGATGGCTATTAAAAAACAGAATGAATAAAATGGAAATCGATAGAGTTAAAACAAAGGAAACGGATGGGGTCAACACAACAGTATCAAAGGTTGGGTGGACCAAAGGGAGCCTCTGCTAATCCCCCAATATTAAAGGGCTTCAACCCAGTTTGCTCTATTTCCCCCGGTTTAGAGAAATTGTAAAAGCCAGAAGGCAGAGATTCTAATGAGAAATCTAATCAGACTTTGAGAAATTGTCTGGTGCAATAGTCAGGTAGGTCAATCAAAATAAAGATTGAAGAAAGATCAGGGTCCTTTGGCTCAGCCCTTGGCTGGAGACCCAAAGCCTTTTGCACAAAAGAGGATAAAATGGTCTGGGGGTGGAGAAGAGAAGTTTCTAAAACTAGAACATAAAAATGTAAGGACTGATAGGATTATGCAAGTTGATATTTATTTGAACACGCTTCATGTGAAGTGGTTGCATCTCTTGCCTAATTGTATCATGGGAAATGACATTGTATCTGATTGGGGAATTATTTCCCCTACCTGGTACTGTAAAACAGAAGGCATGTAAATCTGCCCTTCAAGGAATATTACTTTTATACACTAAATGGGAACCAATAAGCTTGCCCGAGCCCACACAGTGCAGAGGAGAAGCTAGAGCACCTGATAAAGATAAATTCTCCATTTGACAGCACTCTGTGGTGCATTTCCTGGGGCTTATAGCAAAATCCTGTGAGCATTTCCCACAATGACTACAAAGACTTTGGACTAAACAATTTCCAGTTGAGGGGCATTTACTACCTTGCTAAGGGAAGTTAACTGAAGCTACTCCTATGACTGAAAGACATAACATGATCTTGACACCTGAAATACCAATGCTATCTTGGATGACGTCAAGGAAATACTCTGAGGATAGTAATGCTCAGAAGAATTCCGTAATAAAATGGAAATGGTTTATTCAGGATTATGCTATCTGGGAAATGCAAGAAGAACTCACAAGCAGGTAGCCTCTTTACCCCTAGTACTGACTCTGGAACTGTGTGAGGTGCTGCTGGATTCTATCAACGCTTGGACAGTACAATATGAACAGTTCTTGACTGACCAAAAAGGAGCTGCTTGGTTTACAGATGGCAGTTTCAATGTGAATGGACGACATCCTGTTTGGAAGTCAGCTACTTTGATCAAAGAAGATAAAAATGGATCAGCTTGGTGGGCTGAATTGCATGTTGTTTTTTTTAACAGTGATGGAAGAATTGAACAGTGGTGGAAGCCCCTGTGTTTGGGTTTTTACTGACTCATGGGTAGTGACAAATGGCTTGGCCACATGGTCAGGCAGAAGGGCAATGGAAACCCGGCCTATTGAAGAAATGCCCACATGGGATATGGCCCTATGGAAATTTGAGGGGTGTGTTAAAGAAGAACAAGTGCCCATCAGAAGAACTCCCTTCCAGATCTGGAAGGTGACTGGAATCAGCAAGTAGGTATCCCTGTGTGCTCCCTGGAGGTGGCCACCTGGGTCCATGAAATGAGGGGACATAGGTCACTGCAGCGGTGCAGAGATGGGCTGAATTGAGGCATGTTACCTTTGCACCCTCTCTGGCACATAATGCCAGTAAGAATTACTCTGTTTGTTACCAAGAGAGACAGAAACTGTGGATAGCTATGAGACAGGTTTCCTGATGGAAAGGCCCTGGCTGATACGCCTTCACGAGTGTGTACTCACCCCCAATATGAGCGGGGCTAGTGTCCCTACTAGATTTTTTCTGTTTCTAATTGATCTGGGGAAAAGCAGGTAGGGAGGATGGATGCTGGTATGGCTATGCAATCTTGCCAAGGAAGGAGTACCCTGCTATAACAACTATATATACACATATATATATATTTAGTAGAAACCCTGTCTCTACTAAAACAACTGTATATATATATATGTGTGTGTGTGTGTGTGTGTATATATATATATTTGTTATATCAGGGTAATAGGTAACTATAACTATAAAACTATATATATTTTTTCTTCCCAAAATCACCTCAAAAATATTTATTTTTCTTTTTCTCCCGTATCTGATGCAGTGGTCTTAGGAACAAGGCTATATAACTCTAAGTGCTGGAAGCAGAGATGATTTCTAAGCAAGAAACTGTCACTGTGTTTTTAAACCTCATGTCAGAACTCCTGAGGGCCTGATGGAGGTGGGCTGTGCCTTCCACCCATCTAGCAACATTGGGGTTAAGAGCGAAGCAGCCATACTGCCTGGTGGTAAAAATAGCTCACTAGCTCTGTACCTGTGTAACCTTACACTATCTGAGTGGGAGTGGACTGAGAAGGAGGTACTTGCTAGACCTGTATTGCTGCCTACAATCCAGGCCAGCACAGTGGCGATTCTGATGTCCCTTCACAAGGTGAAAATGTTTGGGTATTCATGGAGAGAAGGAGAAATGTTGCTGAGTGTAAAGAAATGAATAAATGAGTTATTAATTGAGGGAAATTCAATATTACATTAACAACTCAAAAGAGTTCCAGACAAAGAGATGACACTGTTTCTTAGCTCAATTATTCCGGATGCTTGAAAGGGTGTATATGTTTTACCAAGATCACTACTGCTTTTGGAACCTGACAAGATTGAAAGTAAATCTTCAAACCTGTGTGGCCTCACTCTGAGAGACATTCACGTAACATGATGGACTGGACTAATTATTTATGATTATGTATATTCTTTTGATGTAAGGGGTCCGTGGTCAAAAACCAGAGTGTGGGCCAGGCGTGGTGGTTCACGCCTGTAATCCCAGAACTTTGGGAAGCTGAGGCGGGTGGATTGCCCGAGGTCAGGGGTTGCAGATCAGCCTGGCCAACATGGTGAAACCCTGCCTCTACTAAAAACACAAAAAATTAGCTGGTGCATGTCTGTAATTCCAGCTACTTGGGAGGCTGAGGCAGGAGAATTGCTTGAACCCGGGAGGTGGAAGCTGCAGTGAGCCAAGATTGTGCCACTGCACTCCCACCTGGGCAACAGAGCCGGACTCTGTCTCTAAACAAACAAACAAAAACCCAGCGTGTGGCCCGTGGTGTTTTTATACATATTTATTTATATATGTATGTATAATATATACTGGCTTTCATCCATGGTCCCTGGCTCATAACTCACATAGCCCTTTTTACGGTCTTTTGTTAAAATGTTGGGTGTGTTCAGAAACAGAACCTGTCTCTTACCCTCTTTCACTGCCCTAAGACAGGACTCTAATCTTCCTCACCTTTCAGACTGTGGGACTTAAGACCCTCCCCTGAGATAGCTCCACCCTATACCTGCAGGGAAGAAATGCTGATGTCATGAAGCTTCCATAAAAACCCAAGACCGCTGAGTTCGGAGAACTTTTGGACAGCTGAACGCGTGAAGGTTCCTGGAGGGTGGCATACCTCTGGAGGGCATGGGAGCCTGTGCCTCTTCCGGCATACCTTGCCCTACCCAGCTCTTCATCTGTATCCTGTGCAATATCTTTCACAATAAACCACTAATTGTGTTTCCCTGAGTTCTGTGTTTCCCTGAGTTTTGCTCCAACAAATTAATTGAACCCAAAATGGGAACTCCAACTTGAAGCCAGTCAGTCAGAAGTTGTGGAGGCCTGGTCTTGTGACTGGTGTGTGGTGGAACGGGCAGCAGTCCTGGGGCCTGAGCCCTCAACCTGTGAGATCTGACACTATCTCCAGGTCGATCGTGATGGAATTGACACCCAACTGGTGTTCGCTGCTTGGTGGTGGGGAGAAACTCCCACACCTTTGGTCACAGACGTCTTCAGTGTGCTGATTGTTGTGGTGGTGTGAGAGTGTTAGGGGTGGCGAATATCTGGGTTACTGATGGGAAGTAGGTACAGGTCTTCAGCAACCTCATTTCTTGTCTTCTCAGAAGAAAGAGTTCAACTGAGGGGCAGAGGGCAGAGAAACAGACTGAGGCATGTTTCAGAGCAGGAGAGGAAGTTTATTAAACAGCTTTAGAGCAGGAAAGAAAGGAAAGTACACTTGGAAGAGACTCAAATGGGTGCTGTGGAGGCCAAATGGGACATTTGACCTTTTGCCTTGGGGTTTTATACGTTGGCATACTCCCAGGGTCTTGTGTCCTTTTTCCCATGATTATTCCTTTAGGTTGGGCCACCCGCATGCACAGTGGTCTGCTAATACGTGAGAGGTGAGCATGCTTAGCATGTTTACTGGAGTTGTTCAAATGCTTGCCTGTGGCATTCTTCTCTTTTCCAGTGGAATGCTCCCAAAAGGTCATATTCCACCATTTTGTCTCTTAATGCACATGCCTGAGCCTACTCACCCAATTCCTGAGCTGCTGGTTACCAATTCCAAGTGTTTTCATCTATTGTGAAATTGCCTCTCCCTTGCACCTGCAACCAATTATCACTTTTAGAGAGGCAGTGTGACAACTGCCGGACCATCACCTGATGGTCGTCTGATATTCCTGGTGGGTCAAGAAGAGCCCTCTTCTGCCTGCTCATGCCTGGCTAGCTAGCTACTGTAACAAGAGCAGGGGAAAAATGCAGTTTGGGAGAGTTTTTCCTGAAACAAATGGTATTAATCTGTTCTTGGGAAATCTGCCCCAATTACCCAAACACCTCCCATTGAGAATCACCTGCAACATTGGGGATCAAATTTCAACATGAGGTTTGGAGGGGACAAATATTCGTACCACAGCAGGCACGTTTCAATGACTGCACATGGCCCATTTTGCCTTCAGACTGGCATTCTGTTCATTTTCCAGTCAGTGGGGGCATGGCTGACATAGATCTAAATCTTGAGGCGATCCTAAACCCAGAACTTTTGTTATGAGCATCAACTTTCACCTTCACTCCACCAAGTCTCTAGCAGGGCTGGGTTACCAACAACAACATCGTCTTTGTTTACTGTCTTCTTTTCTCAGTCCTCTTCCCTCTCCTTCATCCCTCCTGGGGAAGAAATCTTAGAAACACAAAATACTAAAAAGAGAGAACAGGTGGGACCTGAGCCAGAACAAAGGTCCTGGATTGCTCACATACTGATTAACTAATGTGGGCTCTTCTGGAGGTGGCAGCTGAATCTATTGCATATTAGCTGAAACGATCACCCTTAGACCGGCCCTCCTTTGCACTCTGAGTTTATAGCAGCACTTTCCAAGTTTGGCTTTTTATCACAGCTTAAACAAATATTTTATGTGTAAAGTACAGAAAAGTGGGCCAATTGCTCTTCTCTGCCTTCTAAGAAGAATGAAACTCCTCTCAAACATTTTGCAAGAAACTAACATAATCTCCCCGACTGTGCTGGAAATAGAACACTGAAGAGCCATTTAAGAGTATGAGGCAGCCTGCGTGGTGACACTGATGAAATGGCCAGGGAATGAAACGCTTGCCCAGATGAGGACTCTTGGCGATAATGTTCCCAGAGAAACAAGGTCCTGAACCAAACCTTTCATCCATTAAACCAGTGTTTGCAAAGTGGCTCCACTGTATCTCCCCATGTCTGATCCTACTGGAACATATGCTCCTTCTCCTAAGAGGCTTATCCTTTACCAAGAAAGACAAACACACCCTTGAAACAAATAGAAATCAACTAAGTACTTAACTGAGTGATATTGACTCTAAGTGAAGGAGAGTTTCCAGGAAGGGGAATCAATGTGGGCTGAGATGCTGAAAAGGTCTACATGAAGAAGACAGAGGTTAAGCTAAGCTGTGAAGGATGAGTCAGCTTTTAGTAAAGGGAGGAATGAGGAAAGGGCATTGGAGAGGGAGAGAGAGAGAGAGTGAGAGTGTGTGTGTGTGGGTGTGTGTAAGGAGCAAAGAAGATTCTAAGACAAGGAAGTGCTAATAAGTAAGACGTACACTATTCACTCAAAATCTTAAACTCCTCCTTGTATTTCACGCAGTCCTCTGCTCCAGTTCCCTCGTCTTTCCAGCCCTACCTAACAATTCTATTTTGCTAACTGTAAATTTTCTTTTTTATACTGTATCTTGTATCCACCAGCCTTATTAATAGATGGACTTCAAATCATTTCTAATGTTTCATGTACAAGAAGAGAGAAGATTCTTCTGTCTTCCAAAAACAGGGAAGAATCTTCTCTCCTCCAAAAAAGAGAGAAGATTCTTCTCTCTTCCAAAAAGAGTGAAGATTCTTGTGAGTTCCCAGTACAAGGCTGATCACATGCTCACTAAATACTACCCAGTGGCTGAAATTGAATTTATTTCCCTCAATTGCACATCTCTGAGAGGACCAAGGAATTTCATGACTGCTATCCTAGCATTTTAAAGAGAAGATGCGAGAGACCAAAATGTTGGTAACAACTACAGAAGAATTTCTGTGAGAGACTAAAGCTCTGAAACTATAGGTTACATTCAATAACTGGCATTGAAAAGACTGATTTTGTCTTTCTTTCCCTCTGTCTCTCTCCTTTTCTTTCTTTCCAGAATTTTCCACAAATGAGTTCATTTATAAAGAGAAAGGCAAGCTTTGATGACAACACCTTCACAAAACGGGGTCCTCTGAAAACATTGGTCTGGATTGAGGAGTATGTTGCCCTGCCCGGATCCTTCAGTTCCTCCCTATAGTGTATTCAGCTTGATTCCAGCCTGAGTGTCCAGGCAGTTGGTACCCACAGCCCCTTCTGGGCCCCAGGGGAAGGCATCCTTCCCCTCCCTCCTCCTGGAGGCTCTGAGGTGGCTGGCCTCCTGCCTGGCTGTGCCAGAAAGCAGCATGACCACCAGCACTACTGTGGTCAGGACAGGAAGAAAATCTCGGGCATTCACAGCTAAACTATGGTTTGAGAAATGCTGGCGACTGAGGGTTGGCTGGGTAAAGGAATAAGAATAGCAGCTGCAATGCACTCTTTGACTCTGCCTCTCCCGAAACAGTCCCTAAAAGGACCATAGAAAGGATCACAATGTTCACGGCTGGGCTTGGCATAGTCTTAGTCCTGGGGTGAGGGCCAGTGAAAAAACCATGAGGGTTTCTTTTGGGGTCTTTCTGAGGGTAGCAAAGGGAGTCTCATGGCCCATCCTACTTCTAAGTAGCATTCTTTTGGCCCTAAGAAGGACCCGCTGGAACTCAGGATTTTTTTTCAGTCCAGTTTGAAATCCCAGATGAAATTAGCCCTGTGTGGTAGCATGCACCTCTAATTGCAGCTACTTTGGAGGCTGAGGCAGGAGAATCACTTGAACCTAGGAGGCAGACGTGGCATGAGCTGAGATTGTGTCACTGCACTCCAGCCTGGGTTACAGAGTGAGACTCTGTCTCAGAAAAATAAAATAATAAAATAAAATAAAATAAAATAAAATAAAATAAAATAAAACAAAACAAAATAAAATAAAATCCCAGATGTCTCTTCCATTGAAGACAACAAGGAAGCATTGTCCCCTTTATTTCAACCCTTGAGTCACATCAGCGTGTGCTGGTGGGACCTTAGGGTCCATATCACCCAGTCAAGTAAGAAAATCTATCCATGTTAGTTAGGTTTTTTTTCTTCCCATTGGTTCTTTTCACAGTAGAACCAAAGTAGAACATGCTTCTGCCATTGGTACACATGTCTGGCTTCTAGATAAGGAAACTAACTTTTTCTGTCCTAACTCACAGCTGTATTTAGGCCCTAAGGATCTGGGAAACAGAGATGTGACAGGTCACCTTTTTCCGCTTCATCTTCTCTTTAAAACAAATAGGCCTGGACATGGGCAAACACATCTATAGCAAAAGATTGAACACTGAATCAGGGTCATGTGCTCCATGCTTCTTAGTTATTTTTATTCATTTAAGGGAATCAGAAAAAGCACAGGAGGCCCTCAGGACATGAAAATTAAATGTGGCAGCTGAAACTGGCATCTGCAGGCGCAGCTCAAGCAGGCTGGCACCGCTAAGCAAGGCATTTAATAGGAGTTGAGGCTGCTCTAACCAAACTGAAGAAAACCTGGGCAGGGGGCCATTTAAAGGAAACAAGTTCCCTCTCTTCTTAGAACTAAGCTCACATACTGTCTTCCAGCTAAGGAGAATAAGAGGGGGCTTGTTTAAAGGGCATTCAATGTCAATGACTGTTTTTTTCTCCATAAAGACTGACAGTTTAAAGAGAATCTGTTGGCAGGCTGATTGCAATCTTGTTTGTACCAGAGCAATAGGAATCTTGGTTATAAATATGCAAAGCATCATGAAAAGATCAAGGCTCAGTGGCTGGGGTGCAAATTGGTCTGGGCTGTTTACTGCATGAGGAATGCCTTCCCTCCATCCTCCTCTCCCAGTGCAATCCCACACACAGAGAAGAATCCATGAAGACAAATACCTTGCCATGTCCCACTCTCCTGCTTCCCAGGGCTTATTCTGGTGTGGGCCTGGCTCTGGGGAAAGATTCACACCTGGGCAGGAAGGACAAGGTGGAGAGAGGTTGGACAAGGAAATGAGCTCCCTGATCCAGGACCTGGCCTGCTATAATTTTTGGCTCAAATAGAGTGGCTTGCTGTTGGACTAACCATGAATTTGGGTCTGCTTCAGTAATTTCTGAGAGATGAGAGGAAGTAATGCAAACTCAGTGTTCACTCCAGCCTGGACAGGTCTCCTTAGGGTCAGGCCAAATTCTGTTCCAGAAAAGGAAGATTAACTCTGTGAGGAAGTCCCAGGCTTGGCATCCTGGCTCTGTCATTTAGGGGGCCCTGGGTTCTTGGGCAAGTGGCTCGGCTGGTCTCCTCACACCACCTTTCTCTGTCCTGCCAAGGTTGCTGTGTGTGAGGATGAAAGGAGACAATGAGTATAATGCATCATGCCTGGGACAAGGGAGGCACCCAGTCAATGGAAGCTATGACTAAAGGTCTGAACTAGGAGTTGGAGAGAATGGTAGGAATTGTGGGACTTTCTCCTCAGTTCAGCTAAAAACCAGATCCTTGTCACACAGCCAGGAAAGATTAGGCACGCAGACACTTCGAAGCGGGGAGGGTTATGAAATTTATTGGGCGAAAAGGAAAAAGACTCTCAGCAAAGTGTGAGGGGTTGCTGTTAACAGGCCCCCATCTCACAGAGTGAATTCCAGGTTACCACACAGGAATAGGAGGGCCAGGCTTCCCCTTCCTGCAAATGGAATGAATTTCCGTGCCTCCACTCTGTTCTCCCAATGCGCAGGCCTATTGGAGATTCTCCGGGGACCATTTATACTTGGCTGTCTCAGAACGGTCGTTCACTGCACTGTCTGTCCTGCGGCTTCCCAGGAGTTTAAGGAGTTTACTTAAAACCCTTTTCCTGGCTTTGCTTTGTTCTGCTGTTCAGTCTTCCATCAGCCTGGGCCTACTTCTACCTGTTGCCATTCTTATGCCAAGTCTTAATGTGCACTCGCTCCCTTCATGAGCAGATTCGAATTTTTAATCCTTCTGTCCCCACATTTCCTGCCTTGTCACTTTCCTCAAGGAAACAGGATATAAAGCACTGGAATGGAGTGGGGACATTGTCTTCTTCATTCAGTTAAAATTTTTTTAAATCTTTGAGTGCCAGATCCCGGGAATTTCTTAGCCTACATTGGTGAAGCAATTGGCCCATGGATGCTTCACTTGTTTCTGTAAGAAGCAAGTCTAGAATTTAGTCTCCTAAATGTGAAAGAGACAGAAAGAAGAATCATTCTATCAGGGCAGAGTATAGGGAAACCCTAAGGCATAGTGCAGAACCCTGGAGCAAGTAGTTGCTGAAGATAGTTAGCACCCCTAAGCCAAGAGGGACCAGGGAGAGACTGCCTGGCAGGAGATGTGGTCTGCAATGGAGGGAGGCTGACAGCCTGGGTCCACCTTACTAGAGAGGAAAGAGGGGGAAAAATACCCTAGCCTCACTCTCCCCACTCCTCAGATTTGCCTGTGTTCCCCATAGGCTGAATCCCACAGGAGTGAGAGGGCCTGGACCCCTGTGGCAATCCCTCTGATCAGCCTTCTTCCCAGGGTGGAGAGCAGCGTGGAGAGCAGGGTGGAGAGCAGGGTGGAGAGCAGGGTGGAGCAGCATGAAGTACACATCACTCCAACAGAAGAGAAGCAATTTGGAGGAGAAGAAAAATCAGTCCTTCATGAAAGGATCACACTGATCTTGGTAAGTGTAAACTCTAGATGCCCATATGATATAGTTTGGCTGTGTCCCCACCCAAATCTCATCTGCAGTTGTAGTTCCCCTAATCCCCATGTGTTGTGGGAGGGGCCCCATGGGAGGTAATTGAATCCTGGGGGCAGTAATTCCCATGCCGCTGTTCTCATGATAGTGAGTGAGTTATCACGAGATCTGATGGTTTTATAAGGGGCTTCTCCCGCTCTTGCTTGGCACTTCTCCTTGCTGCTGTCATGGGAAGAAGGACATGTTTGCTTCCCCTTTTGCCATGATTGTAAGTTTCCTGAGGCCTCCCCAGCCCTGTGGAACTGTGAGTCAATTAAACCTCTTTCCTTTGTAAATTACCCAGTCTTGAGTATGTCCTTATAGCAATGTGAGAACAGACTAATATACCATGTCAGTGAGCCCTCACCCTCTGAACCTACAACCTACTAATTCCTACTAATTTTTCTTGCAGAGTATCTCCAGCAAAATATCAAATTTCCATTGTACAATTTCTTGTTTAAAGAGACTATCAGTTGTTTATGACTATATTAGGAAATTTACAAATAAATAAACTAGAGTTATCACAACAAACAAAACACTGTTTGGCAAGTATATCAGTAAAGATTGCAACAGTGAAATGACCAAAGTCACCTAGTGAGCAAAGAGCCTTACTATGATATTTTTCCATGTGGCTTACCTCCCTCAGAAAAGCTGAGGTATATCAAGTACACCTACCCCTGATACCCTATTTTTTATAACACCTCCATCCATGAATAAAGTGGACATGGAGCTCCCAGTCACTTCCTTTCCTGACATGCTCCCTTTTTCTTTGCAACCACTATCAGGTCAACCAAAGCTTGCAATACCTAGTTTTCCCATCTACTGGATTAACAATGAAGAGCATAGGCCTTTCTCTGGCTGCATTTTTTCTCTGTGCTGATTGAAGGTTAAAATGGAAGGTTTTTGTACGTTGTGTTTCCTGGAGACAGACTCTGAGACAGAGAGTTACATGCAGAAGGTTTACTGGGGGAGTGTCGGGAGAGACAATGTCAGGAGCTGAGGAAGGCAGGATTGGACAAAGACAGAAGCTGATCCACAATGCAGCTGCAATAGGGGTCTCAGCCCTTCCTGTGGGAAGCTTTGGAGCTGGGTTGGCCTTTCAGAGATGTCCTGACTGAAGAAAATGTGTCAGCCTTTGTTTCCTCACATCAGTCAGTTTCCTCACAGTCAGATGGCCACTGGCCATCTCTGGGAGAAAGTGCAACCTTAAGTGAAGGAGTTCTCTGTAGCCAAGGGCAATTCCCAGTGAGCCATGTAGTTATGAATTGTCAGCAGCTGAGAGTCCCAGCAGCTGAAGCATGAGTGTGTTGCCTCTTTAGAGAGAACCCTGACAGACTTACAGCATCCCCTCATCCCACATAGATCCTCTCAGCTTCCAATGAGTCTTGTTTCTTATGAAAACTTGGACACACCAGTGGGATGAGCTCTAGCTTTTCTGCTGTAGCTGCCTTCACGTTCATAATGGATGCTCATTGCCTTTATCCTCTACCCCTCATTCTGTGTTTGTGTCACCCTCAGCCAGCACTTCTGTTGGTCTAGGTGGCTAGTCTAGGGGGGTGCCTAGACCCTCAGCACTGAGGAATATAAGGCCCTGGTTACCAGGTCCTTTTCAGGCTATGGCTGCTTTACCTGAATGTATACACTAAATGTAGGCATGGAAGAGCCAAAAGACAGCACAGCCAAGGCCCTATGGGCAGGAAAGGCAAGCCCATGCCTAGAATAAGTATCGATCCTAGTCAAGATGAATTGTTCCTCCATCTAGGATTGAAAAGATTCAAAGGGATTGATTTGGTACCAAAAGACTGGTTGCTTTCATTGAGTGAGGGTGCCATATTGGGGACCCATTGCCCTTTGTTGCAGGCAGGTTGGATGGACACTCAGCAGCATCCATAGTTAAATCAGCCTTTGTAAGTGTGCTGTTGGGGCTATGCATGAGCCTTTATTTCTGCCATCATGGCTACTCTGTTCATGAATCCACTGTATAAGCACTGGGGTGGAAAAAAAAGAGGCTGCCTGATATCTACTAGCCGAGCCAGTTTGTTACGTAGCGCCTCTTTTGCAGTATATGCTATCCAGTGGGCATTAACAAAATCTTCACAATTTGTGTACAGCCCCATAGGCTCATCCCAGTGCCTCCTCTGCAGACAATCTTGTCCTCAGTCTTTCAATTGTTTTCTTCCCATGCCCTGACAAACGAACCAGGTAATTGGCTGCATGCCCTGTCTCTAAGGACCATACCAACTATTTTAGGTTGGGTAGCATGGAAACCAGACTCTGAGACAGAGTTGTAGGCAGAGGTTTATTGTAGATAGCACTCATGAGATACAACTTTAGGGAACTGAGGGAAGCAGGATTGGAAAGGGGGCAAATTGAATGAGGTCTGACTTCTTTATCCTCATATCAGTCATCGGTCCCAGGTTGCCCCAGGCAGGAGCTCATAATCTTGAATGAGACATAGCTTCAGCTTAGAGGGCAATTTCTAGTAAGGGACATAGCTATGTATTGTCAACAAACAATATTTCCAATAGCTGGGAAATGGTTGTGTCAGACCTCAAGAGGTGATCTAGGTAGTATACCACAGTAACCATTCTAATGTTATATCATCAATTTTTTTCCAATTCTGGTTAAGGTTTTATCTATTGCTGTGTAAGAAACTGCCCAAAATTTAGTGACTTGAAACAACAATAAACACTCATTATTTTGTACTTTTTGTAGATCAGGAATTTAGGAGGAGCTTACCTAATGGCACCTGATTACCTAATGGCATCCTCACCAGCTTACCTAATGGCACCCTCACCTGGTTCTGGCTCCGGGCCTCTCACAAGATTGTACACATGATGATGGCCAAGCTTGCGGTCATCTAAAGGCTTGACTGGAGCTGGAGGCTACACTTCCAAGATGGCTCACTCATATTGCTAGTAAGTTGGTGGTGTCTGTTGGCAAGAAACCCCAATTCCTGGTCATATGAATCTTTCCATAGGGCTGTCTTCATAACAGGGCAGCTGGTTTACCTCTAAGCAAATAATTCAAGAGAGAGAAAGGCAGAAGCCACAATGTCTTTTGTGACCCAACCTTGAGAGTCACATACCATCATTTCTACAATGTCCTGTTGCTTGTGCATGTTGACACTATTCACTGTGGGAAGAGACTACACAAGGACATGGATACCGGAAGGCAGAGACCCCTGGGGTCATCTTGGAGACTGGCTACCACAAGAAGTTTGACAGATCTAGAAGTCTTGAACCAAAGGTCCTTCTGTCAAATGCTCTTGTCATTTTGATAATAAACTCAGTGTCTTAGAGGTGCTAACAAAAAGGTTATATGTACCCAGGAATTGAAAGCGGCTGGAATTCAACTACTTGAGTGCCATCATGTTTTTTTCCTGCTACATGGTTTAATAAAGTACATATAACTGTGTTTCTGTAAAGCTGTCTATCACTGCAATAATCTCCCATTACAGCAGACTTTGCCATAAATTTAAAAGATATTATTTCTTACCCTAGAAATAGGTTGCAAAATCATGTCATTGTGCTCAAGCAGCTTGTGCCATGAAACTGCAACCTTTCTGATTTCTCACATTTTCCAGGATTCTGTAGAGAAGCCTTACATGTCACCATCTGGGAGATCTTTATGATTACTTTACCCTTCTATTCAGCATGAGTTATCTAAGTTTATTATTGGTAATTATAGTTATGAGCAGTGATTAAGTTCTGCTAGACAGATAAACTTTTCCTGAAGGGCACTGCAAAGAAAGAAAAATACATAGGTCTTGCTCGTAAAGGCATTAGTATCTTGTGAGAGCAAAAGCACAAATCCATTGTGAGCCCATAAGAACTATGCAGATGGCTGTGCGTGTTGACTCACGCCTGTAATCCCAGTATTTTGGAAGGCCGAGGCAAGTAGATCACCTGAAACCAGGAGTTCGAGACCTACCTGGCCAACATGGTGAAACCCCATCTCTATTAAAAACACAAAAAATAGTTGGTGTGGTGGCAGGCACCTGTAATCTCAGCTACTCAGAAGGCTGAGGCAGGAGAATCGCCTTGAACCCGGGAGGCAGAGGTTGCAGTGAGCCAAGACCATGTTGTACTCCAGCCTGGGCAACAAACGAGTAATTCCGTCTCAAAAAAAAAAAAAAAAAAAAAAAAAAGAAGTACGCAGATGTAGCAACTAAATGGGAAACTTCCATGGGAATGAAATCTTAATAAAGCTCTCCCTGGCCTCTATCTCTCAGCAAAAGTTTTTCTAACCTAGAAAGAAACCCGATTTGAAAATAGAAGAGCAAAGCCCTCAGCTAGCTTCATGTCAGGGATGGACTGGAGGAGAGGAGAGGAGGGGCCCGTCATTGCTGCTTGTCACCTTAGTGGCTTAGAGGAGTCAACATCAGCTATAAATAGAATGCTGCCTCCATGACGCCCTCTCTACCCAGCAGATCACACCACATCCCCTTGACTGAGGGATGCCCTTTTGCCCAAGGCTCTAATTCATTTCCATGACTACCAGGAAGGTCAGAACAAACACATTTCTACCAAGAGGAGCCACATTTATTTTGAAGATAGAAAATCAATACCCTTATTATGTGGAGGTATGTACATTGCTTTAGAAGCATTGTATTCAGGTCTGATAGAAAAAGTCTACGTAACTTGAACTTAGTTTACATGCTGGGCTTGGAATTGAAAGGAATGTTATCTTCCATTTATCCACTTAGTCATTCAGCAGATTTATTGCTCATGAAGGAACTCTGTTAGGCACAAAGAATCACCCAGAGCTCAACAGGATAAATAAATAGGGTGTCTGTCTTAAGGAACTCAAACAGATGGGTAAACAGATAAAAACAATATAAGTTGATACATCTCATGATAGAAATAAGCACTGAGGTTTGGGAGAAAATCTCGAATTCGGTAGGTAAGGAAGGGGAAGAAAGTGTGCTCTGAGCAAAGGCAGTAGCATTTTCTAAGACACAGAAACCAGAAAGAACATGATTTGTTCAGTTAATTACTAACTATGGCTAGAATTTCAATAATTTGTGGGGAAGGGATACTAGATGGGCTTGACGTGGGTCTGATCAGGACAGGTGTAGGAAGCCCTACTTAGGAGGTGAGATTTACTCTGAAGGTAACTGAGAACTTCTGGAGAACCTTATGCAGAGTGTAATGATTAGATTTGTGCATGCTGCCACACTCCCCTCCCCCTAGGTACAAAAGAAAAAAAAAAAAAACCACTCTGGAAACAGCAAAAAAAGGACAAGAATGGATGAGAATAAATCCCTAAGGAACTCTTGCATTTATGGGGAAAACAGAGCCAAGAAGAAGACTTAGAAGGGGAAGTCACAGAAGTAAGAAGAAACCCAAGAGAGAGTAGTTTTATGGATTCAAGAAATAGGAAGAGACAAGAGTGCCCAAGGCCACAGAGAGCTCAAGAAAGGCAAGGATTGGGCTGGGTGTGGTTGCTCACTCCTGTAATCACAGCACTTTGGGAGGCCAAGGCGGGCGGACCACCTGAAGTTAGGAGTTCAAGACCAGCCTGGCCAACATGGCGAAACCTCATCTCTACTAAAAATACAAAAATTATTGAGGCCTCGTGGCGTGTGCCTATAATCCCAGCTACTCGGGAGGCTGAGGCAGGAGAATCCCTTGAACCCAGGAGGTGGAGGTTTCAGTAAGCCGAGATCGTGCCACTACACTCCAGCCTGGGCAACAGTGCAAGACTCCATCTCAAAAAAAAGGAAAAAAAGAAAAAGAAAGGCAAGAATTGAAGTGTGTTCAGTGGATGAGCAACAAGGAAGGAATCAGAGCCTCAAGGGGAGAACTTTCTGTGAAGAAGGACAGGCAAAAGCAGGTAAGGAAGAAACGAGAAAGAGGAAGAGGAGACAGCAAGTGCCACCTTTTCTAAGATCCTCACTCTGAAGAAAAGAAAGTCTCTCTTTGGATGAAAATATGTACTTGAGAGATTTTCTTTTCATTTTTTTTTTTTTTTTAAGAGGGGGGAGATTTGAGAACGTTCCTGTGTGAGTGGAAGATACAGGAAAGAGTGCGGGTGATTATAGGAGCAAATTTCCAGAGATGTGGAAAGGAATGAGATCTAAAGCATGGGTGGAGAGCCTTGCCTGAGACTGGAGGAAGGACCCCTCTTCTGTTGCCCAAAGAGAGCTGGGGCGGGGTGGGGGGATGGATGCAGGTGAGGGAGCAGGCTGCCTAGTGCTGCACTGGGGGGGCTTTTGCTCTCACATCATCATCTATACGGTAGCGGGTAAAGTCCTTCCCTGCGTGTGCCAGGAAGGTATGGGTGAGCGTGAAGACATTGAGACAACTAGGTAAGTTTGAAATAGACACTGTGGAGAATGAAAGAAGCTGTTCAGGGAAACCTGGAAGAATTCTTGTCTTAAGATGAGGGCTCCTTTCCTCAAATACAAGAAGGAAAGAGAAAGTTTGATTCCTTTAGATTCTGTGATGTTAGGCAATGTAGGTAACTTCCCAGGCTTTCTTCTTCCTTGTATGAATTGTTTCAACTTTCAGTTCAGTTTCTTTTCTACTCCTTAATAAAAAGAAAAAAAGAACTATACATCAGCTAACTGGCAGTGTGTCAACTGAGGAGAGATGGCACTTCCTCTCTACGTGCCTGTAAAAACAAAGTGACTCAGCTTCTGGTGTATTAATTAGAGACCAGTTTACTTCCATGGAAATAGAGTCTATTGTACCATCTTTATATATTTAAACCTTTAGTGACAACAACTTTTGGAATGCATCCAGAGCAAAACGCTGGAGAGGCTCTCAATCTACAACAACTCTTGTTTCCCAAAGTAGATTCAACTCAGTCAGTTGTTCGTGAAGCACCATCTATCCACCTATAACAATCTTGCATTATAAAATCCAGATTGAATGCTCCAGTTTTGCTTAGGGCACAAATAACAACTTCATGCCATTTTGTACCTCATTTGTGGAAAATATTATGATCATAGTCATAGCATAACTCTTAAAAATTTAATTTTGATCATTCTTCCTTTCAGAATTCTTCCATGATTAAAACAAAACAAAACAAAACAAAACAAAACAAACCTCAAACCCTCTAGCTGACACTGCTCTCTTCGACCAGTGCTCCAAAGAGTGAAATGAGGAGAGGCTTAAAGATGAAATCAGTGCATGAGAATGGAGAAGAAAATAATAAACTTAAATCCCCAAACCAATTATTTCTCAGAAACAAAGCCTGTGTCTCTTTTGCTTAACTTTTATTTCTGAGAACACAGAATCCCTGGGCTTGTTGCAAGGGCCATTCCCACTGAGCCCTCAGGAGACTACCACAGCCATTACTATTGCATTTGGGGAGCCTGACTCCCCTGCATGGTGGAAAATAGTGACAATCACTTGGCTTCTGCCACCAGCACTTTTTCATTTTATTTACATTAAAGGGACAATGTTAGTGTGCTGGAGTGCGCAACTAGTAGTCCCCAGGACAACCAGGATTGGACAGTGTGCAACAAAGGCAGGACTGGAGAGTATGCTCTTCTGCTCCTCTCTTTCTTGTGGCATGGATTCTGTTGTTCATGGCCCACATTCTTTCAAACTATGTTACAATATATCAGTGCTACCTACTTGTCATTTATCCATTCGTTTTTTGGACCTACTGTCTATCTCCCTATGAAACTGTAAGTACCAAGAAGATGGGATTAGGACTCCTTTGTTCACTTTTGTGAACAAAATCCCAGTACTTAGAATAGTGCCTGGCACAAGGAGATGCTCAATAAGTATTTTCTGAATTAATTAAATAATTCAATGTGGAAGTCTTGTGTTGATTCTCTTTTCACAATCATGCATTCACAGAATATCAGGATGGGTAGGGGCCTGGATTCCTGAACATCTGAAAACCACAAAGTTCCCAACTCAGACGGTGAAATGATGCTTTCTCTTTCTTTAGACTCATGGCTGAGAGTGTGACATTTGTTATTATTCTCGCCTGTTCCAAATGAGGCTGAAGAGACCTCAGAGGGTTTGTTGTTCCTTTCATTCTCATGAGATGAACAGTTGTTTTCCGTAATGTAAATGGTGTCACAGAATCATGTATTTGCAGGCTAAAAGATCATCTGTTTAGGCCAATTTCACAATAATAGAATCTTTTGAGCCATTTTTAAGCAGAGTATAACCTATGGAATCCATATATATTTCCAAAATCAAATCATGTTAGCTCTTATTAGAATAATCATATGCCTTATTTTTCAAATGGGATACTCAGATACTGAAAGGGGAAGCTATTGATAATCACACAAGACAAAATTCACAAATTGAGACTATCCTAGGAAAACCAGAGTGAATATATGATTATTCATAAGCAATTGATTTACAGGATATTTAAAAACATGAGGTCCATGGAGAGAGAAATAGTTGACAAGGGTGAGAAGCTTCTAAGGAGTTTTTCTTCTTTAGCTATTAGACAAAGTTTTTCATAAAGTATCTCTTGTTGGAAAGACCTGTCCTCAATCACTGTTAGGAACTTATTTTGACTTCAACAAACTCCTCGATATTGACATTCACATTTTCTTACCACATCCAGCCTGCATGCTACATGTGAAGATTTACAGATGCCAGCAATCATCAATTCAGAACAACCTTTGTTTTTTCCTGAGCTCAATAAGTCCAAGACCTTTATACCACCTTCTTTCTTTTCTTATTTTTTAATTTTTTTCTAATTTTTTAAGCAGACTTTTTAGTCTTCTTTGTGCCTTTTGCAAGTTCCCTCTGGGTCCAACTAACATTTGATATCCAGAATCACACCTAACATTAAAGGAAGGGTCTGGTTGGTGCTATTTCTACTGTACCATAGCTATGAAAATTTTCTTGCAAAGAGAATGCAGCACTTGATACTCTAACAATGATAGGTCAACATCAGGCCATGAACACTCTGTTAAGAACTGAAAACACCTTAGAAGCACCTGTTAAGCTTCTATCTCACTATTGTCTTTCAGAAGCAATTACAGCTCACTGCAGTCTTGACCTCCCAGGCTCAAGCAAGCCTCCTGCCTCAGCCTCCCAAGTAGTTGGGACTACAGGTGTGTGCCACTGCACCTAGCTAATTATTTTTTATTTTTTATTTTTGGTAGAGATGGGGGGGGGGGTCTCACTATGTTGCTCAGGCTGGTCTTGAACTCCTGGCCTCAGGCAATCCTCCTGCCTCAGCCTCCCAAACTGTTGGGATTACAGATGTGAGCCACCATGCCTGGCTTAACTGCTTATTCTTAAACTTTTAAGTTACCATTTTTTTACCATTTGTGGTAAGGAGTTACCACAATGACCTCCAGTTTATCTTGTCTAAAGATTAGATATAAATGAGTTTTCTAATTTTGTGATTGTAGAGTGCTCCTTCTGTAAGCGTTTGGTGTGAACAAAGCAGTTAGCAGACATTTGAATGTCACAGGGTTGAGAATGTGGGGATTGCCTTGTGCTGGGGACAAACAGTACCCAGAAGGCACACTTGCCAAGAAGAACACACTGATCTTTGAATGCATGCATTGTACCCTCCTTGATTCTTGCTTGGCTGACCCAGGTACACAAACTCCAAGACTGGCAGGGCCTAAAGGGCCCCTCTTTGGCAAATGAAATCCCCCCTTGTTCCGGGTGACAGGACTAGGCAGCAGTTTCTTCCAGTCCAGACAAGCCTTCCTGAAGATGGAACATTGTGTCTCCAGACATCATTTTGGTTTTAGTGAAGTCTGTGCCTCTCATCCGGTATGATTCCTTCCAAAAAGCAAGCACTATTCCTATCTTCCAGATCTCTTTCAATGCAGAAGTTTAAAGAAGACACTTAAAAATGTGTTTAAGATCTCTTTAAACTGAAGTCTTCTGAACAAGTGAAACAGGTATGTCACATTTTAATTCAAGCTTAAACAAGCCACTGAAGATTGAATCTTACCTCCTTTTACAAAGTAGATGGGTTCCAAAAACTTTTGGGGAGAGTTGAACTACCATATAAGGCCAAGGAATTTGTCATTTAAATGAACCCATAGACATCTTTTAGTAAAAGGAAGAATTTCTCTTTCTACTTTTACCTCATCCCCTTTCCTTTCTTTCTTTGATGTTTTGTACATCGTATTTTCCAATATTGGGTTATGCAAAGTGAAAAATATTTTTAATGTTCCTAAGTCTGCAATTTATACTAAAAAATAATTACTGTTATGCAAAAGGATGTGGAGGTAGTTATGTCTTTTACACAGACCCTCCTTAGAAGAGGTTTATCTTCTTCCCTACCTGCCATCCTTTCTTCCCACACTCAATTCAAATGGAAGATGGACTTTTTCATAAGGCGAGATCATTATTCCCAAATCAGTGAAGTAATCATCATTTTCCTGGTGTGCCTTCTCTGCCATTCTTACTTAGCTTTTGTGGGCAGTGCCCTGAAAACCAGGCTTTGCCTTGTCAATCACACAGACAGAAAGTACATTTAGTCCTTTCACAGACCTATAGCTTATGGCAGACGGCAGGAATGACCCCAGATCTTGCTGGAAATAGTAACATAGAAATAGAAATCTATGGGATGTAGCTTCCCTCTAGAGTTTTAAAATGAAGCCAAGAAGAAACAAGGTTCATATTTAAGGAGAATGTTACCTCAAGGAACTCAACTCCACCTTAAAAAATACCTAGTATTCATTTGACAAGAAATTAGCAGTTACAAGGAAGATCTAGCAAATGATGGTGGCTTTTCATTGTACATTCCTTTTTTTTTTTTTTTTTTTTTGAGACAGAGTTTTGCTCTTGTTGCCCAGGCTGGGGTCCAAAGGCACAATCTTGGCTAACCGCAACGTCCACCTCCCGGGTTCAAGCAATTCTCCTGCCTCAGCCTCCCAAGCGCTGGGATTACAGGCATGCATCACCACACCGGGCTAATTTTGTATTTTTAGTAGAGATGGGGTTTCTCCATGTTGGTCAGGCTGGTCTCGAACTCCCAACCTCAGGTGATCCAACCACCTTGGCCTCCCAAAGTGCTGGGATTACAGGCGTGAGCCACCGCACCCGGTCGTTCATTGCACTTTGTTAATTCTATATTCACAGACCTGGTCCAGGGAGTCTCCCCAGCTTGAGTAAGCCAGAGCCACAGGCACTTCTGTGTTTGCCTGGAAAATGCACTGCTTTTTTTACTTTTATTCATTTCCTTCCTTCCTTCCTTCTTTCTTTCCTTCCTTCCTCCCTCCCTCCCTCCCTCCCTCCCTCCCTCCCTCCCTTCCTTCCTTCCTTCCTTCCTTCCTTCCTCCCTTCCTCCCTCCCTCCCCTTCCCTTCTCCCTTTCTCCCTCCCTCCCTCCCTCCCTCCCTCCCTCCCTTCCTTCTTTCCTTCCCTCCCTCTCTGCTTTCCCACTCCTTCCTTCCCTTTTTTCCCTTTCTTCTTTCCATCTCTCCTCCTTCACATTTTTTTTTGTAGAGAAAATTGTGGTGATGGGCAGTGAACAGAAGGGAGCTACCATCCCTGGAAAAACTTCTACTGATGTGGCCCACTGAAATCTTGCCAAACTGTGGAGACCAGCCAATGCCAAAGTTGTAGATTGGTTCCTTTTATTTTCTCTAAAATAAAAATATCTAAAAGCCAGCAAACAAATCCCTTGTATATGAGATGCAATGTTTTGCAGATTATGGGAAGTTGATAAAATTGGTTGAAGATTTATAGCATTTGTTGTTCATTTGTCAAGCTCCCATGTGTCCATATGACCTTCCCAATTTTGGTTTGGGAATCCACATAGTTCCAGAGAAGCTAGACTGAGTTAATCAGTTGATCCATACTTCTTTCTATGGAATGGTTACAGCTGAACATGTAACCTCAACTAGTTCAAGCAAGTGATTCTCAGAACCTTTGCTGGGGATGCTGGGACAATGATACCCCTTAGTCTAGGTGTGAATGATGATGCACGTATTGTCCGAAGAGTTGCTAGCAGCCATCTGTGACCAAAGGAATTACGAGATTAAGCCAATTTCACTGGCAAGTAAAGCAGAGAGACAGAAAGAAATCAGGTCTTTGGGCCACTGGATTGAGCCTCACTTGAAATATCTACAAATAGATTTTTCAGTTGCGTTGAGTCAATAATTCCTTTTATTGTTTAAGCTGAGTTGAGTTGGAGTTTCTGATATATACAACCTAAAGATTATTAATTTGGATAAGCCATGTCTTTGACTAAAAGAACCAACGTGTATGTGTTTGGTAGGCAGGGTGGGGGGGATGAGATATACACACAGAAAGAGTTCTTAATCTATTCATGATCCATTATACCTTTCTTCGGAGGACATACAGTGTATAAGATGTACTCTTAATTTGGTAGTTTAATTATAAAATAAAATAACTGCACGTGAAACTGCTAGAAAATACTTAGTGTATATATATATATAATATATATATTAGAAAATAATATATAGAAGACATCCAGTGGCTAAAAGAAATAAGGTTTTCAAAGAAGAAGAAATCAATGAAAAAGGATGAGAGGCTTCATGGAGGAGGTGAGATTTAGGCAAGAACACATAGGAGGTAGCTGGATGAAGGAGATCATCAAGCGAGCAACATGAGCCAAAAGGCTCTGGACTCTAAGACATCTTTAAAGTATTGTGATCCTCAAAGCCACAACCCCTGTCACTTTGACTTTATATAGTATTCAGCATAGCTTCTGATGATGAGATAATAATAAGCTGAAACTGACCCTCTTTACTAAGAAAACCAATATAAGTCTCTTTGGCCATGCTTTATCACTTTGCCATATGCAAAAGTCTGGGGGAAATTCAACTGTCTAGTCGCTTTGCTCTCAGTTCCCTGCAGAATTTCTGCTTCTGAGTTACAGGAAATTTCTGAAAAGCCATTTAGAGACAGATTGTAATATAATGCTCTTGAACATTTCACTCTAACAATCGATAAAGGCAGCACTCACTACAGAAATAATCAAACAGGATGGAATCTAATATGCACAAAGCTGATATTTTAACTAGACCCAAGAAGCCTTATGATTCTTTGCTCAAAGCTGTGGCCTGGTTAGTTTTCCTGCCTTTGTCTTATATTTTTATATACTTTCAAGAGCCAAGCTTTTTGAAGTAGCTTATAGTGATCTTATTCTATTTTAATTGTTCAAGGTTGCAGTGAAGGTCAAATCTACATAAAAATAAGCATGCTGGCAACCAGCAAAGAATATCGTATTCTAGGAAGAAATAAAAAGATCATCATGACCCTGGATCCCCTGCCACTCCCTCCTCACTCTCCCCTTTTGACTCTTTAAGGAAAAAGCCTGAATGCTCATGGCCAGTATGTGCCAAGCAAATCAGGACTGCTTTCTTGAAAAGATAAGCTCTTCCAGTGAAAAGACATCCTGTAACTGTACTAAATCACAATAGGGTGGGGCATGGGGGAGATAGTGGGGAAACATTATTTTCATTCTATAATGTGGATTAGGAGCAAGAAGAAAAGCGGTGTTTCCCATTCTTTCTCTTCTCACCATGATTATGTTCATCTTCTCTTTCTGGAACTATTGTCTCTGGATATGTCTCATGATCATCAGATCAACACCATCTTTGAAGGATGCTTAATGTATCTTAAGTAATAATGAGTCATAAACAACAACATCCTTTGCATAAGATATAAAAAAAAGTATTCTCTCTACCATAATTGTTTTAATCTTTTGAAAATGTGAAAGAACTTATAGTAGCTAAAGAAATAGGATTGGCTAGATGTGGTGACTCGTGCCTGTAATCTTAGCATTTTGGGAGGCTGAGGCGGGAGGATAGCTTGAGACCAGGAGTTTGAAACCAGCCTGGGCAACACAAGACCTCATCTCTATAAAAAATTAGAAAAATTAACTAAGCGTAGTGGTGCATGCCTGTAATCCCAACTACTTGGGAGGCTGAGGCAGGAGAATCCCTTGAGCTCAGGAGTTTGAGGGTGCAATAAGCCATAATGATGCCACTGCACTCCAGACTGGGCTGGGTGACAAAGAGAGACTCTGTCTCAAAAAGTTAAAAAAAAAAAGAAAAGAAATAGGATACTTCAACTATTCTATAGCACTAGAAGCACTCAGAGGATTGGTGGATAAAGGGATTTGGGGGTTGCCTTTAAGAAAAAATTGGTGTTACTATGACTTATTAAATGAATGTCATTCTTCCCCTGATGCTACTCATTCCCACCATCTACCTACTCACGTAATTATAGCATTGGAGGAGAATAGTGATTCAGATCCCTACGTATCTGAACTGGGATCAGGAAAGCTCAAAAGAGTATGATAGTGCAAGATGTATTCCTTTGGGAGTGGGTTTTAGAGAACTGTGATTTGCCCCAGCATATTAAAAGACCAGTGGCTCATCAGAAGTACTGAAGACTTTAAAGGCTCAAGAGTCATCCAGGTAAGAGACTTTTTGTAAATCCTTACCACAGTTAATCAGGAATAGAATGCAAAGAATTACTACACAGCAAAAAAAGGAAATGAACTATTGATACTCAGTACAACATTGACAAATGTCAGAATAATTATGCTCAATGACACCAGACAAGAGTATATACCGCATAATCCCATTTATATAAATTTCTTGAAAATGCAAACTAATATATAGCGACAGAATGCAGATCTATTGTTGTCTGGAGTAGGGAGCAAGTGTAGATAGGGTCAGGAGGGAGAGATTACAATGGAGCAGGAGGAGACTTTTGGGGTTGAATCATATGTTCATTATATTAATTGTGGTGATCACTTCATAAGTATATTCAAATGTCAAAACCTATCAAATTGTATACCTTAACTTTGTGCACTTTACTGTATGTCAATTGTAACTTAATAAAGAAGCTGTTTTCAAAATTCAGGAATTAAAAATAAATTATTAATAGATAACAGGGCGTGGGGAATTGACCAGGAGAGAAAAAAGGCGACTAATCGACTGTTTCTCCCAGGGTCAGTCCAGACAATTTTATGAGTGTACATTCTTTTTCAGTTTCAATTTAGTGCCTCAAAAATGAGTTATTGTCCAGGTGCTTTACTTTGTATCTCTAGAAAAGTGCTACACTTAAGCCACAACAAGTGGTTTATATTATAACCCTTTTTACTCATCTATTTTAAAATCTAAAGATATTCTCTTATTTTTACATGGATCATCATCACCTATGCCTCATCTACATATTAATAATAGCTTATTTCTTGATACTTAATGCTTTCTATTTATTGCTAGGATTTTGGTGGAAGAGATTTTCCAAGTCTTCATCCTCAAAATAATACATGTATAATAACAGTGGGAAAATAAACGAGCACTAGGACAATTGATCTGGTTTCTTTTTTTTTTTAGAGAGGGAGTCTTGCTCTGTCGCCCAGGCTGGAGGCTGGAGTGCAGTGGGGCGATCTTGGCTCACTGCAAGCTCCGCCTCCTAGGTTCACGCCATTCTCCTGCCTCAGCCTCCGGTGTTCCCTCCTGGGACTACAGGTGGCCGCCACCACACCCAGCTAATTTTTTGTATTTTTAGTAGGGACGGGGTTTCACTGTGTTAGCCAGGATGGTCTCAATCTCCTGACCTCGTGATCCATCTGTCTCGGCCACCCAAAGTGCTGGGATTACAGGAGTGAGCCACCGTGCCCTGCCCAGTTGATCTGGTTTCTTAAATAAATACTTGACAGGAAAGGAAAAGATGAATAGAAACAGACAGAAGAGGCCAGGAAGGGTGGCTCACGCCTGTAATCCCAACACTTTGGGAGGCTGAGGCAGGCAGATCATCTCAGGTCAGGAGTTCGAGACCAGCCTGGCCAACATAGTAAAACCCCGTCTCTACTAAAAATACGAAAATTAGCGGGCATGGTGGCATGCACCTGTAGTCCCAGCTACTAGGGAGGCTGAGGCAGGAGAATCGCTTGAACTCGAGAGGTGGAGGTTGCTGTGAGCCAAGATCGTGCCACTGCACCCCAGTCTGGGCAACCCAGTCTGGGCGACAGAGGGAAAAAAATAAAAAATAAAAAAACAGACAGAAGATATATTACAAGCAAATGCAATGAAAGGAGCCTGATGGGATTCTTGTTCAATCAAATCAATGGCAAACTGACTTTTTTTTAGGGACATTTAGATACAAGTGTGTGGGAGATAATATTAACGATTTTTAAGGGTGGGAAATGGCATAAGGCTACACATGAAAATATCTACAGTGCTCAGATATGTCTACTAAGAAGTATGAGGCCAGATATGACTGAGGTCTGGGCTAAAACAGTAGCTAAAAATAAATTATTTAGGCAGTTAGGGTAAGAGAGTCCTTGGTAAGGTTTCCCTTTTAACAAAAAGCAGCCCCCAAATCATTTCTTTCCTAACAAAGATCAGCCTGTAAAATCGAGCTGCAGGCATAGGTAAACCAGCTGGAAGCTTGCACGGGTGAATGCCGGCAGCTGTGCCAATAGGAAAAGACTACCTGGGGGCCAGCCATGTTCAACATGGAGATTCCCTCTTCCGTTTTCCTTGTCAACCATGAGTACAGTAAAGGAACAGGCAACATGGCGCCAGCAAGGTAGAGAACCTATCTGCATAATAAAAGATCAGGGTGGAGTGGCCAGCTTCTTCTTGTGCTACGTAAATGACACACCTGGTCCAGCCAATGTTTGGGCCCTATATAAATCAGACACCGCCTCCTCAAGCTACTCTATAAAACCCTGGACATTTCACTACGAAACCGGAAGACCCGCCCAGGAGTCCCCTTTTCTCTCTCTCCCTGCAGGAGAGAGTGCTCTTCTCTTTCCTCTTCCCTATTAAAACCTCTACCCTTAAACTCGCTTCTTGTGTTTTCGAGTCCTCGATTTCTTTGGCATGAGATGACGAACCTCAGTTATTTACCCCAGACAAGATGCCACTTCATTTCTACTTTTGTGTATATTTGAATTTTTTCATGATTAAAAAATTTAAAGACTGTTAAACTACTAGTCACATTTTAAAAGGGGGATGGACAATCTTTATTTGTCAATTAAATATTTCTAAATAAAGAAAAGGAAAAGGGGAGAGGATAAGTATGCGAGGTGATAGATGTATTAATTAACTTGGTTTAATGTTTTGCAATGTATACATATATTAAAACATCACATTGTACACCATAAATATATACAGTTTGTCAATTATACCTTAATAAAGCTGGAGGAAAATATGAAAAAATAAATTTAAAAAGGGGGAGAGGAGAGGAAATCAGTGATCACAGCAAAAAGGAAAGAATTGACCTGCAAATTAGAAGCCAGGTGAGGGAGGGGTGGAGCAAAGGGTGGGGGTAGGTGGGGGTGGGGAGTGGGGGATGTGTATGGCACTGCCTCAAGATCTGTTTCCAGAATTGAGCTAAACTGACTGAATGACCTTGGAGAAAGTCCCTTACTCATTTTAAAGTGGGGGAAAATGCCTAGCTTCCCAGGTGTATATGAGTTAATCGCCTTTTCTGCAGTCCCAATGGATGGATGGGTGGAGCTATTCAAGGGCCTCCTATCCTCCTAAGTGTCTTTAGGAGACCTGATGGTTTTATTCCCTCTGAGCTGCCACTGGATCAGATGACAGGCTGGTGGGCAGCCTCGACATTCTGCTCCTGTGCCCAGTGAGGTCTACTTTCCAGGACCATTTAATCTCAGAAACACTGCCATCTTTCCAGCTTTTGAAGCGGGAAATCCACCTGTCTGTGTTGAAGCTTTTTATTCCTTGTGGTCCCACCCCCTGGAGCACTGCAGACAAGAGCCTAAGGGACAGGAAAAAATGGAATGACCCCAATTTAACAAGCTCACCCTCTGCATTTACAGGGAAACCGTGACTTTTCTCAAGACCCACAAATTATAGGGAGGCAAAGGGTGGAAAAATCCAGAAAAAAAAGAAAAACCCAACCATACCACCCATACAGACATGCCAGATGGGAGGAAAAGATGCCTATAATTCTCATGGCTTTCAAAGGTATTTATTTAGTTCAGACGTTTATGAAGCAAACCTTGGAACTTCCAGGTATCTCTCCTAAACAAAAGAACCATGAATGTTTGCTTCTGGTCAGCATGAAAAATGGTGAAAACCAAGATGTTAGACATAGGTTCATAAGGTAGATCTTTACAGCTCAGATACAGAGCGCCGCAGGCACGTTTTCTTACCTAGCTGTCAAAGTCAGCATCAAACCCAGAGTCACCAATGACTGGGAAAATGTTCGGGAGATGCTTTTCCTACCGATGTCAAGGGCAAACTTCCTCCACAACAGCCACACACACACAAAAAGAAGTAAAGATAATTATTCAAATCATGGTGCTGCTAAGATTTTCTAACTGATCTGAGCCCCCCCAAAGAAATCCTGATTCGGACTCTCTGGATTTTACAATGTTATCAGTCGTCAACAGACTTTGCCTTCCTTGAAAGTGCTTCCAATTGTTTCAGTGGCTTAAGCGACCTAAATCAACACTGGATATAGCAAAGAAAACAAACCACTTATAAACTTTCCCATACCTGCCAAAACTGGAAAGCTATAAATAGGGGGTAGCAAACACTGTTCAAAAATATTTCTCAGGGAGCAAACAGGCGGAAAGGAGTGAATAATTTTCAAAGAAGTGAAGGATTTTTTTTTTTAAGTTCATTTTGCAACTTGGAATTTCTGCGGCCATGAGGAAGTGAGTAAAACATAACTGAACCGTGATAATATGATTCCTAATGCTATAAGAAGTTAAAATGTTGTGTTTGATTTAAGCAATCCCATTGCACACTATATTGATATAGTGTTTCATTATTCTTTGTTATTCCTCTTATTGCCTCTGAGAGAGGCAGAGCTTTTTCAGGATCATTAGCCCTTTTGCACCTTCTGGAATATAGGCTCATTTTTCCCAAGAGAAAGTTCAGTTTGTCAAGGTTATTGAACAACTGAGCCAGAGCTGAGATTCAAATCCAAAGTTCCATTTCTGTATTCAGTTGCACAACAATTTATTTAATCATGGACTTTGTTATTAAAGAATTTAACTCTACTGTTAAGTGCTCACTGTTGTTCTAAGGAACAGAAAGAAATCTTCGGAGCTGAACAATCTTAAGTTTGCATCTTGTTTCTGCCCTTGCTCATGGTGTGACCTAGAACAAGGGCTTACACTCTCCCTGCCTTGGTTATTCTGGAAGCGGCCCATGCAGCTCCCTTCTTAGAACCTTGTGATTAGTTGGTCTGGCAATGGATTCAATGATTAAAAATAAATCAATTTAGAAAAAAAGTCTGAGGGGACAAAATTGTGTCTTTAGTTTGCAGAATCCTATCACAGCATGTGATTTCCTCTTCTGTAAGTTGAAAATTAAATGAAATTGTATGCGAAATGCTTAACATAATGTTTGGCAATAGCAAGTAAGTGTTTAATAAATGCTATAGTTATTTTCTATAATAATAAACACCCTCTGATTAGAATGACAGATCAATCATTTCCTAGATTAAAATGACTTCATTTATATGTGCATATATGAATATCAAATGATAATAAATGGCATACATATGCAAATGAGATCATTCTTCTGATGGACTATTTGATCCAAGAATGTTTGTGAAGCCATGAACTTCATCTTCGTCTTCCATGGCACAGCCTTGGCAACACCACTTCAAAAGAGATTCTTTGTTCATTCCCTCAGCTAGTTTCCTTCCTTCTGTTTGTAAGATGAAGCATTCCTTTTTGGCTTCTGACCCTGTGAAGGAGAAGACCACAAAGTCAAGAGTATTTGCAGCCTAGAATTAAACACTGAGGTGGCCCTGGCCTTATATATGCAACACCTGGGCTTTGCTGAGGTAGCCAAAGGGCTTGTCACTATTTAAGATGCCCTTCAAAATCCAAAAGAAATTTAGCAGGATGAAGGACTGACAAATCCCGGCATGTTGTAGAGTTGTTTCCTTACTTTTGAAAGGCATTTTTGGAAACATGCTGTGGTGACTCACGCCTGTAATCCTGGCACTTTCGGAGGCCAAGGTGGGCGGATCATGAGGTCAAGAGATCGAGACCATCCTGGCCAACATGGTAAAACCCTGTCTCTACTAAAAATACAAAAATTAGTTGGGAATGGTGGCGTGCGCCTGTAGTCCCAGCTACTTGGGAGGCTGAGGCAGGAGAATTGCTTGAACCAGGGAGGTAGAGGTTGCAGTGAGCCAAGGTCGTGCCACTGCACTCCAGCCTGGCTACAGAGCGAGACTCCATCTCAAAAAAAAAGTATTGTATATGGTCCACCTATATGTACATGCATTAGATATGGGTGGTTTGTTTGCTTGTTTTGAGATGGAGTTTTGCTCTTATCACCCAGGCTGGAATGCAATGGCGCCATCTCTACTCACCACAACCTCTGCCTCTAGCAATTCTCCAGCCTCAGCCTCCCAAGTAGGTGGGATTACAGGCACCCACCACCACGCACAGCTAATTTTTGTATTTTTAGCAGAAATGAGGTTTCACCATGTTGGCCAGGCTGGTCTCAAATTTCTGACCTCAGGTGATCTGCCCACCTTGGCCTCCCAAAGTGCTGGGAATATAGGTGTCAGCCACCACACCCAGCCAATAGGGGTGGTTTGAATGTTGTTTTTTCATCCTTTCTTGTCTCAAGGTCTGTAAGTCCCAGAAAAGGATGGCTAGAAGGCCTTGCTGTTATTGGATGTGCTGCTCTCCAAAAGAGATGGGTAAGAAGTTGTGTTAATTTGGGACCTCTAAGGAGTAGATCCTAACATGAGATGAACCATGCAAGGACTGGATCGGGGGAGTGCCTGTGAGAGAGAGCATGTGTGGTGTCCTAGGTGGCATGGCTGGGAGAGCCATCGACTGCAGTGCAAGCTTAGCAGGGAAAGAAGATTGATGGAAGCTCCTGAGATGGCCTTGCAGCCTATAAAGACTCACTCAGACCATCAGGCGGTCCTTGAGTAAAAGTCAGCTTTCAGAAGAGGCCTATGTCAGCCAGGAACAGGCAAGCGTACCTTGTCATCCCTGCCAAGTAGAGTCATTGGCTGTGAATAGCTTCGAGAAAGTGTGAGCCTGGTGCAAACAATGAGCTGAATCTCAGATGGCATCAGCTACAGGCAGTTTTGCTCCCTTATAGTTGGTGGTCTGTGAAGTGAATTCCAATGACTGCTCCAGGAGATGGTCGCTAATTGCCCCAGAATGTCCCATGGGGATCTCAGGCAGCTGCTGTGGAAGTGAGAGGGCTGTCTGTGGAAAGCAGAGATGGATCCCTCCCCAGGTTCCCTAGACACGCACATGCTATGGACACATACACATGGGTTCATGCACATTCACACTATGGGCATATGTACCTTGAGCGCACGCACACACACACACTGTGGGAGACTACGTATTCTGAAAGACACCTTTCTACAAAATAATATGCATTAGAGAAAGTCCCCCACTTCTATGGGTATGTACTGGGAAGACACTGTCATGTTGACCTGGTTATTCACAGCTGGTTTCTATGCAGAGGGTTTGGTTTACATTTTCCCTGGCCAGGAAAAATGTTTAAGCAGTGGGGTCATTTAAGGAATTAAGGGGAAGAAAGGAGAGGAGGAAAAGGAGAGAAGAGCAGACTGAGAGGGAGCTAAGAGTTTCTGATACCCATTACACAGCTGAGAGCTCTTTCTGCCTAAAGCAGAAAGAGACCAGCAGGGCTCTGGTTGGCACAGCCTAATTACCCACACAGAGGCAGCATTGGCGGTTTGGCAGCAGGAACTTCCTGTAGTAGTGACAGTACTTAAGTTTGTGAGATGGCTCTGGGGAGCTTGGTGTGGTCTTAGTGGAGCAACTTCGTGTTGGCCCTTTTGGCCCCGGAGCCCACCTTAGTAGTTTCGCCCTCCCGGATAGGCACAGAGTGGAGTGGAAGAACACACTTTCCCCAGGGCTGGGTGCTGGCTAAACCAGGGAGCCAGGCTGAGCTGGGGAAGATCAACCCAGAGTGAAAGTAACACCACAGGGATATGTCTTGCTCTGCGCATGTTTGAGGAAAACCTTGCAATTCACTCAGCACATGTTTATAGAAACCCTACCAATCTTCATGCCAGGTTCTGCAAACACAATTCATTTTGAGCAAATATAGAGGTCATTCTTGCCCATGTGGGGATACATTTTTAGTTGGGGAGATAAGCATTAATAAATAATCCACCTAAGTGACAACAAATGACAACTACGGCAAGTGCTCTGAAGGGGATATACCCATGGTTGTCACAGAAAAAATGTAGTGGGGGAGGTTTTGTCTCTTCCAGAAAGTCAGAAAGGGGCCCCTGAGGAAGTCCTGCTAGCTGAGATCTAAAGCCTTCAACCTCCACAGAGGGGGGCAACACAGAGACAGCGCACATGCACTGGCTCTTTGGTGGGAGAAAAAACAGTACCTGCAGGACCAGAATACAAAGGGAGGGAGGCCAATAGAAGTGCCGCCCAAAAAGAGGTGCACATGCATGAAGGGCTGGATGAAGGTCTAGTGGATCATTTTAGGCTCTTCATTTTTCTCCCAGGAGCAATAGGAGGCTACTGAAGGGCTTTAAAGTAGAGAAGTAAGACAATGAGATTTGCGTTCTGGAAAAAAAAGTTGTAGCTGCAGAATGGGGCTGAATTGGGGGCAGGATGAGAATGAATGCAGGCAGAATAGGTAGGGAAAGAGATTACTGCAGCATAGACCAGGGTAGTAGAGGAGGGGATGGAGGGGAGTGGAGGAATTCAAGAGAGGATTTGGGGACTAAATAGAAATAACTTGGCAATGACTTCGATGTGGATTGAGAAAGGCCTGACTCCTAGGTTTCTGGCTTGCACATTCAGCTGGATGGGAATGTCTTCACTGACAATGGAAACACTACAGAAGGACCAGGCTTGGGGCAGAGGTGGGACAGGGTCCTTTGGGACACTGAAGAAAAAATATCAAGTAGGCATTTGTACACATGGCTCTAGTTTCTGACTACTAGGGTGAGAAGGTAGCCTCTGTTGCATTGTATTGCACCATCTTTTGCATGAGTTTGTGGGGTTGGAGAGGTGGCCTGGAGACGAGAGTCAGTGGGACCTGGGCAGGAGGGTATTTGCTGCTCTCTCCAGAGCAACTATAGCAGCTTTCTAGACCAGGTACTAGAGTTCGACTGCTCAAGAATTTTTGACACTGAATAAGCAGGGCTTGAAAGAACCCAGTTAACAAAGGATCAGACGGGACCAAGGAGAAGGCTCATGAGTCCTTGACCAAAGAAAGTTCTGAGGCCTAATATTTGTTCTTCCTACCCGAAGTTGAGTTATACACAGGGTACCACTATTGACCTTCGCTGGGATTTGCTTTCCTGGGAATCTGGAGAAGCACAGCGTGTTCCTGTGCATGAACACACTGTTATCTTTGGCTTGGTCTGAGGCTGTAGAACAGTCCAGAAGGTGCTCCTGCCACCTAGAGGACAGAAGTGGAGGTGGAGGCTGGTCTGCTGTCTCCCCCACACTTTGGGGTCACAGAGGATCCATGGGAGGAATGAAAGGAACTGGTTTCTCCAAGAAGTTGTACAAATCAATGTCAACAGGTCAAGCCAGGGTTTTGGGAAGTCGGACATGGGCACTGATACATTTCTTAAAAGCCTGAGGGACAAGCAGATCACCTTCTCCCATAGAACACCCCGGGGGTTACTATCAGAAGGGCAATAATGGGTGGATGGACCATGGGACCATCTGCTTTGTCTGTTTGCATGTATCCTTCATGTTGTTGGCAGGTGACTCACTCTTCCACCAAGGAACAAGGACAGACCTAACCCCTTAATGAGGTAAGTACCTGAGCATGGTGCCTCAGCTCCTACCTCTCCTCTTTAGGGGTCTGTCCACTTGCAAAAAGCATGTATTTTCATCTGCTCAAGAGGTTAGCAGTAAAGACTCTGCCCCTGTGGGCAAGACCTGTGTTTTCCTACTTTGCCTGTGACTGAGTGGATACATTTTATTCTGCAGCACAATTTTAGTAAGCTCATTTAGCATTCCTACTAAACCTTGCTGTCTAATATCAGCATTAAATATTAAATGTGATTTTTCAATCTCCCAATATAGGGAGATCGAAAGGAACAGGAGTGTCACTCATTGGGCTTCCGAAAGTCCCAACAAATAAAGAATACTGTCTGAAATGCAGAGCCTTGAAGATATTTGTATGGCTTTAAAATGTGACATATCCTCCCAGGTGGTTAAGAGAATTCAGCTGCTTAGAGAATTGAACTGGACCTTCTGATTGCCATATCTAATTTGTGTACGAGTATGTAGTAGATAACTTTCTCCCATCAATAAGTGTGAACTCATCACATAGCCTTTCCAATACAGGACAAACCAAGGCAAAACAAACAAAAAAACCCACAAAACTGTATTTGTGCCTTTCCCTGGACTCACAGAATTGCCATATTTTCGATTTGCCCCTCCAAATCCATTTCCACCTTTTTTAGCTGTGCCCTGAGCTGCAGGAGACTTCCTGTATGGGCTGTATCAATGGGCTTCTGTTGGTTCAGCAAGAGGAAGGCACTAGTATGCGGTCAGAGGGTGGGAAAGAGATATGTCAGTGTTTTGACTCCCCTCTTTGCTGGGATGTGGTGGTTCTATTCCTCTACTGATGGGCAAACTCCCATCAAAAGCCTCCTCTTCCACATTACAGCTTTTACTGAGTTCTGGCAACTGCCAGTTCTCTCCTTGACTCTTCAAACCTGGGGGTGGTAATGGCTGCCCACTTTCATCAGTCCCCTGGTGCCTCAGAGTCCCTTCTGATCCCATTTAGTCCTCTACAGATAGTCTCTTCTTTAATGTTCTTTGGTTACCATGCTGAATGCACTCTGTTTTCTGTTGAGACTTGAGTCAGAAATATTCACTACCAAGTGAATTAAAAGCCTTCCGAATTTCTGTCCAAATTCTTGGCTATGTTCACAAATTTCCTGCACCAGTAACTGGTGTACAGCAACCAGGTACTGTCTAGAGAAATGCATCTTTGGAATGCTCTGATCCCTACGTGCATCTCTCCATGAATAGATGTAGTTCATTGGTTGACTTCCTTGAGTCAATGGGCAGGGAGAGCATTTCAGCATTGTGAGAATCGGTGCATTAGAAACACCTGCAGCTCCCCATGACTCAGAACCCAAGGCATTCTAGAAATCTTTAATGCCTATTATATTCAGAGTCTTAAAAAGTTATTAATGTACTTTGGGAGGCCGAGGTGGGTGGATCACAAGTTTAGGAGTTCAAGACCAGCTTGGTCAATATGGTGAAACCCCATCTCTACTAAAAATACAAAAATTAGCCAGGTGTGATGGCAGGTGCCTGTAGTCCCAGCTACTCGGGAGGACTGAGGCAGGAGAGTCACTTGAACCCAGGAGGCGGAGGTTGCAGTGAGCTGAGATCGCGCCAGTGCATTCCAACCTGGGCGACAGATGAGACTCGGTGTCAAAAAAAAAAAAGAAAAAAAGAAAAGAAAAGAAAAAAAGAATTGAGGAAGAGTAACATGAAGTATGCTGAACATTTCTTTAGCAAGAATGTTAAAAAAGTAATGTTTTTATCCCCTTTTGAACCCAGCACTATATGCTATGAATCCGATTTTAGGATTCTTTACTTGATTAGAAAACATTTTACTCTTTGCTGAATGCAAAAATAAACGAAATGTTTGAGTCAGATGTGGTGTATCATTATCAGTTGTTGTCCACAGGGCACCTGATTTGCTTTCATGGTATTCGTTGAGCCTCTTAGAGTCAGGCAGGAGTGAGAACTAAAGGATCATTGTTTTTATTGGACATTTCCCTATTAGACCCCAGTGTGAAGGAGTTTGGCCTTGTGGATTCTGGGAAATTGAGAATAATGCACCTAAATACTATTTATTGTGCACATATTATGAGGCAGATGCTGTACTAGGCATTTTACATATATAACCTCCCAGTATTCCACAGTGCTGCAAAAGATTATTTTCATTTTACAAATGAAGAAACAGAGGATTCGGGAGGTGAAGGGATTTCCCCAAGGAGCTACAGCTAGTGAGTTTTGGTCAGGATTTGGCCCCAGGCTAAATACCTCTAAGCCTCTAAAACATTTATTGAATCTGCCATTTTGGTCCCTTTTTTTCTGGGCAAAGATATTTGAACTTTGTCACAAAGTGGTTATGTGATGTTGGACATGTTTTTCTACCTTTCTGGCTTTAGTTTACTCCTTTGTAAAATAAAGAGGCAGGGCTGAAAGAAATATAAGCTCTACGATTATTTGATATTAATGTTTATATAAAAACATTCCCTGATGATAACGTGTATCAGTCAGGATTTAGAAGTCTCCCAAGTTATTTCACCAGAAATAAATTTAATGCAGGGGACATTACAAAGGTAATGGGAAGGGCTGGAGGAGCAGGTGCCGGGGCATCTTCCAGGAGTGACTTCCAGAACAACCCTGCAGTTAGCAGACTGGAGTATGGGATCTCTAGACTACAGGCAGTGTGTTAAAGCAGAACGATTAAGAGCTTGAAGTCAGACAGGCCTTGAGGACAGCTCCAACTTGCCCACTGATAAGTCAGGCAATGTATATAACTTCTCTGCATCTTAATATTTCAGCTATAAAATAACAAATGTGAAAATATTTATGATAGTGATTAACAGTAGTAGGTAATCAACAGTAGTAGGTAAGTTTTGTACTTTCCCCTCCCCCAGGGACAGAGGTATGTTTATATGAGAATAGATGAAAAAATATTCAGACAGGAACAATGGGAAATAATAATAATGAAGAAGTAAGATGGGACCAGACAATAGAGGGTTTTCCTTAAAACAGAGAAAAGGGCAGGTAAACATCTTGAATTCTGTAGGCAATAGGGGTTGATGGCAGTTTTTGGATGGGGAGTAACATGAGAAACTTGGCGCTTTGGCAAGATAAATATTGCAGCCACATTCAAGAAGCAAGTTGTTCTTACAATGGTTAATATGAGATGAATGCCTTTGCCAGCCTCCTTAAAAGAATGTTCCTTCCAATTTCATGGAAAATGCCCTTTGGGAAACTACTGGAGGAGACTATAGTCCTTATTTAGTGGGAAATATTTAATTGAAACAATGCCACTCACTGTTAAGCTTGGAAGTAGATTTTATTCTCCTAGGTGCAGTATGGTGGACCTGGGACATAATCCTCATGAGTCACTGGCAGAGGGGCTGGGAAATAGAGGGGTAATGGTAAGACAGAGCTCCCTCACTCCAATGACATTGCGTACCCAACAGGTACATGCCTGGGAAGACAGCCAGGGAACAGGCAGCTACATCAACCAAGAAGGCTGACAACATGTTCCATCCCACAACTATGTGGTAATTGCAAAGATGAGAAAACAGCAGAGATCCTCCAACCAGCCCTGGAATGAGTTTAAGGGAGAGAAATCATGCAATCTCCTAGTAACATGGCATCTGTAAATTCACTTAAAGACTTCAAATGATTATAATTCAAGTGACCTTGGACACAGAAAAACAGTTTGTAATACCTTCCAACATCAAGACATTTTAGAGCTAAAATTGACTGTGAAGGGTAGTACTTGCTGAAAGTAGATGCTTAATACGTTTTGAGGGAATGGGTTTTGTGTGTATGTGTGTTTTTTTGTGTGTGTGAGACAGAGTCTTGCTCTTCCACCAGGCTGGAGTGCAATGGTGCGATCTTGGCTCACTGCAACCTCCACCTCCTGGGTTCAAGCAATTCTCCTGCCTCAGCCTCCCGAGTAGCTGGGACTACAGGCACACACTACCATGCCCAGCTAATTTTTTTGTATTTTTAGTAGAGACAGGGTTTCACCATGTTGGCCTGGATGATCTCGATCTCTTGACCTCGCGATCTGCCTGCCTTGGCCTCCCAAAGGGCTGGGATTACAGGCGTAAGCCACCATACTGGACCGGGAATAGGTCTTTTATACCAAATCCCTCATGTTTTAATAAGGTAATTAAAGCCTAGAGGGCTAAGTAATTGACCCAGTCACCAACTAGATAGTGGCAGAGGTAGAACTAGAACTCAAGTCTCCTCACTTTCAATGTAATGTTTTCTCTCTTACTCCATGTGCCATCAGGTTCCTGTTTCTGAAGGAAGTGGATGTATATGTATTGTGGTGCTGTATATGGAGAAAATGTTTAGCTAGTCTTTTTCTGAGATCAAAAGCCATCTTCCTGGGTCTCTGTGAGGTTCTTGGGACCCAGAGGTCTCTATGATAACATCCTGGAGGGGAACCCACTCCTACAATGCACCAAAGAGATCTATACCAAGAACATGGCTCTTACAGATGAGCCAAAGGCCAAGAGCTAGGGAGGGGTTAGCTCAGTGTGCATGGATTTCTTCTGAATTGTAATGGTTTTGGAAAATATTAAACATTTCTTCCACTGGCTTCCTTTGGTTTCAAAACGTGGACACTAGAGAGGCAAAGTGGAGTCATGAAATCCTCTTGGTGGTGAAATCCCCTACACAGGACACCAAGAAAGTGAGAAAGGAAGAGAGAAGAGGAGGAAGAAAGGAGAGAAGATACAAAATAAAGACAAGAGAAGGGGAAGAGTAAACAGATGGACACGTCCCTGCAGCCATCTTTTCCTGGCCACACTCTTCACCAGGAATCTGAAAGCTGGACTCGGACTGAGGAGCTCTGAAGCTGTTTTGAGTTTCTTTCCATAGTTTCTAGGCATCTAATCCATACCAAGGATTCCCATGGGGAAATTGTTATCTCTCAACTCAGTGAAGGCTATTGACAAAGGCCAGTGCTCTTTCTTCTCTGTAGGTAAACAGTGACTCACACAAGCCTGAGGGAGAAAACGCAGCATATCTTAAGAGTTAAGACCTCCCAGCTTCACACTCTGTTATAGCAGCTGCTCCATGCCAGTGGCAGCGTCTTGCCAGAGTTCATTCCCACAGTGGCAACAGATGCTTCACTAAGTGTGGTCCTTGGCTGTAGTACCAGAAGGAGGGACTCCTCTCACAGAGAGTAGAATTTCCTCCTGTGAATCATGGAGACAACTGTTTGCACTTACTTATATCCATGTCTCTTTTAGGTGTCAGGGTCTCTCAGATCTTCCAGTAGTTTCTGTGTTATTCAGTGGGAGGAAGACCTCATAGGACTCTCTCAGCACCACCACAGAGGTCAACTCCCAGCAAGTCTCTAGAACTCTTTGATCAGCAATTCCACATATTTTTATATACTCTAGAGAAAAATCTCATATGTATTCACAAAGAGGACCAGGAGGCTATTCATTGAAGCATTATTTTAATGGAAGAAACTTGAAAACAATGTAAATGTTTATCCATAGGAGATGAAATGAATAAATGTTATTGTAGTCATACAATGGAATACACGTGGTAGATAAAATGAATGAAACACAGCTCAAGTTAGCAATCCAGATGACTTTAAAAAATACAGTAATAAAAAAGAAAAGCAACATATAGCAATATACCATTTAAATAAAGTTTGTAAGGATGCAAAATAATGCCATTTATTATCTTTTGAGGGAGTGAGGAGAGATCTGAAGAAAGTGAGAAAATACGCCATGGAGATATTTGGGGGAAGAGGGCTCAAGGTAGAGGAAAAAGCAAGAGCTTAAGGCCTGAGGTGAAACCTGTTTGATGTGTTTGAGTGAGAATAAGTAGGTTGCTGTGACTGGAGAGTGGAGTATTTGGGGCATAGGGAGTATAGAAAATCAGGCCAGAGAGCTAACCAGTTTTTAGACCATGAAGAACTTTGTAGTTGCCACTGGAAAGCTTTGACCAGGGAATCTGTGGTATAAGGTTTGAAATTAAGCCCCAGTATTATGTGCTGCCTCAACATTTGGAAAAAGTAGGGCCTCAGATGGCCTAATTACAAATTCCCCTCCCAACTATGCTCCCCAAGCATACAGTCCTCTTATCAAATGAACCAGGCGCAGTTACCGCTTCTCTCTGAGAAGTGGATTTCAATTCCTTGCTAGCTTATGAAATCATTCAAACAACCAATCACATCCTCCTGTGGGAACCAGGGGGCACTACACCCTCTTGCTACTGCAGAGCCTGCCTCCCACAGCACCTGATAGTCTACTCTGTTCTCCAGTGCAAACCCTGTGTAGCCAGGTGTGGCATGCAGTGTTCTCCTCCCCTAGACTGTGAGTAGACATGACTAATCAATTGTGTCAGTCTCATCTGTCCAGTGTTGGATGCCATGTGTTTACCATTAGCCATGCCCATAACCCTAAAGCTGGAATCCCTCCCTCGCCAAGGAAGTGAATAGGAGGCAACATGAGTCACGTGATCTGATTCCTGCTTTAAATTGGGATTGCTTTAGTATGTACTATTTGTGCTTAACTATTGAGAATGAACTGTGAGGAGCTAAAACCAAAAACAGGTATGAAGTCATGAAATTATTCAGATATGACAGTGGCTTAGATGAGGGTGGAAGTAGTGGTGGAGAGATGTACTTGGCTGGATTTGAGAAGTATTGTGAAGGCAGAGACAGTGGGATTTGCTCAGAAATAGAATACGAATGGGGAAAAGAGGAATCAATGTTTTTAGCCTCATAACTGGTTGCCATTTATTCATGTGGGGAAAACAGAGAGAATGGCTGTTTTTATAATGATTCTCCCTGTCTTACACAATTTGTTGCACTAATTAAAAATACAAAGGAGAAAGTATACTTCATTTTGTGAGGCTTGTATGGTCTTCATACCAAATCCAGTACAAGAAGAAAAAACTGTTCATTGATCATTTTCACTTACCATGAAGGTGAAAACCCCAAGTGGTAGAAATGATCTACCACAATCATCAAATTTAATTTTAAGATTTTAGATGCAATTTCCTTTATAGTTAGGAATAAGACATGTATAGCTTGGTGTCATTGCCACTCCAACAAAGTACAGGAAGCCCTGATCAATGCATTAAAAACAGGAAGGAAGGAAACCAAATTGTTATTATTTACAGCTATACTACCAGATACAGATCAGATGCATGGGAAACCTGAGAAAATCAGTAAAATATTAAAATTAATAAGGGAGTTCAGCAAATTTGTTAGATTTTAAAACAATATACAAAACTCAGTGTTCCCATAAAAGAGAATAATTTAATATAAAATATAAGATACCATTCATAGTAGCAACAAAAGCTATAAAGTATGTAGACATTAACCAAAGAAAACACAGGATGTTTACAGAGACAAAATTTAAAATTATGAAAGCACATACCAGAAAACCTAAATAAATGGAACTCTAAATACCATATTAACAGCTTGCTTTAGCCTTTAGTTAATTTTTCTTAATCTCTAAATTCAGTGTAATTACAATTAAAATCCCAGAAGGATTTTTTTTTTTTTTTGAGATGGAGTCTCGCTCTGACACCCAAGCTGCAGTGCAGTGGCGCAATCTCGGCTCACTGCAAGCTCCGCCTCCCGGGTTCACGCCATTCTCCTGCCTCAGCCTCCTGAGTAGCTGGGACTACAGGCTACCGCCACCACGCCCTGCTAATTTTTTGTATTTTTAGTAGAGATGGGATTTCTCCATGTTAGCCAGGATGGTCTTGATCTCCTGACCTCGTGATCCGCCCTCCTCAGCCTCCCAAAGTGCTGGGGTTACAGGCGTGAGCCACCGTGCCCAACCCCAGAAGGATTTTTAACATGCAAAACTGATATATAGTGAAAATACAAGAAACATTTTGTTAATCAAGTTAAGTAAATATTGAAAGTGAAGTTCAAAGCAGGAATGTGGGGAGAAAAATTCACCCTATGAGGTAATCAGGCAAATTAGAAAGTCATAATTCTGCAAACCAGCAAAGTTAGGAAACAGCAAGAATAAAAATATGTGCAAAGGTATGGCAAGGCCAATCAAACGAGGAAAACCAAATGGCTAAAATTTATATGAAGAATGTTCTACCACACTGGCAATCAGATAAATACAAATGAAATAAAAAATGATACACCATTTAAAATGCAGAGATTGGTAAAAATTAGAAAGTCAGACCATAACAAGTACTTGTGAGGATATGGGGAGCTGTAATCCTCATACACGACTGGGGGAAGCTTAAAGAGGCATAGCCTTTCTAGAAAGCAACCTGGCAAAACTTGGTGAAATTGTGACTGCACACACACTGTGAGCCAACAATCCAATTCCTGGGCATACAATTCAAATAAATTCAATATCAGTGGGTACAAAGACATATTAGAAGACGCACATCCCAGACTGTTTGTGGTAACAATGATCTGAAGGCAATCCACATGTCTATTGATCGGGGAAATTGATAAGGAAAATATGTGATATAATATATGGAATACTATGAGTTCATCCCACATAATGAACAAGATTTATTTACACAGAGCAACAGGGATGGAATCTCAAAATACAGTGTTGAGTGCAAAAAGAAAAAAAGGATGAGATTAGAAGCTTCATAGCATTTATGTAAATCAAAACCACTGACACTAAATAATGTTATTTTTCAAGGGCATATATGTCTAAATAAACACAGGGAAAGTGGATTGCAAAGACATAGATTAAATACACTGTAGTGAGTGCAGAAAGCAATGGGGGTGTGATACGGGGGATGAAGAGGAAAAAAATGAAAATAATATGAGGGGCTTTACATAGACATAGATGAATGTCGATAATGAGTCATAAAAAGAAGAGTTTTAATGGCTCAATTCTGCCCACCTGAGGGCTAAGAAAGATAAAGCAAAGGAAAGAAAAGAAACAAAAGGTGTGTTGAGAAACCCTTCCTACTGATTCTGTCTCTGTTCTGAAACCTCTGTTCCACTTCTTCAGAAATGAATTAGCCCATTCATTAGGATCCAGCTGAAGAGAAGGTGTCTTCCCTAGGACAGTTGCTTAACTCATTAAGCCTTAGTTTCTTTACCGGTAAATAATGCCCTCACCTTACAGGTCTGATGGTAAATTAAAAGGGTGACCATGTAGGTCCCCAAAAGTGTCTGGTTCAGATAAGTGGCCAGTACCCAGCAGCCATTATTATATGTAAACAAAGAATACTAGACCCTGACAAAATCTGAGCGGTGAATGAGTTAATTCTTATTCCATGAGTGTGGGGCAGGACGACAGGAGGGAGTCTGGGACTTGCCTATAGTCCAGAGATGGGGGGTGGGGTGGGGATTGAAACAAGACCACAGCTCAACTCACTCTTCGTCCAGCTTTTTCCACTACCCCTCATCACCTCCTGGGGCTCAAAAAGATATATCCAAACTCATTTTTTCTGGGACTAAAAGGATTTTTTATTCATAACATGTTTAAATCCATGTAACTGTCAATATTTCTGGCCAATGGAGTGTTGTGAAAGGAATAAACAATACAGAACATAGAAAAGGCTATTTATCCACATCCATGCTTTTTAAACTCTATAATGCTGTTTCCAAAACCTACCAGTGCTTGTCACAGATTAGAAGGAAAAGTGCCTACAGAGTTGGGAAGAGGAAATCACAACACAGATGATTATGGACCAGAGTTTATGTGATGGTTAATTTTGTTTGTCAACTTGATTGGGTCAAAGATACCCAAATAGGTGGTTAACCATTATTTCTGGGTGCATTTGTGAGGGAGTTTCTGGAAGAGATTCGCATTTAAGTTGGTGGACGCCAACTTCATGGTCAATGCCATGAACTGTTTTGAACACATGAGAACAGCCACCAAGGCCATACAATGTCTGGGGACCCAGTCAGGATGAGAATATTGGCTTCAGCCATGATAAAGATAGTGAAAGTTTAAATGGGGGTTAGCATCAAAACAGGATGTTTATAAGAACCCCAAAGCTGAAAATCTTTTAAAAACCCCAAGCCAAAGTCTCGATGATGTCCTGGTATAAGGGGCATTATTATTTAACTAAATATTAATAGATTCCTGTCCTTTTGCCTTACTTCTCTGCTCCCTCTCTCCTTCAGCTATTTTCTAGTATTTTTTCCACACACACAAATGCAGAGCTTTTTGGTACTTGCTTTGTAATCCAGTGCATAGAGATGCTGACTCCCATCTCTAGGGGCAAACAATTGTGCTATGTTTTGTTTTGTTTTTTTCCCAATTGTATGCCAAAGAAAACAAACCTATTCTGTTCTCTGTTTACAATACTGTCTTTGTCTGGCTGGCTGTCTACTGTATCTATCTATCTACCTATCTATCTATCTATCTATCTATCTATCTATCTATCTATCTATCTATCTATGTACCTACCTACCTACCTACCTATTATATACATATTTTTTATTTCAGTAGCCTTAGGAGGTGTAAGTGGTTTTTGGTAACATGGGTGAATTGTATAGTGGTGAAGCCTGAGATTTTAGTGCACCCCTCACCTGAGTAGTGTATATTGTACCCAATATATAGTTTTGTGTGTGTGTGTGTGTGTGTGTGTGAGACCGAGTCTTGTTCTGTCACCAGACTGGAGTGTAGTGGTGCCATCTCAGCTCACTGCAACCTCCGACTCCTTGGTTCAAGTGATTCTCCTGCCTCAGCCTCCCGAGTAGCTGCGATTACAGGCATGTGCCACCATGCCCAGCTAATTTTTGTATTTGTAGTAGAGAGGTGGTTTCACCATGTTGGCCAGGATGGTTTCAATCTCCTGACCTCATGATCCACCTGCCTAGGCCTCCCAAAGTGCTGAGACTACAGGCGTGAGTCACCGCGCCCAGCCCAATATGTAGTTTTTTATTCCTAGCCTCTTTCTACCCTCCCTCCTTCTGAGTGACTCATGTCCATTCAACACTGTCTTTCTAATCACAATTCTTCCTGTGAACTCTGGCTTCTGTTGGCTATCTATTTTAGCCCTTTCAACAGAAATGAAAATACAGAAAGATGTTCAGTTAGTGGGAGGATTGCCTGAGCCTGGGAGGTGGAGGTTGCAATGAGCTGAGATCACGCCACTGCACTCCAGCCTGGGTGACACAGTGAGACCCTGTCTTCAAAAAAAAAAAAAAAAGTTCAATCTTTTTTAGGGTGACAGAGCAAATCTGTAACTCTATGTACACTCAACTACCAGGTACTGATGTCCCAAAATCTCTTCTTGGAAAGAAGGAACCATTTTATTTTCATTGGCACCTATCATAGGATGTTTTCTTCACTACTTAATTTTGACTAACAAAGTTCTTTTCAGGGAAGACACATTACCCTGAAACACCCTTAATTAATGCTAGATTCGGATGTCTATAAGTAGAATTTGTGAACTTTAATAAATATTTAATTATTCTTTCATTTGGGTAAGTGGCCTGACATTTTCAAGAATGGGTGTTAATATGAGTGAGCCTTTTAAATATCGCTTTTTTTGAAGTATTACAGTAAGTGATTGCATAGTAAACGTTGAGAATATGCAACGTCAGGAAGAATGAAAGAAAACTGTCCTAATACTATGCTATGGCTTGGGATAAAATTGAGATATGATGGAAGAAAAATATGTCGATTACAAGATATCTTTATGTGAAATATAAGATAATATATAAAATGGGGCTGGGCATGGGGGCTCATGCCTGTAATGCCAGCACTTTGGGAGGCCGAGGTGGGTAGTTCTCTCAAGCCCAGGTGTTTGAGACCAGCCTGGGCAACATGGTGAGACTCCAGCTCAACAAAAAATATACAAATTAGGTGGGCATGGTGGTGTGCACCTGTAGTCCCAGCTATGTGGGAGGCTGAGGTGGGAGGATCGCCTGAGCCTGGGGTAGTTGAGGCTACAGTGAGCCATGATCGTGCCACTGCACTTCAGCCTGGGTGACAGAGTGAGACCCTGTCTCAAAAAATAAAAGATAATATGCTTATATAAAATGACATTGGCCGGGCGCAGTGGCTCAAGCCTGTAATCCCAGCACTTTGGGAGGCCGAGAATGGGTGGATCGCGAGGTCAGGAGATCGAGAACATCCTGGCTAACACGGTGAAACCCCGTCTCTACTAAAAAATACAAAAAACTAGCCTGGCGAGGTAGCGGGCACCTGTAGTCCCAGCTACTCGGGAGGCTGAGGCAGGAGAATGGCGTGAACCCGGGAGGCGGAGCTTGCAGTGAGTTGAGATCCAGCCACTGCACTCCAGCCTGGGCGACAGAGCGAGACTCCGTTTCAAAAAAAAAAAAATGATATTAACACATCAATTTTATAAATACATATAAAATGATTTATAATATGTATATAACTAAATTAATACATTAACTATTTTTAAGCAGGCGATTCATGATTTTTAGCTGTGTTCCTAGAATTTTTGATGAGGGGAAGGGAGCATTTACTTGGGCAATGGGAGTGTCTCATATTTGACATTGCCTTATTACTAGGGCATATACTGTAGATGCATAAACAATGGTTGAATCCTAACCAAGCTTCCGGGGGGAAGAACAATGAAGACATTCACAACAAATTATTTTCTTTTCTCTGGGTTATCAAGAAAATGTGTTTACCGAACAGTCTTTATCTTGATTCCAGATCCATAGCAAATGATGACTCTTCTCTACGTATGACCATGCTGGTTTGTGAACAAACTCTGGATCATATAAAAATGAGTGTGTTTGAAATACTACTTCAAAAGTAGCCACTTCTGAAGATTCTATACATTTATTAAGAGAATGATAGTCATGGGTCAAACTGCTTGGGAGTGCCTCTTGGAGGACTGCCTTCAAATCATCAGTTCACAGGCCAGACGACAGGGCCAGGCTCCACACTTTATAGATAATCTTTTTGTTTTCTTATTTTTTTTAACCCCAAATGGTTATACTCACACCATTGACTGGATTGGCCTCTGGATGACTTTTGGCTCTTTCCAGAAATCATTAAATTCAATCTCTTCCACTGACTCCCATCCCCCATCCCACCCCAAAGGATGAAGACTTGGCACAGAGTAAGACTTTCAGAAAAATGCTCTGCGGGCTCTGAAGACAATTCTGTGAGAGGAGTTCCAAATGTTTAGAGGAAAAACAAGACAATTAGAGTCAGTATATGACCTCCCAATGAGAATGTGCTGAAAAGAGACAAAATTCCTTAGGGTTTCTAAGTTCTCGGAGATTACTTTTAAAATATCGTTTTATATTCCTACCCCACATTTAAAATATACAGACCTCGCATGCCATACCAGGCAGCCAGATTGAACAAATATCTTCACGTGCTTTCTACTTCAATCAAAATAGAAAACCTTAAGCTTTTTTGTTTTTGAGACTAAGCCTATAAACAAAAGTACAATTTGCAAACCTGCTATGCACATTGGCAAGAACCTATGACAAAAAATGAGTATTTAAATTTGGGTTATTTGGCAAAATAGTGGTACCATCCTTCCAGTAACAATGCTAAACATCAGAACACAAGCAAGCTCGTGATGCAATCAGCACAGGGGTGCCGGATCATTATCTTCAGTTGTTCACTTGCAGAGGGACTGAAAGCTCAAGTTATATAGACTTGCCTCATCTGTAGGCCTGGTGAATACATCTTCCATTTTACGTTTTGGCTCCAGGACATGGCCTTCTCTCCATATATCATCTGCTTGTTTCCTTCTTTGTTGGACAGTTATTTTGTTATGAATTCATAACTCTTCATGTTTTGACACAAGCTCCCAGCACATAAGCTATTCCCTGATTGGAAATAAGGCTGCTTAGAAACTTGTTTTAACTCTTTCAATTCACTAGGGTGTTATTTAGTAAGTTCACTGAGGCAGTAATTTCCCAAATAGAATTAGCTGCCCTTTATATGTTGTCAAATAGCCAACTTTCGAGCTGATAGGAAGAATCCAACAAACGCAGTTATAATGCAACCAAAACCAGTTAAGAAATAAATGACTTTGGGGATTTAAAAAGAGAAAATGAGTCCAGGGAAATTTGCTAATTCTTTTGGAAAGAACTTAAAAATTAAGGAATGAAGGAAAACAAATTAGACTTCACATATTTGGATTTCAGAACAATATTTGATTTAGAAAAGTAACTCTATGGTTAGATTAATTCAAGCCAGATTAACTATTTGAATGCATTTAACTAGTTAATATGCAGTTAATAATGCATTAACTATTTGAATGCATTTAACTAGTTAGTATGCAGTTAATAATGCATGTTAACTATTACAATACATGATTCTAATATGATACTTCTTTGATTCATATTTCCCATTACCTCTGAAGAGTACATATCTCCAAATGGAGTTATTTGGAATAAGTCTTTTACTGTGCAAAAGTTTAGAAAAAAATTTCAGAAATTTATCCCAAAGGAAAACCCAACAGAAACAAAAACAATTTGTATTTGCCCACACTAGTGCATTTCTCTGCCTTCTGCCAGACATTTTTTAGATATTCTCAAATCAAGTTCTCATTTCTGCCTCTGGCATCTCACTACAACAGTACCAGACATTGATATAGTCCTGATAACTTTCAAAAGCTTTCTTTGTACATCATTGGGTCGAATCTGCGCAATTATTTTGTGGGTTTAAATATGCTTCTCTACCTAAATGTAAGCTCCTAGAGGGAAGAACTTTGTCTATCTTGCCTGCTTTTGTATCCTCAGAATTCAGAAAAGTATCTGGTATTTAGAAAATGCCATTAACCATTTGTTGAATTCTGTAGATGAGGAAACTCAGGGCCTACAAAGGAGTAATAATGATGCTTTTGTTTAGCTCCATAAAGTCTTCAGACAGCTGTCTTATTTATTCTGTTATTGTAGAGTTCCATATATTATGAGGACACTGCCTTCCTGTTTTGTCACAATTGCACATTATACACACACACACACACACACACACAAACACGAGTACATATATAGCTGTACCATGATTTTTACTTATGCCTCTTTTTGAGGAATTATATCTCTAAAATCATAAGTGTTGTATGCTAGTTATATTTTTTCCAAATACATGTAAGAACAAATAAATCATTTTATATAGAATTAAAAAGTAGATTAAAAACTGGCCATTGATCGTGTAAAATCATCTCACATCATACAAATTTCTATCCCTACTACATTTGGAGTAAATCTGTTATGTTGGGTCCTTTAAATAACCCCATGAGAGAGGCCACAGGAGGTAAGCAAAGCAGGCTTTGTTAGCTCCAATTTACCAGGGAATAGACTGAGGTGAGTGGGCACAGGGTCACACAACTACTAAGTGTAGATCTAGGACTCTGGCCCTCAAGTCTCCTCACTGCCTGTTTAACATCTTCCACTATCTTCTACCCCTCCTCCAGCATTCCTGGGGAAATCTACAGCTAGCTGGTATTTGCTCTCTCTGTAGATGGCTCTCTGTTCTGAGAGTGTGGCTTAGAGCTATTTGGAAACAATCTTACGAGGATGAACTAGGGACAGAGAGGTCACCTTAGGCAGGTCTTAATTTGTAATTTTATTCAAGGGAGAAAGCACATGATAAGAAATTGTTGCTGAAAACTGTGTCTAATTGGTAATAATGAGAAAAGGGTGGGAAACAATGGAGAGTTGGATGACGAAGGGAAAAAATAAAAATTGGCTTAGAGAAACATGCTCCCTGGAAGCTCATTTGCATGTACTATAAAACCATGTAAGACTAGTTTTGTGCAATGATATTAATCATAAAGTCAATGAGCATACCTACTACAAACCAGGTGTGTCACCTGCATTATCTCATGTATCCTCATGACAGGTGGGTTTCTTGCTTAGAGTAACCTGCTCGGGATCGCACACCTGAGAGGGGGCAGAACCAAACTTTGGACAGTGTCCCTCTGTTCCTTAGAGTGCATTTTCTTTCCTTTTCTTCTGCATGACTGTGTTGATATTAGCTCAGTTGTGATGAAGGGCTCACATTAATTTTCAGTATATGCCTACATTTTGGCCAGCTGATAAATTCAAATAATGCTGTACATTACAAAGTAAAAGTCTACACACGTCCTTTAGGCCAGTTGAGACGGGGAGCTGTGAGGTGTGGTCATGGCGTTGTAGTCCATATTCATCTGAGATTTGGCCTAAGCCTTGGATCACTATGGGGCAACTATAAGATTTTTTTTTCCCACCACCCTACCTGGAGTGGACCTAGGGGTCCTTACTGAACTGTGCAGTAGAGATCTGAAGTTGGCTAAGGTGCCCATGAAATCTTTAGGACTGGTCTAGATGAATAGAATAATCAAATGTCAGGGGGCTAAAGTCCAAAATAAGGCCTTCCAAGGTTGCCATCATCTTGGCCCGTATTTTTTAAAGTGACTTGGAATAATCTTGACACTGGGTTCAAGAAAAGATGACAAAGAGAAGTGCAAAAAGCTGTCCTCCCAGCAGTTATTCTGCCATCTGACAGCTCCTTGTACTTTATGCAGCTCTGAGCTCTCCTCTGCCATTTGGCATTGCATTCTGATGGACTGTAGAAAGTCTAAACAAAACCTTTTCTGCAATTTCAGTCCATCGATCAATCATCAAAAGAAAGTGAAGAGCAAGCTCTCCCAGTGGGAAACTGCTATGGTTTGAGTTTGCTTCACTGAAACTCATGTTGAAATTTGATCTTCAATGTGGTGGTGCTAGGAGGTGAGGACTAGCAGAAGGCGTTTGGGTCATGGGGGCAGATCCCTGACGAAGGGCTTGGAGCCATTCTAGTGGTACTAAGTTCTCCCTCTTGTGAGACTGCATTAGCTCTTGTGGGAATGTTTCCATAACAGCAGGTTGTCATGAAGCCAAGGTGCCCCTTGGGTTTTGCCTCTTGGCACTTGTCTGCTTCTCCTTTCCACCATATTTTGACCCAACACAAAAAGCCTCATCAGAAGTTAAGGAGAATACTGGTGCCATCCTTCTTGTATTTCCCTACCTGCAGAACCAGGAGCTAAGTACACCCCTTTTCTTCATAAATTATCCAGCCTCGGGTATTCTGTTATAGAAACATTAAATGGATAAACACAAGAAAAATCTCACATTTTGCAAGGTCAGAGTAGTTTCAATTGACTACTTATGGAAGAAGTGGAGGAAAGTGAGGATCTCCAGAACTTACAAAAGGCTAGTGGCTCTGCATGGCAAGGAAGAACCACCACCAAACAGTTTGATGTACAGAGTTGGAGAAAAACACATTCTGCACTGAGAGAAGGATGGAGATCGTATATATAAAAGAAATACAAGGCCTCCCTGTGTCTCTTCAGACAACCTTGCCTTGGAAAAGCTAAACTCATAAATAGATGCTCATTTATTAAATTCTCTTATAATTATGTATTGCCTCAGAGTGTGCCTTAATGGTTATTTAGCTAGTTTTTAAAAAACTTCTCTTATTTAGTATTTTTTTTTTTTTTTTTTTTTTAGCTTAAGTTTTTAAAAAGTCAACTGTTCTCATGAGAAGTCTGGTGGTTCTTTTTTGGTGGGGGATGGAGTCTTACCCTGTGGCCTAGGCTGGAGTGTAGTGGCACAATCTCGGCTCACTTCAACTTTCATCTCCTGGGTTCAAGTGATTCTCATGCCTCAGCTTCCTGAGTAGCTGGGATTAGAAACATGTACCAGCATGACTGGCTAATTTTTAAAATTTTTTTAGTAGAGATGGGGTTTTACCCTGTTGGCAAGGCTGGTCTTGAACTCCTGGTCTCAAGTGATCTACCCGTCTCAGCCTCCCAAAGTGCTAGGATTACAGGCATGAACCACCACTCCCAGCCTAGTGGTTCGAATTCAGAAATTATTGGTCCAAGACACCACTGTTCACCTGATTGCAGCCTACCTATCCTCTTTGCGGACAAAGTGCGTGGAAGGAAAGATGAATCTTGATCTTCTAACTTAGGCTAGAAAATGGAATCTAAAATCATAACCTTGCATCAAAGAATTGGTGACTGAAATGTACTCCAAGACCCCCTTGGCCACCCAGTTGTGAGAGGATATTCAGGGAAAACAAGTACCAGTTGGGATCAGTAGCTCTTCTTGTTTGCTTTCACATAAGGGGTTCTAACTGCCGTATTCCCTTAAGTCTCTCCTTTCCCTTGGGATACCAACATTGTTCTTGAATTCTCTATGGTGGCTTTTAAGTTCCCGGCTATAAGCCACCTTTGGTTATCCCAACTCCAACTCCTGGTGGCTTACCTTAGTGGCTGCAGCTGCTGTTACTTCAATTTGATGCTGGAGTTAGATCTTGTTGCCATTTTTGTGCCAATATCATTCCCTCCATTTCTGTGGGGTCCTTTACCACCCTCTCCTTCACGGTGGTACAGGATAGCTGCTTTGCCATAACTGCTGCTGTTTCATGAAGATACAGCAAGGAGAAGGGAAATGAAAGGAGGGAAGAGTGAGGAGAGATCGAGTTTTTGCCCATCGGTGTCACAATTCTTGTTAGGCTCCTCAAAGGTGGTTTTAACTCTCCCAACTTCTTACTGTGGCTATATGCATCACTAGACTCTGTTCTTTTATAAAACACTGTCCTCTTGGGGAATTTTGAAAATGTTCTCTTGGACATTTGGGGCTTTCTACGCAATGTCAAACTCCTAGGCTCTCCTCCCCACAAATAATCTGCGTGATGCCTTGGAACTTTTCCCCTCTTGTACTCCAGGATGAGGTATTGCTCTGCATCTCTTCTCTTGAATTGGTGGTGGTGAGCCTATTGGATCTGTTATGGGGACCTGCCTTCTCATCTTGGGGATGTTCTTTGTTGTAATGTGGGTTTAGCCTCTTGACTTTCCTTTCTGCAACTGTATTGCTTTCAGCATTTTCTGAGCCTCCAGCTGGTGACTCCAATTTGCCTACATAGGAACTGCTTCCTGTCCTCCAGAAATTTCCCAATTCTGAATTCATCTCTGCCCTCTAGAGTCAATAGCAGACCCCTCTTTACAGTAGCTGTTTTCTTGGTTGAGGCTCTGTTGAAATGCAGACAGTCAAAACCTTCCTTTCCTAAATGTGTCAATCTGACCTCCATCACTGGCTTCTCCTGTACTGCCCCTTTCTGCCATCTCTCAGAAGACTGGACCAGCACAGTCCATTTGGATTAACTGGACAAAAGTAATGCCAAAAACCACCACATTAAAGCACGTTTCCCTGCCCTGTCCCCACAACACACCACACCCACATTCGTGCACAAACCAACCATGCTTCATTGTGTGACAGTAGCCAGCAGCAATACTTTAACTTTTTTTTTTTTTTGAGACAGAGTCTCACTGTTGCCCAGCCTAGAGTGCGGTGGTCTGATCTCGGCTCACTGCAACCTCCGCCTCCCGGGTTCAAGTGATTCTCCAGCCTCAGCCTCCTAAGTAGCTGGGACTACTGGTGCACACCACCATACCTGGCTAATTTCTGTATTTTTTTTAGTAGAAATAGGGTTTCACCATATTGGCCAGGCTGGTCTCGAACTCCTGACCTTGTGATCCACCCGCCTTTGCCTCCCAAAGTGCTGGGATTACAGGTGTGAGCCACCACTCCCAGCCAATACTTAACTTTTAAGAATTGGTGGAAGCTCTTTAATTAGGAACATCTAAAACCAGAAGAGATTCCACATCATAAGGAAATAATAACAATTGTGAAATATTAACACTTTATGCTTCTACAAGTCCTTTCACAGTGCTCAAAGGACTTTATGGGCATGCCTACATTTATTCTTTAATTTTAAAAAGTCTTTAATTATGGTAATTTTCAAACACACACAAAATACAGCGGTATCATGAATCCTTATGAACCTAACAACCAGTTTCAACAATTATCCGTTCACAGTCAATCTCATTGACTGTCCTAGCCTCACTGAGTCATTTTGAAACAAATCTCAGCTATTATATCATTTCATCCACAAATATTTCAGTATATATCTTTCAAGGGTAAGCATTCTAAAAATTACATCTGAAAACATTTGAAATAATTCCTTGATGTTACAAAATACACAAGTAATGCTCAAATTTCCCCCAATAATTTCATAAAATTGTTCCCATAGCTACTTTGTTGCAATCAGAACCCAAAAATTTCACTCACTCCATTTTGTTGCCCATCTCAAATCTAGTAATCTATAATTACCTTCCTCTTTTCTTTTGTCTTTTCAATTTAGGACTTGAAGACACCATGTTATTTATTCTGCAGAATTTCCCACTGTCTGGATTTTGCTAATCTCATTTCCATACTGTTGTATATGTTGTTTCTCTGTCTCCTTTTTCCTGTAAACTGAAGATGGATCTAGAGGTGTGCATGATCTAATTCCGGTTCCATTTTTTGTTGTGGTTGTGAATACTTTGTAGACGGTGTTGATGGTGTTGTGTGCTTTCTTCAGGAGGCACATCATTGTTGTTTCTCTTTTTGTGATGTTGGTAGCCACTGTTTATTTTATTTATTTACTTTTTGAGACAGAGTCTCACTCTGTCACCCAGGCTGGAGTGCAGTGGCTCAATCTTGGCTCACTGCAACCTCCATCTCCTGGGCTCAAGCAATTCTTGTGCCTCAGCCTCCCAAGTAGCTGGGATTACAGGCATGCGCCACCACCCCAGGCTAATTTTTGTAGTTTTAGTAGCAACAGGGTTTCATCATGTTGGCCAGCTGGTCTTGAACTCCTGGCCTCAAGTGATCCTCCCACCTCAGCCTCCCAAAGTACTGGGATTACAGGTGTGAGCCACCACATCCAGCCAATTGTTTATTCTTAAAAACTACATACACTCAATTTTTTTTTTCTGAGATAGCATTGTATGGATTTGGAAATATTTTTTAAAAACACTTCCATGTTTATGTGGTCTTAGCCCATTTTCATTCCTATTAGTTATATAACATTCTTTCTTCTAAGCATCAGCTTCCCAAATTTCCATCAATTACGCTAGTGTACCATTTTCTCTAAAATTAGATGGCTCCTCTTGCTTCATTCTTCTTTCCTCCACCTCCTGCCCAACCCCTACTTCCCCAAGGAAAGGAATATGAATGTCTTTTGTGCATTTTATGTACTTCTTTTAGAATATTGTCTTGTTTTTACATAATTTCCTTCTACCTGTCTCATAGAGACTTATTTTCCAGACCATTAAACTTGCCTTCCTTTTCTTTCTCATTTTATTTTTTATTTCTCATTTTTATTTTTATTTTTTCCTGCTCCCAGCATTCACAATATATGTGTGTGCTTCACTTTCAGCTGCAGGTGTCTACTGTTTCACAGATTAGAGGTCTTGACTCAGCCCTTTCTTTTGTTTGTCTCCAGCTTCTGGTATAATCCAGGCAATGTTGACCACTCCCTCCTTACTGAGGCCAACTTCATTTTCTAGGCAGCTCCCTCTCCTGGTTTCCCTCCTCCCTCACAAATCACTCCTTCCTGGTCTTCTGCAGGGTCACCTGTCCCTCAGCCCATTCTTGTAACGCTATCAGTGCCCAAGTCTTTGTCTGTGGCCCGCTTCTCCTTTCACATGATGCTAAGTGATCTCACCTACCCCCTTGGCTTCAACCACCAACATAGGATGATGCCTCCCAATAACAGACTTTTAGCCAAGTCTTCTCTTCTTAGATCTAGGATATCATATCTAACTCCTTGCTAGAATTCACTCCCAGACCATTTCTCCTCAGTAGATACAAATAGAACCCATCATGTCTCATTTCTAACCTTCCACCTTCCTCCCCTGCCTCATCCTCTAGCACTGTGAAGTACATCATTATCAACCACAGTCATCAAATCAGAAACTGGGCTCCTTCTGGATTCTTTCCTCTACTATCAAGACTGACCAATCACCTTTCATGCTGACTGCCTCCTATTCATGCTTTCTCATACAGTCCCCTGATATGATTTGGCTCTGTGTCCCCATCCAAATTTCATGTTGAATTGTAATCCTCAGTGTTGGTGGAGGAACCTGGTGGAGGTGATTGAATCATGGGGGTGGATTTCTTTCTTGCTGTTCTCATGATAGTGAGTTCTTATGAGATCTGGTTGTTTCAAAGTATGTGGCACTTCCCCCTTAACTTTCTCTCTCTCCTGCCACCATGTGAAGATGTGCTTGCTTCCCCTTTGCCCTTCTGCCGTGATTGTAATTTTCCTGGGGCCTCCCCAGCCATGCTTCCTGTACAGCATGTGGAATCGTGAGTCAATTAAACCCCTTTTCTTTATAAATTTCCCAGTCTCAGGTAGTTCTTTATAGCAGTGTGAGAACAGACTTATACATCCCCCTTTGCCATGTCTATTATCTCATTATTGCCTAACTTATTTTCCTGCTTCCTAAATTATGCCCTTTCCATCCATTCTTTACACTGCTGCCAGAATAATCTTTCTAAAATAATGTGTCTGAGTTACATAGGTTTTCCATATAAAGTCCAACCTCCTTGATAGGGCAGTCATCATCCAACCTTTGGCCACTGTGTCTCTAGTCCACACTATGCATGCCCCAAAGATCCTGTGCAGTAACACATGTCAAATTGCCAATAGAGGGCCTGACTCAACATTTAGAAGCTATGTTCAATTTTCAGCCTGGAGATTTGGTCTTCCTCTTATTTCATATGCCACTTCATGCTGCTATGTATTTGTCTCCTATCCTTCCACTCCTCTTGGCCCCTTCTTCCCCTTTTCCACCTAAGCAGTGCCTATTTATCTTTAAGCCTCAACCTAACTAACCTATTTCCTTGAAACCTTATATAGTTAAACATCTCTTCTTGGTGCTCCTGAGGGTCCCTCATTTGCCACTGTCACGGCCCCTATGTTTAGTATTTGTATTAGTTTGTCCTTGCACTGCTATAAAGAAATACCTGAAACTGTGTAATTTATAATAAAAAGAAGTTGAAGTGGCTCATGGTTCCACAGGCTCTACAGCAAGCATGGCTGGGGAGACCTCAGAAAACTTAGAATCCTGGCAGAAGGTGAAGGGGAAGTAGGCACGTGTTGCATAGCTGTAGTAGGAGGAAGAGAGAAGGGGGCAGGGCTGCTACACACTTTTGTTGGTTTTTGAGACAGAGTTTCGCTCTTGTTGTCCTGGCTGGAGTGCAAGGGCACAATCTCGGCTCACTGCAACCTCCACCTCCTGGATTTAAGCGATTCTCCTGCCTCAGCCTCATGAGTAGCTGGGATTACAGGCGTGTGCCACCATACCTGGCTAATTTTGCATTGTTTTTTTTAGTAGAGATGGGGTTTCTCCATGTTGGTCAGGCTGGTCTCAAACTCCCTAACTCAGGTGATCTGCCTGCCTTGGCCTCCCAAAGTGCTGGGATTACAGGCATGAGCCACTGTGCCCGGCCTGGTGCTACACACTTTTAAACAATCAGATCGCATGAGAACTCACTATCACAAGAACACCAAAGGGAAAGTCTGCCCCCATGATCTAATCACCTCCCATCAGGCCCTCCTCCAACAATGAGGATTACAATTCAACATGAGATTTGGGTGGGAACACAAATCCAAACCATGTCACTATTGGCTTACTTGGTTCATCTATAGGAAGCCATGGGTGGTAGGTCATGAGCTTAAATTTTTGTATCTCCAATAACAAACAGTGCTTGGCCCACTGTGAGTATTCAATAAAGGCAAAAACGAATAAAGCCCAGTCATTTCTACTGCTCCACATTCATGGCGAGTTCAGTCCTTTATCATCTCTACCTGGACAAATTGAATTGCTTCCACACTGGTTTTCCTGACTTCAGTCTCCATTCTGGTAATTTATCTACTAGCTCTGATCCTGTCCTTTTGCCTCCTAAAGATCCAGCACTCCACAGTTCTGATAAGACTCCTCAGCAGGGCCTGTGTCTGTTGAGAGCTGAGACTGTTGTATTGTGCATATTAATGGTATGGAGGCAGAAAATTGGTCGAGAAACACTAGCCTATAAAATAAAATCCAGATTTCCCATTGTGGCCTCTATAATGTCACATCATTTTGTTTCCCTTATAGCTTCCAAACAGCCTTGGATGCAGCCATTCCAGACTTTCACATTGTCACCTCAACCAAAATGCCCTCAGCTGTCCTGCATTCATGCACTTTGCTAAGAAGGCACTTTAGAAGCCTTGAATTCCATCCTCAGTTCTTCCTTCAAGATCTGGCCAAAAACCACCTCCTCTCTGAAACCTTCCTTGACACTCCCCATGGTCCCCTAGCATGATACAAATCTCATCACTCCTCTATTTAAAATTCAGACTCTGGCAGGGTGCAATGACTCACGCCTGTAATCCCAGCACTTTGGGAGGCCAAGGCGGGTGGATCACTTAGGTCAGGAGTTTGAGACCAGCCTGGCCAACATGGTGAAACCCCATCTCTACTAAAAATACAAAAATTAGTTGGGTATGGGGTGCATGCCTGTAATCCCAGCTACTCTGGAGGCTGAGGCATGAGAATCGCTTGAACCTGGGAGGCGGTGTTTGCAATGAGCCGAGGTCACACCAATGTACTCTAGCCTGGGTGACAGAGTGAGACTCCATCTTAAATTGATTAATTAATTAATTAAATTAAATTAAATCCAAACTCCTATTTTAGTGAATAAAATCCAAACTCCTGTTTTAATGACTACATTTTAAGTTTATTCAACTCTGTATCTTACAATAAACAGTGGTGTTACTATCACTCTCTCCTTCACTGGGGTATAACATCCTTAACCACGATGGAAGACATTTATCTGAACCACTTTTGCAATGTTACTCATGCCCAATCCCTCCTCTAGGCCCAAGCACCCAGCACTGTTACTGGAATTCATGATTCCCCTTATCTGTGAATGTGAATCCCAAAAATATCTTGCTTCTCCTCTCCTTCCCACAGTGGGCCCTTGCCCTTATCTTGCTTTGAATTCCTGAATTCTTTACATTTTCTTGAACCAGAATTTTCCTCTGCTGGCAAAGAAACATTCTACTCTAATCCTTTTGGAAGCATTGTCATCATAGCATGGTCAAGATTTCTTCCATCTCGTTCCCCTACGTGCTTCAGATGCCATGTCGGTTTCCTCTAAGAAGCCAAGCATACCCTGCTTATATTTTGAACTGTTCGTATCTCTCCATGTTTGCTCTCATCCCCATCCCAACACCTTCATCATCCTTTTTAGATCTTGACTCTTTAAAAATTTCTATCTTCCATCCATTCCTGTATTGTCTCCCCAACAAAAGAATGGGAAACAGGTTTCTCTTCTCTGATTAAAACACCCTGTTCCAGATAAAGCCCTGGCAACAGCATTCCTATCTTCTTCACCAGGATGCAAATGTTATCATTGCCTTTAATCACATTTGTTTTATTGCATTCATAAAGCAATAAAACGTTTCAATCCACACACTATGCAAACAGTTGGCTGCAGCCAGCTATAACTTATGAAGATAAAAACTTGTTCCAGAGCTATTGGATGGGGCCAGTTTGGGCTGCAGAGGACATTACTCCTGTCATTTTCTTTTTGTCTCACCTTCTTCCAAAGTGTTCCTCTCTTGCCTTAGCTTTTTCCAAGTTTGCTTTTGCATCATGCTTCCTGTCCATTTGGATTTTAATTGGGCCTTGCTTTCCCTTTCATTCTCCTTAAATTTGCTTCTGCTTTGCACATCTCAGACTGTGCTGGGGTTACTTGGCTCAGGTCTCTTGCTGCGTATTCACTGTAGATTTGGTGTGGCCCATTAACTGCCATTGTGTCTGCAGAGGGAGGACAGCATGCAGGTTAAGTGTCCTGGTCCGGGCATCAGCCTACATTGGGTTGTTCTGCCCTTTTCCAGTTGTGTAATCACAGGCCAGTCATTTAACATCTCTGAGACCCAATTTCCTTATCTGTAAAGCAGGTATAATAGTAGTATTTAGTGCATAATGAACATTAATGGTAGCTGTCATTTGTATCAACTCTTTGGACTCCAGCTAGGCTTATGGAACATGGATCTTTCCTCTCATATTTGTGTAACTATATAGGTCTTTATTCATTCCCTCTGCTGCCATTTTTTAAACAGGCACATGTGTGTGTATGTGTGTGTATGTGTGTGTGTGTGTGTGTGTGTGTATGTGTGTGTGTGTATGTGTGTGTATGTGTATGTGTGTGTGTGTGTGTGTGTGTGTGTGTGTATGGGGGTATGGGGTGTCCCTGGCAATGCCAAAAAAGCGTGGATTGTATATCTATTCCTGCCTTGAGTATTTGAGCCATAGACCCAGGGGTTTGTGAGGTTTTGGGGCCTATCCATAAGCCCTAAAACCACCCAGGAAGCCTTTGGGATATTTGTGATTGGTTGGTGAGATCCCCTGAGAGTGTGCGGGGCTAACCCAGCTGGGTTAGCAATAGGGGAAACTCAAAGCCGTCGTTTCCCAAGCCCATGGACTTTTCACATGGTCTGCTCTAATGGCACATTTTCCTAGAGAAGCTCGGAAGCCTGACGCTGCAGAGCCCATGTGCATTTCACGTGGAGCTAGGTGACGAGTTGGTCCAAACCACAGGCCTGGGCTCTGGAGACAGGCGAGGGAGGGAAATCTGTGTCTACTGAAGGCAGTAATTCCCTTAAGCTGGCCTTGAGCTTGGGGACGAGGATCAAAATTGGTGCCAGCCAGAGCCAGGTCTCAGCTAAATCTAAATAAGAGACATTAAATACCTGCCTTGGAAAAAATTCTTGAAACTAGGAACTTGAGAGAAGTAATTCCTGGTTTCACCCCGAGTCTGAGGGTAAGGCTGGTCTAGACTGTCACTACTGGTTTACACAGGTGACCTCTGCAGCCCCAACCCACCATGTGCAGAAGCTTCCAGCCTTGCTGCTACTCACTTCAAGCCCTGCTTAACTCTATTGACTTCAATGAATTTGTGAGCCTCTGAATGGGAGCAGTATCTCCTTTTTAGTAAAAAATAAATAAATAAAATAAACAGGTCCTGCTGGCTTAGAGGAATCCCTGTGAGCTTCCAGGAACCAACGTTCCCTGACTTCATTTCATTTTCAGGAGGGAGGCCGAGCCTGTGTGAAATAGAGGTGACTTGTTTGGACACCATCTGGTTTGTGTAAAGTTAGCAGGAGTGGGCCCACTGGGTCAGCAAGGGCTACTGAGAAACTGTCGTGGCCAAGGAGGAAGAAAAACACCACCACTTCTATATTAAAGGGAGAGAAAGTATGGGCTGCAAGTGAGAAATGTAAAGTCAGCATTATTGAATCCCCAAATATTTTTATAGGGGGGTTGAAAGCAAAAAATTTACCAAAAACTCCCCACAGGCCCAAACAAAGCCACAGTGTGTTCCCATTTACCGCCAGCCTGATAATCACACCCTTCGCATCTTTTACAGTTAGGCTGTGAACTCAGTGAGTGCAAGGCACTTCCTATAAACAAAGGCTAGCAGAGATAGCATTACCTTCTTCCTCCTCGTCCCCCATCTGCAGAACAAAGGGGTCAAGCAATGGCTTAACCTTTTGTGTTCATTAACATTTTGGCTGCCTGTTGCAAACTAAGAGCCAGCGATAAACGACAAATGAACTGGTAATTAGAAGTCAGGAAGGGAAGCTTCCAAGCAGGCAATGGGCGGGTCTGTGTCAGACCCAATCATCCCCAAAGCTGGATCTGTAAACTGAAGCTGGGGTTGCTATCGCCTCGGAGACAGCGAAGCTTGACTCTCCATAGAACACAGCACTGCTCTGCCCACTGAGCCCAAAGCAAGGGGGCGATGATTTCTGGAAGATGGTGTTTGGTGTGTAAGATGGTAAACACTTAGAATTCTAACTCAGAGTCAACTGTGACAAAAGAATCTGATGCCGCTCAGGACCCTTGCCTCCTCTCCTGATCTTTGCTGGAGAGCAAACCTTTTCATTTCATTCTCTTTCCTGTTCATTTTATGAACCTTCCTCCTACTCCTCAGAGTTCAGCTCAGTTTTCCCCGGTCTCCCTACTTTTTCATTCTGCAGTGTTCTCACTCACCTCTGAACTTGAAACCCTGAGTGACGTGGCTCTTGCTTGTGATCACCTTAGTGTTTCTGGGGGTCTTGTTTGTTACCTACATTTTACCATAAGGGAAAACCATTTGTTTCCAAATTCCCTGACCTCCTTTTCCACCTCACTTGCCAAGGTTCATGAAGGCAGCTACTTAACTGAATATCTCAGTATATCTGCCTTAGCCTATAAGATATTAAACATTTGAAAAACAGCTGAGTATCTTCTCAACAAAATGTTAGCTTTCTGTATTCTCTCCCTCTCTCAAGGTCAAGCATGGGTTCTGTTGCATCCATTAATTTATCTGCCACTATCCAACCAGCACTTTTCTGTCCACATTATTCTTTGCCTCTTTGATGCATCTTGTCTCATAGGTTCTAGCAGGTGTTGGGATCCTAAGAGGTCTTCTAGTCACCTCTCCAGCAACTCCACAGAAGCTGACCATCTGGCTGCTGCTTTGCTATTTGTGACTCCATAAGGTATAGAATTATGCTGTGATAACTGTTTTCTGTGGGTATACAAATTTTGGGTTTTTAGAAAACTGCATGCCTGGGGTTATCAGTTTATATCACACATAAGGATCACCAGGACAGTCATTAAAATATATAGATTCCCACCATCACTCACAGAAATGTTATTTCCTTGGAGTCAGGCCTAGGAACCTGGATTGGAGGACTGCGTTTTGAAAAAGTTACTCGCAAGCTATTTATGTAGACAGGTCTTAAAACGTTTCTGTGTCATCCATGGTGGTTGACAGAGCTGAGCTTGGGGAAGATGGCTGCCTTAGAAAGACTCATCAGATCATTGATTACAATAAAGTAGGATCCTCCACTAAGCTAGTCGTCTGGGCCAACCTATCTTCTACTGCAGAGTCCCAAACATTCACCTGGAATCCAGACATTAAATGACCTCCACAAAGCACATCAGGAAAATCCCTTAAATTCCAAGCTAATTGACAGAGATTCCAGGGATAGTTAGCAAATACTTTTCTCTTCTCTACTGAGAAATAGCAAGAACAATAGTTTGGCTTTCAGCCTACCCAGCAAATGTCACTCCACCAAGGTTCCCTGTAACTTTTCAGCCTCTTAATACAACATCTAGGAGAATAGAGTTTCTTTAGAATAAAATTCGAAGCATAAAAGAGAAAATTTTATGTTACTTGGAGGCAGACCATTCAGATGTTTTGAGTTAATTTGGCACAGCTGAAAGAATTTTCACACTTGCAAAAATATCAAAGATCGTTTTTGGCCTCCAAAGAGCTGAAATATAGCTCTGTTTTCAAACTCTAATGAATTTGTCATGAACACCATTACTTGTAATTATTGTGTTTCTGGAAGACTAAAAAAATGAAGTTTGATCCAATGTAATAACAGATTTCAGAATTCTGGAATTAAAACAGTGCTAGACATTACCTAGTCCAGTTCTAACTTTTAAAGTTGAGGAAGATAATCCTTTGTCTTATGTTTCTCATTAACAAAGTAATATTGAAAACCACAGTTCCCAAAGGCTACTTTATTCCAGGTATGAGATTTAAGCAAAATACCCATGAAGTAGACATAGGACAACATAATTTAATGTAGCTTTAGCACAGTCAGATATTCTATGAACGCAAGTTGATAGAGAATATAATAGAGCAGAAAGAATGTTAGATTGGGAGACAGAAGGCATGGGGGTCAATGTCCTATCTTGGCCCTGTAGAAATGTCAAGATGTTTGGCATGCCATGACTCAGCTTTAGTGTCTTCTGCAAAATTGAGGTAATAATGTGGGCTGTTTTAAGTACGAAGTCGAGCGATGTATGTGAAAGTACATATTGTCCTAGTCTGTTTTCTGTTGCTACAACAGACTACCTGAGACTGGATAATTTATAAAGAAAAGGGATTTATTTAGCTCATAGCTCTGGAGGCTGGGAAGTTCAAGATTGGGCAGCCATATTGGGTGGCTTCTGGTGAGAGCTTTGTGCTGTATCAAAAACGTGGCAGAGAGCCGGGCGTGGTGGCTCAAGCCTGTAATCCCAGCACTTTGGGAGGCCGAGACGGGCGGATCACAAGGTCAGGAGATCGAGACCATCCTGGCTAACACGGTGAAACCCCGTCTCTACTAAAAACTACAAAAAATCTAGCCGGGCGACGTGGCGGCGCCTGTAGTCCCAGCTACCCGGGAGGCTGAGGCAGGAGAATGGCGTGAACCCGGGAGGCGGAGCTTGCAGTGAGCTGAGATCTGGCCACAGCACTCCAGCCTGGGTGACAGAGCGAGACTCCGTCTCAAAAAAAAAAAAAAAAAAAAAAAAAAAAAAAAAAAAAAAACGTGGCAGAGAAACAGAAAGGGAACTGGGTGTATATGAAAGAAGGGCAAAACACAGGAACCAACCTCACTTTGTAACAACCTACTCTTGAGGGAACTCATCCACCCAATATGAGTTTTGGTGGGGACAAACCATATTCAAACCATAAGAATCATTAACTCTCAAATTCTATTATCTCATTGATGAAACAATATGCATGGAGATTACATTCAGTTGGTCTGCTTAGAGTTAAATCTTTGTATCTCCTTGCTTTAGTTTCTTCTGCCTAGATACCAGTCTGAATCTTTTTTTGATCCTGCTTTTTTTGATGGCTTTTTCATCTTCTTTGTTCTCACCCTGTCCAAAAGAGAACTCCTTGGTCAAGTGATGCCCATCTCCAATCTGGATTCAGAAGAGGAGAGCACAACCCTGCCTCTTCCCATTCTGTCTCCCAGCACCTATATGTTTCTCCAACTAATAGCACTTCCCTGGGTGTTTATCGAACTGTATTGAAGGAAACAGAATAGAATAAAAAATAAATTAGATTGAATTCCTGAAAAGTGAATTTGACTCTTCCCTTCCTGAACTCTGGGCTGCCTTGAGGGAAGACCAGCTAAGAGGGTCTCATCTGAGTTTTACCCATTGCTGAAGTAAACTGGGGGAAAAAATTTCTTTTTTAAAAGAAAACTGAACTCTTCCCAGGTCTGCTGTCTACTTTTCCCAGCAGAAAATGGTTCTCTCTCTTCTAGAAAGAAGTGAATAGGTCTCCCACTTGGGTGATGACACTGATTTACCACATTTTTTTTTTTTTTTTTTTTGCAAACTCTCTTTATGCGCAAACTAAAATCTTTATTATTATTATTTTACTTTGGTAGCTCTGAGGTTTTTCTAACAACCATGATGAGGAGGTTCCTAGAAAAAGAAGACAGCAACTTGGAGTAATTGTTTTTCTGGTTTGCTTTTGTTGTCCAGTCTAGAAACTGTGGCTCTTGTCACATTCCTAGCTGCTAGTCTGGGTCAACTCCCCCCAAAAGGAGGCTCTGATTTAAGCATTACCACAGTACAAACAGAGCTCAGCCAAACCTCCAGTGGCAGGTATAAAACATCGACTATGTCTGAGTCAAAAATGTTGCAAAATGTATAAATGCCACCAAGATGTATCAGCTTTTCCAACTGGACTGGGTTTACCACAACAAGGGTTGGGTATCAGATTGTGATCTCTGCTTTGAGATCTCAAGTTTTGACCTGTGTGGTGAACTCCTCCACCTTTTGCCATACATGAAATATTCTGAAATGTTATAGGATGTCCTACGTGCTGGCAATTCTCATAGCCTCCTTAAGATAAAGTCTTCCCACTGAGCTAGCTGCAGGAGTTTCCCCGCCCCCCCCCCCCCCCCCAGTGGCACCTGTAACACCAGGAAAACAGAACCATTTACTCCTCTGGGAAGGGGGCTGAAGCCAGGGAGCCAAGTGGTCTTGCTCAGTGGATCCCATCCCCATGGAGCCCAACAAACTAAGATCCACTGGCTTGAAATTCTTGCTGCCAGCATAGCGGTCTGAAGTTGACCTGGGACACTCAGGCTTGGTGAGGGTAGGGGCATCCACCATTACAGAGGCTTGAGTAGGCCGTTTTCTCCTCACAGTGTAAACAAAGCTGCTGGGAAGTTCAAACTGGGTGCGGAACCCACCGTAGTGCTGCAAAGCCACTGTAGTCAGACTGCCTCTCTAGATTCCTTCTCTCTGGGCAAGGCATCTCTGAAAGAAAGGCAGCAGCCCCAGTAAGGGGCTTATAGATAAAACTGCCATCTCCCTAGAACAGAGCACCTAAAGGAAGGAGTGACTGTGGGTGCCACTTCAGCAGACTTAAATGTTCCTGCCTGCTGGCTCTGAAGAGAGCAGAGGATCTCCCAGCACAGTGCTCGAGCTCTGCTAAGGGACAGACTGCCTCCTCAAGTAGGCCCCTGAACTCCATGCCACCTGTCTGGGAGACACCTCCCAGCAGGGGTTGACAGACACCTCACACAGGAGAGCTCCAGTTGGCATCTGGCGGGTGCCCCTCTGGGATGAAGCTTCCGGAGGAAGAAGCAGACAGCAATCTTTGCTGTTCTGCAGCCTCTACTGGTGATACCCAAGCAAACAGGGTCTGGAGTGGACGTCCCACAAACCCCAGTAGACCTGCAGCAGAGGGGACTGACTGTTAGAAGGAAAACAACCAGAAAGCAATAGCATCAACATCAACAAAAAGGATGCCCAGATACAGAAACCCCATCTGAAGGTCTCCAACATCAAAGACTAAATATAGATAAATCCACAAAGATGAGGAAAAACCAGCTCAAAAAGGCTGAAAATTCCAAAATCCAGAATGCCTCTTCTCCTCCAAAGGATCACAACTCCTCACCAGCAAGGGAACAAAACTAGATGGAGAATGAGTTTGACGAATTGACAAAAGTAGGCTTCAGAAGGTAGGTAATAAGAAACTCCTCCAAGCTAAAGAAGCATGTTCTAACCCAATGCAAGGAAGCTAAGAACCTTGATAAAAGGTTACAGGAACTGCTAACTAGAATAACCAGTTTAGAGAAGAACATAAATGACCCAATAGAGCTGAAAAACACAGCACAAGAACTTCACGAAGCATACACAAGTAGCAATAGCCAAATCAATCAAGCAGAAGAAAGGATGTCAGAGATTGAAGATCAACTTAATGAAATCAAGTGTGAAGACAAGATTAGAGAAAAAAGAATGCAAAGGAACAAACAAAGCCTCCAAGAAGTATGGGACTATGTGAAAAGACCAAACCTACGTTTGATTGGTGTACCTGAAAGTGATGGGGAGAATGGAACCAAGTTGGAAAACACCCATCAGGATATTATCCAGGAGAAATTCCCCAACATAGCAAGACAGGCCAACATTCAAATTCAGGAAATACAGAGAACACTACAAAGATACTCCTTAAGAAGAGCAACCTCAAGACACATAATCATCAGATTCACCAAGGTTGAAATGAAGGAAAAAATGTTAAGGGCAGCCAGAGAGCAAGGTTGGGTTACTCACAAAGGGAAGCCTATTAGACTAACAGTGGATCTCTCTGCAGAAACCCTACAAGCCAGAAGAGAGTGGGGGCCAATATTCAACATTCTTAAAGAAAAGAATTTTCAACCCAGAATTTCATATCCAGCCAAACTAAGCTTCATAAGTGAAGGAGAAATAAAATCCTTTACAGACAAGTAAATGTGGAAAGATTTTGTCACCACCAGGCCTGCCTTACAAGAGCTCCTGAAGGAAGCACTTAAGAAAAAACCAGTTCCAGCCACTGCAAAAACGTACCAAATGGTAAAGACCATTGTCACTATGAAGAAACTGCATCAACTAATGGGCAAAATAGCCAGCTAGCATCATAATAACAGGATCAAATTCACACATAACAATATTAACCTTAAATGTAAACGGGCTAAATGCCCCAATTAAAAGACACACACTGGCAAATTGAATAAAGAGTTAAGACCCATTAGTATGCTGTATTCAGGAGACCCATCTCACATGCAAAGACATGCATAGGCTCAAAATAAAGGGATGGAGGAATATTTACCAAGCAAATGGAAAGCAAAACAAAGGCAGGGGTTGCAATCCTAGTCTCTGATAAAACAGACTTTAAACCAACACAGATCAAAAAAGGCAAGGAAGGGCATTACATAATGGTAAAGGGATCAATTCAACAAGAAGTGCTAATTATCTTAAATACACATGCATCCAATACAGGAGCACCCAGATTCATAAAGCAAATTCTTAGAGACCTACAAAGAGACTTAGACTCCCACACCATACTAGTGGAAGACTTTAACACCCCACTATCAATATTAGACAGGTCAATGAGACAGAAAATTAACAAGGATATTCAGGACTTAAACTCAGCATGAGACCAAGTGGACCTAATAGACTTTTACAGAACTCTCCAACCCAAATCAACAGAATATACATTCTTCTCAGCACCACATAGCACTTATTCTAAATTTGACCACATTATTGGAAGTAAAACACTCCTCAGCAAATGCAAAAGAATGGAAATCATAAACAGTCTCTCAGGCACAGTGCAATCAAATTAGAACTCAGGGTTAAGAAACTCACTCGGCTGGGTTCAGTGGCTCACGCCTGTAATCCCAGCACTTTGGGAGAGCTGAGGTGGGTGGATCAGGAAGTCAGGAGATCAAGACCATGCTGGCCAACATGGTGAAACTCCATCTCTACTGAAAATACAAAACTTAGCTGAGCATGGTGGTGCATGCCTGTAGTCCCAGCTACTCGGGAGGCTGAGGCAGGAGAATCACTTGAACCCAGGAGGTGGAGTTTACAGTGAGCCAAAATCATGCCACTGCAGTCCAGCCTAGTGACAGAGTGAGACTCTGTAAAACAAACAAACAAAAAACAAACAAACAAACAAAAAAAACAACCTTACTCAAAAACGCACACAACTACGTGAAAACTGAACAACCTGCTCTGAATGACTATTGGGTAAATAACTAAATTAAGGCAGAAATAAATAAGTTCTTTGAAGAATAAAGACACAATGTACCAGAATCTCTGGGACACAGCTAAAGCAGTGTTTAGAGAGAAATTTATAGCACTAAATGCCCACACGAGAAAGCAGAAAAGATCTAAAATTAACACCCTAACATCACAATTAAAAGAACTAGAGAAGCAAGAGCAAACAAATTCAAAAGCTAACAGAAGACAAGAAATAACCTAGATCAGAGCAGAACTGGAGGAGGGAGAGACATGAGAAACCCTTCAAAAAATCAGTGACTCCAGGGGCTGGTTTTTTGAAGAGATTAACAAAACAGATAGACTGCTAGCCAGACTAACAAAGAAGAAAAGAGAGAAGAATCAAATAGACTCTATAAAAAGTGATAAAGGGGATGTCGCCACGGATCCCACAGAAACACAAACTACCATCAGAGAAAGCTACAAACACCTCTATGCAAATAAACTAGAAAATCTAGAAGAAATGGATAAATTCCTGGACACATACATTCTCTCAAGACTAAACAAGGAAGAAGTCAAATCCCTGAATAGATCAATAACAAGTTCTGAAATTGAGGCAGTAATTAAGAGCCTAACAACCAAAAAAAAAAAAAAAAAAAGCCCAGGACCATACGGATTCACAGCCAAATTCTACCAGAGGTACAAAAATGAGCTGGTATCATTCCTTCTGAAACTATTCCAAACAACAGAAAAAAAGGGACTCTTCCCTAACTCATTTTGTGAGGCCACCATCATCCTGATAGCAAAACCTGACAGAGACACAACAACAACAACAAAATAATAAAATTTCAGGCTAATATCCCTGATGAACATCAATGCAAAAATCCTCAATAAAATACTGGCAAACTGAATCTAGCAGCACATTGAAAAGCTTTTCTGCCATGATCAAGTCAGCTTCATCCCTGGGATGCAAGGCTGGTTCAACATACACAAATCAATAAATGTAATCCATCACATAAACAGAACCAATGACAAAAACCACATGATTATCTCAATAGATGCAGAAAAGGCCTTTGACAAAACTAAACACCACTTGATGCTAAAAACACTAAATAAACTAGGTATTGATGGAACATATCTCAAAATAACAAGAGCTCTTTATGACAAACTGACAGCCAATATCATACTGAATGGGCAAAAGCTGGAAGCATTCCCTTTGAAAACCGGCACAAGACAAGAATGCCCTCTCTCACCACTCCTTTTCAACATAGTATTGGAAGTTCTGGCCGGGGCAATAAGTCAAGAGAAAGAAGTAAAGGGTATTCAAATAGGAAGAGAGGAAGTCAAATTGTTTATGTTTGAAGATGACATGATTGTGTATTTAGAAAACCCCATTGTGGCAGCCGCAAACCTAAGCTGATAAGCAACTTCAGCAAAGTCTCAGAATACAAAATCAATATGCAAAAAATCACAAGCATTCCTATACACCAATAATAGACAAAGAGCCAAGTCGTGAGTGAACTCCCATTCACAATTGCTACAAAGAGAATAAAATACCTAGGAATACAACTTACAAGGAATGTGAAGGACCTGTTAAAGGAGAACTGCAAACCACTGCTCAAGGAAATAAGAGAGGACACAAACAAATGGAAGAACATTCCATGCTCATGGATAGGAAAAATCAATATCATGAAAATGGCCATACTGCCCAAAGTAATGTATAGATTCAGTGCTATTCCCAGCGAGCTACCATTGACTTTTTTCACAGAATTAGAAAAAACTAGTTTAAATTTCATATGGAACCAAAAAAGACCCCATATAGCCAAGACAATCCTAAGCAAAAAGAACAAAGCTGGAGGCATCACGTTACCTGACTTCAAACTATACTACAAGGCTACAGTAACCAAAACAGCACACTACTGGTACCAAAACAGAAGAATCAGAAATAATACCATGCATCTACAACCATCTGATTTTTCACAAACCTGACAAAAACAACCAATGGGAAAAGGATTCCCTAATTAATAAATTGTGTTGGGAAAACTGGCTAGCCATATGCAGAAAACTGAAACTGGACCCCTTCCTTACACCTTATGCAAAAACTATCTCAAGATGGACTAAAGACTTAAAAGTAAGACCTAAAACCATAAAAACCCTAGAAGAAAACCTAGGCAATACCATTCAGGACATAGGCATGGGCAAAGACTTCATGACTAAAACACCAAAAGCAATAGCGTCAAAAGCCAAAATTGACAAATGGGATCTAATTGAACTAAAGAACTTCTGCACAGCAAAAGAAACTATCATCAGAGTGAACAGGCAATCTATAGAATGGGAGAAAATTTTTGCAATCTAGCCATCTGACAAAGGGCTAATATCCAGAATCTACAAGGAACTTAAACAAATTTACAAGAACAAAACAAACAAGGTCTTCAAAAAGTGGGCAAAGGATATGAACAGACACTTCTCAAAAGAAGACATTTATGCGGTCGATAACCATATGAAAAAAAGCTCATCATCACTGGTCACTGGAGAAATGCCAATCAAATCCACAATGAGGTACCATCTCAAGCCAGCTAGAATGGCAATCATTAAAAAGTCGGGAAACAACAGATGTTGGTGAGGATGTGGAGAAATAGGAATGCTTTTACACTGTTGGTGGGAGTGTAAATTAGTTCAACCATTGTGAAAGACAATGTGGCGATTCCTTAAGGATCTAGAACCAGAAATACCATTTGACCCAGCAATCCCATTACTGGGTATATAGCCAGAGGATTATAAATCATTCTACTATAAAGACACATGCACACGTATGTTTATTGCAGCACTATTCACAGTAGCAAAGACTTGGAGCCAATCCAAATGCCCATCAATGACAGACCGGATGAAGAAAATGTGGCACATATAAACCATGGAATACTATGCAGCCATAAAAAAAGGATGAGTTAATGTCCTTTGCAGGGACATGGATGAAGCTGGAAACCATCATTCTCAGCAAACTATCACAGGAACAGAAAACCAAACACCGTATGTTCTCACTCATAAGTGGGAGTTGAACAATGAGAACATATGGGCACAGGGAGGGGAACATCACACACTGGGTCCTGTCAGGGGTTATAGCATTAGGAGAAATATCTATCGTAGATGACAGGTTGATGGGTGCAGCAAACCACCATGGCACATGTATACCTATGTAACAAACCTGCATATTTTGCATATTTATCCCAGAACTTAAAGTATACACACACACACACACACACACACACATACACACATATATAAAAAGACAAAGTCTTCCTTCTTTTCCTAAGGTGCAGCCTCAACATTTTCACCTAATTTCCCTCCTTCTCCACCCAAGAGAGCCAGGCCCCTTTAGGAATGAAAGACTAAGCCACTATCTGAAAACACATTAGCACATATTCTTATTTTACTCAAGAGACATTCAGGAGTCACTAAAAGACAGGGGAATGACACCTGAAGAGGATATTTTGGGCTGTTCTGTGCAGTGACTGGGCCCATATTCATCTTCATAATCCAGTAGATATTTGTACTAAATACTGTTTATAAAATACTTTTCACAGGCATGATCTCATTTGAACATCACCTGCTGTGAGGTAAGGACATTGCTGTCCTCATGTTAGAGATGAGGAAATTGAGGCTCCAGGTTGTGTCTTCAGATCCAGTGCTCTTTGCCTCCCCCCACCACCCCAATCCTCCAGCAATTATGGTAGAGTTCTACTGGAGCAGGCAGCTGATCAACGTGTGTGGTCAGTTGATCACCTCTCAGCAATGCTGGGAAGGAAGGACACAAACCTGAGCCCTGTGTGTCAGGCAGCGGCCAGATATTTCCTGTACATTTTCTCCCCAAATTTCCCCAACTTAAACTCCCTGGGTTCAAATCACAGCTTCAGCACTTGTTAGTGGTGTGGCCTTTTAGGCCAGTTTAACACTCCATCTGTGCCTCGGTTTCCTCAGGTATAAAATGAGAATAATGCTATGTCTTCTTCGTAGTGTGAGGACGTATAAATGAGCTAACCCACTAAAACATGTAACCCTGAGCTATAAAAACCCTTGCATATGAACTATTATTATCATTGTTATTTCCCCTTGTTTTATACATAGGGAAGAATGCTCATAAAGATTAAGTGGGAACACTCCTGAGATTGGAACCTAAGTTGGATTCCAAAGACCTTACTTTTTTGCTGCCTTCAGGGACCTTTCCACTTTTTTACTCTCTGCTCTTTTTCTTCCTCCTTAACCCTTCTTGGTACAGAAGGGTTAATACCCTTAATTGTCCTTAAGCAGTGTTTCTGATCCGAGGCTGCCTGCATTAGAATGATCTGAAACCTACTCCCTATGGACCAAATCAGAATTTCTGGAGCTGAGACCAAGGAATCTGCATTTTCATAAGTAACACAAGTGATTCTCTTACACCCAGATAGAGGTCAAGAGGCACTGACTCAGACTGTCCACTGGACCAGCTGTCCTTGCCTGGGCCTGCCCGGCCTTCCCACCTCCCCTTTCGCCCAAGAAGTGCCCCAAAGTTTTCTTGCTGCAATCCCTCCCTCCCATGCACATCCCCTATCTGCTATTTCATGATTAGGAATACAAGGCCGATGTCAGCTCACTGTGGGGCTCCTTGTCTTTCCAATCTATTGTGAATAATGGCTTATTAAAGTAATGGCTTATTTTGCCTCAGCATCAGGCCAGCTCAAGTCAGAGCAGGGAAAGGGTGGGGGCAATAGGGGAGGAGAGGCAGTGGATTGGGCAACATACATTCCATGCACAAAACCCACCATGTACAAAGGTGCAACAGTTATTCACCTAGAAACTTGCAAACTGCAGCAGGGTCAAGCCTACAAAAATGAGATAACACGGAGCAGAGCAGGTAAGCACAAAAGAACAGAAACTAAGTCAGTATTTTTATTAGAGCTTTATCTTATCTCTCATGCACAGCAGATTCCTTCCAGAGAGGAGACTCATATCAGTTACCATTTGCTTTCACTTAATCCAGCTTTGCAAATAATAGTCAGCCACTCTCACCTCTAATTCATGAGTCCACCAAAAAACTTTTGCTCGATGCCCTTTGAGGTTGCTATGACTGAATCTCAGAATGTGACCCAAGAGAAACTCCATTTCTGGCTTTCTTACCATGATTTTTTTGTGGCCTAAATTTCTTCTTCTATTGGACTTAATCTCTGGTTATGTAAACAGCTGGAGATATCCTAATTCCTGAGGGGATATCAAAGAGCTGTAATGAGTGCGGAAAGGAGTTGAGGGGGTGGGGAAAAATAGAAGAAAAATAAGCATTAATTATTAAATGCGTAGGAGATTTTAAAAATCACATACCATTTGGCACTTTTGCTCTCCACAGTGCTCTATTCCCATTAAATGGAAGGAGAGCCCGGCCTCTCACCGTGGCAAATTTGCTTAATTGTGTTTTCTCTCTCCTAAAGTGGGAAGGGCTTAAAAACTTGCTTCCTATGGTGGTCACCTTTGCTCTGAATGAGAATGCATTTGCCCTCTCTAGAACATCGATGCCATCTCGTACTTTACAAACTGGATTTGGAACCACTTAACAAAGGCAATATGCAAACACATGTGAATAAGATGAAATCAGCTAAGGAGTCCAGAATCCTGGGTATGATTTTATAATAGAACACATACACCACTCTTGGCTTTATTTTGCTTGCTGGTGGAGAAGTTCAGGGACTGGATGTCAAAGGAGAAATAGGGTGGTAAAAATATAGAAGTTCATGAAGTGCCTCGCCCTCCACAAGAGGGTGGGTCTGGATTTACCCACCATACCTTCCATATCATTGAATTTCGGGAGTAGAGTTGATGTTACCATTACAGCTCGTTGTCACTCAATGATTCAGGTAATGGGTGTTCTGATCGGAGACTTGGAAATCCAGTCACTACAATCATAGGTGCTGCCTTCTTGCCACTCACATCCCGAGTGAGTCATGCCCCACACCCTCTCCTAGAAGCTGAGGATTCACCCAATGTCACAGGCCAAATCATCCTCAGATACCATATAATCAAACTTCCTAATTTTACAGATGGGCAAACTGAGAGCCAGTGGTCCAGTGTCACGGTAATACAGGGAGTTGGTGGCTACACAGAAATAAGGATTTGGGTCCTTTGAATTTTGGTCCAGGAACTACCATTTTGTTCTTTAAGAGTTTTTAAAGGACACAGAAGCACATTTACTAAAGTCTTTATAATCTGTGTGTGTGTGTGTGTCTGTGTGTGTGTCTGTGTGTCTGACAGTCTCGCTCTGTCACCCAGGCTGGAGTGCAATGGCACGATCTCAGCTCACTGCAACCTCTGCCTCCTGTGTTCAAGCAATTCACATGCCTCAGCCTCCTGAGTAGGTGGGATTACAGGCGCCCACCACCACGCCTGGCTAATTTTTATATTTTTAGTAGAGACAGGGTTTCACTATGTTGGTCAATCTGGTCTCGAACTCCTGACCTCAAGTAATCCACCCGCTTCGGCCTCCCAAAGAGCTGGGATTATAGGCATAAGCCACCATGCCGGACCAAAGTCTTTATAAAAAATCTTAAAAGGAGAGAGAAGAAAGAGATAAGCGTAAGAAGGAAGGCATAGCTAATTAATTGGAGGGGGATGGTCTAAGCTCAAGCTTTGAAATGAAACACCTGGATCGACCACTTAGTTGATGTGTGAACTTGGAAATTCACCTAAAGTTACTGAGCCTTAGCCCCCATCTTTTTATTTTTTTTTGAGATGGAGTCTCGCTCTGTTGCCTGGGCTGGAGTGCAGTGGCACGATCTCGGCTCACTGCCACCTCCACCTCCCAGGAGAATGGGCACGCCATTCTCCTGCCTCGGCCCCTCTAGTAGCTGGGACTACAGGCGCATGCCACCATGCCCGGTTAATTTTTTTTTTTTTTGTATTTTTAGTAGAGATGGGGTTTCACCGCGTTAGTCAGAATGGTCTGGATCTCCTGACCTCATGATCTGCCTGCCTCTGTCTCCCAAAGTGCTGGGATTACAGGTGTGAGCCACCGCGCCTGGCCAGCCCTCATCTTTTAAATTGAGATGGTAGTAGTGCCTACTTTGTGGGGTTGTGTAAGGATTAAATAAGATAATGCACAGATCCTGGCACTGAGAAAATGCTTAATAAAGATTGGCTATTATTATAACTCCAGTGCAGACACCCAAGGACTTGGATAGACTGCCAAGAAATCAGTCCTGGAGGGGCCTGTCCTTCAGCCAAACTTCCTCCCTGCCAGATCCTCTCTTCCAGCCTGGGCTGCTATGCTGCCCAAGTCCTCCACTCTACCCCTCCAAATAAGTGGCAATCATGACATTTTTATTATCCAGCTTCATACACAGATCTTTCCAGCAGAGTAACAGGGTACTGACTAAAAATAAAGATGCAAAAGGACCAGGAATAAAGGGAACTGGTAAGGAAATACGAATAGAAAAAGGAAGGAGAGCTATGAAGAGATTCCTTCCATCTTTGATCACAATGCTGGATCATGTAGTAAAGCCTTTATAAGTATAGGGAATGTGAAGTACAATTAGCAGTATACCATTCCTCCACGGAATTTACACTGCTAGCAAAATGAATGCTCATCACTTTTCCCCTACCCTGCCTAAATCATTAAATACTGTGGATTACTGTGCAAGTTTCCCCACCCCCTAAAACCATGAAAACCTTGTCCTATAAAAAGCTGGTTTCAGTGGCATTCTAGTCACTGACTCTCTGCTTGGTACTGTACGAAGATAATGTTTATCAGGATGACTGATTCAACAATGGTCGAATAACATTCAATACAGTTTCAGTGAGAAATACATGTGATCACATTCTGAGTCTGAAAGTCCACACTACATCTTTAGCACATGTTACCCAGAACATCTTATTTTCTGGCTATATCAGAAAAGATAACTTGCTGTCTCTTCACTCAGATCTGCAGTTTTCCTTTTAACTCTCCATTTGTCTTCTTGTGAAATATGGGCCTGAAAGGACAGCAAGGTCACATTTTCCTAAGACAGTATCTGTTTTGCAGAGTGTATGTCTGATGCTGGCACCACCCAGCAGCTGGAGACCTAGGTGTCAGGGGTCTGAAGTTCTGACGTTGCATTTTAAACCCCAAAGCTCAGTGGGTCTTCATCTTAGTTGCAGAGAACTCATTATCTTCATTTTTTTTTTCTGGATGCGATAGTTGCCCCCTGCCAGACATGAGAACAAACAGAACGTGTTCTGTCTTTTCCAAGATTGCTTCATCAGCATGTATTTTCCACTTAAAGCTTTTCAGTATTTGACTTATACATTTATGAACACCCCCCAATGGACTGTTCGGGTTTGGTTTAATCCCCAAGAAAACTGGCATTAAAATAGATCTTTTCCCAGCAATAATAATCTAATTTATGATAAATTATTCTATTCTCAGTACCTTTGAGACACATGAGAGCTTTTATGTAATAAAAAAGCCATTTATTTCTGAATATTTTAATGCATGTTTCCATATTTTTCTCATTTTTAACGCAAGGGGCCATTGACAGTATTGTAAGAGAATGTCTTTTAAAGCAACTTTATGGCAAACGTTCCAGTGAAATGGATGGCAGCGTGCATCATTGCAGAGCTGTACTGCTGAAAGGAGCAGGGCAGAGATGTTCTAATTCACATTTATGTGCATAAAAGGGTAACCTCTACAGAGAGAGACAATGGTATTGGGTAAATTGACAAGATATAGTAGACTTGGCTTCAATTTGAGGCTCCATCCTTTGATTTGCTGTACATACTTAGTTATTGCTGTGTCTCCTATGGCATGTCTGAAATATAGAAGGAACACATGCTGGAGAAGGCTAGGACAACTATTGGGGAAAGAAAGTAAGTCAGAGCCTTAGGTGTTAACTGGAAAGAGAGGCTGTTTTAAAAGGACAGAGAATCAAGGAGCAAATAGAACATCTTTGGACAGAAATTAGACTACATACATATATACGTGTGTGTGTGTGTGTGTGTGTGTGTATTCACTGCAGCCTCGACCTCCCAGGCTCTAGTAATCCTTCTGCCTCTTCCTCCCAAGTAGCTGGGACTACAAGTGCGCTCCACCACGAGGGGCTAATTTTTAAAATTTTTTCTTGTAGAGACAGGGTCTCACTATGTTGTCCAGGCTGATCAGGAACTCCTGGGCTCAAACAATCCTCCCACACTGGCCTCTCAAAGTGCTGGGACTACAGGCGTGAGCCACTGGGCCCAGCCTATTTTGATTTTTCAAGCTTTCATTTCTAGAGCTGTTCATTTGGATGGGTGTCCACCATCTAAAAAGCTACTAGGATAGTGGTTATTGACTGAGAAGGTAGAAGCAGGTTGTGGAAGTGGGAACGGTGTCTGAATCAAAATACACACATCCTTGGTTCTGTGATTTTAAAGCCATCTTGAGAAATCTCAGAAATGTAATTCTGATACTCTCCCTGATCAAGAGCCACTGCAGTAGTATGAGTATGAGATTTAACCTCAATCATATGTGCTTACAAGAGATACGAAAATGCGTATTTGACATGAACAGAAACACACTTCTGAGATAAGAAGCCTACTCTTCACAAATGTCTTACTGATGCTTTTTGATAAAATACTCTGTGCTTTTTTTTTTTTTTTTTTTTTTTTGAGATAGGGTCTCACTCTGTTGCCCAGGCTGGAGAGCAGTGGCACAATCATGGCTCACTGCAGCCTCAACTTCCCTGGGCTCAGGTGATCCTCCCACCTCAGCCTCCCAAGTAGCTGGGACTATAGGCACACACCACCACACCCAAATAATATTTGTATTTTTTGTAGAGACAGGGTCTCGCCATATTGCTTGGGCTGGTCTCAAACTCCTGGGCTCAAGTGATCCACCTGCCTTGGCCTCCCAAAGTCCTAGGATTATAGGCATGAGCTACTGCACCCAGCCACTCTGTGGTTTTAATGGACATTGATAACACCTCTCTGTAAGACAAAATCGTGATCCAAAGTCAGATACTGAATACCCCCATAAAAGGGCTGGGTAAAGAGTCTGTAGAGCAGGGATCTCGTTTTAGTTCTGGACAGATGAGCTATTCTGGCCTTGAGGATGTTGCCTAAACCACTCTAAATATAGTGTCTAGGTCTCTCAGCTCCCTCTCAAGCAGTTGAAAAAGGGTGAACAAAAATATTGAGAGAAGAGGGAAAGGATAAGTTAGTATCAGGATGATGTAGGGAGAATAAAAGCTAGAAGGAAGGAGTAACTCTGGCATTGACCCCTGCTCAGGGCCAGGCACTGTGTTATGTACTTACACGTTAGAATGGAGACCTCTAACAGGGAATAAAATGGAGACAAGGGAAAGAAGACTTGGAGAAAAGCCAGAATTAAAAGGGAATCCATTTTACACTTTCTAACTTCAAGATTTCAAAAACTAAAATCTGAACGGGTATTTTATGACTAGTGAAAGCTAATACTCACTGTGCCCTTAACTGTACTGTGTTTTACATTCATCAGCTCACTGGATCCTATGAAAAGCCCTATTAGGCAGGCATTATTATTATACTGTGGGGCTGACGTAGAAACCAAGCCTTGGAGAGTTTAGATAACCTGCTAAATGTTCACTCCTGTTGGGTGATGGTGCTGGGGTTTGAAGCTGAGGACTTCAGGTATGTTGTGTGGACTCTCTTCTGCTAGTAGCTGAGGGCTACCGGTGTGGACTCTGCTGCTGGGCAGCTCAAAACGCTCCAAGGATTCTGATCTTAGAAAGTCTCTTAGGGGTTTGGGGAGAAGACAAGAGGTTGGGCTGGCTCCCAACCAAAAGCCTTGGAGACACTTTCAGGATAGTCTGGGAGCTGGCACCACAAAGAAGGTAGATGAAAACAGATAGCTGGGGGCTGGGGATCCACAGCCGGGTGATCGGGGAAGAAATCCTGCTACAATATAGCTACTAGGAGCATGGCCTTGGGAGGTCAACTTCCTGGGTTTGAATCTCACCTTAACCACTTCCTGATTGTGAATTCATGGACACAGTTTCTCCACCTATGAAATGGGCTAATACAAGTAGCTGCCTCAAAGCATTGTGAGAATTAAATGAGATATATAGAAAGTGCTTAGTAAGTATCCATAGTGAGCCCAGCAATAAATATTTGCTGTTATTTCAGTAAAGGAGTTTTCGGATGAAGCTCTGAAGTCTTTCTGTTACCCTCATTGCTGCCTGCTTCCTACAAATGTGGTGAATTGGCATGTTTGGAGTGTGTGAAATGTGGACATGCTCATGAGCAAGCCAGCTTTGCCCTATGGGAAAAGGAATACATGTCAAAGGAATAATACTATGACTTGTGACTTCTTCCTCCGGACATGAGAGGGTGTTGAGATAATTCACAGCTACTAAGCATCTCCTGGATGCTTGTCAACACAAAATGTTGGGGTCAGCTGGACCTCCCTTTGCCCATGGTGAAGAAAGAGCACCTTTCTCAAGAAGAGGACTCTCCCCCAGGATACCACCCTGTCGGCATGGCATGAATGGTCTGGCATGGCGGGACAGATGAGCAGTGTACCCACCTGTCCCAGGTGGGCTGGAACAGTACCAAGGGTAGAGGCAGGATTGGAGAGCCACTGTTCATCATGGCCAAAGAGTGGGCTGTCCACTGCAGGTCGCAGAGGAAGAACACAGGGAGTTTCTTTGGGCTTCCTAAACAGAAACTACTTCTATTTGCAATTCATTCATCCTTATTGCTCAGTCTTTGGAGTGGACATTTAGAAGCCAGAGATACTTGAGGGTGGTTTTCCCAGACTTGGTGCATCTCCTAGGAGGTGATCCTAGCTGGAGGTCAGGCCAGAATGACTCCTGGGAAGCCAATTTTATCCTGACCAGTGGGAGCCAAGGAAGCACTTCAGAATGAGAGCACTCTGTTGTTTTGTGGCGTGAGGGAGCAGTCAAGTAGGGTTGATTTGGGGCTGAAACTAAAGAGAAAGGAGGTTTGGGACCAGACCTTGTAAGATGGTCTCCCTTTTTTCCTGTTTCTCAATCACAGATTACGTGTTACAAACAGCCTGGACGCTGAGACTTGGAGCAGAGGAAAGCAGCTCCCTGGCTATTCCTGGCGAGAATTATAATAACTCACAGAGGAAGAGATTTTGTCTCACAACAGGGAGTCTCAAGTTAGTCAAAGACTTGGAATGGTTTTCTGATAAATGAAATGTAATCAATTATGGTGACTTCTTTTGGGAATTTTATTGACTTATTCCTTCCTCCTTGTTTACTTTGGATTGCCACTTGGGTCAAGTGTGAAGTTGTTGATCTTACCCCATCAGCCTGGAATATGTGAGCACATCTGTGGCCATGACACAGAACACAAACGGCCTGATATAAAACGTGGTGCTAAGTAAACCACATAGTCAAAGAGGTACAAACTATTATCTTGAGCCAACAGGAAGTGATTTTTTAAGTGATGGTTTGAAAAAGAATATGGCAGCACTAAATGTTGAAGCAACCGCAACTCTCCTTTATGGCTGGTGGGAATGTAAATAAGTAAGAGCACTTTAGAAAACTGTTTGGCCATTTCTCCTAAGGTTGAACATGTGAATACCTTATGTTCCAGCAATTCCAGTCCTATGGCGTGTATCTGACAGAAATATATACACGTGCACAAGAGAGATGTACAAGAATGTTCATAGTTACACTACTCAAAAAAGCCAATATATAGACATCTGTTTTGCACAGCTTCAAAATCATCTTGTCCAGATTTTTGCAGGCGTTTGTTTCTTGCAAGTATAGTCAGTGATGCCTTCCCTGGGGCCTGCACTATATTGATTTCCTGCAGTGCAGCTTCTTTGACTTGAGATTTTCCAGGACAACTCATGTATGTGCAATCTAGAAGAACAAGAGAATTTTGCTGGTGGCATCGTCCTTAACCAATGGGGGGCAGGAGCAGATGGACAATGGACCAATGTTTCCATTGTCCATGTTTCCATGGTAACATGGCTGGTGTAAATGATCCTGCGGCTGATTTCAAGCTACCATTTAACACGTGGCCCACAACATTTCTGAATATTTTATCATTGGCTCTTGTGAGCTGGTATGATCTGGCTCAGCACACTACCTGCTCTAACCAATAGCTGCCATGTGAGAAAGTGGTTCCAGTGTGTCCTGATCTTGGATTTTTTTTCAAGGGGAGCCAGAAATCTGAATTTGCATGTGAAAACTCCTGATTTTTAAATTATATTGACTAGTTCAAATTTTTCAAAAACACTTGACAAACCAAGAAAAAAAAAAACCCAACCACATCTGCAAGCTAGATTTAGCCTATAAAATGCCAAATTTTTTTCCCCCTTTGGTATACAGACTAAACCTTTTGAGGAGGGTCTGTCAGCCTCAGTGACGAAGCACAGTTTTTTACGTAGACAGAGTTCAGGACTTAATCTGCATGGCTGTATGGTGTTACGAACTTAGTCTTAACTGGGGATTGAGTAACTTGGGTTCTAGTCTCAGTTTTCTATGAAAATTACTTTACTTACCTGGACCTCAGTTTCCCCATATGCATTAAGACACCTTCTGAAGAACTTCTTCTCATATCAGAACACCTAGGATTATATAATGAGTATAAAATTATGTTAGGTGCTTCTTTGGGACTAAACTCCTCAGCGGGGCAGGGAGAATAGAAGGTTCTTGGTTGCTGGACAGAGATTCCAGGCTTGCAGGCTGCAGCTGTCTCTCCTTCCACTCCCTTCACTCATAAAAGAGAAGCTGTGGCTTTCACCAAGCCATCGTTCTAACAATATCCATTTGACTGCTGGGGAAGCCCGGGCCTGATGCTTTGTGGTCCTCAGACGTCTTGAGAAAAAGTCCACTTTCTTAAAATAAAACATGATGTGGCAGGGAGACTTCAGCCCTGGCATTTGTTACCCTGGGCTTATGATGTGGCTCTGCCACTTCTTAAATAGGAACTTCATCCTCACTTTTGTCATAGGACTTCCTGCCTCACGGAAATTGTGACAAGAAGCATCCACTGTTTCAAGTATCTAACATGGCCTTTGGCATATAGTGTGAAATGAACACTAATTACCACCATCCTTGTGATTTATCAAGGCATTCACCTATGGAGAAGTGCTGGGTAGCCAGCAGCCCAAATATTCATTAAAATTTGATCTTATGTCTCCTTGTGTTTAATTTGGTTCAATTTATTCTGTTATTTTAGAGATTCTGCCAACATTAATATTTCTGCAAGATCCGGACAGGTCTGGAAACAGAGATTCTGATCTAATCCAAATTTGTGGGCTCAGGAATGCTTCCAGAGAGAGATGCTACTATATATTCTGCTGAAGAAGATTCACATACCAGCAAGAAGAAGATTTAAACTTTGATTATTTGAAGAGGCAATGAAGTAGTCTAATCTGTGCTATGAATTTGTTTAAAGATAACATGTGCAAGTTCCCTAAAGACAGCATAAGTAACTATATATCAGAGTCTGAGACAAAGGGAAAAATCAGTAATACTGATCTTGCATTTATTTAAAATTTTGATATTTTGTGCATCATGGATTTTTCATTAATTTTGATTTGTAAAATGTTGCATTCAACTCTTTTTTTCTTTTTCTTTTCCTTCCTTTTTTAAGACAGAGTCTCACTCTGTTCCCTAGGCTGGAGTGCAGTGGTGCAATCTTGGCTCACTGCAACTTCTGCTTCCTGGGTTCAAGTGATTCTCATGCTTTGGCCTCCTGAGTAGCTGATATTACAGATAGGTACCCACCATGCACAGCTGATTTTTGTATTTTTAGTAGAGACAGGGCTTCCCATGTTGGCCAGGCTAGTCTTGAACTCCTGACCTTAGGTGAGCCGCCTGCCTCGGCCTCCCAAAATGTTGGGATTACAGGCGTGAGCCACCACGCCCAGCCCTAATTCTCATTTTTATCTTACTGTGCTAAGCAGCTTGATATATGACTAGGTTTCTCTGGGAATCTGTTTCTTTGATTTTAAAATAACGTATAAATATATTTATACTTTTTGCAAAAACATTTTTGAATACCTAAATGCTTTCTAAAATTATTACATTAAAATTTCATTTTAATTACTGAGTTCTTTTTTTTTTTTTTTTTTTTTTGAATCGCCTGTAAGTACAAGAACAATTAATA